>NC_133160.1:139705514-142105514 GCF_040802235.1 Manis javanica
AAATATCTAGAAGGGAGAATCTGTTCGGAGGAGTCCATGGTCCTCAAATGCGTGTTCAATCTAACCCCCGATTCCAGAAAAGCTACTCGAGTCAGAGTTCATGGCTCCCAAAGCGGACAGGTTTCACCAGGCATGGTGGTTCATTAAAATAGTCTGCACAAGGGTAACCGTGGTGCAAGAGGCCACATCTCCTTTCTAGGTTTTGGGGAGCCCCTCCTCCCCAAAGGGCGATGGAAGCGGGTAGGGCTAACCCCTGTCTTTGTTTGGGTGAGGGATGTGTATTGTGGCAGCAGCCGAGCAAAGGGGGGAAATTAATTGCAGCCAATTAATAATTAATCCCCTTTAAACAGCTTTATTATCTCTCCCGAACGACAGGGATTTGTCTGATAACCCCCCGAAGACCAAATGTCAAGTTTAACCAAATAGTTATTGCTTTATCAACCCGAGTCTGCAAATAAATTAATCAAAAGCAAATCTGTCCTTTGTGCGGCTCATTTGCTAGTAATGGATGGATATGAAGATTTGCCGATATTATTGTCTGTCATTCAATCTAACAAAGTGAACATTTATTGCATATATATTAAAAATTATCCCGGAATCGAGTGGCGCCGGGTTGCATTTATTGGAGTCTTCCCAGGGGTGAGGTCCCCTCGGATGGGGGCGCGTGGGGAAGAGAGAAAGTGCCAGGGCGCGTGTCCCAAATCTCTTTTAAGCCGCGGTGCCCGCCTCTGCCCCTCCCCGCGGCGTCCCGCCCCCGGCCTTTGCCCTCAGCCGCGGGAAGTGCAGGCCGCCGCCTACAGCTCAGCCAGGGCCCGTGGAGCGCGGGGGAGCCGAGCTGCTGTCAAAACAGAGCCCCGGAGCCGCGACACTCGCGTGGGGACAGGCCGGAGGAAATTTGGGGTGTGACTGAGCAGACAGAAACTGGGGGAGGAACAGCTCCTCTTTGTCTTCTCTGGGGTTAGATAATTTTCTAATTAGGCATAAAATTGTCTTCATACACTGGTATTGCGGCCTTCATAAACATAACCATTATGGCTCATAAGGACACCATTGTGGGGAGGCCGTCCCAGAATAGAAAGAGCTGGGCGGGGGGAAGAGGCCTGGAGTCTGGGAGGCCTGGCTTTGTCCTCCCCTGGGATAAGATGGATGGCCAATGTCACGCAGATGATGAGTTGGGACTATTTAATTGTCAGAGGGGTAGAATCTTTACCAGCCACCAGCACTGATGGAAAATTCTAGAGAAAGGAACGGGAGAGTCTTGGGTAGAAAGGGAGGGCCGGGGGGCGGGGTTAGCAGGGCAGGTTGAGGAGGCAGCAGGCAGAGTGGAGAGTAGCAGGGTCCTAAAGTGTGGGTCTGCTCCGAGGCACCCTGGCCTCTTCTGTCTCTGTGCTCTGCGCTCAGGGCACACCTGATCTCGAGCTGACTTCTCACCCCAATCCCTTCTCCAAGGCAGACAAGTGGGGCCAGAGAAAGGAGAAGGGCAGCAAGCCCAGAGCAGTTAAGGGCATTACCAGGCGGGGAGACAATTGTTCCCATTATTTGGAGCTGACGCCCAAGCCCGGCCTCCTGCCCGGCGGGGGGTGGGGGCACGTCGCTAACTGTATGGAGATGGATGGAGGCGCCCCGAGCCCCCGGCGTCATGTCAGACCAGGGGCAATTACTGTCCCGCCAGGGTGGATACACTGTCCACCATCCTGACCCCGGCGCGCGGGCCCATGGCTGTCTGCGCCGCCTAGGCGATTCGCTCTCTTGCCTTTACAATAACCCAGCTTGACATAAACAACTCCCGTGCGCTTGTCTACATCTACTTGACCTCCTGAACTAGCGGAAAACCTCTGCTACATTTAGCCAAATTACACTTTTTTCTTTAGAAAAAGAGAAAAAACCTCTAAAACTGCAAATTCTAGGCTTCTGTCTTGTCCACCGCTAGTTCGGGTTCTGGTGTATCTTGGAATTCAAGATGTTGGGAGACAAATCAATTTGCTTCAGCGAAGACCGGTTCCTCCCTGTTTATGCCTCGGGCGTCGGTGGCGCTTTCCAGGTATCCAGAGCTTTCCCGGGTGACTTATAGACACCTTGATTTCCAGGCAGTGGTGCCGCTTCTTAAATCCCCTCCCTTGGGGGTCCCTGGAGGGGGAAGAGGGAAGAGCAGCTTCCGTGGTGCCGACCACTTGCTTGCTCCCGGGCTGAGGGGGCCTCTGGGGACCAGGCCAGCAGGCCAGAGCAGACTGGCGCCCTGTGTGTGTGTTCCCACTGACCTGACCCGGCCTGGGCGCGGGGAGAGCCCCGGAAGTGTCAGTGCGCTGGCGCCGCGCACCGTGGTCACCAGGCGCCAAGACAAGACGGAGCCGACGGGTGGCGAGGGGAGATTGATTTCGAGGATTCCAGGGGACCGCCTGGTCAGGCCTGTGTCCAGCTTGAATCTCCAGCTGGAGGGTTGCTCTCCTCAGCCTTGGTCTTGGGGAACTTCCGTGTGTGGGTGGTGGGGCAGGGAACACTGACTGTGGTCATCTCCAGCCTTGTTAGGCCCAGCTGGCCGCAAGTCAGCGTAAGGGCCCTGAGAGGTGAGGTGGTTGGAGTGACTTCCACCGTGAAGGTGTAGCACATCTCATCCACCCCCACCCACGTGTGGCCCCCTGGCACCCTCTATTCCTCTCCTGCAGAGGAAGTGTGTGAGGAGCTGAGGCTGGACCTTGCCAGAGTAAGCTCTGTGGAACTTAGGCCTGTGGCCTTGGCTGTTCCTGTTCAGGAGTGGTGGCAAGTGGGAGGTGCAGGAACAAGACGTTTTGGCTTAGTAGCTGTTACTGAATCAAAACAAAAGAAACAAAACAGAAAAGCAGTAATTTCTGGATTCCAAAAATCTGGGGCCAGTTTTTTTTATATATACATTATATTTTCTTTCCAGTTAAAAAGGGATTGTTTAAATATCTAAATATCTGTCAGTGTCGTTGGAGGTAGGTCCAAACTGGTATAAAACTGGGTGTTCATCATCCCATCCATTCACTTCTAGCGGTTAGTCATTGTTTACTTAATTCCCCAAATGCTTTGAGAGAAGGGAGTTCCACATGAGACACAAGAGAAACAGAAAACACTGTATGCAAGTAATGGATGGCTTCCTTAGAAACAAAGTCTGGTGTAGTGAATGCTGAAGTAAACTGGTTGTGGAACCACAGGACTTAGCTTCAGCCTAGATTTATCACTTCCTGACTTAGAGACCTGGATCAGGGACTTGAATGCCCCTGAGCCTCAATTTTCACATGTGTGAAATGAAAATGTTGGGACACAATGCCTTGGTAGGTCCTCCTAAATTTTCCAGGTGCTCTAAAACATGTAAGTAGTACTCACAGCCCAGTATGAATGAGCATCAAAGTGCCTGTACAGGCCTGAGGAAGACAACAGTTTCTCACTGTACCTCTGAACTTTGCATTTGAAATAGTAGAGGACAAAATACAGGGAAGGTGTGGAACATACACTACATTAGGAATCCAGCTATCATTGACTGCAAAATGAGTTGCTTACTCAGTTCTTTCTAAATTTGTTCCCTTACCAAAATACAGTGGGAATAATAAGGTCTATCCTATTCACTCCACAAAGTAGCTGTAAGGATCAGCTTTGATAATGTATGTAAATATGCTCGGAAAACTAACAAGCCTCATGGCAATGAAAGGAGCCAACAGACCAGGGAGCCATGGCTCCACTCTGGAGAAGGCACCGCCTCTGATAACTGTCTGGAAGGGGGGCTCTGTCCTCCTGCTCTGCAGGAATGCAAGGATGCTAGGGAGGCATCTCCCCACAGCTGCAGACTTGTCACTTGCTTTGTTGCTGTTAGTGCAGGACAGTCTCTCCTTGATTTTCAGCATCTACCTGTGGCTATTAAGGAGACCTTTTTTGCAGCACATACAGCAGAAATACTTGCTTCAGTAAGCGTCACTGAATTTTAAGGACTGTGTTGCTGAACATTTCCTTGAAAATAAGATTTATTATTGATTGGAAAAATTGAGGAAAGTTAGAAATTCTTTTGAAGCTTTTTGACTAATCCTCTCTTCTGAAGAGATACATGTTTTTATTCTTAGCAGGAAAAAGAAAACAAAAATCAAACCATTCTTTTCAATATGCTCCTTGGTAGGTACTTTGTTAGCTTCGGGAAATGAAGTGAAGAGAAAATTCACTTTGTTGCTGAACTGGGAGGAAGAAAATCACAGTGGGTTCTAAAAGACAAAACTTTGACTCTTTAGAGAAGTATGTTTCTCTGAGAAGGGAACCTTGCAAAGCGGGAGAAGTGGGGTGGGGAAGAAACCCCAAGAAGCAACAGGCCCGTCTTTTTCCTGATGGTCAGGATTTGATAAAGCAGTTAGTTAGCAACGTATTCATCCCTTGTGGCATGTGGAAATCTTCCAGCAGGTTCTCAATTAAGGGAGCTGCCTTTCTTTTCATTCTTTTAACTTTTGTGTTAAATGTTAACAACCTGATGCTATCTATTATGGTGCCATTATCAGAGAATGTTGACTGAACTGTTTTTTTAAATCTCTATTATGGGGCTGCCTCAGTTGCAGATTTATGCATTTTTGATATTAAATTCTTTCTCTCATTAAGCCTAAACTCTTGTTGACTTTCATTGACCTCCCTACCCTGGTCCCCAATACTTTTCCATATTTAATACTGAAACATTTTTCCCAATGCCCTTCTTGGCTTTGTTGCCATTCGTTTGACGGCTGTCCTTAATGGCCTGTGCTGTTTGCTCTGTTCTTGAACTTGGTGGGGTCACACAGTCTTAAACAGTGATGTCCTCTGAATGTCCACCCTTGCTGTCCTGCTAAGTTGCCCTGTGTCAGAGCTCTGCCCTTTCCTCCGCCCCTAACTACCAACTGCTCCTAATCGCTTAAACAAACACCTTCTCTCATGGTGCCCCAGGCCCCCTGAGTCTTTTGGGTTTTGTTTAGCTGAGCTGCTAATGCTCTGCCTGGCCCACTGGTGTCTTGGCCTCCCTGACCTGGTACATCGCAGCTCTTCTCCTTGGAGCGCTGGCCTTGTCCAGCGCCCCCTGGGCCAAAGGCCATAGTCCGGGCAAGGTTGACCAGCTGCTTGAGGTGACCACAAAAGACAGAAAAAGATAACTTCAGCTTGGAGCAGGCAAATGAATGTATTCATTTATCTTTCTTTTCCCCCAAACTTATCCAGAAACTCAATGTACTGCCTGGCTTGAAACAAGACAAAGGGACGATGTTGAGAAGGGGGGCTGGAGAGGCCCCTCTTGCAACAGAAATCTTAGCTTCCTTCTTGGGGGCCGTCTGTTCAGTTTCACAACACTTACACCACCAATTTCCAGAATTGAAGTTGCCTGGTGTTTTGATTCTTCCTTTGCCTGTGCATTTGTGCCCTGAAGGTCCCTTCCAAATGGATACTAATTGTGGGGGCTGCACGCTGCTGCCTGCTCCAATGCCCCAGGGCCCTGAGGACCTGCTTCTCAAAGCCTTAATTGACAAGGACCTGTCTGTATTTAGGAGCAGCTGGTCCAGAGCGTTGGCACATCAGTGCAATCTTAACGCAGCATCCCTAGCCCCGAGGAGGATGAGGGTAAATGTGGTTAAAATGAAGGAAGATTTATAGCCGGCCCCCTTGGGTAATAGGACAGAAGACAGCTCCCAAGATTTTCCCCTACGAGGGGGTTCATTCATCAGCTCCCGGGCCTGGTAACCGGGTAGGAGGTGCGCCCCAGCTATTATTACTAATGGGGGAGGGGAGGAGGCACGCTTAGAACAATTAGGCAGGTGACAATATTCCACCATCATGCATCACCCGCAGAGCCCCACAGAGGTTTTGCAGACTGTCATCGCTAGTCCCCTGCTTGGTCGGGCCTCGGCGCCGGTGCCTCCGCCTGGGTCTGGCTCTGGGTTAATAGTGGCGCCGCCGGCCGGCTGGGAAGGGAGAGGAGAGCCCTCTCTGGTTGCCCTGCGTGGGAACACGAAGGCTTTCAGTGGCCACTTCAACTCCTCGTTAGGGGATTCTAAAGTCCCGAACTGCCCGTGGTGGGGGCGACTGCTCAGGCCCGTTTCTCCCTCCTGCCCCCTGGTAGGCGCGCCCGGCTCCTCAGCTTCTGCCTGCCTGCTCCACGCTGCCTGTCCGAGCGCCTTTATGAAACCTGCTTGCTCCGTAGATAGAGCCATTCAGAGGGTTACAAAGAAGGTTTATTGGTTCTCGAGGAACCCGGTTTTGTTGCAATGTGTGGGAAATACTTTGATGTCCTCCCAGTTCGCACGTGTGAACAGGGATAATGGGTTTGGGATCTTCATTGAAATTTGAAGTTTTAAAGCAGAGATTCCCTAACTTTTGCCTGTTTCTCTCAACTTTTTCTTTTTCTTTTTTTACTCCCTCAGGAACAATGCCAACATTGAAGCCCTCGGTTGGAGTCTGCACAGTTGGAGATCTTTGGTGCCATTTTAGACATCTTTGGATTTCATCAATCAAACTGACTGCAATTTTCCATAAAAACCCTGAATTTGAGTCAGAAAGTGGGCAAAGCAGATAAAGATCATTCGAGCTGTCTTATAAGATGATAAATAGATATCCTTTCAGGCCAACAATGCCAAAGTGCAGTTTTGTGATTCTCTTCCATGGGTTCTGAATGCACTGAGTCGAAACGATTTATACATGTTTTCCCATGGTTTAGGAGGCGTCTTTACATACTTGTCAATAGTAGCCTGACCTTCTTCCCTTCTGAGTTGCTAAGTGTGTTGCTTTGGATGTTATTTTTTCTTGTGTGTGTGTATGTTTCCCCTAAAACACACAAGAAAAGAAGGTATTTTTTTCCTTTTATTGCTTTAATCAATAGAATATGACTCTGATTTAGATGATTCTCTGCAAATAGACTGGCTCCAAGAAGCCCATGAGTTGGTATGGAAATTCTCTTTGCTCAGGGGTTGCTCATGAGGCACTTTAGACACCAAGTTGAGATGTAAACTCATTTTCCTAACAACATCCAGTGGTACTGTGTCCTTCCTATTTTTGAACTTGACAAATGGCCTTTTGTATCAGGTGAATAAGAAGAAGCTCTAAAGAAACAGTAGAAAGAAACCCCAAAAGGGTATTTAACCCACTACCTCCAGAGCCCTTTCAAGATGTTTGCTGAAATAATTTCTAAGTGAATAAAAGCATGCTACATTTTCCTCTTCATTATTTAAAAACACAATCTTTTTATACAGTGTAAATTACATATCACTTCCTATTCACTGATCATCTCAGTTTACTTCCCTCTTGTTTTAAATCTTCTTGACCCTTCCCATCAAAATGTTTTCATTTTGATAACCCCTTCACTTAATGTTTTCAGTTAACCAGCTGTTTGAGAAGGTTCTTGAAGAATAGTACTGGTTCTTCAAGGAGAAGCCCTGCTTGCCATTCTTGGCTATTTATGAATTAATTATCTGATGTGTCCCATGAGCTCACAGATCTTGTGGAGGCATACATAGTTATGTAGCAAATCCAATTATATTTCTTGATATAAGAATTGTTCCTATATTATTGCATTAGTATCATCTCCTTTGTGTGCTTTGCTTTTCTATACTTGCTTACCAAAGAGCAAATGTATGTGAAAAAGCATCTATAGAAGGGAGTATGGTACAGTGGGAGTTAATTACAGTTATTAACTTACTGGCTTTATTAGTTTTGAATGAAGCACATAGTTATGGCTACAGCTGTTTAAGCACTCTTTATTAGCTAAAATAATTTACAATTTTTGGATACACTCTCACCATGTAAAATTTAAAATGGCAATTGGAGATTCAGAAAAAAATTCCACCTCTCATTTTTCTTTAATAACTCTTGCTGTCAAGTAGTAAACTTTTTAAGTGAATGTATAGTAGCTATGTGGATGAACCTTTACCTCATTCCTTCAATGCCATTTGATTGTGAATTTTTAACTTTATATGGTGAAAACTATATCTACTAAGTGATATTTTAATTTAAAAAATATTTTCTGAAATTCAAAAACCATGCAAATAGCAAATTCATGAAGGGAAAAAACATAATTATTGTATCTTGTTTAATATTTTTCCTAATGCCCTGTCATTCCCTTTCACTCTAACCATTTATTTTAGATCTGTGGTCCATGAAATCTGTTTAGCCAGGAAGAAGAACAAGGGAAGAAGTACAGTAGAAAAATTAGAAGTTGAAGTTTTGTTAGTCATTTCTAATCAGGTTATCATAATAAACAAACAAACAAATAAATAAAATCACTTAAATAATATGTAAATAAATGGAATGGTAGAATATCGTTCATTATTGAAGTTTGTTTTACATGACTTCTTTTAGGAATCTGTCTACTACATACAATAGTCACTTACACAATTTTTATTTTGGAATTTTAATCTGTTTCATACATACAATAAAAGCCATTTGATTATTGTCATAGTTGATGACAGCAGAGGCCCTAATGATTAACAGGAAAATGTCATTCAGTTATATTAGTGCACTGTGTTCTTCTATAAATAAAGCATAGTGCAAAGGACAAATGGTGAAGCATAAACTTAAAGCTTTAGATTTGAGGCTACATTCTAGAAACATCTATTTGAGTTTATGACCAGGCATGAAATAATTTGAACTTTGTCAGGTACCTGTTTTCCTAAATATCAGCACTGTGGATCAGACAGGGAATGTCTGGATCAATTTGACTTCCCATTTTTTAGATGAGAAAACTGAGATGGCACAGATAACATGAAGGTCACAGTGTTTTCTTATGGTAGGACTATGTTGCAACTGAGCTTTCTCCACACCTTCTCCCCTGTCCCTTACTAAGTTAGGGACACATTATGCCAATATACTTTCTTGTGTTGACAGAAAAGAAAGAAAGAAAAACGAAACCCAAAAGACAGTTATATCCAGTTCTTGTTAGAGCCACCTCCCGCTTGCTGCATGCCTGTAATAAGCTAATGTCTGCACAGGCCATAGGGAGCATTAGTCAGTTAAATCAATTCCAACAGCCCATCTGAGTAGCTGGGCTACAGGAATTCTCCTTTCATGGAAGATTTTTGTTCTGGAGAATTATCTTGAAAGTTCCCTCAAAGTTGTAATAAAATAAAGGAAATAAAAAAAAAGAGAAAGAAAGAAAAAGGGCTGTGTCTGTGCATACAAAGAGGATAACTACCCCTCAGGTGAGTGGCAAAGAAGGTATTTGGGGCCACAATTGTCCGGTTTGCCTACAGATAAAGCTTGAATTGATTGTATAATTCATTTCACCCCTCACTTCTCTAGATACTACCATCACATCCTAAGCAATCCATATAGAATTCACTTCTTTTCCTAATATTGTAATATCTTAAATCCATCATTTGACACAGACCCATAATTTGAGAGTTATCAATTATGCTTTTCAAAAATCTTTTAAAGTTTATGTTAATAGGCACAATGAGCAGGGATGACATTCTTCTTATTTTCAATAATGATATTCGTTACTCCTCTCTATGAGGGGATTGTTTTGGTAGTTATTGTCAGATATTACAATCTCTGGAAATGATGTGGTTTACTGAGAATTTGGGGGATTAAAAGAGTGCAAAGTAAATAACTAGAACCAAATCTCTCTCTCCTTTCTCATTTAGTGGGGTAATTTAAACAAAAACCACCTATGAAGATGACATGAATTTTCTGAGTGATTTGACCTTATGATCCCAGGCTACCATTTCCATGACTTAAGAAACTGTTAAAAATGGTATTTTACCACTTTATTGCAAATGTGCAATACAATTTTACTTTGGAACATTTTCAAGTTTAATAAGGATTTAATAACCTCTGATTTAGAGGCAACTAGAGCAAAGTTGTTGCATTTAATAGAGGCTAACATATGGGAAGGGTTTTAAAGAGCCATTCACATTGAAACCCCAAAATGGTTTCAATCAGCAGGTATCCTGATGTTTATTTAATGAAGAAATGTATGCGCAGCTGCTGTCTCCCAATTTCAGATGCAGTTATCTTTCATTGTGCTGCAACAAATCAGGAAGAAGAACAGATTTTAGCAGTAATTTGGAATCATTCCATTAGATATGCTGGGCTACACCAATAGATTCATAAAACAAGAACAATGAAGCTAGTTTAAGGAAGAAACTCGAATATAACAACTCTGGGGATGGAATCTGTAGGTTGTGTTTTCAGATCTATTGCTTAGTTTCCAGGTCACAAAACACTTTCAGGTTCAGATTAAGCCCTAAAGGACTTTGTATAGATAAATAAAAATCCAATATGATACTGATTCTTGATTGATCTTGTGATATTATTTTGTATGGGCACACAGGGCTAATTTTTGTTGCCCAGTGCATGGTGGGCATTGACAGTAATATAATATCCCTCTAACCATTCAAAGGAAAAAACCTGATAGACAACTGGGGCTATGACATGGCCCAGAGGGTTTATGGGGCAATTGCTCCCAGGACAGACATTCTTACAGCAGGTGAATGCATTTTCATTTTACTCCTATTTAGAGCAAGTCGCCTAGGGATTTGGGGCTTGTAAATATATTTATTTCTTTGGTACATGCCAGCATTTTGAATAAATATGAATGGGGGGACATACACTAATTGCTCTTTCTCATTATCAATACATATGCTGACTTCTTAAAAACGAATAAAGTTGATATTTGGCCACCTTAATAGTAGACTCCTTACTTTAGAGAGCAATTGTGAGAACGTTTTTATGACTTTGGCTTTGGGGATAGAGTTAACTACAGCCTTACAGTGTTTACCTGATACTACTTGTGAGTAGCTCCCAAATCAGGCGGAGGCAATCATTTAAGAATGGTGGCCCTGAATCTGCTTCAGTAGGGGCCACTGTAATATATATTAAGGTTAAGTTAGAGTTATATTTTTAAATTCTTCATCCAGGGCCAATATAAATGATGAGTTTATTTGGGAAGTTCTTTTAGAATACAAGTTTTTTCCTCACTTTTTTCTTTTCTTTCTTTCCCCTTTTTTACCTTTATTAGTTTTTAATGTGTTTATTGGTAACTAAGGTGAAGTATTTGTCTCATTTTTGACTCTCAAAGGCCCTAAGTATTGCATGCAAATTGTCACTGTGATTCTGAGTTGGAGACAAAAGGAAGGTAATTGAGCTATAATCCAACAGCAATGAGCTCTAATAACTAGCTTCTAGGTGAAGGGTGTTGATTAATCTTTAATTGATCTGTACTGCCTGTTATGGACTGGCAAATGGGTTTACCAGGGAACTGATTATTGTGGCCCTGACACATAGCAAACATCAAGAAAGTAGCTATTAGCTTAGTTAAAAGCAGGGACTCTGAGACCAACTGGTTTAAATCTGGGCCTCCCATTTACCCTTGTGCGACCTTGGGCAAACAACCTTTCTGATAATCAGTTTCTCATCGGGTTGTTACGAGGATAAAATCATTAATATTTGCTGAATGCTTAGAACAACAGTACACCTCACACCTTATGGTGATGAGGCGTCCACAAAACTCCTTCACCAGGAATCTCTTACACCTAGTCACTTCCGGAGCCTCATGAAAGCAGCCTCCACTAGGCCCGAAGACTGTTCCGCCCCTGACTGCTTCCAGGATCTGTTCATATCTTAACACCTTGACCTTCCCCAGGCCTGGCTGATCACAGGTCCGTAGGGCTGGAGTTGGAGTGTGAGCAGGGGCGAGGCCAGTGACGGTGCACCCAAGCGGATGGCAGAGACCCCGAGGGGCGGAGAGACCCGGCAGCAGGCGGGAACTGGCGGGCCGCACTCGGGGTGCATGCTAATGAGCGCAGGGCGCGCCCGCCGCAGCCCCCGTGCTAGCAGAACAGGAGCCGCGCCCCGGCCGGGGCACGCGGTGCCACTCAGGCCGGCGGGGGGCGCGCAGCTCGCAGCAGCCGCGCGCCCGGGCCTCTCAAAGCCCCTTTCAGCAACTCTGCGGGCTCCTCACCGGAGGAGTCTGGAGCGACATAAAAGCGCATTATGAAAATTATAATATCAGCTACAGAGCATGTCCACGGTGGCAGCTCTGCACCTTTGAGGCATTGAGCTGGGCCGAAGGGGGAAATATCCATTTGAATTCGGTTCCTGAATGGGGGCAGCGGCGGCGGGCAACGGCAACAGTGCCTCCTTTATCCAGTAGGCCACTTTTCCTGCTTGCTCATTCCCGGGTTGTCGGGCTGTTGCACCTTGTCTCCTTTTGGGCAAGGGTGTGGAGCGGGAGGGGCCCGGGGAGGACAAGGGAGCAGAAGTGGGGGCCCTGATTCACACCCGGACTAGGACAAAGAGCATTGTCATTCGGATCCCCACGAGAATGATGAATGAGGCTTTCTGGGGCCCAAGACAATTTCTGTTCTGCCGGGGACCGGAGGAGAGGGGATCAACGGCTGGGTGCATTTGCCGGGGGCTGGAGGGGAGTGGATTTGGGGGTCATGTTCTATTTTCGTGTCTGTATGCTTAGCCAGAGCAGCCATTCGATGGGCGTTTCCTATCAGAGCTCGGATTCCACAGTCCGGAGTTAAGGAAGTGGGTGGGGGAAAACACCTCTAGGCTCGGGAATCTGGGTGCAGGCCACTGGCCTCTGGGCGGGGAAAGCACACATCTTGGATTCCAGTGAGTGAACACGGACAAGCTATCAGAGACGAAGCTACGGTCTGAGTGGACCCCGCACCGGGGTCTCCTCCCAGTCTGCAGGGCGCTCCATTTCAGCTATCTGACTGCCAGTCAGTCCACACCACCCCAGTCGTTCCCTCAATTCCCTCCAACCCCTCCTGATCCCGGGGCGGAATTCACACGCCGAGGCCCCGAGGCGGGTATGATCTATTACAGCAGACAAGTTGCCTCACCATTCAGAGCCCTGTCCATTGTCTTGTTAATCACCTTTCATTTTGGGCAGCTCAGGACCGTCATAAAGCTTTTAATATTAATAAGGCCCAGAGCACCAGCCCCCTCACCGCGGTCCTGAACCACCCAGCAGGCAGCGCAGGTGTCGCGCCGCAACCTGTTCAGCCAGCCAGGGCGAGAGGGTCCCGGGGTTAGCGCACTGCGCTGGTGGTCGGGGAGGCAGGTGGCGCGGGTTCCAGAAACAAGATTGGCAAGAAACAACAATAGATACACACACACACACACACACACACACACACACACACACACACACACACACACACACACACACACACACACACACACACACACACACACACACACACACACCCTAGTCCAAACAAAGGGATTTGTTAGGCACCACTGTTAGCGCCCAAAGAGTTTAACTCTAGGGGAGGGGAGGTAAGAGCTGGAGGTGGGGAACGGGAGTCCGCTTGGGCAGGGATGTGACATTTCCTATGGTGAAGCCTGCATTGGCTGCTAATAGAGATCTAATTGATGGGTGAAGTCCCATTTCCGCGCGCTCTCCTTTATTGCTCCATCCAGTCTGTTGCAAAATATAACCTTAATCTGATTTAGCAATTCCTCCAGGATTCGGTGCGAGCTTCCAGCTCAGAAAAAAAAAAATCGTTATTAAAAAAGTTAAAGTACAGACTTGGATTCGGTGCGTTGCCTTTTAAAAATCTTGCCCCAGCTCCCGGCACTTAGTACTTTCTCTTTTTTGTAATCGCCGGGTCTGTTATGATTCTTAATACCCGCAGTGCTCGGTGATCAGCGCGGTGCCCCTTTGTTGGGGATGCAAATTGGCGCGGAGGCGCAAAGGACCGGGGGCGGGGGCTGGGGGTGCGTGGCTGCGGCCTGGAGTGGCCTGCCCGGGGGGACTCGCGCCAGGCCAGAGTGGTTTAGGGTTTCGTAATCCCATCCCTAACCCAGGATTCCCGCAGAGGCCGCCCGGGGACAAAGTGTCTGGGAGCTGGAACTGTCTGGTGCCAGATAGTGGCGTGCTGGTGGGAGGGGCCAAGGCTCAGGAGGTATTTTCACTCGCTCACGATAGCTTCCCAACAAGGTTTAAGAGTAATAGCACAGGGCATGCAGGCGCCTGGTCCATAAAGTAGTAGTTTGGGTGCCTGAGGTGGTCCAGAGGCTGTTACTCTGGGTCTCCGGTGGTGCCGTATGAAACTTGGCTCTTGTTTGTAGTGCATACTGGCTGCTAAGAGACCAATTTAAGGTTATGACTTCCTTCCTCCCTTTCTCCCTGCCTCTGTCCCCTGTCCCCCACCTAACCCCTACTTCTCTCCTGCAGTTAAATGCATATCCTCCTCAACGTCTACTAGGTTCTAGGAGAGTGATTTTACCAGAGCAATAACATGTCTGTTTTTCGTTTACTTCCTCCTTTTCTTCTTTCTCCTAATAGTCTGGGGAAGACCCTTAGGGAAGTACATTTATATCTAGATATCTGATGTCATATCATAGACATTGTTAGAAAAATGTACACAATCAATAGCACCTTTCTGAACTTCTCTTTACCAAGTCAACAAAGTTGTATAAAAGAAGCGTTGGGGTTTCCCCTCGTCCTTCCCTCCCTCTTTCTTTATTTCTGTCTCTCTTTCTTTTCTTCTTTCATGAATTTTGACATGTACATACACTCACAACATCACCTAGATCAACATATCACATATTTGCACTAATTTTTTCCCCTGTTCACTGTTTTCATTTTAGAAATGATATTGGGAATAAAATACTGTCTCTGGCTACCTCCAAAGGTTGTTTTGAAGTAATGTGTGAGAAAACCCCATTGTAATGTGTTTATATGTAAAAATAAAATAATCATTATGAAAACCTAAAAGAAGAAATGGGAGTCATTAGTAGAACAGAACTTTGGGAAATCATGGAGGCCTCCTTTCCCCAAACGTAGTACTGGGTTTGTCTAGGCTACCTGGATGTCACTGCATGATTAATTTTGCCTCGAAAAGCCCTAAATTCAGTGTCAGGCCTTGAGTCCCCCATCTTCTTTTTCATAATAAGCATTTGCATCTGGCAGTCTTAAAACCCTTTATTTTCTGTGAAGCTGTGGTCTCCAGTTCCACCAGCAAATAAATGAGTTCCTTAAGAAGAAAGACTGAGAAGCCCATGCCTGTCAGCCTGGGCTGAACATTTAATTTCCCAAGAGCAGCTCTAAAAACTCTCCTGGAGCAGCAAGAAAGGTGAAGCCTAGTGGCCATGTCATTCATCCTGTGTACCCTCTCCTCCATATTTGGGGGGCATTTTTCATCCCTGAGATATGGAGCAGTAGGAATGAGTACTCAGGCATTCCCTAGCCCCACTGTCTCTGTGCAGTGCCCTTGATGGGTTTAATGAGGCGGAACACCATGAAGGGATGTGAACTGGTCCAAATGATTGATGAAGCCAGGGGCAAAGCCCAGGCATTTCCAGATAAAGCGCCATACAACCCATGATAAAGGCAGGATAGTGGCAGGGCTGGACTTGTTCAAAAGCTGTGGCCCAAATGCATTGAGAGGAAACAGGGAGGGAAGGTGCTCTGTTGTTACCTAATCAGTTCCTGCACTAAGCCACCAGTCGCAGAGAGCAGAGGAGGGTTGCAGAGGAAGTGGGGAGGGTGAAAGGCGAATCCCTGCTCTCCCTTTCACATACACACACACACACACACACACACACACACACGCACACACACACACGCTGCCTCTCACTCTTTCTCCTGTCTGGTTAGCAGGGGCCAGCCTCAGCCTCCACGATGTCCAGGTACTCAGCCTAGGAGACAGGCCTTCCTTTCCTTGGGGCACAGAGAGAACAGCAAAAGCACCAGAAGAGTAAAAGTCACCGGCCCATTGCTTGGCAGGCCTTAGTGTTAGGGCACCTGCTGGTTCTCTTCCTAGGTGTTATATGTAATGAATAAAACAGCAGGTTCTAGTCATTGAAAGTGAGTCAAAGAGAGCAGGGGAAAGTCCCAGACACACTCAGGGATTTCAGGGGAAAAAGGGTCTTCTATTTATTTCTCTGTTATAAACCACTAAAATAAAACAAGAGTCATTGGCTTAGGGTAAAAACAATACCAATTAGTGTTTTTCTGTACCTATTCTTTTCTAAAGGATGGTGTCCTATATAGCTCTTACAGCAAAGAAGATCACAGTCATTTGGCCTGAACTGATGATCTGGAATTAGAGCGTATATGACTGGAGGAGCAGTGGTTGCAAAATGAACATAAATAGAGCAGGTGACACTCTCCAGTTAAGCTGCTTAGGCTCACTAAGAAATGAAGTGGAGTAGGATGAAATGTTACCTTTTCACCCCTCTGGGCCACAGGGTCTGGTGGGCAAACACAGTCTCTTTTATCCCACAATCCATATCAATTCATGAACACATATATATAGAAGTGTTAAGGAACATTTCCATCCATGTAATGGAAGTTCTGGGTTTTCCTAGGGTATAATTTTGACCCAATTATTCATATATAACCTCCACTGGCTTGGAATGCAATACACAATTGTTCAAAAGAGAGGCTGTACATTTTGGTTGCTGCCTAGGACTTTGACTTCTCTTTCATGGCTGCAGCTATATTTTATTATATTCTGTGTTTCAAAGCCTGCCGATAATGGTGCTGGTGACCATGAAGATTTGAGAGCCCTGGAGGTGACATGGTAAGGAAAGCCCCCTCACCCCTGCCCCATTTTGGTTTTTAAGGGAAACTTGCCTGGACATTAGCCTTCTGTTATATCAAGTAGCATTTGTGTAATATAATGGTTTATTCTCTTTTCACTGTTTATACTTATCATATGCAGGTCATTCCTACTTCCATTGTCCCTGAGCTTTCAACTTAGCAGGCAAACTCTTGGAACATAGGTGTCATGTTTATTGAATGATTATACATTGCATTCCAAGAAGTAGAACTTAATAAATAAATAAATCGTATGAGTTTATCATTTAAAAGAGAAAGGATGGAAAATTGCAGTTTAGCACCTTTACATGTGGGAAGGTATTTAAAAATTAACCTTTTCTCTGATTGCAAAACAGTACATGTTAGTTTAAAAGGTTTTTGAATATAATATTTTAGGATTCTTTAGAAAATTTCAGCATCAGATTTCCTCTCAATTCCCTTGATCTGTCCTTGGAAAACCTTCCTCAATTTATTGTATTAAAGTAAACCCTTTTCTTTCATTCTTGAGCTTCTAAATATTTTATGATCACAGAAATCTTTTCGGGAAGAAGATGAGCCTAGGGCCTGGAAAATTTAACTTTGAACAGAATTAGGAGCATGGCTGAGATTAGAGGGAAACCAAAACCTCTTAAAAACAACATTTAACCACTGTCAGTATCATCTACATAAAATCTTTGTGGCCACATCATTTGTCAAATTGGGTTGTAGAACTGAGACAGCTCTCCATGTAAATCAGCTGAAAAGACATTTGGTGAATGTGAAATCTTTTCCCTAAAAGTATTTTTACGATGACTAGATATTGTAAAGTATATATTTCTATACACATTATGGAGAGAAAAAAGGAAGATTTCCAGTGCAAAGTCTAATTTATTCAACTAAACTAGTTTCATGTGTTAAATAAATACTGAAGTCTCATCCTCTCCTGTCTGTGAACAAAATAAACTGCAAGTGTTTTGGAATAAAAAGCCTATTGTGCATCTCTGGGTCCCTAATATCAAGTACATGTAGCTAGTATTGTTACCCTAGGGGGAGAAGAAATTCAGTTTCCCTGAAGTTGAGCTGAATTTCTGACTGAGGGTCCCAGGACCTTTGAGGGTAAGGAACTACAGGTATAATGGGAATCCTGCAGGCAATGGTGCTTACGGAAATTACTCAAGACAAAACACAGTTAACTTTTTATGCAATTATTTTTTAATACATGTTGGAAATCGATGCACCTACAAAGTGGACTTTAATTAGCTGCTGTAAGAAAAGCTCTTATTGTCTTTTTTTTTAGTTCCAAGTTCCTACTGTTTAACTGGATTTTAAGAAAAATTACAAAACAGATTTGTACAGATGAGTGAATCAGCATTTTTGTACCTTAAACATTAAAAAGTGAAATGATTTAAATAGGGAGAAGATAGAGTATTAATTTAAGAATATATGATGTTTGTATTTAGAAAATATTTAGTTGTAATCATAGAAAGATGTTAATTATGAGAAAAATTTCCAGAAAGTGAGTTTTTTTAAACCTCTACCAGACATTGTAAAATATGTCTCTATTCCCTTTCCTCTCCCACTTTAATTCAAGTTTTGTTTTTTCATTAAAAAAGAAAATAGTTGATTATTACCTCCTCATTTACTTTGTTTTAAGGAAGGTCAAGGAAATGAGCCTAAAATTGCATTTAAATTTTGCAGGGGCTGGATTTTTACTTAATTTTCTTTTCATGATAAGTATAATTTTATTAGCTTGTCCAAGCATCATTACTAAGGTTATATACATATTTGCATAGCTATATCTTTATGCTTATAATTTTCCAGAAATACTTTATTTGCTTAAAGTATACAGTAAAAGTTTTTGCTCTTTCTCTGAAAACTGGCTAGCTGTGGAATAAAAATGATGAAACTTTTTATGTGCTTAGTCCTTACTAGGTCCCTAGAGAAATCTGGAAAGGAATGACAAAATAACTAGTTAGAGTGACTGAGAAATTGCATTTGTTCAAGTATACGATGGAATTTCATAAACATTGGGATTTATGTAACTGTTCATATGACTATAGAGTTTCATAAACAGGAAGTACTGATGTTTGATATTTACATGGCTATAGTTTTAGTGTTATTTGTTTCATAGTGGTCCAGGTAGATTTTGTTTGTATATTTAAATGAGGCTGTGGATAGTTGCATTTATAATCTTTTTATTTTTATTTCTTTTATCTTCTATGGTAAAAGCAAATCAAAATGAAGAAACCTCATAGTCTTAACTCTAACTCCATATTCCCTGGACCTCTTGTGATAAAGCTTTAAAGTCACTAAGTTACATATACCAGCAAGATTTAAAAGTTTTGAGTCTTGAAGTCAAATATGTTTATTCATATTATGAATAACAAGATTTCTTCCCAGTTTTTAAAAGGTACTCAAATTAATTTAAGTAAAAGATTGGTCATTAGTAATGTTTTACAAAGACCTTAGCTATGTAATTGTTTAAGTGTATCATCCATTCAAACTTGGAAGCTTAATGTTCATATGATTCATTTTCCTTTGCACTTGTAAAATATGCCCCGTATTTTCAAAGACCATCCATCTATTTATTACTTTTGAAAGTAAATGTCACTCACAAGCTTGGTTCAAATATTCCAGATGTACTTTTGTGAGACCCCTTTTATTTTAAATTTTCCCACAAATCTTTATAAGAAACACTATTACCTCATTTTTCCCCAAGAACTATGATCTCAGTATGTCCTACCCTAACAATAGAAATTTTTGTATATGTATTATGTCTTTCTTGTAATTTTCATGATATATTCTGGCTCAGGAATGGTTTATAAAATTTAAACAGTTATTTAAGAAAACAAGTGGCTCCTGGAAGTGAATAAAATGCCCAACAAAGATTAGCTGGGAAGTGTTCAATGTGCCTTGTTTGACTTGCTTTCTTCAGAAGCCACTCCTGTCAGTGGTCAGTTATAATAAAGGAAGAACAAAGTTCCTTGATGTATACTGAAAAAAAGCTGCCTGCAGTTCCTTTCAATTGCTCCATTGCCCAGGCAGGCCGGCCTCCAGCCAGAAGTCAGCAGGCAAAATTTAACAGCCACGCTTCAAAATGTTAGTAGCAGCTATCAATGCATCCATAACTCTGAGCCCTCTAGATATGGGGTCATCTTTCAATACTACCCCACTGTCATATACAACATTTGTCTTGTCCCACATTCAACTGATTGTGTCAAACTATGGAGTGACTATATAATACACAGATACAACAGCACAATGAAAGCAATAATCTCCAACCCAGCTTCTTTATTTATCTGAGTGCTGTTACAAAGTTTCCTGCAGTAGGGAGAAGCTGGGGAGGCTTTGACATGTTTCAGCCCCGCAGTGGATCATAAAGGAGGCAAAGCTCTGGAGGGTTAAGTACAGAAGGCAATTGCTTTGGTGTTATCCAAACATTCAGCTTTTCTGCTGCTTTGATACATAACTTTGTTTTCCTAAATTTTGGTAATTACTGCTTATTTTAGGTAGAATCTATTTTCTTTTAAAATTAAAAATATTATACTAATATTTATGTATTATGGCTAGAAAAACAGGTTATAGAAACAGCTATTTACTCACCTTAACTTTTAAGTACTACTGATTCTTCAACCAGAACAAGTCCTATATGCAAAAGGGCATCTGATTTTGTTGTAACTGAATCAGATTTACATAATGGCAGTGAGATAGTACAGGTATACTTGCCTTAGAATTTTTTCAAGTTGTTTCTTTCCGTGTATAAAAGCCTTCAAGAAAAAACAAATTGTCTTTGGAGAATGATCGCATTTTTCTTTTGAATCTACACCTGCCATAAGGAGTGAAATGTCAACAAGTCAATAGAGAGCATTTAATTATTTAGTCACTGGAAAGGTTGACGAGACATTTAGACATAAGCCTGAGTGACTGAATAAAATAATACTGAGAATACTGCCCTCACTTGGAAATATTTCATAAAGCAGAGATTTATTATGGTAAACAATAGCAACAATTTAAAAGCTGTGATAAGACACTCTTGCAATTAGGATTTGTCTGAAGCTAGTTAACTTCTTTAGACAATTATTTCATTTTGTGATTATATGGCTGTGTTTCTGAGCAACAGAGCCCATTTTTTGCCATAGTGACATTCTCAGAAAAATGACAAAGAAAGGAGCGATTTTTAGGAGAGTGGTATTCTTCTCAGCAGTTGGAAGAAATGTTGTCTGTCTTCAAGAATACATGCCAGTATATGAATAATATGAAAATAACCATCAAACAAAAAATTGCATGGGGAGGGAGAAGAGGATCTTAACCCAGGTGTGACAAATAACTTGTAATTCTTACACATCCCAGAGATGAGAGTCACTAAAAGCAGAGTTAGTCTCCTTCAGAGTATGTTAACAAAAAAAGAATCTTGCAAATATCTCCACAAGTCAATTCTCTTTCAACAGCCAAACAATGCTCTTTGTAACACAGCTGCAAAGTACATGGGGTTTTCAGGCACACTGTAATATTTTTATAGCCCCGCAGTCACCGTCTATTCCACATACACAAACATCCGCGTACCCAGAAAATAATTGTGGATAATTCAATGTTCAGATTCGATAATGGATGCTCAAATAAATATGAGAATTCCAAGCAAATTTGTGCAAATGAAAAAAGATTTCCTCTGACATAATGGCATGGTGCAAGGCTGTGTGTAATGAGCTGTAATTTGTCTGGAAGAGCATTTTAAAGGGGTTGATCCATCCAATGGAAGGCCAGCAGCCGCTCCAAGTCTTGCAGTAGTGAGCCGGCCTGCCTCGTCTCAGAGGAAATTACACCACAAGCAGGCCAAATTTCTGACAACTTCCATAAATTATTTCGGATTTTCATATTTCAAATTTCATCTGCATTCATCATGTGAGTTTGACTGGGGAAAACTGTCTAGGAGGAGCTCTGCTAGCATTCAGTGCAGCAGTCCCAGGAGCCTGCCCTGGGACTGGATAATTTAATTTCATTTTGATTAGATTATTCTTGCTGCAGTCTACTGCCAATCTGAAGTATTGTGCCTTCTCTTCTACTTAACCTTCCTGCCCCATGCCTGCTCCAGCCTGCATGCAGCTCTCTGTATTGCAGAATAGATTCGAACAATCAAAGTTAGAAGTTATTATTTTGCTTTCCATTGTCCATCCTTATAAAAGCACACATCTTTCACTGGGCTCTCTCTTCCCAGAAATCAGATTACTTCTTTTTTTTAGTTTGTAATATTGTTTACCATTTTCAGTGGAAAGTGCCCTGTAATTTAGGTGGAAAGTCTAAAATCATTACTAAATCTCAGGATGATGCAATGGCTCATAAATAAGGATCATCTTTAAAACAACTGTAATCATCGCTAGGTGATACACGAGAGACTAGGAACAGGTAAATAATGAATACACCTATCTATTAAACTAAAAATCTCCTGTAAACTCAAGTTATTTTTCAACCCTTTACCTAATGGTCAATGAAGAAAACCCTCTGTAATTGGTCCTCAAAAGCAGGATGTTAGAGATTCAGAATACAAACTGTTACAAACATGCAAAAGTATAAACATGATTGACTTATAAGAATACTGGTGCAATAGTAAAATTATCTGGGAAACAGACTCAGTAAGGCTTTAAAAAATTCTTTTAAATTAAATTTGAACATGTGAAATGATTAACAGAAAATACAGACCATTGTACCTTGAAATGCATAATCCCAATTTTTCCCCTATTTTTAGAAAATGACTACTTTTGTAAGATTCAGTAACCAAGAACACCAAAACATCTGTCCCTTACTAAGTTTGAGGCAGGATTATTAGAAACATAGATAAATAAACAAAACTAATGTTGTTCTTTAAGTAATATCTATCACTTCCTCCTTATTGAGTTATTTCTTTAAACAATATAAGGTTTTTTGATGCTATGTGTCTGAACTGAGGACTTTAGGTTCTTTATTGTTCTCCATTTTGATGAAAAAAATTGAATTGGGGTCTGTTATATTGAATTTTGTTCAGTAAATATACTGAAATCATATTTTTGTTAGAAACTATCAATAAATCCAGTATAAGAAAAGTAATAAGATACAAATATGAATAGGACCTTTGCAAAGGAAATACTACAAAGTGAGTGTGCACAGAAAAGATAGTAGGGAATGTGTTTTTTCCCTTGTGATAGGAGAAAATACAGAAAGAAGGACATGAAACTGTTATTTTTAATACAGATTCCATGCTGGAAATAGAACAGTTCTAATCGCTATATCACATGGTTCGATAAAATCATTTTTCCAGCATTGTAGTTAAAAAAATTAAAATGTTAGGAACATACCTAAATCTAAATCTTTTTTTTCTACACCAAGATAGCTTACTAAAAAGGCATTACATTTGATAGATAATTATGACTTCCCAGATTATGAAAGTTCTGAACGTATTGCTGGCCATGTTCTAATAGTGGGTACATAACAGTGTCTACTCTTTCTTGAAATCAATGTCAATAGCATATATGGCTAAATCATCTATATTCACAATCCATTACAGGTTAAGTAGTATTCTAGGAAAACAGGTACAAGGATTTAACAAAATCTAATTTGTTATGGGTAAATCTTTTGATGTGAAAGATGGTGTTTATTCTCTCTAGTTTTCAGAGATGTTGGGGGTCAAGAGAAAAAAATTGAACATGTTGAATGCTATTTTTCCCCCACTTATTATTTTTTTGGTATCATTAATATACAACTACATGAGCAACATTGTGGTTCTAGATTCCCCCCATTATCAAGTCCCCACCACATACCCCATCACAGTTACTGTCTGTCCATCAGAATAGTAAGATGCTATAGAGTCACTACTTGTCTTCTCTGTGCTATGCTGCCTTCCCTATACCCCACCCCAACATTATGTGCGCTAATCATAATGCCCCTTTTCCCCTTATCCCTCCTTTCCCACCCATCCTCCTCAGTCCCTTTCCCTTTGGTAACTGTTAGTCCATTCTTGGGTTCTGTGATTCTGCTGCTGTTTTGTTCCTTCAGTTTTTGCTTTGTTCTTATACTCCACAGATGAGTGAAATCATTTGATACTTGTCTTTCTCCACCTGGCTTATTTCACTGAGCATAGTACCCTCTAGCTCCATCCATGTTGTTGCAAATGGTAGGATTTGTTTTCTTCTTATGGCTGAATAATATTCCATTGTGTATGTGTACCACATCTTCTTTATCCATTCATCTACTGATGGACACTTAGGTTGCTTCCATTTCTTGGTTATTGTAAATAGTGCTGTGATAAACATAGGGGTGCATCTGTCTTTTTCAAACTGGGCTCCTGCATTCTTAGGGTAAATTCCTAGGAGTGGAATTCCTGGGTCAAATGGTATTTCTATTTTTAGTTTTTGAAGAACTTCCATACTGCTTTCCACAATGGCTAAACTAATTTACATTCCCACCAGCAGTGTAGGAGGGTTCTCCTTGTTCTGCATTCTCCTTGCTCCGCATCCTCACCAACATTTGTGGTTGTTTGTCTTTTGGATGTTGGCCATCCTACCTGGTGTGAGGTGATATCTCATTGTGGTTTTAATTTGCATTTCTCCAATGATTAGCGATGTGGAGCATCTTTTCATGTGTCTGTTGGCCACCTGAATTTCTTCTTTGGAGAAGTGTCTGTTCAGATCCTCTACCCATTTTTTAATTGGATTATTTGCTTTTTGTTTGTTGCAGTGCATGAGTTCTTTATGTATTTTGGATGTTCCCCCACTTATTTAGTTGGATTAATACTGTGGGAAAGGGAATGACAATGTAAACTGAGCTGACATGAGCCAACTTCACTCTGTGAAGAGTCATTATTTACCTGGCAGCCCCTTGCTCTCGCATATGAAGTCAGACCCTGAGCATTGGTCACTTGGGGAGCTAAAACTTCAGTGGGCTTTTACATATCATCATGGAAACAAGCACCTTAAACCCAGAAATACATATCCACTTGAATATTTGTGGCAGTTGTTAAATAACTTTCCAAAAAATAAAATGTGAGAAGAAAAAAAATCACTGTAATTCAATATTCGCAGCTTGTCTTAGCGTTATAAAGCCCATTCTAATAAGATTAAATGTGTGCACTTTTGAAGTCCTATCTAATCCCTCTCTTGAAAATCATTGTGATTTAATGTTGGAGCCACTGTGCCATTTGGCAAAGAGACTGGCAATTAAGCTTTCTGTACTCAGTATTCAAATTTGAGAATGTCACTTTATTACTCTGAGTTTTAATTACTGACCATGTCAGCGGAAAGACTTTCCATTGAGTGCAGTAAGAGAAAAAAAAAAAACAAACCCCAAACCTTCTTTCCTGGAAATGGCAGTCAATGAAGAGAAAAGCAGCATTCCTAGAAACGCATAATTTATGATTGAAGCAAAAGGCTCCTGTGGGCTATCAGAAAGGTAGTTTTGAACAAGGATGGAGATTGTGGGAGTATCCACGTGGCTGGGGGCCTTTGACAGCAGAGTGTTGGCTTCTGATGCTGCGGGCAGCCTAAACCACTTCAAACTTTGTAAGCTGAGCTCTTGGAGAAATGCAGTTAATTTTGTGTCTACACTGCAGACATCTTTTTAATAGAGCAAGGATTTGGTTGTTGTTAAGAAGAAAAGTTAAAGCCTTCTTATGGTGGGCTATTTCCCCAAAGCAGGAGAATTCTAGTTTTCAGTTAAAACCTTTAATCTCCCTCCACCACCACCTCCCTTCATAATTTAGAGGCTACCACATTGCCTATATAACATAACTCCAAGGACCGGTTTATATTATATGCTAAAAAAAATGAGTCATTCCATAAAATACAGTGGGAATGGCGCCCCCTGGTGATGTGGAACTCGGAGGCTTCCGTGAAAGCCTTTACTGAATGGAGGGTCTACTTTTTTTCTGCAAAGGGAAGACAGAAATGAGAAGAGAGAAAGGGACAACTGGGTTTTGTTTTTTTCTCCCTCAGGTGTAGCCCCTAACTTTCTCTTCCACTCCATGTGAACTTTGCCAGGCCACTGTGGAGAAAGACTTATTACCTGTCCGGATCTGCCTAAAAAAGAGAGTGGGAGAAGGAGAAGCTATGTGGCTGCATTCTGAGGTCATCTTTCATTTTGACCTCCTTAGTGTAGTCAGAGGCCCTTAGGCTGTTAACTCAGACACACTCTCCACGTGTCTGAGTGGCAGCTCTACATCAGAGATGGGACCCAGAGGCTGAATGGACCCAAATGTGTCTGACTCAAAAGGAGGTCGAGGGGACTCCTTTTGAGTCAAACAGAAGCTTCTTACCTGTAGAGAGACGTATTTGGGACAGAAAAGTCTGATTCCTGTCATGGAGGTTTGGATTACTGGTAGAATTAGCTTGTTATTTGAAAAGATTGCTTCCTAAGGAAATGTGACAACCAGCTTACAACCCAAATCCATTATGTTTAAATCTCTGGTTGAGGAAAGAAGTCATAGGACAAAGAGCCCAGGTGGCAGATCAGAAGAATCACTCTTCTTGGGCTTTACTTTCCTCATCTGAAAATGAAGTGACTGGATTAGGTTATGTCTTGATTTGTGAAATGTGCTGGAAGGAATTTGAAATGAATAAGTCAAAGCATAGAGGTTTCTGAATTTTGTCTTAAAAGTAAGTTAGAACAATTTTGCCTTCATGTACTCTTCTCAAAGAACCAGCTCCTGGTTTCATTGATTTTTTTCTATTGTTTTATTCTTCTCAATTTTATTTATTTCTTCTCTGATCTTTATTATGTCCCTCCTTCATGTACTCTTGATTACACTTTCTTGAATGGAGGAGACATAATAGTGGGTTACAGTCAACACCCTGGGAAAGGCAGTATGTCAGCCAGGGAGTATCATCTGCCAAGGATGTGGCAGTGTCAACACAGCTGATAACTGCTGAACCAGATGACCTCAAAGGCAGCTTCCACCTGTGACAATCAGTGGGCATGGGGCAGTTCCTAGACACACCTGTACATTAGGCAGTCTAATTTTTGGTATTTCTGTGCTCTTTGCTTTTTTGGCATTTTATCTGCCCTTTATACATATATATGCTATCTCTTCTGTCTCTCCCCTCAGCCAGTGTCTTGCCTTTGCCTCTTTTCCTCAAAATGAAATCGACCTATTTCCATGTGGTGTAATCCACGTCAATTTTGTAGGGTGTAGTTTATGTAACCCTGGCAGAGCTCAAGATTATTTTATATAGTACCTTTTCAAATACTTGAAATGTAATAGCATTTATTTTAAGTTGTATTGGAAACATAATTAATATATCACAGTTGTGATTCTGGGATATTACTGCTGAGGATTAGTTAAAGTAGGAATATGCATTTTCTAAAAATAAATCAATTTAAATAAAATATTGAGTGTACAATAATTCAGTGATACACGATATGAAAGAAATTATGAAGGTGGTACATCAAGGACTGACACTGGGAAACATTTGGATAGATTAATTTTTGCTAAAAGAAATAAAAAATCATTTAGTGAGCTTTACTCGTACTCCAAGTAGCAGAAAAATCATAAAGTAACAGTGGCCTTTAGTAATAAAAATGGAAAATATTTGCTATGGAAACTCCAATAATATTGTGGATATTCTATTTATCTTTCTGTGATGATTCCATTGCTGCTCTCAGTATTTTCTGCTAGCACTTGTTCATGGTGTCTTGGTTTCTTGTGTATTCTTTGATTTTTTTTTTCCTTTTTTTTCCCCATGAGCTCTTACTCCTTAGGCAATTCCTTGGGAATTTCTTTCAGGTTTGGTTTGAATAATAGTTTTTCCCTTCTTTTTCTAGGTTCCTTGGGTGAACTGCCCATTCAGAACTACTTTAAACTGAATTCTAGACCTGAGGTTTTTCAGACCTCTAAGGTGATACGAATTTGGACCACAAACATTTGTGAGGACCAGCTTTTTCATATGAATTATGTAGGAGGATTTCTTTGAACCTTCCTTCTCTCAATGCCAAGGTTCAAAAAACGCAGTTTTCTTGCCATTCTCTTTGAGAATAAATTTAGTTCTAGTTTACCCTTCTCTGGGCATTTTGTCTCTTATCCTCTATGTCTCTTAAGGTGAAGAATTTCTAATCCCAAAATCATGGGGGCTCAGCAAATGCTTCCTGGTGTATGTTAACTTCAGGGCCCTAAGTTCTTTTTTGGATTCCTGCTTTATTAATTAGTATTTGGCCTCCAAATATTCATTTTACTTATTGATACATTAAAACATTTTTTAATTACCTCATAAAATAGCTCTCCTAGATGGTTGGGGGAAATTTTAATTGGTACAGCTACTTTGGCAAATTGGCAGTATGCACTAAGGCTAAGCCTTTGGACGCCTTATGACCCAACAATTGTGTTCTTAGGTACATAACCAGCAGAATTACATACACAAATTCTCCAGAAGACACTCATAAGAATGTTCATATAGTCTTGTTCATATAACCTTCAAACTAGGAACTACACTAATCTGCACCAACAGATGAATGCCTTAGTAAATGTGGTATATTTATACTATATGTAGAATTTACACTATTCTATGGAGATTGGCAATGAGCAAACTATGATTACATGCAATAACATGAGTGTATTGCACAGGCATAATTAAACAATCTAGACACAAAAAAGAGCATACTATGTGATTTCATTTATAGCAAAATTCAAAATCAGCAAATTGATCTCTGCTGTTAGAAGTCAGGGTGGTGATTATTCTTGGAGACTTAGTAACTGGAATGAAGCACAAGAGAGGCTTCTGTGGTGCCAATAATTTGCTTTTTTTTAATTCTGGGTGCTGGTTACACAGGTCTGTTTGGCTTGTGAAAGTTCATTAATCTATACACCTAAGATATCTACATTTTTCTGAATATATATTATACTTTTATAACAAAAAAAATAATATAGCATCTTGAACTCTTCTTAGTGAGAAGAGTAGTCAGAAGAAGTGGCTTGCCAACTGCAGGTAATGAAAAGCGACAGTGTTTATGTGGCTTGCCAATACATTGCCAGCATTTAACACAGTGGCCCATAGTGAGTGCTCAATAAATATTTATAGAAGCCATACATTTGGGGATTACTTTTTTTAAAACACACAGTTACCACTGGACCTGGTTTTCCTCATTAAAAAAAAAGGACAGGTAATAACTGGCATATGCTTTCAGAAATATAATCTCCTTACTCTAAAAAATATGGGATACCATGGAATAAGTAAGTGTGACTCAAATTATTTCCCAATTTAAAAGAGAATAGAATGCTCCTAGGATTCATGTAGGATGAAATAAATTCTTAAGTAAGTTCTTTTTATTTTGGATGTTTTGCCCTTTGAGATGTCAATTCCTTGAATAAAGAGTAAAAGTAATTTCCCTAATGGGAAGAAATGGAAAAAAGAGTCTTTAGAGAAGTTCAAATTATATTTAGACATGAAGGACATTTTACTTGAAGAAGTTAAAGCTTATAACACAAAAATGTTATAGTTCTGCAGGGAAACCTCAGCAAGTAGCTGTGTGACCTTGATCAAGCCTTCCATCCTCTCTGTTACCAGTTTTCTCATTTGCAAAATGAGAAACAAAGCACTGGGTTTCATTCAAAACTAAAATTCCATAACGGTGCAATTCCATCTAATTGTAGGAAAAATTGGATTGAATTATTTGCAAAATGTGAATTATAAATTGCTAAAAAGGAAAGGTGGTTTTGTTAACTTTAAAGTAACAGAATACAACATGATTTGTGGTAAATTTTATGTTGCTTAGTAGAGGTTTGTAAAAGGGCTTGATTAAGGATTAAAGAGGATTTATAATTAGGATATAAAATGTTTAAACTTTCCTCTGCACTTAGGAAAGTTCCATTGTGGCAGAAACTGGCGAGCTGTCAAGTGAGCCTGCCTCCTCCTCTTCCTGGGCACATAGACTCCACTTCCATCCATCTTTACAGCGAGGTGTGGTCAGATGTGTTCTGGTTGATGAACACTAGTGGAAGTGATACGTACCACTTCCAGGCCTGGCCCACGAACACCTCCTACCTACCCAGCATCCTCTTGGCTGTTTCCCTTTGAAGCATCAGAACCTTAGAAGCCACATGCTGAAGATGGCAGGGCCACAGGATGAAGGGATCCTGGCCCTGGATTATCACTTGTAGGAGAGCTGCTGGCCAATTAGGAACACCTGTTTTGGCTTTCCCATGAGCAGGAAATAAATATCTGTTGTATTTGATCAATTGTATGGTGTGAGTTTGTCACTATTAACATACATTTAACTAAACAAATCCTCACAAAATATGTCTTAAAAAGAGAAACTGCAGACTGAAGAGAGTATTAATTCTCGGCTTGTGAAAGTCCATTGAGCTGTACACTCAAGGTATCTACTTTTTTCTGAATATATATTATACTTTTCTAAAAAAGAAAATACTATAAGTTATTTTAATACTTCAAGTTATTTCTGACTTTTGCAAGCAGAGGAAATTATAAGAAAATAGCAGAGCTGACATTTCTACTCATATTGTTTCTATAAAGAATGGGTTTGCTGACAAGGTAAAGTACTGTGCTCCCAACATTCCTCAGGATCTGAACTATCATTACACTATTGGCATTAGGAAGGCAGCGGGGTATGGTGAAAGAGAAGAGACTGTGCCTTCAGTTAGGCTGAGATCAAGTCCTGGTTTTACCACCCAGTGCCTCTATTTTCTCTTCCATATAAACAGAACTATTAATAGTCACCTTGTTCAGTTGTTAGCAGTAGCACACAGTGGCTAAAAGCATGAAGCTGGGGGTTAGGCTATTTAAAGCTGAAGCCTGGCTCTGCCATGTATTACTGGCTTGGGTGAGATACTTAAATTATCTGTGTTTCAGCTTCTTCATTTGGAAAATGGAAATAATGGTACATACCTCAGAGAGTTAATGCGAGAATGATATGGTTCACACTTGCAAAATGCTTAGAACAGTGCCTGCCAAAAGATGTATATACATGTTTATTTTATTGTTATTGTTGCAAGAATTAACCAGAATATAGATAAAAATTTCCCCACATTGTGGATACTCATTAAATGGCAATAATGCGTTATTCAAAGATATTTGGCCATTTTTGTTTGTACATAAAAATGACAGATCTCAGTTTGACACATTCCACATGCATAATACCTATCATACAGAAATTTCATTTTAACCCATTTCAGTTTATCCAATATGGGCTGGTCTGATGTGAAATAATTTGATTCCATGATTTAACAGGTTATTACACTGAGAAAAAATATAGCATATGGAAAAAAATCTGTCTTCTCCAAGACCAAGTGTTGAGGGCTTATGCATCATGTTTCCCTTCTCATGTTTAACAGTACAGCAAGCCCTTTGCACCAAACTCTTGTTATTAAAGCCAGATATGCTTGTCTCCTTAGCTGGGAAAATTGATAGACCTCTTTCAGTTGGATAGACTCTCCTTTTTAAATTTTGTCCGTTATCAGTGAAACCTTTTTAAGCATGAACTCTTAAATACATATTTAGCATTCACATTTATGCATACATATATTAAACTATTCTCATTTAGTATTTAACTATCATACATAAACAAGAGTAAAATTTTAACATATAAAAGAAATTACCTGTAAGATGTACTCTTAATTATGATGTCTTCCTGCTCTCATTAGCCAATACCTCAAGGCTCAATATATATACTTAGGGTGAGGTTCATTGTTAATGACAGTGCATGTTAATTCATATTTTAAGCATGATGATTTTTTGATAATTTCAAAATTGTTTAGCTAACTTACATAAGGTCTGATTAGATAATCTTTAAAAAAATTCCTTCATATTCTAGTTAATGAAGAGCTTTGTTAGGAGTAAAATTATAAATAAATTGGGCTGTTTTCAAATTGTGCTTACTTCACTAGTACAATTGTCAGTTAGTGGTTTCTTCTTTTAAGGTGAGCTTTTACTTTTCTAGTTTTGTTAAATATATCTAGAAGATATAATTCTTAGCCCATTAAACTGGGCATACTCTGAACTACACGATGTTTCAATATGCCACCAGCAAGCAGTCCTGTGAAGGGCCCTACGGGTGGCCTGCCTGTCCCCTGGGAGAGGCCTGTGGGGCACAGGATCTCTAATGGAGGGACAGAAGAAGGCAGCAATGTTGATCCATACTTTACATATGTTACTTAAGTTACATTTCTGACTTTTAAAGCTAAACGTACAAACAAGCTGAAGTTGTAACATTTTCTTCCTGTTCATACAAAGGATCTCATGGGGTCCTTACCTCACTTCTGTCTGCACATTTCAAGACTGCCCTGATTCATTCTCTTGCAACATCCTGGCTAGAGAAGTGGTTGAATATTTCTCTTTCGTGCCAGAGAATATTATCCTTCAGTCTCCAGCAGATCTGACAAAGCTTTCTTTCCTAAAGGGAGAGAGAATTTTACATTCTACAATATAGTACTTGAAATTGGAAACTTAGCTATCAATGGAGCAAGAGAAAACTGAGCAGCAGTTTTGAAGACTGACCTTGGGAGGCTGGGAGCAGTGGGAAGGCACCTGGCCTTGGGTATCAATCAGACCTTGATCCAAGTGCTGGCTCTACAGCTAACTAATTGTGTGACCCTGAAGTAAATGAATCAGTCTTAACTTCAATTTCCTCATCTGAAAAAAGTGATAATACTTACTACATTAAAGTATATGATAGGTTGCTGTCAGAGAAAAGGAGTGGGAGAGGGAGAGCATTTAAAACACAGTTGCTTAGCAGGACACAATTTTATTTCCTTTTCATGTTAAAAGTTCACATATTATACTGGGAGCCCATCTCATGATCAAATAGCTGTTTGTTATTGCGCTTTTGACTAATTCCAGCCAGAAGGAAGAAGGAAGAAGGGAACAGGGAATGCACACTGCTTTTCTTTTAAGAACAAGACTTGGAAGTTTTTTAAATCCCATTGGCCAGACCTTACGCACATGGCCACAACTTACTGCAGAGGAGCATGGACAATGGAGTATGTGCTGACAGCCTTGTGCCTGTCTTCAGGTTTCTCTGACTAAAGGAAGTCAGAGAAAATGGTTAGTTATTAGGGGACAACTAGCTGTCTTTGGAACACCTGCCTCTCAATCTAGTTTTAGGGATTAAATGCCATCATTTAGCACAGACCTGGTCCCATGGCTAAATAACAGACACTAACATCACTATTAGTATAAATTATTATTATTAACTTCTAAGTCATTTGTTTTCTCTTAAGCAAAATGAATATTGATTGACTGTTCCAGTCTGTAAGTATTGAGTACTGATCTTGTGGCATGAGTATCCTGCCTATCTCATCAGGTAGTAAGTATAGAAACAGTAGCAGCGTAAGTAGATGGGCTTTGAAAAGTTTGTGTATGTGTATGTGTGCACGCATGCATGTGTGTGTGTACCTGTGTGAATTATTATTCACTTATTGAGATATAATTGACACATAACATTTTGTAAGTGTAAGGTGTACAACCTGTTGATATCAGGCATGTGTATATTGCAAAATGATTACTACCATAGCATTAAGTAACACCTCCATCCTGTAACATAGTTACAATTAATTTTTTGTGGCAAGAACATTTAAGATCTACTCTCTTAGCAACATTCAAGTATATGATATAGTATTATTAGCTATAACCACCATGCTTATATTAGATCCTCAAATTTGTTAATTATAGCTGGAAGTTTGTACCTTTTGACCAATATCTCCCTATTTCCTATAACCCCTGGTAACCATCACTCTACTTTCTGTTTCTCTGAGTTTGACTTTCTAAGATTCCACGTATAAGTGATAATAACCTACAATATTTGTTTTTCTCTTTCTGACTTATTTCACTTAGCATAAAGCCCCCTAGTTTTATTCAAGTTGTTGCAAATGATAGGATTTCCTTCTTTCTCTTGGCTGAATAGTATTCCATTATATATATAATACACCCCATCTTTAGCCATTCACCCATTGACAGACACTTTTGTTTTTTCATATCTTGGTTACTATGTGTAATGCTGCAATGAACATGGGGATGCAGATATCTCTTTGAGATGGGAGCCTCTAATTGGATAAGGTGTATCCACTCACATATGGCTAAGCCTAAAGTCATTGGTATGGAGAAGTATTTTCCATCTTACAAGTAAGTAAGCAAGCATTACAGGGGCAGGAAAGGAATAAAAAATTGCAAACAAATAATACAGTTTATGACACCTGAGTTGGAACTCTTAACTAGCTGGTGAGATCAAGGGCAACGGGCTTAGCCTTCCTGAGCCCCATTGACAAATAGGGGTAATGCTCATAGCCCATAAGACAGTGCTTTTTAAATGAGATAATTGTACTCATTAAATGAGATAAACCCTCTAAAGCAGAATTGCTCAATGGCATACCACAAATGGATTAAATGTGTGGGACAATATTGGATATTTCAGCCCATGGACCAGTTAGGTGAGGCTTGGGGCTTGCAGATCCTCAGCCAGAGGCCTCCTGCCAAAAACAGCCTTGCATGTGTACTGGCTGCACAGATAGTATCATTTCCCATGTGCTATGATATGAAAAATGCTAGACAGCCCTGGAAAGTAAAGCACCTAGTTAGTGCCTGGCACTTGGTAAGTTTTAAACCAGAAGCAGCTGTCATTATTGCTAGACGACGAGGGGGAGGCTGGGAAGCTGTGTTGATGGCAACAGAGGCATCAGTAGGAGCCACTGACAGGAGAATCCCCCCTCCCCCCAGCAGCTTCAAGAAAACTCTACTTGATGCTTTATTGGTCTCCTCTCTGTGACCCCTTAGGGGTCATGACCCCCAGCAGTTTGAGACGTCCTGGGAAAGAGGACTCAGAAGACAATGTCCAGAGCCCATGCTCTGTGTGGCCAGAGTTGAAAGTTGAATCTAAAAATATGTCTTGCTATAGAATACCATTTGTGGCTATTTCTATAGTCATTCCGGAGCTTATTACAAATCTACCCCCAAAGAAATTCCTGGAATTGTGCTCGCCTGTGAGTTGCTGGGAAGAGGAGTGCCATTCTTGGTCTGGCATGTGGTCAAGGCCTACTTGCGGTGGTTTGAAGCTGGACTGCCTCACTGGGTCTCCGCAGTCGGAGAGTAGGAAGTCAGTGCTCTGGGTCTCTCTGGATCGGAATCTCTCCTGGCCTCTGAGATGGTCTTTTCTTATCACCACAGAGATGAATATCCTCAGTGAAGACCAAAAACCCAGGGCCGCTGCCTAAGTCTTTGAACATGTTACTGGTCCTTAGGCTTCTTATGCTGTTAGACAAAGATGCCTCCAGTGCTCGCAGAGATGTTCTCCTATTATTTTACTCTCATGTTTCCATGCTATCCAGCATAAGTATCATCAGGATGTAGTGTCCTAAAAGAAATGAAACAGTGAGAAAACGAACACTGGGGACTGAAGTTTTTAAACTAGAAAAGCTGGATCTAGTTTTCATGTTCTTTTGAAAACTCATCTTCAACACCTAATTTCCATAGCATGACCATTGGTTTGCCAGGCATGAATTAACCTTCTTTTATTCATTCTTTCAACAGACATTTTTTGAAAGCCTTTTATTTGTGTAAGATGCCGGAGATACAATGATAAATAAGGCATAGTCTCTGGCCTCAAGAGCTTACCTTGTGGGAATAGTGTCAAAACCAAAATCAACATTACTCTGAAATTTCACAGTGATAACTATTGGTTCTCTAATATCTTGCACCAAATAGAAAACAAAAACTGCATAAAATTCTCTGGTAATTAAACAATGCTTTAGATACACATTTTAAAAGTGTTGTTAACTAAATAAATCTCTTTTGCCAAACTCAGGAGTCATAATGAGAGTCTGTGGAGGAAGAAAAAACACTTGGTCAGCAGCGCTGGTAAGGGAACCGGGCAATGGCCATTCCGCTGGGCTGCTGATTGGGTTGGTAGGGCCCTAACTTAGTTCAGGATTTCAGGAATGGCAGTCCGGCGCTCCCTAATGCCCTACAATGGGAGAGTCTGTAAATAAATTTGGGGACTGCTTCTCAGCACTTTTGAAAGTTTCCACCAAGAACATGTATTATACCATCATGATCAGAGGTGGTGGGAGAGGGTTTGGGATTTTTGTTTGTCTTCTTTTTTAAGGAACAAAAAAGTGTAAAAACATTTACGTCATGTGGCAGAATTAAAGACATAAGCTTGGGTAGCTGGTGGGATTCCTGCCAATGTAGAATTTTCCAGCTAGGCCTGCTGAAGAGGCAGCTTCCCTTTTTTTTTTTTTTTTATTTGTTAGGCAGTGAAATACATGGAAATGTAGCCCACTTGCAGAGAGCAGATGAGCTTAGCTCTCTTAGGCAAATCATGCCATCTTTGGTGCTTTTTCTTTGGAAACCTGGAAGAGAGGCAGCTGAGGGGCCTGCTTGCTGAAACACTCTCCTAAGCTGGGCCTGGGCTGGGGCCGGTGCGGGAGCTCGCTCAGGTTTTCCCTCACTCGTGTTGTTGAATTTACAAAGCTCAAGAGAGTTGGTCTCTAAGCTCAGATTTCTAAATACAAGTTAATTCTTTTATTTTAAATATTGTATTTAAAAAAATCATATTTAAAACAGACTTGAAAAAATAGAATATTATTTAATGAACACCACTTTTATAAACTGCTTTATTTTCTTCAGATTTTTCCCTCCCCTCATATAAATATTAGAAGTACTACTGGAGCCATCTTTGAGCTCACTTCCCATTTCCCCACCTTCCTCTTTAGCAGTATCCACACTAATTTCAGTGTTCTTCATTCCCATGCATATTTTAGTAGTTTTTCTACATATTTGCATCAATAACCATCTAAACTTTTTATAAAGTTTTTCCTAAACAGTTCTTTGGTGCTTTTTCTCGACTCCTGCAGTTTTCCTTTTCTGGCTGTTTTCTGAGATTTGTCTGGTTGGTATATAATGCTGTAATTTGTTCATTTTGATTGCTGTGTAGTATTCCAGTATAGAAATATGCCATGATGTATTTATGCCTTTTTCCATTGACAGACACTTGGGTTATTTGCAATTGTGTTTTTCGTTTTTGCTATTCCCAACAGTGCTCCAACGAACATTTGTGAACTTGTATCATCATCTAGGGTGTACATCTGGAAGTGGGACTGCTGGGTCATAGGCTAAGGGCATTTTCAGTGGAACAAGCCAGAGCCAATAGCACTTTCAGGTGGTTGTTCCAGTACAGTCCTACCCTAAAGTGATGAAGGTTCTTGCAAATCATTGGGATGGTCATTCTTTAAGTTTTGCAGTCTGAAGGGCATGAAATGGTTTCTCATTGTTATTTAATTTGATGTCCCTAATTAATACTGAGACTGACCATCTTCCCATATGCTTACTGGCCATTGAGGTTTCCTTTCCTGTTGGTGACTTTTTATATCCTTTGATCATTTTCTTAATAGGTTGTTAGTCTTTTTCTTCTGGTCATCTTAGCTTTGCAAAAATAAGAAAAAGAAATTCATCCATCCATTCAACACATTTTTTTTTTGAGAGAAAATTGGGTCCTAGGCACTATGAAAGGAACATGAGAGAAGTGTAGTTTCTTATAAACAAGTACTCAATTTATATTACTTTTGGTGGTAAGAAAAGAAAGCTTCTTCAACATTACATAAGTGTTGTGTTAAGATGAACCTTTACTTCATTTGTACTTTTATTCTTAAGGTTTGTATCAGACTATTCTTAATAAAATACAAAATTATGTGGTTACAATCATTGTTGTGTTGCCCTTAATTGTTCAAATAAAGCCCTAGAATCAGAAAATAAAGGAAAATGGCCATGCTCCCAAGGTTATCTTGCATTCATTATGCAGCAGCACACGTGGGATGGTCAGGGGTGTGCAGAGAATGACTAATGCACTAATAAGGCTTACATGTACCTCCCACCCCCCTATAATTGCATTCCTTTCATTAGCTTTTACCCATCTGGTCTGAGTTGCACAAACAAAATATTGTATAAGATCAACCTATTGATGGTAAATTTGGAAAAATTTTTGTAAAATTCTTGCCAAGTTACATACTGACCCCTGGGTCTTTAAACCAGCCAAAAAAATGTTAAGAAAAAACTGAATTAAGTCTATTATCACAAATTTGTGCCCCATAATCTGATGAGACTTCCAGATGTCCAGCCTGAGACCATCTGCTGAATGTCTGTGGGCACAAACTTCCAAAACATGTGCGTGGATAAGAGTAACAGACCCACGGCTTAGAGCTCTAAAACTCTAAACAGTCCTGCTTGGACATAAAAAACACCAAGTGAGACAGTTTTTCACCTTGAGAGTCCTTTGTTTTAAACCATTATTTGCTTTCTGTTGAATGATCAGTTACTTTGTTCTTGGGGTCAAATGGCTTTTTCAACACATAGTAAGGCAAGCTCTTTTCTCTCAAAGATAATGGACTGTGTGAATTCAAATATTTTAAAAAATAACAACAAAACTTCTGGGAGTCAGTTGCTAACTTTGACTTGGTCACGACTCTGAGCAGCCTGTTTTATTTATTTTGGTATCTTTGTCTTTTTGCAAGATCCTGAGAGAACACTCTCAGAAGGAGCTGTGTGTACAGGAGGCTTACTGATGGGTGCTGGCAAGAACAATGTGAGTGAGAGTGAGGGAAGCAGAACTGGGTAGAGGGAGAAGCTGGACTGAGAGGCAGGGACATCAGGCCTTAGTCATTCGTATGGGAGCTTTAGAGTTTGGGTGGTGTGGTGATTAATTTTGTGTCAACTTGGCTAGGCTGCGGTACCCACTTGTTTGATCAAAGGAAAGGCTAGATGTTGCTGTGAAGCTATTTTTTAAGAAGTGATAAACATTTAAATCAGTAGACTTTTAGTAAAACAAATTATCCTCTTTAATGTGGGTGGGCCTCATGTAATCAGTGGAAGACCTTAAGAGCAAAGACTGAGGTTTCCTGAAGAAGGAATTCTCCTTAAGATTGCAACATAAAAACCCTGCCTGAGTTTCCAGCCTGCTAGAAATTCAACTTCAAGAATGCAATATCAGCTCTCACCTGAATTTCCAGCCAGCCCTATAGAATTCAGACTTGACAGTCCCTATAATCATGTGAGTCAATTCCTTAAAGTAAATCTTTCTCGCTGTCTGTCCAGGACCCTATGGTCCTGTGCACGTGTCCCTGTGCTGTGACTCTTCTATTGGGGTTTGCCATAAACTGCACACAGAGTCTGTTCCTATCACCGTGTCAGGACCTGTGAAGGCTCTGAGATTCTTTCCTCTACAAGCTAAGAAGTTAGCCCATAGATTCACGGATGTTGGTAAAAGACATGAGGCTCCTGGATCAGAGATGAAGAACAGTTCATTGCAGCTATAGTAGTACCAGTCTCTCAGCATTTTTGTACTGGTTCTCTAAGCCCCAATTCCTAAAAGGTGATGCAGAGTGTCACACCACACCTGCGTCCACAGTGGATTGTTATAGAAGAGGGATCCTCAGTTTAAGGAATGCAAATCTTTTATAACAGGCAGAAAGCATGCCTGCCCTTTGCTCCAGAGGGTGGTACTATCAGTATCTTCCATGGCTGCTTGCTATACAAACATCCTTGAAAAGATCGTCTAGAACAAAGGGCAGAAAACACCTCACTCACAAGACATGCAGAAATACAAAGGACTCATGGAAAATTGTCTTTCAACACATGATACCTCTAGCGTTTGATCTGCCAGGTCATGTGGTCCAAATGGCAGAGCTTTTTGTGCCAGAGAGTGGGCTTATGTCAGAGCCCTGTCTAGGGTGTATGCCTGGAAGTAGGATTGCTGCGTCATAGGCTGAGTGGCTCTACCAAAGCTGGTAGTCTTCCATGCCCCTCAGTAAACTAATTGGGGCAGTACTCAAACGTGGAGAATATGCTTCTTTCAGAACCATAGGTATGGGGCTTTCTTTTTAGAGGTGGAGGTATAGGAAGTTTACTTTGGAGAGGATTTACACATATGTCCTAGATTACTGAACTCTTACAAAGTTTATTACTGTGTTAGGCTTCTGAATCATCAGAGGGTTTATCATTGACTCCATGAAGTATGTGGATCTAATGAAAGCCTCTCACATATTGTTACTTCCTGTTTATCCAGTCTGACGAACACATCATTGACACAGTGGACCAGTCTGGTGCTCTGTGGAATGGGAAGATGATCCAGGTCCTTTTGGCATCTATTATGACATAGGGCAGGAGAGTTCATGTAGACTTGGGGCAAGTCTCTAAAATATGCTCTTATCCATCCCACGTGTATGCAAAGAAGTTTTGATTCTCTTTCCTTGTATGGATGGAAAAGAATGCGTTCAGAAAGCTGCTCCAGCAACAATACACATCTGGTACAACAGCTGTCCTTGGGGCTACTATTTGATTGAGTTTGCAACTGTCCACTGTCATCCAATAGAATCCATCTGTTTTTGTGGGAACTAGCCTGGCAGGCCTTAGGGTGGTACTCATCTCTGTCATTCTTCCTGGCATGTGAAATTGATTTTTGTATTTGTTGTATCTTGGCTGGATGAGCCCATTTCAGCTGCTTCCTTGTATCCTTCCCACTATGATATCCCTTACACCGTTGGCCAAATAACCCATGTAGAGCTCTGCCAACTACCAAGTATGTTCATTGCATGTTGCACATTTGGTGACTGGAGAAACAGCCATCAGATGAGTCTATGGACTCAGTGGATTCATTGTAATCAGACCTGAGCCTAACTTTTTTGGCTCTTGTATGTCCCCACTCTAACAGGGCAATCATGACAATGTTTCAGGTCCCAGGTATAGTCACAAAATCTAGACCCTTTGTCTAACAGTCCTCAAGTCTGGATTTTTATCTTTCCCCAGTGTATGGGCAAATGGCCATAGGTCCCTCCAGGGAATGATCAAGAGAAGAATCACTGCACACACTTGCCATTCTGTTGCAGGGCCTGTCCTCAGGGACCTACAACTTTAGTCAGCAGGCTCTGGATCTGAGGGCTGGCTCAAGGCTCAAAATCAGGCAGGGTATCATGATGAAGGATCAGAGTAGCTTCACTTTGTCTGTTGATTATCCAACTTTGATTCCTTTTGATTGTGTAAATTGAGCACACCCCTTGCTGGCTACCCATATACCTTGCCTTTAGGTATGCTGTATTCTATTAACCATCTCCATACTTCTCTGCAGGTCAGACCCTTTGGCTGCTAATATATATAACTTTGCTGGCCGTTATGCTAATTGCACTGACTTTGATTCTGATTTTTATGTGCCACTACATAGCCTCTACTATTTTAAAATTCTAGCACTTTAAATGCTATGGGTGAGATCAGTTCTGTAGCTTCATCATCTACCATCAGCGTTAACCTATAAAGCTGAGATTGGCAAACTACTGACCATGTACCAATCCAGCTGATTGCCTGTTTTGTAATAAAGTTTTATTGGAACACACAACCATGCCCAATCATTTATGTATTGTCTATACTTGCTTTTTTGCTACAACGGTAGAGTCAAGCTGTTGTGGCAGATACCATATGGTTTGGAAAGCTTAAAAGATTTATTCTCAGACTCTTTATAGAGGAAGTTTGCTGACCTCTCCTACAGAGGACAGCCATCTCAATAATGTTGGTTCTCTGTTTACTGCTGTATTGGTTATTGTGTTATTAAAAGGGTTTTTTTCTGGGCTTCCCTAAGGAATATAATCAGTTAGTAAGTTATTCTATTTTAACTAGCATGTCCTCTACTCTGAGCTGAGCCTTTGATGTGCTTCTCCCTGTTGTCTGCCTTTGAGCCACTCTTTTGCACCCACTCTTTTGTGCCCGCTATTGGTAGAGCCAAACAGGAGAAGCTGTAGTTTCTTTGTTGTCCCTACAAAGCAGAAATGTACAGCAAGTCTCTCCTTATCTATGGGACATACTTTCCAAGGCCCCAAGTGGATACCTAAAACTATGAGTAGTACTGAACCCTATGTATACTGTTTTATTCCCTATGCATATATACCTATGATAAAGGTTAATTTATAAATTAGGCACAGTAAGAGATGAGCAACAATAACTAATGATAAAATAGAGCACGTATGACAACATATTCTGATAAAAGTTATGTGAATATGATCTTTCTCACAGAGACTGTATTCATCTTTTTTGTGAAGAAGTGAGATAATAAAATGCTACGTGATGAGATGAAAGAAGGTGAATGACGTAGGCACAATTACGTACCATTAGACTACTGTTGACCTTCTGACGATACATCAGAAGGAGGATCATCTGCTTCTGAGACCATGGTTGACCTTGGATAACTGAAACTGTGGAGAGGAAAACTGCAGATAAGGGGGAACAACTGTAGCTAGCAGCAATTCAAATCAGAATTTAGAAAGTGAGAAACAATCAAGAGCCCAAAGGACCAGAATTTAAGCAAGGAGGGCAGTTTAGAAGGTTCACTGTGGTAGCCTGGGGAAGGCGATGGCAGTAGAGATGAAGAGAGGGGATCAGGCTCAGTGTACATTTGAAGTCTCAATTAATAGGACTTGGTGCAGAGGGTAAGGGGAGGGGGGAGACGGGAAACACTGGATGCTACGTGATGAGGTGGAGGGAGGTGAAGGGGAAGCAAGTTTGTGGGCAAAGAGTTTTGTGGTATGATTTGAGCTGGTTTTGAAGGACAAGCAGAAAGCAGTGGGGAAGGCATTCCAGCATGGAGGAAAAGTCAGAAAAAGAGCAAGTTAAAAAAAACACACGCTGCAATTGTCTCAGGAGACAGTGGATCCACCAATTTGCCTGGAGAGAGGATGTGAACAGAAAAGGAGGGAGAAACTAGAATATCACCATGACAAATTTAGCCGGTGCAGCTTCAGAGCCACTAGGCATGGAGGATCCTTAGGACTATGAATTGACTGTTAAATATTTAGCTTTTGTTTTTCTTTAAAAAAAAAAAAGTTTTACTGAGATATATGTAGTTCACATACATTAAAGTTACCCATTTGAAGTATACAATTCAATGTTTTTTAATATATTCACAGAGTTGTCCAACCATTACTACAACCTACTTTTAGAACATAACCCCTGACACCAAAAAGAAACCCATGCCCATTAGCAGTCAATCCCCATCCCTTCTTTCCAGCCCCAGTTCTGCCTTTTGTTTGTATAGATTTACCTATTCTGGACAATTCATACAGATGGAATCATTCAATATGTGTTCTCTTGTGTCTGATTTCTTTCACATAGCATAATGTCTCAATATTCAAGGTTCTCAATATTTAGCATGGAGAGTCACAGTGTATGGCAAAAACAAGGATGAGAATAAAATTAACTTTTGAGTTATTTCATTCAAAGAGTATATTTTAAGTTTTCCTAATGTCTATTCCTCTGAATCATCTCATACAAATGAAAACATGATCCAAAAAAAAAAAGATATTAGGTGCTCTAAGAAAATGTTTACCACAAAGTAGAGTGGATGGGAGTCTTAATTCCTGACTTGTACTTCATTCCATATTCTGATTAAGAAATTGTTTTTTGTGGAAATCTAAGAATTTAATCTCTAACTCTGTGTTAAACTGTTCAGTCTTTATTAAGTATCTTTTGATCAGTAGGTTAAGAGTTAGACTGCCTGGGTTTGATCCTGACTGTCACCTATTTGCTGTGTGACCCGGGGCAAGTCACTTAACTCCAATGTCTTAAAGTCTTATCTGTAACATGATGGTCATAAGAGTGCCTTCCTCTTAGGGTTGTTGTGAGGATTAAATGTATTAATATGGGTAAGATATTTAAAATAGTGTGTGGCACATAGCAACATTATGTCACTATTTAATGTCTTTGACATTAATGCTTAAGGAAACCACTTGCCTCTTCCTTTTCTACCCCAGACAGGTATGTGAAAGAAATGAAAAATCAGGCTAGATGGAGGAATCAATTCTTTTTTTTTTGCTAGAATTGAGTTGTGTACAACATACAGTGAGCGGATGGGAAAAGCTCTCCTTAAAATTTCCTGGGGATGTCAGGGCTGTTAGGAAGACATCATAGGGGAAGCAATGCCAAGATAATCATAACAATAACAATACTGCCAACAGCAATAATACAATGTGGCAGGCCTATGCTAACCATGTTACAGTAATTCACTCCCTTAGTCCTCAGTCATTAACTCATTTAGTCCTCAAAACCACAAAGGAGCTTATAATCCTCACCTAAAGATGAGGAATATAAGGACCAAAAAAGTAAAGTGCCTTTCAAAGGCCACTCAGCAAGTAGGTAATAAAGTCGGGGCTATTTTGCCAGACTAATAAGGTAGGAAGAGAGAATTCCAAGCAGTGGTAAGCTTAGACACAAAACTCAAAGCAGAGGTACTGATCCTGTCTTTGTTTAATATTTCAGTATTTTGTTCAGCATGGGTTACATTTTTAAAAATATTCCATTCAATATTATTTACCTTGATCGCTGAGCTTTTTAATGTTTATGCCTAAGGTGATGCCTCCCTCGCCTCCCCTTGTCTTGACGTTGCACAGTAGGGCTTGTTGTGTTTGGGAAACTGCAAGAGTAACTGCGTCATGTTAGTAGACGGTGATAGAGGTGGGCAAGGATAGGTATTGACAGGCAGGTAGACAGGGGCCAGGTGATGAAAGCCTGTATTCATGTCATGGCTTAAAAATGTTATCCTGTTGGCCAGTAATTCTTTTTTTTTTCTTTTTCCTTAAAAGAATCTTTTAATTTTTTTTTAGTTTTTTTATTTTGGTATCATTAATCTACAATTACATGAAGAACATTATGTTTACTAGGCTCCCCCCTTCAGCAAGTCCCCCCCACATACCCCTTCACAGTCACTGTCCATCTGTGTAGTAAGATGCTGTAAAATCACTACTTGTCTTCTCTGTGTTGCACAGCCCTTCCCGTGCCCCCCCCACGCACTATACATGCTAATCGTAATGCCCCCTTTCTTTTTCCCCGCCCTTATCCCTCCCTTCCCACCCATCGTCCCCAGTCCCTTTCCCTTTGGTAACTGTTAGTCGATTCTTGGGTTCTGTGATTCTGCTGCTGTTTTGTTCCTTCAGTTTTCCTTTGCTCTTATACTCCACATATGAGTGAAATCATTTGGTATTTGTTTTTCTCCACCTGGTTTATTTCACTGAGCATAATACCCTCTAGCTCCATCCATGTTGTTGCGAATGGTAGGATCTGTTTTTTTCTTATGGCTGAGTAATATTCATTGTGTATATGTACCACATCTTCTTTATTCATTCATCCACTGATGGACATTTAGGTCGCTACCATATCTTGGCTATTGTAAATAGTGCAGTGATAAACATAGGGGTGCATCTATCTTTTTCAAACTGGAGTGCTGCATTCTTAGGGTAAATTCCTAGAAGTGGAATTCCTGGGTCAAATGGAATCAATTCATTTTTCTTTAGAATCCTCTATGACAAGGTATACACCAATGTAGGAGATATTGCTATTGCCTAACCTGATATCCATTTGCTCTCACTTCCTTACTACTAGAAACTTGAATTCCAGGGTTGGACAAAAGATTGCTTTACCAAATCTCTCTTGCAGCTAGGTATGGCTTTACAACTACCTCTTAGGGGGTAAGGTAAGTGGAATTGTGGAGGTTTCCAAGCTGCTGAACAGTAGCTGCCTCAGCTTATAGAGGCTCCCTTTTTGTCCTCTGCCTTCCTGTTTTCTAGCCTTCAACTTGGAGGTGATGGTGGCACCTCCAGCAGCCATCCTATAATGCATGAAGGTACAAGCCACACTGAGAATAGCTCCAGAGAAACAGGAGCCTGTGTCTATGAAGATAGCATAGACCAACAATTGTCTGTATCAGTCAGCCTCATACTGTTTGATGCCAGAATTCTTTAACATGAGAGTGAAATCAACTTTTTTCAGTTAAGCCACCATAATTTTGCTTGTTTGACACCTGCAATATGCAGTCAACTTCTGTTGACTCATACATGGCTGTTAATGCCTGTATTCATTAATTAACTAATTGATTCTTTATTTGTTCAAATCTTTATTGAGTCCCTGCTTTATGGTAGACTTTGAAGAATGAAAGCAACTTCTTGGAATATTTCCTTCTCCAGGTTGCTGGGTCTCATTTAGATGAGTTGTGGCTCCAGCAAATCCAAATGAAAAATTATACAAGATTGTTTGTATTGTAGTATCTTCCTGCTTTTGAAAATGGAGCTGTCTGATGATCTGTAGATTCATGCAAGTTCAGAGAAAAGAGTGAAGCTGCATCCTGGTGATGGTAATTGTGGGATGCAGAGAGTTCTGGAAACTTGTTTTGATTTTCCTTCCTGCTCCTTGGTTCTGAATTCTTCCCTGCCTTCCACCTTTTGTTGGAAATGACATCATGTCTCACTCTCACCACCCTAACATGAGCTGTCTTTTATCTCGACATCTATGAATGTTCCTGTAAAGCCTTTTATCTTTAAGATGCAGAAGAAGCAGAAGCAAAGTATCTGAAGGAATTGTGATGACAACAACCATATACTCTCCATCTTTACAATAAAAATCACCAGACAATCTACTAGGCACATAAATCCTTCAGTTACCACTTGATAGTTTGGGTTGCTATTAATAGACATAGTTTGATTAGGTCTGTTTAGGCAAAAGGAAACTGAAGTTGAATGTTGAGGTTATAAAGCTTCATGCACTCATTCAATAAATATTTACTGAGCAACAACTATAGACTTGGCACCGGGGATGGGAGCGGGCAGCAAAATCAGAATGGTCCTTGCCCTCTTGCTTCTTAGAGTTTTCACCATCTCCCTCCCTTTCCCTGACAAAAGTCTTTCACATTCCCACTCCATATTCACCTGAACATGTGCATATATCACACAGAATTGGATCCTGGAAACTGGAGTTATGGGTAAAACTGCCTCAATTCAAACTTCTACCCAGTGTAAACTCATTCTTAAAGACAGCAGATTTATTTTTCCAAAAGACACCTCTCACTGTACATAAGCCACGTTATATGTATTCTTTTGGTGATATGACATAGAGAAGATGTGAGCCACCCTTGAAGAGTTATGTTTTGTAACATTTATTTACTGCCCTGGGAAGCAACCCACCCCATGCAAATTAAACCTAATGCACAACATCTCTGGGGCAAATGCTCAGTAATTCTTTTTCTCAAACTTACCTCAAAACATTCTTACCCATTCAATGCAAATCATTTTTACAACGCAGGTTTTATTGTTGATTATTTTGTTTTCCAGTGTCTGGAATATAATTGAGATAAAATGTGGGTCACTGAATAAAAGGCCTGAGAATTGTATTTTTCCATCAACAACAAACCCTTTGATCTCTTTATATTCATCAATAATAGATTAAGCACATTATCATTTTATCTATTTTCCACAACTTCAAATCAGTTCTAAACTAAAAATGAAACAAAAACAAACACCCCCCAAAAACAAAACCATACAACTGTATTCATATGTTTGTAGGTCTTTCAAATAGAAATTGTGTTTAATTGATGTGATAAAGAAAGACAAAGGGAATAGAGAGTTGAGCAGCTAAATAAAAAGGGTTTGCTTCTTTTTTAAGGAGAGAAGACTGAAAGTTATATCAACAGTTGTAATTTCCAGCTCACTTTGTTTCTCTTTCTCCCTCTGATGCCATTCAAATTTAGTTTTGCCTTGAATAGTTCAGCTCCTTTTCCTTTGTAAGGGGTTGTATTTGGGAAGATGAAGACAAACTGCTTAGACCTTGAAAAACACATGGGCTCCTCGGGTAGATGGCATCTGTGAGGACTCAGAACTCCCTTCACATTCTATAGGGAAAAAACAGAGCCAGGTGCATTTCTTCCCAAATCAAATTAGCTGCAAGATGCCACATCCAATTGTGGCAAATTGATGTGAGAGCCTGTGATGTCTGCAGCGGCTCTTCCAGCAAAGGTCACCACAAAAAGACACAGACAGCAGGCGGGGGTGCAGAGACTTGTGCTAGAGCCACTCTGACAATAGCAGGGAAGATGTAAAATGCAATCAGCTTTTTGAAAATTGCAAGAGAATCCAGTTGTAAGTATGTATTCTAATTGGATTTACTGTGCCATCATTTACCTCTTTAAGGATGTTAACATAACATTATGTTTAATTGAAAAAATGGGTAGTTAACTATTCAGAAGACATTCGCCAGCCCCCCATCTTAGTCCCAGTTTAATCCGGCACAAAATATAGGATGTCCTAATAGCATTGCCAGTTTTCGCATTTCTTAAATAAAATTTGCTTATTTACCACTGAAAATTAACTAAAAATGTTGACATATGACAAATTTGCCCATCTTGATAGTTGTTTTTAAATATCTCTCCTGACATTAACAAGTTTACATCATGCTTTATGACATTTAATTAGTCATATTTTATTTAATTAGCATGGTAAGACATCTAAAGCAATCCAATGTTTTTCTGAAATGCCCAAACAGGAGTCAGCCATTCCATATGTTGTGAATGACCAGGCAAATGTGTATTCGAATTGCTTACCACATGGTTTGCATGTTTGGCTTTATTTAGTGGGCTGCTCTAGCTGAGAAATGGGAATATTTTAAGATTTCAACAAATTATTTCAGGGTCCTTGTCAAAATCTGTCTATAAAGAAGAAATACTTTTCTAACCCAGTTTAATCCAGGATATGTCTCTGCTTGAAAGTAAAAATAAAGCTATCTGCTGCACCTGGTAGGCTCATAATATGTCAGTATTTATTAAATAACGAACAGATAAATAAGTGCATTATCTTGGAGGAGATCTTTTTATGCAGTTGAAATCCTTTCCTCTCACAACTTTCTTCTTGACTTCTCACATACTTTCTTTTCACAATTACTGCTGATTTTCAGGGTACCAAGACTCTGCTGTAAATGGCAAGCCTTAAATATATCGAACATTTATTGAGCACTTATGTGGCAGGCACCATGCCAAGCACTCACCATCATTTAAGTGTTTCCCCAAATCCTAGGAGGTATTATCGCTCCCAATTGTTAGATAATGAAACCAAGGCTTAGAGATGGTTACTAACAGCTGGCAATTAAGTGACAAAGTTAGGTATCAAACCCTCAGCTTCTTGGAGCAGATCAGGGCCCCTGCAAAAAGTCACGCTGCCCCTCAGAGAGCAGATCTGTGCTCATAGGCGACTCCTGTTCACACCCAGGCTGCTCTGTTCTGAATAGAAAGCCTGAGCACCCAACCTGTCCGTATCCCAGCCTGACTTTTCAGAGGTTGATTGTGGCTGGTCCTACCCCTTTCAAAATATTCAAAACACTACGAATTATCTACAGCAAAAAGTTAAAAAAAAACCCAAAATGGAAATTGATGTCTAATTCTAGAATGTAAATCTGCTCCTCCTAAGGTTGCCAGGTAATAAAACCAAGTCACCTGCCCTGCCCAAGATCACGTAGTTATAAGATTGCATTTTAAATGCCACCGTAAGCCTGGACAGTGCCTCCAAACTTAGTGTTTTTTTTTTTCTGTACAGATGCAAGTTAGTTCAACTTTTAAAACTCCAATATGGAAAAGAAGTACCTTTGTTTTATGCAGGTGAGTAACCTAAGATGTCCGCATTAAGGGGGCAGTGATAGAAATCAGATATTTTTGCTTTTTTCACCTTGATCATTCAAAAACCTCAGGGGGATCTTTAAAGACGCTCACACTAATCTGTTTCAGATTTGGATTGCTTATTATGTGAAGGTGAGGTAAATGTAACTGTAAGGCATTTAAATATTCCAGTGGAGACAAACCCCCCATCTGCGGTTACTCCAACCACTTCCAAACTGCCCTCCTCCTCCAAAACAGGGAACGCAGATGTAGGGTTTATGCTAAAATAGTAGAGCTCTAAGTGCATTAAGAAAATCATTTCAATATAGCTTTTACTAATGCAGATGACTTTTAAAATGAAACAAGGCAGATACAATAGCAGAGGCGCCACAGATTGAATAAATATCACTTAACCAATTACCAATTTTCCATGCTAATCAAGGATGAGGCAGAGCCCTGATAAATTAAAACCCCAAATAAACCGAATGTCGGTTTAAACAGTGATTCTTCCCCGTTTGCAAGAGCATCTAAGAAGTAGCTATAAAATGACTGATCTGAATTTTACTTCCTCGCCCTTCCTCCACCTGCCCACCCTCTGACTGTAGCTCTGATGGGCAGGAAAAACGGTCAAAGGGCAGACAGCTGGAGGGAACTCAAAGGGAATAAGGGGAACCCGCAGGGTGGAGACTCCAGCCCTGGATAATTGGGAGTTGATTGGATACACAATGGCCTCCTATTGTCCACGTTTCATTTTGGATAGGGGGCCAAAGCCAAGCCTGACATAAGTAGCTCTGTCTTGGACCTTCATCTCCTGGGCCAGCTGTGAGCATTCATGGGTAACAGTCGCATTGGGCACATTCCTTGCTTTACTTCTTTCCCCTAGGAGTAATCATGGATTGAGCCGGAAAACTCCAGCCATACTAAAAGTCTGGTGCTTGCCATTTTGCACAATCTTAGCCTCGGTCAAAGACTGGAAAGGGCAGAAGAGGGCTGCAAGGAAGTATTTTCAAATGATTTGATGCCAGGAGCTTCCGGCTATAGCATTTCATGGGCCTTCATTTTGTCCCTGACTTCTGTGATGTCTTCCTTTCTCCCATTACTCTCGCCCTATGATCCTTCACCTGGATTCCTTCTGCCACCCCATTAATGCTATCGTGTGCCAACTTGCAGCCCTGTCCTTTGCCGTAGCTCTACTTTGTTGGCGGTCTTGCTCTGCTAAGCAACACTGTCACCCTGCTTGTGACTGGGGAACAGCTGGCTTTCTGATGCCCCATGGGGCTTCTTGCCCAGGATGCAACTATGTGGCCATATCATTTGCTAAAATGTCTGAGCCCATTGTGTGCGTCTCTGCTGACCTGGACTTTTCTGTCCAACCCTTAGGGATCCCCCTGCCTCCCCATGTTTCAGCAACTAAAGAGTTAAAGCTGGGCACAGCAGGGAATGTAGTTGGCAACCTTTTGATTAGGTTGGAGTCCTGGCCTCCCCCCCTCACCCCCCTGTCATCATTCCATAGCTCCAGGGCACTCAACCTACCAGGCCCAGTGCTTGGAGGCAGCAGTAGACGGTATGCATAGTGTTAAATATTTGCTCATTTGCAGACTGGAAGTTGCTTTCAGGTACAGAGTTAGTAGAACTCTGACTGGTTTATAGCCGCATGTATTAGAGCCTAGTATAATTTGGGGGAAATATTTCTACTTTCAGAATTCTGAAAGGGCTTCACAGATCCATGCCTTTGTACAGACTCCTCACTCTACATGGAATGCCTGTCCTAACCATGCTCACCAGGGAAACTGCCAATGAGGTGACACCTGAGCACGGCGATATAACTTTTTTTTTAAGGTGATGCTAACTTGGAGCAAAGTTTGAGCTCCACTGTACTAGAACATGAGCTACTTGAGATTAGTTATTATGTCTCATTCATCTTTATGATCTCTGCCCTTGGAACAGTGCATGGCAAACAGTAGGGGCTCAACTAATGAATGTATATCCGCATTAGTTGGCCTGGTCCTAGTGGATCATTAAGTGCTCTGTGGCGGAGGCTGCCAACTTTCCCCCAATATTCATTTTTCCATCTATGGGAGAAGTGGTAGATTTTTAGCTGCAGGTACAGGGCTGCTTAAGAGAAAGACCCAATTTCCCAGCTTTCTGTGTAGCTAGGAGAGGCCAAGAAAGTAACTCTGGTCAATGAGACATGAGCAGAAATAGTATGTGTGATTTCTAGGTTATGAACTTAAAAAGAATAGTCATGCTCTTATAATTAGCACTCACAATATAGGTAGGTCATGGGGAAGGCAGTATCACATGAAGACAAGTAATGACTCTATAGCATCTTACTACGTTGATAGACAGTGACTGCAATGGGGTGGGATAGGGACTTAATAATAGGGGTGAATGTTGAAAACACACGTTGTTCATGTGAAATCTTCATAAGATCATAAGATTGTATATCAATGATACCTTAAATAATAATAATAACAATAATAAAAAAAAATAGTCATGTCCTTCTTTGAGCTGTTTCTCCTTCCACATTGGCTGGTATGCTGACCTGGCAATGGGAGGCCATCATGGACCATGTAGATGAGAATAATAGAATAGAAGGGACCTGACCCCTGACCTGTGGAGCCATCAGGCTGGCCCTAGAGAAAAACATAAACTGAAGTCACTATTATTTGGGAGTGTCTGTTACAGCACCCAGCTGTTAGTGCCTAACTCATTTGGGAAAATTGTCTATTTTACTATCAGAAAGCCTTACACTTGAGCTTGATAACACTAGCATACTTGTGCTAACTCCACGCCAGTCTGGCAGTCAATCCTGCTGCTCCACAGGGATGATACTTGGGTCTCTGATGGGCCCCATCAGTCTCAGGCTAAAGGCCAAAATCCATGACGTGGTGTGCAAAGCCTGCCTCGTCAGGTCCGTCTGCCTTGCTGACCTCATCCTGCCCTCTGCTCCCCTTGGTCTCCCTGCCCCAGCCTCATTGGCCTTGTCTTGGTTCCTCAAACGAGCTGTACTTTCTCCCAGCAAGGGGTCATTGTATGAGCTGTTCCTCTGTCTGGAATGATCTTGCCCCATGTTTCCACCTGGTTGAATCTAACTCATCCTGCTTTTCTTCAGACCTCAGCTCAATGGCCACTTCTTCAGGTCTCCCCTGACCTTTCTGAAAAGGTTAACCCCCATATTAATGTCTTAAAACTCTCTGCATTCACCATAGTTGTGATTTTTGCATTTACTGTCATGATTATTTAATTAGCGATTGTCTTTAGCACTAGACTATTAGCTCCACAAAAGCTAGGCCTGTGGTTGTTTTTGCTCACCATTGACTCCCTAGTGCCTAGCACAGAGTCAAGTATGTAGTAGGTGCTCAGTAAATGTATGTTGAATGAACAGATGAATAAAGAGGATAATCTTTCCCTTCCATTGCAAAACCAAGCAGAAGTAGGGAAAAAGGAAAGTGTATGGTTAAAACATTAAGAGAAGAGGGCCTGTATTTCTTAACACTCTTGATGGAGAGCATCAGGCAGCTGTGATCTGCTAAAGGAAAATTGGCCAAGTGTGATCTCACTAGCCTCAATCCCAAATTAAGTTGTTCTTATGACTCCAACCACAAGATCACAAATAGGTGGACTGGGTTGGCTCTAGGGAGCAGCATTTCTTCCTTGGGCTCTGATAAATGGGAAAGTATTAGTACTGACTCTCTCCTCTCCTGTTCACGGGCTCATCTGCTGAAAAGTCTCTGGCCTGAACGCCCCTGAAGAGTCATGTGCTCCCATCCAACATGGCCCCTCTTGACCAGAATCACCTCCTCTTGCCTCCTCTCAAAGTATCCAGATCCCACATTCCCTTCAAGGCCTGGACTCATTCTCTTTCAGGATGATTTTACAGCTGTGGCAGCTTATGAGTACTCTCTTCCCAGCCCTGAACTTCAGGAGTCTTGCCAGGAGAGCATTCAATGGGAACTTACTATAAGTTGCTTGGAAATCTCATTTATTTTATACTATCTCCCCCATAGAATATAAGCTCACTGTGGGCAGGAATATGGATATTTCATTTTCACCACCCAACACAGAGGGTGCAGCCTAGTAAGCATCTAGGGAAGCATGATGAGTTTGTTTAGGAGGAGAAGGAGGTTGACGATGATGAGGACGTGAGGAAGTATGTTTCTCTTTTGGAAGACTGGGCACCTTGCTAACTGGTAATCGTGTCCCTTAGGATCTGGGCAGGAGCAATGTGTGCGTGGGTCTTAAGGAAGTATTTCAGTCCAGGATTACAAGTTTAAATGTTTCCACTCTAACACACTATGAGGGCTCTAATCTATTCAGGGCCAGAATACAATAGCTAAGATCTGAATCTCAAAGTTGTCCAGCATGATGAAAAGGCAAAGCGAATTGAAGAAGTCTCTTTGGTTGTAGCAAAAGAAAAAAAAAGTAACCAGTTAGATTAAAGAACACTAATCTTGGGTGCTAGCCTTGTTGTATTTTATTGTATTCACCTGGTGCCTCAGAGCTACCCATATCTGACTACCTGATTTGTAATTAGAGAGAAACTTACATTTTCCTTTCTGAGTAAATACCCAAGTATTTTTTCAGAACATGGATTGGTGTGTTTGTTTGCTTTTGTCTACCCACCCACCTTCCTTCCTTTCTTCTGTCTTGCCTTCCAACCATTCAGCCAGCCAGCAAACATGTACTGAAAGTTGTCCATACACAAGGCACTATGCTAGGCCTGTGATAGAAGACCAGATGTTAGTAAGAGCAGCAGCCACAATAATGGCTAATTTTTTTTACTGTTTTACCACGTGATGGACACACACATTGCTGCCCCGAATCCTTCCAATGACCTGAATGTATGGGACTGTTGTATGCCTCTCCTCCCCTCCTCTTAGTCCCGCTGTTGCCATGACAACCAGCTTCCTGCAGGTATGACCTGGCAGTACCCTTTGCAGCTGCACCTCTTAGCTCTCACTTTCTGCTCTGGGGCTTCACTGTTGCCACCAAGGACTCCACCAGGGGAGCTGCTCTGCCACTCTGAGCTCAGACTTGAACGTGAGGAGGGAGATGCCCATACGGCCAATGGGAGACTGGTGGGGGTGGCGTAGTGCTCCCTCCTCTATCCCTGAGAAGGACAATTCTGAGGCCATTCCACAGAGCTCCTTGGAGGGGCCCAGCGAGACTGAGCCCCAGCTGCCCACAGGGACCGGCTCAGTGGTGGACGCACCTATTGACTTTCCCTCCTTCCCTGGTTTACTCTTCCTAGTCCCTCAAGTTGCAACCAAGAAACCCTTGTGTGAGACGGACCACTATCCTGAGGGACACACCAGACTCCTGATCGCCTTTTCATCCCGCTTGATTTCCTGCTTTGACTTTCCTCTGATGCTGGCTGAAAGTCACATCCTCACCAGGTCAGTCCATAATGTTTGTTTTGATCCTCCCACCCAGTTGCCCAGGGTGGACTAAGGTGAATTCTCCACAGGAAGGCCTCCCTCAGTTCCGGAGAATTCTCTAGGTCCCCACTAAAGTAGGGCATTCTGTCTCTCAAGCCTCAGGGAGAGAATTTTATGGTGTACTCAAGGGTTCACGAAGGCATGCCCTTCATCAAAATACAGGGTTCACCAAATGGGGCTGAGGAGCCACTAGAAGTATGTGGGACTCCACTCTGGAATGGTGGATAAGGGGACAGTGGGAAATGGGAATGTACCCAGGAACAAACAAGGAACTTTGCTGGGTTTGTGCTATGGTGGATGTTAACTCCTTAACTCTGACTTTTCTAATTTGGTCATTAAGTCATAATAAAACCATGAGAAGCCCTAACCATTACTATTTGGCATCAAATATTTCACTTCTCCAATACTTCTGGGGCTGCTTCTTCCTTTCACCCAACAGTTTAACACTGCAGAAATTCCTCGGGTAAGATAATGAGGTAGCCCTTCCTGGTCTTTCTGAGGGCACCGGGTTGGCATTCTGCTGCTCTTTCACTCCATAAAATTTATCAAATACCTTCTGCCAAACACTGGGAAAAGTTCTGAGGATACAGAGATGACCGATACAATCCCTGACCGCAGGGAGTTCACAATCTAAGGGGCCAGACAGATGAATATATGACACGTACAAAATAATGCTAAACACATGCCACATGGTGGTGTGGGAGAAGAGAGGAGCCATGCCCAACTTAGTATGGGAAAACTCAGGAAAAGGCAGTTGGAACAGGAGACACTGCGCTGAGTCTTAAAGGTAATGGCTGGAGTTACCCAGGTGCAAAACAGGATAGTGAGAGGGGCTGTGGAAAGAAGACAGAGGGAAATGTGTTTTAGTCGGTTGGGGCCACTGTAACAAAACACCACAGCTTGGGTGGCTTACACAATAAGCCTTTATTTCTTATGGTTCTGGAGGCTGGGAGGTCCAAGATAAAGGTGTCAGTCGATCTGATGTCTGGTGAGAACCCTCTTCGTGATTTGCACACAGCCACCTTCTTGCAGGATCTTCATGCAGTAGAGACAAAGATGTCTTTGATCTTTTCCTCTTCTTATGAGGGCACTAATCCCATCATAGGGGCTCTCCCTCATGACCACCTCTAACTCAAATTATCTCTCGAAGGCCCCACCTCCAAATGCCAACACACTGGGATTAGGGCTTCAACATATGCATTTGAGGAGTACAGGAACCTTCAGGGCACAGCACATGTAGAAAGGCAAAGGTGTAAGAGCAAGAACAAGAGGGTGAGAGAGAGAGCAATGGGGAACTGGTGAGTACTTGATGTTGCTGGAGCTCAGGGTATGTGCGCATGCAGCTGGAGAGCTAAGCATAAACGCCTTGTCTGCCATTTTGAAGTTAGACTTTATTATGAATGCAATGGGGAGTCATTGAAGGATTTTAAGTTAGGAGTGACATGATCAGATTTACCTATTAAATGATCACTGTGACATCAGTGTGCAGAATATATTGGAGTGAGGCCTAACTGGAGACCGAAAGGCCAGTTAGGGAATTATGGCAGTGATCCAGGCGAGAGATGATGAAATGGAGATGACAATAGGGGACAGATGCAAGAGCAATTTAGGATATAGAATCAGCAGGAGGAGTTGGCCCCAGATAAGCATTGGAAGCTGAGGGAGGAGTTGAGGATATTTTCTAGATTTGTGGCTTTTGCAAGTTGGTAAAAGTGCAAGAAATAAGAAGAGGGAAAATAACAAATTAAGCTGAGGATACTCTGAATTTGAGAACATTCTCCATCATGTCCAAGTAGAGGTGTGTGGTAGGCAGGTTATTTGGAAATCATTTCTAGACCCAACACAGCATCATCATTCACACACATCAGTTACTACCTAATTGCTGGTAACTCTCAAGTCTTTAATTCTGCCTGAACCTCTCTTCTGGGCTCTGACTTCCTTCCTCCCACCACCAACTAGGTATTTGCTCTTGGATGTCCCATCTCATAGGTTCAATGACTGCAGCCCATTGCCAGGGTAATCCATCAAAAGCTGTGCTGTCCAATGCAGCAGTTGCTTGTGCTATTGAGTACTATTACCACTGAGTACTATTACTACTGAGTATTACCAAGTACTTGAAATGCGGTTAGTCCTTCAAGAAAATGAGAATTCAAGCCTAGGAGAAAATATTTGCAAAAACATCTGGATAAAGGACTGCTATCTAAGACATACGAAGAACTCTTAAAATTCAATAAGAAGATGAACAACCCAATTAAAAAATGAGCAAGAGACATGAATAAATTCCTACCAAACAAGATAGACTGATGACAAATAAGCCCATGAAAAGTTACTCAACATCATTGGGGATTATAAAATAAAATAACAATGAGATATCACTACACACCTATTAAAATGGCTAAAACTGAAGACACTGACACCACCAAATGCTGGTGAGGATGTGGAGCAACAGAAGCTCTCATTCATTGCTGGTGGGAAGGAAAAACAGAATGGCCACTTGGGAAAACAGTTTGATAATTTCTTACAAAATGAAACCATACATCCATCAATTATGCTCCTCGATACCTAACCAGATGAGTTGAAAACTTACACCCACACAAAAAAACCTGTCCATAATTGCAAAGGCATGGAAGCAACAAGCGACTAGATATATTTAAACTGTGGTACATACAGACAATGGAATATTATTCAGTGCTGTGAAAAAATGAGCTATCAAGTCATGAAGAGATGTGGAGGAAGCTTGAATTCATATTACTAAGTGAAAAAAAAGCCAATTTGGAAGGGCTACATTCTGCGTATTTCCAACTACATGACATTCTTGGAAAGGCAAAATTATGGAGACAGCAGAAGATCAGTGGTTTCTAGCGGTTACTGGGGAGAGAGGGTGACACGCAGAGCACAGAGGATTTTCGGGCAGTGAAATTACTCTCTGTGATACTGTAATGCTGGATACTTTATACATTTGTCAGAATCTATAAATCCATAGAACGGACACCACCAAAAGTGAGTGAGCCCTCCTGTAAACTACAGAGTTTGGATGACAATGATGTGTCATTGTAGGTCCATCAATTACAACAAAGGCACCACTTTTGTGGGGGACATATAGGGAATCTCTATACCTTCTGTTTGATTTTGCAGTGGATCTAAAACTGCTCTAAAAAAATAAAGTTTACTTTTTAAAAATGTAGCTAGTCCAAATTGAGAGGTGCTATAACTATAAAATAGACCTGGAATTTCAGACACTTATAGGAAGAAAAGGATTTAAATATCTTATTGATAAATTTTCTGTTAATTACATGATAGGGAGACAATATTTGGGCTATATTAAAATATTTTATTAAAGTGTACTTAATTTTGTTTTACTTTAAAAAAATGTGGCTACTAAAAAATGTTAAGTAGTATGTGGCTTGCATTCAATTTCTATGGGGCAGTGTTGGCTTAGACTGTGAACAAGCCAACACTCAGAAACCAGGACTCCTGACTTCTGATCTAGGATGAACCAGTCATTCAGCAAACATATCTGAAGTACCTACACTGTATGAGTAAGAGGAATTACCCTTGCCCTTGGGAAGCCCACAGCCTTTTTCTGCTATGTTTTTGAGATCAGTATAAGAAACAGTTTTGAAAAGTACAAAGCACATTCACAATGCAAAGAATGACCTGAACATAATTTCCAGGTCGTATTTTAGTGAACTTTTCCTCGGCCACTGCTATGGGAGCTCATGGCAGGAATTGGTAGAGCAGAAGGAACAGTCAAACAGGTCTCAAGGGAGGCTTAAGTCACACATAACTGGCAGGAAATGGTGGAAGCTGCTGCCACATGGCAGAAGCGGTGATGTTGAGAAGGGCAGCTCAATTTGAACCAAGTAGGGGCAGGTGACTAGCAGCCCATCTCTGAATGGAGTGAAAGGTGGAGGCTGGGGACCAAGCTTAAGGTGTGCTTAGCAAATGTTTACCTTAGTGACCAAGTGCCCTGGAAGGAGGCCTTCAAGGCTGGGCCTCTCATTTCATTGTTGAAAGGGAAGGAGGAGCAGGAGGGAGAGAACCAGGGGCTGGCTGAGCCCCTACTATCCATGGGGACCAAGGAATGAGATGGTCTCTCCTTCCAGGGAGCAATTCCGACTGCAAGGAGATCTCATTTATTTGGCAGAGTTTTCCCACCCTGGAAGCAGTCTGTAAATGATTAGCGTAAAAAGTACATCATACTATGTAAAAACCAATTTTGATAAAATTGTTCAAACTTCTTTGTACACTTCTGTAAAATTAGGATGGTTAGAAGAATTAATTGTAAGAGAACATTTCATACTTCAAAAAAAAAAAAAGGGAACCAAAGGAAGAAGCCCATTTTGCTGTAGTGGGAATAGTTCTTTGTTATTTGCAAATTTTCACCAATTCCGGTGTACTGGAGGTGGTGTTTGAATAGTGATTAAATATTGAAGACAGATTTTAGAGTCACAGGCCTGGGTTCTGACTCCACTCCCCCAGTTGCTATCTGTGTGTCTTTGAGCTCTCGCTTTATTTCATTAAGCCTTTACCACATTTGTAAAATGGGGTGATGGTACCTACCTTAAGAGCTGTAAAGGGGATTAGATAAAATAATTGAGACTGCTAAAACTCAAGCATAGTGTCAGGAAGCTAGTATTGCTCAATGAGTGGTAGCTATTATTATTAATACATAAGCAAGCCTAATATCTGGATTTTTCCAAAATCTCTCTCCCTATCTTGCATGCATTCACCGCCACACACTCATATGGTGAATCTAACTCTCAGAACCAGACCTGGGGCTGAAAAACCTCAGACCTGGGTAAATTCTGTCTGTCTCTATCTCTGTCTGACATGCTACTGATAAAGGTCAGATATTACTATTGAGAACTCTGAGATTTAAATACATTTTTTACACTTGAGAAAATAACTGCGCTGAATATTACTTGAATACAGGTGTCATTGTATGTGGCTTTAAATATTTTTTCATTTATTTGACCTTATTTATTGTACTGAGATTCACCTCTTGGGAACATGGCTGTGTATATATATACTCCCTTAGGGAACTTGCCGTGTCAATAAAAGTAGAAGCTCAGCACTGTTGATACTGGGTGGATACTTTGTTGCTGGGAGTGGGTGGGGAGAAGCTGTCTAGTGCATTGGGAATGTTTAGGAAAACCGTTGGTCTCCACCCACCAGTAATACTCCCCATTTGTAACAATCCAAAATGTCTCTAGACATTGTCAAACGTCCCAGAGCAAAACCACCCCTGGTTTGGAACCACTGGTCTCCTTATTGGTGGAACAAGTGTTTGGCATTTCTTTACTTCAAACATCTCATCATGTGAAATTAGGTCTCAAATTTGATTGAGAGGTTCGCTGTGTATATTGGGCAGCCATGTGCCAAGTGCTTTTCACGTATCTGATTTAATCCTTCAACAATCTGATGAAGAAAGCATCCTTAGTGCTGTTCTATATGTGGTGAAAGAGATTGGGCTTCTGGAAACGGAGTGATCTGTCCAAGGTCACACATCTAGTGAACAGCAGAGCCAGGATTCAAATCAGAGTTTGTTTGACTCCAAAGATCCTCTTCTGCTCTAGACCTGCACTGTCCAATATGGTGAACACTAACCACATATGGCTATTTAAAGGTAAATTAATTAAAATCAAATAAAATGAAAAATTCAGGTGCAATTGCAACATTTCAGTGCCAACATGTGCCCAGTGACTACTGTATTGGACTGTAGAGATAGAGCACTTTGCCATCATCACAGAGAGTTCTGTGGAATAGCTCTGCTCTAGCCCAGGAGGAGGTAGAGGCATAAGATAAGTCAATACACACAGCCTTAAGCCCCACGGCTGGCATTTTTCAGGCATCAGTATTAAATGCAGTGCCCTCGGCCAGCCCCACTGCCAACTGCACCAGTTCTCCCTTCCCCAGGTCCCCTACCTTGGAGAGTTCCTTCCTACCACCCTCTCCATTCTGAAGCCTCCCAGAGAGGGCAGGCACTCTGCTGCTACCTTCTGGTAATGACCTCTCTCTGTGACTGACTCAATTTACTTGCCACCGTCAGCCTTTCTGTAGGAAATGTTTGTAGAGGCAGCCATGATCCCGGTATTGGGAGGAGTTTTATTATTGTTTGCAGAAAAGGCTCTTGGAGCCTGACTGGGCATCATGGGGAAGTTTATTTTTAGTTCTATGCAGGCAGGATGTACACTCAAAATGGCAAGAACATAGAGAGATTAAACTTGCCCAAGAGCCAAAATAAAACTGACACAGACTTACTCTGCTTCACTTTGCAAGGCAGACATCCTTTTTATGTGTGATTCTTTGCCAGCCTTGTTAAATTCAATCTGGGCATCCCCAGTGTCTCTTCGGCTGGCATATATTTTTACCTGTATTACCAGTGCATCACTTTATCAACTTTCCCTGGCAGAAGGTGCAGAGATCCAGTTAAGATCCACTTAAGGGTTTGTTTCCCATGAGAACATGGTTCCTCCATCCAAATAGGAGGAACAGGTGGTAGTTCTTACTGGTATCCCACTGAGATAAACTCCTGAGAATCAGAGCAGACTCTAATTTTGGAAACATGATTACTCAAATGTTTTCCACCTCTGGCTAGAAACATTCAGGAAATATTTTTTGAGTGCCTCCTTTGTGCCAGACACCATTCTGGACACTGTTCTAGACACTGGGTTTATGGCAGTGAACAAAACAAACAGCCCTGCCCTCAGGGAGCCTTCATGCTGTGGGGAGAGAGAGACGGAGCACCCTAACCAGGTAAATCATACAGGATGTCAGATGGGATTAGTACCACAGAGGAAAAGAAAGTGAGAAGGGACTTTGGGAGTGTACGTGAGATGGGAGAGTGGCAATTTTAAATAGAATGGTGGGGGAAATTTTACTGAGGTGGTGATATTTAAGGAAAAACCTAAGGAAAGTGAGAGAACAAGCGAGGGAGGATCTGGATTCCAGGCAGAGGCATAGGAAGTGCAAAGACCCTGAGGAGGCAGCAGGAGCGACAGTGAGGCTGGAGCAGCTGGAGGAGAGAATAAGGTGGGGAAGGATAGGAAGTGAGGTCAGGGAGCAGGGGCCCTAGAGTGAGCAGGACTCTGCAGTGCCCTGTAAAAATTTGGCTTTTACTTGAGTGAGATGAGAAGCCATTGGGCAGAGAACTGACATAAATAATCCCTCTGGCTTCTGCATTGAGAAAGGATTATAGAGGAGTGTGATGGTTTAAAATACGTGCCACAAGTTCTTTAATGTTACTCTCTTCAAAGAGTGGAGTCTAACTTCCTCCCCTTTAGTGTGGATTGCATATAGTGACTCACTTCTCACAAACAGAAGTGGTGGACTTAATGGGGCATGACTTTGGAGGTTAAGGGGCAATACAGCCTCTTTCCTTGACCTTTCTCTCTTAGGTCATTTGCTCTGGAGGAAGCTGGTTTCCATGTCAGTGAGGTCACTCAAGCAGCCTATGTGATGAGGACCTGGGGTCCCGTGTGACCAGCCATGGCAATGAGCAATCTTGGAAGTGGATCCTCCAGTCAAGCCTTCAATGACATCTTCAGGTCAGCCTCACGAGACACCCTGAGCCAGAACCACCCAGATAAGCCACTCCTGGATTTCGGACCCACAGAAACTGTGAGATAATAAATGCTTATTTTAAGCTGCTAACTTTTGGGAGAATTTGCTATGCAGCCGTAGGTACTAATACAGGGAGCAAGTGCAGAAGCCAAGAGACCAGTTAAGAGGCTATTTCAGTAATCCATGTGAGGAGGTTTGCAGTTAGACTAGACACGGCGGTCAGGGAAAGAAGAGTCAGGCTTGTGCTTGTAGTCTGAACAATGGGAAAATCAACTCTTATGTAAGCTCTCAAAATTATTCAAAACATTCAGTCGTTCATTCCTTAGAAGAATTTTCTCCTGCCTTCTGTGACACTGCTCCCTGAATCAGGTTTTCCTTCTATATCACTCCCTGATCCTTTACATTCTACTTTGCTGCTGTGTCCTCTGCTCAGGCCCTTGACGACAGAGTAACCCAGGGCTTGATTTGGGGCTTCAGGTTCTTTTCAGTTTATAGCCTTTCATTAGCAATTCTCCTCCTCTGGAAAGACTTTAAATACCATTATTTGACCAATGATTCCTATTCCTCCTGTTTTGTCCTTGTCATTGAGACTTAATTTCTTTTTCCTCCATCCCCCACCTTCAGTCCATCAGGAAGTCTGAATGATTCTATGTCCAAGACGTATTTTAAACATTCGTCCTTCCTGTTATCGCTGCAGCTGCCACCCTACTCTAAGCTGCCACCATCTTTCCCTCTGGCTTGTCCTTCCACACTCGCACAGTAGCTGGGGTGATATTCCAAGAACACAAATCAGACTGAGGAGCTCCTGTTCCTAAAACCCTTCAATGATGTTCCACTGCACTTGAAATCAAATCCAGACTCGTCACAGCCAACAAGCTGCCACACAAAGTTGGCTCCTGCTATTCTCTGACTTTTTCCCATACCACCCTCCTCCTTTATTCTTCTACAATCGCTCTGACCTTCTCTCTTGCTTGAGGATGCTAAATGCAGTCCTGGATTAAGACATTTGCATTTGTGGTTCTCTCTGTTGAGGTACTCTTTTTAAAATATCCGCACAGCTATAACCTTCTTGTCATCTTGGTCTCATAAAAATGTCACTGTGTTGGAGAGCCCTCCCCCGAGTCCTACATCTAAGTAACGTCCTACCAGTCACTTGCCATTTCATCCTTTTTGGCTTTCTTCATAGTGCTTACTTATCCCAAAATATCTTGTCCATTTATTTGTTTACTTCACTAGTTTCAGTCTTCTCTGGACACCATGGCTCTAATCCTAACCCTTATCTCCTTTGTTCATTACCATATATATCCTCAGCCTCTATCACAATGCCTGGCACATAGCATGTATTTGATAAATAAGTGTTGAATGCATGCATGAATGAATAAATAAATTCATTTATTAGATGAAGTGAAAGTCCAGTTAGAGAAACAAAAGTCCAACCTCTTTTCTGTCTCCTCCTGAACTCAAGGTGGCGTAGGTAAAGAGGAGCCCTTCTCAGTTTTATCAGGCCCTTTCCTGTCTCATGACCTTTGTATCCCCTGACTTCACATACTTGATTCCCTCTTCCCTCAAGTGTCTGTTCAAACGTCACCTTATTAGAGAGACCTACCCTGACCGCTCTTGATCAAATAGATCCCCCATCATTTATTTCTGGGGATTTGGGGAAATATTTCAGTTCCATTTTCTCCTATGCCCAAATATTGGAATGTTTTTAATCACTAAGTTGATGAAATTAATTACTGTGAAGCCTCTCTTGATGCTTCAGGGGTTTATTTCAATCATTTACTGCTATATACCAAGACAACCCAAAACGTAGTGACTTAAAACAACGATTTATTTTCTCATGATTCTGGGCTGAGCCCTACTGGATAGGCTGACCTACCTGGCTGGTAGTGGGTGTGGTTACAGGCTCAGAGCTTAGCTGGGAGGGTCCACCAGAGTGACTTAGTTGTCCTCCTCTGGCCTCTTCACGGGGGTCATGGTGGCTGGGTTCTAAGAGGGAGTCTTCCATGCCTGTGACTTCAGAAGTTGCAGACTGCTTGAGGGAATTCCAGCATTGGGAATTACACCTTGTCACTTGTGCTGTATTCTGTTGACAAAGTCCACCAGAGAGCCATGCCAGAATTGAGGGGAGGGGATATAGACTCCATCTCTTCATGGAGGATTGGGAAAGAATTTGAGGTAATCTTTAATCAGTTCAGAAAGCCTATCATTTCAACTTTAGTTGATAAAAATGTTTCTAAAAATATATTAGCTTGGCCAATAGACTATAATGAGTATAGATAGGTCTTTCAGAAACTCAGGGTCTCTATTCTTCATTCTGATTATTATCAAGCTTAGGTTCTAGCCCCAGTTCTGTCACAAGTTAACTAGTTTTGTTATCTTGGGGAAATCACAGAGGGTTTTGATGCTCATATTCTCACCCATATAATAAAAGGACAGAGTTACATGATTTCCATTTTAACTTCCTTTTCTGATATACTATAGTTTTATTGTTTTATGTAAAAAGTACTATAGATTATACTACATATATGATAAATTCAAGATATATCCTCTATGTATCAATTTTTTCCTTTTTGGAGGGGAGGGCAGAAGAAAGATGAATAGACAGAGCATAGAGGATTTTTAGGGCACTGAGACTATTCTATATGATACTATAATGGTGGATATATGTCATTATACATTTGTCCAAACTGATAGAATATACATCAAGAGTGAACACTAATGTGAGCTATGGACCAGGAGTGACACTGATGTGTCAGTGTGGCTTCATTGATTTTAACATGCATAAATTTCTTGTATGGTCTTGTTTGCTTGTGCTTTTATTATTTCTCATAGAATGGAAGTATACAGCATTTGTTAGATGGTTGAGGAAGGGTAATTGCTAAGTTCAGCTAATCCAGGTATGGCAGAGACAGCTGCGCGTCCTCCAAAGCCCACTGTCTGGTCTTCCAGGACACCCAGTGGAGCCACCTTTCCCAGCCTCCCTTGCGGTTAGGTGTGACCATGACACTGTGCTCTAACCGGGGACGGCGTGTCCTTTTCCCCTTGTTGGTGGGCTGTCATGGAGATAACACCCTAAAGTGACCTCGGAAGTCCCTTCTTGAAGACGGCAGAGCCTCCATCAGCCTGAGTCCCTGAGTGGCTGGTGGTGAAGGGCTGAATGCTTCCCCTCCCCACTTCTATAATAAATAAACTTTGTTGTGTTTGTGCTGTAATACATTGTGAGGGTCTATTTGTCACAACAATCAGCCTATAATACATTGAGGTTTTACTGTGTTTTTCAGGATGCTTCAAAATATTTTAATGCCATGCTATGACTGAAAAGAAGAACTAAATACTTTTCTGTTGAGAAGGTTTCAAGATTAGGATGATATCCATAGTACCCCGTGTGTCTCCTGAAGACAAGTTCCAGGCCCTAAGCTTTCCTCAGAGTACGCCTTGATAGTGCCCTTTATCCCCATTCTCATCTCTGCCCCTAGACTTTGGATTAGCCTTTGGTTATTTGTTTAACAAGTTTGGGCATCAATTGTGTATCACTAGGGTTATGGGCATTGCTGAAAGGCCATGAGCCAAACAGATCAAGCCCTGGCCTCATACAGCTTAGAGGAGGTCAGCGGCCCCACGAGGCCTCTGGGTCAGCTGCAGGAACCATCCGTGCAATCTGGGACCCCATGAGGATGATAAACATCCTAATAATTGAATTTACCATGTAATTGAGATATCCTATTGAAAGTAAAAAAAAGATGTTGCTAAAATGGGTCACAAACATCCCTTTTCTCTAGACTTAATGTACAGAACACAATTCAACCTCATTATCACTATAATTGCATTAGGTGGTGTTGTGGTAACACCTCAAAGGCCAATGAAGTGCAGAGAGCTATTTGCCCCCGTACAAAACCACCTCAGATTGCTAAGCATTTGGAATCCTTGTGTCTACCTTTATTTTTTTATTGCCTTCATCCATGCTGGTGGTTGTCACTCTCCCGTCAGAATCCCTTGTCACCTTGCTGTTTGCTCCTCACAGCTAAGAGACTGAGAAGTCTTATTTTCTCCAGTGGGTGATGAGATGAAAGGGGATGTGGCTGTTGGGACCTTGTTTCGGTGATGTGCCTCCTTTGGTTGCTGAGTAACTTTCCTCATCATCTGTTGCCCCCTGGCTGAGTTGTAAGGAGCTGACATTGACGGATATTTGATTTTGTACCTGAGCCAAAATCTTGCCCTTTGCTTGCTTCATTATGTTGCTTCATCCTCTTGTAGAATTGTTCATGCTTTGCAAAGAGGGAACACACAGATTAATTGCTAGAAATCCTGTTAAATATGGGACTCTAAAAACAGCAAACTTCAGAGAAACTTAAAGAGGTTTTGTTGTGGGGAAAGAAGAGTTCTAGTGCTCTGGGCAGGCTGATGATGTCCTGGGGGTTGACCTGGGAAGGTGGTCTTGGGGCCTGATGGAAAGGTTCCCAGAGATGAGTACCAAGTAACTCTGAGGAGGGCAGATTTGTCTTGAAATTTTAAGTGAGTCTGAAGTTTAGGCAGAAAGGATTTTGCCTTCTCCAAGGGGACTGTGATAAGAACTGTGGCATTGACTTCAGGGAGATACAAGTAGTTAAATGGGAAAGGGAGACTGTAGTAGACTCTAAAAACCTCATTTATGGATTAGCTGGTGCCTAGTCAAAATGTCTAATAATCCTGGAACTATAATTACCCACCTGTAGGCTTTATTTTTTTCCCTCCAACTTTCTAGTTTTCTGTATTTTACAAATGTTTAATAATGAGCATGCATTCCTTTTATAATAAAAAAATCCAATTAACTTAATTAGAAAAAAATTACCTACCAGGTGATGGGAAGTTTCCCATTAATTTATCATCAAACGTCATAGTCTGGCTTCATGATCTCTGCCCACTGAGGAACAATTGTTTTTGTGTTTTCCAGAGCTGACTCCTGGGTGGGGAACTGGGGGAGGTGAGAGGGAAGACGGTGCAGAGGAAAGGGAGCAGCCAGGTCCCACAACACTGGCCACGGGAGTGCACATCAGCACGTGCCTTTTGTTGGGAAAGGGGAGGGAAGGAAGCAGAGGTTCTGTTGGGGGTGGAGGGAGGCTCTCTGAGTGGTTTTGTCACACCACATCCACTGTCACTGATAGCCTTACATTTGGAAATCAGGCTTTGACCCAAATGCGAACCTGGGAGAGAAATGGAAAAATGCACTACCTGCCTCTGTGCTGTGTGGTTCCCGCAAGGATGCCAGAGATGGGGAGGCCAGCCCAGCCTCCCCCAACCTGGGCCAGGTTCTATCCTCTGCTGATGGGCTCGCTGAGCACACTTGTTGGGAAGATCTGCTTTGGTACTGCCAGAAAGGTTACCAAACCATTAACCTTTCTCAGGGTTAGACCTGATATTGGTGTTTGGGGATCTTGAATGGAAACTGGGGAAGGCCTGGAGTGATTTACTCTATGTAAATGGAATAATTCATTTTACTTTCATCTGAGGGAGCCAACCACCTGTATTGAGTGGCTGCTGAGTGATCATTAAATAAATGAAGGATGCAAACCTTGGCAGCCCGGTGTCCAAATGGAACTGTCTTTCATTTCTCTGAAGTACAGTGCAACTCTGGGATTCCAACATCACACACCATTCGTTGGGGAGAGAGGAATTTAGTCACAGTTTGCACTGAGATTCAGAGGACTGCTAGTGAGAATAAGGGGACAATGGAAAATGAAAATGTATCATTGCAGAGAAAAAAGTGCATCTGGAATTTGAAAGAATGTTCATACCCTAAGAAGGCACTCAAGCAGTAGGTATAGTTAATGCATGACATCTTCCTACTAATCATTCCATTAGTGATTAACTTTCCGCATTGTGCTTTAGTTAGTTAATTGTAGCCTTTTCCTGTTCCTGACTCTGGTGTTTAAAGGCAAAATAGGCCCTTTGTTATGCTCTCAGAAGAACTATTTACACATTTTGGTTTGGCAAAGAACAGCTCAATTTTCTGGGCCCTTCTGGCTTTTCTGCAAGCAGAACCAGCTGAACTTTCAAACATCAGCGAAGTCCTAATAATCAGTAGAGTATTTCTTGCTTTGCTCTTCTCAAATGGCTATATTTATTATAAACTAAGTCAACATTCTGCCGCAGAAAGGTCACTGTCTAACGGATGCATCTGTCTGCCTGCTGTACCGTAGTTCCAGAACCAGAGCCCCTCTGACACTGATCATTCAGTTCTGCAGACATCCTAATTGGGAATGTGGTTCTCTCCCCCAGAAGAGGGTCTCCAGCACCACAGTGGGAGGAGGGGGGTCGTGAGCAAAGTCATCAGCCCCTTAGAAGGCATCCTGACCTGCCCAGGACTGAACTTTCAACCTCTTGAGCTGACAGTTAGTGGTGGGTGCACAAATTTTGTTTGCGACTAATTGCAGCTTGTAAATGAAGCATTGTGGCCCCAGAAAAGAGCCAGCAGTCTCTCTCCCCAGGGTCACCCAAGTGGAATCTGGACACAAGAAAGCCTGTCCCCTAATGGGCCTCCTCGCTGAGCGCTTCCCAACCTCTCGGGCCCTGGGTCTGTCTCCTTCATCACGCCGAGAGCTAGAGGGCACAGCGGGAGACTCTGCGAATCTTCTCCTCCAAATGCCAGGCTATTCATAGCAACTTGCAGCTCTCTCAGGAATTCCCGCAGACCGACTTGCCAGAGCCAACTATTGTCCCACCACCCAGAAGCAGTGGCCTTTCACAGACCCAGGGACACATACGTCATCTCAAAGCACAAAATGCTTTGCAAACCATCCATGGGGAGTTCACCAAGGAAACCCCTGGATGTTGAGAGAAGGAAAAGCAGAGGTAAGTTGGAGGTACATTTTTCCAGCCGATTGACTGCTCATTTTTGGTTTCACAAAGCAGATGCACTTTGAAAATGACGAATAAGCCATAGTGTGGTTTAGGACATGAGTCATACATATTTCCATTCTTTGGAGGTCAGACTAGGGATGCTCCCAAACCTCTCTTGGATAGCACAGCTGATTACACATGTGAATAGCAAACCTCATCGGCTGAAACCTTCAGCTATAAGACAAAAGGGGTAGCCGAGGGTGACTCTCTTTGTTTTCTCTGTTAGTCTCATTGGACCGAGGTGGTAGCTAATATCATCCTGTATCCTTAGATCATAAAAGAACATAAGGAACTCTGTGAAAGTGTAGAGCAAGCTTCCCAGGCAAGCATCATATTGTTCTCAGTTAATCAAATTTGTCAAATTGTTCCCAGTGCCTTAGAGCTAAAGGGTGATACTTAGGACCACGGTAAACAAATCCCCAGCCATCTGCTCTGACAGCTGTTGGACCTTGAGCAAGAACTTGTACCAGTGGAGTCTTCTGAGAGCCCCTAGGCACAGGGATGGACTAGCCCAGTTCAATCATCAAGTGGCCCTGGGATATCTAGACCAGCTAGAGGTTGTCCCAGCAATAAGCTATAGGAGCAGAATTTCTCCTTTGCCTGTCAGCCTCCAAACACCCCAGTCTCTGTATCTGCTAGATATTTTTTCAATACCTTCAGCCTAGCCTTAAAAATCAATGCAGTTAGTGAACTGCTTAGTTGAAACTGAACGCATCTATTGATGCTGAAACAAGAGCTGTGCACTTCCAGCCAATTTAAAGAAATCTGCTCGGATGATCTGTTCGATTCTGTGCCTTTCAAGTGTGAGGGCTCAGAGGGTTAGCTTGCAGTAAATTATTTCTATGAAAGTTGTTTGCCTTTAACAAGTTAGTTTCTGTGTGCCAATTTCATTAGGCTAATTGGGTTTCATACGTGATATTGGAATAAGATGACCAACCATCCTATCCAGTTACCCAGTTATCCTGACACTATCCTAGTTTTAACTGAAAATCCTGCATCCTGGGAAACCCCTCATTCTCAGACAAACCGGGATGGTTTGTCCTTACACCAAGTCATTTGCCTTCCAACAACTCAAAATGTCCTACTGAATTTGAAAGTGTAGCAATGTTACAAACTGAGTTTCTGCGTTTAAGATCTTAGTGGGGGTACACTAAGGAGGTCTTCAAAGTGGTGAGGAGCTCTGCTGCGGTCATTTTGTAATCATCCAAGGTACAAGGACCCTTTGTGACATCTGGTGGTCAGAGAAGCTTGGCAGCTAACCGGGCCACACTGAGTCACCATGTGGGCATTTAACACCTAGTGTTTTAATTTTTCTTCTGTTTCCTCAATTTTTGATACAGAAAAAAAGCACAAGACAGATTTTTAGAAATGTTTCCTTGGGACATTTTATATTTTTATTTGTACACTTCTCGGCACTTGGGAGACATGTGAAGGAGAGTTATAAATAGGAATAAATATTTTAATTGTGCAAGCCTCCCATTTCTTTTACTTCACTTTTAGGACAGCAAAATCATTTTGTAGTTACTATCTATCCATATCTAAACTTTTACCCTCACCTTTATTTATTGCACCCCATTTGACCTAAGTCAGTGCTTTCTAAACCTGAATATGCCAAAAGATCATGCTAGGGGCTTGTTAAAATGTAGGTTCTGATTCAGTAGGTCTGGGGTGGAGCCTGAGATGCTGCATTTCCAGCAAGCTCTCAGGTGATGCTGATGGTCCCAGGGCCACACTTTGAGTAGCAAAGTCCCAGGTGACTATACCTAGGTGTCCCTTATTCTTAGGAAATATCTAAAAAGAGGGAAAAAAAATATTTTGAAAGGAGTGGAGGCAGAAAACTGTGCCTCTATCCTCAAAAATAAAGCCTGTTGAAACAGAGAATAATGTGGGTTCTAGTGTGCAACACAAATGCAATTAGTATTGAACCCAAACATCAGCCTACCTAGGAAAGAAAGGCAGATGGGAGGAAGTGGGAGGGAGTGAGAAGCGGTGTGGAAATTCCTGGGTGTGAGCTGGAGGGGGGCCACACTTCTTCAAAGTACTGGCACTTGGCTTTTCTTCCTGTACTCTCTTTCCTAGACATCAGCAGCCAAGCATTTCCCTTCCAAAGGTTGCAGGAGTGTAAGCAGTACTTTTGGTACGAGGCAAGGAAATGTTTCATTCTCTTTCAATTAGTTGCAAGAACCTTGCAGAAGATCCATTGAAGATGAAAAGTGAAATATGCTCTGAAAAATGTACCAATCTTTTCATGTTGGTTATAGTTCATTGTGTTTCTGAAGATATGAAAACAGATAATGAAATGTATAAATAAGTAGAAGAGGAAATGTTATTAAGTCAAACGCCTGACAGAAATGGATTCTGCCCCTACACATACAGTTCTGATACTGTTTTACAATAAAAATTTTTAATGCAATTCAATGAATTGCTATTGCTTACACAGCCCTGTTTAATGAGACAACACATTTAGGGCAGAGAAGGAATTCTGGGATTAAATGTTTCAATTATTTAAAAACAAAATGTATGTGCCTCAAAAGCAGATGAGTTGTGTTGTTCCACAATTGCATCAGTTGTGTAACTTTGGGAGAGTTTACACCCTTTTCCCTGAAGAGAAGCATCAACGGTGGGTGATTAAATTGTCACTAAGCACCAAAAAAACCAAAACAAAACAAAATCCTCCAACACCTGGTTATGTTCCCTGGAAAATGTGTTGCCAGGGCTCTATCCAGTATAACTTTTACTATTGTTCCTTCAGGGCCTTCAGGTCGACAGAAACCCTTTTTTCTTACAGCTCATCAAAGCGACAGTGGGCCAAAGTATGCTCCGTGGTTCTTCGTGTTTCCACAATGGATGAGTGTGTGATGGGAATAAATAGATTTCAATATTTTTCCCTCACCTAGGAGTCTGCCCCTGTTCAATTATCTCCCTTATTTTTGTTTTGAGCAGCCAGCTGTTCATAAATGTTCCTTTTGGTATAATGCCCTTTTAGGCTGTGCAGTCTAGGTGCTGCTGATTTGTGTGTCACGCAGCACAGGGGGCTGCTCAGCCCAGCACAGCCCCTCTGGTGCTGCTCCTTTGCCTCCAAATGGATGCAAACCTCTCTGCTGTGTCTTAGGTTTGATTTCCTCTCCTTTTCCTTGGTATCGGTGTGTGTGGCCTGGTGGTGGGAAGGACAGAAGAGGGACAGCACAGGAGGAACAGTTTCCTTCTTCTCTTTCTGCCACCCTCATGTTCATGTTCACAACCTCAGCTCAGGACCACACACTCCCCTCTAGAATGCTGCCACCTCAAGTTTCCGCAGATGGGCTCTGTCACTGCTGGTAGCATAGCTCACAGTCAAGAACATCGTTTAAAGTTCCTTTTCTTTAATTTGTTCAGTGACTGGCACAGATTTACACAGCCATCCCATTTATATGTGGTTGGTGCATTTACCTATAACTCCCCCCCACACCCAACTTTTCCCTTTTTTCCACCACTAGCTTGCGTATTTCTTGCAGCTGCCTAGTTTCCTCTGACTCTGCACGTTCCCTGTCCCTGGGGGCACTGGGTCCTTCAGCCATTCAGTCATTGAACAAATCCTTTGGGGTGCCTCCTATGTGGCAGGCACTCTTGCAGGTGCTGGGGTTCAATGTTGAACAAAACAAAGTCCTTGGCTTCCTTCATTCTCACATTGGAGTGGAGAGACAGTCAACAAACAAACAGATAAGCCCTATTTTAGATGATAGAGAGAAGTGTTAGAGGGAAGAACGTCTGAGGCATATGCAGGAGTTGTGGGGCATTGCTCATTTATACGGAGTGGCTGGGAGCCCCTCATCCAGGGCAACCACTTAGTGAGGGGCTTTGCACAACTCCAGAGACTGCCTTTTTGTCCATGTTGTCATATGTCTTTGTAGCCGCGAAGCTTCCTGGCAGGTGGTATCAAAGTATCTGAAGACTCATGGCAAGACTTGAAGAGGGGGACGTTTCAGCAGAGACCTGGGGAAGTGAGGCAGTTAGTCACATGGCTATCTGGGCAAAGAGTGTTCCCAGCAGATGGGACAGCAGAGGTGAAGCCCCAAAGTCAGAGAAGTTCTCAGTGCGTTAGAGGAACAAGGCCGGTAGCTGGAACAGAGTGAGGGGGCAAGTGGGAAGGGGGAATAGAGGAGGGCAGGTCACAGAGGCTCTTGGAAACCACTGCTAAGGGCTTTGTCTTTCATGGTAATGGAAACAGAAAGTAGGTGGAGAGTTTTGAACCAAAGATTGACATGACTGGACTTGTACATTTTAAGGATCCCTCTGACTGAAATGTGGATATTCAGTGTAGGGGAAAAGAGAGTGAGAAGGCAGTAGTGAGGCTATTGCAATTCTCCAGGTGAAAGAAGATGGTGGCTTAGCCCCCCGGAAGTAACAGTGGATAGGTGGTAGGGATTATTAATTCTGGATGTTTCTGAAAGGAGCCTTTCATGTGATTCCTGGGATCTGCTGGCCTCTGGTGCAGTGTGATGAGGGTCTCTCTGTTGCATACCAGGTCTATTTCACCAATTAATATCTTATAGAAGGAATCGTGGAACCTCAGAGTTGGCGTGGCTCTAGAGGAAGGACATCTAGTGAAGGAAGAGTAGGAACAGATACTCACCTTGGTCTTGAAGCTCGTGGGGGCTCAGATTTTGGTGGGGGTAGATACGGATGAGATTGGTGCTAGCCCATGTGGAATTCACAGAGCTCCTGCACAGGTAACCTGAGGGTGGAGGCTGGATCCTAGTGTGAGGAACATGGTACCTGGAAGTGTCCAGTCACTGCGTTCTCTTTTGAGGAGGTCTGGTTCAGTCTCTTACATATGTAGGCATTCCCTGCCTGGCAATCCCAAAGTGTGTAAATACAACCTCGACTACGTTTCCAGGGAAAGAGTGCTCATTGTTTTAAGGTGACTCACCATGTTATTGGACAGTCCAAGCTTCTGGAATATTTTTCTTATACAGAGCTGAAATCCTTTTCTCATTTACCCTTCTGCTCTCTGGCCAGGGGAGGCAATACAGCTGTATTAGTTAAGAGCATGAGCTCTGGGGCCTGAAGGTCTAGGTCAGAATCAAGGTTTTTTGTGACCTTGAAGAAGGTACTTAACCCTTCTATGCCTGTTTTTTCATCAACAAAGTAGTATGTCTACAGTGCAAATAAGAGGACATTATGCAGAATAAGTACTCAAAACATGGTAACCATGATTCATCTTGCATATTGATAAGAATGGGAGACCATGTCCCATATTTGAACACAGATCTCATGAAACTGCTTTTCATGTTATTTTCCAAGTCTCACTAAATTTTGTAGCCCCATATGAACCCAGGGAGCAGCTATCAATGAAATCTTACAGACACAAAGGGCCTGGTGTGCACCTTAGGGGCAAAAAGGGAAGGGGAATTATTCATTACTGGTTTTCGGCTCAAGCTGCATGTGAGAAACCTGTTGTTGGTTCTCCAGAATTTAGAGGTTGACTCCATCTCACGTATCGATTCCCAAACCCCATTTCACTTGGTAAGCAATGTTTCAGGATGCAGTGAAGAGGTGTGGTGGAACATCTAGGTTTCAGAGTCTGATTTTTGGCATTTGAATCCAGCTCTGGCACTTACTATTCTGTAATCACAAATAATTTATTTAATGATAATGATAATAATACTGTGTATTTTTAATGTTTGTTGTGAAGTTTAAATGTATACAAAACCCTTATAATGTAGCAGATCAAGACATGTGGTAATAATTTTAAGATCTGGAAATGAATTTCTAAAAATGAAGTCAATTCTCAAAAGTGATCATGTTTGAAAGTAACCAGAACCATAGTCTCTGGACTTCCTGGTGCATTTAAGTAGAGCTAAAGAAAGGAAAATCAAGGCCTGCTGCTCCTCCCTTCCTGCAAAGTGTAGGCTCTCTGAGTTCAAGGAGCTTTGCCGTTGGAACCACATGGAGCTGATTTCACAATCACAAGAAATGCAGGCGCCGCTCAATTGGCTTACCTAATACCCACCCATCAACTGAGAATGTAGAAATTTGCTTGAACGGGTTATTCAGTAGCAGGTAGATTTTTAAACAACATTTCCCCATAAACAAAAATAATTTTTAGTGTAGAAACATAGGAAAGCATGGAACAACATGAGGAAGCAAATCATGTTTATTTCTGCTGTCCACAAGTTGCTTGTTGCAAGGTTTCTAGGGCTGAACTCTTCTTGTTATCCAAAGGACATGGCACATTACAGGGTCTGACCATCAGAGGCTTTGGGGGCCCAGGTGGGAAATATTGTCAAGTTCTGATATGTTGCTATGACCTCTCTGTCTCCTCTGAGGAATCTGGAGGATGACTAGCTGAGGATAAAAGAAGCTCCTCTTTCTGTCTCTGGCCCTCCCTGGACCTGGGTCTTTCTGCCCTCAGAAACCTTGGCCCTGTCAGTGATAGAGAGGCTGAGCAGGCTGCTGCCTCGGGACACCGCCCAGGGGCAGAGCACTGGACCCCCAGCCCCAGCCCTGCCTCACAAACAATGAGGACCTTTCAGCTTCTCCTCCCAGCTATCTCAGGGCCACCCCTGGTGGGATGGGGGTGGGCCACCCAGTGAACCCCAGAACAGGAGTACATAAGGAGGGAGGTAGAAGGGGCATGTTAAAATCAGAGTTTTTCTGAACTGTGTGTTAAATTCAGCCTTGCCATTTATCTGTATAACTTTGACTTGCATTACTTTGCCTGGCAGAACCTCAGCTTTTCTATCTATAGTTTACAGAACTGCCGGAAGGATGAAATAAAATCAAACGATTGTGCTCGCCTATCAATACATGTTCACAATTCATAGTGATACCGTCAGCCTTAATACCCAGAAGAACTATAGTCTTCTATTTGGAAAATACTCCTGTTTTGCTGTAATCATCTGCTTAGTTAAAAGGGTTCATTTACGGCTTGCTGGATTAGTTTACTAACCCTCTGCAAAAGTTTTTGCTTTTCTAGATTCATGGTATGGAGAAAGGAGATGTAGGTCCTTTTTGTTTGAAAGATGCTGGGACTTAAGGCAACCCTCAGGTGACCTGTTCTAGCCAGCGAATCTAGGGCAGAGAAATGTGAGGAGGCACAGGAACCATTTGTGGGGTTTTTTGTTCCTGGGTATTTAAAGGCATGTGTTATTCTTTGTAGATGTGTGCAGAAGCTATCTCAACATTTGTAGGTGAGAGACTGCAATACCCCTTTCTCAGGACAAGAAATTCTGTTAGCATTATCATTTTTTTTTTTTTTAGTCTTAGGAACCCATAAGAGGAAAATGTGACCCTGGGGGGAAAGTGTGGCTGGTAATTCCCACTGGGAATTAACATTATTCTGTGATCTGTGTGGTTGCCATTTGTAATACAGCGTGATTGTAGAGGGTTTAGAAAAGGAGGTCAAGAAAGTAAGAAAGACATACAGAAAGAAAAGAAGAAAGAGAGAAAAGGGAGGAGGGTGGGAGGGAGGTAGGAAGGCAAAAAAGAAGGAAGGAAGAAAAACAGCATAACCCAGGGGCAAGACAGCAGTATATTCTGTCATGTAGGCTAGGAAATAATTCTCTCCAACTCCAGATTGAAATGGCTGATTATAGCTTTTGGGAAACACCATTGGTGAGACACTCAGAATATAATTACTCCATTTTTGCAGGTCACAGTGTGTCTTGTATTTCAATAAAATATTTTATTGTGGAAGAAGAAAAGTTACGTCCCAATAGTAGGAAATGATTTTAGGGTTTAATGGAGCATGTTTGTTAAGTGTCTGTTTCATCTCTTTATTCCTTTAAGAAGTTCCTCAATTTCTAGACACTCACTTATTTCTACTTTGAAGGGTAAATTGTCATTTCTCCTGTGATTATAGCAAGTCATCATTTCTCTTTCTAGAATGTGGGTTCAGAAAACTGCAACTGTTACTGATTTTAGTATGATATCTTAGGATAAAACTGAAAACAAATTAAAGTGTTGGACTGTTTCTGGAAACTATTTGATTTAGGAGGCTTTAAATCACCAGAAACATTCACAGTTAATTATTCTAGAAGCAATTTGGCTTACTCAGTCTCAAAATTAACCGTGCATACAGTTTGCTTACATTGATATGTTGGTGATGTTTACCACAAATAATCCCTCAAAGCTCAAGATCCATTTTTAATTTTCCCCCGAGTTAGAATTTATCTTTTGAATAAAATTTGTTTACAGTTATTTAAAATTCCATGTAAATATATAAACTCCAACTTGGTTGCATTTAATTTCCCTGCCATTTTCACAGGCAATTTTACATGAAAATTGTGTCACCCTTAACAACCTAGCCTTATTTTCTAATTTCCCTTTAATGGTTTGTGTTCCAAGTTTAATTTGAGAATGGATTGCTCACATTTCACTTACAAATCTCCCTTCTAATCATTGTTATTAATATCACAATTTTGTTGTAATATCTGTAAGAGCACAAAATGTGTCCTCTTGAAGATGTATTTGCCAACCTCTGAATTGCATACATTTCAATTACAACTCTCCCTCATAATTATTATTATTAATATCACAATTACTATTGTAATATCCATAAGGCTGCAGAAGGTGTCCTGTCAAGGATGCATTTACAAACAGCTTTTCCAGTTTCCTCTTAAGAAAAATGTACTAGACTTTCTCTAAATTCAACTTCCCATACAATTTACATTAGACAACACACTCCATCAATAAAACCATCAAAATGATCTACTACATTGTAGACAAAAGTTACGGTGTCAAGTTGACACTAATCAGTTAATTCCAGTAAACCTTCAGATAAACAAAAGCTTGTCTATTACTGTTTGTGATGGGCTGCTTGTATGTCCTACGGTGGCGCCCATCTATAGAGATGTATCTGGCAGACACTTGCCCTGAGGCATCTATACGGAAACCGAGACAAGATCTATAGTTAATGATGTTGACCCTGACTCCCCCAACAGAGATTGAATTCAAGTCCTCATAATATCTCGACAGCTGATATGTATACTGTGCTAATAATATTAACAATTACTATGCCACTGGGATTCCCCAGGCTCTGGCTAAAAAAAGCGACTCTAAAACTTCTCCCCTCTTATGAACTGATTTCTTTGCTTTTACTTGTCATCAGCCTCTGGCTCCCCATTAAGACATGGATGAGTTTCTGAAAGAGGAAAGGCTTTTCTAAATGTAGGTGTTTTATATTAATAGGAGATTCCGGGTGAGTTAAACATCTTCTGGAAAAGCTGATAGATAGTACCTGTGATGGTCTGAGGACATGTTTATCGTCACTCTCTCCCTGGCAGGCTGGGGTAGTGGAAAGTGGGAGAGAGCTAGCTTTGCATGATTATCGTTGATGTGGATCAGGAGGCATTTGGAATGTCAACAGGCCTTCTCTGATGCAGTTCTCCTTCAGGCACAAAGCAGCAGCCTGCCAGTCCCTTGCTTGGCATGACTGGGTGGCTGAGGAATCAGGAGTAACCCTTGGGTCTGCTCAGCAAGCTGCCTGACGAGCCATAGAGGAAAGAAAAGGAACTGAACCATCCTCTTCTCCTCACCTGTTTTCTCCTCCCATCTCTGCTTCTCATTCCTTTGCAAAGACTGAATGGGAAAGGCCACTGCCGGCTCACAGACCATGGAGAAGCTTAGGATGAAATGTTGACAGGGGGCACTGTTAGAAATTAAATTCTGCCCTATTTTGTGTACCATTGTTGTGAGTCACATTTGTGAATAGTAGCGAGAGATTTAATGATCGCATATTTTTTATCTTATTTCCCTCCGGTCGATGGCAATTTTTTTCTGTTAATGTCAACTTAGAGCTCAAAGTAATTTAGTAATTGATTCTAAGCACAGCAGTTCGCCAATGGCAGCTCTCCATTTGTGGGGAATATCTTTACTAATTTTATCCACCAGAATGAGATTCCCATGCTAATCTCTCCTATCCTCATCTCTTGGTCATTTGGGACACGCTGACGCAAATGACTTATTAGACACGAGGCTTTCGCCCATCCCCAGAATCAGGGGAAGACGAAAGGAAGCCAAGACAAGGACATTATCATGCCCCAGCACACACGGACTGTGTGCATACCTGACACTAAAGTGATAAGACCCTAAACTGGAAACTGGTGAAGAAACTAGTTACGACAAATGAAAAACACAATGGATTAAAATATACTAAATATGTTGACGGAAAAGAACAAAAAGAATTGAGGCAGAACTAATGCACCTGGGGACATGTAATGGGAAACCTAAACATTCACTGGGCCAGGGAAACCCAGAAATCATAAATCAGGTTGGGGTTGTGGGGGACACCTTTTGAGATTAAGTGGAGAAAACCAAAAGGGCTATGTTAACAAAATGATGGAAACTAGACCTGCAGACACAATCTGTTTTCAGTGAATGGTTACTGCCTCAGTTAGTGATGGGTTGTTCATCAGATTTAATTAAAATGCTCAAACCACTGTGAGCGTTTGTGGTAAAAAATAGTCTGAAACTAGTTTGGGTTACACATATACAATAGGGTATTGTATCTCACAATGGGCTGAAAGGCCTTCCAAAGACATTTCTACTAAGTGGACACATCCTAAAATGCTTCGCTTTATGAAATAGCAAAATACTTAGAGGGACCCCAAAAAAGATCAGTCTTAATAATTCAGGTAAGTGGGGATTTCAAGAATGAAAAATTGGCTAATATAGTAGCTGGGTGAGTGGTTATGAAGGCAGAAAATCCCCCAGAGAGATAAAAGATATTTAGCATTTAAAATGCCTGATGTGCGCTGAAAAGTGGAAAATCTAGATATTAAGCAAATATGGTAATCCTGTCTTTATTCTCCTCAGTGGAAAGGAGGAGAAAACTGACACTATGGTCATTTTGTCTTCAAAAATCCAAAACCTTATTACCAAAAAAATATATCATGGAAAATCTAAAACAAAACTATTTCCAAGTTCTAATCATTGGCCCAATTATTTCAAATGTAAACTTGCTATGTAACAATGTCAATAGCCCAACAATAGGACAAAACACACAGACACATGCTGGCTGTCCCACACCCCCGACCTGAGACTGCAATCATCCCTCCCAAACCAGGAGTTTCTCCTGACTTGCCAGCTCTGAAACCCAAAGTATCTTTAAGTCCTCTACACCATGGAATTGTCTCCTGGTCTCCCTCCCTGCTCTTCTCACTGTGTAGTTAATTGCCAAGTCGTATAGCCTCTACTTCTGAAAAGTTTCTCCCCATGTTTTCTATCTTCACTCCCAAACCCCTCACTTGGGTCTTGAGTCATTATCATTATTATAATATAATAAAGCAAACATTTTCTTCAGGGTTACTTAGGGAAGTAGGTAAAGAGCAGGTGGAAGGTACAGAATTAGAAGCTAGATTTATCCACCTATATCCTGTGTTTATAGATTTGACTTTGGAACCATGTAAGTACTTCAAATTATACTACAAGTTACATTGGAAAACAAAGCTAAGATTCAAAAGCAAAATTAACTAAATGGGTCTAAGTATGTATCAGCTTGACATAACCACGCAGTTTCAAAAACAAAAACACAGTAATTTGACAGCTTTTGATTCCTTCTTGTCTATATTTTTATACAAGTCCACTTTTCTTAGCTCCCCACTCGGAGCCATCCCACATTACTGCCTGATTAGTCTTTGAAAGCAAACCCCCAGACTGAGCTGGGAGGGGGTGAGACAGGTGGAGAGCTCACCCTGGGTGCAAATTTTAAGGGAGCCCCAAATCACTCAGGAATCAAGAAAAAATATTTTTAATTCAATACTTTTTTTCTTTTATTTATTTATTTTATTTTGGTATCATTAATCTTAATTCAATACTTTTTAAAAGTAAAGCTTAAGGCCAAAGAAACTCATTATTGAATATAATATAAAAATTTTAACAAAAGAATAGGATCCAGCCACATACTTGCATCCTCATGCCTCCCTCAGTTTACCCTGATCCTGTCCCTGGTTTTTGCAACCAAACTTTATTTACAAAAATAGCAAAAAAGGGGACTGAGGGACATAGTTCACCGATTTAATTTTTTAAATAATTACATTATTTATCTTGATTGCTGAATTTTTTGGCACCACCTTAAATTTTGGGCCCGAGGTGAGTGCCCCACTGACCTCACTCAGTCTCAGCCCTGGCCAGTGGATTATCAAATCAAGTGCAAATTGCTCATTCTGCCACTTCTGGATTATTTGACATAGGTGATGAGATGGTTGAGCGATGAACTTCCCAGGCTCTGAGCTAGCCTACGTACAGGTCCTGGTTCTGTTGCTCACCAGCTGTGGCAAGCTTGGGCAAGTGATTTCATCTTTTGGCCTCTCAGTTTCCTCATCTGTAAATGAGGACTAAACACCATTTCTGGAAGACATCATCCTATTTTTTCTAGTCTTACCAGTCCACTGCTCCAAAATACACAACTTTAATAAAGTGTTTCATATAAATGTTCTCATTTAAGCCCAATAATAACCATGCCTGAGAGATACACCACTGCTTTCCAGTCACTTGGAATCTACTTCCCTTGCAACCCCACAAGTTAAAATCTGAGCCAACTTTCAAAGCCAGCTTTAAAACCACCACTTATACAAAGCCTTTCCTAAGTTCTCCACAATCATTCAATGATAACAAACACAAACTGCGAGCCTACTGTGTAGCTCATTCAGAATTCAACAGTGAACATGACAGAGTTGAGCCCTACCTGTATGGAGCTGGCATCTAATGGTGAGAATTAACAAACTATTCAATAAGCATATAAGATCATTTTAATTACTGATAACAAAATCAACATAATTATATCTTAATTAAATTAAGCACACATTAATTAATCTAATATACTTTGAGCAATAATTCCAGGCAGAGGAAAGAGTAATTCATTCAAAGGTCCTTAACCACAAGAGCTTGGGTTTTGTTGAGTGTGTTTGAAGAACTGAAAGGTTAATGAAAGTTGAAGGGGGAATGGCAAGATGCAGTTTTCTTTTGAACACTGAGGTAACTTTCAGACATATTTCTTATGGCCATCCCCTCCCTACTTTATGTTCTGGTCAGTTGTGCCCTTATATGGTTCTAGTTTTGGGTTTCTTAACCAGATTGTCTGGTTTAAATCCTGGCTCAACTGCTTGTTATTTGGAAGGCAATGGACAAATTGTAACCACTCTAAACATTGTTTTCTTGATTTATAAAATGGGAGTGCTAATAATTGAACACACCTTACAGAGTATTTTTTGAGGATTGACTGATGAATATATGTAAAGCACCTAGAACAACCCTGGTACACTGTGAAGGCTGTGTAGTGGCTGGTTATTATGATTATTATAACTAGCCTGTAGCTTCCTATAGGACAGCTGGTCTTTACCTTAATGCAGCAACTTGCACACTGCTTTGTGAATAATAGGCTCTCAAAATACATGTATTGAATCTAGTCATAGATGAAACCGGAGATTGATACTTTTTTATAAATGCCAATGATGAGATGATTATAATAAAGGTATACATTCTTTATTTGGTATTTTCTTTTCTGTGCTTTCATTTCTTACCAGTTGAAAAGACATTATCTGCAAGGAGTTCTTAGGCTGAAATAGCATTTAACAAGGGCCACTAGCAAACCAGCTTTCAATATGAACCTGAAACCAACATTTCTCAGTGTTAGCATTATCTTTTCCTTCTTCAGTTGGGACTGTTCTAGAATTTAGGTTATGTCAAATGATGATTTCTCAAAACTTCTATGTTCAGTAACACTGCTAGAGGGATCTAGCTTGAGCTTCTGTAATTCACCTCCTTTGGGAGGCTGCTGATATTTTCCACCATCAGAGATGGGTTCTTCTTAGCCAGGAGGGTTAACCGACACAGAGCATTTCTTACCAGGATAAAGGAGCATAGATGTGTATGGTAAGTGTATCACACATAGATTAAGTATTCTTGGTTAACTTTCTAGGATCTTAAAAAATATACTTCAAAGTGTTTAGAAATTCCTTTTATAAACAAAGCTCCAGCAATCCTATGATATTTATTCCCAACTACTACGTGGCTTAAAACAGCAGAAATTTATTCTCTCACAGTTCTGGAGGCCAGAAATTTGAAACCATTATCACAGGGTCAAAATCAAGGTATTGGCAGAGTTGTACACCATTTAGAGGCTCTAGAGGAGAATCAATTCCTTGCTTCTTCAAGCTTCTGGTGGCTGCCAGCATTCTTGCTGGCTTATGGCTGCATCGCTGTCAGCTCTGCCTCCATGACCATGCCTGCCTTCTCTTTTTCTGATCTCCCCCTGCTTCTCTTGTATAAGGACCTATGTGATTGCATTTAGGACCCATCTGGATAACCTAGTATAATTTCCCCATCTCAAGGGCCGATCTTAATCATATCTGCAAAGATCCTTTTTCCATATAACATTTACAAGTTGCAGGGATTAAGATCTGATATCTTTGGGGGCCATTATTTTAGCCTACCACAATACATAGTGGTTAATAAATTATTTGATGATAAATACTAGTGAACCTTGAATTTTTAAAAATCAAAATTAGGTATCTGGCAAAAGTACATATTAGTGGCACAATATTAAGAATGGTACATAGGTAAAACTCTCTTGAATATAAACATGAACAACTTCTTCATGAACATATCTCCCAAAGCAAGGGAAACAAAAGCAAAAATGAACAAGTGGGACTATATCAAACTAAAAAGCTTCTGTACAGCAAAGAACACCATCAGTAGAACAAAAAGGCATCTTACAGTATGGGAGAATATATTCATAAATAACATATCCGATAAGGGATTGGCATCCAAAATATACAAAGAGCTCATGCACCTTAACAAACAAAAAGCAAATAATCCAATTAAAAAATGGGCAGAGGACTTCTTCAAACAGACACTTCTCCAAAGAAGAAATTCAGATGGCCAACAGACACATGAAAAGATGTCCCACATCGCTAATCATCAGGGAAATACAAATTTAAATCACATTGAGATTTCACCTCACACCAGTTAGGATGGCCACCATCCAAAAGACAAATGACAACAAATGCTGGCGAGGACATGGAGAAAGAAGAACCCTCCTACACTGCTGGTGGGAATGTAAATTAGTTCAACCATTGTGGAAAACAGTATGGAGGTTCCTCAAAAAACTCAAAATAGAAATACCATTTGACTTAGGAATTCCACTCCTAGGAAGTTACCCTAAGAACGCAGCAGCCCAGTTTGAAAAAGACATATGCACCCTGATGTTTATCACAGCACTATTTACAATAGCCAAGATATGGAAGCAACCTAAGAGTCCATCAGTAGATGAATGGACAAAGAAGATGTGGTACATATACACAATGGAATATTATTCACCATAAGAAGAAAACAAATCCTACCATTTGCAACAACGTGGATGGAGCTAGAGGGTATGATGCTCAGTGAAATAAGCCAGGCAGAAAAAGACAAGTATCAAATGATTTCACTCATCTGTGGAGTAAAAGAACAAAGCAAAAACTGAAGGAACAAAACAGCAGCAGACTCACAGAACCCAAGAATGGACTAACAGTTACCAAAGGGAAAGGGACTGGGGAGGATGGGTGAGAAGGGGCATTACGATTAGCACACATAATGTAGGGGGGTCACGGGGAAGGAAGTATAGCACAGAGAAGACAAGTAGTGATTCTATAGCATCTTACTATGCTGATGGACAGTGACTGTAATGGGGTATGTGGTGGGGACTTGATAATGCGGGGAATCTAGTAACCCACAATGTTCCTCAAGTAATTGTATATTGATGATAACCCCCAAAAAAAGAAGAGTCCAAAATTTTTTAGAGTTTCTCTTTTTCATATACCTCAAAAGGTGATTAATAGACTAATTAAAATATATTTTAATCTGCTTTGTATAGTAAAACATAGTAGTGAAGCCTGAGGGTATTTAACACCCCCCTCTCCCAATTCCTGCATGACTTTCTATTACACAGTCTTTTTTGGCCTTTCTTGGCCTACAGTGTCCTTTTTTTGTCAACTGGGGACAACCATAATCACAGGATTGTCATTAAGATTAAATGAAGTAATGCATGAAAGGAAGTGCTCCCCAAACTTGGTTCTCATTGATTCAAACAAAATGTACCAGCAAAAATTTGGCCTGATCTTTGTCACTTTTTTCCTAGTGTCATTACGAGGATGAATTAGAAGGCAAAAATGTCAGTTGCCTGAGGAGTAATTTTAGTTTGCATCTATATTGGCCTTGTTTTTTATCTCAAGTTGACCAAATTTCTTCTGGAGTTTAAATCTCAGATTCTATTTGAATTTACTTGATGGTTACTGAGTTTTCAGGAGTAGAAGTGCAGCTTCTTTTTATTTGAACTATTTCAGCCTCAGACCATTAGACTGCCTGAGTATGGTCTCAGTTCTTAGAGCAAAGTGGACATTGGTTGAATGCTGGGCTCTGTTGTCGATGTTTGCATACACCTGATGATGAAGCAGTTGGCCAATCAAAGTCATACTGACAAATACTACATTAAGAAGTCTTAGGGATTAATTTGTGTGTATATGTTATAAGTTCCACATTGTAAGACAACTTCCTGAATGAATTTATATTTTACAAAGGAGAGTGATTTGAAATGACTTGTCCAAGGGCATGCAGCTTGTTGCGGGGAAAAGCAGTACCCTACTTTGTCTCACTCTCAGGATAGGTGTTTTCTACTCTCCCATGAGCTGCTTCTAATACTTTCTTTTTCGTTTTTATGTATCTCCTTTCTTTGTCAGCTCCTGGTCATGGACCAGATGTGCTTATGGCCTCAGCAGTCAGGTGATGGAAGCATGAATTTCCCTTACACTGTATCATGTAATATCTAATATATAAGATGGAAAAAATGGGGACAAAACAGGGTTTTAGGTGGTTTAATTATATTGACATCTCTTTGGTTTAGTAACATTGATTGTATAGAGCATTCTGTGCAGTGTGATTAAATATTTTTATCTCCTTCTACAAAATATTATTATATTGAAGTTTTGCTCATTCCTAACCCGATGCATATAAGGGGACTCCTAAGAACATCCAAGAAGGAATAAATCTTCCAAAAAGCATTCCAAAGCAAATTAAGTGGACTATTTTTAGTACCATGTATTAATGAAGATAAAACTTTAGAAATTCTTGGTATGAGATTTTGGAGAAAATTACAGCAATGAGATGTACCACAATATAATTAGGATATCCACAATATTATGCTATTAGACGTGTGCACATGATTGTGAGACATTTAATTTAATCTACAAGATTTAATTCAATGTATGGTTTAACCAACTGACATGTCAGCTGAGGCTTAAAATCAAAACAACAAAACAGCTACCATTTATTAATTACTTACCATATGCTAAGACCTTTATTGAACTATCTTGTTCACCCTCATAGTAATCTATGAGGCTGACATTTCTTTATTTTCAATATGTTCTTGGTTCCACTTGTACAGGTGAATAAACTGAGGCTTAGAGAGATGAAGTAACTTACCAAAAGGCCCATGGAACTGGGGTTTGAACCCAAATCTGGCTTCAAAAGCCATGTTCGTGACACTACCTAGGACATTATTCTTCTGTGGCTCCTATGGCCCGTGTTCTTGACTGTCCCTGTTAGCCAGGCATACTGGAGTCATTCAATATTTAGTCATGCAGTCATATCTAATACACATTTCCCAAAGTGTGCAGGAAAACACAACATTTAGGTCAGTGTGAATAGGCATCACTTCAGATGTGAAGTGGTTCATGGCACAGGTCAGAAAGCAGTTTTGTTTGAACCCAGTGTGATCCTTGCACACACTAAGCCTTTTCTGTTTCTGCCTGGCCAGACCACATTTGCTGTCACTAAATTGCCACCCTGAAGAGATCTTCCATTAAGTCTTAAAGAGCTGAGGAATGAGGGAAATTACTGATGAATCTATGAGGTCAGGAGGATATTTTTATTGTTATTTTTAAAGGCTTTGAGTTTACACAGAGGAATATTTTATTTATGAATTTAATATAAATGCCATGAAATATATGCAAAAATACATGAAACCTATGAACAAAACATTAACACTACTCAAATTCCATGCAGCTTAATTTCCATGGGTTCCATGGGAAGAATTTCAACATAGCACAATATGTTCAGTTCAGTGCAAAAGAATATTGACTGAGTTTCTACTATGTGCTGGGCACTGAATCTATAAGAGGAAATACGATAGATGCTTGCCCTCTCCTTTCTCAAACTACCTGTAGTATGGTCCTTATTAACCTTTCTAATATGGATTGAAAATCTGTATGTAATTCTACATTTTAATAATTCCTCAAACCAAAGTTAAGTAAAAGAGCTCTCTAAGTAGTCCTATGTACTAAGTTTTATTATAGAAGGGAGAACTTGAGGGCCTGCACACATTCTGAATTGAGCATGATGCTAATTCCTGATGGGTTGAGACTTAGACTCAGAGCACTCTAATCAGTCACTATAGGACTTGGCCTGTGAGTTGTCACCCCTCTTCTGAGGTTCCTCACATATATGTAAAATGGCATCCACTTAGAGTGGTTACTATTGAGGCTGTACTAACATTTAGCATTCATTCTACCAAGACGTACTGAGGACTGTAATAGCTAATCTAATGTTGTGGAGTGCTTGCAATGTGCCAGGCCCTGTGCCAAGTGCTCTTCTTACATTGTTATTTAATTCTCATAAAAATTAAAAGACAAACTGTGATGGAGAGGAAGATGTTATTACTCACTTCAGTAGACAGAGATTAGCTTTGCTTTGTTTTTGGTACCCACTGTCTGGTACCCATGACCTCATCATCTCCAAGCAGTAACTCAGTGTTTCTCCCATGAAGCACCTTGGTCTATATTGTCAGGTGAGAGTGATTCTGTCCCCAGCTCTAGCAGTAGGCCCCTGACTCAAGCTTTGCCAATGACAAATGCACCTTCTTAGCTGCAGCAGTGGGTGTAGACTTGGGCTGGGACGCCAGCTGGGCCATCGAAGGCAGGGAGACCCCACTCTGAGACTTTTGCTGGGGCTCTTGGCAAAGAGGTTTCCACTGGGTTTGTTAAAGCTGTTTTGATGGGAACTGGGAGCGAGCTGGTGCAGCCATCTTGCTCCTTCCTGGGGAGATCCGGGCTGAGAATGTGGCCAGCCTGGAGGAAAGCAGAACTCAGACATGGAGAAACAGTTCCCATGCCAGAGCTGAGAACCTTGAACTGGCCAAATATGAAATGAGCTCTTCAGCTTTCTGAAGTTATGCCCTTCAGCCCCTGCAGTAATGCAGCCATGGTAACTCTAAATCCCAGTGTGTGTATGTGTGTGTGCACGACTTAGTACTTAAACTTGCAGAGGGTAAATAATTGGTCTAAGTTTGTGTAACTAGTGAGCGGTGAAGCAGGCTTAGAACCAGACTTCAAAGTTGGTGTTTTTAACCACCACGGTGTTCTATTCAGGCACTGTGATAGAATTCTCTCTCAGTATTCAAAGCTGAAGGGTAAACTGTCAGAAGTGTAGTGTTGGTATGAAATGTGACAGAGCTTGTTTGGGGTTTGAGGAGTAATTTCCAGACAAGCAAGAAGGAAGACTTCAGCTGCAACATTCAGAACTGACCCCAGTGAAGGGGGAAGGGGGCCAGGCAGGGGATGGTCCTCGAGTAACCAGGGCCTGGACAAAGGGCTTTGTCCTGCTAAAGGAGATGAAAGTAGGTACAAACGTCTTTGAGAGTGGTACAGTGCTGGAAACAAGCATTTTGTAGGTTTGTGGCTTTTGGGTCAGCTTAAGTTATAGATTATCAAAGGAATTATTCTCTAGGTCTCAGGGTATGTGGAGAGCTCACTAGAAAATTGTGCCACTGTTTTGAAAATCTTTGATAACTCAGGAACTACCTGCTTGGAAAATCCCATAAAGCAAAAATTAAAGGACATCATTTGACATATTGGCACCTTTCTCTCATAAATCATTTAGTCCTAAATATACCAAAACAGATACTTCAACCTTATGTAAATCTCTAATAATTCCAACAACCCAGATAAGAATTAGCTAGCATATACAGTCCACACATCCTTTCAAATACAAACACTTTTTAATGCATCAAAATATATTAAACTCTTATTGGGACTAGGTGAAAAATGCCCCATCAATCATTAAAATGTGGTTGTTACCAAAATTAAAAATAACATACTCTAAACCAGCCCTCAATTAACTTAAATCATATTTAACAGATGTGGACTTAGTAGGTTTGCATATATTTACCTCATTTCTAGGACGAAAAAAAGGATTCCTTTAATAATTTAAATCTTCCTTCAAATAAATTTCACAGTATCTCAATATTTTTTAATGTTTTCTAAAGTAACTTGATGGAATTAATTGTCTTTTTTTTTTCTGGGCTATAATATTTGAAAAAATATTAGGAAAGTGGGAAAAAGTTACCCAATATAGAGCATGTTTTCTGACATTATATCTGCTGAGAATTGACTGGAAGATAAAGTATGCCTAGAGGCAGAGGGATGGACTCAATGCCTTCTTGAAATTCTTGGCAACTGTATCTGTCTAGAATTATGATTATGATTATGTTTATTTATTAACATTTATGCTGGGCCATTTTAGTTGATTAGCACAATGTAATTACTAAAAATCTGCAGCTAAAACTTCTGGGAAATGTCTACATTCTAGGAAAGGCTAGATGATATCATTTCTGATTTTCAATAATTTAATTAAAATAAACAAGCATATTGCCTCCATAGTGTAACTGTCTCTTAGCATAGTTTCCAACACAATGAAGAAATCAGTCTAATTGCTTAAAGTGGGGGTAAGGAGAGTTAGCAACCTCAAGTTCTTTGCTAATTACCCATAGAACCCTTCTCTGTCCATGAACCAAGAAAGATAGAGTCTCTTAAAGTGAAGGCCATGGGTAACCTGAACATGATTGCCTCTTTGCTCTCTTCTGTCTCCAGTGGGTCTAGTCTTGTGGCCACAGCCTCTCTGGCCAGAGCCAGACTTCAGTGGAGGCTGAGAGGGCAGCAGCCTGTGAAGTGGACCAGAACAGAGGACCCTTAACCAGAGAAAAGACCTTCTGTATTTTTTGAAATGCTGCTATTAGAGGTTGATCCTTGTGAGGGAGATTTTATCCCTTGTTAAAATTGAAATTTTTCTAAAAAATTTGAACCTTAAGCATTATTAGCTACAAATGAATAAATACAGATTAATTTCACACATCATTCCTTTAGAACAGTGGTTCTCAAAATCTGTCTGGCGACCCATGGGAATCCCTAACATTCATTCACGGGTGCCTTTGAGGTCAACCCTATTCTCGCAAGGATACGAATACATTGTTTACCATGTTCGCTCTTATTGTCTCTCAAGTGTAAAGTGAAGTTTTCTAGAGGTTACATGACATGTGTTTGCAATAGTTTGCAGAAGTAGTTATCAGAATCCAGTTATCATTTATTAAGCCAGATACTTAAAGAAATTTATAAAAAATGTAAAACAAGACACTTTTAAAATCATTTTTTGTTTCAGAGAATATTTTCATCCAAAGTATTTTGTTTGTGTTAACATTTAATGGATTTTTATTATATTTATATAAAGTAATAAGTAAATATTGTACATTTTTCTGTTTTAATTTCTGATATAGCAAATATCAATAGATATAACTCACATTAAATGAAAGCTCTTTGAAGTTCTCAATAATTTTTAAGAGTATAAATGACTCCTGGGACCACAAATGTTTGCTGTAGAGAATGTCAGAGGGGACAAGTACTTTCACCCATTTACAGGTTAAAAATTGGCCCCCAAAGAGTTAGGGTAACTTAGCTGAGGTTCTGGTTACTGCTGTGTTTTAAACCCAAAATTTAGAAGCTGAAAGCCATTTACAGGTTAAAAATTGGCCCCCAAAGAGTTAGGGTAACTTAGCTGAGGTTCTGGTTACTGCTGTGTTTTAAACCCAAAATTTAGAAGCTGAAAGCTATGACAATCTTTCAATACATCTTGAATTGAAATTTGTGCTGTCCTTGGAAGGTATGATACCCCTGAGCCTCATGATGTCTGTGACTTCAGCGGAGATGACTCTGACATCTGAGGGCTGGGACAATGGGGACTTGCAGCATCCCTCTCTCTCTCCTTCATGCTTTCTGGTCCTCGTTAGTGGCCGCTGGGCTTCCTTACAAAGTGAGCGTTCCAAGAAGCTGGGATGAAAACAGCACAGCTGCCTGTGACCTAGTCTTGGAAGCCCCACAGCTTCCACTACATTCTGCTGGTCATCAAGTCACTGAGACTGGCTCAAATGTAAAGGAAAGGAAGTTAGACTCCATCTCTCAATGCAAACAGCAAAGAATTTGCAGCCACCTTTAATCTACCACAGCAGAGGTCCTAGAATTAGCACAAGAAGAACTAAAACTAGAATCCATCTTTCTGAGTCTTTGCACAATATGACAACCTTGACGGTGGTGCGTAGGAGGAGGAGGAAAAGGAAAGACCTAAGTGTGGGGCACTATTTATTTGAAGAACATTTCAGTGTAGATCTTAAGAGCCCACATGAGTAGCATGAGGATTTGGGAGCCTGAAAGGCAGGCGCACAGATTCGCTGATACTTAATGCTCTCTCAGGATGCTGAATTCTCCTCAACAAACTCCCCACTAATTGTGGCTGTCTTTTTGATGGCAAGTATGATCTGTGGGCATCCTACTCTGCCTATGGGAAGCTCTGACTAATGTCTTCTATAGAGCAGAAAATCTGCTTGCCTCTAATTTCTACCCAGTGGCCCCAGTCGTATGCTTATATTGCCTTAGGGTAATGTTGCAAAAGGCTTCTACATAGCAGCTTTATGCTGTTATAGTTCCTCTGAGTTCCTTGATGACTGTCCATTACTGTTTTCTGAAATTCCGTTACAATTAGGCCACACTCCTATAAACTACCACAGTTTGTCAATTGTGCTTTCAAAGTATTCCCCAGGAGGATCTGAGCATCCCACCACGTTCTGTGCACTCTGCTGTTATCCATACATACTAATACTGCATTGGCAAATCTAAATTCCTAAATCTTTTCATGTATATACACACATGCATTCTTGTGTGCTGTTTGCCTGCTTTTTTCCTCTGTTCTGGAAATTTATATTCATCTCTAGAAATTTTATCTCAGTAGGTCCAACCTGCCAACATTGTTTTGAATCCAGACTCCGTCATGAAGACTACTCATTATCCCACATAGCTCCATGTAATCAGCAGATTTGTTAGGTATTTGTTCTATACTTTTTTCTAAATCATTGGTGAAAATGTTGACCCAGACAGAGCCCTGTGTCACTCCGCTAGAGATCATCCTCTATGCTGACGTCCATCTACTAATCAGCATGCTTGGGGTTCATTTATTCACCTAACTGTTGTTAATTTATCTAATAGTCCTATCATTTAGTCCATATTTCTCCATCTTGTCCACAATGATAAGATGATAGGCCTGGACAAATGCCCTGCTGAACTCCAGATACATTATGTCGACTGCAGTTGGCTGCTCTCTAAATCCACTATCCCTGTCAGAGGAAATGAAGCAAATCTGACTCTTCTTCAAACATACCATGCACTTTGATGATTGTGAGGGTTCATTCATGTTCTTTTCTCTGCCCAGAATCTTCTGTTTCACCTCACCTGCCTGTTTCTATTGCTCAGATGTCACCTTCTTGCTGAAGCTTTATTTCTTGACTCCAGGCAAAATTTTTTTCATGCCCAGTTTATTTCTCCAAAGCTCTTTATACATAATATCATGATCCAGGTGTTGTCTATGCCTAGTTTCCCCTCTTTCATCTAGAATGAGCTGTGTCTTATTTAATAAATGTATGACAACTTTAATTCAACTAGACCCTGGTGCCTGGTGACCATCAATTCCCTTCCAAAAAGCTCATAAATCACTCATTCCAAAATCCAATCTAGGCACCACAAAGTGGCCTCTAAATACCAATTCCCACTAAAAAGAAGCAGGGCTCCTTGGAGACATGGCTGATACCAGTCTAGGCAAAAGTAAAAGATGAGCTTGGGATATCTTGTCATACCAGCCAGCAATGAACCTACCAAAGAACACTAGGGTCCTGTCGAAAGACCTGAGAAGCCAAATGGAAGAGGCTTCTAGTGGTCAAAGTTTAGGTAATTTGAGCATAAATGAGAATAAATACTGCAATGAGAGCAAATACATAAAGCATATTTAGACCCATTAGTTCATAATGCTGCATAAACAAAAACAAAAACCCTACTGATGATCTTTGGACACCAGGAAACAATCTCATGATTCTGAAAACTGGTAAGTCAAGGGAAGAAGTCAGCATTTATCTTAACTTGCCATGCCTTGCCATAACAACCATACTCTAGGTACCCAATAACTAATAAAGGAAGCCTTTTTTTTCTTTATAGAAGTATTCTAGGTAATAAATTAACAAAAATTATGTAACAAGAATTTTACCATTTTGCACCCCCCTAAGTGAATAAAATTATATAATTTAAGCAATGCTACTATTGGCTCCTAAAATCATTAAGTAAAAAGTTCTTGGGGAATTTTACAATGGAGGGTAACACCTGAACCCCACAGATCAAAACTGATGTCATAAGAGGGAGACAACTGGCCTCCTGATAAGATGCAATAGGAAGTACACAGCACCTATGAAGTATCCTTGCTAAAAAATCGACCCTAAATTTGATGAAACCTTTAACTTCAACTACCAGTTTATAGGAAATAATAAGGGTTAGGATTAAACAACACCATGAGGAAGCTATCAGCCAAATCCAGGAAGTGGGTAATTCCATAGTACTTATGACCCATTTCACTCTAAAATAAACTGCAAGGAGAAAACACGAGGTGAGTGATCTGTAGGTGAAAAGAGAAATTAAGAGACAGAAAAACCAAATGTAACATGTGGTCCTTGTTTGGATTCTGATTCAGACAAACCAACTCAAAAATGCTTTGTGAGACAGGAGAAATTGAACACTGGATATTTCAAGATATTAAATTATTGTTTATAGTTTTGGTGTGATAATGGCACTCCAGTGATGTACTCTGAGACACAAGTCCTTATCTTTTAGGGATAATTCTGAAATATTTCAGGAGGAAATGATTTGGTGTCTTAGTTTCGCATCAAAACAACCAAGAGGCTGCGTGGGTTGGAAAGGGCAGGGTGGGGACAGTGCAGATGGTGACACAAGCTTGGCCATGGGTCAGTAGCTGTATCTGCCTGACAGGTTCATAGTGCTTTAATATTGTTCTCTTTCTTTTGTATGTGTGGGATGTTTTCTATAATAATTTTTAAATCCAGTCTAGAATTTTAACTGAAATTGTTGTTGAAGTTCAACAGTCTGTTGTTTTCAGAACCCAGCTTCCTTCCCTTTCTAAAAATGTAAGGGTTTGCCAAGGGAGCAATCTTTTCACTCCCCTTTCATCCTCTGTGATTCCATGACAATCACCAGCAGCCATTTGCTGATCTCACAGGCAAGCGCTCTCAGGCCCCCAGGACAGAGATCTTGCAGAACTCCCTGAGGTGGTCAGGGAGGGCCCTTCTCACCCACTCTGACCACATGGGGCTCTGGTCTCTGTCACCAAAAGTTAATCTTTTCCATTCTGGAGCTCATTCTCTTTAACAGAAAAAAAACAATTAAAATTGGAGTTTTATTCCACTTCCTTTACCATTTCTCAACATTAAAAAAATCAGTCCCACCTAGTGAATTTACCCCTTTTACCAACATACGAAAAATTTGAGACTGGATTTAAAAATTATTATAGAAAATGTCCTACATAAACAAAGGAAGGAGAACAATATTAAAAATCATGCTTAGATTTTTATTTAAAATAGAGCTGGACTTCAGCATTTTGACCCTATTCTTACATATATCTCTTACCCTTAAAAATGACCCATCCTGCTTTCCTGTCTTTGCAGAGAGTCACTAGTTTCTTTAGGTGACCTGTCTTCTTTCTTAAGAATTCTGCTCATTCATAATAGCAGTAGGAAGAGGGCAAGCCAAACTTCTTCTTCTGGTACTAAACAGCATTTGGTGGGAGCCGAGCCCAGCGGATGAGGAGAATCACAGAAGGACAGCTCACCATCTTCGTCCACACGCTGGGCTTGTTGCTCTGCCTGCCTGTAGTTGCAGCACTACCTGGCTGTCAACAGTCCCAAGAAGCAGGAATGAGAGTGGTGCTTTCTCCGTGCCAGGGCTCCAGGACTGAGGCCAGATGGAGGGTGTGAGGGGCCTTCACACCTCACATCACCCCTTCTACCCATGACAACATACAGAGCAACTCCGCCTGGGTTTTTCCAAACAAACTTTTATTTCTTTGAAGTGTTCCTTAGCCCTATGAAACAAGAAGCTGCTACTGAGTAGGGCCCAGTATAGGGACTGCTTTTTTTTTCTACTCCCTCCCCCACCCAATATAAAAATACAGATATTAAAAAAAAAAAAGTGGTATAGGAAAGCAGACACTGTCATACTGTGCTCTATAAACTGGCACCACCTTCTTGGAAGGCAACTTTGCAACATGTGTCCAAAGCTTTTTAAAAAAATACGTACTCTTTGATCAAGGAATTCAATTTGTAGGGATTAATTCTAGCAAGTCATGTGGATATGTACAGAGATTTTGCTAAAAGGGTGTTTTGAGTAGTGCTTTTAATATGCCTTAATAATTAGAAGCAAACTAAATATCCAGCAGAACAGAACTGACTAAATAAACTGTGGTTTATCATGCAGTGTCATACCATATAGCCATAAAAAATGTTAGAATATTTTACCATATGGGAGAATTTTCATGATACATAATTTAATGGGAAAAGGAGGTTCTGCTGCAGTCCATAGAAAATGCTTCCCATTTTTAAAAATTTATATTTATACATGGAAAAAAGACTGAAAATTATATAAGAAAGCTGGATGGAGTATTTATCTCTTTTAAAGAAATGCATGTCATAACATTTTCCAAAATGGGCATTTATGATTTTGAAATAAGAAAAAAGTAATTAATAATAAAGTTAGGGAGAGAGGACCCCTGGCCACCTCTGGCTACTTTACAGTCCCCTCTGTTGAGTGCAATCTGCTCTGGCCTGGCCATTCCCCAGGAGCCCTCGTTAATGTCCCTGGGAGGGTTCTTGCCTCCCCTTCTCCCTGTAAAGATGAGGGGGCAGAGTTCCAGTAGGTGGTGGAGAGATCCCTGCCCAAAGCTGCTAAGGAAGGAACTTGTCCCAGGGAAGAGGCCCTGCGGAGGCAAGCCCAAAGCCCAGGATGGCCTGGCTCCGCCTCTGGAAGGGCACCGTCGGGCCCCACCCTGGGGTGGTTTGGTGCTGAGTGGCTCACCTCTCAGCAATTAACACAGTTCATTCAAGAAGTTTCTCTGGGGTTTAGGTTAAAGCCATTGGCCTCTGCTCTGCAATCTCTTGTGTGACTCACTGTGTTGTTTTGTCCATTATTATGTGGCAATTCCTCCTAGCAGCCTCCCTGCCTCTCCTTTCAAACCTCTCTTCCTCCTCCTTTTTCTCAAGTCCAATCTCAGAGGATGAAGGTTTATAAATAAGCAGAGTTAGGAGTGAGTTTGTGATTAGAACCCTCAGCCTCATAATTTACAATGGTAAACAAGTAAGAGAAAGAGAGAGAGAGAGAGAGAGAGAGAGAGAGAGAGAGAGGAGAAATGTGTGTTTAAAAAGAAAATTAATATTCTCCATTATATCTAACTGGGGAAATGCTGCAAACATGCATCACTGTAACCAATTTATTGTCTTCTGGCTCCTGAGGTCTAGGACGCATGGTGCCTGTCCCTGAGTACTGAATTACATTTGCTTCTAGATTCTGAATCAGCTGAAATTCACATTAAAATGCATGATGCTGCAGCACATTACTGGCAAAACACACAAATTTCCTAAATAAAACAAAATGATACAGACAAACAACAATAACAACAATAGGATCTTTTGAAAACCAGAAAGGAAAATATTTTTAGAAGGTTTATAACTCTCATGCATTTTTATATGTACTTCAAGGCTGAGCAGTTTAAGATAGTGAAGGCCTCCAGTATTCCCCTGTGTCTCTCCTTTGGCTCCCTGGACTGACTCAAATGCAAGTCTGTATTATGAGAATTAATTCTGCATATGGCAGAGGCAACATAGAGCCCCTGAGCACAGGGACCAGAGAAGCTTTCCTTGTGGGCGGAGGGAAGGGATACCTACCAGGTGTGACAAGAGTGGCAGGGAAGTGCTGCCTCTAACAGCTCACCCCACCGCTAGAATGCCCGTCATTTCACCACTAGGGCTTCTTGGCTCTGTGATACCTGGCTCTTGGCATCTTCATTTGAAAATACTCTTGGGAGGGATAATAAACAAAATCCTAAGATCTTAATGTGAAGGCGTGAAGAATGGAGTACAGCCGCTCTCCTCTCTCCTATTCTCCATGTCACTCTCTTTCCAGACTTCTAAATACCTCCTTTGATTTCCCACTAAACACACTATCCCTATGTCCTCTCTTCCATATAGAAATATATGTAGAGAAAGTTCCCAGGCCAAATAAAGTAAAAGAAAATGAATCAATTAGCAGAATTGTAGCTCTTAAAAGGACCTCACAAATTCGTGTCCCAATCTCTGAGGTACCTAAAGTCTTTCCCCAGATGGAGCCATGACAGGTCAGATGGCCAGTCCTGTGTGGAGGTCCAGGCCCTCCCAACTCATGCCTGAGCATGTCCATGCTACACTGTGAGGATCTCCACTTTCAGTCCAGGAGCTTCTGTAATATCTCTTGAATCCCTTTACTTCTCTTTATCTTACACTGTTACTCTCTGGGCTTAGGTATCCATCATTTCTTGCCTGGAATAGGGCTACAGCTTCCTAATTTCTCTCCTCACTTCCCAGGCCCCTCATTCCCTCCATGCCTAATCATGCTACACTGCATCCATAGTCCGGAATTAGGTGCTGATGCCAGCCTGTCTCTCCTACCTTCTGTTTCATCATACCCCTTCTTGAGCCCCCCTCGTCCAATCTCCTCTGCAAAAATGAAGAAACTAAACTGAGCTATTTATAGATTCCCAAACCCTCCATGTTCTCTCCTAGGCTTTGGAATCTAGAGTCTATCACTATTCCTCTGCCTAGAACTTTCTCCTTCTCTGCTTCCTCACTATTTTACTTGCTCACTCCTACTCACCCTTTCGTACCCAACACAGAGGATGTTGCCTCTTACACAGTCCTTCTCTGACACTCTAAGAAACTACATGCCCATTAGGGATCTGCTGGGACCTCTTCTCCATGGCATCCTAGCTCTGCACTGAGGCTGACAAAGTAGCCATCAGTTGAGCTCTGCAGGCTGCTGTTAAATAGGATAAAAGAGAGAGTAGAGATTTGGACACTAACTCTTAAGGCTTCCACCTGGAATTCACACTTTACACTTCCATTCAATTCTCATTGGCCTAAGCAAGTCACATGGCCACATATAACTTCTAAGGGATGGAGAAATAAAATCCTAATATGTGCCTAGATATGGGGAAAATTGGAACTACTTGTTAAACAGCCTCAGTGACTTACACATTTAATTAAGTTGAGGCCAGAACATCCCCAGTCGATTTGGTGATCTCAATGAGAAACATTGGTTTGTGTGAGGGTGGCAGGTCATATTGGAGGAAGCTACGGAGTGACTGAGAAATACAGAAATAGATAGTGATAAGAGATGACTCCTTCATGATGTTTGACTGTGGAGTGAGAAAGATGATAAGGTGGCAGTGTTGGGGTGTAGCCAAGGAAGAAAATAGTGCTCGCTGCTTGATTAGTAAGAGCGCAGCTTGGATATGGTTATACGACAACAGGGTACATCCACATGAGTCTGTGAGTTTGAAGATTCATGAGAGGAAGAACTGGGTAAGGTCCCCGAGCCAGCGAAGAGAGTGAACTCCAAAGTATGGCGGAGGGATTGGCTTTTGATTAGAAGAGGCTTCCCTACTGAATGCAGCAGGAACAACTGAGGATCAAGTGGGTACAGATGTTGATCAGTTCATAAATTTGGAAGTAGGAAGCTGAGGGCATCTGGTCCACTAGCTTCTGACATCATTATGAAATTAATTTATATATACCATCATAATCTGTTCAACCTGGAGAAATTTAGGACATCATTATAGGAAAAACAAAGGGATGTCAGTTCCTAATACTCGTTCCTTTGTACAATAGTTGGGAGGACGGTAATCCTTGTCTCTGCATGCTACCTTCCCAAGCACCCTGAGCCTTATTTTGGCACCATGTGCCAAATGAAATCTCCTAAGCATGTGAATAAGCCCAGTGAAAAATTGCTTATTCTTCAGGGTTTTAAAATAGTTATGAAATGAAAATCTGTTTCTGCTGAAACTCACCCCAAAATATACTGGGGTATTTATTAATTCCAGAGGCTCTGTCCTTTCCTGTCTTCAAACTGAAAATGATTTCTCAACTCACACAAGTCAGGACATTGCTCAGCTGAGAATAATCTTGCCTGGTCCTTTTCTTTGGAGTATAAGATAAGGTCTCAGGACATTGCTATTCTCAGGATGTTGCTCCTCCAGTTATTCTGGCAGCTGGTGGCTTGGAAACCATGACCCTCTCCACAAATGCTCTTCTGCACCCTGCAAGCTTGCTCAGTGCTCATGATTATTTTTTGCCCTCCTTTTTTTTAAAAAAAATTGTTTTTTGGCTCAGAGAGGCCTCCTTGCCTAATTTAATTTTGTTTCTCCTTTCTTTGTTACAAGCAGATGTCACTTTTACATCTGTGACTCTGATCAAATGCCCCATGTCTCCCCCACCACCAGCCCAGCAGATGTTACTACTATTAGCCAAACTCCAGCAAAAAAAGGTAACAGGCAGCCCCTTCTGGTAATTATACTTCAGAGGGTGTGGGGAGGGGGAGAAAATGAGAGGAGTAGAATGGGGCTCTTTCATGGTGATGTCATTAAACAGGATGGATACTGGAGATCTATATCCCATCACCTCTACAGAACATAGCATTTATGTATGGGGTGCCTCCAAGTTAACTCAAATGTAGAAACACCAACTCTGAGTTAGTCATAAAGCACCAACCTAAACCTGCATGGTTAACTCAGAACAAATGCTGAACCTAGACCTATAATATGTACATGGAGGAGTAAAGCACCATATTACTTATGCATAAATACCATTTATAATGCAAGACAAAACATATAATTAACTTATAGACATACACATCTTCCAGTAAATTCCTTAAAGATGGAAGTTTTCTGCCTCATTGCTTTATTTATCCCATTTGATATTCTAGAGCCTGCTCTTTGATTTGTCTGCTTTCTTCCACATGCATTATAAACATGCAATAGGAGAGACAGTGCCCATGCACTGTCTAAATGCCAAAGTCAAGTGTTTAATATGCAATTCAAGGAGACTCTACCAACATTATCACTGCCTCACCATCATCATAATTATCACCATCATCACCCACCAGTGGCTAACATTCACTGGACTCTTTCCAGGTGTCAAGCACTGTGTTAATTGCTTTGTACACACAATTGTCAATCAGTTAATAATTGTTAGTCTCACAGCACCAGGAGGTTAGTTACCAGAAATGCAAAGAATTTCTATTATGAAACACATGTGTATTCTGGTTGCTAGGCAAGTGGGAAATGTAAAAATTATAAAATTCTAGAATGTCTATTGGTGGATCTTCATGCTTGGGGATGCTGTGGTTAGTTTTCTTTATGTTCTGTGGCAATGGTGTCTCAATAAATTCTGTCTAGATTATTTTCTTAGTGAAGGTGAGTGGGAAAGGCCTGTTGCCTGCAGAAATCTTTTTGGAGGAACCTGAGGACAAACTTGTGTTTTAACTCTCTGTTTGAGAGAACTGCTGGTTCCGAGTCAAGCCTTTGGCAGTCAGTGTCCTTACTGTGCTGGAATAATTGGGATGCAGTATCAAATAAAGCAATCAAAAAGGAAATTCCTCTGAAACTCTCACTGGTATTTAATATTTTATTCATTCCCGTGTTATTGTGCTTTGCCTGCAGTAAAACAGCCTCCAAACAGCCTCCTAGGCGTGAGGCATTAGGAGGCTGACAAGCGTTTTCCCATGAATTGCTACTACAATACAATGGCATTTTGTTTGCTGTTTTGTTTCCTTGTCTTCTAACATTCTTTTTGACTTTCAAGGAAAAAAAGAAGAAAAAGAAACCCTCCTATGAATGGCAAAGAAAAGGAAAGAAAAGTTCCTTTTAAACTTTCAACCTTTTTCATTTGCTACTGGGTAGCATGTAAACATTTTTTTTCTCATGGTATATACATTATGCCGGTAGTCTCTTTTGTTTTTTGTGCTTTAAATGGCCTCCCCCCCCCCCCTTTAACCACATAACACTGCTTTTCCATTATGGATTCAGAAAATCGGCAGGGGAAAAAAAAATCAGCCGTGTGTGTATATTAAGAAAGGGGAAGTCAGAGGAAGATGGATCAAACCATCCATCTATCCATGTGGCCATTTATCTATCAATCCATCTCACTACCCACCCTCCTCTATTAAAATAAATAGCAGGCACTGTACACATTGCTGGTTGGCTGAAGTTGTGATCTGGACAAAAGGTCTGTTTGGGAAAAGGATGCTGAAGCTCTAATTCTATTTGTGCCGGTTGAAAATCAGGAGGGGTTTTTCTACACTTCACTTTTATTAGATTATTTCTTATAGATGGTTTCTTTTTTCCTCCCAGACGCGTGGTAGAGGCTGCTGAAGCAGTTGGTCTATAGTTGGAATAATTAAATTAACCATTTGGTACAACTTTTAGGGGAGAGCTCGCGTGTAGAAAGCACAACTCGAACAAAACAGCGCGCTGGGGCTGGGACTCCGACCTAGCCCAGCCCCGCAAGCCTTTCATCTTCGGAGCAGAAGCAGGACCCCCGGCCACAAAAGACCGGCGGAGGGGAAGATGGCCAGCGATGGTGGGGGTGGGGTGGGGTGGGGAGAGGGACAGTGTCCCGGAACAAAATAAACCTACAAGGCCTACAAAGGGGAAAATGAAGTCAAGAGCATTTGCTCATTCGACCGTGCGGTCCCAGCGCTGAAAGGTCTCCTGGTACAAAGAGAGGAAGGCTCACAGCACTGCGACTTGGCAAAGCCGGGCACTAGGGGGGCGCCTGCCGAGAGGCCGGGGCCGGGTGCGGGGACCTGGGAAAGGGCTGGCGCGGGGGGTCGGAGGAGCCCGGAGTGGAACCTGTGGGAGCTCCGAACCGCAGGGCTGGGAGACTCCGAGCTCGTGGAGGGCGGAGGCGCCGCTGGGAGTGCCAGGTGGGGCCCAGCACCGGTCTCGGCAGGGCCTGACCCTCTCTTGCCCTCTCCGGGTTCCCGGCTCCGGCCCCCGCGGCCTCTCACTTCTCTAGCCCCGGCCCCTTAGGGGACTCGGCGCTCCGCTTGCTCGGCTTCTCCTGGAATCACCCACCAACGCCTCAAAGCCCGGCTTTCCGGAGCTGCACAACTTATTCCACATTCCAACATTCCCTGCGCACAGGAACTCCTTCCACGCACCCACTAGACCACAAAGTTCCTACATTTTCATTCCAGAGCTATCCCCAAAAGCTGCGGAAATAAACCCTGCTCCTCCGAGCTCCCCACACACTCCAGGTCTGCGGCCCGCCGCCGCCCCCGCCCCAGTCTGTGCAGGGGGCTGTAGCAGAGGAGGACCCAACGAACAACTGCCCAGCACTCGGGTCGGGCCCGCAAGCCGCTTTCCCGAGCGGGGCGCTCGCGCTCCTTACCGGCCCGGGTGCCCAGGGACGCGGATGCCAAGAGCGGTGCGAGCTTGGTTATTGCCAGGCATGGGCCTTGAAGCTAAAACTCATCCCCTCCCGGACACCCCATGGCATTCTCTTCTGCAGAAAAACCAGTTTAAACCCCACCTAACCAGAAGCAGCAGCTTGCGGGGTGCCACCCAGGCCTGTGCTCCCCGCATCCACATCTCCCGAGTGCGCGGCTGGGGCGGCGGAAACTGGTTCGGAAAACCAGGGAGCAACCCCCCAAAGTCCGAGAGATTCTAGAAACCTGGACAATCGCAGCCTCGTGCTTGACAACCTATTCCTCATCTCGGGGGCTGGGGGTGGGGGTAGGAGTTGGGATGGGGGTAAGGGTGGGGAAATTCCATGTATAGCGTAGCGTCTGAGGGGGCATAGCCACCTCCTGTCCAAATGCAGATTCATATTCATGAAAGCGAGATAAATAAAGACAAATCCCCACTGTAATAACACTTGGATTCGCATCAGTCTTTGCTGGCCTTTAGGTTTAGGGGACCGAAGACAGATGTTTGCATCTCTTTTCTCCTCTTGTCTTGTGACCATAAAGAAAAACCATTTAGAGCGTTGCAATTTGTTTCCCGCCGCAGTAAAACCTTGTACACATTTATTTTCATTTCACCCCCGTGCACAAAAAAGTGCACACTGGTCACCAAGGGCCCTTCTTTATCAAATACGCATTGTACAACATACAACTGCAATAAAACTATCAGCCCTCCCCATAAAACTATCACCAGGCTGCTCCGCGCGTCCGCTGCCCGCATTCCCGACAGGTGCTCTTTCTCACGTCCAGAGGACTCGCCATCACCTGAAACCAGCCTGAAACTCACCCAGCGGAGAAGCGTGGGACTGGGGGGCGGCTGTCCCTGTTTAATCCATTACGGCGTCCGCAGCAGTTTAGTGCGCAATAAAACACGGTGGCAGTGGAGAGCGGGCGCCCATCCACTCCCCGGCACTAGCATCGAATTAAACCACTTAGTTTGGCAAACACTGAACGCCTAAATGCCCCTATAAAGACTTTATGAGTTTGTTACTTTAATTACTGACTTGTTACAGAGCACATAAAGGGGGTAATGAATGCAATAAAACTAATTATCTACACATTTAATTCATATAAAATATCCAGGGTTTGTTTACACCACACGGCGATTCAACTAAGCATTCCTCCTCTTGTCCAAAGAGAGAAAGTATCTAATGAAATAGTTTCCCTTATTCTGCTACAGCCTAACGAACCAAATGAAAATTACCCTCTGCGTAAATTATCGAGCCACCGAGGTCCACAAATCACGGCTCACTTTGTGCCTTGCTGCCAGCACCTAAGAGCCTGAGGAATTAGACAAGAAAAGTGCCCGACCTGGATCCCGGACATTTAAAGGCAAGGATTTCGCTAACGGCAGTCGGCAAACCTAAAGGGCAAACAGCAATGCTCTTTTCGAAGTCCGGGGTTTGTGGGGGACTGTGGGCACCTGAAAAAGTGGAGGCCAAAAAAGAGAGGGAGAACGCCAGAGAGGGATGGAAGAGAAGACACAGTCGGGGATACTTCATACCCGCGTGCCAGTTATGGAGTAATTAAAACCAACGACCGCACAGAACCTCCAAAACAACAAAATGCAAAACCTTGCGCTAATGCAGAACTGAGAGCAAAGAAGCCATCAGGTGACAATCCAGATGTTTTACATTCAAGAGCTTTACTCATATGTTCTTTTATTTTTTAAACGACTGTGTAAGAGGAGCCTCTAGAATAAAGCACATTAAACCACAAGAAATGCAATTCAGAAGATGCTTTTTTTTAAAACCCCCTCTACCAGGTGTATTTTAAAGAAATCCACTTATCGTTCACATAAATCCCCTTGGCCCACTTACTCTATGTTACAGGGCGCCTGAGTCTTGCCAATGTCCCAGTCCTTTATAACATTTCATGCACTTCGGGGGGTAGGCTTGTTGTTAAATTGAGCGTGTAACGCTCTTACAAAACAGGTTTTCTATGACATCAAGGTTTCTTCTCCCTAACGGAGGAAAAAAAAAAAAAAAGGAGAGAGAGAGAGGACGAAGAAGGGGGAAAACACACACACTATCTCAATTTATGCCTAAGGTATATGATCAGTTAAAAAGGCTTAAAAGCTCGGGGAAATTGGATCAGGGAGAATCGTCACCCAACTTTCATTATTTCCAAGTAGTGTGATTGAATTAAAGGGCAGGGAGCTGGTTAGAAGGGAGGATCAGGGGCTCAGTGCGTAATGGTGTGGTATTAAATTCTAATTAGAGATGCAGGAATCAATGATAGGGAGGTTGGACAGCTCAGTTCCCCAGTGCCAGCCCAATAGACGGATGAGTTATTGTCATGTAAAAAGCGCCAGCAATAAGACCAACCGCTTTGCTATTGTCCAAGTGGAAAGAGCCAAGTTTATTATGAGGACTATATGCTCTAGAGACCTCAGACAAGGCATCTCATAGGAGGCTTTTTCATAAAACTAGGCTCTGCTGGTAGTAAGGAGGCCAGTTTGGAGGCAGGCGTTGAGCTGTGCACATCTCCCCACTCCAGCCACCTTCTCCATACCCATCTTTTATTTCATTTTTCCACTTGGCTGAGCCATCCAGAGCCTTTTCAATGTATAAAATGGAATATTCTTACCTCAATTCCTCTGCCTACGAGTCCTGTATGGCTGGGATGGACACCTCGAGCCTGGCTTCAGCCTATGCTGACTTCAGTTCCTGCAGCCAGGCCAGTGGCTTCCAGTATAACCCGATAAGGACCACTTTTGGGGCCACGTCCGGCTGCCCGTCCCTCACGCCGGGATCCTGCAGCCTCGGCACCCTCAGGGACCACCAGAGCAGTCCGTACGCCGCAGGTAAGGACCGTCAGCTTTCTCAGTGGAGAAAGCCGCCTTTCCGCTGGTATATAGGAAGCCTTGATTGCATTTGAAAATGGAAATGTGTTTAGTATTTACCAAACGAAATTTGCTTACACAAATGAAAGAATTTATCACGTTAGAAGCGATTGCAGGGAGGGGTAATTCACTTACAGGGTTACACTATCCTAGTCACACCCGAACCGCCAACAAAATTATCTTAAGCTGCCAAAATGATAGGCATAATTTATTTACTTTGCGATGAGACGTAAAGCTTAGAAAATAATTAAATAACAAAGAGTAAAGCTCATTACTGGCAGTGTCTCTTTTTTTAAGAACCGACAGAGGCTCACACCTCTTTGGCAGGTCATTTTTATGATTATTTCTTTAATTAATATTATTTTTCTTTTGCAGCGCTTTCCCCCAACTTTTGGGCCGGGGCAACTTCTGAGAATTGAAAAGTTCCAACAGTGGGAGTGTTGGGTAGCTTCTTCCCTGGTTCCCTGATATTCCGACTGATGTTTTCGGACTTTTTTTCCTCTCTCGTTTTTCCTCATCAAAGCATTATCCCGTGTCCCGGCCCTCAGCCGTCTCCGATGTACGATTTCAACCCACCCAAAGGCGCTTGTGCCAGAAGGGACCCCCTACAGAGCCCGAAGTTTGCGCCCCTGTTTCCGTATATAACTGATCTGCTCCGTTTTTCTCGGCAGCTCCGCTCAGTCACTCTCCCGCGCCGGTGTCGGGGACGCCTCCAGTGCCACCTGACTGTGGAGTCCTCACATTCCGGCTCGGTGGCCCTCGCGTTCCAGAACGTTTTGCTCACACTGTGTCCCCTCTATTGTCCCCAGTTCCTTACAAACTCTTCACCGACCACGGTGGCCTCAATGAGAAGCGCAAGCAGCGGCGCATCCGCACCACTTTCACAAGTGCGCAGCTCAAAGAGCTGGAGAGGGTGTTCGCGGAAACGCACTACCCTGACATCTACACCCGGGAGGAGCTGGCGCTGAAGATCGACCTCACCGAGGCTCGAGTCCAGGTATGCGCTCCCGGGAAACCACCCGGCTTCGCCGCACCAGGTCCGATAAGGGGTGAGGCGCGGGGAACCGCTGATATTGTTGAAGGTTCCAAATTCCCGGGCCTATCAGGAGAGGGGCCCGGGCCCAGGGCTCAACAGAGAGGCCAAGTTCGGAGGGGCAGTGCTCACGAGGAAGGGTTAGGGCCCGCGATCTTGGGTTTACTTTCACAGCTGCAAAATGTTTGCCACCCCACCTAGAGCTGCTGAGGCATCCGGGGCGTGAATAGGTGAGGCAGTTCTGGAACAGGAAGCGTCCTGTGGGAGGAGTGCATACTTTGACCCCCGTATTTATTTATTGCCAAATGTATCCCTCCCAACTGAAGCGCTTTTAACTTGGAGTCATGGCGTGCAGGTGCGTTTTCCAGGAAACTGACTTGCATGACATTCGCAAACGGGCTGTGACTCCGTGAAGGTCATGAAATGATGCTTACTCTAACCTTTAGGGACAAGTGCACGCACAAGCTGCCGTGGCCCCTCTCCAGGTGAACCTCCCTCCCCAGTGGAGGGGCGGTGTGCACTGTCGCACTCTTCTGGGGCCAACGGGCAGCAGTCACCAAACCCAGAGGCCCCATCCTCCTTCCATCAATTAGAATTTCACTCTGGACTTGAGGCCTAGTAGGGATGGCGAGTTTGGGGCATCTCAGGAAGTAGCGGAGCAAAGGCCCGCTAAAGTAAGAGCTTCCATTTTAGGGCCTTCCTGGGCTCTGCGGCTTTTTACCTCTCCTGCGAGCCCCCCTTTTCCTGGCAATGTCAGATCACCTTAAGACAGTTTATCCGAAGACACACCAGCAACAATCAGGCTGGGGGCGGGGGGGCGGGCGGACTCGCTGGGCTGGGTGCGCGCTGGGGTACAGACGGCGCGGGGAGTCTAAAATAAGCGGAAACAGATCGTGGGCCATCCTGATCCGCGCTTTTCTCTCCCATCTCCCTTCTCTCCCTGCTTCGCGGCCTCTCCGACCAGGTGTGGTTCCAGAACCGCCGCGCCAAGTTCCGCAAGCAGGAGCGCGCAGCAGCGGCCGCAGCGGCCGCGGCCAAGAATGGCTCTTCGGGAAAGAAGTCCGACTCCTCCCGGGACGACGAGAGCAAAGAGGCCAAGAGTACCGACCCGGACAGCACTGGGGGCCCGGGCCCCAACCCCAATCCCACGCCCAGCTGCGGCGCCAGTGGCGGCGGCGGCGGCGGGCCCAGCCCTGCAGGAGCCCCGGGGGCGACGGGGCCAGGGGGCCCGGGAGGCGAACCCGGCAAGGGCGGCGCTGCGGCGGCAGCGGCGGCTGCGGCAGCGGCGGCGGCGGCGGCGGCTGCTGCTGCGGCTGGAGGCCTGGCTGCGGCCGGAGGCCCTGGACAAGGCTGGGCTCCCGGCCCCGGCCCCATCACCTCCATCCCGGATTCGCTCGGGGGCCCGTTCGCCAGCGTCCTCTCTTCGCTCCAAAGACCCAACGGTGCCAAAGCCGCCTTAGTGAAGAGCAGTATGTTCTGATCGGGGACCCTGCGGCGGCGGCGGCGACAGCGGGCGAGGCAGGGCCGGGTGGCCGAATGGGCGAGCGGGTAGGCCCGAGGCTGTGGCCGTCGCTGCTGCCGTGGCTTTTTCATTGAGAGCCCAAAGTAATCGCGATAAGAATAAAGAGAAAACGGCGTCGCCCCATTTCAACCCCACTCCTACCCCCATCCTGAACTCCAAGCTAAACAGAAAACTTGCCTGGCTTCGCACCTGCCTCAGGGCCGCGTGGACGCGCCGGGGCAGCGCCTGTGGACTGGGAGGCGCGAGCAGCGAGGCCCGGACTCGGGGACGCTCTCAGGGGGCTGTGTCTGCGTGACGGTGTGTGTCTTTCTCGGGGAATGTGTGTTTGTGGCCCGAGCAGGCGACAGGGAGAGTTGGGGCAGGTGGCACAACTCAGTGATTTGCTTAGGAAAAGAGAAAAATGAACAAAATATCCCCCAAAATAAAAGAACTTCGGAAGGCAGCAATCATTTAAAAAAAGAAAAAGAAAGGTTTTTAAATTCAAGAAAAAAAAAAGTAAATTGTGGGAAAAGGGGAGGCAGCAGCTGGCACTGCCTGGGGGCCCTATCTTGTGAACCCCTACATTCGCGCCCTCCGGACAGCACAGACTCCCTGGGGGTTCCTCCTCAGGGGAGAGTGGGGACGCCTTGCAGCCCCTTTCCCCTCGTGTCCTTGGGTTCCGCCGCTGCGGCGACGACTCGTGCAGACTGTCTCCGCCACCAAGGTGACTTCCTCGCGCCCGCTTGCCTGTCCCACCTCGCCGAACGCCATCCCGCCGTCAAAGCGTCCCGACTCCACATAGTTGCAACACCCAATCCCGAATCTCTGCAGTCACTCGGCCCTGAAAGATGCCCTATTCATGAGATGCCTTTTCATCATAAACTCTGCAAACTGTCTCATTTCGCAACTCTTCCCTCTTATCTCCCGTCACCCACACCGGTATTTCCTTCTTCCACCAGCTTTTACTGAACTTTCTGGCATTGCTCTGGATTGCAGTCAATTGTGGTTTACGCAACTGGCTGCAGAGAAATCTTCTGAGCAAGGGAAAGGCGCGCACACAAGTTTGCAGAAGCGTTTCAGTTTGCATTTCTGTTTGATCCGAAACGGACTCATATCCTATATGGTGGATGGACTGTATATTGATGATTCCATTCTTCGCGCAGTTTAGACATCTCTGTTGGAGTTTTGTTTTTGTTTTTTATTTTAAAAGGCACAAACTATAGATATTAGTTGAATGTTAAGGATTTAAATTTTTCTGTGTCTTTCTACAACTGTGTTCTGTGACTCAATTGTATCGTGTTAATATCAGTACAGACCGTCTCTTCTACGTGACCGTATAATGTTTTTCTCTTCTTGTAGTCTCTATGGTGTGTCTTTACGGAGTAATAAGGTTCTCACGGGTTCAATTCCTTTGTGTTTAGAGAGACCACGGTTCAGACAATGGTATATATTTTTGTTATCAGGTGCATGTCTGTCTGATTTCATTTTTTCTTTTTGTTGAGTTATGTTTGTGAACATAAGCGTCATAAGTTATGTTTCAGATTTTCGAATTTATTTATATGTGTTATAATGAATGCTTCTATTTAAAAGGGAAATATTTCTACATGTGCATATAGTTTTCCAAGAGTGTACCATTAACTTGATTGTTGATAATAAAAACAAAAAGCAAGTCTAGCAACTGAACTCTTCTGACTTTTCTTTGATTCTTTTTTGTTTGGTTGTTTTAAAATTTTTTAAATTTAAAAAATGATAAGGGAGGACAGAGGAAATTGTACCAAATATCTAGAAGCCACCATGGCTCTGGAAACCTAGGTGGGTTGGGAGTCTAAACACAGGCAGTCAAATCCAGCCAATATAAAATTTAGTGCTTGGGATAGCAGGCAGGATTCTTCCATTCTGTGCTTATTTGCCTTCCAGTCACCAACCACAAAAGAACACCAGGCCATTGATGAGAATGTTCAGATCGGTGCCTAGGCTGGCTGGTGGATGCGGGGTCAGGGAAGGCACAATTCTGATTCCAACGCTCGACTTTGAGTTGGACTTGTAAGTGGAACTTCTGCTTTCAGGATTTTTGGTGTCCTGCTAGGTCCCCATGGTTCAGCCTCCTTAAACCCCACAGATAGGGCTCAACAAGCAAGGATACCCAAGGGTCTCTGTGGGGGCAGGTGGACCAGGAAGGCTGGGGCCTGAGGGCAACTTGCAGGCAATGTTAGTGTGTTTGGAAAAATAACAGGACAACTGATTTGGGAGCACTTGCAAGTACCAGGTTGGGCCCTCCATGCACTATCTCATCGACCCTCAAGACAACACCCGGAAGCACGTACAGCTCCCATCCTCCTTTTCTTTTAAACAGATCAGGAAATGAAGGTAGCAGAGGTTAATTGCTGAAGAGTCCCTGGCATATGAGTGATGGGTCTGCCTTTGAACCCAGGAAATCAGATTCCACAGCCTGCACATTAACTGTACCAGTTGTTCCCAGAGTGTGGTTCCTGGAGCAGCAGCAGCATTTGGGAACTTGTTAGACACATGAATTCTTAGACTCTATGCTAGATCTACTAAATCAGAAATTCTGGTAGTGGGGCCCAGCAAAGCGTTTTAACAAGCTCTCTAGAGGATATGAGAACTACTGAGAGACACCATGAGAAATCCAAATGAAAAATTTGCAGAAATGGAGCTATACTGTGAACAGGTGTGGAGCAGGGACTCTGACAGCTTCCATTACCCCGTCTTGGAAGGAAGGAAGGAGTCACCACCACAGCCCTAAGACAGAATCTTGCCTCTTCCTTGGACTGTTTGGCTGGGCCACCTTCTTCAAGCAGAAGTCTGTGCAGTACTTCTCTGTTTGGGCCTTACCAGTTAGATGAGCCAGTTCTCTTCATCTGAGGGGAGGCCACAGTCTGCCTCCTCTAGTCTGAGGATTAGCAGCTGATCTGGCTTGAATTTATCAGGCCTTCCTACCTTAAACGTCCAGATATGGCTTGTGCCAGATCAAGCAGGTTTCATTCAGAAATTTCAAATCTTTGGACCTTAGCTAACTTCTCACAGTTTTTCTAAAGGGCTTTAAAATAGTCTTAAAAAAAAATCTCTAAATGCCCCTCAGTAGACTTCCCAAGACAACATTCTATACACAATGCCATTAATTGTACTGGTCTAAAATGTCAGCAATTGCCAGGTCCCTTGGACCCCAGGACTTGGTTGTAAATATACCTTAAGAGGTGTCAGAGACACCAAAAGAAGGGTAGGAATTTATTGACAGAAAGAACATTCAAAGTCCAGGTAACCTAGTCCTAGGCTTGGCAGGTAGAAAATTAGCGTTCCCTTTGGCATTGAGAGCCACAGGGAAGCCTCTGTGAGCTGATGGGCAGGCCAGTGGGACAGGCATTCTGGAGAAGACAAGCCCAGGAGAGAGAAAGAAAGGAGAGAGGAAGAAAAAAAAAAAAAGTAGAGAGAGGAAGGAAAGGAGAGACACAGAAAGAGAAGGAGAACCAAAGAGCCAGAGAAAAGTTTTAGGAACCCCCAGAAGGCCCTGGAGATCCTTTCAGATGAGGATCCCCAAATTCCCTTCTCCTGGTCTTGCCTTGCTTTGAGTGACTGATCTCCAAGATAAGGTAAACTCTCTAGGGACTGGTAGGGAAAATACACTTCCCATCCCTGCACCCCAACTTCCAAGAGGATTGCATTTTAAATCTCTGGAGACACCCAGCTGTAGTATCTCAAATATCAACTTCTCTTTAATTTGGGTCACCTCTGCCTCTCTTATAAGTCAAAGAAGCAAACTGTTGGGAGGCAAGTTTGTTGATTGAATGCAAAATAATGCTCTTGTAATATGATGGAGCCTAGTGGCAGGACACTGTGTCTCTTGCATTGTGTCATTTCCTTGGAGCCCTGCACAGTGTGAACAAACTCACTTTCACTTTTCCTCTCCTGAGGAATTTGCATTTTGGCTCATCAAAGCATGCTTTTTCCTGGCAACTCCGGGACCACATGTGACTTCACAGAAGCCGCATAAGCTGATGCCAGATGGCCACCTTGCAGCAAGTCTCCTTCATGACGTGGCCGAGAGTGTTTCCATCAGAAAGTGGTTTCAGAGTTGGGCCAAAAGCCCAGCAATAGTGGTTCCCCAGATGCTTCTCTGTGGCCACCTCATGTCCTTTTGAAGATAACCTGTGGCTAGATAGAGATGGCCCTTGATTAAGGGAAGGGATCTGTGTGACCTTGAGTGGCAAATAACTTAATCCCTCTGAACCTGGTTCATCAGCAGTAAATATGGAATAGTAACACAGGCTTGTGAGATTGTTGTGGGGTTAAATTAGATATACAATGAGTATCTGGCATAGCAGGAAGTTTTCAGCGAATGTCAGATATCATTACTATTAGTATCATTATTATCATTAAATTCATAGATTCTTTCTTGAACTTCCTAGCTCAGGACTCAGAATACTGAAAACAACCCTCAGCTGTAACTAAAGTCATGGCCCAGGAACACAGAGTGTAAGGGAATATGCAAAGATTGAAATTGGAGAATTTTGTTGAGGGTGATAGTCACAGCCAAGGGCTGACGAGTAATAACTATTAATATTTATTGAGTGCTCATATATGGCAGGCACCTTTAAGCTTATGAACTTTAAAGCCTTTAGTCCTCACAACTACCCAAGGAGAAAGTACAATTCCCATTTTTTTTCTTAGGAGGAAACTGAGGCAGAGGGGCTAAGTAACATGCCGAGGGCCACACCGCTATTAGTACTGCAACAGGAATCCAACTCAGTTAATTTGTCTTCAGAGTCCATGCTCTTTAAGCACTGCTTCTTAATTACTGTTCTTCCTCTGCAAGAGGAAGAATTCATTTTAGCCCATGAGGTCATATACAACTAGACTGGGCAGGAGATCTCATCTTGCAAAGAGGCTCAGGAAGGTACTCAGCCAGATTCAGAATGAAGTCCAGGGCCTGAAAGGGAGCAGGGTTTGGGGTCCCCAGGGAAGGGAGGCTGTTTTCTGTAAGGCAGCATGTATCTTTCTGGTAGCTCGCAGCATCTTTCTGGTAAATGAACAAGACAAGGACTGGCCAGGGTCATGGAACATGGAAGAGAAAGGAATAGTTATGTTTATGAAGTATGGAACATTGGCTGGTGGACAGGAATGGTTGCAAGGAATAGACATCAACCTCTAGGCTCATTTATTACTACCATGACAGATGGATGGTGCAAATGGCAAAAGTCCCCCAAATCCTTAATTTTCCAGGCCTAATCTGAAATCAATCATCTTAAATTAATTAATTCAAATCCTTAATTTAATTAATTGACTTAATCTGAACTAACTTGATTAATTTAAATCCTTAAATCCTTAATTTCCCACAGTGTCTGTTTACAAATCTGCATGAAAAAATAATGACTGAATGACTTTACCCAGTAGTGTTTCCACGGAAAGCAAAGTACAGTGCCTAGACCTGGGACCTCCCAAGCCAATAAGTGGGATTATCTGAAAACAGTCTGTGACTCTGTCCCCATCACTAGAGTAGATGTTTTGAATTGTGTTAGTCTTGGTTTAATTCAGGAGTTTTTAACCTTGGGTTCATGGATAACATTTAAGGAGGAACAGCAACAAAAAAACATACATATTTTTACTAATCTGTACCTGAAATTTAGCATTTTCTTTCAACGGTGAATGTAGGCAAAAAAGGCACAGTAGTATTATTAGTACTTATGACTTTGTCACCAATGGAAATCACAAATATTTTCATTTCATATTAGAGTTTTTGAAGTGTGGAGAAATGGAAAAAGGATCCTCACCTGACCCTAAACCACTTGATGATGTAATTGACCTACTGCTAGGCTAATGCTTCCCCACTCATAAGCAATGAGCTATTATTGACTGAGTCACTGTATAAAGAGCTCTGCCCAGTGGTCTGGACAGAGGCAGAGATGGAGGTGGATTACAGACTTGCAGACTTCTGGATGCAGACGTGATTCTAGTGTTCAACTTACCGATGGGAGAGTAAAGCTGGGTTTAAGCCCTTTTATCCCAAGAATATTCTGTTGTCATTTCTCTGTTTCACTGAATCCATAGTAAACTCTCCCGGGGCTGAAACCCTCAGGTAAGACAGAAAATACCTCAATATATCATTTACATTTACCATTAATTTGAAGTTATGGTAATTATTAGATCAGCCACTAGATCTTGTTGTTTAATATATTAATAAAGAAGCACATAGATGACTATATGACAAAAGTTTTTGATGAATTTATTTTAATTGGCTTCTTTTGTAATCATATGCATTTCATTTTTTGCATGTAAAAATGTCATCTTGAGATGGGTTCATAGGCATCACCAGACTGCCAAGGGGTCCATGGCACAAAAAAGCTAACAGCTCCTGGCTAATTGATGAGAGCAGGGCATTCCCCTCTCTGCAAACTCCGACTGTAAGAATCTCTCATAGAACCAGATCATGTAATCATTTTATTCTACAGGTGGAAGAAATTATAGAGAAGTTTTAAATCTATCACATGTTCCTTTAAAGGACAAAATGGGATGAAGCAAGCCCCCAAAGCCAAATAAGGAAAGTTCCAGGATTTTAAAAGGCACTGGCTAGGTAAGGGTGATAATGAAACAGCACAGGACAGTGGGAGGTGAGTCAGGGTTTCAACAGGACTTGGATATCCTCATATTGTTTAATGAGCATCATGTGAGCCTGCGTGGTGCTGAGTGCAGCACAGAGCAGCCCTCTATGATGAAGGCGGGCTTCACTCCTTTTACACTACTGAAATCCAAAGCTCTTGAGTTACTTGTTCAAGTCACACCACTAATAATGGCAAAGCCAGGGCTCAACCTAAAGCACAGCCTCTTAACAAATAAAAAGGTTAAAAAAGAAATAAAGAAAAGAAAAAGAGGAAAGGAATTCATTTGCCTAGCTGTCACTCACTTTAATTTTGTCCAAAGCTGAAGCTATTCAGTTTGGTAAAATACCCCAAGGCCAAGTGATTGAGCAATGATGTTACTTTAGCCATGTGTTTGATGTCAGAGACCTCCCTCTGGGGAAAGTCAGGCATCAGGGGGGAAATAAAGCCTTCTTACCTGGACATAATTTCATTAGGGAACCCAACGGATGACTGTTTGCTATTTGCTATCTTATGATTTAAGCGGTGATTTCTAGAACAGGAAGAGCCTGGGTATAAAACTTAATTTCTTTAGGGCCCTAGTGGCATGGCTACCTCAGGCGAAAGTGGAGTGTATGCCCGGTTTGTCTGAGGCATAAGATATTATGCTTTTGGAGTACTTTGTATTAGATACTCTGCTAGCTATTTTGCATTTATTATGTATTATAGTTTTTCAAGGCTCCTGAGGTAGATATTATTGTTCTTATTTTACAGGTGAAAGAAATCCAAGTAATAAAAAGGCTGAGCAACTTCTTTAAGATCCCAGAGGTGGTAAGGCCAGAGCTGAGCTCTTAACCCTTGTCCTTGATACCAAAATCCCATTCTCTTGGGGCCAGGACTCCCATTCCAGAGTCCAGAGGAATCACTGAGATAACAGCCTAGAACCCAGCACTGCCCTTAGCCTGCCTGTTCATGACCTAAGCCAATGTTAAGAAAGGTAGAAAGGGTGATGAAAATGTTCTAGAATTAGATCATAGTGATGGCTATGCAACTTTGTGAATATACTAAAACCCAGTGAATTATATACTTTAAAAGGATGCATTTTATAGTATGAGAATCACATATCAACATTTTATTATGTTAATTTAACATGTAACATTGTGTAAGTTTAAGGTGTACAGTGTGTTACTTTGATATGCTTATGTACTATAATATGATGCTGATGTAGAGATATTTATCGTATTACCTAATTAATTGCACAATATTGTCTATATTCATTATATTGTCATTAGATCTCAGTGGCTTATTTACTACTTGTTGCAAGTTTGTACCTCGAAACACCATCATCTACCCTCACTCCCCAGTAACTACCACTTTACTCTGTTTTTTACAGGTTTAACTTTTTTAGATTCTACAGTCTTTCTCTGTCTGACTTACCTCATTTAGCATCATGTCCCCAAGATCCATCTATGTTGTTGCAAATGGGAGGATAACCTACTTTCTCATGGATGAATAACATTCCATGAGATCCTTTTTATCCACTCCCCCCTGACATTTGGGTTGTTTTCTTATCTTAGCTCTTGTGAATAATGCTGCCATATACATGGGAGTTCACATATCTTGTTGAAATCCTGTTTTCACTTTCTTTGGGTGTATACCCTGAAGAGGAATTGCTGGATCATATGGTAGATCTATTTTTAATTTTTGAGGAAACTCCATATTGTTTTCCATAGTGGTTGGATCAATTTACATTCCAACTAACAATGTGTAAGGGTTCCCTTTTCACCACATCCTCACCAGCACTGTTGTCTTCTTGTCTTCTTGATAATAGCCATTTATGAGGTGAGATCTCATTGTGGTTTTGACTTGCATTTTCCTGATGATTAGTCATGTTGAGCATCTTTACATGTGCCTGTTGGCCATTTTGATGCACTCTTTGGAAAAATGTCTATTTAGTCCCTCTGCCCATTTTAAAAATCAGATTGACTAAGTTCTTTATATATTTTGGGTATCAACCTCTTATCTGATATAGGATTTTCTCCCATTCTGTCAGCTGTCTTTTCATTTTGTTAATTGTTTCTTTTGCTGTATAGAAGCTTTGAGTTTGATGTCATCCCATTTATTGATATTTGGTTTGCACTTTGTGCTTTTGGTGTCATGTCCAAAAAATCATTGCCAACCAAATATTGATGAGCTTTTTGTTACATTTTCTTCTGGACATTTTATGGTAGCAGGTCTTTTGTTTAAGTCTTTGACCCATTTCAAGTGAATTTTGGGGAGTGGTGTGAGATAGGGGTCCCATTTCATTGTTCTGTATGTGTTTTCCCAGTTTTCCCAGCAGCATTTGTCAAAGAGACTCTGTTTTCCCCATTAGGTATTCCTGACTCCCTTGTTGAATATCAGACTGTATATGCTAGGATTTAATTCTGGGCTCTCAATTTTGTTACATTGGTTGAAATGTCTTTTTTTGTGCCAGTATCATACTGTTTTAATCACCAGGGCTTTGCAGTATAATTTGAAATCCTGAACTGTGATATCTCCAACTTAATTATTTTCTCAATTTTTTTTTAAGCAGAGACTTAAAAAATGTGGGACATGCTTTTGTTTTCTTCTATGATGTTCTTGATTTACTTGTAGATATAATTCATAGACACCTTCATCTTAATCTTAAGTCAGAGCAACACAAATTAACAAAGAAGGAAGATAGCAGAAAATATTACTGTTTTTTAAAGCAATTGTCCATTTTTAGGGTGGTGAATGTATGTTCTCCAATACAGAATTGAAAACAAATTAGGCAAAAATTCTTAAGGTGAAGATTTTGCCTTATGTTGTAATTTTTTTCAACCTAAAATCATTGAAATTCCAAATAGCTATTAAAATAGTCAGACATTTTAACAGTCCCAATACTTGACCATATATCAGAGCAATCATGCATGGAAACCTCTCTCTAGGGCCATTCTTGTCTTCTATTGGAGGAAAATAAGTCAAGTTTAAAAGATATTTGAATGTGTCTAAGGGCATTCATCCACTTATGCTGAGATTTTCTTCAGGTCTATTGAAACATAAACAAGTAATGTCTTCAAAAATTCTGTAAAGAACAAATTTTTAGCATACATTTATGAGCAGAATTCAGGGTAGCCCACTTAAAAGGTGGTTTTGTGTTTTGTTGTGCCATATTTTGAGAAGTATAGGTGACACTGTGAGTTTGCAAGGGGACAGAAATTGCCTTTTGAGGAGCTGATTTTCTCATCTTAAGACAATTATATCTTTTTGTTAACTCAGAATTCTGCTCAGAAAGTTTCTACTTAGAAGGGAAGAATCACATCTAGGTGATAGCCCTATGGTTACTTTCTCTTTAGTGGGACATCCTTCTGCACTGTTAGGTTTGGACTGGTAAGGACTAATTGCCATATCATTCATACCTATTTGTTGAAAAAGTAATTGTGATAAGTAATAGAGAGGATTAAAGATGGCAGCATGAGACGTGAGACAGAGGCTTGCTCCTAAAACTGCATATAATATGAAAATGTAATTAGACAACTAATCCTGAGAGAGCAATAGGAAAGAGGACTGCACTAGACTGCATACACCTGGAGAAAAGAGCAGGCCTCATGGAACAAGGTAACGTACCAAAGCTGTGGCCCGGCGGGACCCAAGCCCTTCCCCCACCCCAGCTCACTGGCAGGAGGAGGAGAAGCTGAGCAGGGAGGGAGTGGAGGCCTGGGACTTCTGAATACCTAATTCCAGGGATCTGCTCTGGGAGCACAAACCTACATTTCATGGTGCTTTAATGATACTCTCGTGATTATGGGGTTGGAAAGCAAAGACAGGTAGAATTCCTGGAGAGACTGAGATTCCAGCCACTTGTGAAAAGCAGGGATCCATATCCAGCTGCTCTGGGACAAAAGCTTATACCTGTGTGCTTGGCCCACTGGTTCTGGCAGCGGAGACAGGCATAGCAGCTGAGAAGCAGGAAACAGCTCCTTCCTCCCCACCAGGTACCAATACCACTCCACTGAGACCCCCAACATTGCTTCAGGGGCTGAGCAGCTCCAGAGAGTAGAGCTTATGGACATTAGAGGGCGCCATATACAAATATGAAATGCCAAAGGAACCTGGTACAGGGTAAAGTTAATATAACCCCTGAGAAAGATGACATGGACCTCATGACTCTTCCTGAAAGGGAGTTCAAAATAAAAATCATTAACATGCTCATGGAGGTACGGAAAGATATCCAAGAACTCAGGAATGAATTTCGGTCAGAGATCCAATTGTTGAAGAGCACAATGGAGGGTATTAAAAGCAGATTGGATATGGTGGAGAAGATGATAAATGAAATAAAAACTAGAGAAGAGGAATACAAAGAAGCTGAGGCACAGAGAGAAAAAAGGATCTCTAAGAATGAAAGAATATTGAGAGAACTGTGTGACCTATCAAAATGGAACAATATTCACATTATAGGGTACCAGAAGAAGAAGAAGAGGGAGAGAAAGGGATAGAAAGTGTCTTTGAGGAGGTAGTTGCTGAAAACTTTCTCCATCTGGGGAAGGAGATAGTCTCTCAGGCCATGGAGATCCACAGATCTCCCAACACAAGGGACCCAAGGAAGACAACACCAAGACATATAGTAATTAAAATGGCAAAGATCAAGGATAAGGACAGACTGTTAAAAGCAGCCAGAGAGAGAAATAAGATCACATACAAAGGAAAGCCCATCAGGCTAACATCAGACTTCTCAGCAGAAACCTTACAGGCCAGAAGGGAGTGGCATGATGTATTTAATGCTATGAAGCAGAAGGACCTGGAGACAAAGAAGGACATTACATAGTGATAAAGGTGTAAATCCAACAAGAAGATAAAACCATTATAAATATCTATGCTCCCAACACAGGAGCACCTACATATGTGAAACAAATACTAACTGAATTAAAAGAGGAAATAGAATGCAATGCATTCATTCTAGGAGGCTTTAACACTCCACTCACTCTGAAGGACAGATCAACCAAACAGAAAATGTAAGGACACAGAGGCACTGAACAACACATTAGAACAGATGGACCTAACAGACATGTACAGAACTCTACACCCAAAACCAGCAGATTACACATTCTTCTTGAGTGCACATGGAATGTTTTCAAGAATAGATCCTATACTAGGCCACAAAAAGAGCCCAGTAAATTCAAAAATATTGAAATTGTACCAACCAGTTTCTCAGACCACAAAGCTATGAAACTAGAAATAAATTACACAAAGAAAATAAAAAATCCCACAAACACATGGAGGCTTCACAACATGCTCCTAAATAACCAATGGGTCAATGACCAAATAAAAACAGAGATCAAGCAATATATGGAGACAAATGACAACAATAATTCAACAGTGAAAAATCTGTGGGATGCAGCCAAGGCCATGCTAAGAAGAAAGTATATTGCAATACAGGCCTACCTCAGGAAAGAAGAACAATCCCATATAAGCAGTCTAAACTCACAACTAATGAAACTAGAAAAAGAAGAACAGATGAAGCCCAAAGTCAGTAGAAGGAGGGACATAATAAAGATTAGAGCATAAATAAATAAAATTGAGAAGAATAAAAAAATAGAAAGAATCAATGAAAGCAGGAGCTGGTTTTTTGAGAAAATAAAAAAAATAGATAAACCCCTAGACAGACTTATCAAGAAAAAAAGAGAGTCTACACACATAAACAGAATCAGAAATGAGAAAAGAAAACTCACTATGGATACCACAGAAATACAAAGAATTATTAGAGAATACTATGAAAAATTATTTACTAACAAACTGGATAACCTAGAAGAAATGGACAACTTTCTAGAAAAATACAACCTTTCAAGGCTGACCAAGGAAGAAACAGAAAATCTGAACAGACCAATTACCAGCAATGAAATTGAACTGGTAATCAAAAAACCACCTAAGAACAAAACCCCTGGTACAGATGGCTTCACTGCTGAATTTTATCAAACATTTAGTGAAGACCTAATACTCATCCTCCTTAAAGTTTTCCAAAGAGTAGAAGAAGAGGGAATACTTCCAAACTCGTTTTATACTCTAATACTAAAACCAGGCAAAGACACTACAAAAAAAGAAAATTACAGACCAATATCCCTGGTGAACATAGATGCAAAAATACTCAACAAAATATTAGCAAAGTCATTCAAAAATACATTAAAAAGATCATCCATCATGATCAAGTAGGATTTATTTCAGGGGTGCAAGGATGGTACAACATTCAAAAACCCATCAATGTCATCCACCACATCAACAAAAAGGACAAAAAACACATGATCATCTCCATAGATGCTGAAAAAGCATTTGACAAAATTCAACATCCGGTCATGATAAAAACTCTCAACAAAATGGGTATAGAGAGCAAGTAACTCAACATAATAAAGGCCATATATGACGAACCCACAGCCAACATCATACTTAACAGTGAGAAGCTGAAAGCTTTTCCTTTAAGATCGGGAACAAGACAAGGATGCCCACTTTTCCCACTTCTTTTCAACATAGTACTGTAGGTCCTAGCCAAGGCAATCAGACAACACAAAGAAATAAAAGGTATCCAGATTGGCAAGGAAGAAGTCAAACTGTCCCTGTTTGCAGATGACATAATATTGTACATAAAAATCCCTAAAGAATCCACACCAAAACTACTAGATCTAATATCTGAATTCAGCAAAGTTGCAGGATACAAAATTAATACACAGAAATCTGTGGCATTCCTATACACTAACAATGAACTAGCAGAGAGAGAAATCAGGAAAACAATTCCATTCACAATTGCATCAAAAAGAATAAAATACCTAGGAATAAACCTTACCAAGGAAGTGAAAGACATATACCCTGAAAACTACAAGACACTCTTAAGAGAAACTAAAGAAGATACCAGTAAATGGAAACTCATCTCATGCTCTTGGATAGGAAGAATTAATATTGTCAAAATGGCCATCCTGCCTAAAGCAGTCTATAGATTCAACATGATTCCTATCAAAATACCAACAGCATTCTTCAATGAACTAGAGAAAATCGTTCTAAAATTCACGTGGAACCACAAAAGACCTCGAATAGACAAAGCAATTCTGAGAAGGAAGAATAAAGCTAGGGGCATTATGCTCCCCAACTTCAAGCTCTACTACAAAGCCACAGTAATCAAGACAATTTGGTACTGGCACAAGAACAGATCCATAGACCAATGGGATAGACTAGAGAGCCCTGATATAAACCAAACCGTATATGGTCAAGTAATACATGATAAAGGAGCCATGGATATACAATGGGGAAATGACAGCCTCTTCAACAGCTGGTATTGGCAAAACTGGACAGCTACATGCAAGAGAATGAAACTGGATTATTGTTTAACCCCATACACAAAAGTAAACTCAAAATGGATTAAAGACTTCAATGTAAGTCATGAAACCATAAAACTCTTAGAAGAAAACATAGGCAAACATCTCCTGAATATAAGCATGAGCAACTTTTTCCTGAATGCATCTCCTTGAGCAAAGGAAACAAAAGCAAAAATGAACTCATGGGACTACATCAAACTAAAAAGTTTCTGTATGGCAAAGGACACCATCAACAGAACAAAAAGCCATCCTACAGTATGGGAGAATATATTTGTAAAGGACATATCTGACAAGGGGCTAACATCCAAAATACATAAAGAACTTACACACCTCAACACCCAAAAACCAAATAACCCAATTAATAAATGGGCAGAGGATATGAAAAGACAGTTCTCCAAAGAAGAAATTCAGATGGCCAACAGACACATGAAAAGATGCTCCACATCACTAATCATCAGGGAAATGCAAATTAAAACCACAATGAGATATCACCTCACACCAGTAAGGATGGCCAGCATCGAAAAGACTAAGAACAACAAATGCTGGCAAGGATGTGGAGAAAGGGGAACCCTCCTACACGCTGGTGGGAATGTAAGCTAGTTCAACCATTGTGGAAAGCAATATGGAGGTTCCTCAAAAAACAAAAAATAGAAACACCATTTGACCCAGGAATCCCACTCCTTGGAATTTACACAAAGAATACAACTTCTCTGATTTAAAAAGACATATGCACCCCTATGTTTATCGCAGCACTTTTTACAATAGCCAAAATATGGAAGCAACCTAAGTGTCCATCAATAGATGAATGGATAAAGAAGATGTGATACATATACACAATGGAATACTATTCAGCCATAAGAAAGAAACAAATCCTACCATTTGCAACAACATGGATGGAGCTGCAGGACATTATGCTCAGTGAAATAAGCCAGGCGGAGAAAGACAAATGCCAAATGATTTCCCTCATTTGTGGAGTATAACAATGAAGCAAAATTGAAGGAACAGGGTAGCAGCAGACTCAGAGACTCCAAGAATGAACTAGTGGTTACCAAAGGGGAGGGGTGCGGGAGGGCAGTGGGGAGGGAGGGAGAGGGAGATTGAGGGGTATTATATTTAGTACACATGGTGTGGGGGATCACGGGGAGAACAGTATAGCACAGAGAAGGCACATAGTGGATCTGTGGCATCTTGCTGCACTGCTGGATAGTGACTGCATTGGGGTATGGGTGGGGACTTGATAATATGTGTAAATGTAGTAACCACATTGTTTTTTCATGTGAAACCTTCATAAGAGTATGTATCAATCATACCTTTAAAAAAAAGTAATAGAAACATGGATAAATAATTCAGCAATTTCAGAGTCTTTACAAATTGCATACGTAATACACACAGGTAAAAATTCAAATGATTTAAAATTGATTCAGTGAAAATTATATCTCTCCTCTACCTCTGTCCCCACAAAGTAACCAGTGTTAATAGTTTCTTTTGCATCTCTCTTAAGATAGTCCATATATAAGAGCACCAAAACAGTTACATTATAATCTATTTCTGTACTTTGCGTCTTTAAATTTAATATGTATCTCAATGGCCATTCCCTGTCAAAACCTGTGGTCTGTCTTATTATTAATGGCTGCATAGTATTTGATTTCCAGAAAGGAATGCAACATGGTCCCTACACTCCTGGTTGTGCCTTGAAGGGAAAGGAAGAATGTGACAAGAGGCTGCTAACAGTTCCCTTGTAAGCATTCTCCTTCTTGTCTAGTTAGGGAAAGAACCTCCCCTTAACTTTTTGACTGGCTGGGACATGGCCATCCAGCAGAGACTACATTTCCCATCCTCCCTTGAACCTAGACATGGCCATATGCCTAAGTTTTAACCAATAGGACATCAGCAGAAGTGATCTGGGCCACTTCTTAGTCATGTCCTTCTAAGAAAGCTGTTTTTCAACTTCTTTTCCTTTTGCTGTGCCTTAGAATATAGACATGGCGGTGAAATGTAAGTGCTTGGGCCCTGGACATTCCTTGGAGTATAACTACCCTATGACCTGCTACTCATTTTTACAGAGAAATGCATGAACTTCTTCTACTGGCAACTGTTTGGTCTGTGTTAAACAAGTGAACCATATCTTAACAAATATAAGAGGTGTCCCTGAAGATGACATTTGTGTTGAATATTGAGTAGGATTCACCAGATAGACTAGGATGTGAGAATGGCATTCCAGACTGGTGCAAATACAAGGTTGGAGAAACTTAAAAAATGATTTTTTAAAAGAGCCAGTAAGTGGTAGATGGATTAGCTAATTCAGGTCTGTTGCCATCAAAGGCCATAATCATTTCACAACACCATTAGTATGATGTTCATTTAAGGTTTTATTCCCCTGGAAAATGTTGATGGACTTGGGTATTACCCACATGAATTGCCTAATTTATTTGTGATTCACTGGGAAATCCCAAAACAGATTTTTCCACTAGAATGACATGAAAACCAGTTATAATAAATCCTAATGCTAACAGTGCTGAAGAATAATATCACCAAAGAGAAAGTAACTGCAGAGCTATCTCCTAGAGGTGGTTCTCCCCTTCTAAGTAGAAACTTTCTGATTACGGAATCCTGGATTAACAAAAATACGTAATTGTCTTAAGGCCAAAAAATCAATTCCTTAAAATGCAACTGAGTGTTCTTGCAAAACTCAGATGCTAATATCATTTATACTTCTCAAAGTACCTTAAAATAAAATATGAAGCAACCTTCCCAAGGCCTGGATTAAGGGGATTAGATGCCCAGTAAATGACTTTGCAGCTGGTCTAAAAACATGCTTTACATTCATGAAAAAGGAAACCTACTTCTAACAGCCAATAATAATAATAATAATACTTCTATTCAGAGTTTATCATGTGCCAGAAACTCTGCTAAGTGCTTTGTAGGCACTATTTCATTTAATCTTGGCAACAACCTTACGATATTTGATCTTGGCAACAATCTTATGACATGGATACTATGCTTATTTCCATTTTAGAGAGAAGGAAGCCACGACTTTAAGAGATTAAATAGCTTATTCAAGTTCCCACAGTTGGTAAGCGGCAGAGCTGGAATTTGATTTGAACTCAGGTCAGCCTGACTCCAGAGATCACTCTGTTCTACTGTGTTCTGGCTGTGTACAACAATCTTGCATTCACTCATGCATTAGAGAACAAAAGCTTCCTCATAACCCTGTAAGAGTCTTAACTGTGCACACAACAGTATTTGGGCACAGTCTTGTGCATGATTAAACATTGAAGAGCATTTTGCTGCTGCATGCACGTGTCTACAGATTCTAAACCATACCTTTCCCCCAGCTCATGTTCACTGAGTGTTTACTTGTGTTGGGTGCCAACCAGACCCAAGGTGTTGGAGCGGGAAGGATTTCACAGTGCTCCTGGAGTGGGGGAGTTCCCCTGTGGTCTGCACTGGATGCTCCTATCCTTGCCCCTCACTTCTCTTTCAGGTAGCCCGATTCACAGTAGGATAGCCAGAAGGGGTTGAGTGTAGGAAGTTGGCTCCAAATGACAGGATTGCATACATTATTAGGTCCTCCCTCTTTATGAACCAAGACTCTCTCCTAGTTGCAGAGGGTCAGTGTCCCTTCCCAACAGTGTCCAAGTTGCATCCCAGTTTGGTAAAATTGCAGTAGACTGATTTAGGATGCCAACACTTTCCAGTCTGAGCCTGTAGACATCATTGTAGGTGATAAATGGATTGTACTTAACCAAAGGCCAACAATGTCCTGAGCAATTTAATTCATTAATCCAGAACCTGTTGTGCTGCCCAGATGCATCAGAATACAATTTATTTCATTTAATTCTCACAGCAATGTTATGGGTAAGTATAATTCACATTTTCCAGGTACATAAATTCAGGCTTGGAGGGGGATAGATAACTTGCATGAAATTGCATGGGGAATAATTAGTGAAAACTTGGATTCAAAACCCAGGGCATTGGACAGCTACATGCAAGAAAATGAAACTGGATCATTGTCTAACCTGATACACAAAGTAAATTCCAAATGGATCAAAGACCTGAATGTAGTCATGAAACCATAAAACTCTTAGAAAAAAAAAAATAGGCAAAAATCTCTTGGACATAAACATGAGCAACTTCTTCATGAACATATCTCCCCAAGCAAGAGAAACAAAAGCAAAAATGAACAAGTGGGACTATGTCAAGCTGAAAAGCTTCTGTATAGCAAAGGACACCATCAATAGAACAAAAAGGCATCCTAAAGTATGGGAGAATACATTCATAAATGACAGATCTGATAAAGGGTTGACATCCAAAATATATAAAGAGCTCACACACCTCAACAAACAAAAAGCAAGTAATCCAATTAAAAAATGGGCAGAGGAGCTGAACAGACACTTCTCCAAAGAAGAAATTCACATGGCCAACAGACACATGAAAAGATGCTCCACATTGCTAATCATCAGATAAATGCAAATTAAAACCACAATGAGATATCACCTCACACCAGTTAGGATGGCTAACATTCAAAAGACAAACAACAACAAATGTTGGCGAGGATGTGGAGAGAGGGGAACCCTCCTACACTGCTGTTAGGAATGTAAATTAGTTCAACCATTGTGGAAAGCAGTACGAAGGTTACTCAAAAAACTAAAAATAGAAATACCATTTGACCCAGGAATTCCACTCCTAGGAATTTACCCTAAGAATGCAGGAGCCCAGTTTGAAAAAGACATATGCACCCCTATGTTTATTGCAGCACTATTTACAATAGCCAAGAAATGGAAGCAACCTAAGTGTCCATCAGTAGATGAATGGATAAAGAAGATGTGGTACATATACACAATGGAATATTATTCAGCCATAAGAAGAAAACAAATCCTACCATTTGCAACAACGTGGATGGAGCTAGAGGGTATTATGCTCAGTGAAATAAACCAGGCAGAAAAAGACAAGTATCAAATGATTTCACTCATCTATGGAGTAAAAGAACAAAGCAAAAACTGAAGGAACAAAACAGCAGCAGACTCACAGAACCCAAGAATGGACTAACAGTTACCAAAGGGAAAAGGACTGGGGAGGATGGGTGAGAAGGGAGGGATAAGGGGAAAACAAAGGGGGGGCATTACTACCAGCAGACATAATGTCAGGGGGCCACAGGGAGGGCTGTACAACACAGAGAAGACAAGTAGTGATTCTATAGCATCTTACTATGCTGATGGACAGTGACCGTAATGGGGCATGTTGGGGGGACTCTGTGATGGGGGGAGTCTAGTAAACATTAATGTTCCTCATGCAATTGTATATTAATGATACCAAAAAAAAAAGTAAAATAAAACCCAGTACAATTTATTCAGTGGTTCTGCCACCTCTACCCCTATTTTTGGAATGGAAAAATTATAACAATTAATTATTCAAGGGCATATGGCATCCTTTGCCCCTCCCCCTTTGGCTATGTTAAACAAGGACAACAATATGGAATTACCCAAAGCCTCCAGTCCCAAAAGCTGCCAGGAGCAGAAACACAGTCTGAGATCACTGGTCATTATTGAATAACAAGAACCCTGCAGGAGTTGAGCATCAGCTCTTTGGCAGTTCAGACCTGGAGGAGCCAGGCCAGACCCAAGAGTGTCAGGATGATCTGGCCTTTTCCCTGCAGCAAAATCATTTCCAACCACAGCCAGAGACAGCAGAGACATTAGCAATCCTGCAGCAGCAGAACAGCCAGATCAATTCACAGAAGCTCTTCTAAGGGAAACAAATCAATAAAGTTCCTTCTCCTAAAGATTGATAATATCTTCAGGAGGCAACAGATGCATTTTAGGGCACAGCACAGTGCAGGGGAGGTGAGCTCCCTGTGTTACAGTTTTGTCTCTGGAAAAGCAATTATAAATCTGCTACTGAACATTTGCGCTTGTGGAGACTGCCACACCAATAGAAGCTAACTTTCCCAATGCACTCGGCAGGTTTTAAGGTGCTATCCCACACTTTCTTGCAATGATTAAAATCCTGCAAATGATATTCAGCAAAACTAAACTGCCCAATTTTCTTAAAACCATGACTGGGACCTGAATTTCCTGTCTTGGATTCTTATGTTCTGCCTATTGCCTAGGGTTCCCCAAACTTCATTTACTCTTACTACCTTCATGATTTCTGACACATCAGAGAGCCTCCTGTGTAATTTATTTTTCTTTTCATTACCTAGTTTTGTGTGTGTGTTCATTAACCTAATTTTCCTTACCTACCTAAATAAATTTATATTAAAAAGAAATTTCCTGTCACTATTCTCAATGAAAACAGTACGACTTACTTTAAATAGAAATCGTAAGCAACTGCATAATCCTTAAAAAGAAAAAAGCATGTTTGTGTGTTATCTTCACCAGTGACATAGACCATACTTTGTGAACCCAGTATTACACTGTGGGCCTTTATAAAGGAATAGGAAAATGTAGAAATTTTGCAGCCCTAAAACATGAACTGTATTTAAGTAAGCTGTGTGTGGGTAAAATTGTAATATTTCCAGACTATCTCGCCTGGCTTTAGTACATCTGCATATCAATAGGCGTTCAGAGGTGGAAAAAAGTATGGCTTTACTGCATTTGCATCATTCCTCAGGGGTGGAGAGAAGTTCATCTCCAAATCAGTGGGTAATTACCTGGGCAAGGAGGGCTTATCGGCAAGCTGGCCTCCTGTGTATTCCTGGATTAATGGCAAAGTGGGCCCCCCAAATCACAGTTATTTTCTTCTACAGTCCTTTTGTCCTGAATGTGCCCCCTGGCTGCAGCTGCCACGTGATGGCTGGAATGGACCAGCTTTGGACTTAATCTGCATGGGACTTTGAACCTAGCTGAATCCTCTGGCTTGAGAATTATTGTGATTGTGTTGCTGTTGTCAAGAAAAAAATGCTTAAAGAGAGGCTTGACTTTGCCTAATGTTCGGTAAAAGTTTTGTGAGTAATCTAGCATGATTGTTAGAAATGAGTAAACAAGTGTAGAAACATATGTTGTGTTTAGTGAGAGACTGTGCTGTAAAAGTACATTTACTTAATCTGCATAGGCTGAATCCTCTGGTTTGAGGATTATCATGATTTTTATTGTTGCTATTGTATGTCATTAGTTTGGTCGGAAGAGGGAGATCGAGAAAATTGTAAGGTGAGATTTCTGGAGGGGCGGCCTGTGGGTGAAATTGTAATATTTCCAGAATATCTCTCCTGGCATTCAGAGGTGGAAAGAAGTATGGCTTTAGTGCATTTGCATCATTCCTCAGGGGTGGAGAAGTTCATCTCCATATCAGTGGGTAATTACCTGGGCAAAGGAGGACTTATTTGTACCTGAGAGGTAAGGGGAGGGCTGGTTTTGTTTCTGTTGGAGCAGGAAAGACAGAAGGCCCCGGACTGCAGTTTGTAAGCAATAAACGGATTTTAAACTTTATTTCTCCCTTTGATTGATTTCAGTTTTTAAAGGTATTTTGCCCCCAGATTTCCTTTCCCTGGACTTACACTGTGTTATTTTTTGCTAAAATTGATGGAACAAGTTTCACTTTATTTCTACAATGACAAAGGATTTAAGATTTGGGCTCCTTTGTCCCTTCCCTGGTCACTGCCCAGGGAAGTGGAGGAGTTGGGAAGGGTAAACTAGGACAAGTTTCCTAACCTGAAGAATAGAGATGAAAAATTCAAAATAATACTGTTGTTCTGACAAATAAAAATCAGACCAGTGTTCCATGCATGTAAAACAGAACCTAACTAACTTTTTTATTAAAATACCATGAGAAGAAGCAAGGATTAAATAGAAAAACAGTTAATTTACCCCTGAGATTAACCTATCATTTAAATTTGTTTAAGACCCATTTAAGTCATGTTGTCGGGACTGATGCCTAAATGCTCTCCCCTGCCTGTCCTTGGATTTTTATTGTTCCCTCCTCTCACATTTCCTGGACTTTAACCTGCACACTCACTGAAGTGGTCTGTGCTCTGCACCATCCCCCACCCCCTGCATTGATTATCTGGACGATCATAATGGCCTCCTCTTCCTTCCAGACTCCTCCGCTCCAATTCACCCTCCACAAGTTGCCTTCATCATCTTTCCAAAGTACAGATCTCCATCCCTCACACATGCCACTGAATATATTTAATGTCTCCCTATTGCTCTATGATAAAGTCTAAATTCCTTAATATCGCCACAAGGCCCTTCACAAGGCCACTGGCACATACCCTTCTTTTTCTAGCCTTTCAAAGTTTACTCCCCAAAGCATCTGATTTAAAGGGATGTGTTTCATTTATAATGGTAGAACTTAACTCTTGAGTATATCCCTTCCCTTCCCCTAATGGTTTCTTGCCACCACCTTGAACGTCTCTTAACACAAAGTCCAGAAGACACTCAACAAATATGTGCTGATGGATCTGCAGAGAGGAGGGCTATTTCGCACCTCTGGCCCAGGTGTTTTATGAGAACAATGTTAAAGACAGAGAAAAGTCGTTTGCCAATTCATGAATTATGCATAGATTTTTATTTCCCTTCCAAAGAGGCAAGTTTTTAAAAACAAAGTTTATTCATGGATTACTTCCACTTTTAGTAAGTAGAAATGTTGACTGAATGTGGTTCTTGGTGTGAAACACAAGATTTTAGAAATTCAAATATACATTGAGGAAAGCATACATTTTCATCTATTAGTTGACAATGACTGCAGCCTGAAGGCTCTTCTTAAAGCAGTCACCAGTTGGAGAAGTGTGAACTTCAGCATAATTTAGGAGCTAGTTCATGTTTCTTTCTTCAAACTTTTAGCCTGGGTGACAAGGAAAATAACCTTTATTCAACATAGCCGAAAGGCTAACAGGAGAATCGCAGCCCCGCCCCACCATGGGACTCTTCTGGGTTCTTCTTTGGCCCTACTTGCCACGTGCGCCAAAATGCTACATATACGGAAGTAGAAAAGTATAAATTGTTCCCCTTGTCTGTGCTCAGGGCTCAGATCTTTGGAGATCACTCTCCTCTGAGCCTGCCACTGTGAAATAAACCGCCCACCCTCCAAGACCTCCAAGTGCTGCTTGGTTCTTCTGTTGGGCGATCTAGTCCAAGTTCCATAACGTGGATTTGGTATGAAATAGCCTACACATACCTTAAGTACATCCAGTTTATGCTGCCTTGGCCTCACAAAGCGAGTAGATCATCACAATTCCATTCTTCTACTCAATAAATGCTGAGTATCTACTCTGGGCCAGAAATATTCTGAAATGGGATCATTTTGACACAATGATTGGCACATCCAATATTACAGACTTTGCTTTAATCTGGAAGTAAACTGAAACGTTCAGTAGATGGTTTTGTAAATTATGCTATTGGCACTATGGAGATATGCATGGGAAATTATGTAAATCTGTTACCTCCTTTTGCAACTCTTGATTACAACTAGCAGTCTTCCACATCTATGTCCTGCTTCACACTAATAATCTCACCATGGAAGAAATCCTGCATAATCCCTGCTTTTCATGTTTTAACATTGAGACACATATATTAAGTGACCAGATTGTGTTCCCACCTCAGATTCCTAAGCAAATGTGTATGGAGCGAGGCTGGGGTAGGGGTGTGGTAGTAGGAATAGTGGGAGGGTGAAGATAGAGACAAGAGAAGAGTATAAAAGCAAAAGAAACATGGATTTACTTTTATTGAGTACCCGCTGCATGCTAGCAGCATGTTCTTTCTACAAACTTGTTCTTTCTACTAGTGCAAGCTGGTATCCAGGCCTTGTGGCCCCAAATAGTGTTCTTTCCATTCCATCATACCTCTCTAACCTAGCTGAATGAAAGAGTCAATGTTTTGAAGATGTCCTTGGATGGGCAATTTATTACTTTAATTCTGTCTTTCCCACGTTTTGATTTCTTAGAGTCTTGTTTGCATCATTTTGGACACAGAGCCTGAATCTCTCTTACTCATGGACTGAGTCTTTTTTCTCCCTCTAGCAAAATAAACATTGCCTAGAAGGGTCATAGTCACTGATGTTATGGGTCATGGAAATCTGACTCAACTCAGGTTTGCCGTACAAAGCAAGATTTCAAATGGAAAATAAGGACGAAGTTCAGTAACCTCTGTCCACTGCACTCTGTCTTTATTTTGGAGAAGGTTCAGTGGCTGAGGAAGGCCACTAGATATTAAACTTCTGGACAGGGTGATATTCAAACTGTCAACAGTCAGCACTGGCCAATCAAATGGAGTATCCATCAGAGAGGGTCTGATCTCTAGGGTTACTCTCTGGGCTAGACATTATTCCTTTAGCAGCTGGATCATAGAAGAAGTTCTAGGGCTCCGGGAGAGGAGTTGGGTGGCCAGGGTCAGAGGTAGGCATTCAGGAGATCTTAGAGGAGTGAGTCGTTACAAATGATATATTTCAATATTTTAACAACCAGTGCAGCCACATTTGTGTGTATTGACTGAATATTGGCCTTGCTTCTGGCCCTCTTCCATACCTTAGAGTTCCTGACCTCACTTCCTCCAGCAGGTGACTTCCCTACAGCAGGCTGCTGTTGCTTCTGAAGAGGAGGTGGGAAGGGAAGGGATAACATGTGTCCTTGAGGAGTTGCTCAGTTTTGGTTTTTGTCCTCCTCCTAGCTCATCTGCAAGCCTTAGGGAAAAAGGCTGGATGGTAGTGACTGCTGCCATTCATCAAAATCCATTCTACCCTTGCTATAATAACCTAACTGGAGTTTCAGCCATGTGCCCAGCTGCACACTGTATTTTACACCCTTCCTTGAACCTCAGTGTGATCATCTATTCTGGCTAATGTCATTGTGCCACTTCCAAACTGTATCTTTAAAAGAAATGAGTGAGTTTCCCTTTCCCCTTCATCTCTGGTGTTTGGGATGCATGAAAAGATTAAGTAACCACCTTGAACCAGAAACACACTACACACTGAGATAGCAGATATGCTCTACTGACCTGGACTCCTTAGGTCTGGACTATTACCCTAGAGAGAAATATAAACATTTTTTGTTTAAGCCACACAATATTGAGGGATCTTTGTAACGCAGCTGAAACTCTACCCTAACAAATACTGTTCATTGGCAGAATCATTAGTTGGGGTGGGGGGTGGTTCCATAACTTACTTCCTTGGAAAACAGGAGGTGGATGGTGGGTACAAAAGGTATAGTACATACAAAGGCTATAAGATAATAATAATAAAAAAAAAGCAAAGCACCTTGAGAGAATGGAAAGGATGTGTGGATAAAGGATGGATTGTATGAGGGAATGTCTGGATAAAGGATGGATTGTATGAGGGAATTGTTAAGATGTTGCAGAGATCAGCCTTATAGGCCATGTTCAGTGACTTTATTTTGAGTCAGGGAGATTTATTGAAGAGTTTTGAGTAAGATAGTAATAATATCTGATTTCTATCTTGGAAATATTGTCCTGAAATGTGGAGAGTGGATCAGGGGGCACAAAATTAGAGACTTGGACACCAGGTATGAAGCTGTGGTGGTAAACCAGGTGAAAAACTTATGGTGGCCTAAACTAGAGAAGAGAAAAATAGGCAAAAGGAGAGATACTCAGAGGTGGGATCGTTGAGACTGGAGGTGCATGATAGGGGTGGGGCGGTGAGGGAGAGGAGTTCAGGGTGATACCCAGTTTCTGGTTTGGAAGGTGGTCTGTACTGTTCAGAAGAGGTTATCTTTGCGAAGAACAGACAGTTGCCCACTGCCCCTGCAGAAATCCCTTTCCATTCATCTTATGCCCTTTCTCCTTTACTCACTTCTCTCCCCAGATCCTAGCTGTAGATCCTGTCTATTTCTGCTGTTCTCCAGACATGCCTTTTACAGTCATTTTCCAGTCTTTTCACTGTTGACCTTTGAGTCAATCCCACATATACCCCATATTTTGAAACACTTTTTCCCCTAGAACAAAGAATATATCTATTACTGTCTCTATCAATTTAAACCCCTTTCCAAGGCCAATTGTAAACCAGATACTACCGCTCACTTCAGAAACCACAGCTGTCAGTTGAGGGTGCTTGTATTGCCCACCCACTTCAGAGATTCCTTGGAATTACTCAAAAGCCAACCAGAGCTTTCAAGTTACAATAGCATTACAACAGTTGATATCATTCAAGAAAAAAGGGGGGAAAAGTGACATTTTATGTAGTCCATTTTGCTGGAAGTCAGGTATGTGTGGGATTCTGTTAAGTTTTTTGAAATACTGAGACTTGGAGAGAGTGTTAATTACTGATTTTCTTACTCCTAGGGTTCTGTGATGGGTTGTGATGGGTTCCAGACTTCTTTTTTTCTACACTGAGTAATAATACTTTAGGTCTCTTTTATATCTGTTAATATTTCCCCGTTGCCTTTGAGAGAATTCATGTTCTACTTCATGTGACTCTACTAGAGTTTTCAATCATAGTGTCCTTCTTTGACCATAGGGATGGACATGTGTCCCAGATAGAACCAAATACAGTGTCCCTTCCTCCTGACAATGGCAGCTGGTCCAAGGGATGGGCATGTGACCCTTCGGGCCACTCATGGCCTCCCCTAGGAGTGATACATAGATGCTAGATGAAAGAAGTGATCTCTCTTTTGTTGTTGTTGCTAAGCTAGGGCAAGTAAAGATCTGTCTGTATTAATCTTCCTTGGTGGCATGGGAAAAGCTCATCTTCAGTAACAGAATATTATATCAATACCCAGAGAGAAGCAAACTTGGAGATAGGTTGGGAGAATTCTAGTGGGTTGGTTCCAGACCACATGGCCTTATTCCTGAAGCTCTCCTTTCAATCCCATGGACTACCTCAGGTTTTTTTCTCAGTTACATGAAACACTGAATTTTTTATTTGCTTAAGCTCGTTTAACTGGGCTTTTGTCACTTGCAGGGCTCTGATAATGCAAGGTCAGTTCCCAAAGTTTATCTATTACCTAACTATTAATTAATGCCTGACTGCTTACAGATTGGCATGAATCAATATGTTTCTCGTCTGGTTTAACATTTACATTTTACCAAGACCCTTCTAGAACTAATATTTTGTTGCAAACGGGTCTTTTCAGGGGAGGGAGCAAAATTTAGGCTGTTAAGCCAGCCAAAGGGAGAGACATTTGCTGGGGCACTTGGACTTTCTTCAGCCTCTCAAGTCATTTGGGACTGAAGCAGAAATCCTTCAGCTGCAACCTCTACTCTGCCTATAGATGCCCTGTGTGGTAGCTGGGAGCAGGGGGCGGAGGTTATGGATGTCAGGAGTTTATTTTATGAGCTCTCTTCCAAGCTCTGGACCTCTCACACTAGTCCTCCCACTCCTCGTCCCCTCTCCACACCACTGCAGCGAGACAGGGGTAGGTTGTTTAGTAGGGAATTTACCACTAAATAACAATTGCCACCAAGTACTGCCACACTTCAGGGAAGGACAGTTTGCAACTAATTACTTCCCATGAAAATACCCAAACATAATTTTGTTCATTATTAAAATTTTCCAATAATAGATTTATCTTCCCTATTAAGTAATACATTATTCTCCTACAAAACACACAGAGAACTAGAATTACTAAGCACTGCTTATATTAAATTGTTGCTTAATAAATTAAAACTCCTATGGTTATGAATAAACTAGGTCATCTGCACATTTTGTAAATTAGTAGTTTCTTGTAGTTATTCTCCCCTGGTCAAAGTCTGGAAGAGGGGGAGAGGAAAAATGATTATCATTATTATTTTACTGTTTTCAAGCAAAGTACTGCTCTCTGCACTGTAGTTTAAAATAAGCCACTCAATCTGATACAGTAGAATCAATATTGTTGAGTATCAATCAATAAAGATGAATTTTAAAGACTATAGTCTGTAAACTTCTAAAGTCACATTAGAATCTTCTTGGATATATAGGACCTGATGAACAGCCAACCTCTGAGAGTATATGAAGATTCTTGATGCAACAAGCATTGTCCAAAGTAATTTTAATTATTAGTCACAATATTTCTCCCTGTTAACAACTTTTGGGTGGGTCTAGAGGCTTTTACTGATTTTTAGGACACATCATCTCTCTCTTTTCAATTTGAGATGATTAATAGACATATTAATCATATATTAACTACAGATTGCTGCATTCTGATTTTTTTTTAACTCTCCCTCCCCATTCAAAGATCACTAGGGACAGCAACCAAGCCACACTAAGACAATTGGCCCACCTTCTGGCAAGACTATGGAATTCTTTGAACCCACGTATCTATTACCCAACGTCTTCCTTCTTCTCTTGAATGGCGAACATACTGGGTCTACCAAGCTCTCTGTTCATTCTTGTTTTTCAACAACTATAGTTCAGTTATTTCTATTCAGCTGACCTCTCCCCTCATATCCATACGCAGACATCCTTTAAGCACATTCCCCTTTGTTTGTCTCTTAAATTATTGTCATTTACTTCAGGAACCTCTTTTTCTTTCCTGCCAGATTATGCTTCTTCCACATAACTGCCTCCATCTCTTCTCTTTTTCTCACCATGTGGCAAAACAAAACAAAACAGAAAGGGAAGCTTTTTCCTTGTAAGATAAGTAATAAGGAAAATAAGTCAAACGTTGGAACTGTAGATAACATAATAAAGACTCAGTGTCGTCAAGCCCTTGGATGTACACAGGAGTTTCCTTCAGAATCTCTATGAAAAATCCCACCCACTTCTCTGCTTCTAATTAGGCTGTTTAAGGCTATACTTACTCGTTTAATATTTTTTCTGTTGAATCATTAATTTAAAAATGAATGATTTCTCTTCTTAGTGCTAAATATATGGTAGTTCAGCTACATTAAATAAGTTAATGTTATTTCTATGTGTAATGTCAGTTACAAAAAACTAACGTTTTGGTTCCAGCCTTCTGGAAGTTAAAGACATCTGATATTTAAAAAAATAGTTTGTCTTTTAGAGATGCTGCCTCACAATTCACCTCCTCCCCCAACTACCATACTTAAGTATCTTTATTTTAAAAGCTTAAATGCTTTCTAAACAGTTACCAAAGTAATCATTATTTATGAGGAGAAAAACCCCAATAAATAAATTGGATAAGATATAAGAGAAAGTCTCGTCCTTTACATTCTTCTCCATCTCTCATCAGAAATAGTCAAGAATTTGCAGAGTATGCTTTAAGAATTTTTTCTATGTGGTCACAAGCATATTTCTTTATTTTTAAGATGGGGGGAGTTATCTATCTGTCTATCATCTTCATCTACCTATCATCATTTATCTATCAAGTAACTTTTCTCACCCTACTCATTAATGGGGATCTTTTGGTGTACAGACAGAATGAAAACCATTTTTAAATTTCCTGCCTATTAAGTATTTACACTTATTTCTTTTATTATTGTTATTATTTAAAACCTTTATTAACAGGTGCTTGCTATTTGTTGACTTTTCTGAAAAAAGTCAAGTTGTAAACTTTTATTATAAAATAAAAATGAAGTTTTTAAAAAACTCACCTTGACCAGATATGAAAGAAATTAAAATCTTTTAAAGGTGTAATGAAAAAAAACAGGCTTTTAAAGAAAACCACACACACACATTTGTCATTACCAAAAAGAGACATCGTTAGGTAAAAATAATAAATGCCCCATACTGCATAGACAATGCAGATGGTTCTGGTTATCTATTTAAACTGTTACTTCTGATAAAAAAAATAATGCACGGATGTGAAGCTGATATATTTGAGGTTAGAAAGTGGGAGGGTGGATGAAAGGAAAATTTGCTCACTACTGTGAACTCACTTGTCTGGAGCATAAGAAAGGAACAGAAGAAATGCTTTTTCAGCATGGTTCATGAAGTTGGAAGGTAGGTTTAGATAAACTTTAAAGGAGTAATATCTTCTTTTGAGAAAATACTTTCTTTAAAGAACATAATTACGACTATAAAGTAAGTAATATACGCACATTTTCACGTGTGCTGTGTCTCACCCTTCTGAATTCTCTGAATATATTTTTACATTTTGCGAACCCACACACTTTAATTTCTGTTAAGGAAAAACCCAAATGGAGGCCACAGCAGAGTATACCCCCAATCCAACTACCCATAGACATGTAACCCAAATTAAAACTGTCCTGATTTCTTCAAAATGCTGATTCTGACCTTAAACAAAACGTAGGTATTCTTCCTGTCAGCATGGCCTTGCAGCTCCCAGCCAATCAGCTACAAACAAGTAAGCTATGTGGTACTACTACCTAAGAGGAATGTGAGTTTCTAGTAACCAGCTACAGGAAAAAAACCATGTATTCCTCATTCATGCTTTCTGAACTGAGCTGTACCTGCTGAGGACCAAGCTTCTTACCACTTTTGGTTTGGAAGTCTCCCTGTTCCCAGCTTGCTTCTTGCTGAATAAAGTATTCATATCACATAAGGCTCTGAATCCTATGTGACACCTCTTTACATTAAATGTCATTCATGGGGTCTAGAAACAAGACTACAGACCACTAAGCATACCACAGTGTCTTCTTTATGTAAACATAACCAAAGACAAATGTATTTTTCTTTTATTTCCCTTAGACACCATTGGAAGCCAAGCAAATGCAGTGTTAAAGAAAAGCTACATAGCCATAACTGAGTTTATTCTCTAGGACTGGCAGATGGAGCTGACTTGCAACCTGTCCTTTCTGTTGTCCTCCTGGTCATTTACCTTACCATGGTAATCAGCAACATGAGCACGATTCTGTTACACAGAAGTGACTCAAAATGCCAATGTGCTTCTTCCTTGGTCACCTCTCCTTTGTGGATCACTGCTATGCTGGCACTGTCACCTCTCAGATGCTGGTCCATTTCTTCCCTATGTTAGAAAACTATTTCCTTCATTTATCAATGTTTACAATTCTCCTTTTTCATTGTCTTGGTAATCGTGGATTATCATATGTTTACAGTGATGGCTTATGACCACTACACGGCCATCTGCGAGACCTTGTTACATGGCAACAAAATGCCCAGAGGCATCTGCCTCTCTCTGGTTGCTCTCCTTAGATATATGGCTTTGCTAATGGTCTGCATAGACCACCCTGATGCTTTGTCTGTCCTTCAGAGGACCCAGCGAGATCAGCGACACTAGCTGTGTGGACCATAACCCATTATTTATCCTGGCCTGCTCAGGTACCTATCTATGTCAAAGAAATGTTTATGTTTGTACAGTCATGCTGTCTTTTGAAACTTGAATATATTTGGCAGAGAATTAAACAAAAATATTGGAATTGTAGGCTTTCAACTCAACTTTCTTCCTTTGAGATGTGGCATGAAGGAAGCAGAAGGCGTTATATTATTAGTGACAATAATTCTTAGCTGCAATGATGAGGATTTTGTCCTGTGAGAAGTTTCTCTGCACTGTGTACGCCTATTACATGGTCATTATTATTTTTCTAACTTGGATTGATTTTTTGCCAGAGGGAGAGCAGAACCGTAATTTGAATGCATCTTCTACTCTCCACGTTAATGTTTTTAAAATAATTGATTCTTTCCCATCATTAGGGGAAATGGTACCTACAAGATAACATACTGTTTACCAACCACCCTAAAATACTTCCTTGGGCTGATCTTCTCCAGGCCTCTTTATGAAATTCTTCCCTCATGAAGGGTGTGGTCTCCCCCTCTAACTGGTACTGATTGATCATTTCTTCTTGTTGGAAGCAGAATATTCTTTCTTGTTCATCAGTACTTCACCTTTTATAAGTTTTATATTCTTGGTGATTTAAGTCATAAGGAGGAGAGCTGGTTGGAAAAGGAGCTTTTTTGGACAATGACAGTCCAATATTCCCAGGACTACCTTCTAAAAAACCCATCAGTGAGGTTTCCATGGAACCTTTGGTCCCTCCCACTTCCTTGTGACTAAAATTGACCCTGAAAGCTGGAAAATTGCTTTTCATTGGCCACTTTCTCCAATAGTTAGTGTATTTTAAATAATACTACAGTCTTGTAATGCCAAGCAGCCAGTGAATGTTAAAGGGAAATAATCGTCTTGTAATTCAGGCTGGTAGGAAACAGTCATTTCTAATTACTTGTCTTTAATGCAATTTAAGATTCTGGCTTCGACTAGAGCCTCCACATAGCCACTGCCTCTGTTGATTCATATTTGTTACTGTCTGAAAGGGCAAAGTCAGCCAGACTGACCCTATGTTCATCCAAATGGACTCCTGCCATGATGGAAGACACCTTTCAGATGTTTCATGTTTTGGGTGGGTGTTATTGTATAGACTTGGAGAGTTGGTTATTAAAAGCCAAGCTCCTTAGGTCTAAAAGAGTTATTAGGGGTTTTTTCAGAATGAGATTTAGGCACACTTAAACACACAGTAGGTGCTGAAGCATCTCAAGAACATCTTTTCTGAGGGGTCCTTATAGTGAGCTGTTAGAATGCAAAGACAATTTTGTTGCTGCATCCAAAAGACACTTTTCAGTCCTCACCCTCCCTGATCTTTGTGGCAAAGACAGTATTATATAGTAAGTTCTATTTTATGTTCCTCTTCCTGAATGTACAGGAGGACTGAACTTTCCGGTCTCTCCTGTCGTCAGTTTGAAGCCTACTTCTGGCCCAAAGCTCTACGGGACAGGGATGTGCGTCCCGCCGGTGCTGAAGCATGGAAGAGCATGCGTGAGCCCTCCATGCTCTCTTACCCCACTGTGGTTGTTGAGGCTTTATCTTTTGGTGGTAGGGATGCAGGATACAATCAGCCAGGACCCTTGGGTCTCAGTTCAGGCTGAGCTTCCTTGGAGACCTGCAGATGAGTGAGTGTGCAGTGCGGGGAATAAACTTTTACTGTACAGCCAGTGTGATTTAGGGGGTGTTTTGTTACTATAGTATCATCTAGGTTATTCTGAGTTACAACCTTTATGGAGGCATCTGACTGTAAACCTTCCTTGTATCATATGAATCAAAGCTCCCCTGATTTTTCTGATATTTCTTTGACCTTATCTTCTTAGTCTCCCTTTAAGGTGTTTTTTTTTTCTTCTTTTTCCCATTTTCCAATCTTTAAATATTGGAGTTGCTTGGTTTTCTATCCTGGACTCTCTTCTCCTCTCATTCGATTCAGTTTTCCTGTCTCAGTTACCATATGATGAGGAAGGACTTCAAATCTGTATGTCTAGCCCAGTCTTTCCTCCTAAATTACAGATCCCTGGACGTGTCTACCTATCTACTGGATGTCTCATATGCATCTCAAGCTCAATATATCCAAAATCCAACTTAAAATATCTCTTTCCCTTAAACTTTCTCTTCCTCCAGTTTTTCTATGCTCAGTGAATTGTATCATTATATGTTGTAACTATTCATCTCCAAAGATGGTCCCAACGAATCATACTCTCGTTCAGACCCTCCCACAATGAATCTGCCTGGCCTGTGACCCAGTTTAATCAATGGAATGTAGCAGAAGTGAAACATGGCACTGGCAGCTTCTGCTTTTGCACTTTTGGGAGCCTTGAACTGCCAAGTAAGATGTCCAGCTACCCTTCTGGAGAGTCCCTGAGGAGACAGCGAGGCCCTCGGTCCATGAGGGAGAGGCCCACCTCTCCCGACATGCTGCTTCCCAGCTGTCTGCACCAAAGCCCCAGACATGTGATTAAAGCCACCCTGGATGTTCTAGCCCAAGCTGCCGGATGACCGCAAGCCCACGAGAGGGCACAAGCAAGACCGGCAGAACCATCGAGCTGAGCACCGTCGACTGACAGAATCATGAGAAATAATAAAAGTTATTATTTTAGCCACTAAACGCTGAGTGGTCTGTTACACAGCAATATAGCTATCTGAAACATCGTATCCCCAGAAACCTGGAGATCTTCTTTTCATTTCTCTCCCTCATCCTCCACATGTAGCTTCCACTCCCTTTGGTTACACCTCCTAAATATTTCTTGAATGGTACCTCTTCTCTGTATGCCGCTGCCCAGGGCAGATTACCACCCACCTCTTCTCCAGCATTGGATCTCTCCTATAAAGAGGGGTTACCTAAAATGCAAACATGCGTATGGACTTTGCTGGCCACCTAAACCCCTCTCGTGGATCTCTATTGTTCTTAGGATGAAGTTCAAGCTTAACCTTGCTTGCAAATCTGTACAGGCTCTGACCCCTGCCTGTCTTTCAGCCTTTTCTTATGAGACTCTACATTCTCATCTTCTTCAATTTGTTTCAGTTTCTCCAGGGTGTCAGGTTGCCTCTTGACTCTGCTTTTTCACTTGTTGTTCTTTCACCTAAAATACTTCCTCCTGTGGTCATTGCCTTCCTTTCTCCTTTTTCAAATTCCTACTCATCCTTTAGGACTCATTTAAATATCATTTCTTCCTGGAAGCCTTCTGTGATTGTCCTAGCCTGGATTAGTTATCCCTGTTAAGTGCTCCCATATCATGCATTAATTCTTTCATTCATCAAAATTTTATTGAGCTTATACTATGAGTCATACCCTATGTAACTCTTCCCCTATAATAACAGTTATTATCCTGTTCTGTAATTATTTGTTTGTCTAGCTCTGCCTCTAGCCCTTGGGCTGTTCAAGCAAAAAGAACATGTTTATCTCATTCCACTTTGCAGCCCTGTTATTTATCATATAATAGGTGCTCAATACATATATGATGAATGAATGACACTAAACAAAACACTAAGTCTTGATAAATGGTATACCTAGTGGAAGGAAATTATTGTTCAACAGATGCTTATTTCTGATTAACACACCTCTTAATATTTTAGCAAATATTTGGCAAGAGAAAAAGGGCCAGAGTTTATTGGATACAAAGCAAAAATTTCAGTGACAAATTAGGATAAGAAATCAAGTCCAATTTGGCTTTCTGAAATCATAGTTATCCATGAATTGGAGGGCTGTTGTAGAGACCATTCAGCACTAACCCAGCAGTTTTGACTCTGGACCATTACAAACATCAGGCAATGTAGGAAAGCTAACCCCAAGAGTCAATACACCATTTATTTCACAGAGAGCTGGTAGTGTTTGAAAACTCTGAAAGCAGCTTGAATACTCTTGCTACAAAGAGAATGGTGCTAGAAATATCTTCATTTATTCTGGAAGACCACATATGCCTCAAAGATGAGTGGTTTCCAAGGTGCTCAGTCCTGTAATTGTGGTCACCCTCAGCAATGAGTCTGCCTCTGGTTGATTGCCATTAGGTAGCCTGGAAAATGCTAGGTGATCAGTTTCCTTAAATAGCCTACTGTCTTCAAAGGTCTTCAGATAATTGGCTTTGGCTCTTAACCCCATTTCAGGGAAACTTCTGCCTTGAACCTGGAGTAGCCTCCAAAGAATACAGGAGCAGACATCAGGCAATGCTGCTTCCATCATGGAATATATATTGGTGATCACCTGCAGCCTTTTTTGTTAGCACCACTTTTTCTGGTCAGTGAGGTCCCTGTATTCATTACAAAGCTCTTTCACTTTTTGCCTCATTTCAGTAGTCCTTTGTATGCTAGGCATTTATAGGAAGCCACCTCAAGTCCTTTTTGAAAGTATCCTGGATGCAAATAAACATTTCATGCAACAGTTATTTATTAAAATAAGATAGAAGTTAGATTCCAAAGAGTCGTTTCTCTAGTTACTGGGAATATGTGTAAACTTAATTTTTTCACAGTTTCTGGAAAATTTTTGCATTGAGCATATTATTTTACAACACGAAGTATCCATATACTATTGATAGAATACAGGGGTAGAAGAGATCTTCATTATTATTTTGTGTGAGCCTGTCATCACACATTGAGGAAAACAAGACCCAGAGAAGATGTGATTTCCTTGGTCTTTGATGAGATAGACAAACTTTAGTCACAAGTGAGATTTTATTCAGTATTTTCAATTAAATGTCAATGATAGCTCATATCCACAAGAATAGGGGAGAACTTTGGCTTTCTGGCCATACTGTTTTATACTTTACCCCAAACATGATAAATTGGACCATTATTGAAGATAAATGGGTCTGAATTTGGATTAATCATGGCTATATTGGGACATTTGAATAAGAATGCTTGGGTTAGTACGTTAATTTGCTAGGGCTGCTATGGCAAAGTGCTACAAACTGGGTGGCTTAGAAAACAGAAGTTATTGGGGGCTACATGTCCGAGATCAAAATGTTGGCGGGGGAGATTCGTTCCTTCTGTAGGCTGTGAGAATCTGTTTCATGCCTCTTCCCTAGCTTCTGGAGGCTTGATAGCAATCTTTGGCATTCCTTGGATTCTCGAATATCACTCCAATCTCTGCCTTCATCTTCATACGGTGTTCTCCCTGTGTGCATATGTCTGTGTCCAGGTTCCCCCCTTTTATAAGGACACCAGTCATATTGGATTAGAGGCCTACTGTACTATGACCTCATCTTAACTACATTTGCAATAGCCCTATTCCAAATAAGGGCACATTCCAAGATGCTTCAACATACAAATTTTGTGGGGACACAATTCAACCCATAAAGTATCACAGAAAAGAGGATATCATGGGGATAAGTGTATTACAAGCACTCTTAGTGGCTGCTCTATTTCAAGGGGTGGGATCTGGACCAATTGAGGAGTTTGCCAACAATTTGGACCTCATTCTCAGGATGCCTGGGGATCAGTTCTATCTAGAGCAAACCTGAGCCTTGTTCTACATCTGTTCATGGCCACCTGGGAATTTTGTGGCTACCATGCCTCAAGTCCAGACTACATTGTTTGGGTTTGTTTAGTGAAGAACTGTGTTTCTGACCAGTCTTGCCTGTACAGGGTGGATAATTGCCATTTGGTGTACTATGTTTTTGGCATCAGAATGATGAATGAACTTATATTTAATTTTTAATGCAGTTATATAATAACTATTAATTGGGCAGGTCTAGAGCATCTAGAAATTTAAAAATTAAAATGACCATTATATATATACCAAAATGTAAAAAAAGACTCAAAATTCTACATAGCAAAATTCAATAATCTCCCCATTCCTAAGTCCTCATATTTGTAAGGAATGGGTCAACATGAAAAATTGTGGCTTTGAAACTATTCAGAATAAAGAGAAAAATGAACTACAGAGTTTAACTCCCAAGTTTCTTAAAGCACAAAACTTGGGAAGCAAATGAATAATTGTGTACTAGAATTTGTTGAAATTACCTATTTTTCTTGATTGCTCCATTCATCACTCTTATTTTACAGACAAATATGAACTACCTGTGCTCAGCATTGGAGCCATACTCTTGCTGTAAAGAGATGCACAAATCAGTCATTAAAAATATTGTTAGGGAGCTTAAAATGCTTTAGAGGATGCCTTTGAAATACTGAGATTTATTCTTCCTGGCTGATTGAATATTATTCACTAGGAGTTTTTCCTCAAACCAGATAGCTTGTGCTCCCCCATAGCACCAGCTTGGAGAAAATGGTGATTCTAGGCACCAAACAAGAATTTGAGATGTCCGCATCATGCTTTATGTAAGAGAATTAGCAGAAGCTCATTTTAGTGTGCCTTCAAAAGAGGAAACTAAGCAGACAGTGTTGTTAATTTAGCATATAGACTTGGAGTACAGTAAAACATCCATCATCTCATCAAAATTCAATTAAAACATGGGTTTCTGGCCAAAGAAAAGGAGCCAATTGTCTCTCACTCTCTTTTTTGGAAGCATTCTTGGAACATCACTAAGACTTTAATGGTTCTTTCATTATGGAAGCTAATGTGAAAGGATTGTTTGAGCATTTGAATGACCCCTCATATTAAAAATTAGAATTTGTGCAGTTATATAATTACTATTAATTTAAAGCATTCTGGCGCTAGCAATGGCAGGAAGGTAAGAAGGTTATTTTAAGGTCTTTTTTGAGGACTTCTGATTTGCTTTTAAAACTCTTTGGATCCTACAGGATCTTCTATAAAAGAAGAGATGGCAGAGAATGTATAGCAGCAATTGTCCACTTAGCCCAGATCCATTCCATGATTTTAAAAAAATGTTGTTTGCTAACACATACAGATTTCACACAGGGAAAAGGTAAGTCCACAGGTCTGGTAACAAGATTTGCAGTGTTAAATGCAATTGGGTCTCAAATTTTAAGCAGTTAAATGTCTTAATTTGTTCTTTTCTTCCTTCCACAATATAATGAGGATAAACTCTGACATACAGCAGCTTCCAAAGAGATTTCTCCTTGTTTATTGTTTCTCAAACCAATCTTCTCTCCTGCAATTTGATTTCTAAAGTGCCTTACAGTCCTTAAGCCAGGTGACTGCAATGAGTCCACTTGGAACATTCATAATAATCTGAAATAAAAGTACACTCTGTAAGTCAGACCCACTAAAGACAATTAAATGGGTAGTCACCAAGTAGAAAAACTCTCTTAATTTCATGCTAAGTCTGCCCATTAGCCTATTAACTCCAGCATAAATTGCTGAAGGGAATCACCTTTGCTCTGAAATAAATAGTATGAATCTTTCTGGATTGAGTATGTATGTGTCTCTGATACATGCAATTCATTTTTCTGGTGCTTTGGCCCAAATATCATCAACTGAAGGTTTGCCATGTGACTTGAAGAAGAAAAATTTTCGGGTGCTTTCCAAAGGTCCCACGAGGAACCTGTCTATAGAGGCCTCAAACCCAGGCTTCAATATTTGAATGTTAATTATTATAATCTTTTTCCATTATCACTTAGCCTTTCATCTCCAGGACATTTCAAACTGAGGAAGTGATATGATTATTAGAAAATCAAAGAAATGTTAGATTTGTAGGGGGAAATCATGGATTTGTATTTGACCTCATCATCTTTTTGTTTGTTTGTGTTTTAGTAAAATTGCACTGGGACATGTGTTTCCCATTACTTGGTTAGCCTGAGAAGTCACTGGACTTCATGGTCTGTGTAGGCCTCCTGCTTGCAGGAGCTGCTGAACTCTGTGAATGAAGCCAACTGTCTGGCATTTTTATGAAGTGGAAGAAATTGTGTGGACTTGAAAAGGCAGTATCAAACCTTTTGTTTTTATTTCCCCCTAAATGGGAAAGGGAGGGGATTGTTGTTGCAAGAGAGCAAATAAGAAGTGCAAACCAATGATATTAAAGGCAAGGAAGGTGTTACTAAGGAAAAACTATAGAACCAATTAAATTTTGACCTTAAAATAAGGATAACAATTATTTAAAAACCCTGAGTACTACCAGAAATAGAATTATAAGCACCTATGCTCATTTTAATGTGGTTTATTTTTTATTTTTATTCAGGTATCATTGACATACACTCTTAATGAAGGTTTCACATGAAAAACAATGTGGCTACTATATTCACCCATATTATCAAGTCCCCACCGATACCCCATTGCAGTCACTATCTATCATCATAGTAAGATGTGACAGAGTCACTACTTGTCTTCTTGTCTTCTCTGCACTATGCTGTCTTCTCCATGACCCCACCATCCCATGTGTACCAATCACAATACCCCTCAATCCCCTTCTCCCTCCCTCACCCCCCACCCTTCCACACCCCTCCCCTTTGGTAACTGCTAGTCCCTTCTTGGAGTCTGTGAGTCTGCTGCTGTTTTGTTCCTTCAGTTTTGCTTCATTGTTATACTCCACAACTAAGGAAAATCATCTGGTGCTTGTCTTCCTCTGCCTGGCTTATTTCACTGAGCATAATACCCTCTAGTTCCATCCATGTTGTTGTAAATGGTAGGATTTGTTTCTTTCTTATGGCTAAATAGTATTCCACTGTGTATATGTACCACATCTTCTTTTTCCATTCATCTGCTGATGGACACTTAGGTTGCTTTCGTATCTTGGCTATTGTAAATAGTGCTGCAGTAAACAGGGGTGCATATGTCTTTTTGAATCTGAGAACTGGTTTTCTTTGGGTAAATTCCTAGAAGTGGAATTCTGGGTCAAATGGTATTTCTATTTTTTGTTTTTTGGGGAACCTCCATATTGCTTTCCACAATGGTTGAACAAGCTTAAATTCCCACCAGCAGTGCAGGAGGGTTTCCCTTTCTCCGCATCCTCGCCAGTGTTTGTGGTTTCCAATCTTCTCAATGTTAATATGATTTTCTGGCTGTGCCACAGTCTGATATTTCTGCCTCAGTTAGGAAGCTGTCCACTCCGAGTAACAGAAAAACCAACTCACCTTGGATTAAATAACAAGAGAATTTGTTCGTTCATGAAATTGCGGTGGTGAGAGTTCCAGAACTGGTCAGTCTGGAGCTCAGCCATGTCACCGTTTCTTCCATCTTTCACCTACGTCTGCTATCTGCAGTGTGGGCTTCCCATTAAGGCAGAGTGCCATGAGGTCACAGGACGTCTGCTATTGCAATTCCGTCTGCTTGCTTCCTCTTCTGTATCCAGGATAAAATTGGTTTGCCTCACTGTCTAACAAAGTTACGAGATTCCTGCTGATGGGACTACTAACTGGTTTAAATTTAGGTCACTTGAATCAACATCTATGGCAAAGAGGTAGGATTATCCTCATGCAGTCAGACCCCAGCCCTGGAGCTGATGGAAGGGTTAATCCTGCCTAAACACAATGACCTCTGCAGAATGGATATTGGGAAGGCAACAGATTTTCCACTCTAGCTGCCCTGGGAGACAGAGAGTTCAAGATTCCCTATCTTCGGGGTGTCTTTTAAAATCTGAAGAATACAATAGTAACTTTAAAGCTACTAGAAATCTCTGTGTTTTTATGGAGGGAGGTGCCTTTGTCAGAGAGATTAGAGAAAGTGAGATTGTGATCTTGTTCATCCAAGTCTCCTCATTTATGTTTCTCATATTTTTCTTCTAAGAGTCCATAAACATATACTGATTCACACACTGGCTCCATTTAAAGAGACCAAAATAATGCTTAAATTTGACACCAGAGGATAAAGATCACTGATACTAAAGTTCCCCAAGCTAGGAATTACCACAAATATTTTACCAAAACTACCAAACATTTATTAAATTATTTATTATTAAAGAAAATACATTTCTTTATAATTTTTTACCCTTTTTTTTTTTGAGAGGGCATCTCTCATATTTATTGATCAAATGGTTGTTAACAACAATAAAATTCAGTATAGGGGGGTCAATGCTCAATGTACAATCATTAATCCATCTCAAGTCTAATTCTCGTCAGTCTCCAATCTTCTGAAGCATAACAAACAAGTTCTTACATGGTGAACGAATTCTTACATAGTGAATAAATACTTACATGGTGAACAGTACAAGGGCATTCATCACAGAAACTTTCGGTTTTGATCACGCATTATGACCTATAAACATCCAGGTCAAATATGAATATTCGTTTGATTTTTGTACTTGATTTATATGTTGATCCCACATTTCTCCCTTTATTATTATTATTATTTTTATTTTTAATAAAATGCTGAAGTGGTAGGTAGATGCAAGATAAAGGTAGAAAACATAGTTTAGTGCTGTAAGAGGGCAAATGTAGATGATCAGATGATCAGGTGTGTGCCTATGGACTAAGTATTAATCCAGGCTAGACAAGGGCAGCAAGACATCCACGGATGCCGAAGATTCTCTCGAAGCAGGGGGGGTGAGGTTCTGAGCCTCACCTCTGTTGATCCCCAAATTCTCACCTGATGGCCCCCCTGCCACTGTGCCTGTCTTAGGTTGTTCCTCCCTTGAGGAATCTTACCCGTCTCTGGCTAACCAGTCATCTTCTGGGGCCATACAGGGAAATGTAAAGTTGGTAAGTGAGAGAGAAGCCATATTGTTTGAAAAGGTTAGCTTTTTACATCTTTGCAGATTTATGCCCTGTGGCTTCTATGCCCAGCACTTGTCTCGAGGTATCTTTACCACCTGGAGGAATTATGATACTTGGTAAATTCGATATGAGGCACGAATTCTATTTAAGGGTTGTAATTAGGAAGAAAGAAGAAAAGCTACAGATGTAGCATATGGAAGGAAACATGGGAGGATTGATTATTTCTTTGACATATCTTCTTGTAGAGTACCTTAAGTATGTATAGGTTTTAAACTACTAACTAATTTGCACACACATATTAACATAATAGGAATACGGTGACATAAACAAAGCAAATCTATAGTTACCATCCATCTCCAGTGAAGCCAAGAAAACCATTTAGGCACCCTAGGCATTTGTGAAAATTTGTCTATGATATGATGGATATTGTCCAACTGTACTTGAACCGTCTGAGAGAAATCAGACAAATTAAAGCAGCCCATTTCTGGGATCTGTTCACATCCCATATGTTCTTTTAACTGTAGATAGTCTATAGTCATAAGATTTTGGAGTGCTACACCTTGCACCCCTCCCAACTCCTAGTTGAGTTCCAACAGTACAGATCCGGTCAAATTCGTTGTCTCACTGTATGCACATGCCAGCCTAGACATCTCCCTCCTCATTCCTATGGCAAGTCCAGGAGACGGTGGGCTGGATGCAGCCACAACCGCAGCATCGTCCGGATACCTGTGAAGGCTTTTTGATGATGATTCCCTGGCACGAGTCCTCCAGAGAGTGCTGATGCCGGAAGCTCCTCCTCATATCGTATCTTAGTTCATTTTCTGGGTATCCAAGCTAGGCCTTGATCTTCTGCATAGAAACAAACAGACCCTTTGCCCACACTTTGACATGCCCTCTATACCACTGTGCAGAACTCATTGGAGGTCAGCACACAGTAACTGCTTTTTTTTTTTTTTTTATTAAGAGAAAGGAATATTATCAGAAAAGAGTACCTCCATAGCTGATCATCTGACACCCTTTAAGTGATCAACATTAAGGATATTTAAAGCATGCGTTGATCTTTGATTTACCAATAGTTTTATCCTGTCAAGGAGTAATCCCCCTTTTCTTTCTTTCTTTCTTTCTTTCTTTCTTTTTTTTTTTTTAATTTTTAATCTATACTTACATGAAGAATACTATGTTTACTATACTCTCCCCTATATCAGGTCCCCCCTAACAACCACATTACGGTTACTGTCCATCAGCTTAGCAAAATGTTGTAGAGTCACTACTTGTCCTCTCTGTGTTGTGCAGCCCACCCTCCCCTTTCTCCCTCCCCCCATGCATGCTAATCTTAATACCCCCCTTCTTCTCCCCCCCCCCCCACTTATCCCTCCCTGCCCACCCATCCTCCCCAGTTCCTTTCCCTTTGGTACCTGTTAGTCCATTTTTGGGTTCTGTAATTCCGCTGCTGTTTTGTTCCTTCAGTTTTTCCTTTGTTCCTATACTCCTCAGATGAGTGAAATCATTTGGTATTTCTCTTTCTCCGCTTGGCTTATTTCACTGAGCATAATACTCTCCAGCTCCATCCATGTTGCTGCAAATGGTTGGATTTTTCCACTTCTTATGGCTGAGTAGTATTCCATTGTGTATATGTACCACATCTTCTTTATCCATTCATCTACCGATGGACATTTAGGTTGCTTCCAATTCTTGGCTATTGTAAATAGTGCTGCGATAAACATAGGGGTGCATCTGTCTTTCTCAAACTTGATTGCTGCGTTCTTAGGGTAAATTCCTAGGAGTGGAATTCCTGGGTCAAATGGTAGGTCTGTTTTGAGCATTTTGATGAACCTCCATACTGCTTTCCACAATGGTTGAACTAATTTACATTCCCACCAGCAGTGTAGGAGGGTTCCCCTTTCTCCACAGCCTCGCCAACATTTGTTGTTGTTTGTCTTTTGGATGGCACCCATCCTTACTGGTGTGAGGTGATACCTCATTGTAGTTTTAATTTGCATTTCTCTGATAATTAGCAATGTGGAGCATCTTTTCATGTGTCTCTTGGCCATCTGTATTTCTTTTTTAGAGAACTCTCTGTTCAGTTCCTCTGCCCATTTTTTAATTGGGTTATTTGTTTTTTGTTTGTTGAGGCATGTGAGCTCTTTACATATTCTGGACGTCAAGCCTTTATCGGATCTGTCATTTTCAAATATATTCTCCCATACTGTAGGGTTCCTTTTTGTTCTATTGATGGTGTCTTTCACTGTACAGAAGCTTTTCAGCTTAATGTAGTCCCACTTGCTCATTTTTGCTGTTGTTTTCCTTGCCCGGGGAGATATGTTCAAGAAGAGGTCACTCAGGTTTATGTCTAAGAGCTTTTTGCCTATGTTTTTTTCCAAGAGTTTAATGGTTTCATGACTTACATTTAGGTCTTTGATCCATTTTGAGTTTACCTTTGTATATGGGGTTAGACAATGGTCCAGTTTCATTCTCCTACATGTAGCTGTCCAGTTTTGCCAGCACCATCTGTTGAAGAGACTGTCATTTTGCCATTGTATGTCCATGGCTCCTTTATCAAATATTAATTGACCATATATGTTTGGGTTAATGTCTGGAGTCTCTAATCTGTTCCACTGGTCTGTGGCTCTGTTCTTGTGCCAGTACCAAATTGTCTTGATTACTATGGCTTTGTAGTAGAGCTTGAAGTTGGGGAGTGAGATCCCCCCTACTTTATTCTTCTTTTTCAGGATTGCTTTGGCTATTCGGGGTCTTTGGTGTTTCCATATGAATTTTTGAATTATTTGTTCCAATTCATTGAAGAATGTTGCTGGTAATTTGAGAGGGATTGCATCAAATCTGTATATTGCTTTGGGCAGGATGGCCATTTTGATGATATTAATTCTTCCTAGCCATGAGCATGGGATGAGTTTCCATTTATTAGTGTCCCCTTTAATTTCTCTTAAGAGTGACTTGTAGTTTTCAGAGTATAAGTCTTTCACTTCTTTGGTTAGGTTTATTCCTAGGTATTTTATTCTTTTTGATGCAATGGTGAATGGAATTGTTTTCCTGATTTCTCTTTCTATTGATTCATTGTTAGTGTATAGGAAAGCTACAGATTTCTGTGTGTTAATTTTGTATCCTGCAACTTCGCTGTATTCCGATATCAGTTCTAGTAGTTTTGGAGTGGAGTCTTTAGGGTTTTTTATGTACAGTATCATATCATCTGCAAATAGTGACAGTTTAACTTCTTCTTTACCAATCTGGATTCCTTGTATTTCTTTGTTTTGTTTGATTGCCGTGGCTAGGACCTCCAGTACTATGTTAAATAACAGTGAGGAGAGTGGGCATCCCTGTCTGGTTCCCGATCTCAGAGGAAATGCTTTCAGCTTCTCGCTGTTCAGTATAATGCTGGCTGTTGGTTTATCATAGATGGCCTTTATTATGTTGAGGTACTTGCCCTCTATTCCCATTTTGCTGAGAGTTTTTATCATGAATGGATGTTGAATTTTGTCAAATGCTTTTTCAGCATCTATGGAGATGATCATGTGGTTTTTGTCTTTCTTTTTGTTGATGTGGTGGATGATGTTGATGGATTTTCGAATGTTGTACCATCCTTGCATCCCTGGGATGAACCTCACTTGGTCATGGTGTATGATCCTTTTGATATACTGTTGAATTCTGTTTGCTAATATTTTATTGAGTATTTTTGCATCTACATTCATCAGGGATATTGGTCTGTAATTTTCTTTTTTGGTGGGGTCTTTGCCTGGTTTTGGTATTAGGGTGATGTTGGCTTCATAGAATGAGTTTGGGAGTATTCCCTCTTCTTCTATTTTTTGGAACACTTTAAGGAGAATGGGTATTATGTCTTCTCTGTGCATCTGATAAAATTCCGAGGTAAATCCGTCCGGCCCCGGGGTTTTGTTCTTGGGTAGTTTTTTGATTACCGTTTCAATTTCTTTGCTTGTAATTGGTTTGTTTAACTTTTGTGTTTCTTCCTTGGTCAGTCTTGGGAGGTTGTATTTTTCTAGGAAGTTGTCCATTTCTTCTAGGTTTTCCAACTTGTTGGCATATAGGTTTTCATAGTAGTCTTTAATAATTCTTTGTATTTCTGTGGAGTCTGTCGTGATTTTTCCATTCTCATTTCTGATTATGTTGATTTGTGTTGATTCTCTTTTTCTCTTAATAAGTTGGGCTAGAGGCTTATCTATTTTGTTTATTTTTTCAAAGAACCAGCTCTTGGTTTCGTTGATTTTTGCTACTGTTTTATTCTTCTCAATTTTGTTTATTTCTTCTCTGATCTTTATTATGTCCCTCCTTCTGCTGACTTTAGGCCTCATTTGTTCTTCTTTTTCCAGCTTTGATAATTGTGATGTTAGACTATTCATTTGGGATTGTTCTTCCTTCTTCAAGTGTGCCTGGATTGCTATATACTTTCCTCTTAAGACTGCTTTCGCTGCGTCCCAGAGAAGTTGGGGCTTAGTGTTGTTGTTGTCATTTGTTTCTATATATTCCTTGACCTCTATTTTGATTTGTTCATTGATCCATTGATTATTTAGTAACATGTTGTTAAGCCTCCATGTGTTTGTGAGCCTTTTTGTTTTCTTTGTAGAATTTATTTCTACTTTTATACCTTTGTGGTCTGAAAAATTGGTTGGTAGAATTTCAATATTTTGGAGTTTACTGAGGCTGTTTTTGTGAGCTAGTATGTGGTCTATTCTGGAGAATGTTCCATGTGCACTTGAGAAGAATGTATATCCTGTTGCTTTTGGATGTAGAGTTCTATAGATGTCTATTAGGTCCATCTGTTCTAGGGTGTTGTTCAGTGCCTCTGTGTCCTTACTTATTTTCTGCCCAGTGGATCTATCCTTCGGGGTGAGTGGTGTGTTGAAGTCTCCTAAAATGATTGCATTGCAGTCTATTTCCCTCTTTAGTTCTGTTAGTATTTGCTTCACATATGCTGGTGCTCCTGTATTGGGTGCATATATATTTAGAGTGGTTATATCCTCTTGTTGGACTGAGCCCTTTATCATTATGTAGTGTCCTTCTTTATCTCTTGTTACTTTCTTTGTTTTGAAGTCTATTTTGTCTGATATTAGTACTGCAACCCCTGCTTTCTTCTCACTGTTGTTTGCCTGAAGTATGTTTTTCCATCCCTTGACTTTTAGTCTGTGCTTATCTTTGGGTTTAAGGTGAGTTTCTTGTAAGCAGCATATAGATGGGTCTTGCTTTTTTATCCATTCTATTACTCTGTATCTTTTGATTGGTGCATTAAGTCCATTTACATTTAGGGTGACTATTGAGAGATATGTACTTATTGCCATTGCAGGCTTTAGATTCGTGGTTACCAAAGGTTCAAGGTTAGCTTCTTTAGTATCTTACTGCCTAACTTAGTTCACTTATTGAGGTGTTATATACACTGTCTGGAGATTCTTTTCTTCTCTCCCTTCTTATTCCTCCTCCTCCATTCTTCATATGTTGTGTGTTTTGTTCTGTGCTCTTTTTAGGGGTGCTCCCATTTAGAGCAGTCCCTGTAGGATGCCCTGTAGAGGTGGTTTGTGGGAAGCAAATTCCCTCAGCTTTTGCTTGTCTGGGAATTGTTTAATCCCGCCATCATATTTAAATGATAGTCGTGCTGGATACAGTATCCTTGGTTCAAGGCCCTTCTGTTTCATTGCATTAAGTATATTGTGCCATTTTCTTCTGGCCTGTAGGGTTTCTGTCGAGAAGTCTGATGTTAACCTGATGGGTTTTCCTTTATAGGTGATCTTTTTCTCTCTAGCTGCCTTTAAAACTCTTTCCTTGTTCTTGATCCTTGCCATTTTAATTACTATGTGTCTTGGTGTTGTTCTCCTTGGATCCTTTCTGTTGGGGGTTCTGTGTAATTCCATGGTCTGTTCGATTATTTCCTCCCCCAGTTTGGGGAAGTTTTCAGCAATTATTTCTTCAAAGAGACTTTCTATCCCTTTTCCTCTTTCTTCTTCTTCTGGTATCCCTATAATACGGATATTATTCCTTTTGGCTTGGTCACATAGTTCTCTTAGTGTTGTTTCATTCCTGGAGATCCTTTTATCTCTCTCTATGTCAGCTTCTATACATTCCTGTTCTCTGGCTTCTATTCCTTCAATGGCTTCTTGCATCTTATCCATTCTGCTTATAAATCCTTCCAGGGATTGTTTCACTTCTGTGATCTCCTTCCTGACATCTGTGATCTCTCTCCGGACTTCATTCCACTGCTCTTGCATTTTTCTCTGCATCTCTGTCAGCATGTTCATGATTTTTATTTTGAATTCTTTTTCAGGAGGACTGGTTAGGTCTGTCTCCTTCTCAGGTGTTGTCTCTGTGATCTTTGTCTGCCTGTAGTTTTGTCTTTTCATGGTGATAGAGATAGTGTGCAGAGCTGGTACAAGTGACCGCTGGAAGAGCTTCCCTTCTTGTTGGTTTGTGGCCTTCCTCACCTGGGAGAATAGCGACCTCTAGTGGCTTGTGCTGGGCAGCTGTATGCAGACAGGGCTTCTGCTTCCTGCCCGGTTGCTATGGGGTTTATGTCCACTGTTGCTGTGGGCGTGGCCTGGCTGGGGCTGCGCCTCCAAAATGGTGGAGCCCCGTTGGAGGGGGAGCGGCTGGGAGGCTATTTATCTCCGTAAGGGGCCTCTGTGCTCCCTGCTGCCCAGGGGGTTAGAGTGCCCAGAGATCCCCAGATTCCCTGCCTCTGGTCTAAGTGACCTGTCCTGCCCCTTTAAGACTTCCAAAAAGCACTCTCCAAACCAAAACAACAACAGCAACAATGAGAGAGGGAAGAGGAAAAAAAAAAAAAAAAAAAGGAAAAAACACTTGATTTTTTTTTTTGTCCTCAGGCCCCGGTCCCAGGCACCCGCTCACTGGTCCTGCTGCCCTGCCTCCCTAGCACCAGGGTCCCTGTCCCTTCAAGGCTTCCAAAAAGCACCCACCCACTGGTCCCGCAGGGAAAAACATGTGATATTTTTTGTCCTCAGGCACCGGTCCCAGGCACCCGCTCACCAGTCCCGCCGCCCTGCCTCCCTAGCACCAGGGTCCCTGTCCCTTTAAGGCTTCCAAAAAGCACTCGCCATAAAGAGAAAAAAAAGGGGAAAAACGCGTGATTTCCTCCGTCCTCAGGTGCCGGTCTCAGGCACCTGCCCACCGGTCCCGCAGGGAAAAACGCGGGATATTCTTTGTCCTCAGGCACCGGTCCCAGGCACCCTCTCACCAGTCCCACCGCCCTGCCTCCCTAGCACCGGGGTCCCTGTCCCTTTAAGGCTTCCAAAAAGCACTCACCAAAAAGAGAAAAAAAAAGGGGAAAAACGCGCGATTTCCTCCGTCCTCAAGTGCCGGTCCCAGGCACCCGCTCACCGGTCCCGCCACCCTGCCTCCCTAGCATCGGGGTCCCTGCCCCTTTAAGGCTTCCAAAAAGCACTCGCCAAAAAAAAAAGAAAAAAAAACCGCTCCGGTTTCTTTCCACCCGCCGGGAGCCGGGGGGAGGGGCACTCGGGTCCTGCCAGGCCGGAGCTTGTATCTTACCCCCTTCGCAAGGCACTGGGTTCTTGCAGGTGTGGATGTGGTCTGGATGTTGTCCTGTGTCTTGTGGTCTCTATTTTAGGAAGATTTTTCTTTGTTATATTTTCATAGCTCTATGTGTTTTTGGGAGGAGATTTCCACTGCTCTACTCACGCCGCCATCTTGGCTTTGCCCAATTTTTTATCCTTTTTACAAAGATAAACTAAGAAATTAGACAAGGGCAAGTTTATCCTATTCAAAAGATTCCCCAAACAGAAGAAACAATGGTTCATGTTGAATACACTTTTAAAACACCAAACAAGGCAATCCTTGGGTCCAGAAGAGAATCTGGTTGAGCTGGTCAAACAGACAACCAGTATCAGAATTTTCAAGCATTGTTTCACCAGCTTTCTGAAAAGTGGTACATTTTTTACTTTATCAGAATAGGTTGATTACACTTTTTCAGTACTAAGTGTTCTTACTCCTCTATGCTTCTAAAATTCAGTTTAAGGTAGTTAAACGCTTTCTAAGAGGGGCTGAGGCCTATGAGCCCTCTGGAAATCTCTGTCCATGGTGCCATGCTTGAGATGTTTGGGTACTAGTTTTAGAGCTTTCCCTCCTGAGCACTGGGGGAGGGTGGGAGGGAGAAAGACATGTTAGATATGGAAATTACTCTTTTTTTCAATATTCAGTCTCTGGTATACCACAAATATCTTATTTGGGCATGAGTATTCCTGCACTGAGAAATGAGTACTTCGACCATATTCATGACAGGGTTCCTTTATGGAAGCCCTACTTCCCATTGGAAATTTGTTAGGAGAATTAGGCCTTTGAATGAAGAGTGCTGATGAATTCCAGACATTTCCACAGCTGCCCTGGCCCTTTCTTTCCATGAGCCTTCACTTCCTACTTTCATAGTTCCAGCTGTACATATCCTAGCTGGCTTTATTGTTGCCATTATTGTGGCTGGGCATCAAGAATTTAAAAAGGTCAAGAATTAGGAAAACATGTCTGCATATTGTCAAGGTATTTTTGTGATTTCCCAAACATATTCATTGTTCAGTGTTTCCCAAAGTGTGCTCTGTGGAACCCAAGTGCCAGAGGATGTTGGGAAGAGTTTGGAATAGAGTTTCACTTAGATAAAGGTGGTTTTAACAAATTTAAGTGGCAGAATTTCTCAGGCCTTTAATGTGCATTCCATATTTCCAAGAAAAAGGATATGCAGTACTTTTCCCACTTTTGGCCATGGAATCCTTTTTCTTGAAGAGCATTTCATATAACACATCTGAGGAACATGTTCTGGGAAATGCTTATCTATGTCAAATTATCATGTCTTCTGGGAAACTGTTACCTGCTTATGTTTTTTCATTTGTTATTAGCTGATCCTGGGATTCTATTCTATAACAAAATCCAGTAAGGAAAGTTTTGCCATTTTTCCAAAGGGTAGTAGGATAGAAAAAGACCTCTAAGCTATTTTCTCAAGGACAGCAGATCTGATTCAAAATCAGAAGCCTCTGATTCATCTTAACTGTGCTTCTGAGGGCAGAGGACATTCGCCATTAACCTCTAACTGAATCCTTTTTCCCATCTTAAAGTACATTCTGCTTTGTAAATACAAGGTCATAATAAACTTGGGAAGTAGTAATACTCTGGTATTAGATAAGTGACGTAAGTTTTGTAGAAGCACTTTTTCAGCTCACTCTTCAGGCAAGGGTGAATGCCGCACACGTAAACTGCAAATGGAGATGAGGGTCTGGGGTCAGCTACGAGTTCATGTTAAGTTCTGAGTCTGCCCCGTGGGAACAGAACTCTAATTATCTGTGTTAAGGGGCTGTAGCTGAAAAGCTCACAGGCCGCTCCTAGAACAGCAACATGATCACATGACAGCCAGGCTCTGCTGGGACTGAAGACCCAGATGAAATCTCTTTTTATTCAAGCCTAGAATACATTTCATTGTAGAATTTTGGTAATCGAATAAATTCTAGTAAACTGTATTATCTGGTGTGGATGTGGAAGAAGGCTTTTTCTATATTTTATGATGTTATTTTTTCATATTATAAAAGCAAGAGATCAGTGTGGACAAACACACAAAAGTATGCAGATAGAATAAAAATCATCCATAATCCCTCTAATCAGAAATAACTGGTCTTGATATTTTGGCTTGTCTATTTCAATATTTTATTTCTCTTTGAGGTGACTCATATTTATTTTTCTGGATGCTTTGAGTGTGTTTCTGAACAGTTTGTGACCCTAACGCTGGAGGATAGAATATATTTTGGCTTTTCAGGAGAGCCACACTGGTGAGCCTGCCTAGCCATAGAGACACAAATTCAGCAAGAGTTTTCTTCTACTGTAGCCCTGAATTATGGTAAAGTAATTCTACTACTACAACTTATACTATACTGCCATTAACACACATGGTAATCCCTATGCTAAAGGAAACTGTGAGCGTTTTCTATAGGCTAGCATCTGTCCTATTTTAAATGCGTTATTCTAGTTATGCCTCATAATAACACTAGTGATGTGTTCTGTTACTGTCCCCATCATGCAGGTGAGGAAACCTGGGCACAGAGATGATGAACTTGTCCAAGGTCACAAGGAGCAAGTGATGGAGCTCAGATATGGATCTGGATTCCAGCTGGAGTCTGCTCCTTCTTTAGCTTGAGATGTTAACTGAGATTTAGTAAAGTGAATGCTGCCTTCACTAGGGGGCTGAATGGAGCTAATATGGAACACCATAATTTATATCTGAGAAATCATCATGGCTTCAGCCAGCTTGATTCTAACTCCTCCAGCGTGTTCAGATACAAGGGTGCACTTCATGGGGCAGGGGTGGGGGATGAGGGGAGAGAGAGAGAGAATGAAAGAGTTAACTCTATTTGAGAGCAATGTGCCCCTCAACACAGCAGTAGGCCAGATGCCGGGAGCTAAGGAGGAAGGAAGAATGTGGTCTATGTTTGGGGCTAACGTGTAGAAGGAATGATGAAATAGACACAAGTGACTAGAGATGCTGCCTGGGGCAGCAGTCAGGCATGCAAGGTGGGAAACAAAATCCAAGGTACACTGACAACCATTATAAACAACTGCAGAGAGGACAGGACATCCCATAGTCCTGTAGAAAGGGGCATGGAGTTAGATTTACGTATTATGGGGTAGCTCAGTCCTAAAAACCTTGAAAACTGGGGACACTTGGGTTACATACCTAATACAAAACATATCCTGTGTAACATATATTTTTTTTTTGAGAGGGCATCTCTCATATTTATTGATCAAATGGTTGTTAACAACAATAAAATTCAGTATAGGGGGGTCAATGCTCAATGTACAATCATTAATCCATCTCAAGCCTAATTCTCGTCAGTCTCCAATCTTCTGAAGCATAACGAACAAGTTCTTACATGGTGAACGAATTCTTACATAGTGAATAAATACTTACATGGTGAACAGTACAAGGGCATTCATCACAGAAACTTTCGGTTTTGATCACGCATTATGACCCATAAACAATCAGGTCAAATCTGTGTAATATATTTTACTTACACAACTTGAATCATAATATATATCATTTGAGAACTTTTTTTAATGTAGCATTTTATTGTGGGTAAAAAACAATTTAAATGTTTTTGAGAATGTTATCATAAGGATGTACCATCATTTTCACAACTATTTTTCTATTGTTAGACATCTGTGGTGTTTTCCAATTTTTTTGCCTATATAAGTAACAGGGATATATAAGACAAGGATACCCATTGTCATCATCTACTAGATAATTTAACAATATAGTAAGACATGAAAAAATGAAGACATAATTGAAAAAAGACAAAATAATATTTTTTTTGTAGATGATGACTGACAACAGAAAATTCAAGAGAAATGATAAGCAATGTATTAGAACTAACAAGAGAGTCCAGCACAGTTGCTGGGTCCAATGTTAACATTAAAAAAAAATCAGTGATATCCTTGTATACTAACAAAACCAATTAGAAAATTATAGTCTATAAGTTCAATTTTAATCAAAATCCCAAGAGACATTTTAGAGAAACATTGCAGCTTATCCTAAAACTCACATAGAAGAGTTTATGTTGTCTTATATACTTAGTTTTCTGTTATCTTTGGACTTCATATTAATGGTATCATAATGTATGTAATCTTTGATGTCTTCCTATTTTAAACTAATGTTATTTATTTCTGAGCTTCATCCAAATGTATGTGGATGCTCAGTAATTTACTCATTTTTCAGTGCTAACATGGAACACCATAATTTATATCTGCACAGTACTGTGAAGGGTATTCTTTTTTATTTTTCACTTTTTAAATGGAAGTATCATTGATATGCAATCTTATATGTGTTTCAAATATACAACACAGTGGTTCAGCAATTACCCATATTATTAAATCCTCACCCCACTAGTGCAGTTACTATCTGTCAACATGGGAAGATGTTACAGAATCATTGGCTGTATTCTCCATGCTGTATTACCATCCTGTGACCGACTTATATTATGATTGAGAATTTTTGTGTCCCTTTATCCCCCTCACCCTCCCCACCCAGCCACTCAAACCCCTCCTCCATGGTAACCACTCACTTCACAGTGTCTGTGAGTTTCCTGTTGCTTTGTTTCTTCTGTTTTGCTTTGTTATTACATTCTACAAATAAGTGAAGTTATTTGTTATTTGTCTTTCTCCTGGTTTATTTCACTGAGCATAACATCCTCTAGATCCATCCATGTTGTCACAAATGACAGGATTTCTTTTCTTTTTATGGCGGAATAATATTCCATTGTGTGTATGTACCACATCTTCTTTATCTACCCATCTATTGATGGATGACACTTCAGTTGCTTGCATTAGCTATTGTAAATAATGAGGCAATAATCATAAGGTTGCATATATCTTTTTGATTCAGGGGTTTTGTTTTCTTTGGGTAAATTCCTAGAATTGGAATTACTGGATCACATGGTATTTCTAATTTTAGATTTTTTAATAACTTCCATACTGCTTTCCATAGTAGCTGCACCAATTGACATTCCTACCAACAGTGCAGGAGGGTTCCCATTTCTCCACTTCCTCACCAACACTTGTTATCTCTTGTGTTTTGGATAGTGGTCATCTAACTGGTATGAGGTGACACCTCATTGTGGTTTGATTTGCATTTCTCTGGTGGTTAGTGATGTGGAGCATCTTTTCATGTGCCTGTTGGCCATCTGTATTTGTTTCTTAGGGAAATGTCTGTTTGGGTCATCTGCCCATTTTAGTTTTTATTAAGGTGTCATTGATATGCAATCTTTTTTTATTAAAGTATCATTGATATACAATCTTAATGAAGGTTTCACATGAGCAACATTGTGGTTTTTTCACCCATATTATCAAGTCCACCCCCCAACACCATTGCAGTCACTGTCCCTCAGTGTAGTAAGATGCTGTAGAGTTATTATTTGTCTTCTCCATGCTATACTGCATTCCCTGTGACCTACCTATAGTGTGTGTGCTAATTATAATGCCCCTTAATCCCCTTCTCCCTCCCTTCCCAACACCTTCCCTTTGGTAACTGCTAGTCCCTCCTTGGACTGCTGCTGTTTTGTTCCTTCAGTTTTGCCTTGTTGTTATACTCCACAAATGAGGGAAATCATTAGGCACTTGTCTTTCTCTGCCTGGTTTATTTCACTGAGCATAATACCCTCTAGCTCCATCCATGTTGCTGCAAATGGTAGGATTTGTTTTCTTCTTATGGCTGAATAATATTCCATTATGTATGTGTACTATATCTTCTTTATCCATTCATCTACTGATGGACACTTAGGTTGCTTCCATTTCTTGGCTATTGTAAATAGTGCTGCGATAAACATAGGGGTGCATCTGTCTTTTTCAAACTGGGCTGCTGCATTCTTAGGGTAAATTCCTAGAAGGGGAATTCCTGGGTCAAATGGTATTTCTATTTTGAGCTTTCTGAGGAACTTCCATACTGCTTTCCACAATGGTTGAACTAATTTACATTCCCACCAGCAGTGTAGGAGGGTTCCCTTTTCTCCCCATTCTCACCAGCATTTGTTGTTGCTTGTCTGTTGGATGTTGGCCACCCTAACTGGTGTGAGGTGATACCTCATTGTGGTTTTAATTTGCATTTCCCTGATAATTAGTGATGTGGAACATCTTTTCATGTGTCTGTTGGCCATCTGAATTTCTTCGCTGGAGAAGTGTCTGTTCATCCTCTGCCCATTTTTTAATTGGGTTATTTGTTGGGACATTCTTGAACATGTCTCATGCAGGACATCTGTGAGTTTCTGGAGCTTCTCTAGAGTTTAGGCTAAGGCATTTATGTTCTAGAAGTGAAATTGCTGCATCAAGGGGTACAAGCTTCATCAGCTTCACTAGGTAATGCAGAATTGTCTGCCACAAGTGGAAGAGTTTCTGTTGCTCCACATCCTCTTAACACTGGTGTCATCAAAGCTTTACATTTTTATCAATCCAGTGCTCATGAAATGGCACCTCGTAATGGTTTTAGTTGTTTCATTTCCTTCCTAATAAATTGAGTATATTTTTGCTATTCATGTTTTCTATGATATGCCTATTCTTTTGTCCATTTTTCTATTGAACTCTTTGATTTTCCTTATTGATTCTTTGAAGTTCTTCATACAGTTTGGATACTAATTCTTTGTTGGTTATATATGTGACATAATTTATCTTGGTTTGTAGCTTTTAAAAAACTTTCTTTTTCTGATATAGAAGTTTTAAATTCTTAATATAATTGAATGACTTTCCCACTTTTGGGGGTTAGGGAGAGTCTTATCTTACTGTTGTTTTAATTTGGATTTCTTTGCTCTCTAAAGTTGCAACGGTTGAACATTTTTTCATGTTTATTGGCCATTTATATTTCTGTCAGCTTCTTTATGACCTTTTGCCCATTTTCTCTTGATTTGCAAGGGACTTCATATGTTAAAGATATTAACAATGTCATATTTGATGGGGATATTTCCCCTAGTTTTTAGTTAAATTTTCTTTAAAATCCCTTTATGGAATATGTATTTAAATGTACTATTCTTACTTTTCCTGTTTTCCTATGTTGTTTTGAACTTGACCATCTGGAATTAATTTTATGGAGAAGAGGTGGCATTAATTAACTATCCTTGTCCACTGATTTGTGCTACCATTTTTATTGTATATGTATATTTTTATATTTATTTGGATCTGTTTCTGGGCCATATACTTTGCTGTGTTAATTATAACTAATCTATCACTCCTTGCCCAAGATATGTACATTGTGTATTATTATCTTTATAGTAAATTTTACTGTTCGGTAAGGCCAATTCCTTTTATTGTTCCTCCTTGTCAAACTTTTTTGGCTCATCTTTTGGCTGTGCTATAGTCATTCTCAGCCAGAGTATTTTCTAAACAAACAGGGCCTGCTGACATAATTCCCTATCTCCCTTGATGGAGAATAAGAACAAGATAAAAAGAATAAAAAAAAAAGAATAAAGAAAGCAGGACTTTATGGACAATGTGATTATTCCTGCTGCAAAAACAAACCATCTAGATTAATGTTATCAGTTAATCTGTGGGGAAATAATACTGTGATATAGGAATCAATGATGTGCTCTCAGTGTCTTCTCTCCATCAGAGCGGTTAGAAAGAGTTCCTTCCTTTGTTTAAGCTTTGGTTGTTGAGTTTGAGAAAGTGAAGGTGCAACAAAAAATGGAGTTGGACCAACAGGTTATCTGTCAGGCAGGGCTAGTTTTTCCCAACTCCAGAGACCAGACTTGAGGCAGGGAGATGCTTGGAGTCGGTGTGTGTTGGGGAGAGACCAGTGTGGCTCCTGCCTGGTGTGGGGGCCATGTGGAAAGCCTCCCCAGCCTTCACTCCAGCAAGCACCAAGGGTCCTAGGTTCTAGTCTTCCACAGAAAGAAATCAGGCCCCAGGGATTTTGAATAGTAAGTCGATTTGAGTAATTTATATGTGTAAATTTGCTATTAAAGAGCGTTCTGATCTCTGTTTGAGTGTATGCAGTTTAAATCCTGCCCAAGCCTGTTGTGCTGAGGGGCTTGGTTGTCTTTTGTGAGGCCCCAGACACCAGAGCCAGGCACAACTGAACAAGAGGTTAACCTAGTCACCCTTGATCAGGGACAGAAATACACAACTATGTAAAATCTTACACTATGCAGAATAAGTCACTTATTCCTCTTATATAACCATTGCTCATCTGTAAAATGGGGAGGCATACATATATCTTCTCACATGCCAGAAATGATTTTGGATAAATAAGACGATGCTTGTAAAAGTACACTTGATAAAATGATGCTAAACAAGTTTAGGAAAAATTCTCCTTTGTATATTTGCACTTTTCTGTTCTTTTCAGTTACTCAGAAGAAAGAAGGTAACTTTTAAGGGGAAGAGCACAGTTTGGCAAAAGACTGAATATGGGTGCTTGTAAAATAGCAGAGTCTTTGAGGACAGTACACAAATAATGCTACCCAACAGTGTTATTAATTGTAGTGATATCACCTGTTGATTAATGGCTCTATTAGTTTCTTCCTCTGAATGACCCAAGATATTCTGAATGCAAACATTTTGCATGGCTATTTCTTGACATATTTTTCCAGTGCAGCAACTAATAGCAAAGCAAGTTAGAAGTAGGTGATAGAAAGCAAAGGGAAGATTTAGCTATAGGTTACGAACTGGTGACCTGAGAGTGAAGTTTGACTTGCAGATATATTTTGTGGAGACATAATTGTGGTTGGCAGTGTGTCAGAAAAGGCCTTGAATTGTTGTCAGAATTTAAAAAGCTGGAGATTTCATATGAAAACGATTGCTTGGAGCTAGATAACTGCCTCCTTCTTTTGACAGACCTGCTTTTCTCAGTTTGCCATAGTCTACACCACTCTCTTTATCCTCTTCTGGTCCTCATTTATAACTCCTAACTGGTCACTCCAGTCATTTGAGCTTGGAACCCTTGATTTAGATTATACCCACGGATGGGGACAGATCTTTTGTGGTCTAGATTAGGACCCTAAAAAGGAATTCTTAGTTCTTCAAAAAGTCTGTGGAAAGAAAGCTATTTCAATACATCTGAGGTAAGATGTTTTTCTTTAAATAAGGACATTCTTTATAGATCACATGTTAAAATAACTACCTTTGTTTTGAAATGCATTATGGTTGAATGGGCTTTCCTTGAAGTAACAATGGATATAGTAAACTACCCTGATAGCTACTAAAACTCTTCTGAAAGGCAAAGAATCTAGCTTTCTATGCAAACAGCAGCAACTGCTAACCACCTACCAAACTACCAAAACAAGTGGAATACAACTTGTGGTGGCAATCAGATATTGCATCTTAAAGTGATGGAAACTTTCAAGGAATTTGCTTGCATTACCAACACCTACAAACTTGGGACAGAGCACCAGCAAAGATGCATGTGTATTTTGGAAAGTTAACAATATCGGCTGGATGCCACCATGTCACCACATAGTCCCCGGTTCACAAACAGAGAAAATGGGGCCCTCAGCGAAATGACTGTGTGTATAGAGTGAGAGAGAACACTGGGCACAGTGGCATAGTACAGTGTCTTAAAAGGGTGTGATTTGGTTTTCTCTCGGCAGTGCTGGAAATTGACCATCATTTGGTTGTTTCAGACAATTCCCACTGGCATTTGTGTGGTCTCTTCTGGTTATTGTGTGTCTCATCTCAAGAAGTTTGAATCCTTCAGTGGAAGGCAATTCCTTAGTGACTTCCACAACCAAATGATCAGATTGATTTGCCTTAAAGAGCTGGCCTCAAAAATGCATCAATATGCTTAGGCAAATACACATCATTGCCATCACCTGACTGTGGAACCTGGACCAAAGGTTACGAGAGCGCCAGCTTGATTCTCTCTTTCCTAAGAAGGCCAACCCTCCCATGCCCCCAACTCAATGGAGTACAAAGTTGATTTGAGTATTTTATTTATAAATGTACATTTACTATAAAAGCTGTTGCATTTTAGACAATTTTTATTTTTTTAATGATTTTTCAGAGGCATTTTAGAATAAATATTTTAAATGAAGGTTAGTGTAACCGACAGAGAACATTGGCCCACCCAGAGCAGTAACATCTTTTGGACAGACTCACATAGGAGGTGGGCCATTTCAATTCGTTAGGTCTTACACTGTGTATAGATAACTATCACACGCTTTGCATTAATAGTACATGGGAAGAATGAGGAAATGTTGTGAAGGTTTGCTAGTGAAAAATAAAGTTACCCATTTTTTTATTTTTGTAAGAAAGAGAGGGGAATAGCTTTTGGAGTATGAGGGAAAAAAATCAGATATACTTCCTCAGGAACAATAAATCACTCACTTGCCTCATCTCTTTTTTAAACAAACACATTTACATTGTAGCTCAACAGAGCAGAGCATTTTTTCCCCCTGGGTTCTCAAAGATTATTTGAAAAGAAGTAGATCATACTCATTATGCTGCCTTGGGAAAAACAAGATCTAGTCTGCCTGAGCTGCCATGTAACAGACTCCAAATGAAATATAAATCAAATATAAATAGAAACAGTTGGCAATTAGAATTTAGAAAATGTTGGCGATTATTCTGTGCTGGTGCCTATTGTTTATTATGGGAAAGCTCATTTCGCAGTTGGAGAATGGGGCTTTATTTTTCTTGACTCGATTCAGGCTTCAATACATGTACAATGAGTCTCACTAAGAAATATGTATAAATGGGTTTGTGAAACCAGAAGAGAATGTGCAATATTCATATAATCCTTACATAATGGATGGAGTTCCACATGTAAAAAGTATTCTATAAAAGTTGGTTGTGAATGATGATATTGTACAGGTTTTGTGCATTATTTGTGGTACTCTGTTAATATCATGCAAAGTGTAAACATCCACATTATCAAAATATTTAATAAAACATGCAGGGGGTTAATCAAAATACATTTTCAAAACTTTTTAATTTTTTCTAGTTTTTCTTTTTTTTAATTTTTTTTTCTGTAAAACAGCAAACACCTCCATGAGAAGTCTGGGGAACATGGAAGTGACTTCACCTCTCCTCAATGTACTGAATCTATAATTCGTCACTGACTATGTGCAACAGCTTCGCATTTTCTAAGGCACAATTTTTAATGAAATGATGTGTAGATTTCAATCTAACAACAGCTCATCCAAATGACAAAATGGTCAAAATACCTCCAGTGGCTGAGGAAATTTCTGCACTTACACAGAACCCGCATGCAGAGAACTGTCTAGCGTGTAAATAAATAATTGCTAGCCATACTCAATAAGACACAGAAAAAAAATTATTGCTTACATAACAGGAAAACATCTACTTGATCTCCTTTTATGACTACATTAACCTATTAGGAGTACATCCATAGTCTACATTCACAAAATGTCATCTTCAGTTATTTGCCATCATTTTAAGGCAGAATAAATAGTTTCCCTTTCCCCAGTCTTAAAGAAAACAGCCTGGAGATGTAGAATGTGATGCTTCTTAGTAACTTGAGTCCTTTCTGGACAGCTGAAACTCATTCCTCAGGGCCAAAACCAAACCAGCTCTCCACAAGAATTCCTCTCTAAACTTCTCCTTGAGCAAGTTCCAGAATTCCTGATGGCAAAGAGTGTTGGTGATGTAGGAGAATAAAGGAGAGCAGATACCTACTAGGGTGGGCAGGGCGCAATGTGAGCTGTGGATCCTCGCTGATCACACACCAGTGGCTTATCACATCATATGTCACTGGGGTCTTATTAAGATGGATTTAATGGTTTTCTGTAAACACCTGTGCTTCGGGCCCTCCAAGAGAACTTGCAGGCCAGGGTGAGCAGTGGTCATGCCTTACGGTGGACTGATCTCAATGGGCTACCATAGGCCTCATACTGAGTCTCACTGAATCTAGGGCTGAGGAGAAGCAAGAACCGCAGCTGGCGTGGCTAGCATTGAGCCACCACTCTTTTGAAGATTAACTTCCTCAGATTTTGGTAATAACTCTGGAAATGATGACTGAAAAACTTCCCTCTGGCTTCTTCCTACCCTTGGGCACTGTCCCAGAGTGTAAGTCTAGCTTACATTGCAGGGTTCTCTTTGATGGACCAGCCTATATTAATGACATAATGTCCAAAATACACAAAATCTAATACTAACGGTGCAATAATTTATTGGTATGACTTCTACCTCAAAATGTAAGCAATACAAATGTTTCAGGATTACAGTATATTATCAGACTAGCGTTTTTGCATTAAAAACAAGTTTTAGCTTGGAGCTATTTGATGTGATTTTTAGTTTCTGAAATGCATTAATTGTATGCTCCTGTCTTAAAAGACCACGTGTCTTCAATTGGCATGTCTTGCACTTTCTGCAGCTCAATTCTGTAAACATAAAGTGTTTAATTCCTAGAAATACTAAAACAAAACAGGTTTATTGTGTCATTTATCTCATTAATTCCCAAGGAAAAGAATAACACATTTTAAACAGTGAGCCTGTCTGACCATACTAAGACCTTTTTAGAAATACTGGGATCATTAGAGTTCGATATTCTTTTGTATATACTGTGCAAATGCAAAACAAAACAAAAAAAACAAATCAAGAAAAACACAAACACCGTGCTACAAAAACCAGATACCATTTTTCAGAACAGCCTTTCAGAAATTAGATGAATGCTGAGAAGCCCCCGAACTTGGGATTTTGTTAAATGATTGCCTGAAGACACCCTCAATAAAGAGATAGTGAAGAATCTGGAAGCTTGAAAACCATGTCACAATGTTGTGGGTTGGCCAGCACCTGTGACAAAGAAAACAGCAATATTTTAAGCAGTTAAACACATCTTCCTTCAGATATTTAAACATTTCTGAAATTAACAGTGACCTCTGCCCAAGTGCCTTCTCTCTAGATAGAGGACACTTGCCCCACCCTGTTACTCAAAGTGGGGTTTAAGGATAAGCGGGACTGGAGTCACTTGGAGCTTGTTAGAAATGTAGGCTTAAGCCCCACCCCAGACCTTAAGGAGCCCAGGGCATTCACATGCTCTCTGAAGTGTGGTGGAAATCCTCTGGATTTCATCCTAAACCGAACGATCTCCATCAAATTTTCTACCATGTCTTCTGGGGCAAATAAGCAGAACAATAATCCCTCTTCTCTCAGTTTCTTAAGGTTTTTGATTTCTCTAAGAATAAATAAATACATTGCAACATGGGAAATTTGCCCTATGATCTGGAAATAGATGACTCCATTTAGCAAAGAAAAATACAGAACACCCAATACAATCTGAATTTCAGATAAATAGCAAATACAAATTTAAAATGTAAGCATATCTCATGATATTTGGGATATACGGTGCTAAATCCTGAGCATGCAATGTTTGGGACACACACACACTAAAACTCATTGTTTATCTGAAATTCAAACTTGAAGCCAAAAAAAATTTAACAGGTCATCCTGTATTCTATATGGCAACCCCATCTAGGCAGGATGGTCTGGGTTCCATGTATCCTGCTGAAACCTTTACAAAGTTTTTTCTTCATTTTAGGCACTGGAATTGTAAAGAGGCGAATGCAACATTGGAAAAGACCCCAGGCACTTCGTTTTAAATGCATTTCACAATGGTCGAACGGAAACAAGACAGTTATCCAACACTCTAGCATAATGGCACCAGCTAAACATGCATCGGTGTGATTTGTGCCAGGTAGTTGGTTTTGCACTTCCACTCCCATTGACATATGGACCTAAAAGCTGTTTACATTGCTTTTAGGAGTTGCATTTTAATATGCTGTTATGCTATTTTCATTTAAATGTGACTAGTTACTCAAAGAAAATAGGATTAGATAGTCAGGTTTTATTATTTCATACAATGAAATGATTTTGTTTCCCTTAGGGTGCCTATGATTGAAACCACCCCTCACATTTATCCATCTCCCCTCTTCCCAACTCACATCAAAATTAAATTTAAAAAAAAAAGAAAGAGATTTTTAGCCATTTCTTTTTGTTCTGACTCTTTTATTCCATTTGGGGTATATTCAAGTAATTCAAGTGTTTTTATACTTCTCTAGCCAATTATTACCCCCTCTACCTACTCCTTCCTAAGGTATATAATTTTTCTTCTGATTCCATGAAAGAAATGATCAAAATTCTCAGAATGGGGTCATCATTCTCTCTGTCATCTGCTGACTTAAAGTTTAGCCTAAAATGATACTTACATTTATCTGGGAAAATAAAGAGGAGAGAAGAGTTAGGAAAATTTGGAAAAAATAATCAGAGAAAAGGTGGTCACTATGACTCAATATTAAAACATATTATGAAGCCATAATAATTAAAACTGCTCAATACTAGAGAATAGGTAGGTTAACAAAACACAATTAAATACCCAGAAAAAGACCCAAATATATATGGGAACTTAGTTTATGAGAAATGTGGCATTTCAAATTAGTGAGAAAAAAAGGAATTAACTAATTAGTTAATTGCAAACAAAAAAGCTGGATATCTATCTCTTTTCTTATCCCCAATACATTCTTGATGATCACATATTTACATGTGAAAAAAAAAACAAGGAACAATTCTAAGAGAAATCTCAGCTAAATTTATTTGTACCCTTAGAGTAGTGAGAGTTTAAGTAGGACATAAAACCTAGAATCAAAAAGAAAAAAGAAAAGACATGTTTATCTATCTGAAATGAAAATCTTTTCTGCGAAAAAAAATCACAAAGTGGAAAGACCAATGATAACTGCCTAAGTGGCAACATAAAATAAAGGGAGAATTTCTTTAATTTACAAGGAATTCACACAAATCACGTACCCACAGGGCAATGGGAAAAGAGTAGAGAAATAAATATAATTTTTTAATAGAAAAAGAAACATAAATGGTGAATAAACATATGAAAAGATGTTTAACCTCACATAATTAAAGACATACAGATCAAAGCAATGAATTTTTTCCTTCCAACTAGCAGAGTGGAAATTTTAAAAGTCTGATGATATCCAGAGCTGATTTAGGCATGGGGAGAGCAAGAAGCTGTCTTATACACTTTGCAGGGAGAAACACACTTTTCTAGAAGGTAATTAGGCAAGTTGTCTCAAAATTTACAAAGTACGTGCCTTTTAACTCAGCAGTCCCACTGCCTGGAATCTATCTTATGGAAATGCTTTCAAGTGTTCCTCAAGACATATGTACAAGGACGTTCACTGGAACATTTAAAAAGTAATATTAAAAACTGGAGACAACTGAAGTACCCATTCATACAGAATTAGTTTTAAATCATGGCAAGTCCGTACTGTGGGATTGTATACAGCTATTAAAAAGCCATTGAAAAGAATGAGGAGAAAGAACTCATTATATGGAAAACTGCCAAGCTGTATCATTAAGGTAAAAACAACAGCAACAAAAACTGAGTACACAATGTGACTATGTGATTACCTTTGTGAAATAAAAGCAGACACACATGCAGGTAGATGCATCACATATACAGACGTCTGTGTGTGATGTCTACACACACAAACATCATGCCCCCTCCCCAAGAAATTATTAGAAAGTGATTATAGTGGTTAACTTTGAAGATTTTCACTTTTAATTTGGTATCTTTCTAAACAATCTGATTTTTCTGACCTTATACCATTTATAACTTTTATTAAATTTATTGTTTTGAATTTCTATACAGGTTATCTAGTCAGTTGATGAGACTTTTTGCTTCCTTAGTATCTTAGTATTCTAAAAACAACTCTAGTATAATATTGCATTAAAATATAAAGAAAAAATCATATATTTCATTCACCTCTAAGTTACCATCTTATTTTCCATCTTATGAGACTTATAGGAACTCCACAGTTCTCATCTCTAGAGTCGGAATTAAAAGCAGTTAATGCCTTTTATATTTGTATACACAAGAGAATAATTGCTGGCCTTCATCAGAAAAGCTAATTTTGAAAAGAAATGAATCATCCACCATCTCAATTAAAATAAAAATCTGGATGACAACAGGTCATTGTCACCCAGAGGTGGATTCAGGTTTGTTTTATGCTGGCATCCTTCAATTACTTTAAATTATGAAAGGAATTCAGATTTATAGCACTTTTCAAATCTGGTTCGAGGCCTTTAACCTAACCGCGCCCTCTTCTGGTTCTGTGGTTCACGTTCAGCGGCTTCCCTGAGGCTGAGAAAAAGTGTAATTTATAGATAGGAAAAATCACTTTGAAACCTGGGAGAAAAAGGGCTTAGTTTTCCTCTCTAATGCATAAAAACAAAACAAAAATACAGTTTAAAATATATATACAATTATTATATATTATACATGTATATATGTATTTGTGTATGCATGTATATATACTTATGGTAAATACATGGTACACTCTACCATTTTTATATGTATAACACAGAGCATAAAACTGATATCAACATTATATATAATATCGATATTAATAGGTGCAGACATATATAAATACATGGTATAAACAGTCCATTTGGATAACAGCACTCTAAGTTGGAAGTGTTTTGACCCCAAGTCAAATGTGTATCCTAGATCAAAACCTCCTGGGTTTAATTAAGTTCTTATTTCCCATCATTTGATTCAAATAGGTGTATATTCTGGATTTACTAAATTCACAGGTGTAAAAAAAACTTAAATTTTTACTCTTAAAGTCTTCAGTCTTGCAGATTTAGAGACCTACGTAAAAAAGGCTGTAAAAATGTTACTTCACTTTGAGAAACATTCTTGAATTTCGTAACACCATCTCTTCATTCCATTTTTTTTTTTAAAGAAATTGCTCCTGACTAATGAATTTGCATAGAAGAGCCTCCTGCTATTTAGGTTATCCACCAGAAGGACCATTCTTAGGATGAAGAGTGAGGAAGGATTCAGAGGCTGTAGGCACTGGCTGGCTAGTTTCTGATTTTCTTACAGCAGCTGGGCAACAGCACCCTCTGGTGCCACCAAACTGACACGACCCTTCTACGGAAGGAAACCCAGACAGAAGAGGAGGGCGGGCTGCTTCAGGGCGGTTCAAGGCAACATGCATTTGTGAAGCTCTGATTCAGTACTACAGTATTTTGGAGCGGAGCGGGGATTCACAGAGAAGTCGAACCTATCATTATGTCTCTCAAGGAAATTTCAATTTATTTGGGCACAAAACTGTATTATGTTCTGGAAGTCTTGCATGTAGGCCTGTAGATACTGAGAGGTTGGTGCTTGCTTTGATGAACAGCGGAGAGCCATTCTCCACACTTACACCATGCCCCAAAGTGCTGGTTTACTAAAGATATGCCTCAAAAAAGGAATAGCGTTCCACAGACCTTGTACCTTCCTTCTCTCTCACCAAAATCTCTCTGGTGAGCTCAGTCATTGTCTCAAACTTGTTCGGTAGTTTTTACCTGCTAGCGTATTAATGCACTTGTGAATAAAAAGAATTTGGCCACCCTGTAGCAGTAACTTCCAGTAAAAAAACAAGAAGTAAATAAGGCGTTGTTTCATTATTGTTTCTTTTATCTAGATGCTAATAAATCTTGCACTCAGAGTAAGAGTGTCAAGTGATGAGGAGAAATAGCTGAATTCCTCAGTTGGGTCTTGTGAAAGACATAGGATTGCATTCACTCATCTGGACGTATGTCCCCTGAGTACTTACTTCTAGATCGCATGTAGCAGTCATTACAGTTTAGAAGACCATTCCGAATCCTAACATCCGTTCCACTTACTGCATCTCCAAGCTGTCCTTTACAAATTCCACACTATAGGGTAGAAAGAACAGAGGTCATAAGGTGCATCACTAATTTTTGCTTAGTTACTGTTCACATGTATAGCACAATAATCTCCTGTACAACCTCCACATCTGTTGAGCATCTACTGTGTGTCAGTTGCTATACCAAGAAGACTTAGAGCAACAATATACTTTCAGCATTTTAGAGAGATTAGCTGACTTGTTCAAGGTTGTAATGCCGGTAAATGGTGTTAGGTGGATCCCCAAGCCACTGCTGCTAACCTCTATAGCACACCATTTTTCAATTGAGATGGAAGAAGCATTTTCAACAGATTATCCTAGTGGTTTTGAATGAACACATGGCCAATGGATTATCAATTGAAACTTTTCTGTGAATAATCTTTAAATGCCTTCCAGCATTGTTGAAATGTATTCCAGACCAGAATTACTAGAAATTAAATATTCTACACTATACTTCCGTGTTAAAGGCAGTGATACCCAGAGTACCAAATCTACTGGGAGTGGAACTCCTTTAAGCCAAGTCAGCCTGAGTGCAGGAGGCTGTGGGATATATGTACTCATTGTACCAGAGAAGGCTGGTCCAGATGCCAGCCTCTGTGGACAGACCAGGGTCCAGCTCAGGGGTAGAGGGCCAGTACCAGACTCATTCTCTGAAGTCACCTGGGGCAGAGGAAGGCTTCAACCGAATTGTGTTATAACCTGTATCTACTTCAAGAGGGTAGGGGATAAATCTAAGAGGTGATTGGTGCACCTTAAAGTGCCAGGTCAGCTCCAGGGAGTGAAAGATTAGAGAGAATAAATGCCTTGACAGCTAAGAAGGCAAGCCTCCTAATCCTCCATAATCTGTAAGAACTCTATGCCACTTTGATTATTTCTGGTAAAGTTTCTGAGAACAAACTGGTGTTAGAACATACTATCTGGGTATTACCATGAAATTTAAAAAATTTATTTGAACCTTAAAAAAATTCCTAGATCCTCGAAACACTCCTAGACAATTTAGGATATACATGATCTAAGTTAGTTTTACAATGAGAATATTAATAAACTGAGTCTAATTATGTATCCACATTGTGTTTTTTCCCACGATAAGTTTTGCTTTCCAGAGACTACTGATATTATTAAATTAAAAATGTGGGGACAACTTGACTCACTTTCTCTTAGCTTATAGGTAAAGTGGGAGTTATTTTAAACCCATACAAGTTTAATGCAAGTTTACTTTATAGCTACCAGCAAGAAACAGAACAAAATTCAAGAAGGGAAAAGAAAGCATGTTAGAGTTATGAAGGGAAAGGAAGGACTCTTACTAGGAGGTAGAGGCTTTGGCTTGAAAAATTGCATATTAATTTGAAACACGTCCATGAGTGAAAAAAAAGGAAATGCTGCTATAGTCCAACTTGTAAATTTTGTAATAAATTAGGTCTAAGTGGTTGGCTCACTTATTTATTAGCAGGAGATCTGGGACTAGAAGCTAGACCTCCTCATTTTCAGTTTATTCATTAATTCATCCATCTAAGAACGACTATTGACACCATCTCTGTTAGGTACAGAGGAAATAGTGGTGAGCCAGACAGACATGTCTCCGCCCTGATGGAATAAATAGCTTATTGGAGGAGATGATAATTAAGCAATTCAATAGTGAGAAACAATAGGACCATGAGAGGTTCTATAAGGACGCATGTAACAAAGGCAAGTAACAGTCTGGTGAGCAGGGCACCTTCTCAGGGGGAGTGAGATTCCACCTGTGATTACAGACATAGTCATTAGGAGACCTACAATTTTGCTACTACCTATAACCATTTAATTGGCAGAAAAAACTTCCATAGGTCAAAGACTAAAAACCTCTGATGTTAAGTCACAAGAGTTTAAAAAGCAGCAAAAATGTTATATTCCAAATAAATCTGTATGGCCTTAAAAAATCCAGGAGTCCTCTCTGGGTGCATTTTCAGCTTCCTGCTAGAGTGTATGTTTTTTAGTAACGAAAAGTATTTTGTAAAGAAAAGACACAGCACAGAAATCTGTTCTGCTTCTTCTGACCTAACATCCCAGAGGATGTATTACAGGAGACTTTCATCCTGAAGGATGGACTCCATGCACACTTCTTCTTTTCTTAAAAATTAAGGTATCATCGACATACAATCTTATGAAGGTTTCACATGAGCAATGTTGTGGTTTCAACATTCACCCATATTATCAAGTCCCCCCCACACACCCCATGGCAGTCACTGTCCATCAATGTAGTAAGATGCTATACAGTCACTACTTGTCTTCTCCATGCGGTACTGCCTTCCCCAGAACCTACCTATATTGTGAGTACTAATTATAGTCCTTGCACACTTCTATACAACCCAGAGAGGCGAGGCCTCACAAGCGAAGGCTGTCAGGATTTCCAGGAGGTATTTCTCAGTACAGAATGATGCTAAAAAACATCCCAAAATTGCCCTTAGAAGAGTGATGAGTGATACATACCCTAAAGCACTGGATGTGAAAATAGAGATTGAGGGTCTCGATGATCATTGCAGCTCCTTTACCCAAAGGAACCCCACAGGAAGAGCAGAGCTTCTTCCCACTAATAGACCTAGGTTTCAAAATACATGTAATAATAAAATGTTCCATGTAGATCAGTTGATCAATCACACAAACATATAGCCTCATGCAAAAATAAAAGTGAAAATATGGATTTTTACAATGTTTATACCATGAATGAAATGATAGTTACTGGACTGATAATGAGCAGGAATTAAGCATTAGATAAAAGTTACAAAACAACTGCTAGACTAAATACAATAGGCCTCCACCGTAGTATGGAGTTTGGTGTATGTGTGTGTTTTAGTTATTTATTATAAAAAGTTTGTGTTATAGTCTATTCAACCACAGTGTTTAAAAGTCTTGAAATGATTTAATGTAGTTATCATATGTTTTCTTAACTCCTAGAAGATAATCAAGTTTAGCTTCGCTAAGGTTTCACTGTGGCCTTAAAATTTTCTATAATGGAATCATTGGTACACTAGGGCATTTCTTTTTAGTCAACAAGAAAACTTTTTTGCTGTTTAAAAATAGAGAGGCAACCGTGATAGGCACTCGGCAACTATAGGATCTCCTGGCTGCTCTGTCTCCAAGTTCTGCGATTTGTTGTAAAGAACTTACTACGGGTTTCCTTCTCACCTTAAAAACGAGAGGCCTGGACTATATTAGCTCTACTGCCACTTCAGTGCAAATGCCCAGTGGCTCCATAATCTGGGCACTTGCCACTCTCTCTGAGGTACAAGCCCCTTGAGGGCATGGGCTGGCCTGCCCCATCTCTGTACCCTTACAGCCCCTACAACAGTGCCCACCAATGGATTAGGGCTGAGCTCAGCAGCCTGACCCCAGATGACAGCACTAGACAGCTGTCCTCTAAGGCAGCTTTCCTGCAACAGGAACAAGATCATATTACAACGAAGCCTGTTGTCCAGAAAGCTCCTGGAGTTACACAAGAAATTAAAAAATATGCAGTATCATTTGGAAGCCAGAGTACCGAGGGACAGAAGAAACAGGAAGGAAGATGAGAAAAGAGGAAGAGTTGCCCCAAGCAAACTCTATTTATTAGGATTTCCCTCTTATCCTGTAGTTAAGTGAAATTTTCAAATCAAAGAAAACCTCTGAGTACTTAGTAATTAGTCTCTCCAGTGAAAGGGAACTCAGGCAGCTTTTAAGAATATCGTGGGCACCAATTAACGTCCAGAAGCAATCACTAAAGGGCTTGAGTCCATGAAAGAGAAGGATGAAGTTTCGTTTCTCGGCCCCCCTGGTTCACAGTCAGAGCCACCAGCGGATCCTGCCTGGAAGGGCCAAGCCATCTTGGAGGGAAAGGCGCCGACTTAGGAGCCCAGCAAATGTTTGGTGGATTTTCTTATTAGATTGCAGGTTCCACACAATGTAATTAAAGCACAATGGCACAGCTGTGCCAACATCATACACTTGGCTTTTTCTATCATGGGCTGATAAAAATTGCAGGCGGATAGGGAATGTGTGCTTTCTTCCTGCTTTGTGTGTGTGTAGGAAGAGACGTGGCTGGATGAGTCCCTCACAGTCATCTGGCAGGCACTAACCCAGTTAAAACCATGCTCAGCAGGTGCTAGCCCAGACAAGGCGGCCTTGGGAAGGTGGGCTGCCCTCTTGTACCTGTTTGGTGACTGGCCAGGAGGGGTAGGACAACAGGGGGACAAGCGCCCAGCCTGGAAGTTCTCTTGAGGGCTTTTCCTGTAACATGGTAAATGAGCCAAAAATTATGACAAGAAAAGCCTAATCCTACCAGAAGGACATTTTAGATAAGAAAAAAAGTACTTCTTTGACAGCCAAATAAAAGACCATGCAGATCCTATGGGTAATGTTTATAAAGGACGAAAAATAGTAAACACTAGCAAAAACTGGACATGCAATGCTTGGGTAATATCAAAACCAGTCTGGCCTTGATGAACAGAAAAGACAGAATATTTTTCTAATCTTTATTTTTGCCAAGTTCTTTGCTAGTTGAAATTACAGGCTGAGTTACATATAAAAATGATGGACCAGAGGGAAGGGAAAGATAGTAGGGATATAAGGAAAAGCTCTTAAAGAGAGCCCAGAAGTAGAGGGCAGAGCTTAAGGGAGGTATTTGTCAGTGAGTTGGCATCCACTGCTATCAGTAAATTCATTGTGGGTGATGTGGTCAGGAGTGACGGTTAAAACATCTAGTAACTGCTATGGCATGGGCGTCTACAAAGCAGAATGCCTCCCGCAGAAGCTACCACAGTGGTGTTCCAGGTGCTCTTGGTTGCACAGGAGTCCTGCCTAGGATTAAGCTGTCAGTTTTGGGCTCTTGCTTTGAAGATAATTTGTAAAGAAAGAGCTAGAACACATTTAAAAATGTGGCAAAGAGAAATGCCGACACAGAAGGGAACAGAGCATGAGCCATCTGTCTTCTAACTGTTTTCAGAATAATGCCGGAGCCCCCTGCCCATCCTGCTTCCCTCCTCAGGTGCAGCTTACCTTCTCCAAACTACCAAATTTTCATGAAATACCGTAAAGAAGTATCATTGCCTTAAAACAAGGTTGAAAATCAGTGCCATAATCAATGACAATAGTGATTACTTCTATGTGACTTTCCCTTCTATTGATACTGTGTCATCTAGACATGTAGAAATGAAATTGGATAGACATAAGAGAAAAGGGGGAAATGATTCAAACAGCATATTGAGAACCAATATAACAAGAAAAATAAGGTGAAAAGATGGACTTGTAAGATAAGTCGTCACCATCACCATTATCACCACCATCACCTATGCTTTGGTGCTTCTTATTGGCCACGCACAAAACCCTACGAGGAACATACTACCATTATTCCTATTTTATACATGAGGAAACTGAGGCAGAGAAAGATTAAGTAACTTGCCAAAGTCCTGTGCAGGCAAATAACACAGTCAATCCAGGTGGTCTGTTTCCAGGTAGAATCATTGGTTAAGGTATGGTGAATGTTGTATTTTTAAAACTAATTACAAGGAACCTTTGGCTCAAATATGATCTTACTATGGAACTGTGGGTTCATTTTCAATTCCTCTATTACTTAACCAGTCAAGTACTTTGGGTAAGTTACTTCATTTCCCTGAGCTTCAATTTTCTCATCTGTAAAATGGGTACAATAAACCAATAAAATTCATTGAGTTCAGTGAGTTAATGTATGAAGAGGAGAGATATGTAAACCCTTTGACACAGTGCCTGTTATTTTTAAATGCTTCAAAAATGATAGGGACTATCATTACTGTAAAAAAACACAAATTCTTACAAAATTAGAATGTAGCATCAGGTAGTTACTTAATGGGAAAGAAAGCAAATGAGACTAAAACATTTTTTCTCTGAAAGAGCATTTGTCCATAGACTCTGAGACAATTTAATTCAAATAAATTGCTAAAACAACAGGACTTCAAATTCTTTCCAGTGTTTAGGGTGGTAGGTTAAAAACATTACTTTGTTTTTACAAATTGATAAATTGATAACAAATATTTTATTTGCTTAGGAAGATCATCCCCAACTTCCATGAATATTTGCTTTGTCAGTGAGATTCAATGGAGAGCAGCACAAAAGTGTTGCTGACTTCTTGCATCTCACACTTTTCATTTTTCCTTAGTCAATATATTTATTTTTGAAAAGGAATTTCATATCTTAGTTGTTACTCACTTCCGCCTTTCACTCGGAGACTCAATCTGATGGTTAATGCTTTTATCCAACAAGAGGTTTTTTGGCTTCACATCTTCTAAAATGTGCATTGGTGGGTTTGATATCAGCTGATACCGGGGTGGATCTGAGGCCAAGGAAAGAATGTAAACTTAGCGCTCAGTAACATCACCTGGGTACTTAGTAAGCCATTTCTTTAAAGTGCCAATGCCTCTGAGGTCTCAGCGATTTCATAAAAACTGGGCCTAGGGTGCTGGGAGTAGCATAAGTTACTAGGCAGCATAAGCCCACTTTATTCACTGTGCTGTTTGTAAGCTGGAGGAGAGCTTGCAGCCAGCAGAGGTCATATCTGTCCAGACAATGCGGGGGTCTTATGACAACTGAACCATCAGGGTCGGTGTTCTCCATCCTTACCCTGAGCTAGCTGTGGGTTCATCCCACAGTGTGGGGCCCCAGCTCCTGCATCCAGCTGACAGTCCTGATGGATTCCTTTCGATAGGGGGTTCTTTGAATGAGCCAAGGCCCCTTGAGCTAGGCTGTTAAAATAAGAAATATATTTCAGAATAGAGATAAAAGCAACTGAACTAAACTGATTGATCCTATCCCTTAGGGGATGGAAGTACCAATTACAATATGAAAAATGACATGGGACTAACTAAATGTTTATTTATTTATTTATCTTAAACTAGATTTGAAGTGGATTTAACATACTGTAAAATGCTACACATTTTCATTATCCATCAACTTAACAAGCTTGAGAAACCATCATTTCTGATATCCTCCCTACCTCCCTGTCCCAAAAGCTCTTCAAATCTAATAATTTCAAGGGATGCCAGAGCTAATTGGAATCTTTTTGATTTCCACAAGAGAAGACTTATTGTAGAAATCATTTGGGCCACATGGGACCTCAGCAGACCATGGCAATTCATTGGCCGTTCAGTAGCTTGTGTGCGCAAAAGAGAGACAAGAAATTTTTTAAGTTTCTAGTGCTAACAGAGCTGTCTGGAGAACAAGCAAAAACTCGTGTAAAATGCTTATCAGAGTTATTCAAATATTCCTGACTAGTGGCTTTCATTTCACTAAACTGGGAAGTCTCTTTAAACAAAGTGAACTGAAAACAGATGTGCTATTCCAAGGGTTCTGCAGACTCAGACAAGGGCCCCAAGCTCCTATATCCTACAGTCTACGTAGTCTTCTAGCTGCTGAGCAGAGATTCTCAGAGAAAATCCCACCAGAAGAGCTTAGCTCCCAGTCAAACATTCAAATTGGCTAGTCTTTGATAATGGTACTTAGCCTTTTGTTTCTTTAGGTTCCTCTGAGGATGCTGTGTGTGTGTGTGTGTGTGTGTGTGTGTGTGTGTGTGTGCACATGTATGTGTGTCCATGCATACACAGGCATGTACACTTGTCAGTATCTACCTATCCAGTATCTCAGAGTGCAGAGACAAACGTTTGTCTCACAAAGAACTCGCTGGTGGCAGAGCAGTGCCAGCCTCCAGGGTTTCTGCAGGTCCTTTCTAGGTTAGGGGTGGGGTGGCATCAAGAAGCCCACCACAGCCCACGGTCATAACCATGGTCACGGCTCCAGCCTGAGCTGGCTCTGAGTGCTGCAGGGGCTTCTGGGTGCCCCATTCTGACCTCCCATGGAACACGCGGAACTCATGGGTGGGGTGATTAACCCAACCAATAGATTTGTTGCTTACTCTTTATCTTATCACCCAGAGTAAATGTGGCTTCTCAAAGCAGCTCCGAGGATATTAATGGCAAAGTTCAAGTCCCCAGGACTACAGTGGGTGGGACCTCAGGGCCTCGTTTCAACCCTCCAGACACACTAAAGATTCCAGGTGAGTGATATTTAAATTTGGGCTTTGAAATGACAACATGTTCCTTTGATGATCTATACTGTTTTTCCCTTTATTTAAAAAAGACTCTGCCTACTTGAAAATATGGCTATTTATTTTCAATAGCATAATGACGCTGACTTCAGAGCTATTAGAATATATTTAAGCAATATATTTGTATTACTGGACTGATAATTTCAAAGCTGAATATGATTTCCATTAGCAATGCATAGCCTTCCTGGGAGTGAATGGGAAGGCCCAGCTTGCACATTTAGACGACAGCCTGGTAGGGTCATACCTGCCCTTCTCCTCCAGGGGCTCACTTTCCCTAGTCTTTAATAATAAGTCATTGTTGTTCCCCTGGAATGGTTTCTTCTGTCTTGTCTCTTGTTCTTCCTCTTGACAGTTTTCCAGGTCCATCTTATTCTAATGGGGAAAAATAAGCATGATCTTGAATATAATTTTTAAACATACCGGACAACACTCACATCTGGCCACGGGATGTTTGAAGCATTTTTTTCAGTCACATTGCCTACAATTTAAAGAACAGTTGTCCAAACTGAATAGTAGCTTATTTCCAAAGATTTAAAACAACTATGTAAACTGGATCTTTCTCAAAAGTTATCATAAAAGGGAACTGCTTAGAAAACCCATCTTTCAAAATAAAACAAGGTCGCTAGACTGCTCATTTCAGGACAAATGGCCTTGTAGTGCCCATGGGTTGTTTTTAAAGTAGATTATATACTATCCAGGTCTTGGTATGATTTCCGTCCACTACCTCCATGACGTTATTTGGGGGCTATGGAGGCAGACCTGCCTTTCTGGGCTCTCTCTGGCCCTTGAAGACACATGTAAATTTCATGTGGAATTTTCAGAGTGAGTCAGAAGCAACTTTCGTGGCGGCTGGGGAAGAGCACTACTGCTGGCATCCTGCTGTCAGCACCCAGTGTAAAGGAATATATGGTATGGAAGAGAGGAACGCATGTCTTTTGAATGAATGAATAATGGGTGGTAAAAAGGACATTGAGGTACATGGCTTCACCGGTTAGGATCTTGCTAGCCAGGGCAGAAGGGCTTTGGGTGCCAGCCTGTGGGGGCACTTCTGGCCTCAGTAATGATGACACTGCTTCTCAGAAAATGAGTCTAGGCTGTGGCCTTGGCAGTGACAGCACCACGGAGTACAATGGCCATGTAGTAGCTGACATGACTCTCGGGAAATAGCCAGCTCTGGATTTAAACAGGTAGAAAACTTGGCCTTCTAGTTTGTACTTCTATTTAGGTTTATTTCACTAATTGCTTGTATCTATGGTCTCACCACTGTCCCACTGCCTTCAGTCACAGAGGAGGATGTAGACAGCTGGTCTGCAGAACTTGAAGAAATAGTAAATGGAACCACAGTGTCTTCAATTATTTTGCGCTCCTAAGGAGAAGGACAGGTATTAATAAAAGGGAAAAATAAATGAAAAATCATTTATTTGTCAAGAGAAAAATTTCATTAAAGAATTTTAGAAAAAGTAATCAGATATATGCAAATGAGAAGGGCATGAAAAAAGTCTTACTTTCTAAATTATGTAAATCAGATAAAATTTTCTATGGGCATTGATTTAGAAATTAGCATTTTATTTAGACAAAGTCTTTGCAAATTAATTAGTTAGTGTGATTCAAGAAGCCCAACTGGAAATGCTATTAGGGATTGGATTAATGCACAAAAATTGTTATTGAAGATAAAATTCACCAAATATTAATCATAAAAAATTTTTAGATAATATGCATAAAATATAGCTCTGAATTCTCTAAAGTGATCTGGTTTATTCTAAAGAAATGAAACAAACAACTAAATTCTCCTTCTCTCCAAATCTGTTTGGTACTATATAGTGAATACAGTGATCAAGATTCATTTAGCCTCGATATTAAAGTCATCCTCAGAAAAGTAATTCACTATTACAAACATGCTTGCCTCAAACAAACACACAAATAAACAAACTGATGCTTTCATGTCATTTCTCTAAGGTAAATCATAAATTTGACTCTCTGGCTACAGAACGGATACAATTACACTGTGTCCCTTGACCATGACTCAGTACAGCTCTACCATAAACTAAATTTGGGGGAAATGGAGTCTTTTAGAGCTTATAGGAGAGGAACCTTTTAAAGAGGTTCATAGGGTTCAGACATAGCCACATGCATACGTATACCACAGGCTCAAAATGTGTTGCGGACTTTGAGGAATTATGACTACAAGGTCAAATTCTTTCCCGGGGATTTCCTACCTCCTCGTAGTATCTGCGTTCTTCCTCTTCCACCTCCTTTTGGGCCTTTTCCCACTCTTCTTTCAGCTTGTCCTGCTCCTTTTGGTATCGCTCCTGTTACGGGATTTCCATAGGTCATTCTGAGCTGACCACTGGACACACCACTGGGACATTTCCCCCCTCTACACCACCATGCACAATATGGTGCAAGACTATCTTTTGGTTCTATCATTCGAATCAAATCCATGCAACAAAAGGGAATACTATTTTGTGGTACTCAAATGCATGAGAATCATAAAAATCCAGTGGAGAATAATATTGTCTGCTGTTGGTGTCTTATAGAATGGTTCTTCAGATATGTGAGTAGATATTTGCTTATGGAAAGAGAAAAGATGGAAAGATTGAAAGATTCTAAAATCCTCCTCAGCCTGGGTTTTGCCCCTAGAAGGTAGACTAAACCAATAGTTTGCTTTTTCTGGGCCCTTCAGAGATGAGTTTTGCCATTCCACTAATAGAAATACCTTGCTGCTGGCAGAGTTTAATGAAGATTTTAAAAACCTTGCAGGTTTACAAGATAGACAGTGCAAGAAGGTCCAAAGTGGATAAGATGATAATTAGCTGAGTAGCTGAATTACTCTTTGCTCGCAGCCATTTTACCAAAATGCAATCTTCCTAGCTTTAAGGAACTTCTGAATTAAGAGTTGCTGTTAAACAGCCCATTAGAAGGCTTCGATATCAGAACTGCCACTGCTGTTTTCAGAAACAATACAACACTAGTCATCACTTGTGGGGGAAAAAAATACTCTGAATAAGGATGGCTTTAAAAATGTGACTGGAGTCCCTGACAGCTGACTAGAAGAAATTAATAAATGGAGATTAAGGTAATGCTTAACACAAGAGCTGACACACCTGGCTGCCTTGGGAGTGGCATCCCAAACATGATGAAGGAATCATGAAGCACATCACATGGGCAGACATTTCAGGCTGATCATTATCAACCCTCTCTCTGAGGTTCAAACAAGTCCGTGCTTCTATCTTCCTGGGAAGGCACTGAGATTCCCCTCAGATTATCCCTGCTATGTCATTATCTTAGGAGGAAAGGGTTTTATTGGGATTGTCTGGTACCTGATGTTCTTATTAATGCTCTGGATAAAACACTGTTGGTCAACCCACGGCAGGCTTTTAACTCCAGGTAAAAAAAATTATTATCAATTTGTAAATTTGAGAAAGGGACTTCAGAGGCTTCTCAGAATAGAGGAAACAGCCCCTAAAACTTCACAGAAGCTGAAAAACAAGCAAAGCTTCTTAGGTTTACTGGTCTAGGAGCTCACACCACATGCTCCATCACCAAGAGGATGAACTGATGACGGAGGGAGTGGGAGACATGGTACATCTGCACCACACAGACTCATACATGCACACACCCTTCCTCCCCACCCCCCACCTTTCCCCAAAGCCCACAACCCACAGTGCCACACTGGATAACAATCTGGTGGGACAGGAACAAAACACGTGCATGCAAGTGTGACCACAGACACTCTCAGAGGGTGACTGACAAAGCCACTTGCTTGTCTTCTTTACTCTGTGGAATTTTTGCCTTTTGGCTGTTGGCCATTTAGCTGATTTCCAAGAGAACAGCAGATAACCGGGGCTAGTCTGGGGTCTTCCAGTGGACCTCAAAGTCTCAACAGCTCTGAGACTTTGTTGATGCCATTTTCTACTAACATTTTGGTATTGAGGGTTTATCCTTGTGCAATTATGAAAAGTGTTAACCTGAAGTGGCAGACCTAAAGTCCCACTACAACTGACTAACTATATAAACTGACCCCTGCTTCCCACCCCTGGAATCTAATCCTTCAAAAGTATTAGAACAAAAAGGTAAGAAAAGAAATAAATAAACTAAACTTACATTAAGCATTGCTTTTTGGATAGCAGCAGAAAGTCATCACAGTGAATGAGACTTAGAACATTCTTTTCCTTTATGATTTTTTGGTAAAATCAGTACTGTTGGGAGTATTGTGGAAAGCATGAGTTTTAAAAGTTATCTAGACTTGGATTTGGAGCTAGCTCAACACTTGTTGGCTGTGTGACCTTGGCAATTAATTAAATTTCTTTAGCCTAAGTTTCTTCAATTGCAAGCTGGGGCAAATAAGACGTACTTTGAAGGGTTTTATGAGGATTAAATTAGATAAAATATGTCAAGTATCAACAAATATGCCAGTTTTTGGCATATCCCAAGTACTCAGAATAGGTGTTTAAGGTACCAGGTTACTTACTGAAGCCCTGTTACTCCACAAAACTGCCGTGAAACAAGTAGGAGCATGATAATTTTACTCCCAGGATTTTTCTAGAATTGAAAATTACTTAAAGAGGGAGCCTTTACTTAAAGGGGAGCAAATATTTCTTCTTATGGAACAAGACTCAGGCCAAAATTTATGTCACATGTCAAAAAATAGCTTTTTGATAATTCATTCCCATTGCTACCTGGAGTGGAATTTGATTGGCAGCCAAGGAGATGATGAATGGGTGGGCTGGCCTTGATCAATACTTGAATTGTTTTAAAAAGTGAAGTGCTTTTTCCTCATGTTCATCAATGTTAACCTTTGGTAGGAGGAATTAGACGCAGGGCATTCTGTTGCAATGGGCCCAAATGAACTGACTTTGACTCATCAGCTTCTGAGAAAAATGTAATTCCATACATATCCTGTACTAAAAATCTATTTAATACAATGGAAATGAAGGGAGCATCTAAGAGAAAAACAAGGCCAGCACACGGCCGTCCTACCTGGAGCAAACGTTCCTGCTCCTGTTGCCATTTTTCCTGTCGCCTGCGCTCCTCTTCCGGGTCCCATGCCCAGAATTTAAACTGCTTAGAAAATAAAACCATGATCAGATTTGAGCCATGTCCTCAAGGCTGAGCCAGGGTAAGGGACACAGGATGGACACACAGATGGACACGCAGAAGCCTTCACATATCGAAAGGCCCCTGTGTTGGCGGAAACCACTTTTTAATCTTAGTCCCTTTTTGGTTTACTTCCAAGATGCTGGTATGATTGTGGGAACCTTTCTGAGGCCAAGGAAAACATGAAGTAATCAGCCATTGGCATGGGAAGGCTTTTGCTTAATTTCTTTAAGAAGTGATTTCTTAAATGTATTCATGCTCCCGAGTGTGAGATCCTCATTCCACGCAGTGATTCTGCGTCCAAGCAAGTGGGAATGCCTATTTCAGCAGAACTGCATTTGGTAAGAAGTGGTCTTTGCTGTACTGTAGAACTAATCTTTCACATGGCCATTGCTTTTCCGCACCAGCTTTCTCCAATAGGAATTTTAACTCAGTGCCCACCAGTATCACCTGAGATCCGGGCAAGAGGAAGTCTCTGTTCTGGGGCCACAGAACAAACATTCAACCCAAAGATTCATTTTTTTGTGTGTTTGAAAAAAGGTTTTTGTGAGTTTGGGAACCCAGTGAGTGAACAGGAATAATAGGAGAACGATGCATGAACCAGAGTGGGTCCCCAGGCCACAGAGTCTGACACTGAGAGGAACCACAGTGGTGAAGAGAAATCCCAGGCAGCTGCGGAGAAACCAGCAAAGGAGGGGGTACTGTCTTTAAAGCTGGCCTCCCCCTTCACACAGAGGGGCCATGGCAAACTGCTTCCTCCCCTCTTTTTGTTCTGATGGGGTAGTTTGTGGAGGTACTTAGAAGTGCCTGAGAATCTTAACAGAACAAGCTAAGAAAGGGTGGAGCGTTAGAGAGGAGGGGGAGGGTTTGGGGCAGGGAGGGAAGCAGGCAGAATCTACCTGCCCTGGCTGCCCGCGAAGCTCGACGGGGTCAGTCTCATCAAGGTTCACCTGGGTCTAGTTAGTGCCCAGGATATGTGGGCCAGCTCACCTTCTGCCCTGCCCTGCCCCCCAGCAGGTCCATGCTACCACTGAGGCTGGCCCAGAGAAGCATCTCCAGGTCATGGGTCTTGCTTGATTTATACTATTATAAATATGTATAACTTTAATGTATTTAGACATGAAATGTGGGTCTCAACTGTTACTTTTGCTGTGGCTCCTGTAAATGGTTGGGGTGATGCCCACAAAAGAAGAGTGGGCAAATAAGGCAGGGAAATATCCTTCTTACATGCCCCCCTCGGGAGTCACACTGTGCATTAGCATACTAAAGGCTCTGACAAGTTGTGCAGATAAAAATTATCTCATTTTATGTAATCCAAAGTTCCTCCAATTTTCATGGATAATCATAGGATGTCATCCAAATGTGGACCCCAGGTAGAAATTCTCTTGGAACTGATGGTGTTGGAGGTTGGTTGTGCTGGGCCTTTTCCTATAAGCCTGAAAGTAGTTTAAATGTTCCGAACCTCCCTCAGGGGCATGACCTTCCTTGGTCTTTTGAGAAGAAAGCGTGTGGTTATGTGAATAAAGCCACAGAGAACTGCGGAAAGGCCAGTAGTAGGAAAACAAAAGCAGCATTTAGGAGTCGTGTAATTTTCAGATTTCACTGGTGGTAATCACAGGAATGGGTCTGCAAGGTAGTGAGCAGGAGGAAGGCATTTGGGGCCAGGGCGTTGAGCACAGGAGGAATTACAGAACATTTGCTAAAAAGCAAGAGAAAAACAATGAGCATTTTCAGAGGAAGAGAAAGAGAAAGATGCCAATGCGATAAACAAGAGGGAAGGAAAAGGGACCATGCTCCTTTCTTTGGTGGCTCTTTGCTGAGCACACACCATGGGCCAGGAGGGGACACCAGCTGGCCAAGAGCTCCAGCCTTGTGGAGCCTACAACTGGGTGCATGTGGTGAGGGTAGGAGCCGGGGCTGATCACCAGAAGACAGCATGGTAACGGTCATTAAAAAGATATAAAAGGTACTAGAGAAGTCAGAATGGAGAGCTTTTAACCCACTTTGTTCTACAACTCATGTGTTTACAGATCTGTATCTTCCTCTGGCCCAGTGGTTCCCCTAAGGCAGGAAGGGCCCTTTACCCCACTGAGGAGGCCAAGACCTTGCACCTCTGGGCCTGCGGTAAATGTCTGTTGAGTACACGAACAGAATCGCCTCTGGCCGGGCAGTGCAACTCCATCCCCTTCATACAGGACACCCTGATCCTCTGGCTCCAGGCCGCTCCACGTCTGACCAAAAGTGCCCTGAGCCCACAGAGGTCAGCATACTCAGATGCTTGCTTTCTCTTCAAGCTTGTCTGATTTTCAAATTTCCTTCACTTTTCTATTCTTGGAAGAACTATTTATCACTGAAAGGATGTCAAAAATTTGAGTAGTTCAGAGAATTCACTTTTACGCAGGTCAGTAATTTGTCTCTTTCTTATTCTCGTTCATAAACCAGAATTAAGAATGTATCTCTTTGGGGTGCCCTTTCTTCACCTCAGTCCAGGTCCAGGGGTTACAAGAGCTATGGCGTGCTGTTGTTCCCATGCAATTTAAAGAGGAAATCAATGGGTTATGTTACACTCTTCACATCTGTGCCATGAATGCCAGCTTTGGGGACCTTCGGGGGTTCCCGTCCATTCTGGATGTCCTTAACTTCCCAGGAAATTCAGGACCCCCAGGACTGGTTGCAGACAGCCTCCACAAGTGGTCACTAGTTCTGGAATGGGACTGGAGATACTGAGGGTTATGTGACATGATGGGTCCCTTTTCCATTCTGCACAGGCACTTAGGAATTCCCAAAGTGAGACAATCTACCTACAAGTAAGAACTGGTATTGACTATGGGCCTGTTGGTTTAGCCATTGGGGAGGATTTGCTTACGTATCAGGCTGTGTCAGAAGCTCCTGTGTAATTATTTCAATTAAAGCTCACAACCCCCTAAAAGGAAGGTGTATTATCTCACTGTAAAATCAAGGAAGATGAGGTGAGAAAGTCACATAACACTGGCAGACTCATCTGGTTAGTGGCTCTGGAATTAAAGGCGTAGCAGTGATCATGCGGCTAGGCCTTTAGGGCGCAGGGGACACGCTCCAGCTGATTATGCCGTGGGCGATGTCTCCTAACCCAGTGGGAATGTCAGAAGGTGACATTTCAGAAGGCAAAATGTTAAGCCTCAAAATGACAGGATGACATGCTATGGAAGAGCGTAATGCAGTGTACATTGCTTCTGGAGAATGCTTTTAAAGAATAGCAGGGCAGCATGGCAAACACTCAGTTCAGGGATAAGTCAGCTCTGCAGAGAGTGTTCGGATCTAATTCAGCAGCAAGGAATTTCTACAGTGTCATGTATCTTGACATTTTAATTTCATTGAAATAAAACTGAAAACTAAAGTACAGTTAATATTATTTGAGATACTGATGGTGGGGAGGGGTCCAACCTAGACAGCTTGGGTCCCCAAGCTGGGTCAGAGAGACACTAGCTGGGCCCTGCCCACCAACAGCACACTATGTTGAAGTACTGTCCTCATTGAAAAAATGACTTTGAATGTCTGTAAAAGTCGCATATTTTAATACTAATTCCTATCATCACATTCTTAGATTTTAGTTTCCTGAGTCACTTGCCATTTTGTTTCAGGATGTGATAATGCTATATAATGATAATCCGTATCTTCCTGCATAATTCACCTGTTAGCATCATACACTGCTTTTAATTATTTTGTAATTGCTTGGACCCCATTTTTTACTGAATCTTCTTTCAGCACAGCAAATGCCTTATAAATTAAAATTGTACTAAATGCATGATCTTATTCCTTGAAGTGAGTTACTTACAGGTGTAGTGACAGGTGACTTCTCACTGCTTGGAGAAACCACTGTACAGAAAGAAAGAAAAAAAGATCAAAATGTGGGCAGCCTCTAACTATATTTCCCTTTGATCCTCTCAGTGGAGTGTAGTTCCTATTTTTCAAAAAAAATTTTGAAAGCCAAGAGCATTAGAAAATCATAATAAAGCAGACCTCTGAAGCAGTGTGTACCCATCACCGAAAGAAGTTATGACCAGTGTAGTATGATTGACCACATCAATTAGGACCAAGTACTAGACTATACACGAAGCAAAAACTATCCCTGTTAGGTGCTGGTTTTGAATGCACTTGCATTCTGGCTTGTTCGCCAAGTTCCCTTACTGTCCGACACGGAGAGGTATCACACAGAGGGAGGCTAGCCATCATCCAGAGAGTAAAGAGTGACACAGTTAACATGAGAACCGTTACCAGTTCCTGGTAAACACTTCCAGTCTTTGTTTTAATAAGAAAAGAGAAAATAAAAAAAGGACGTGAATTTTATTATTCCTTTGGATTTCCAAAATCAAAGTAAAATTCTGTGAATTTTCCCCCAATTTTTAGTATAACTGGTACTGTGACCAAAAGTAGCTCTTTGCTAACTGTGTCAGAAACAAGCATTTTTTTCTCAAGTGAGAAATGAAGAAAAATACCAGACATCATTGGTTGCCCCAACATGGATTTTTGCACAAAAGAAGGACAGCTACCCAGTGTGCACTTTACCTGACTGGGAGAAAAACTGGGAACGTCGCCAAGAGTTCTGAACTCTCAGCGGAACGCTGGCAGAGCCAGGTGACTCTAGAACAGATGGCAGGATAGAACAAACAGAAAAACATAAAAACTGGGGTGAGAATTGAACAGAACCATGCTCACAAGTACTAGAGGAGTTTGTAGTCATTATGTGAATTTAATTATAAAAAAATCTCAATAAAATGCATATAAAACCTGAAGACATGGACAAAAGTCAATAGAAGGGGACAGTTTATGTTACTATTTGTCTTCTTTGGTGTTAGGTGAAATTTTACAGGCTCATACCTAATGGTGATATTGTTAAAATGTTAAATCTCAAAATGACAGGATGATACGTATGTAAGAGCAAAATGCACAGTTTACATTGCTTTGGGAGAACACTAGAAAAGTATAAAAGACAGCAGGGATGAGTTCAATTATTTTATATGTTTTATAAAGGTTTTATATGGAAGTCTGTGGCACAAGCTATATGTATGTAACAAATGGATGTGTCTGTGTCTATATGTAATGTGGTGGCATCAAACAGACACAGTTCATGCAAGCATTTGCATCCTTAAACTATGTGCTGTGCCACTCAGTCATCATTCTCAATGCAAATAAAGACATCAGTTTTCAAAATATGCACATATTTTCCTGAAATACTAATCTGAGATATATTTCTACTATTGGAAGACAGTTGAGAAAAGGAAATTTTTCACCTTTAAATGCATTTCATAAATGTTTTCAGAGTATTTAAATACTATTTAGGCATGTGGGTGTGTTTTTAAGGGAAATCTGTGGAATATCATTTGGGCCCACTAACAGATAGATCTTCAGGAGCTTGTGTGATAGTCTACAAACATATGACTTTATAGAAATGGGGGAGGTATCATTGTATTAGGATGAGAGTATTAGGAATGGCACCAGGATTCCTGATCCTAACCCTATAGCTTTGGACTTGATTGTGACCTCAGACTAATCACTTAAACGTGCACAGATTCTTCATATCTGCTCAAAGCCCTATATTTCCTCCATCTCCTCCCAGTTAATACAAATTATATCCTTTAAGGTTACATTTATTAGAGGGTTTTTGCTTCTTGAAAGATAGGAACTTTATATACTCCAAACAAATAGTACTGTTATTTTCATATCTCTTGGCAATGTCCTTGGTGCACAATTTAAACACCTATTGCAAGTCAGTGGTTTTCAGAGTGTGGTCTCTGGATCTGCAGCATCACCTTCGGGAACCTGTTAGAAATTCAAGTCCTCTGGCCCCAGTCCAGCCCTACTCACAGTAGGAGTGGGGCCCAGCAATCTGTATTTTTACCAGTCCTGCAGGGGACCCTGGCACGTACTCATGTTTGAAAGTACTGCTTAAAGGCATATTTCCACAATATAAACACTCTTTATTTTAAGGAAAACATTTAAGAATAGTTTATTTCTACCTGGCATCTTGCTCTATCCTTTAACTGTTCTGCAACTACTAGATTATATTATTAATGTTTTTTCTGGGACAGGTGTTGAACTAAACTCTTGTTTTGGTTTATGTCATTTAATTCTTTCAGTACTCCGTAAGGCTACTATTATTATTTCCAGTTTACAGGTGGAGAATAGAGATTAGGGAGTACTTGGCTGGCAAGGTCCCATCCCTAAGAACTAGATGAGCAAGAATTCAAATACAGGCATTCTGTCTCCAGAGCCTGCAGCTATAATTACAGCTTCTGTGAAACAGACAAGTGTATAGAACAGGTATATGCCAAATATAATTCTATCTCGAAGAATAATGTTTGAAATGCTCTAATGCTACCAAATTTTATTTTTTAATCATTCAACTTAGATAAAGCATCATGTAAAGTCCCATATTCAGTATTTAAAAATCAAAATGCCTTACCATGGGTAATGAAATGTGTAAAAATATGTAAGACAACAAAATGAATTAATATTGCTTAAAGTATCTATTTCCTCTCTGTATTACTCTATACAATTAAAAAGTGCTAGAAAGAGGGCAGCATGAGAATCTGTCTAAACATGGCCAATTGCTGGCCCAGCTATGAGATTTTATTTTCATCAATCCCTCTAGGACACTAGGGGTGACAAATTTAAACAAATGCTTTGAAGACATTATTGAACTTGTTTCCACATTAAGAAACTAGTGATCATCAGTGCATCTACTAATTAATTCCCTCTCAAGTACTTCCTGTTATGGAGATAGAGCCCAATTTATCTCCCAGCAGGCAACAAAGGCCAATGGAAGCCGACTCAGATTCTGCCAATAGTGGCCCCAGATAGCTGCCCATCCTTGATGGGCAGTAAGTAAAAATAAATCCCCAGTCACAGTGGCCCTATACTGTCCTTTCTTTGCCTGGACTGATAAATCTATAAAATGTGCTGGTGAAAGTACATTATAAAAGAAAAACAAGAAACCTTGCAATTTTTGCTCCTGAACTCTAGCTGTTTTTACATCTAGAAAGAGAACTCACTCCCATAAAGCCCAGAGGTCTGTTTTGAGTAACAGTCCCTATGGCTCTCGGAATTCTCAGGACCTGTCCCAGCATTGTTCTAATCCCTATGGCTCCTTTCTGGTGACTGAGTTTCTTCCCAGGAAAAAGGAATTCATATTGGGCTTTTAGAGAGTAAAGGGATGAATTCACAACCAATACACTTGGCCTAAAAGATATTTGCAGTATCAGTGCCATTTTAAGACCTTCATAGGCCCTAGACTCGCATATTTTTAGAGGCCACCCCTCCCTACATTATGTTGAACATCTTAAAATGTATCAAACACATAAAAAATATTAAAATATATCCTCAACCTAAATATTTTTTGCTATAAAGAATTTTTGGAAAGATTAAAGTTTCTGGTTATAAGTAACAGGTTTAATCTATGATTGTGAATGATTTCTCAGTAATCATCATATACGCCCAGGAATTATTATTGAATACCAAAATCTATCTCACCTTTCTTCCCAAACCATGGTCAGATTAAATGAATATTTTATAAAGACTATCATTAACAATTAATGCAGCTGATGCAAAATTAAGATTATAAACTTTTTATTAAAGTTATTGAATTTTGAATTTTTATTCTGTAATTTTTAAAAACATTTTAGAGCTAATAAAATTATTTTTAAATATCAAACACTTGTGTAGGTCCTATGATGCCTAGAGTGTGTGGCTGATGGAATGGTCTTGGCAGCTGGGGTTCTTGGCTTGGCCAAAAAGACTGAAGCTCCAGATTTTCATTCTTACAGTTAATAATCAGCCATAATGGGCTGATTCATTCAAACAGTTAATATTCAGCCATAATGGGCTCTGGCAAACACCATGGCTAAAAGGGACATCAACATCCAGAAAATAATCTCCCTTTAAAATCAAGAATATTTTACCAAGAACATGTAAAACTAAAATAAAACAGTTCCTTCTCTTTACCTTGAGAATTGAGATTTGGCAAATGTAATGGGTTGGTTTCAGGCATTTTGTCCAGAAATGGATATGTCAGGGTTGCTTCTGGTTCTGGAGATTTTGGCTTTACCACCTGGATTATGAGCAACAGACATAAGCATTACAAGTATTGTCCAATAACACAAGCACAGGTGAAATAAAATTTAAGGATTCATGGCTATTACATAAGTCAATAAATCCAAATATTTAAATTTTAAATGGAAATGTTTGCCCCTTTCCCAAACTCCTTTCATGCCTTCTACATTAATATAGAGGTCAATATTTCAGAGAACTCAAACCAGAGCATAAAAATTTGATGATAACTTTTCTCTAAACCCAGAAGATAGTATTCCCTTTTTAGGATTTTACATCACTCCATCTCATTTTCTTACTGATCAATCACATATTCTCTTCCCCATACGATCTAATACTGTATTTGTAATACCAAGAAGTGAGATGTTCCATATAAGATTAAAAATAAATCTTACTATATAAGTGCTAAATATTAAAGTAATATTGCTTTCTAATGGATTTTATTCTCAAGACACTACACAACCTCTCACAAATTTATGCAAAGCACATCAATGACGAAGAAGCATTATTATAAATAAACATTATCAAAACAGTGCCATAGCAATGATGCCCTTAGGGGGCCTTTGAAGCATGTTAAACCACTTGTCTTTATAGTACAAAGTCCCCAAATCACAGTCTTCAAACATTCTTATGTTTGCTTTGTAAAAATGGATTTTTCTTGTTATGGCCATTTAATTTTATTTTGTTTCTCCCAGTCTGGCCTTTGGTAGAAGCACCTTCTTGATTTGTTGCTGCTAATCAACTGGTTGCTCAAAGACCAGATTACCAAACTAGTATCTAAAATAAGAGTCAGTAGACTCTGAGCAAAGATCTGAATGAGGAGAATGACTTATCAATTCATGTCCTTTCTGCTGCTTACAGGACATCCTCTGATTTACTCGGGCTGGTGGCTGTGTTACCAAAGATTAATTTGATAGCCAATAGGGCAAGTGAGGCCATAGAGTACCTGTTTAATTTAAGTTGATCTATGATTTGATCCTCAGGATAATTTAATGCCTAGAAATTTTTCTCCATAGATTTTAGTTTTCTTCATGAATAATATATTCAACCCTAATGGAATCCTGAAGAAAATACAGTTAATAACTTCAGTTTGCATTTCAGAGGCCAACTAGATGTCCAAAGGAACTTCATTGTTAAACACACAGCAAACACTAACGCCTAGACATACCAAAGTGGAAAACCCTCAGATCTTAACCTCATATCGTCTCCTCCGTAGTTGACTCAGACAAAACCATGTTTCAGATAATGCCTAGTTGTAAATGAAACAGTTAATAATCAGCAGAAAATGACCACTATGTGAAAAGGTCAGCCTGTGTTCATGGGCACTTTGTTTTATAAAGATAACCCTCAAGTGAGGTCAGTGAACAAAAGTTATTGCAACCACTGTGATCACCTTTCTCTCTTTCTCTAACAACTAACAATGTAACAGGGGCAGAAGAGGGGAGAAATTCACACGGCGCGAGAAAAGCATTGGGTTCAAAGGCCATTATTCCATTTGCTAATCAATTTAGAGAGATTCTTAATCCCAAGGCCACAGAACAGAATTCCAGAGGTGTATGAACTTGGTACCACTTGACATCAAGGAAAACTTGGGAATCCTGTGTATTTTATACTTTTAAAAATATTCTGAGAATAATGATTACCAGATGGCCAAAGGGTCCATGGCACATGTGTGCATGCACATGCACACACACACACAGACACACACATATACACACACACAGAGTTAAGAACCCCTGAAAACAATTTTTTCCATAGTAGGGTAGGCATGACACTGGTGGTCCAAAGACGGATCACACAGATGAGGTTACTAGATGAGGGATGCAGATGAATACTTTTTAGTTGTGGTATTGAATTTAAAGGCATTTAAATGGGGAAAAAACTAAATGTGGGAGAGTATTAAATAAATAATGGTTACAAGAGTTAATATGGATAAAGCAAAATCTGCAAAGGCAGGAAGGAAATCCTGCCTGTCCCCAACTTTTTTGCACAGTTTGGTTCCCCCTTTCAGACCTCCGGGCCATTCTTTCATCCTCTACATATAAAAATGGGAATAGCTAGAGTCTGAAATCCCCAAAAGGCATCAAGGCAATAGGCATTTTGAGGCTCTACCAAGGCCTCAGCACTCTTAGCTCCTTAAGGCTAGTGGCTGTGTCTTGTTGAATATCCAGGGTCTGATACAGTGCCTGGTACATAGTAGGCACACAGTTAGTATTGGCTGAATAAATAATAGATGAACCAGAATTAGAAGTGTTAAAATTTTCACTCTAAAATCACATCCAAATTGAGGGTTAATTTTTAAAGTTGGAATATCACCACATATAGTATGACAGTATGCAAGTCAGTGGTCATCTACTTTGGTGGCCCATTAGAATTATAGGGGGAGCTTTTAAAAAATACAGATGCTTGCCTAGGCCCTGTCTCCAAAAGATTCTGGTTTATTTGATATGGAGTGTGCTTGCTATTTTTTAAATTCTAAAGGGTAGGCAAGGTTTTGAACAACTAGTATAAAAGATGAAGACTTTTAGACTCTGTGCATGAAAATAGACCAAATTAATATGAATGGATGAGACTCCAAACAAGGAAGAAACTTAATAAAAACAAGGCATCAAAACCCATTACATCAGAATAATAACTTTCTAGTTTCCTTGTTATTCAAGTCCAAGATCATCAGAAGTACCAGAGCTATAAAACAAGTAAATATTGGAAAGAGAACATTCAGAAAGCTGCAAATAAGAAAACTCATGACAGCAAACTAACTTAATCACAAAGCAAAGCTTTATAACTTAATTATACTTTTCTTTTAAATGTATATAATTCTTTATAATTAAAAATTATTTAAAATAAATTTTAAGAGATGTTGAAAGAATATATACGTACCACTATACATCAATTGTTACTGATAGAGTGGTAGGTTTGTGATTTCTTTCTCTTGCTCTATTTCTCTATTTTTAAATTTATATATGACTTTTAATGTATTTACACATATTACTTGATAGATTTGTTACATATTTACCTGCACATCACAAATATAAATTATAAACATATAGTCGTAGGCTGGATGTTTGTATCCTCCCAAAATTCATCTGTTGAAATCTACCCCCCAAAATGATGGTATTAGGAGATGGGGCCTCTGGTAGGCTCTGCTCTCATGAACAGGATTAGTGCCCTTGTAACAGAGCCTCAGGAGAGCGCCTCCAGCCCCTCTGCCGAGTGTGGACACCCCACGAAGATGGCTGTCTGTGACCCAGGAAGTGGCTTCTCATGAGACACTAAATCTGCTCGTGCCTTGACCTTGGACTTCCCAGCCTCCTGAACAGGGAGAAATTAATTTCTGTTGTTTATAAGCCACCCAATCTATGGTATTCTGTTTATAGAAGCCCAAATAAACTAATACATTTATCTTTATATGTGTATTTTTATTTTTTACAATAAACAATAAACTATATATAGTATATTTGTATTTAGAAACCATTCAGATTAAAGATAAGGAAAACATATTAGAAGAGAAAATAAATCTTCATTTGAACAAGTGCCACCGTGGCAGCCGGCTGCCATATGAAGCCAAGCTCATTTTGTATTTTACTGCTTTTGTCCTCTGTGTACTTCACCTTTTGGGACAGCACCAACTCCACCTTTCCACTCATTTCATTTTCCAGTTTCTTCTCGCCTTTTTCTTCTGGCACATCACTCTCTAGCTGGGAGCCGGAGGAAAACTCCACAAAGGCCACAGTTGGGCTGGATCGAGTCACAGTCGTTGTAAAATGCTGTGGCTCTGAAATAGAGTTACACTCAGAAACACGAAGAAGAAGAAAACCATATAAAGGACCATTTACCCTACAATGCCATGGAATACACTGAGTACATATCCTGCCCTGGGCAATAAGAAATTGGATTACAGTGTGATAAGATATATAAAAGAGCCTAGGATGCCAGAATTCTCCAGGCTCTTCTGCAGTGTCATAAAAAAAACAAAATCAAGCAACATAAAATACATCAACGAACCCTACTATGGAAAACTTAACTTCTGAATAAGGGTCACAGTAAATAACATATGAATAACACAACATGAAATAAAATGCTGGCATGAAATATTACAATAGCTGCCCTGGATGAGAAAACAGCTATAGAAAATTTCTAACCGAACTGTCTATAGCTGTGGCAGCCTCACTCGACCTTTTGTATTTCAGTGCTCCTTGTAAAATCACATTTTCATAATAGAATGTGTTAAGGATTGCATGGTATATATAATGCAATGAAGATGAGGTGTTCTCTGATATATAATGAAAAATTATGGACACTTTAGAGCAGGCAGAAAAGTCACCACCTGAGGGAGCATTTCAAAATGTGGAGGTGCAATCTAGTTTGAAAAAGCATTTGCTAAAATTTTTAGCAGTGACATTTATTTTCAAATGCCATTTAAAGGTAATATAGTATTAGAAGAGGGTGGGAGATTTTTACGGTTATCAAAACAAGTGTGACAGTATTGGGAAACATTACTTTAGGGAACAGTGCGTCTCTATTCACATCACTGCCCATATTTGTGGCATTACTTTATTCTTTCAAACTATTCACCAGCTTTATCATTTCAGCATCTACTTTTATGATATATTTTTGCTTATCTATTGGTGGTACTGTGTGGGTAAATATAATCTTCTTTATAATGATAGATATACCTCTTCATCAAAACAAAATAAGGTAGCCAAAAAGCATGGGCTCCTGTTGTTTTATATAGCAAAATAAATATTACGGTCCTAATTTTCCCACACAGCCTCTAGGTGGCGGCACAGCCACATCAGTTACAGAGCCGGGTTAACTACCTTTCTGTGGCTCAGTAGCTGAAATTGACTCTATTTCAATTATATCTTAAGAGGTATCATGATTTTCTTTAAAACTAGTCTATTATGAAACAAACCTGATGAGGCAAGTCCTGTATTCTCTTCTTCTGGCTTTTCACCGTCATTCTCATCTTCTTGTCTGTTCAGTTCAGTTCCCTCAGTGGTTGCCTGAAAAAAAGATCCCCCTGCCTTGAGTAAATTATTCCTCCGAAGCTTCTAAAAGGTAACAGGATTCTCTCTTTCTTCCTTTCTTTCTTTTTTGAATAAGAGTTTTAGGCCAATGAGGTGAGCTGCCTATATGAATTCCTTATTCTCTATTGCCTAGGCAGCTTCTTGGTTGGAAGGCTGAATTCGCTGGCAGGACTCATCCTGTGATGGAGAACAGGGGTGCTGGGCCGCAGCGCACTCATGCGCTTACTACCTCCTTCCTCCTCTGACTGACTCACATGCACACCCCCACTTTTACTTTCCTTTTCCAACCGAATTGTCAAAATCATAGCGACCACCCTCTTGCTACCAAACACCTTTAAGGTTGGCTTAGGGTCACATCACTAGTGAAAAACATTTTTTAAGGTTACAATTAACCTCTTAGTAGTTTTGTCTTCCACATGGATGCCTGTGGCTCTTAGCACTGTGAACCTTCTTTTTTTTTTAAATTAAGGTATCATTGATATACAGTCTTATGAAGGTTTCACATGAGCAACATTCACCCATATTATCAAGTTCCCCCCACCACCCCCTTGCAGTCACTATCAGCACAGTGAGATGCTATAGAGTCACTACTTGTTGTGGGCCTTATTCTTGGCATCTTCCTTCCTGGGCTTTCAACAGCTCTGTATAGCCTGAGTTCTCATACTTGATCAGTCAGTCTCTCTCTCTCTCCTCTTCTCTTCTCTCTTACAGTTATTCGTTTTTTTTTCATCAAAATGTGGGTCATTCCTAAAAATTTCAACTGTTCTCCTCCACCTGCCCCCAGCCATCAGCTCATTTCACATTTTTTGATCCAGTTCAACCCTGAGGGAGCAGGGGCCCAGCACAGTACCTGGCAGAGAGCAGCTATGTACTCCGTAGGAGGCAAGCAAATGTCTTATGTATTATTTATGGAATTTATACTCCCAAGCTTAGTTTAAATACATACTAGTCATCAAAATCAGACTGTTACTAGCAAAATATTCAGGATAAATTAAGAGAAAAGGGAAGCTACAACACAATTTGAATAACATGAGCTCATTTAAAAAGTATTTTATATATACTGAGAAAAAAGGGGAAAAGGGAAACATTAAAAAACCTAGCATTAATTTCTGAGTAGTTCGAGTAATAGGCAGTTTATATTTTCTTTGTAATCATCTATGTTCTGCAATACACACACACACACACACACACACACACACACACACACACACACACTGTATGTAATCAAGGGTAATCCCCAAAGCTGGTTTAACTTGTGTATGAATGCTCCATCCATATGGGATAGATATTCCATCCTGAAGGCTTATTGCTTTGGCACTCACATCATTATTTCAAAGGAAATGAGTTCAAAGTTGGCAGTTATAATTAGTCCTGCCAGAATCAGAGATTTGCCTAAAACATACCTGTCTTGCTGGGAAATGCACTTTCTGACCCATAATTTCCTTTGGTTACATCTGAACAGAGGAGAAGCCTTTCCTTCTCCAGCTGGTAACACTGTCTCAAGAATGAAAACAAGCAAATGAAAACATATCCCTGGACACGAATGAATAAGAGCACAGAAAGGTTACAGGAGCCTAAGCCAGGAGTTGGCTTCCCGTTGACTGAGAGGCTGATCCAAGCTGGCTCTCGTGCCAGGCTTAGCCCTGCGGCCATGGGTGGGGGGTGGTAGTTTCCTGGCTTGAGAGGGACATGGTCTAGCCGCACAACCTATCTGGCATTTGGCTGCTCATTTTAACAAGAATCTTGGTGGGGGACTGGCCCAGACAGCAGCACTAGAGAACGAATTGGAAATACGAAGCAGGAAGGCAGGAACCATCCTGAGACCTAGGGCTTGGGTGGTCTTGTTTCTGGGATATAGGCGTTATGAGAACTTGGACCCATCATTGAACTGCTAGAGGCTGGAAGATGTAATGTCCACAGCTTTATACTGAGCTACTATTCTTTGACTCTAATTTACTGGCTCCAGTCTTGAATAACTTATTTGGACACAGGCCTGCCAAATCAGTCTATTTATGTCTTGGCCCCATGCCTCAGTGCCACATAGGCCATGCATGTGTTTCCCCTTGCACTTTTATATCTCCAAATATCTGTTTTTTACTGGAAGAAAGAGGATCTACATGGAGAATTCACCTCTCCATCCCTTAAACTTTTTCTTTTTGCCTTAAACTTTTCAGATAACATGATGCTCTGATCTAGGTAAGACGAGTTAGGTTTGATTTTTTTTTTTGTCTCTTATATATTCTTTCTTGAAATCTGTAAATGTAAATGCTCCTGTACCTAAATATCTTCAATGACTTCTAAAGAGCATTACATCTAACAGTCTCACAACTACTTCTTGCTGGAGAAAAACAGTTTCTAAAGAAATGCCTGCTGACATTTGCTATCTAAAAGGAATTTGCAGTTGGTCTCAGTTGTAAGGAAAACAGCACCTACTCAAATGCTTTCCCTGTGCCCTCACTGAAAAATGAAATGTTTCAAGAAAGATCCGATTGTCTGTTTTCCAGGATTGGAAAACATTCATGAAACACTGAATTTTCAAGAGGAAAGCCTAGAGCTTTGTCAAGGAAAAAACATACTTATCTTGTTACTCAGTTTGAGAAAAGCAGATGAAGTAGTTTAAATACCTAGTAGCTGAGTTTGGCCTTTGGTCAATGAGGGAGAATTGCCAGAAACCTGGAGGGAAGGTTCTGGCTAGCAGGGAGGGCTTGCACGACATCATTTGGGATGAGCTGGCAAGAGGGAGCTGACCAACAGTCACGGACTGGAGTGACAGAAAGGTCACTGGGTGGGAGTCCTAGGTGTCTAGGTGGCAGAGGGAAACCAGAACTGGGAAAAAGTGAGTAACAGGAGAAGGAAAAAGAGCAGCAGGAAGAATCATGAGCATCTGCAAGGGTGATCGTCTTTTGGGAAAAGCTGTTCACATCGCATGTTTCTTAGATAATTACAACTGGAACGACTGACAAGCTGAGTTGGACAATGACAAGGAATTTATCTCATTTGTTTGAAATTCACATCTACTCAAGATGGTAATTTTGGCAATCTTACTTTAACCTAAAAAACTTTACACCTAGTATCTCTTCAGGTTTCTGAAAAATATGATGTAATTTTCTTTCTCCCATTTTGTGTATGACAATTTTAAAAATAATCAAAGAGCACCTCTGTCTATGACTTGCCTTGATGTCATGCTAAGTGCTCTAGATACATGACTTCTTACAATAACCATGTGATGCATATACTATTGTCCTTATTTAAATATACACTGAGGCTTATGTGGGGTTAGATCTTTGACTTTGTGCATGGAGTACTTTAAGTATTTTAGGAAAGGGTCATTTTAGGTACCATGGAAGAAAGAAGAGATTCAAATACAAACAGGACCCACAGTGGATTGAGAAAACACTGGAGGGAGACATAAAACATCTTTCTGTAGGTCACTAAACAAGATAAATTAGTGATCAGATGAGAATACATTCCAAATTCTTTTCCAATCTTGGATTCTAGAAATCTGTATTTGTGCTATGACATGATTTTCTTACGGAATATCTTGGGATGTAAAAAACCTGTTAGGTTTCCACTAGGAAATAGAGAAGTCCCCCTTATCTGTGAGGGATACATTCCAAGACCCCCAGAGGATGCCTGAAACCCTACATATACCGTATTTTCCTATATACACATTCCTATGATAAAGTTGAATGTATAAATTAGGCACAGAGAGTAACAATAGCTAATAATGAAATAGAACAATTATAACAATATATTGTAATAAAAGTTACATGACTGTTGTCTCTCTCTCTCTAAATATCTTACTATGCTGTACTCACCCTTCCTGTGATCATGTGAGATGATAAGATGCAAAAGTGATGAGATGAAGTGAGATGAATAGCATAAGTATTGTGACGTAGTGCTAGGCTACTACTGACCTTCTGAGGATACATCAGAAGGAGGATCATCAGCTTCCAGACCGTGGTAGACCATGGGTATCTGAAACCATGGATAAGTTCATCTAAGGGGTAACTAGGAGGGTCCCTGGGGCACCTAGCTGCTCTGCTTGAAGTGTATAGCATCTAATTGCCCCATCACCTCTTAGCCCTAGAATCCCACTTTGGGGTCCTCTGTGCGCTCCTCACCACTGTCCACACCTTTGCTTTTGCTATTCCCAACACACGGAATAGCCTGCTTCCCTCCTTTGCATTCCAATGCAAAGCCCACCCTTAAGGTCAAGTTTCAAAATGCACAACCCATACAAAACCTTCTCAACTAACCCCAACCTACAATGACATTACCTTCTCTTTGCATCTTATACCCCTTCCATCTTTTGACCTTATTATCCAGAACTTAATTAAATATTATTTTATATACATTCCTAATGGCTTTATGAAAATTTCTTTCTCAGCAAATTCATGAGTTTCCTATTTTAATTTCAAAGACGGGATAGAGGGCAGGTCCTTAACTCATGTGTATGAGGTAATAGGCAACCGCTGGCAGGGTAACCAGTTCATCCCCTTAAAGGTCATTCAACTGAGGATGATCTGGAATTTGCTGGTATCATTAGATACAGCCAGAGCATTAAAAAAAAAAGCCAAACTTAATTTGGATCTGTTTCTAAAATTAAACAGCCATGGTCCCAAGAGTTTCAAATGAGAAAAATGAGGTAGAAGAAAACAAAAGAGATGACATAATGTCGTACCAAAATCATCCTGCTGGCCCGGGAGGCTGATACTCCAACCCTGTCCCCCGCGGAGTCTCCCCAAGTCCTTCTCCGCTGCCCTGCCTCACAGCCTTAGTTATGGCTCCTGCCTGCTGCTGCTCCGCCCTTTGAATGGCTCCAGCTCACCCGGAGGGAACTGTGACATTTTAGTGGTGGGGGAGGCTACTCCTCTGTAAAGAGTGCATCTGTTGGGAATGCAGTTTTTGGAAGAAAGACACTATTTAAAAAGGAGAACACTATTCCTTTGATAACCCCACAGAATGGGGCAAATGAATTAGAAACAGCAACTCAGGTCCAAGCTGGTATCAAGCCCTGGAAGGCTCTGAAGGGCAGCCCCATTTTCAGCTGGTCACCACATTTTGCCCTGCCGAATTAGTTCTATTTCAACAGGAATATACTGTCTGTAACACAGTCAAGACGTGCTTTTCTTGGAATGTGGTGAAGAAGGAAGTGAAACTAGGAGTAGGTTTATTGGAGGGGAGATTGTTTTACAATCACTCTTGGGATGACATGTTCTGAATGTGTAAGCGAGCATTACTATTTAGTAATGAGCCAAAATTTTGTGTAGTACAGCTAATAACCTGGCTCTAGGCTAATAGATGTACAGAGGTAGTTACCAGGAAATAAGGTAATAGCCCCTGCCATAGTTAATTCGAGAGCCAAGAGTACTACAGACAGGGAAAATAAATGCTACCATTTATTCAGAACCACTAGGATTTACGGAACTAGAAATTACTCCCAATGAGGCAGTTTTTCCAAGGAAGAGATACACAGAGGGAGAGACTCCCAGGCCTTTCCTTGAGGTCGGACCTGCATCCTGAGGCTGCCTATAACCAGGCTGGTTTCTGGGAAGAAAGTCCCTATTGCCACCTTTTGTTTGGTACTTTCCTTGTTATTCTGTATAAACTTCTGAAATAACATGAGTTCTTTCAGCTCCTTAGTTTTTTTTTCTTAAATCAAGATACCTTTAGAGATAGGTAATCAATTGTGAAATCGTACAATCCATCTTCTCTTTGCTTTTAGGGTGTTGAGTGGTGCAACTACTAGTAAAGTGGGAAGTGCCTGGTGTTAAAAGAAAATAGGCTACTTTAAAAAAATTTGCTTATTGTAAAAATAAGAAAATTAGTAATTATTGAGAATGAGTATATTTTTAAAGGTAGGCTTTCTTGGTCTAAAAAACAAACAAAATGCCCTTTCCTTCTGTTTGAGAAGTCCTGTGCTTAATACCATAGATCTTATATAGGATAGGAAAAGCTTTTTTCCCCAAAGTGCTAAAAACTTAAAATGAGAGAGATTAAATAGTTGATTTAGGAAGTTTAGGCATTACACCATCCAGTTTCTTCATTTATTCTTTTAACTTCTGTCAGGAATAAAACCTTTTCAGCCAAGGGCAGGGTTTCTGTCAAACTCAAACAACAAGATGGACAGAGGGTAGAACTGGTGAGAGGTAGATAGTAGGCATGTACCTGATAGCAGAGCCCTTAGGGTTTGTTCCCAGAATCAAAATCTGCTGGGACCGAGTGACCCCTGTGCACTTCTGTTACATGGCAGGTGTCACAAGACAAGCATGGCCCCTTCTCCATTGTCCTCCCAAAGTGCAATGAGAAAGAGCTGTATTTGACAGTTTGTGCAAAGGGCCTGTGACCTGATTTAGTAGCCAAATTGAGTCATAGAAAGGTATTTATGAAGGAAAGTTAGTAAATGCTTACTGTTAAGTGCGGCAGAAGAGAAATAAGAATAGAATCACTAACTGTCCCAAAAAAGCAATTTCACCACTAATTAATTTGGGGTACTTGTAATTTAAATTTAAGGGGATAAGTCACTGTTGAGTCTAGCAGTAAAGTCCCCATGCTACTGCCAGAACTCAATAGTCCATCTTATCATAATTTGTAAGAACTCTTCAGAGATGGTAACATTTATGCAAATGAATGGGAAATTAAATTCCAGGTGGGGAGACTTGGCGTTTGCCTGGATCACAAAACTTTGCTCCTGGAGATCAGCAAATACGTTACTACAGCAAGGAAATTATTTCCGTCTATTCCGTTTTGAATCTCTTTCACAGGGCCTGAGCACTGCAGGGAGCAATTACTTCCTCTCAGCTCCTCTAAGAAAATATATTTTATTCTTCAAAAGATAAATCCCGGAGATAAGAAAAATGACATCCAGTCAGCTTGGGTGGCTTTAGCTAGCTGGGGCATCTAAGTCAGCCTGGAGCTGGAAGACAAGTTTCCCTCTGGGCCAAACCTTCCTAGGCGCTGGGGAAAAACCTTGACAGTGTTTTGCATCCTTTATAATTCCCACCCAAACGCTATAAATTAAAACTGCAGAAAGCAGCCTGTGGTGAGGACAAATGAGGTTGAGCAGAGTCCATCTTGCACCCTAAAAGCTGGGCTGCCTCTGTGGTAGTGAAAGTTTGGGTTTGATCAGCAAAACCAGCATGAGCCTTTCTGCTGAAAGATCTAAGAAAGCCTAATCTTTGTGATTGTATTTTGTACTCCAAACCAGCAAGTATAATGTCACGTTGAGTTCTCTCTTCTGCTGTTCTTGCATTACATTGTTCAACTTGGCCATTCAGCAGTTGCTTCCAATTACTCTGAATTGAAGGGGGTAAGCTAATAAAGAAAACTTACTATTTTTTTAAAATTAATAAACAAGATCACCTTCTTAACTAATAAGAAAGATACCCTTTTAAATTTTAAATATATCATTAAGAATGGGAAGCCAGGTTCTGATGGCACCAGTTACTTTTATATTGTATTAATAAGTCTGATGGGAAACACACAGGAAAAAGAAAAGAGGTGTCTTAGAGATTTAACACTAGATACCAATAATGTGAAGGCAAGAAAAAGGTTTTCTTATTCATAAACTGTGTTACAATTTCTGTGAAACCCTGCAGATAAGGTTGAATTGTGCTCCTCTCCCCCACCAATGCCCACTTCATATGTTAAAGTCCTGACCCCCAGCGTCTCAGCCTGTGTCCTTATTCAGAAATAGGATTGTTGCAGATGTAATTAGTCAAATTAAGATGAGGTCATACTGTAGTGGAGGTGGGCCCCTGATTGAGCATGACTAGGGTCCTTATAAAAAGGGGAACTATGGACACAGACAAGCACCCAGGGAGAATGCCATGTGGAGAAGGCGGCAGAGATCAGGGTGGTGCTTCTATGGGCCAGTGCATGCCACAGTGCTAGCAACCCGTCCGAAGTGCACAGAGGGGCAGGGAACAGATTCTCCCTCCTGGCCAGCGGAAAAGAGCATCCTGCCAACACCTTGATTTGGGGCTTGTAGCTAGCATGACTGTGAGCCAATTCATTTCTGTTACTTAAGCCACTCAGTTTGTAGTACTTTGTTACCACAGCCTGAGCAAAATAATACACCCACGTAGGAATGATCATTATGAAGACCTACTTATTTTTAAAACAGATTATTTAACCCAAGATTTTCAAATACCCCAAAGTGGAAAAAAAACTTGATTCTTACTGTTGGCTCTGAGGGGACAGAATGTGGCTTCTTTATGTTGATCTCAATGCCACTGTTGTCTGGTTTCAGCTCCATGGGGGCCCCGTGTACTCTGGCCACACCTTCAAACATCTGGGATTTGGTTAATGCGGGGGCCAGGACCACCGTGGGACACTTTCTGTCCTTTTCCTCATCATCATGAACTGTTTCTCCATTCATGCTGACTTTCCCATCTACCTATAAAAACCAGAATGAACAAAAAACATGCTATTCCTCAAAGAAAGTCTATAACAAAATAATGTGTTTAACATCACTGTTACACATTATTATTTAATAACCATAGTCCAACAAAAAATAAGGTCTCTCATGCTTCGGTTCTAGAAATCAGGACTCCCATAAATGCCATCTTTAATGTCTCCTTAAAAGGTCACCAGCCTTCTCAGGCCACTTTATTTTAGATTACATTTCATGTTGATCTTACAGTGTGTTTAAAAAGCATAGAAAAATTAGGAATCTAGATTAAAGCATAGAAAATCAAGGAATCTTAAGTGTACACACATGCCATGTATTTGAGTTCCAGCAATTTTTCATTTAGGTTCTGACTGCTATTTCACAATTTTTAGGTTTTTTTTTTTCTGGTTAGCATATAAATTAGGTGGATCCCTCCTCAGATCAGGAATATTTTATTTATAGGTTATCATGTGGTATGGGGACAGTGGGTATTTTTTTTGAAGCTGTAATGGAAGGTGGGGAACCTGATTCTATGCTATGTTCCAGCAAATCCCTATTTGTAGTTAATTTTATACTCCCAACCTTTCCAAGAAAAACAGGCGATGCACATTAAAATATTTTTGTTTTCTACCCACGTCTAGGGAAGGTGGTGAGAGCAAGAAAGGAGGGGCAGAGGATGGTTAGTCTGGCTTATTGAAAGGCATCTAGAACTGTCTTGAAGTTTGAAGCAGTATGTAGAAAGGTTATGAGAAGAGGATCTGCAATCAGACAGCCTAAGATTGAATCCTGGCTCTAACACTTACCAGCCACTTAATCTCCAACAAGTGTCTTATCCTCTGTGCTCTGTTTCCTCATCTGCAAACTTTATAATAACCGCACTTTTGTGATAGTGCTTCATGGGGATTTTGTGCATTAATATATGTACAGAGCTTAGAACAGTTCCTGGCACATTTTAAGTATGTAAATATTAGCTATTATTATTACTAGGCCTTCTACAATCTTCACAAAGGAATAATGGAAGACCAGATACTGGTTATAGTTTATTTACCTTAAGCCAGTGGCTTGCATACTCTATTGTCTGTGATCCACAGGAAAGAAATTTAAATCACAACTGAGCACACACTAAATATAACTGAAACAGGAGGTTTGCAAAAACAATATTTACCTTTATTACGTGTGTTGAACTAGGCTGTTTGTCTATTGTGTTCTGTTCTACTTCATTAAAAAAAAATATGCTGATTCCAAAAGGTGACACCTCTCAGTTTGAAAGCATTGCCTTAGATTATCTCACTTGATCTTCCTTTGCTTTTAATTCTGTTGTACTGGGAAACTGAGCCTGTGTTCCCTGCCTCCCTTGCCCTACTCGCATTCAGTTCCCTCTAAGAACACATACCACATACCTACCCCTTAGCTTCTGTCCTGGCATTTTCTGGTAACAACTTTCTTTTTACATATTACCATTGATCACCAGTGGGTCCACCCACTCAGTGGCTAGTGGGAAAATGGGCTTGATAGCCATCAAGCTCTATGATGGGTCAAGGGCTCACTGGTGGTCCAAAGTGAACTCCAGCACATAAAGGATCTATACTCAAGTTTCTCTCCTCTTTCCTCCATGAAGGCTCTTCCCCAGACCTCTATACTGTCTGGCTCAATGGCAAGAGACAGGGTTTTCTCGTGGCCAAAGCCTTGCCATAAAGTCATCTATCATGACTCTTCTGCTTACATGATCATATTGCACTGTTTCTATAATGGCGGGACGTGGACATCTAGATTAGCTGATTAGTAAAAGAAATGGAACCCCTACCCCTGTTCTGGGCCACCTCAACCTCAAACCTTCCTCCTGAAATATCACAGACAGTTTCCTGTCCTGGGCCCCAGGTGAAGGAGAGCTGCCAAGTGCTTTGGGAGGTTGTCGAGCATGCATGAGCATGTGCGTCGCTGTGTGTGAACCTATGTGATGAGTTCACACCTCTGGAAGAATTCATGCTGAGTGGGCACCTACGCCAGGCTCTCAGAATGAAGCTCTGAACAACACAGACACGTCCCTACCCTTCCAGGGATGAACGTCTCAATTCAACCCAGATGAGACAGCCAGGACATTTTCCTTTTGTTCTGTCAAAGCCTAAGACACAGAATTTAAAGATACATTTGAAGTTATTGAAGCCAACGTCAGAAAGTGTGGTTTAGGTTCCCTGTGAAGTTCAATGGGAAGATCCCTGGCTCCCTAAGTTTAGTTAAAGCAAACTTTCTCTGCAGTCACCCATCCAGGCCCCCTAGGGATGAACCCCACCTGGCTTCTGCTGGGAAACCATGTGGTGGACAGGGAAGAGAACTGATTTTTCTTTGTAGTCAAAAGAACTTAAGACAAAGGATGAGTGTTTCTTCATGATCTGGAGGAAATACTAGAATTTGAAGGAAGAACAAAAAGGCTGGTTGTCACAGGTTTGGTGGTTCTGGAACATTATCTTACACATTCACTGGTAGAAAAACACCTAGTTTCTTTTCACTTAAACACTGGTTTAAAAACCCTGTCTCATCTGAGCACCAAGCACACCCCATGCACCCATGTGTTCCTTGGATTATTTTTTTTCAACTGTAGCATCTTCTTGGATATGATGTCAGTTTCTCCCCCAAAGAGATGGAGCTGCATATCCTTCTATTTAAACCAAAGCTTCCAGATAGCTGGAGATACCCAGAGTATTACTAACCAGGGGTTGTCACCACTACTACAGAGGGAGCAGGCCATTCCATCAAGCTAGAAAACAAACCTCGTTCACGGAGGTGACCCAACCATCAGTCTCACGGGAGTCCTTCGGCACTAAACAATAGGAATACCTACCCCTTCACTATTTGCAACCCAAAACTCCTGGAGCATAGGAACTTCAGAATCGTAAAAGTTCACACATTTTGCTTTTGCTTGATAAAAATAATTGCATTTTTTTGAGGCAAGATGTCTCTTTACATTGACTACCTGGCATTCCGTTTTGGTCCTACCTTAAAGGTCTTCAGAACCTCTTGAGAGTTTCTGGGCTGGGAGTAAGGCTTGGGTGTCAGCACAGGCACAGCTCTGGGAGTGACAGTTTTGCTTGGAGACCCACTGCTGGCTGACAAGCTGGTGTCCAGAGCGCTGGTCCGAGTGACGGTGGTTTCCACAGTGGCAGTGAACTTGGGCGGAGGCAGCGACTGTTGCCGCAGATATTTCATAGGGTTAGGGTTATGCGGAAAGGGGGATAAGTTTGGCTCTGTAGAATGGCTTCTTTCCAGAATTTTTGGCATCTCCAAGCGCTCAAGAACAGCCTCGCTGATGGTGAACCTCTCGATGTACTGCTGAAGGATGCCCTCTGCCTCCTCCTGGGACCGCGCACTCTGATACGCCTCATGCAGCTCCCTCTCTCTCCGCTCTCTAAAGGACGGGCAGGGGAGGGGAAGCAACGACAGAGTCAAGTCACCAAAACTGCAGGGAAGACCTCGGCAGGAACCAAGGTAGAGCAGAAGGGACAGCACAAGGAGTGGATGATACTTGTGTCAGAGCCTTGGTGATAACCAACATGTTTTAGAAAAAAACACATTTAGATAATATTGTACAGTAAAAAACAATAACAGAAAGAACCCACTTTTCCTGAACAATTTCTCTGTAGGTTTTGATGCTTTTCCTTCGTTCACTTGCCCCATCCTCTCCAGACAGTAACTTCTCCATTTTTTTCCTTTCTTCCTCTTTCCTGATTAAGTCCTGAGAAGCACTTCTTCTCCGGCTCTTCCAACGAGCCAAGTCCTATAGAGGTGGGGGTGCACATAGAACATACTCCTTCAGGCTTGCACATGCTTCCATTTCTATCCTTCAGAGTGTAGTGAGCACTGGCTTTGGCCAGGCACTATGCTAGGGCATTTCCACTCCAACGTAAATCTGGTTGGAACAGGAATGCCTCAAAGGCAGGAAACATTCAGATATATGTACATTTTCCAAAGCAGGGCACATTCATGCAAACATGGGCAGTGTGAAATATACAGTCATATTTCATATCAGATGCTAAATTTTCAAGTATTGCCTTGCAGGGTATTGTAAGAAACTTCACTTCTTCCTACTTAGGCCTGTGTATTGTGAATGGACTTGCTGACAACAGAATGGTAGGAAGTAACCACAGACCCACACCGTTTCCTCAGGGAAGGAAGAAAAGGCAGAAATAATTATTTCTAGTATTCTGGAGTCAGTCTAGTATTCTGGGTGGGATTGCAGCTGTGGAAAATCACCCTCTCTCTATTATTCCAAAGTGAGCTTCCACACTTTGGAATCTCAGGCATATTTCTTAGCCTCTTTGTGCCTCAGTTTCCTCATCAATAAAATAGGGATGATAAAAATACCTACTTTTATAAGCCAGTTGTAAGGATTAAATGACATAGTGCATATTGTGAATGCTCATATATATTAAGTACTCAAATAGTAAGGACCAGGCACATAGTAAGTACTTGATACATTGTAGACACCATTATTACTACATTTTATTGACTTTGTAGAAGTTAACTGCTTGAACTAAGGGTAGAGTCAAGGCAAAATAGCTACCTAAGAGTGCTCTGTGAGCATTTGATGAAATAATCCACTCTTTCTCTCTCATGCCCATCTTCAAGCTTTTCCCTTGCCCTGGCTCTTTGCTGTCAGCACACAGAGTTTCGAAGCCCTTGGTAGGCCCTGGAGCCCCCTTGCCTTGTTCTAGTCCTGGCTCTGTCACTCAGGAGCTCTGTGGCTTTGGGAAGGTTATCTAGCACCACTGGGACTCATCTGTGGAACTGAGAGTCATGAGGGCTGCTGGCTCACTGAGTTACTGAGAGGATTAAAGAATTACTGCATGCAAGGCACTTGGAACACTGGCTCACTGGCATGCTGTCAGTGTTGGCTATTATCGTCGTCGTCATCACTATCAATTTCAAATACATGTTCTCAAAAGAGTGCATCCTCAAGTCTACATCCCATGCCAGGTGCATTCCTCTCACTCCCCTCTCCTGTGTGGCCAAACTTCTACCAAGGGTACTTGCCAATTACATGCCCATGTCTTCGATTCCTCACCCGCCTCATGTTGTTGGTGCCTAGGGGCTCCCTTCCCCTTCAAGGCTTTCAAGTCCAACTCTACCCACCCCACCTGACTTTCTGCCCCAAAGGGCCTCTAACCCATCTAACATCGCAGCCCTGCGGCCCGTGACCTTGGCGGGCACTCACATCTTGCCATTTGTCGTCCTCTTCCCGTAGCTGGTTATTTATCATCTGGAGCTGCTCCTGGCGGGCCCTGCTGTGCGGCTGCACCGCGGCCTCCTCCTCACACCGCATGTCAAACATGCTCGTGCTCCTGTGCGTAGAGAGAGGGAGACAGAAGTGGACCAGTGCCCGGCCAGCCTCCGCGCCGGCCGGGGCGACTGCCGCGCGGGGGCGCTACCGCGTTTGGCAAACTGCCCTTTCCCTCCACGGCTTGACAGCCTCCAGGCTGCAGTCTGTTCGACCCCTCAGCAGGCCGCAGGCAGGCTAGCTACCCTCTTCTCCCTTCGCAGCAAAAGCCAAAATGTGGCCATCTCTGTCTTCAGCGGTGGCGGCATCAGGCCAATATAATTTTATATGTAGACGTCAAAATACGTTTAAAGAAGAGCTAGAAAAAAGGTTTTTGAAATTCTGGGCTCCTCTCATTTGGAAATGTATTAAGAAGTAAAATGAAGAGGATTAAAAGGTGTAACTTGGGGAGAATTTGTGGGGAGGGAGGGTGGCATTCCATGAAGTAAAATTTTATTATAGCAAATTCTTCTTTGTGTAAAGAACTGGCTTAAATGTTTTCTGTATTAACTGAGGCAATTGTCTCCATTTTCCAAAAAATATAATACGGCCTCAAATCTGAGATGCCTACCTTTTCATACTATTGTATTTTCTGAATTTTGGATGGATCCAATAATTGCATTAGTGATGCATGTGTTTGAAAACTTTATTTCCTGTAAAACTGTGTTAATCAGTATAATTGATAACATCTTGGAATCAAGAAAATAAGGTATTTTGTAGTGAGATTAGAGAATAAAGTATATAAATCAGTATATACTTTGTACCCTAATATTCTCACAAGCATTTTACTTTTGCTAGGATACCTCTAAATTTACTCTTAAAAAAAAAAGATACGGAAAACAATTTTAAAAACCCTTAGGCAACATATAATTGATATATTCTATAGGAGCTTATTAAATGTTGGGCAAGGCCACAGGGCATTTTTTATGATGCTTACATAGACCTTTGTTACAGCAAAAGCTGAAGCAGCAAAATGAAAACACAAATAAAAACCAAAGCAAAATCCTGCCTATTTTTCTTCCAAAGAAATGATGAGCTCTGGGATCAAGTGGGTTATACAGGCATCAAGAAATGAAGGGCCCTTTAAAATTCACTGTTAACCTCTAAAAACAGAAGATTGTGGTAGTCCATTTTTGAAGCTAGCTTAACACAAAGAGAAAGAAAAGCCATGCACTTAGACATCAAGTAATTTCAGACATCATCAGTGATGTCCAAAGTTATTATCCCCATGGCCAGACCATTAACAGTGGCAGCACATCCAGGTGCTAGTGGGTTCATTAGCAGCCAGCCCTCAGGAAGGAGGCCCCCAAACAATGGTGGCCTACCTTCATTTCAGTCCACTCAGAAGGACTGCATGGGTATGTGGGTGCCTCTCCCTCTCTCTAGATGTTGGACAAATTAAGTCTGGCCGAAGAGAGCTAACTGGAAGACTGTTCTTGTGATTAGTTTTCTAATAATCCGAGTGCATGGGAGGACTTTTATCTGCGGCTTCTATCAGCACGGATATGACAAACCACCAACGTGGAGCTGCCTCCACATACTTGGTGGACAGTGTTGATTGTGGCAGCTGTATCTTCCAGAAAGAAAAAAAGTCCTCAAAATGGGGGAAATCCTACAATTTTCCACTTCTTTTACTCTGTTTGTTATTGTTGTTTAAGAAAGATTTAGCAATTTGCAGAGTTAGGTAGACAAGTCTAAGCCACATTTTTAAACTTCATGGATCAAAATTCACTTAAGTAGTCTTTCCAGAAAGAGATCGAAATTCAGAAATTCATCCTATAAAAAAAACTATTAACTTTAAATACATCCAATTCTGTTAGTTCCTCTTTTAAGGTATTTATAGTCTTTACAAAAGATCTTAGAAGATATAAACCTTTCTACACTGGGACTCTCCTACAATCTATTAAGTAGTTGGTAGATTGTGGGAGAGAATGGAACCCCCTTCTTTCAACTTTGCATCTGTAAATATCTAAAGGGCAGAATTTGGGTTTAGATCACAGTGGGTAGCCATAGCGGCAGGTCTCTATGGGAGGAAATGACAGCCTTCTGCAAGATTTGAGTTTTGCTTTTCACTCAGTGAGCGTCGAGAGGATGGAGCAAGCCCTTCATACCTGCTTTCCTGAGCTCCTTTCTCTGTTCCCACCCTAAAATTCTAACTACCTCAGCCCAAATGTGGCCAAAAGCTGGATAGTAAAATAAGAAGAGAAACTCTTATTTGTCTTCTCATATACCAGGAAGTACTATTTTTTCCCAGTTTTTTTTTTTTTAAGAAATACCAACTAGCTGGCCAAAAAAGAAATGACAAAACTATGAGCAATACCTTTATGCCATTTCAAAAAAGGGAACTAAGCAGGTGGAGAATTAATAATACTGGACAGAAAATAGGCTGAGTCATCATTCAGAAAATGTTCCCTAATTCAGAGGTTGGAGCTGGGCTTCAAGATGATGAAGTATGTATGTGTTTAGGATGGGTGGGAGATCATGCAGAAGCCCAGGTTCCAGAATATGAATGTGACTTGCATGGAACCTTTGCTTCTCTGCACAATCATTCTGTATCTTTGGGCTGCTGGGACAGGGCTCTGCTGCAGAGCCCAGGAGTCTCTCTTGGTGGTGGGGTGGCATGATGGGAGGCCAGGGCTGCATATCTCAGCGGAAGCCTGGACATTGTTTCTGGGCCAAGTCTAAGGCAAGGGAAGTAAGCATGAAATGGTCTGTGGCTCTCACAGTGTATAAGCTCCGTTGGTGGGGGAGTTCAGGGAGAGGAGGAGTGTGGAAATGAAGAAAAGGGCAAGAAGGTGGAACTAAATCTATGGAAACATTCTTGGCTTGCCAGGAGGCAGAAATTTCTATTTGCTTGTAGGTCTGCCTTGACCTGCATTTTCCTTTTTTGATTGGGCAGTATTTTAAGAATGTGTCAATTATGAATAAATAGAACCCGGGCTAATAATTGCCCTTAAAGATTTTGAAAAAGGTAGATAGTGGGGGAACAAACTAAGCATATACACTTTTTAAAAAATAAACTCCTGATGTAAATTTGTTTTTTTCTCCACCTGGTTTCATGTGAACTGTGTCTACTCAAAGAAGGAAATTTCAGCACTTCGGGTATTCTGAGATAAGACCTCCAGAAAAGAAGCTCTTTTAATTCTTCTTAGTCCATGAGGCTGCATATTTGAGGAGAGAAGGGAGTCCCCAGCCTCACCCCTTTAAAAAAATCATTCACTTTTCCGGTGGGTGAGGTTTTCACATTCAGGTACATAACAAAATTAAAAAGCTCTTTAATGTAGCTTCCTTCACATTTTAGGGTTTCCCAGAGATCTATCTTAGGCAAACTGCACAGAGGTTTGCACTGGTGACAAATAAATCCCTTCTATAAAAATGTTTTGGCTAACCAAATCACAGGAGTGTTTTGCCTGTCAATCTTCTATAATCTTCTTTTCAGTGCATGTTAAATAGTGCCACTGCCGATTTTAAAAGTAATAACCAGGGCTCAATTTTATAGACTACTTAACTCTGTGCAGTCAGTCAAGTCAGGCTGAATTTGATTTTGAGACGTGAGTGTTATGTATGTCAGGCCACAAAGCAATCATAGATACCAGAGTGGAAACTGATATCCTTGGCACCAGAGTCAGACTGCTAAGAGCTAAGAGTACAAACTAATTGACATCTTGAACACAGACGTGGAAAAAGCACTTTTTCAAAACAGCACTTTTTGGCCTATTGTTGTTGGTGGAAATAATGATGTTTGTGTGTTCTACACCCTTAGACTTCTCACTTGGTGACATAAAACTATGTCTTAGGCCAGCAAGACAGGCAGAAAGAATGCTGGTATTTGCCCTACTGATGGCCTGGGCTCCCACAAGGCTACAAAATGCCTTTGCACTGAGGAGAGACATCAGTCTCGGCAGATTATTGATCCAGTCGGAATTGGATATTAATCATGCTTCTTAAAATGCAAATACTCAAACCTCAGAAAGCCAGTATTCTGCAAAAAAGAGTTGTGCCTTGGGTATCTAGTTTCAGAATGCTCTGCATATGGGAAATCCATTTTTGAAACAGACTTAATGTGGTCACAAACAGATTCTTCTCAGATTTGGATGTGAGGCAGGAGATGGGGAATGAATCTCTGAGAGGAGTGGAAACCAAGTTGCTGGGGGAGGAAGCCCGTGTCATGTTTTACATCTTGACCTCTTGCAATGCCAAAGAACGTGAACGAAACCACAGTGTTTTGGTCTCAAGCATCCCAGAGTTCATGTAACTCCAACTTGGGAGGAACTTGGGCTTCTCAATCTACAATTAGCAGTTTAGGATTCATTTTCTTTGTCAAAAAAATGTGGCTCTGAGAATGACTGCTCCACTGCTAACTCCAAGCCTTTTCATATCAAGTATTAAGTGCAAAATGCAGAATGCATTTTACTAATTCCGTTGTTCAGAACTGGTCCCAACATCCACACCATAACAAAAAGAGCTTTAACATGCCCCGTCTATGAAAAGCAAATGTTAAGTTTTAAGCAGCAGCTGCATATTAGAATCATGCTTAAGATGCTTTTTCATTCATCTCTCCTGCACAGAACATTTGTTCTGCATTCCAACTTTAAGTGCTCTTCTGAGGCTCCATGAGTCAGTTAGCTAGCTATTCAGTACACTGTTGCACCAATTGCATATCAATTAGTGGTAAGTACTGGAAGCATGCAGTTTAGGCTAGTAATTAATGTATTCCTATGAATACAAGACAACTTACTCTGCGTCATCAGACACAGGAGTTCTCGGACCGTATCTATAAGACCAAATACAAAATTAGAGGATTGGCAAAACAGAAGGTTAACACTGGAACCAAGCTGGAAATAAAAACTAACAGTGAAATGTATGTGTGCCAAACCTTTTTTGATGATCAGACTGGAAGAGAAGTGTCATTATACAATCAGCAATATTCATTAACTTTTGAAAATGAAAGAAAAGTCTTGACATTTCTAAAGAATGTAACATTTGTATTAAAACAGAGGATAAATGAAAATAATCTCCATGCTACCCACACAAACAAACCTGTTCGATATAAACACAGAAAAGCAAAGGTGCAACCCACAGTGTTTAGAGAAGGCAGCTTAAGAAAAACCAAACCTGCATTATGGCTGTTCACAAACAGTTAAACTGTTCATGCCTTTGTGTTCAGCAGTATCGGCCGTAATGGACACCCAACGTAGAAGCACACACTTACTGACCCTCTCCCTGATGTGTTAATGCATTTGCACAAATGACATCAAAGAGCATTTCTGCAGTTTTCGGAAAGAAAACCAGAACTGCAGCCAGACCCCAATCAGTGCCTTCCGCATGCATTTGACAAAAACCACAGTTCCTAGAAAACTGGCAGCCTTAATCAAAACCAAACTTGGATGATATTCCATAAGTTGAAAAACCAAAGTTTTTTTTTTACCATCTTTTATTTTCTTCTGATTAATTAGATATACAAACTTGTATTCTCTGTGATATAAGCACTTTAAGTTTTAATGTATCTGATAAAGCAAAGTAAAAGGTCAAACCAGAACATTACAAGGACCGATTTCAAGCACATTTTAAAAAAGCAGCTCCCTAAATGACTATCTCCTTAGGAAAGGGGAATTTTAAGAGAAGGCACTTACCTATTCCCTGAAAGACTGTTTGTTTCTGCACTCTGATGGTGGACAAAGAATTATTTGAATAAATAAAATATGTCTGCTTTCAGTGTCCAATATATTAAATTTTGGAATTTTCAGCAAAAATGACCTGCTCCCATGTTCATTATAACAGTTTGTACAGAAAACAGTAATTCTAAAGATCTCTTTCTGTAATCTTAGAGAAAACACCCCGGAATGCATGGGTGTACACACACATCCTCTCCTTCCTCTTATGCATTTATCATTCTAGAACAATCTGCATTCATTCATAATCATCTTTATTCACAATAAAGGCAGCCACACCAGTGCAAAAACCAAAGCGTCTGTTGAAATGGTCAAAAGCAAGACACAGAAAGGGATTGTGGATGTTTCTCTTCTGGCTGGAGGACTTGTTTTCTGTTTCTCTGGGAGGTAGTTTCAGAAGGGGCTAAAGTTTAACCCAAAACACTCAATTGTCCAAAAACACCACTACATTGAAGCAGATAACTAGGGGATTCCTCCATAACTAGTGGATTCCTCCACATCAAGAGAGAGTGCATGAGCAGTGTTAATTCTGGATAATTGGATAAAATGTTTCTCAGTTAATTAATAGGCCTATTGGAATTGACTTACACAAGTATGTTTTATAAATTATCTATGGAAGAGAGCAGAGAAGTTATTACTAATGGATGGCTAATCTAGAAATAATCTGTTGCCACATGTGTTTGTATCTCTATTTAATATTTTTGTTAATGTTTTATTGAAGTACAACATACATAAAGTGTATGTATGATAGATGCACTTAGATGAATTTTCACGAGCACACATGTAGATTAGTGTTGAGTGTTATACACTGTATAAATGGATCCATATAGTATGCACTTTTTTGAGTTTGGCTTCTTTAGCACTTTTTGTTGATGGGGTTCAGTTATGCTATTGTGTGTAGGACATATTTGAATTTAAATTGTTTCTGCACAAAGTATTTAACAGCACTTCATGGACATTTCAGCCAACAAATGTAGATTCACACTAATATGTAATCTCCACGAGGGCTGGAATGTCTCTTTTTGGGTTCTCTGAATAGTGACCAGACTAGTCCCTCTGTGAGTATTCACTGAATTCTTACTGAATGTTCTGGAAGTTAAGGAGAAAACAATAGTACAGAATCTGAAGATAACCTTCATTTATCCCTTTACTATACACTTACGGATTTAGGAATTTCCTCTCAGACTCATTTATTAGTTTTAAGAGGGCATCAGTTTCAGCACAGATGCCTTTGTTGTTAAGGAGAAGAATTTAGAGTTTGGGTTTTTCCCAGTTGGCTAATGGGAAATCAAAAAGTCAAGCTCTGTTAAAAAAATCACTAATAAAGAAATTTTTAAAATACAAAGTAGGTGAGCCAGTAGGCTATAAGGTATAAAAAATCAGCCAGAGAAATCTCAGTTGTGATAAGCATCTTACCAAAATAAATAAGTAAAGTTTGATTGTGAGGGTAGAGGTATTTAGAAAGATAAAGGGAATAGTCTATACACCTATCAATTGCATTTATGTAACTTTCAGCACTAATAAGCACTTCAGGATCAATAATTGGCTGGTTATATATTTCCATATTGTGAACTAGCAAAAGCTTCACTTGATGTGAGAGGAGAAAATAGGTTTACTGCTCATTTAAGATTACCCCCTTGCCCCCAGCTCAGTGTTTTACACATAATCATTACTCAGTAAACACTTGTTGAAAGGAAACATGAATTCCCAAAGTATGTGCTTCTCAATCCCGCACTTGTGTCACACAGCTAATATGACTGTATCTCCTTATGCTCAAAGAAGCCATTCATTCCCACTTGGATATAAGGAGGACTCTCTGAATAGAGGGGCAGATTGAAGTGACAGGAAATTCAGTAGACTTCCAGAGCTTCCTCTAGTAGCCTGCATAGTCAGTGTGCTGAAGTGGGACAGTGGCCCTCCCTCAGACAGAGCTGGGTTTGAAACTTAGATCTTGATCTTGGTAATTAGCAGCCCTGTGGAGGTGGGCTTCAGTTTCCTAACTGAAAATTGCAGATGAAAATTTATACTTTCAAAGGTTGTGTGAAGAGTAAGTTACCAGGAAAGCACCTAGAATGTATCCAGTAGGCAACTTCTTTGTATCTTGCTCCATGGAAGCCCAGTGATCCAGGGCCGAGCTATGTCAGGGCATCGGGAAGATGAGTGGCTGTGCTGGACCAGGCAGAGCAGTCAGCTCCTCTGTCACTAATCAGCTCTAACCAGCCAGGATCAGTGTGTGAGCCACTCACTTAATTTCTCTCTACACAGTCTTCCCATTTGTGAAAAGAAATGAACACTGATTTAACCTACCTGTGAATTCAACGGAGGTGAGCTAGAAGGAGCAGATGTCCTCAGACAGAACTATGAAGCCCTCTGCTGCTCTAACATAGAGTCTATTACCCCTGCTCCCCGAAACCAGTGCTACTAAAAGGCTCTACTACAGTATGATTATTACTATTATTATGTTTCATAAGAAGGTAAAACATAGATTAAATCCAGGTGGTGAAGGTGGCTAGGATATTAATTTAAAAATGTTGGGATTACGTAAGCTTCTCCCTGCTCCCCATCCTACCCTCCATCCCACTGTCAGGAAGGTCTTCTGTGAAACAGAACTGCATCACCTCCTGGTTTATAGTGGAGCTTATAATTATGCAAATCACTCCACTCCTTAGCCCTACATTGATCTGGCAGGCCCTACTTTTAACAAAAATATATTACTCTTATTGAACAGCAACCAAAGCTTCAACAACACATAAGACCCTAAACCAGACCATAAACCAGAACTATTATTTCCCTACTTCATTTTAAATCAAGTCACAGCATGGAACAGAAACCCTACCTCCAGAAAGCAACTGAGGGCTTGCTAATGTCGACATTAACTTAAATCACACATTTTCTAAGTGCTATACATCATTTTTGGATCTGGATGCCCCTCACCCACCCAACCCCATGCCATAAACAAACGGAAATCAAGTAGGTCAGAAAGAAGTGCAACCCTTTTGACAGAAGGCTCCTCAATGAGCTAGTAAGATAAAACAAGACTTTCTCATTTAGGCTGCTCACTAGATGAAAGCCAGAAAGAATATTTAACAGGAAAATTCACAACTGAACTATTCTTTCCACACCTGCGTACATGCAAAAATGGAAAAAACAATTCTTGGCAGACTGGGCTAATTTTTATCATTCTATTTTCTGAAAGCAACAGCAGGTAAGTGGTATTATGTGCCATGATGCATTAATAACATATTCAAAGCATGAATTAAGGCTCAGACTGGAGAAACAAAGTCACAAAGGCTCAGGATAATCTTCTGACCTCTTATTTTTCATTAGTGGGCCCTTGGCAGCTTCCTCCACATCCTGTTGCTTTGCAAATGGAACTGGGAGGAACTGGTTTGGGTTGGATCCAGTGTGTCTAAGAAACATTCCAGTTCTCCTGACCATCATGTCATCTCTTTGTGAATGATACAACTTCCTTTGGCCTTTCAGTCCACTGCCAGTCCAGGCAGGAGCTGTCCTCTTCTCCGAGCTCTCTTCTGTCCCCAAAGTCTCCGATTCAGAGGCCAGAGGATGGGAACTAGGGCAACATTTAGTCCTGTCAGTCAAAGGCCACTTATTGCTAAAGATATTCTCAGTAGCGTCACTCAGTGGCGTTAACTCAAGACAGAAGAAGCCAATGTCGGTGGAGGCAGCAGCACATAGCAACTGAGTATTAATACCGTGGACCTCCATCATGCAGCCGGTACTTACACAGGACTGGGTTTCCCCTTCTGGTTTTCATGATCCCTGAGAATGAAATCTGGCCAGAACCAAACCACATGCAAAGGTTAAAACCTCTACCCAGATGGGGCATTGAAAGCGGAACTCTGACCTTGGGGTGGGTTCACTCCTTTAAGTGACTTAATTCTACACCACATCAGTCATACTGTGGCTCTAAACTGTGTTTTGGGAACCCAGCAGCCACACAGCACAGCAGACGCAGCACACTCGGGAAAGCAGGCATGCGCTCACACTGGCTGGCCGGTCTCCTCAGATCTTTCAGCTTCTGGCGGCGTTTCAGAATCTCTTTTAGCAACTCCTTTCTGTTCCTTGCCACCCTGTGTCAGCTGTTTGCATGTAACTAAAGCCAGAGAGGACAGCTTTACTACTAGGGAAGAATTCCCACCAGAGGCCTTGACCCCACCTGCCATCCTTCACCCCCTGGGGATGGTGGGAGCGTTGCTCCTCACCTTCCTCTGCCCTCCTTGGGCACGCACCAGAGCTGCAGACATGTTCCTCCTGGGACTCCAGCACAGGAGCCAGCCGCAAGCCCTTTTTGCAATAGTCATCTATGCCAGAATTCACTATTCTGTTGATAAACAAGTAGCATTGGTAGCAAGAGAGGAGAGGAGGAGTTATGAAAGGAGACAATGAAAATTGTTGAGACTGACAGATGGAAGGAGAGGGTTTGGTTGGTCTCATTCCAGAAGCCAGTTAGTAAGGATGACATACTCATATTGAGGTAATGAAATGTGTACTCTGGGAAGGGCTTGAGAAGAGTCAAGAAGGCTGGCATGACTGTCATCACGTGGCTGAGTGATGGCCCCCTCAGCAATCAAGGACTCAAGGATGCATTTCTTATTAATTTCTTGCTCCCACCTCCTCCACCCCAGGTCCCCATCAACTTCTGAAACCCCAGCTGTGTATTTCTGGTGTACTAGGATTATTTATATCTACAAATGGCTTTCCTCTATTGTGTCACTCACAGAACAGAACCAAAGAAACCCATCTGTTTGTCACGGTCCGTCCCATTTCCTCTGGATTCCAAGGACAAAGCATGGAGGAGGAGGTCTTGAACATCTCCCCCTGCCATGCAGAGCTTTATTTTGCTCCCACCATGAAGATGGAATGAAGGTTCTCTGGAGAATTCAGAGTCTTAGAAATGTCCTACACCTGCTTCATGGGAGAGAAACCAGCCCACAGAACTGAATACCCAAAAGAGGGCTAGAGAATCCACAGCCGGAAGGCCTCCAGTGAGGCTGAGAATTGGTGACAGGCCTACAGGTTCTGTCCCTGGCAATCCTCATAAATTTGGATGGTGAATCAAACAAGGAAACTCTGGACTCATAGGAAACACCAAGACAGGAATCTTTTCCTGCTCAAAATTTATTATATAATTTTTAAAAGTAAGGGACAGAAGAGATCTTTACTTTTTTTGTGTCCACTTAGATGTCCAAAACTTGAGCTTACAATATTAGTAACTTATTTTTTCTTCCCTCTTTGGGATAAGAAAGAAGGAGGTTATAGATCAACAGGATTTTTATCAACATATCTTTAGAAGAAACACTAGAAGAAAACATTCCATCTAGCTCATTCAGTCTTTCCAACTAATAAATAGTGTCTAATGTAGCTGAGGGGGAAAAAAAAGATGGTTGGCAAAGATAATGGCATTCCCAGGCAGTGATTCTAATGACAGCAGAATCAAAAGGGATGCCTGCCACTGAACCTCACACACACGCTGCCCGCAGTGACCCACTAACATTGCTACTCTGTTAACTAGCAAAAGAGCCTGTTAAAACTACGTCATCTCTGGAGGTTTCTCTAACGTGCTTCAGCCAACTCTTTCAAAGCAGCAGGGACTCCCATGCAGATATCCTTAGACACGTATGGTGAACAATACCTGCAGTCATTTTGTGGATTAAGCATTCGGTCTTCCTCCAAGCTGGATGTGGATGCTGAGGCAGGGGACACAGAGTAAGTCTGAGCTTTGCTGCCATGACTGATGACTTCTTCTACATCCTCCCTGGGCTCAGCCTTGACAATGCAGAGGCGCTGCCATGTCTTCTGATCTATCTCTGTCACTGGGCCAAAGTGCACAAACTTTTGCCTGAGGCTGGAAGCTTTCTTATAAGCCCTCACTTTGCGACTGGCAAAGTCATCACGGATGGCAGTTTCTGCTCTAATTTCTGGGGAAGAATCAGGGGAGCAGATGTGCTCAACATCTTCATCCCTATGCAGAACCAGAAACAAGTTCCAAAGGTTTTCTAAGGCAAGTACAAAGGTTGTAGTTTAAAAAAAATTCTAGATATATGAAAAATACTTGTATGGTTACAGTAGCATTGTTTTTCCTTTAGTCAATCAAATGAAATGATTGTTATCTTGCCTAGGTAAACAGTGCTCTTAGCTTCTATGCTCTCAAATCACCACTCCAACATCATAAGTGATGGCATAAGAAAATCTTAGATACAATGAAATAATTAAAATTATTTAAAAATCAAGTTTAAATTCCTTACGGTAAACAAACCTATCAAAACAACCATTTGCAATAAGTTGGCTGAATTAAAAAGGATGTTTTCCAGCCATGTGGTTTGCAACTTTCAATATTAAAAGTTTCAACCTATGCAGAATAAACTCTGTTTTGAGAGGATTTTTTCCAGCCATGAAAATAAAGAAAATGACAGAAGGGTAAGCATTTGATTCCTTCAATGTTAACTAATACCACTTCCAGAAGAAACCCAGGGGAAAGTGTGACACACCTTGTCTTTCCTGATACTTTCAGTCTCTTCCACGTCTCCAAGTCGGCTTCTGTTATTTTGGAGACCCTGACAAAGCTTGGAGCCTTGCAGTGAGAGGCAAGGCTGCCCTGAATCCTCCGCTGCGCCAGGTCATCCTTGTACATATCCGGCACCTTTCTGAGTCCCTCTTCTGCAGCTTCACTCTCCCAAGCCCGCATAACACAGGTCACTGTTGGCTTCACCTCTTCTGTTTGGCCCTGCCTTCTGTCAGTTTGATTCCAGGCCCCCACATCATCGGAAAAAATCAGGTTCAAGGAAGGGAAGCAGACAGAATGTCAAGCATGGAAATTCAGAGGCTGAGGACAGAATGAAACGATAGAGGCACCTTTCCCTTTCTCAAAAAATATGGAAACGATTGGAGCCTTGATTACTTTCATCTATATTACCCTTTTGACACTGTAATGAGACAGAGGTTTTCCACCAGATGACAGTGTCTCGTTTAGTTTAGAAAGAGAAGCCAGGACTCACTGAAAGACTTAAGAATGGTAATGAGATTTCAGTTTGACAGTAATGATGCCCAATTCCCACACTAGTCAAGTTACTATAATGAATTCAAGTTTTCTGATTGAATCCCTGAGCCCTTCTGGAATGTCTTTTACTATACCAGCAAAATGTTAGTAATGAGCTCTGCATGATCCAAATTCTAGGATTAGTTTTGAGATAGCTGGAATGTTGTTCACATATTAAACATCTCAACCATAAACCCACAACTGCCAGAAAGAACATTTAAGCCAATTCTGAACAGCAAGTCTTGATTTTCAAACTCAGTCTCTGCTTCCTGACGTTAGTTAGGTTTGGCTACTGTAAACTTCAAGAACAGCAACAAAACAACAAAATCCTCTTTACCTGGATCTAGAGACTGAATACCCATTTGTTTCTTGTGTTAATAACTATTCACCTTTACTGATGCCAGAACTGTTATTTTCAACTATTTTCCTAAGAAGTGAATTTTGGATGGTTAATGTTGACAATATTTTAATTAAAATCAAAGCAGTGGCATCTATATATGCATAAACATTCTATCATATTAAAAGCCGACTTCTAAATATTCTTTTTGAGATAGGAAAGCTAAAACATACATAAACAGGACTATTTATTTGTTTTTAAATATATCATCCAAGCAAGAAAACCAAGAGGTATTCTTTTGTTACCTGGATGACTTGGTGTATTTGCAGAGCCTATGCAAACAGGAAGGCTACAAAGTTTTCTATTGACTTTTAGTTTGAGGCAGGGGTTCCAGGAAGGGAGGCTCCTTTTTCTCCATCAGTTCAGTGATGTTTTCTGGAGAGGTCATGAACTGTCCCTAAACTCAGAGTCAGGTGACAACAGACAAATGAAGCTGGAAATACTGGGAATCAAAATGGCTGATCTCCATCAATAGGCCTTGATGTGAGTCAGTTGCCCAGAGATCTTTGTTTCACATGCAACAACTGATCGTTCCCACAAGGCCCCCCTAGAATGGTTTGTTACAAGGCATATGAATGAGAACTGGAAGACCATGGCCTCCTGAAGCTATCATGTGCCCTGTAAAAGCAACTGTGCCAGGTCTTCTGTGTTCTAATCCTTGTCCTACATTCAAGGATCTTTCATGTGTTTGGTATCTGGTACTTACTAAAAATACAAACAAAAACAAAAAACACTAACTACTCCACTGAGCTCAATGACTGTGTCCAGAGAGCCATTTCAAGTGTGTAAAACAGAGTTGGGATATTTACATTCTTAATTCAATAGACTTATTCGCCTCTTAAGTGATAGGTTAAAAAATGGCAAGTAATGAAGAAGCAAACTCTACCTGATCTTGATTTAAGGAAAAAAAATAGAAGAATGATCAAAAGTGAAATATAGCAAGCTGACATGTTAAATGAAATCATATCCCTCTTCAGATAAAAATTACTGGCCAAATCCCAATTCACTACAGTTGTCCTTTTCCAAATTAAGAGAATGGGAGAAAAGTTGGGAGAAGAAAACTCATTTAAAAACAATTGCCATGACAGAACAAATAGAAGTATCTTATGTTTGAGAATTTTTCTGTGAGAAACAGCCATCATCAAATGTCTAGGTAATCTTGTTGTGTGAGGTTCATTTTTTCCCTTTCCAATATCTACACAGAGCTAATAAGAGAGAAGAGCTTAAAGCTATGAAATAACTGGTTTCCACCTTCTATGAATGGACTGGAACAGCCTTAAGAGGTGGCTGTCCCCTGACAGTCAATGGCACATGTCTGTGCTGGTAAAGCCAATCTATGACACGAGCATCCATAGGTGGGGATAGGTCCTGACACAGCACATGTGCACACTGGAACTCAAAATTTATTTGGTGAGTTCAGCCCTACTAGGGACATTGCCATTCCACTCTCCGCCATTGCCTTGAGGGAGATTGGATAGAGAGTTCCACTTCAAAGTAAATCACCATTACCAATTATTTGTAATTGGGGCAGGAAAGAGGAATGGGAGGCTATGATACATCATCTTCAGTTAATTATGTTCTCTCTCTCTCTTCAAACACACACACACAGAGTGCACACCTTTCATGTTCTATAGTTTTCTTTTCTGAGATTCCCTTTGAGAGCTGTTTGCTACTATCTGGTTCCTCTACTGCTTTTCTTCGGTAGGGCCCATAGAGGATTTGATTCAGTGGCACTGTTGGCCTGGCCTGGTTCATCCTTGCTCTCCTTGCAGCGAAGTCATCTTTCTCAAGATCAGGCAGTCGACATGCAACTTCATCTTCTGACTCGGAATCTTTGCCATGCTGGTGGGTCAGGAAAGGGTTTTCTTTGCGGAGGATAATATCACGAACAGCTTCTTTCTTATCACTTACTTGCTTTTGACTGATAGAGCAGAATTAAAAGGAACTCCACATATGATCAGACAAAAAACATTTTTAAGCCCCCATCTCCAGACAGACAACTCTGTTGTTAGTAAAAGGTCTTCTCAACCTTGTTAGTTTTGATGACAACCATTTACCATTTTAGTCCAGAGTTGCAGCACAGTTAGGGCTTTAAAAACCTTGAATTTAGCCAGCTACTAGCAACAATAAAAATTCATTTAATTTGCAGGGCCCCATCAGCATCAGAAAGGCAGGATCCTAAATGGCTCTGGAAGTGACAATCCAAATTCTTTTCATGAAGTTGGGAACAGCAAGAGTCTTTTTGTTGTTCTTTTTCCTTTAGCAGATAAGTGATGTACCCAATAGGCACTCAATTTGTTTTTGAATGCCAGGGGAAAAATTGGGGCCACTAAGAAGCTGATCTGGGGGAAAGTTCAATGAATGCAGTTATGCAACACCAAACCTTGCATGTGTCAGATTACAAAGTGTAAGGAAGGTCTTTCTGCAGAACTGAGCTACCTGAAACATCTGGAATAGTTTATGCCCATTCACAGGATGGACCCAAGGCACAAAAGTGTATCTTGCCCCTTACCCTCCCATCATCAACCCTTGCTTCCATCTTCTATCCATGACTCTATCTCCTGGCTCTTCTTTGTCGTATGCTAGATGTCAAGTACATTGTGGTAAGACATTTTGCCCAAATGGCTTAAAAACTGTGACTCAGGCAATTTCTATTTTCAAAAGAGATTTCAAAGACCCCAAACTTTAAGTTTCTAAAGGAATGCAGGTTAATGGTGGACTATCAGGACTTCTTTGCTTTGCTTTTTGTTTTTGTTGGGGTAGACAAGGTGGGAATATAACGTGTGGGCATCACATGAGCTCAGCCAGGCTACAAATGTCCCTGGGGTATTTCTTTTTAGGCTATCTGGTATTCATGTAAACTCCTCTCCCTCTAGTCATAAGGTTAGCCTTGCTTCTAAATAATAACAAAATATTAAAACTTTTAAAAAATCGTTAAAAAAATTATCTTCTCAGTTTGTAAAGAAAAGTAAATAAAATACCTTTATTTCTAAAGAAAGTTTACCAACTTTGTATCCAGTTTTTTGAGGGAGGATGAAAAGCAAATTCTTCATCCTCAAAGGACCACTCAACTCAGCAATGAAGATGGGAGGGATTAGCTTGGCTAAGAGCAGAGTGAGCAATACTGTGCACTCCGGTCGGCCAGGAGGTAATTTGCCCAGCCACTCTGACCTGTGCCGCTCTAGACGAGGCCATCATCTTGAAACGCCAGCAGGCCCTCCCTCCACCTGCCTTTAGGACTCAAATCACCATCAGTCATGCCCACAAAACAACTTCTCCTGCTGACCACTGTTCTTAAAACAATTTTACAACACACAATTTGAGGTGGTTGTTGACGCTCTGCTCCCTGAGTAAATTTATTTTTTAAAATATGAAATCCTGCCTTTTGAGCTGCACGCCCAGGCCCTCAGTGTCCTGCCTGGCCACTCCTGGACTGGGCTCACAGTCCTCCCTGTCTCCTTAAGGCAATGTGTTTGGCAAGTACCAAATGTGTTGGCTGACTGTGGCCATAAAGAATGGTCAGAGGGAAACGACAAGCCGTTGAATTCATCTCTTCAAGGAGGCATTATTTAAAAAGCACATTGGTGAAGACAAAGAAGGTGGGAAATGGTTACTGAGCACACACTATGTGCTAGAATTCTTTCTAAGTGTTAATTTATTTAACCTTAGTATTAGCCCTGCAATGTTGGTGTTATTAGCACCCACCTCTTATCAGGCAGAAACTCAGATTAGGTTAAGAAATCTGCCCAAGGTCAAAGTGCCAGCATTTAAGTTAAAACTCAAACTCAGGCAGTCTGGCTTCAGAGATCCCATTCTTAACTCCTATACTATTCATTAAAAAAAGGGCCAGGCCAGTAACAGTCCTGGAAGCAGAGCATTATACAAAAAATAAGACATTATCATTACTATGGAAGTAGGAGAAAGAGAAGTATTTTGGTTAAATAAAAGGATCCTGTGAAACGTGCTCAGAATGGAATTGTGATTTGCACTGCTAGTCACAGGCAGCAAAGTTCAGCCAGGATTAATGACAGCAGAATGCTAACTAATCATACCTTACAATGCTTGCATAGCACTTTACAGTTTACAAAGCTCTTTCTATCTCATTATCTCATCTCAGCTGATCTGACTCCAATATGAGAGCAGACCCTTAGCTTGAACCTCTTAAGAACAAAAAGAAGCACTCTTTCCATTTTCTGACTGGGGTTGTGAGTTTCAGACTCAGGCAGAATTCTTTGGTATAAAACATATGCATTTATGCAAATGGCCATGCCAATTTGTAATGCCAATTTGAGCAGGGAGAATTGGGTGCCTTATGCATCATGTGAGCCCAGACAGGCTACAAATGTCCCCAGGGTGTTTTTTTTTAAGGCTAAATGCCCAGCATGGCAGAACTGTTTCAAGTGCTCTGTATTTAGACATGTGGACTTAAAAAAGGTAGTGGTGGAAAGGGGAAAAGAAAGCTTTCTGTATCATTGGCCACTTAAAGCCACTGCCTGCCCACTTGTAAAACAGTCACAGTGACTGGTTTTCTGCCAGTGGCTTGAATTCTGTGAATTCAGAGTTTCAAGTCAGACTTAGAAAAAAAAATGACATAAATTCTGGGCTGTCAATGTTGGCCACGAAGTAATAAACAGTAAGTAAAGGCAGATATGCAGGGTTCTGTTCACAGGTGTTCAGTTATCAAAATATTCAAATGATTTTTTATAATGTGCTGTTCTTTGTCCCTTAAAGGACCTTAAGGTTAGTCTATGGAGAAGCTTCAGTATATTCTACTTTATTTTTCAGTAATTATAATACTGTGAGCACCTAGTATATTCCATACACCTTAACTTTCATGATGACCCTGCAAGATAGGAATTATGCACTTTGCAGAGGAGAATGTAGAGGTTTCTAGTTCTAGTCATCTGAACTTAAGTAAATTAAGTATATTTAAGGGGCAGACCCAGGCTTCCTGGCTTCACATTCATGGGGAGGTTTGACACTTATGTTTTTCTCAAGTCATTTCTAGGCAAGTTACTTTGGGAGAAGGGGTGACCCTGTGGGCACAGCTCACTGTCTCACGTAGACAGGATACAGTTCAACGTGAAGTGAGAAATGCCAAGCCCTGCATCCCACCTGGCAACTCTGTCCAGCACATGTCAACCAAGTAAGGCTATCTTTGTAGGAAAGATTATGGGCTTGAAGCAGGTAAGGGGGAAGAAAAAGTTCTTGTTTCAAAGTTTCCAAGACGTATATATTTCAAAGTGACTGAGGTAATGGTTTAAACTAAGGAAGAGCTGGCATTTTCTTTCACCCCCTTTTACTTGGCAACACAGAAGCAACCCACTCAGATTGGCAGTCAGCTTGTTCTATTGAAAGAAACTGGGCTCTCCAGAAAAGCCTGTTAGGCCTCCTGGGAATGTCCCGTGCAACACCAGACTTCTCTGTGTTCACCCAGTGTCCAAACAGGGCAGCTGTATCGAGTCACAAAGGTTCATGCAAGTTATGTGTTTCCCTGGTCCCTGATCTCCCAGGATCTGTTGAGCAACAATCAGTTATACAGGCATCTGGTAAGGAGGGATGGAGAGGAATACGTATCTGGCACTTAGCTGCATCTGCTCTTCCTCTAAAGATTTCAAAAATGTCTGGTGTTCCTTGGAGGTTTTTTTCCCCCTCTGTAATTAATTACCATGTGGTCGAGGAGATCCACAGACTAGCAGAAAATACTGAGTGCTGAAACATATGAAAGCAATTAGGAAAGAAGTACAATCACGTGAAACCTATAATTCAGTTTAAAAAAAAAAAGTTTACTTCTCCAATGGGAAACACCAAGTAAGAGAACTCAAATCTCCATGGCATTTTAATTCAGGGGAAGTGAATCTTGGTTCTTATTTTATCCTCTTAAAAACAGAAATCCTGGCTTCTTTGGCAGAGCCTCATATTTTGGGGTAATTAAGCTAACTTAATCATAAACTAAAATAGAAGAAAGAGTGGGTTACATACTTTTTACTTCAATGGTAACTCTCATAAATGTTAAACTCCACACATTTATTAAGCAGTCCTACTTTCTGTCCCTTGATGTTAAGATACCTCCTAGTATATTGCTGACAGAAAACTTGGATGTCTAGGCTTCTAAACACACGTGAAAATGGAATAACATGTGCCTTTGCTTTTTTTATAGGTTGTGTTAAAATAATACAAGGAGGTGCTTGAAAATACTTGGGAAAGAACAGCAGGGAAGAGTCTACAGAGGGAAAGCCCTGTTCTTCGGCTCCACGCCTCTTCTTTTGCCCATGCCTCCATACTCTCCCCCATCCCTACAAACACAGACTTCCCCAGCTGAGAAATGGGCTACAGGAAGTATCACAAGCCTCTTGATGGATTCAAAGATGTTGTGGCCAGAATTCATCTGGATGGCAAAGTCAGGAGACTGAGGTTAAAATGTTTTAAGAGACATCGGCACAGTTAAATAATTTATATCCTTATTTTCCAGACCCCAGGAATCCTTTTCTTCTTCATGATATGCCTTTCATTCCAGTTAAACTACTTTCTGCCACATTCAAAGCAGGATCTCAAATGTTAATAAACTCAGAGTGACTCTCCACTGTGCTGGGGGCTGCAAAAAGTAAGTGACCAAAACAGACATGCCAGGCTATGGACAGTAGGTATAAAACCTTTATGAGAGACCTAGCAGTTGAAAAATCTAAAATGAATTAGAGATATCTGGAGCAGCTGTGTCACATTACTATTGGGGACATTTTCTGGGAGTATGCATAATTTTCTTGAACCCAATTTTAAATGTGAAATCAGAAGATCTAAGGTGTGATGACACTAACTGACCTGCTAATTTCTGCTTAATACAGCTGACTTGGATGAAATACGTAAAAATGAGGCCAGATAACAGAAACTAGGGACTGGAGCAAAAATTACCACATAAATCTAATATATATCAATCAGAATTATATTTGTAAACCAATCATGATTCTAGGTTTATACACAGAATGAGAGTTGTCATAGAAAATTTCAATGTTTTATTAAAAAAATAAACCTCCCGGCTATGGAAGTTGCTACTCAGTACCCTCATGAAATTCCAGGTTTTGCCGGTTTTTCTGTAAATTACCACGATTCCTGGGTGTGCTGACTTAGCTTAATGTAGCTCCTACCCACCTCTCCTTCTCTTTTCGGTATTCTAAAGATGTTATGGAGATTTCTCAAAAAATTAAAAATAGAACTACGATATGATCAGCAACCCCACTCATAAGTATTTATCCAAAAGAAATCAAACCAGGATCCCAAAGAGGTATTAGCCCTTCTTTGTTCACTGCAGCCTTATTCACAATAGCCAAGATGTGGAAATGACCTACATGTTCATCAGTGGATGAATAAATAAAGAAAAGGTGGTATATATGTATAATGGAATATTATTCAGCCTTTAAAAAAAGGAAATTCTGCAACATGGCTGAACCTTGAGGACATTAGGCTAAGTGAAATAATAAAGTCACAGAAGGAGAAATGCTACATGATTTCCTCTTACAAGAAGTACTTAAGAGTCAAATACACATAATCAAAGAGTGCTGGTGGTCACCAGGGCCTGGAAAAGGGGAAATGGGAAGTTGTTTATCACCATAGAGCTTCCACTTAGCAGGATGAGTAACTCTGGACAAATGGTGTAGAATGCTGTATCCATGGTGAACAATACTGGGCTGTACAGTTAAAAATTTGTTCAGAGGGGAGATCTCATGCTAACTCTTCTTACCATGAGAATTTTTTTTAAGAAAAGGAAAAAACATGGCAAAGGATATGAGACAATTTATGGAAGAAGAAACCTAAGTAGCCAATATATATGATATGATATTCAACCATATTAGTAATCATGGAAAAATCAATTTTTAAAAATGAGATTTTTTTTTTAACCAAGCACAGTAGCCATTTTTGAAAACGAAAATAAAGCCAGAAAAAATGGTAACCAAAGATGATGGTGTGTTTGGAAAATTTAAGCTACCTCACAGATGTGATAGAATCACAGACGCGATAGAATGAAGGATATTAAGACTAAGTTATTTATAAATTAATACTCTTACCTGTCTCCCTGATTACCTAGTCTCACAGGGCCCTAGATTTGAAGACAGAAGCAGGAAGAGCCTGAAAACTGGTACATGGTAAGAGGATACTATTCATTTTTATATTTTCAGCATCGGGCCTGTCCTCTGATACAAGTAGGTACTCAAGCGATGTTGAAAAAATATGTGTCTGACAAGGTCTCTGAGCCAAAATTCAAAGAATATCTGGATTTGTTTCTGGTTTTAAGATTCTGTGACATTACTTTTCATTGCCTCAGAAATCCAGATCGCTGCTTGTAGCACAAACCCAACTTTATGTTAGAGTTGTCTAGAAGCACCGACGTGCTTAGGAGAAACACACTTGTCTGTGTGATACAACAGAAAGGGAGGAAGCACATTTGTCAACACAAAGCTACTCTAGGATTTTTTTTTTTTTGGTCAGTACAAGCTACTGTAGGATTAAATCCACATAAACCAATGCCGGAACCTTCATTTGAGACCTAGCTCACAGCAATAAGCACATATGGAATTATACAGAGAAAAGAAAAATGTCCTGCTAAATGTGTGGGGGACAGATGTAGCACTGTGGTCACAACATCTGAATCTGGTCACGAGGTCAGTGGTAATCAGCTCTGAGATTGGCAAATTACTTACTATCCCTGAGCCTCAGTTTACTCTTCTTGAAAATGGGTATGCCACCTACCTTTTAGGAATACATGGAACAGAAGTGGCAAAAGATTTTCAGTTGTCAAATCATTATGAATTTCAGTTTCTCAAATAAATTTTGGTCTCACTAGAATGAGTTAGGATCTTTGTGATTATTATTTGAGAAAAATTAACTTGCTTCTCAAAACACTACATAAAATGGCAGAACTACAGTTTTATGTATCTTTGCTGAAGGTCTCGATCTCACATGTCACATGGAGCTATCAGGACTGCACACTAGTACTTTTGTTACAATTATGAGAAGTAATTACTCCATTCTTTGTTTCTGAATCAACGTGCTTTAGAAAAGGAGTCAAATAAACCCAATGTTACTCACAATTCCCTTGGGATGAAGAAAGTAAGTAGATTTTTCAAAGGCACTATAATGTGTAAAGTAAGATAGGAGCCATTTAGGAGTGGGGTGGAAATTAACAAGCCACAAACAATTTAAAAGTACATACTTCCCTGGGACAGGGTCTGATCAAGCAGCACGAAACTCACTTTTCACCTCCATTAAAAATAACCAAGTACGTAGCAGACACATGCCCTAGGGCAAAGGCTCTTAGCTGTTTCTATTTGGTTTGAGTAGGGAACAGTGATGCGATAGGAAAAGCAGGAAGTGGGATAAAAAGATGGAAACTCCAACGTGCCAGACAGATCGCAAACCCCCAGACATGCACACAGCCAGCCAGGCCAGCCCTGGGCTTGCAGAGCTAACCTGGCAAAGCGCTGTGCTGCTGGCATGACCTTGATTCCAGCTTGCTCTAGCCTTCTGCGCTTTTGGATTTCAACAGCAGCTTTCTCTTCAGACTTGGGAGCTGGTGCCACTGCAGCTCCCTCTGGGGGAGGCTGCTCCTTACCACAGCGCGTGGGTAATTCTAACCCACCATCAGAAGGCGGCCCACCAGGATCCATGCTGCTGACTGAGTCCTCTTCACAAAGAGACCCCGCTTCACTTCCCTCTTCCTCTATTGTCTCAGGATAGCTAGTGAGTTGGACAATACGGTTTACCAAGCTAACAGGCTGGACCAGGGAGCAAACCACTTGTCACCTCCTGGTCATTCTGATATTACTTTCTGATTAAAAAGAAGTCATAGCATGCAATATGACTCTGGAATGGGAACAAAATTAAATACAGCCATTTGTTAATTAATTTAATGCATTATAATCTCAGCATTGATTATGAGCTATTTCAAAGTTGATAGTGAAAGGCAAAAACCTTTTCTGCTGGAAAGGTAAAATTCATGTTTTATTCCATAATTCAACCTTATAATAAGATGTTTACTCAATGGAAAATCATAGCTGATAAAGGTAGACATAAATAACCATGCAATGACCAGGGTGGTTTTGCTGAAAGGATTAGGCTAGACTGTAGGTTTCTTTTATTGGACTATATAGTTCTTGAATTCAGGCATGGACTCTATCTTATTTACTGTTGTGTCCCCAATACCGAAAGGATAGTACTTAGCACATAGTAGATGCTCAATAAGTACTTGCTGACTACCAAAACATAATCAGAGATGAGGAAAACACTGCCTGTTTTTGCAAAGAAACAGGTAGTCCAGTGTATCTTTCACTTATTATAAGTTTCTATGTGTGATTCTGCAGCATGCTCCATACAGCCCTTACGTACTTGAGTTTTAGATTAAAAAAAAGTCTTTTTGATAAAGATAATTCTTTCTGCACCTAATCTGACAGGAGTGAGAGTCAGGCAGCCTCCACAGGAGGAAATGGATGTGATCTGTTCTTGATGTCTTGTCAATGGAACTGGTTGCAGAAATCTGCTCATGAGACAAGTATTTGTTGAATACCTACTGTGTGCCAGGCACTGCTCTCAGTGCCCTCATGAAGCTGATATTCTGTAATCACAATCTCTCTCCTAAGATCTGTTCTGACCATCTTCATTTGAAGTCTTACATCAAAGGGCAGCACGGTTGTTTGAGCTCATTGCTGTCTAGGAGCGGCAGTTCCCACACCACCAGCGCTTGAGCCAGGATGCGAGCAGCGTCGCTCAGGCCTTACCTGAAGGGCCTCTCCCCGCCCAAGGGGGTGGTGGCTGTACTCCAGCTCTTCCGGTATTCCTCTCGCTCTGCTTTCTTCTTTCTCAGAGGAGCCGGGACATAGGCGGTCTGATTACTTTTGTTCGGGAGGTACTGGTTAAAAGGCACTGCTGATTTCGGCTCGCCGTGAGAAGTCCGCCTTGCCGACATGTCATCCTTCTTCACATCTGGCAGCTTCCGATGTGGCAAGTCAGACTCAGAGTCACTTCCTCTCCCTGGGGAAGAGAAGGTGGGTGCTGAAAATGTGTGCTGGGCTAGTAGAAAAGGTCCAACGGCAAGTATGCAGCATCAGGCATTTGGTGAAACCTGTGCATTCCAGGGACTCCTTCCTTAAATTACTCCCTTAAGAAATCTAAAGTATCAATCTAAATTCGACTACTCTGGGAAAAGATCTCAACTCTAATCAGGGAAAAAAATCAAATTAAAAAAAATGGTAAGCTTAACTGTATCTGAGAATTACGATTAGCAACACATGTGCAGTGGAATGATAACCTGCTGAGATTCTGCAACTCTCAAAAGAAAAAACACAAGTCCCCAATGGAGTTTTTACTGAGCCTCTGTTGTTACATGTCTTACCCTGTGCTAGGTATTCTGACAGTTAAGAATTATAAAGGATTTTTGTCTTTGACATACCTTTAACCAACCCATGGAACACCTGGAGAGTATTAGTTATAATCAAGGACCACAAATGTGTAAGAACAATAGGAATTCAGAAAAGTGGCCAATTTGGCTTATACCAAGGGTTTGCCTTCCAGGAAGTAGTTTAAGTTATAATAAAGGCATATCCCTCTACAATGGAGCCCCTCCTGGTACTCATAGCTGGAGGCAATCTTCTCTTCCCATGAACTCTATGGCCCAATCTATTCTTCTGGCATATTACATTTTGTACCTCATATTTTGAGAACAAGGGCCTTATATTCACAGTACTTATCACAGTGACTGCACACAGTGGGCATTCTCAAATTATCTGATGAATAAAGAAATAAATTGATTTGGCTAAAAGTGTGTTAGACAATGCAAAGGAATTCAGTACTGCCAACATCAATCTTTTGTTGGGCAATCACCTCAGTAATTATAGTGTGTTCTTGTTTCCTGAGTCTCATCTCACTAGATTTATAAGATCTATTAGAGTGAAGTTGTCATTCAAACAAACACTACTATTATAAGCAGCCATCATTCATATGCTGGTTGAAACTCTTAATCAATTGAGAGCATTATGAATAGATTATTCAAAATTCTTGACAGCAAATAGAAATTAACCTATTTACATCTGTGAAAAGAGCCTTAAATTGAATCAAGAGATGGGGTAGCCTCGCAGAGTGGGCAATGGACAGGGTAGTAAGTCAGATCCACTTCATTTTGAGCTCTGCCACTCACTAGCTATGAGACTCTGCATTTGTTACTTCACCACTTTAAGCCTCAGTTTTCCAATCTGTGAGGATAATAACACACCTACTGCACAGGGCTATTGGGAGATTATGTGAAACTATTGGTACAGTACTTGGCATAGAGTAAGCATTTAATAAATTCAGAATACTCTTTAGGTCAGAATAGTTCTGGATCTGTCATGAATGAGCTGTGGGCTCTTAGGCTTGTCTTTAACACACTTGACTGTCCTTTTCTGTCAAAATAGGAATGCAATGATTTGCCCTGCTGATTAAATGATTTAATGGCTTTTAGAAGACTGTAGAAGTTAAAAGCATTGACCATAAACAAGTTGATCATTGTTGCAGATGAAAATATGCAGTTTATGAATTATTCATGCCATTTGGCTTTCAGTCTCCCTTCTGAAGTTTTGACCATTTCGTTACTTGCTAGTGTTTGATTCACAATTTAGCTTCCTTCGCACCCTGAGTCTTTCATCAGGTTTACCTGTCTAGGTCTCCCAGTGAAATGATTAGAACCTCTTGTGACTTGCTTTATGAACAAACACTAATACTACCTCACCTAACCTAACTTTTCCCTATTTGCTATTATTCCCATTTTATAGAGATGGAAACATAGGCTTAGGCCAAAAAAGCCTTTTCTCCATAGCTAGTAACAGCTTGGGTCTTCAATTTCTATTCTTTAGACTCCAGCCCAAAGTTCCTTCCTTATAGCACATTTCTCTTAGAAAAGTGTCCTCTGCTTAGAGCATCTGGGCTAGGGGAAGCACATTACATTGTTGAATAAATGAATGAAAGAAAATGATTCTTCAATCAACTAGGAAGACTTAGTAATGGATTAGAGTTGTCTCAATTATCTCAATTCTGAAACCATATACTCTATTAGCCTTAATTATACACAATATCTAAAAACATATAATGTATGTTATCTATATATAATGTACCACAATATACTATACATGAAATATAGATATATAATATATATAAATATGTATATCTATAATATACTGAAGATCACCAAATAGGTCACTTGGCACAAAAATGGATCACTCATTTTACCTCTAATTACTCTTTGATGAGTATCTTTGATAGATAGCTCAAAAAAAGTTACTTTGCAAATGCCCTGAGGCAGAGTGGCTTAGTTGAAAAAAGGGTAGCTTTCTGGACTAAGAACAGGGTCTAATTTCAGCTCGACCATCTACTAGCTGTGTGACTGTGAAATTTAAACCCTCTACCTCAGGGTCCTCATCGGAAACATGCAGATGATAACACAGCTCCCCCAGTTGCTGTGAGGATTGAATGAGATGACATAAAACACCCATAAAGTGGCTGGCATGGTATACCCTCAGTAAATGTCAGAACTCTTCATATCTAAAGCCAGGACTTAAAAAGATTTTGACTTTACTTTATCCTGAAAACATGGAAGTATACTCAGGTGGTTTCTCTAAGCCCAAAGTTAGAAAACTGCAATGTAGCAAATGATGCTGATATTATTTCACCGAAGTCTGATCCTTCCCTTCCACTGGGCTACTTTGCTCTCCTTTCCCATTTTAGGTATTTTCCTTTTTTAAAAGGTGTCTTTGCCTTATACACTCTCAACACTTTGCTTTTTAGTCTTCCTCTCACACTTCAAGTTCTCTCATTCCTTATTTCTCTCCCTTAACTCATCTTTTATATAAAAGATAAAAATATTTACTTAACAAAATGCATCATATTTATAAAATACGTTCTTAATTTTAAAAGCACCCAAGTGGAAGATTTCATCTTTCCTCTTCAGTGAAGCCCATTGGTAGCCTCAGAAGCAATGTTAAAGAAGGTGAGGGAGGTACTGGCACCTACCTAGCAAGGTGGATGAGCTAAACTGACCCTGGGGACCCCACAGCATCCCTGCTGGGTAGCTCCAGTGTCCAACCCATAGATTGTGGCACTCTTCTGAATGTGCTTTATGATTGTCCCTATTGAATGGGTCGGTGGGCCTCAATAATAATAAAAGGAAAGTTCTTCATATTGACCCAATATGGAGTTGGAGAAGTTCATGGTAAAACTTTCCCTAATTGATTGTGAGTCTTAAGGAAACACATTTTCAAGATTTAAAAAAAAAAGCTCTTCTAAATTTGAAAGTGTTTATTAGGACTAGCAATCTTCTTGATTAGCATCATTGAAAAAATTCCATAAACTCTAATGAAATATAACCTCTATTTGGATAAAATTATACTACATTTCTTTGGCAGATACAAAAATGTATTGTTTTTCTTTAAAAACCTCATTAGATCTTGATTAGTTTACAAGAACATAAGCCTGAAGGTATCAGGCTGAGTGGTGAAATCTGTGTATAAGATGCTCTTTCATGGGTGGTATTTTGTGAAGCTCTATTTCATGTTATTCTTTACATGGAGAAAACATTTATGAAAAGACTCTAGCTTATCACTCTTAATTGCTGCAAACTAAATTGTGTCTCAGCACATATTAGTACAATATTAGTAATTATCATCTCAAATCCCTTCAAGATGTGGCTCATTATCAACTCAACCCCTCCAAGAAAAATTAAATGAGAGAATAAATAAAAGATCTACATTACCAGTTATAAGAAATGAGGATGAAGAAAGCAATAATTTTTAAAGCAATCAAAATAATATGGATGAAATAGTTGTTTTATAAAAGAAAATCTACCTTTTGGTTACGGTAAGGCTCAATTAGATCATGTCCTTGGTATTGTAACTTCTAATATTGTGGGTGGTATTTAAGATGTCATATAAAATTTTAGAAATATTTTTCAAACCACTCACAATGCACCATGGAATTCTTTGGGAGTCACACACTTTGTGGCCCAAGACTAATTTATTTGTTGGAAAGTTTAAATACTAAACAAAAGCATTAGTCAGTCATTCTAGAATTTAAAAAACTTATTAGGCAAACAGAAAGAAATGTGGGCAAATTAAGTGTAAGAGTATAAGCTTTGGCTTCACACTTCCTGAGACCAACACTGTTACCCTACTTATTGACAGCAGCTTTTGTCACCTCATATGTAAGGATGATTACTTAACCTCTTTAAGGACCAACTTTAAAATACAGATAAGAGGGAGTGTCTCACAGCCCTGTGGGAGAACTAAGTGAGATACTATGTGAGTATCTCATAATCTGTGCTGAGGACTAAATGAGATACTAGGTGTTAATTAAGTCAGGACTCAGGCACGTTAAATACCCAAGTATTTCAGTAACATAGAATTTTATAGCTGACAGGGATATTTTAGCTATAAAAGAGATACTTTTCATCTCAGAGAGAAGGACTGTCTCTAGAAATATCAGCATCAGTCAAGCAACACATTAAAATAAAAGAAATAAAAAATGCCCCATCATACTTAGTGTCCTCCAATTTAAACATGCAGAACGAAGCCATGTTCTCTTCTTACAAGTAACAACGGTGCAAGATAAGTAAGGTATACAACTTCTGGAAAATATGCATTAAATTTGTATCAGGTTGCATGACCATACATTTTTTTTTCTAGGGATAGATGGGTGGGCCTGTAATCATTCCTTACAGGTGATATAAAATCCATGAGATTTAAATCAAACCAAGCCTCAGTACAAAGAGGCAGTGTGGGTTGCGCACCCTGCACTAATGACTGCCTGTGTGGCCCTAGTCAACAGTCAGGTATCATAAGCATTATGCCCAAACCATGCCGGTTCAAGCTTCCCAGGCTTCAAGACGTCCACAAATATGTGTAGTGCATTTCCAGTTTGCTGGAAATTGATCCATTTTCACTTACACAGGGTAGTACTAAAACATATCCTTTCCTCCTACTTGGAGCATATAAACCTTTGGCACACTTTATGAGCTAATGATCTGCACAGCGTTTTGATTCACTGAGACCATGGGAAGAATGAGGTAACAGATTTTGCAATAGAAGGCATGCTCACTGAGGCAATGTTGAAACAAACTGCTGGCAAAGGCAACCAAAATTCTAAGGACCATGAAAAGCAACATTAAAAGTCCTTTCCTCTACTAGTTTAGAGTTACCAGCTTCCAGCAAGGTGGGTATGGAGTCTGCCTTCCCAGTGCGAATCCCCTTGCTGGTGACAAGTGGCTCTTGTTAATGTTTAATTCTAAGACATGTAGTTTCTTAAGGATCCAACCTACCATCGCTGCTTCCCCTGAGGACAACATCTGGCGAAGGTGTCTGCCGGGAACGGGAGCCAAAGGAATCCAGGCTGTCGAAAGAATCATCTCTGCCGTGTCGAGGGGGAGACAGGGAATCGCTGCGCTCCGAATCCCAGCAGTCGATGTAGCCACTGTCTCGGATGCTACGTTTAGGACTCTCAATGTCATCAGTCTCCTGTGCAAAAGGAAAAGATTACAGACATTACAGCAACAGAGAGCCCACACCGTCAGGAAAACTGGTTTCCAGTGGTCTCTGAAGAAATCCTGCAGACAACATCAATATGGAAAAGTTATGGTCATGATTACCATCTACAAGTCAGTGTTTCATTCTTCAACCAACCCTGCCTGCTGCAACTTTCCCAATCAGAAAACCTTGCACATTTAAAAACAAAACAAAACAAAACAAAAAACCCCCAGGTAACTCTTACTCCACAAGAGTTAGACTAAAAAAAAAGTCTAAGGAATTAAGAGCAAAAGATCATTAAGTTTGGACTCACAAGAATACAGGGACAGACAAAGGCAAAAATGACAAACTAAAACCCTAACCTTGACCCATCTTTCGGAATCCATAACTGCATGTCTGTCCTGGGACTGAGCCCCTAGTTTCGCAGTGCCAATTGCTCCTGTTTATAGTATCTGGCAAATGCACCCAGCATTTGTTTTTGACACAGAATTAGCTCAGTAAAATCCTGGAGCAGCATGCTTCCATCTCCTGCTACTTTGAAGGGAAATTCCTGCTCTGAAAGGGAGCTGTCTTTCTGAGGCAAAAAGTTAAGGGAAAAAAAAAAAAGAAATGAAAAATATGCAAAATGCTTTTCCTGATGCCTCAGAAGAATCCAGGCATGCTCTCGCTCTCGGCCACCTCTTGGCGCTAGGGGAGCTGAAAGCACTTGTGGCTGACCCACACGTTCAGTGCAGTGAGAACAATGGCTGTCTTTGACAGCCTGTGATTATAAATTCTTTCCAGCGCAAGCAGCACATACTAAAACACTGAAACGCCAGCAGAAGAAAGGTCAGTCACAGCCATCCTCACCCTCGTATTATAATAAAAGCCTTGTTCCCACTAGTGTCTTAGCAGTAATTACAACAGTCCAGGCTGACGAAAACAAAAATAACTCTGCTCAAAGATAAACCCCAATTTAATCTCCCCCAGACTGCCGCTTAAAATTAGGGCATGGATGATATTGGCAGAGGAGCATGTTCTCATCTGCAAAGACTGGAATGTCACACTGCAGATTTCCTGGGATGCTCAGGAAGGTCCCCTCCACATTCCCCATAGAAAGGAAAAATAAATATTCTCCGTGTTAGCAATTTTGGAAACTGTCTAAACCGACAAAAATGCCCACAGCAGCCAAAGCCTTTGTAGGAAGCGCCTTTGCCGGCTGCTTCTATCAATTATGTCCAGATCCTCTGACACACTTCCCAGTGGGATACACTTTGAGGGTATGTGGCAGCTGCAATTCACAAGGCGCACACAGGTTTTGCACCAAGAGAAGGAGTGGGAGAGAGGAGAAGGGAAGGGTTGAGAGGAGCGCTGTGCAGCCTCCACCCCAAGGACCTGATTAGTGCACCTGAAGAATAGATTGTCAAATAGCCTAGGTGAGGACAGCTGACATGACCCTCCAGAGGAAGGCAGATTCCAGTTAGTTACGGAAATTAAGTTAGTTTACTTGTAGGTCAAATGTTAACTGAACTGGGACTTGAACAAAAGCCAGGCCCAACTAGCTAGAAAAGGAAGAGCTCATGACTAACTGATAAGTATAGATCTAAATTGGATAGTTTTGTATGCTTAATTTCTTTAGAAATGAAAATAATTATCTTGGATTATTTATTCTAAGCATAGGCCAAATGGCTAAAATAATTGAAAGACACTCAGATCAAAGACTCACTATGTGTTTAGGGCTATGCTTTATGCTCTTTGTACATTATACATTTAATCGTCATGACCCCCAATGATGCGATTAGCATTGTTCCCATTTTGTAGAAGGAAAAAAAAGAATCAGAGAGGTTAAATAACTTGACAGGTCACATGGCAAGCAGGAAAGCTGAGTCAGACACAGGACTCAGTTTCCAAATCCCAAATGGTAAAAGTTGACAACGTTTTGATCAGTTTTGTTGCAGTTATAGCTGCCATTGTCAGCATCACCTCTTCCAACTACTGGACACTTACTGCCTTCTCACCCTGTGAATGATGCTAACCTGAATACTGTCCCTTTGCTGCTTATGCTTAAATCCCCAAACTATAAATATTGCAAAAGAGAGGCAGTTTAGGGTAGGTTAAGAGCACAGTCTTAGAAGTGCAACTGACTGAGTTTCAATGCTGGCTCTACCCCTTGTAGGCAAGTTACTTCACCTTGCCCAATCTCAGTTCCATCTGTAAAATGGAGGTAATAACATCTATCTCACAGGATTGCTGGGAGGGCTAAACATGTTAATATATGGGTAGTGTTCAGAAAAATACCCGACACAGAAGTGCTTAAACAGTGCTTGCTATGGTTATTGTTACTCCTGTGTATTAAATTGGGTATGTAAATGTCAATATATAAATCACATAAAATTTATAAATGTAGTGAAGGACATGGCTTGTATATACACTGATACTCTTCTATCTCCTTTTCCATTTATATCCCTCAACTAGATGCCTTGGGCCCAATTTCCCATCAGGGAGGGCGGACCCACAAAGCTGGACCACTCATCACATCTAGAAATGACACAGTTTTATAAGCTGTTTGGCACAGCACTACACAACTGGATTTCAATAAAAGAATATTAGAAAGACTCCCAAAAGGCCCAAATGTCTTTCCCACCCTTACCCTACAGACCACAGGAGGACAGAAAGGAAAAAGGAGAAAGTCAACATGCTTCTTGGAGCTTCAGCTGCTTTCTCACAGCTCGTCATGGGAAAGAAAAACAGAAAGGCCATTCTGTTCATGACTGTGTAGAAAGCCAAGAATAAAACCAAGGATCAAGTGAGAGCTGGAAGTTGAACAGCATGGCCAGTTTGAAAAGTGAAAAATAGGCCACCCATGGTCATCCCTGGCCTAGCTGGTCCTTGGAACCTCAGGGTGAAGCCGGAGGCTGCTGCTTCGACCAGAAATAAAGATGTGGACATCAGCTGGACGAATAATTTTACTGAATGACATCAAGTCACCTAAGGGGAAGTTTTTCTGGGAAAGCAGAAGACAGAAACCAACACACAGGCTAGCACAGTCTACATTCTCCTTTCCCGGGCTCCGGTTATGTTGTCTGTGGTTTTCATCTAGGAGCCCAGGGGCATTCTATCTTCTAGAGATCACTTCAGGGAAGGGAGATAAGACTCAAATCTGTCCACTGTGCTAACTGCTAGTTGTTCTAATAAAAGTGTGTTAATTAATGGGGTGAGAACTACCAGCTTCCACCACACTTTTTGGATTATTTCACTCATCGGTCCTCTTCTCATCCCCCTTTGTCAGAGATAATGAGAACCAGCTAAGGGTGGTAGATGACTTATGGTATCTGAGAAACCCCAGATGCCTCTGTTTTACCACTCAATGTTTTCTGCTTCCTTTGTGACTTATAAGGTGGCTAAATCCTATTTGGGAGTGATTTAGGGTTCCATTTTTTGAGTTTGATGACCCTTGTCCACCCACCACATTCTAGTTGGGGAAGCTATTCATTCCACAGGCATTTACTGAGCATACTCTATGTGTCAGGCACTGTCCTAGTGCTGGGGCACACCATTCTACAAAATCCATAAACACCCTGTCGTCATGGGCCTTATGTTAGTAGGGAAGACAAAAACAGAAAAACAATACTAAGTTCGGTGATAGGTATCATGAAAAAATAAGGCAATTTATGGAAAGAGAAGTTGATGGCGGTTGCTATTTCAGGCAGAGGTCTGTGCTTGCCCATCATGCTCTCCCTTATTTATCCCCTTCTTCTGGTTAACACTCCCTATCTCCTGAAGCAGTAGCAGCTTGGCCAATCACTGTAGCCCTTGCCCCTGGTCACAGTGACTGGTTCAGGAATAGGACCCATACTTGGCCAGAGTACACCCTGTGGAATTTCACAGCTGGGGCCAGGGAGAAGAATTCCCTTGCCTTTCTGGGCAAGGAGCTAGAAGCAGATAATCCCAGGGGTGCTTTTGACCATGTACCCTGCAATAAGGGAATGTTTGTCTGTGGAAGGAGAAAGTTTAAGGAGATAGGAAGCAATAAGAGAACACAGACAAGTGAAGAAACCTAGACTGTTGACTTTCCAGTTCCATTCCTGAGAACTCTAGGGTCACCCTAGTCCACAGTTCTCCTTTCAATCTCAGTATTCTCACAGTAATTCCTCTTTATTCAGTGTAAGTGTCCTCTCCTTGGGAGACCTACTCTGATATCCAGGCTCCGTGAAAGGCTGTTGTCACTATGCTTTCAGAGATCTTTTTTGTGCATACCAAAAGTGGCCTACTACAAAAAACCTACTAGGTATCAGATACTTATGTTAATGGATCTATATGTGTTACTTAACAAGTTGCACAGTAGTTGATGACTTTCATGCACATTTCTCCTACTAAAAAAATGAAAAGAACAAATTTCTGGCTAGCCTCCTTTGCAAAAGAAAAAAATTTAACTTCAAATTTTTTCAGCCTGTAACTATGCAGAAGAGATTCTAGTTGTCCCTCAATATCTGTTCTGCATTTTTTCTCCAGTGAAAATACAGTTGGTAGCTGAAATAAAGTCTACTTTTCCCAAGTCCTTCCTTGCAGTGAGGTGGGGATGTGTGACCGTGTTTAGTAATAGGATGTGAGTGGAGGTGTAGTGTCTGACTTCTAGAAGTGTTTTTATAGGGAAGGCATAAGCCCTTCTTCCCTTCACCCCTACTTTCTCCTGACTCAAATTCAGACTAAAGCTTGAGCAGCTCTCTTGGCCCAGCCAGTGGGAAACCATGGGTTGAGGATGGTGGAGCAAAAAGACAGGAGGAGCTGGGGTCCCTAATGATCACTAGCCCTGGACTGCTCATGTCCAGACTTCATTTGGGTACATTTAAAATAAAATCCTATCTAGTTTAATCCAGTATTTGAGTTTTCTGCATTTCCCAACTGAAGCCAGTCCTACCTGTTAAAATGAAATAATGTGCATCCTAGATCAGCTAATATTTCCATGTGTTGGGTTGATCTGTGAAGTTCAGGCCAATTCCTCTCTATGTAGAGATAAGGGAATGCCGCTGTCATGCCTTGCCCAGGGATACTAACTATTCCCTCCTGTGCTGTGACACTGTTTATGTTCACTAAAAAGGTAATGGCTGTTAACAACAACAGGTCATTTGAAGGAAACTGAAGTAGTAGAGCTGTCTCCACAAAAAGGGAAGCTAGGCAAGTGGAAGAAACTAATACCTGCTCAGGCTATAGGGGAGCTGGACTAGTGGTAAGAAATAACAATGATGAGAATAACAGATTCCCAGAGAATGCAGCGGGAGATCTGTGAGGCAGAACTTTTAAATAGTCTTAAAACAATGACCCGTCTATCATTATTCAAGTCCCAATTTAATATGAAAAAATTAACATGTAAATTTCCCAAATTTACAAATTGCTTTGTACCTTCTCTAAGGAGAGAATTAGATGAAAAATTGAAGAGCTATGGATAAGAAGCGAAGTGTTTGATTGAGTGGGTGTGTTTATTTTCTTTTTAAAGGAATTTAGTTTAAAGGACTTTGTTTATATGTGTGATGTCCAATATGAAAACTCTGCCCATTTGTAAAATATGTGAGCCAGACTGGCTCTAGCCAAACGCAGGGAATTACTAGGACTATTAGCTTTAATTTAAGGAAAGAAGAATAAATTATCAGAAAGTTGGAGCAAATTCTTGCTTTTGGTATTAAAAGAAAAATTGTGAAGCATGGAAATGTCTCTCAATGAGGTCTCCTTAAGTGGATTTAGTTTGCATGTTAGAGAAATGAGAAGAGCAAGGCCTTAAATATTTGCACTGCAATATGGGCCTTATCCCAACTCCATGGATGCTGCGGATGAGACTCACCTATTCACTAAGACTGGTTAGGTGGGGCTGCCCCAGGGTAATGCTACCTCCTAACACCTTGGACAAGCTTGTGTAATGCTGAAAAAGGAACACACCGGCAGGCACACAGAAAACATACCACGATTCCTCTGACAAATTCCCACCTTAGGTGAGTCTTCCCGTTATCAAATAAAGTTTTGAATATAAAAGATGTTTTCCAAATTTCCAGGTCATTCAACTAAAATGGCCATGAAATGTACATCTCAGAATAGAATGCTTCTAACTTGTCAGAGCATGTCCAGGATGGATGCCCAGGCAAGCATTTGGCTAACACTACCTCACCCACAAGAAGGCCCTGACGAGTAAGCACACTGGCCTTCAGGACAAATGCAGAGCAAGGCTCCATTTCTGTATGATACTGTCCTGTTTGATTCAGGCATTCTTCCCCCAAGAAAACAAGCACCGAGCTCTTTGGCATTCAAAGTCACATACTGACAAACTGAATTTGCTGAAGGGGAGACACATTCAGGTAGGTGTGGGATGCACAAGGCAAAGATGTCATTGGGAAGACAGATGGTCATTTCCTTGAGCACATGGCATCTTTGACTGGTGCAGTTCTACCATATGAAACTGTAATGATCTTAAAAACAAGCAAATGTGTCACTTTGCCACGTTTTCTAAATTACATGGGGTAAAGAAGAAAAGCCACGTTACCTTTCTCATCTGGGCCAGCAAGCCTTCGAATTCCTTCAGGTTCAGTGTTGTACCGCTGTAGGATGCACAGCTATTAGCTGCTTTTCCCAGCCAGTAAATGGTAACTAATACCTGTGAAACAAAACCATACATGAGAGTAGGGGAAATTTCCAAGAATTACTTTTAAACTAAGGAATCAATAATGCTCCACTAACAGGAAAGCAGGAAGGAGAAACTGCAACAATGATTTACAAAAACCACCATCCATGAGACATCCATTAAATGTAATCTCATTTTAATAAGACCCCGGTGCTATACCAGTCAACACAAACATGATTCAGTAGTAAGACTCCAGTTTTAAGAAACGCTTGGTGTGAGAAAGTGATCTATAACACAGAAAGGAGAAAAAATAAATCCTCCAAGATTATTTTCATGTAATGAAGGTTTCAGAACTAAGAAGTAAAATTTTTCAGAAACTCTGGAGTCTTTACCCAGATGATCAATGAAACAGGTCGTTAATTCCTTTTGAAAGAGGTGCTTTTAAAGGCCTACAGCTTCTACTTATGGGCACAGAGGTTCTACTAAGACCAATGCCAAAAATCCCAAAAGAGTGATAAAGGTCAATTAGAGGTTCCCAGGACAAGACCAACACAATATATCTAATTAAAGTCAGGAGAAAAGAATGCAATGAAGATTACGACCTAGAGATAGCTAGCCTTGGGGTACAGTTAGAGTCCTGTTAATCTGAGATGGGAAATTTGTAGCATGGACAAGATTACTGCCAATTACACAACCTTGGATGTTTAAGATCATCTATGAATATTCAATGGTCTGAAGCTATAGCCTTAAGTGAATTTCTTTTGTCTTCCCAAAGAAACAGTCCACAAAAACAAATGCTCTCTACATTGACTTTCCCATAAAACTAAGCAGGGGTTGGCTAAAGATAAGCTCCTTAAAACTGAATTTTTAGAATCTGAAGCCTAAGGAAAAGCTAATAATATTATTTTATTTTCACATTTGGTCTTATTGCTACAACCAGGCTGGGAAGGACTTACTGTAGCTCCCTTCACTTGCTATGCCAGAAAGTGCTTTGGACAATGTGATATGTGGACATGGTTCCAGACGGCAACAGGCCCAAAATATGGTTACGTACATCGATGCTATGTATGATTCGGTTCCCTACCTCTGTGGGAAAATTTTACTTCAGGAATTCTTCAAAACTTCCAGAAAGTCTTTTTTTTAAAACTATTTGCTTATAAATAAATTTCCAGGGGATAGACAATTCCAAATTGTAGGACATTAACTAGGACCATAAAATAACTAATGTGTGCTAAGAGTATAAGGATTTGGAAAGGTATAATAGGAGAATGGAAGTTAGAGCTGTGTTGTGTTTTAGATTATGGGTTTTCTGATTTGTTTAAAATTGTATGATGAAAAATGACATATATCCCTCATTTTTTAAAGAAAGCAAAAGAAGAATGAGAATGTGAAAAAAATATCATAGCACCCTGGAAATTTTTTTAAAGAGTGGGATCACAGCAAATTTTCAATTTTATATATAGAAAGTCATTCCTTACATTCTTCAGTTTAAACTTAAAATAAAAGAGCACTAACATACTTGCTATTCAAAAATTAGATATAACTCCAGAAAGTTGATTTGGTATAGTACTAATAACAACTCAAAAGGTTAAAAGGAAAAAAAAGTTACAAAAAGTATAGGCCCATGACAGTCAACATTATTCATATTATGCTGATCTTTTCCTAAAACAATTTGCCCAACTACCTGATTTAATAATCCCACCTGTACCTACCAATGGAAAGGAACTACTGTTAGTGCTAACACGGATCATTTGGTGTTTAAGAAACCAAATTACAAACAGAACACAAGCTTTTATTTGTTTATTTCTAAAATGAGCCCTTATCCAATTAAAGAGAAAACCCCATACCAATCCATCATTTTTATTTCTATTACAGTCATTAATTATTCCATCAGAGACACATATACTTGTTTCTAAGGATTCTTTCTAGCGAGGCATATAAGAAGCATTGAACTTATGAACTAAATTTACACTTAGAAGTTAGAAGAAAAAAGTTTGAAAAGTGAAGTTAAAACACTTACATTTTTCAGCTTCCTACTATAATCAAGGTTCCTAATTAAGGAAAAGGAAAAGAAAATATGATCAGAATAGCAGTTTCTTCAGTGTGATTATCCATTTAACACCTCTAAGATGTACTTGAAGCTAACAGAATAAAATTCACAGAATATATAATTTTTAAGGTCTCTGATTAGTGATCTCAGGAACTAAATAAAATTACTTAGAAAACAAAACGTTGAAGGACAAGGTGGGATTAAATTTTCATAGTGTACCATGAAAAGATGAATATCTTTCTAACATCTGGAAAATGAAGAATTCCATTTAAAACTGGGACTGCTTATATTTGTATTCTCAAAGCTTAACTGTTAAAATTTTGCCTTGATTATAGAACACTGTCAAATCTGACTGCATTCCAAAATCTCCTTCATACAAGTATTTTCAACAAAGGTCTATAACCTTAATTAAAATAGACCTGAAAATATATGTAGAAGAGGCAATACTATCTAAATATTTGTTCTTTTCTGCTATGGACATAAATTAGTGTAGGGAACTAGCCAGAAGCAGGAAAATATGCATGTTATGTTCAAATATACACATGTGCATTCTTAAAAATGCATCAATGTTTATTCTCAAACTATAAACAAAAAAAGCTAGTTGGTGGCCCTCTCTATAAACAGTGAAACATAAAAATTTTTACAAAATTATTCCAATGTTTCCTTAATGTGTCAACAAATACTATGAAAACCACTATATTTCTTTTTTCCACAGTAATTGCCTGTGGGGTAGAGAGACTGTAATTCTATTATATAAACCAATCAAGAATTCCTTCAAGGACTTAGACCCCAGTGACTTCACTGCTGCATATTCTAACCCAAAGTACATAATTAAAAGGTGCAAAATTTTAAGTCAATTGATATTTGAGAGAATAGAAAACAATGTAGTATATACTAGGAAGATAAAACCATCAACATGGACTCGAATTGAAAGAAGCATTGGTTCAGTCTGGATATGATTAAGATAATGCTTCCATGTTCCCCCCTTTTAAAGGAAAAAAAATGATATGTCATCATCTGCTTAGATATTTGCTAGGATTTCTTTTTTTCCCCCTAATTTACAGGAAAGAAACAGATGAAAACAAAAGAATCCAGAAAAGATTTAAAATTTTAATAAAAACAAGTTAACAAAAGGGAACATAAAAGTTTTTCTGCATTGAAAATAAAAGATCATGGACTAAAATTGTGATCCAGTTCTAAAAAGTCATGCTTGGCACACAGTAGGATTATTTGTTGAATGACTTCCACATTACAACTGATTACGTGAAAACGTTTTCAGATTTTTTGGAGACATATTCAAGAGCAGTCCCAAGCTTTTCCTCATTTTCCATCCAATTGCTTTGATTCCCTGGAATGATACTTGCTGCCTGCCCTCCTACATTGTGCTTTCACTGCCCTCAAGGTTGTCTGGCATCCATTACAGGTAGAGCTCACTAAATTACACAGGCAGTAATCATTCGCAGGTTTTCCCTCTTTTTTTCTTTTTTCTTTTTAGTCTACTCAGGTTACTTTTCAAGAAAAAAAAAAAGTAAGAAAAGTGACAGAAAATAAAAGCTAAACTAAAGAGTATTTTTAAAAAAACAATTTCAGAAAAGCATCTAAATTTCCTCTGTGGATCTATCCCTATACCTTACTGCCTATGCCTTAATTGGTGTTAATGGGGTGTTTTCTATCTCTGCTAATGTTCTACTCAACTCAGAGGGGAAAGCAGAGAAATATAGCAGTTCTACTCTAATCTACCACAGCTATGAAATCTACTTGTCTTGCAAATGCCCTTGGACAGTGTCAAATTAAGCCAGCATCATTTATGGAAAAGTTGTCAAGCAGATAGCTCATTCCATGCCCCACCCCTCACTAAAACTAGAAATGAATTTCTAAGTACCATAAATGAATTTATGGCATAACTTTAATATAAAATCCCTTATGTTCTTCTAGATATTTATACATGAAATTGTTTCTCCATCATTATTTCAACTTCAAAATCCTACACTGTTGTGGATGGCCCTTCTCACCACACTTCACTTTGCTTATTATTTTTCTGCCACAGCAGATACTTTTTATTTTTAGACATCAAGACTATTTCTCTTCCCCATCATTTCTACTTGCTCTTCAGCCTTGAATGCCCTATAGATCTTCACATGGCCAGTTCTTCTTTTCATTCAGGTCTCGGCCCTCAGCCCTCAGTTGAAATGCCACTTCTTTAGAGAGGCTCTGCTTGATCACCTCTGGACTGGTCACTATCTTGAGATGTTTATTTTATTGAGTTTATTGAGATGTAATTGACACATAATATTGTATAAGTTTAAGGCATGTAACATAATAATTTGATATATGCATATATTGTGAGGTGATGATCTTTCATATCATCTATCTTATTTTCTTCTCAGCACTTACCACTCCCTGCTGTTATCTTTTTTAGTTACTTATTTCTCATTTCTTGACACTGGGTATAAATTCCATGTGAACAGGGTATGTTGTCAATCTTGTTTATTTTGGTTCTCTGGTGGCTGGAAAGTATCTGACACATAGTAGCTACTCAGTAAATATTTGTCCAATGAATGAATGAAAATTTATGGACTCATAGGGGAAGGTGATGGAACAGTATTGTCTAAAGAAAATAATTCTCAAGTGGAGGAAAAACTGAAAAAGGAAGAAAATGAGAAGAAGGAAGGCCAAAGGGGAGATAGATGGAGAGACAAGATAAAGAAGGGAAGGGAAGCACAGGGAACAGAAGACAGAGAGAAGACCATAGAGAGATAAAAAGGAATGAAAAGGATTGGAGAAGAGGAAGATGGTAAAGTAACAGAGAAGGGTCTGTGTCTGTGTGCCATTGGTCTAAGACTCTTCCCCCTAAATGTTGAGTTCTGTGCCTTTGAATTTAAGTCTCTGTTTAGGAGTTTGTTGACCCATTTCCCAGATATGAGCAGAGCAACAGTAAGCTGAACACTGAGCAAGCTGTTGTCTAGCATCATATGTGGGACAACATTCTGTCCAACCATCTTATAGATGAAGACATGGCCCTACTGAAGCAAGGGAACATGCCTAGGATTACAGACCTAGGAAGTAGCACACCTACAACTAGTCCCCAAACATCCTGATGCCCAATTTTTTTGTAGATAAGCAACAAAGGTGATATGAATCCTGCATTTCTAAAACCAGTCTCAGAATTCTCCTGGTTTAATATTGATTTAAAGTAGCTCTCAAAAAAATTTAAAAAAAGAAGAAGAAGGGGAATACAGCTGCCAACACCATTCAAGGGAACTTTCCTTCACCCTCCAGGCGATATGTGTGTGTGACTAATTATTATGATGTTATATATGCTGCTATTGTTTCTGGTCACTTGCCACCCAGGTGAAACTAGGTATGTGAGAGGAGGCAGAACCTGAAATAATTTCCTAAAGTGAATAATGATTTATAGAGGCTGGATTTGGGTGCAGTAATAAATGGAGCATGTGATGACTAAAATGAGGTTTATGGTGGTTTCCATATTCAAATATCATAATTTTTATTGTTATTCTTCCATGAGAAATATTGAAGAAAGGCACACTGACAAGAAGTGATTTTGTGTAATCAATCATGACTGACTCTCATTTCCAGTCATGAATCATAAAATCCAATATAAACTACTAATTTGCTTTCATTCAGTAGTTTCCACTTTTTCCCAATTATTTTTCCCCATCATTAAAAAAAATCAACATCAGCTAATAGTACAAAATAGGAATCTCTGAATTTTGACTCCTTTGCCTTATGTGTTCTTCTGTGACAAAGATGACACAAAAGTACTGGTAATGTAATTTGTGGGACTCCTTGTTCAAAAATTAAGAACTTCAAGACAGTAAGAGCACAGCATTAAAGCAAGTGTGGGGCCCTACTAAGCATGGGGTCCTATATGATTGCACAGGTCACATGCCTAAGAAGCCAGCCCTGCAAAAGCTGAGAGACTAATATTTTGGGCTAATACATGAAAAGTAAGAACTCTAAGTCATGGGGATGTAATATACAGCATGGTGACTATAGTTAATAATACTGGATTGAATATCTGTAACAGAGTAGATCTTAAAACTTCTCATCATAAGAAAAAAATTTCTGTAACTATGTATGGGGACAGGTGTTAACTATACTTATTGTGGTGATCATTTTGCAATATGTACAAACTTCGAATCATGTTGACACCTGAAACTCATATTGTATGTCAATTATACCTCAATAAAAAAATAAATGAAGAAAAAAATGTCCCAAAAGTCATCAAAAGGAGAAGTGTAGCCAATCCACACACCCTATCTAGTAATTAAGCTTATTATTAAGGCATAGTTATGCCAAGTATTGTTTGACTGAAGCGGAAAATGTTTTGTATAAAATTTGTCAAGCCTAAAGGACTTCTAAACTACAGCGAAGTTGTATCTCTGCTGTTTTATGACAACCTGTTTCCTCATTATCCTGGTCACAAGCTATTCCTTTATAGAGAAGCACATTGCCTTTTCTTTTACTATGACATTCTTTCCTAAGAAATCTTTGCCCAAACATGGCTTAGTGAGGATACAGTCAACAATAGTGAAATGGCCAATAATCCATCTACAAAGAACGGGTCACTGACAGATATGAGAGAACAGTTACAAATGTAAATGAAGAAGAGATTTCACCATAATCTATTGCCCTCTATGCATAAAAAACGGAGCTCAGATCTGTTTACCAAGTTTGAAGTCTTCCAAGAGCCTATTCAAATGCCCAACTGGAGCCAATAAGAACTTTTTTGTCAAACACACAGAGATTCTGTGCATATTGCTCTCTTGCCTATCCCTCTGTTAAATTTCACCTAACATTTTCCTCCTCTTTACTAGTCTAACTCTATATGTATGATTTTTGCATTTCAAAAAATTATGTTTTGTCAGAATGAAAACTATACACAAAGCTACACAATGCGTCTGGTTTTAAAGACTTTACCTTCACATTTTAATTTTATTAGGCATGCCCAACTCTCTGCCTCTTAGGCCTTGCAATGTCATCACTGAACTGCAAATCAAACTATAAATGGGTTTCCCTTAAACATAAATCATGCATTACTTACTTGACTGTTACTCTGTTGGATGTATCCTGCAGGTCACTAGGGTCGAAGAGTTGAGATTCCTTAAGGCCAAGCTCTTTACAACCTCTCAAGAATAAGATGATATTGTCCTGGAAGGAAGAAAAGAAATCCAAGTCTATATTATTTTACATTACCTTTATAACCAGCCCTTCCTCTTCAATAGTCCAAATTACTGGAGGGGCGTCAGTTATTAAGGCACCAAGAGTCAGGTCTAAATCATGGCTCATTAGATGAAGTCACACTTTGTTAGAATAGGCCAGAGTAAACAAATACTTCAAAATTTTAAACCCACAGCCATGCCAAATTCATTTTTTTCCCCTACCTTAACACATTTGTATAAAACTGCAAGTAAAAAATCACTGAAAAGCAGAACTTTGCATTTTGGGGGGAATAATTTTCAAAAGCAAGGTATTCCTTATTGCTTCAAAGTTATATCTGTGTCTTATTGCCTAGAGTTTGGTTGCAAATTGATATTTTAAAAAATTGGTTTTGCCATTCAAAAGTCATATTCAACAAGTTTTCCTTTTTAGTGATCTTCTAAAACATATTTTTCATCAGCAGGTTTTCACTGATAATACATTGATGCACTATAAACTGAATTAAATGGGAAAAAATCTAGACTTAACTGGGAAGGGAAAAAAGAGGGACAAAGAAAGCTCTTGAAAATAATGCAAAAGACCCTCCTCAATGAAAACTTTCTCTAGCAAGTACAAATTTACTTTGAACTGGCAGGGTAACAGACACAATCGACAATTAAAAAGTGCTCTGTCCAGACGGGTAAGATTCCTCAAGGGAGGAACAACCTAAGACAGGCACAGTCGCAGGGGGGCCAACAGGTGAGAAATTGGGGATCAACAGAGGTGAGGCTTAGAACCTCACCCCCCCTGTTTTGAGAGAAATCTTCTGCATCCGTGGATGTTTTGCTGCCCTTGTCTAGCTTGGATTAATACTTAGTCTATAGGCACAGACCTGATCATCTACATTTGCCCTCTTACAGCACTAAATTATGTTTTCTACCTTTATCTTGCATCTACCTACCACTTCAGCATTTTATTAAAAAAATAATAATAATAATAATAAGGGAGACATGTGGGATTCACATATAAATCAAGTATAAAAATTAAACAAATAATCATATCTGACTTGATTGTTTATAGTTCATGATGTGTGATCAAAATTGAAAGTTTCTGTGATGACTGCCCTTGCACTGTTCACCATGTAAGAACTTATTTACTATGTAAGAACTTGTTCACCATGTAAGAACTTGTTCGTTATGCTTCAGAAGATTGGAGACTGTTGAGAATTAGGCTTGGGATTGATTAATGATTGTGCATTGACCCCCCTATACAGAATTTTATTGTTGTTAACAACCATTTGATCAATAAATATGAGAGATGCCCTCTCAAAAAAAAAAAAGTGCTCTGTCCATCTGTTGGGAGTCCTTAAGAACAAACAAATGGCTCTGGAAAGGATTGCACTTGTGGGTCATCCTTCTGGAACTTCTGGGTATTAGCATCAGGTTCATCAGTTACAAGTCTGTAATTGTTCTCTTCCCAGAAGATTTCTGACAAGCCAACTGGCCCCAGCAGTTAGTAAAAACTATAGGAGAGGAATGATAAAGGTTGGCTCCAAGAGCCAGATTACTATGAATCCATCTGTAAGCACAATGCTACAAAAATCTGGAATGATGGCAGTGGTTACTGAATCATCCAGTTCAACAAAGCATACAAAAAGCATAGCATTTCCCCACTAGCCAGTCTGTAGGCAAGATTCTAAGATGACCCCAAGACCCTCACCCCCTGGTGTACACACCCTGAATAATCCCCTCCCTTTAAGTGAGAATGCAATCTGCAAATGGGATATACCGGTATCACTCTGGGATTATACTATGAACCAGTTGGCTTTGAGTTAAGCCAAGGAAAGATCATTTGAGTGGGCCTAACGTAATCAGAGAAGCATTTAAAAGAAAGTGAAGTCAGAGTTTCTGGTGCATGAGTTCTACAGCTGCAGGGAGAATAATTCTGTCAAAAGCCACATGAGCTTGGAAGAGGCTTGGAAGAAGCTCTGTAGGACCTCAGCCCCTGCCAACACCTTAATTTCAGCCCTATGAGGTTCTGTGCAAAGAACTCGGTCCGCTACATCCATACTTCTGAGCTACAGAAACCAAGTTAATAAATGGGTATTGATTTAAGACTTTAAGTTGGTAGTAATTTTTTTTTGAAGCAACAAATAATTAATACTCCCAGGCTCAAAAAAATAAGAGCAACAGCAATAAACTGCTAAATTTTCTATAACCCTTATTATATGTCAAACATTCTTCTAAGAGCTTTACATATAACTCATTTAACCCCTGTCCAACCTTATGAGCTAGGTACCACTATCATCCTCATTTTACAGATGAGCAATCTGAGGCACAGAACAGTAAACACCTTGCCCAAGGTCACACAGCCAGCAAAGGATGGAGGCACAAAACAACATGGCATGTAAGAGGAACTTAAGCATCAAGTCTGAGGATGGCACCAAAGGAAGATGATGCTATGGAGTCATGATCGGGTCACGAACGGCCCTGGAGGGCAGGTTGTGGAACTTGCTGAGGGGCTTTAATCTGAGACATGAATGTAGCAGATGTAGATTGTTGGGGGCAGCCTAGGGGGAGGTAGATAGTGAGAAGGGAGGGCTTAAGAGGAACAAGCTGGGAAACAGGGAGACTACTAAGGAGATACTACAATCTCACTCTTTCCCCATGGAGGGTGGTTCATCCCAGGTTTTCTTTCCTGTGTCCCTGGATTTTTTCAGCAAACAAGATGTGCCATCATTCACATGACATGTGGCATTCCCTAGACTTCTCCCTACTGACAATGAGTTGGTCATAGTCTAAAGTCATCCATATGGATCCCAGTTTCACATTTAATTACTTTGCTTGCTTTGAAATGTTCAAATTTCTACTTGAAGTTTTTCTGTTTTTCCTCCCATCTCCAGAGTTTTGTAGATGTTCATGTGAATCTTTTATAGGGAATGCAACTCTGTAGTTGGCCTAGAAGCTGAGGGCTTCTTGCCCAGAGGAAAGCAAAGGATGGGTCCTCGTACTCTCTAGAAATCATCTGGGACCACAATCAAAGGACCAAACCTGTGGCCACCATATTGTGCTATGAGGCACGTGACTGTGGCCTCAGATTCTCAAGAGCAGCCAGGAGGTGCTCTTTCCATGCGCATTCCGGATGTGCTCTTGAGCTCCATGCTATATTCAACACCCGGGCTGCAAACACAACAGCACTGTGTTGCCAGCCAGGCTAAACCACTTGAGCTGGAAGATTTAAAGAATGGCAGGTCTCCTTCCAGCTCTTTGCTGCAACCTAATGATGCTGGAGGGGAGCCAGACCCCAGTCAGGAGAAAAGCCAGAAGGAAGAACCCCCCAGCCAAGAGCTAACAGGGGCAGCAATCGGAGCAGGCAGGAACGGCTGTGCATTTAATTACATAAAAGGCATCCTGCAAATTCCCTTCTGCCTCGCTCTTCACACTGAGATTTTTCCACATTTGTAATTCCAAGCAAAACTCACGTCTTTGCATTTTAGCTTCAGAAACTAAGCAGTAAAACAGCATCTCAATCCTAAATAAGAAGTAGAAGACAATGACCAGTCTATTTAGCTTTTACTAATGTAGCACTACAAACCCAGCAAGACTTAGTAAGCCCTCAGAAGTTTATAAGGGGCTCTTCAAAAGAAATCAATGTCCTGCAAACACAAAGTTAGAGATTAAAGAGACATGATAACCAAATGTAATTTATGACCTCTGCTTGGATCCTTGGTTCAAAAAGGAGAAGTAAATACGGCTCCTAAAGTCTAATTTAAATATGGACTGGATGTTGGACAGTGTTACTGAATGAGTGTTAATTAATCGTCTTGAGCACCATGATGAGGATGACAGTGATGTGAGACACTGAGCCTTTATTTTTAAGTGAACATGTGAATTATTCAGGGACCAATTATCACAGTATCTGTAATCTAATTTCAGATACTTTAAGAAAAAAATGTGTGTGCGTGTACACACACACGCATATGAGAGAGAGAGAAAATGCCTGCCTGACCTGGAGAAAGAGATAAAGCCAATATGGTAAAAGAGTAACAGCTGGTGAATCTAGATCAGTGATCGGCATACTTTTCCTGTAAAACCCAGAGAGTAAATATGACTTATGGGCCTGTGGTGGTCTCTGTCAATATCCACTCTGATACCCACTCTGCTGCTGTAGCCAGACAATACAGAATGGGACTGTCATGTTTCTATACACTTTATTTACAAAAGGGGACCTTGGGCTAGATCTGGCCCGCAGGCTGCAGTCCACCAGCCCTGTTCCAGGTGAATGGGATGCAGGGAGTCACTACTCCTGTCTCTCAGCTTCTCTGTACATATGAAAATTTTCAAAAAAAGCTTTGGAGAAAGGGCTTTTAAATTTTAAGAAATATACTCTACCACATAGGGTTATGACTTCACTGGCAAAACCAATTTCAAAAAATTTAAGGAAAACGTTAACAGTCACCTCAGACATAACTATTGCAAAGTCTCTGAGCTCAAGTGCTCCTGCTGGAGAGAGAGTCTTTCTGGCTAACTGGGAAGTACTGTTGCATGAGTCTCATTCAACACAGATGCATGACATTAAGTTCCTAAAAGAGTCTATTTTGTGTCAGACTAATATTAATACAGGTATTTATACTGCCGTTTTGTAACCACCAGGCATTAACTCCTCCTTGTGCTTGGCCCAGCGGTTTCCCATTTCATTAATCTGTGGGCCTGCCCTGTGTATGAAGACATTCCCCAGGGGCCTGGGCTTGAGGCCTGGGCTCTCTACCCTCCTTGCAGCCTCTTCTCTGAAAGGTCCTTGTGCTTCACTCCCTTGATTCTTGCTCCAAAAGCAAGATAAAGGAAGACCCAGGCCCGTCTCTACCCTCAGAGTTTAGCAGTGTCCCTGGCATATAGTAGGTACTCACTGAATATTTAAAATAGGTTATGTACCACATACTAGGTACTTAGAAGAATGAAAAAACCCCACAAATGTCCTTATCTCATGGAGCTGACCTTCTACTAGATGACATAATAAGGACTTACAACAAAAGTATCTTATCTTCAAGATTGATTTTCATGATCCATTAAATAGCTGGATTTGTTTAAGACACATATAAACAGAGGTCTGGCTTCAATTTAGACAATGGAGATGAGAGAAAGAACACAGCATTATAGCCTTGGAGTCAGGAGGATGTCAATGAAAATCCCAGCCTTATCCACTTAACAGCTATGTGGCCTTGGGCACAGTTCCTAAATTTTCTGATCCTTGAATTTTTAATCTGTAAAGTAGGGGATGCCAGCAACCTCATAGGGATATCAGAATTACAGAAAATATATATTAAGAACACAGCCTAGTGTTTACTACCTTCTGGGCACTCATTAAGTGAAAGTTATTATGACATTCTTGTTATTCAGGTTAAGAAAGAACCATGGAAGGTGAGATGAAGAACAATTTATCCATTCATGAAAAACAGACACCGTGTGTATTGAAAGCCCTTGCCAGTTACATGGAAGATGGTAAGAGGGAAAAAAAAAAGTAGCTTCTGTTGCTGTTTAGTTACTTTTATTAACTGCCAACTTGGCACTTTTAGACAGGCAGTCTCAGGCTTAGGTGCAAGCTCCGTACCAAAAGTCCATGTGTAAGACAGCTGCTTGTAAGTCATCATTAGCAGTTATCTCACAGAAATAATCTTTGCATGGTGGTTCCAAGCTCAGGCCAGAAAAACCTACTTAATCCAAAATGTGCCAGAGAAGGAATACTAATTATTATGGAACCTGACCTTTGAGCAGAACAACCCATCAGTAGGAAAGTGTATTCAAAAATCCCAAGCACACCTCCCCCTTGGCTGTAGTCAGATGGAAGATTCCAGAGGCCATGGGAAAGGCTTCCTCAGCCCACGGCCGTACCATGGGGAGCAGGGGCAGGAGTCGGCGGGGAGAAAGGTGGGCCCGCAGTTCAGTCCAGTGAAAGCAGTGACACACGTCACTGCCTCAGCCAGGCCTTTCTCCCTCTCATCTTCAGAAGACAAGGACCCACTTGCTATCTTGGCCTTCTCCAGCTGTCATTTCCAACTGGAAAGGGGTTTCTCTTGTTCCCTGATCCACTGGGAAATAGCACGCAGCTTTCTGTTTCTGAGGAAGGCACCAGCATTTAGTGGTTCTCCAAAAACCAAACAGTGAGAAGCACCCCCTTCTCTGCTCAGTATTCTTGGCTTTTTTCCTTTATAGCCAATAGGGAAATAGTGGATTTGGAATTCACAGAACATGAAGGTAATGCTCATTTGGGTTGCAAATGAACCAAGACACCTACTGCGAGGTATTTAGAATGCAATATATATATCAAGCATCCGTATGGTTTTCAGTTTCTATAAATGAAAACATTAGGTGGAAATAAATGTAAAGGAGGATTACAGCTGGTGAATTTATTATTTTCTATGATAAATATTTGCTTTTAAAAATCTTAATAAGGTCAGGTTATCTCAGAAAGATCTGCAAGTATATCAGAGCAGACTTAGATCTTTGTGGAAAATCATAACTAACACTGTTACTTTTCTGTTCTATGTATGTGTATTTTTTAAAATACGGTCCTTATTAGGGTTTCTACATTTGAAGCAAACAAACTCCCTTCAACAGAAGTGCAATTATGAAATTTAGAACTCAAGGAACACATTACCAAAATATCTCCAGGAACTTACTCCACAATTAATAGAATTTGGGGATTTCCTGTGCTTGCTGTGCTTTCACGGTTCCTCTCCCAGCCTGCACAGTTTCCAGTCAAGCCCCGGTAATTGGCCGATGCCCAGGGGCAATCAGCACTCGCCAGACTTTCAGTGACTTTGTGTTTGTGGGGAGCCCTTAATGAGGATACCAGGCCTTCCACTGAGAGGCTAGAGCTGCTTGCTTTGCCTGGGTGAGTTCTGGGGAGGTTTGACCCAGAAGGTGGCTGCTTCCTTGCAGGAGAAGAAAAAATTTTATGGATGGGAAATGAGCAGAAGCCTAGCGGGTGGCAGGGAGAGAAGAAAAGTTGGGGAGGGTAAGAAAGTTATGAGAGGTAAGCTTGAGTAGATGGTGTGAACCCTGCCAGGCATGCAGGCTGTTTCCTAGGCAGTGGGGAATGAAGGCCAGCTGACCAGGACAGAAGGCATCCTGGATTCGACCTTTATGTTCAGGGAACACGTTGGGTGACTGTGGGAGCGATCCACTGGGTGGAGGAGAAGGTCCATTTAAGAGATAATTACAGGAGCTCAGAGAGAGATGTGGAAGGTCTGAACTCACCCAAAGCAGAAAGAGCAGAAAAGAGGGCAAGGATGCGAGCACTCCTCGTTGGCGTGGCAGTTGAGTGGATTTGGGAGTAGAGAATGAGGAGGAGGAGGGGACTGGGGCTGATGCCGAGGTGTTCAGCTAGGTTTTTTAGCAATCGAAACTATCCTATGGAACAGAAGAAGGGGAGATTTATGATAAATGGAACATTCTCTATTCAAGGAGCCACAGCTCATTGGGAGCTTATTCTTGGGTCTGGAGCTCTGAAGTGAGGCCCTGGAGGAATATGCAGGTGTGGACACCACCAGGACGTGCACAGAGGGGAAGTAAGGAGAGCAGGATATTGCCCAGGAGAGTTCAGACAGAACAAGGGACCAAAAGGATGGTGAGAGGAGGGAGAGCCCCTGTGCCCAAGGAGAAGCCAGAGGGAGCAGAAGGGGAGCCAGGCGAGGCCGCCAGGGCAGCCATATGAGAGCATTGTTGAGGGGGCATCACATGTTCATTGCCAAATGCTGCGGCATTACATCCAGGACCCCAGCTTGGCCACTTGCTGTATGCGTGACCTGGGGCAAGTTGCTTACCTGGCTTCCGCCTCAGCTTTCTCTTCTAAAAGTCCAAAGTTCATAGAATGGCTCAAAGGCTCTGCAGGAGATGCTGCCCGCCGCCTCTCTGACCCCAGCCACTCTCCCTCTTCCTGCAGCCAGGCACAACTCCTTGCAGGTCCTCAGCCAAACCAAGTAGATCCCTGCCAGGGCCTCTGCACTGTTCTTTTTCTTGCCTAGATATTATCTAGAACAATCTCTGGTATATAATAAGTAAACATTCAATAAATATGCATGGAATGAATGAATGACCATTGAAATGGGGATACTCATAATACCCCAGGGCTGCTATGTGGAGTTAAGAAAATATATGTAAAGTGTTTAGAATAGAACAGTGTTTAGCATAACAAATGTTTTCCATTATAAATTTTCTATTAGAATAAAATTGCTAAGTCATTAATGAATGGGTTTTCTGATTAGAAGGACATTACTGACTTTGGGGAGAATTTCAGTGGAATGATAGGGTAAAAATCAGGTTGTAGAAAGTTAAAAAGTGAGTGTGGAATAATAACAATAAAGGAAATGCAAACAGATGCTTTTGAAAGTTTAGCAGAGAAGATATGATGAGGTAAGTTACAGTGGGTCAAGCACATGTTGGCTGATGGCTTCTTTTAGGACAGCTTCTGTTAAGGAGAAACATGGCTTGTCCTGGAGCTTCCCTACCTCTCCCAGATCGCTGGTGTTATCATCCTCAAAAGGTTTGAGCCATCAGTTCTTCACCAAAATAACCCTCCATCCTACTTATTATTTCTGTCACACTCATGGTGGACTCTGGTTCCAGGCTCATCGCTTAATATAGTCAACATTCTAAGTGACTTTAAATTCTGCACCAGCAGCCTGTTTGGTAGCCTGGATTCCCAGTTCTTTGACTTCCTCATTCCAATAGTTTTTACTCATACACACCGTGTCAGGATCATACTCATCACCCACACCTGCCATGTGGAATCTTAAAGTCCAACATCCTACTCTTTGCATTGAGTCCTTCTTCCAGTTCATTCCTTCTTTCCTATAATACCTGCCCCTTCATCTCCAGACTCTGCCCTTCACTCTCAGTCCATTTCCCTCTTCCCTTGTTGCCTGATTTCCTTCATGATCCAGTCCAGACCAGAGTGACTATTCAGCTACTCCTCTGCTTGCATCTTCAACATTCCCACTTCTCTGTCTTTCTATTTGGGAGTAAGGATGAGGACAAGGAATAACACAGGTGGGACAGTTAGCCTTGGACATGAGCCTGGCGGCTAACCCAACCATCTCTTGTCCCTACCTTAGGAGGGACCCGGTGTGCCCACTCCTCATGTTTCTCCATGGAGGGACAGTGCCCCTGGCCCCTCACTCTTCTTCCCCTGGGTCGATTTGGGAGAAGAAGGGGGCAGGCTCAGCTCGGCCGGTTTTAGACGTCCTCTCTGCGGCAGACAGCCCATCTGTAGGACACATGTGTCCTGTCTGTCTCTGCCATGTCGTAAGGGGCTTCTCTCTATGGGGGAGGACTGTGGTTTTCCAACTGTGCAAGGAATGGCTGGATAAATTCATCTAATTCAGGAGTGAGGATTAGCAAACCCACTTGGCTGCAGCTCTATTTGGTTCGTGAGAAGTAAAGCTGATCTGACTCCTGTGTTTATGGCTCAGCTGGGAGCGGGAAAGAAGAGCATTATTTATTGCTCACCCTAATTCCCTAACACTCTGCTCCTTGGGCGACTGGAAAGAATGGTGCAGTCTGGAGCTGCTACAAATAAGCTCTTACCTCAGTGGGTGCCTTGGATCTACTCTTGGTACTCCTTCTGGGCATCCCTCCTCTACTCTCTAAATCTCTCTCCGTGCCTTAACCTTCTCCATCAATAGATAGATGTCATAAGCCCCCAGGAGTTCAATGCCTTCACTTTACCCATCCCAAGTTCTGTATCTAAAACCTTTTTTTTAAAAACGAATATCAAGTCGGATATTTTAAGGCATTTGAAACAGTCTGTTAACAGTTTTTTCAGCATTGGTAGCAGAATGGGAGTCTGTATTATAGTCAAGATCTAACAGCCAGTGGTTATGCTATATTAACTTTAGTTTAAACTTATTTATTCAAGGATATTAACCACATACTTACTGTATGAAATGCAATGCATTAGGTGCTTTGGGCAGGAAGCAGTCATGGTGAGAGTTACGACTCTTTTTTGCAAGTGAGAGAACCCCAGATGGAAATAGGTATATACTGGATTACAGAGCCCAGTATACCCAAGCTACAGGGTGGGGATGCAGCTGACCCTTCGAAACAACTGGAAACCAGGGCCTTATGTATTTGGAACCTGAATCACTTCACCTCTTGTCTGCTCACTCTGCATGGCTTATTTACTTTCCCTGCACACAGATTTCCTCCACATGAATCCCTTAGTCCCCAAGTTTCATATATGAAGGTTGTCATCCCTGAGAGAACTTTAACTCTCTTTTTCATTTGCAGTTCAAAGAAAAGGAAAAGATCCTTATTGGCCCACCTAGGGTCAGGTCCCTACCACAGTGGCTAATGGGATGGGGTAAGAGACCATGAGTCATTTTAATCCATGATTTTATCTCTCTTTCTGGATTTCACACTCATGACTATCATACAGCAGTTGCTTCTCCTCTCAAGGACTTGACAGTCTAGCCTACTTGAGGAGTAGCACCACAGTGCCATCTCAGGAGAACGCAGATTCCAGCTCATCAGGAAAACTGGCTTTATTCCAAGGCTATCATCTCTCCAAAAAATTACCGAACCATTCTCCAAACTACTGAGACTAACCCTAAAAACTCATATAAGTGTCATTATGTGATATTGCCAGATTGTTTGCCAGCAAAATTCACTAATGCGCTTTGGGATCTGAATGCAAGAAAGTTATCAGTTACGTTAGAACAAAATTGCTTAAACTGTCTATTACACATCACTGAGCAATACTCAAGTATTTTCTGTGTGACATATGATCTGGCATTTCTCAGAGAAGTGGTAGTCAAACTGTAGTCTGTGTGCTGCTGTGGGTTTACTACTGGTCCATGAGGAGGTAAATGCAGAATTGAAAATGAGTATTTAGAAATTTTTATACCAATTTGGCATCCTAAACACATCCCAGCATGTGATCAATGGAAACATCTCATTAAATGGTAGGTATACACTATTTTAGAAGTGGCCCATCCTGCATATTGTGTGAATGTGTAGTTAATAACAGTAGGATTACATATCAATCCAACTTGGATTAGAAATTAAACAAACAGAGATTCAAGATGGCGGCATGAGAGGTGAGACAGAGAACTCCTCCTAAAACCAAATATAATATGAAACTATACTTAATACAACTAATTCTAAATGAACAACAGAAAAGAAGGCTGCACCAGACTGTATACACCTGGAGAACAGAGCAGACCTCACAAAACAGGGTAACGTACCAAAGCCTAGATCTGGCAGAACCCAAGCCCTTCCCCCACCCCAGCTCACCATCAAGAGGAAGAGAAATAGAGTGCGAAGGGGGTGGAAGCCTAGGACTGCTGAACACTCAGCCCTGGAGATCTGCTTTGGGAGCAGAAACCTACATTGCATGTTGCTCTGGAGATTAGTGGGGTTGGAAAGCTAAGACAGGCAGAATACCTGGAGAGACTGAGATTCCAGCCATTTGTGGAGGACAGGGATCCATATCCAGCTGCTCTGGGACAAAGGAAAGGCAGGCGGTCTGAGAGGCTTCCTAGCAGTGAGAGGGCTGCTGATGGGGTGGGGTTTGCATGGAGCTTGCTATGTAGGAGAAGGGATAGGTGGGCAAGGTTCCCAGCAGGTTGGGGACTTTCAGGAGCTTAAGGTACTCCATCCCCCTGGCTGGCTACTCAGCTCTGAGGCCCCCCACTCTGATATGCAGCCTGCTGTGCCTTCCTCCTGGCCTGTTGGCACTGCCTCGCAAACCAGCAGTCCCTGCCCTGGTGTCAGGCCAGCCAGAGGGGGGCCCTGTCTACAGCAGCTACAGATGCAAGGCACGGAGCCTTACACCTGTGAGTTCAGCCCACTGGTTCTGACAGTGGAGATAGGCACTGCAGCCGGGAATCAGGAAACAGCTCTTTACTCCCTCCAGGCACCATCCCCGCTCCCCTGCAACCCCCGACATCACTCCAGGGGCTGAGCAGCTCCAAAGACTAGAGCTTGTGGGCACTAGAGGGCACCACATACAAATATGAAACATCAAAGGAACCTGGTCCAAACAAAATTCTCAGAAACAACAGAAAAAGTGCCCAATGAAACCAAACTCACCAATCCTCTGGAAAGAGGTTCAAAATAAAATCTTAAACTTGGTCATGGAGGTACAGAAAAATATTCAAGAACTCAGGAATGAATTTAGGATGGAGATTCAATCATTAAGAAATTCCATATCAGAAATGAAACATACAATGGAGGGATCTAAAAGCAAATTAGATATAGTAGAAGAGATGCTAAATGGAATAGAAATTAGAGAAAGGAATACAAAGAAGCTGAGGCACAGGGAGAAAAAAGGATCTCTAGGAATGAAAGAATACTGAGAGAACTGTGTGACCAATCCAATGGAATAATATTTGCATTATAGGCATACCAGAGGAAGAAGAAGAGAGAAAAATGGAAAGAAAATGTCTTTGAAGAGGTAATTGCTGAAAATCTCTCCAATCTGGGGAAGGAGATAGTCTCTCATGCCATGGAGGTGCACAGATCTTCCAACACAAGGGACCCAAGGAAGACAACAACAAAACATATAATAATTAAAATGGCAAAGATCAAGGATAAGGACAGACTATTAAAAGCAGCCAGAGAGAGAAATAAGATTACACATAAAGGAAAGCCCATCAGGCTATCATCAGACTTCTCAGCAGAAACCTTACAGGCCAGAACGGAGTGACATGATATATTTAATGCAATGAAGCAGAAGGGCCTCAAAACCAAGAATACTATACCAGGCAAGATTATCATTTAAATTTGGAGGAATTAAACAATTTTCATATAAGCAATGAGAGAATTTACCTCCCACAAACCACCTCTACAGTGCATTTTGGAGGGATCACTATAGATGTCAGTATTCCTAAGGCTAAATAGCTGTCACCAGTGGAAATAAAACCACAGCAAAGAAAGTAGAACAATTAATTACTAAGCAGATGCAAAATCAAATCAATTACCCCCAAAGTCCATCAAGGGATAGACAAAGAGTGCAGAATATGATACCTAACATACAAAGAATGGAGGAGGAAGAAAAGGGAGAGAAAAAGAAAAGAATCTTTAGTTTGTATTTGTAATAGCATACTAAGTGAGTTAAATTAGACTGTTAGATAGTAAGGGAATTACCCTTGAACTTTTGGTAACCATGAATCTAAAGCCTTCAGTGGAAATAAGTACATGCCTATTGGTAATCACCCTAAATGTAAATGGTCTGAATGCACCAATCAAAAGACATAGAGTCACTGATTGGATAAAAAAACAAGACCTGTCTTTATGTTGCCTACAAGAGACTCGCTTCAAATGCAAAGACGTATACAGACTAAAACTGAAGGGATGGAAAAAGATATTTCATGCAACTAATAGGGAGAAAAAAGCAAGAGTTGCAGTACTTGTATCAGAAAAAAAAGACTTCAAAACAAAGAAAGTAACAAGAGACAAAGAAGGACATTACATAATGATAGAGGGGTGAGTCCAACAAGAGGATATAACTATTATAAATATCTATGCACCCAACACAGGATCACCTACATATCTGAAACAAATACTAACAGAATTAAACAGGGAAATAGAATGCAATGCATTCATTTTAGGAGACTTCAACACACCACTCACTGCAAAGGACAAATCAACCAGACAGAAAATAAGTAAGGACACAGAGGCACTGAACAATGTATTAGAACAGATGGACCTAATGGACATCTACAGAACACTCCATCCAAAAGCAACAGGATACACATTCTTCTCAGTGCACATGGAACATTTTCAAGAAAAGTTCATATACAAGGCCACAAAAAGAGCCTCAATAAATTCAAAAAGATTGAAATTGTACCAACCAGCTTCTGAGACCACAAAGGTATGAAACTAGAAATAAACTACACAAAGAAAACAAAAAAGCCCAAAAACACATGGAGGCTTAATAACATGGTCCTAAATAATCAATGGATCAATGACCAAATAAAAACAGATCAAGCAATACATGAAGACAAATGACAATAATAATTCAACACCATAAAATCTGTGGGACGCAGCAAAGGCCATGCTAAGAGGGAAATATATTGCAATACAGGCCTATCTCAGGAAAGAAGAACAATCACAAATGAACAGTCTAAATTCACAATTAACAAAACTAGAAAAAGAAGAACAAATGAGGCCCAACATCAGTAGAGGGAGGGACATAATAAAGATTAGAGCAGAAATAAATAAAATTGAGAAGAATAAAACAATAGAAAGAATCAATGAAAGCAAAAGCTGGTTCTTCAAGAAAATAAACAAAATAGATAAACCCCTAGCCAGACTTATCAAGAAAAAAGGAGAGTGTACATACATAAACAGAATCAGAAAGGAGAAAGGAAAAATCACTACAGACATTACAGAAATACAAAGAATTATGAGAGAATACTATGAAAAATTATATGCTATCAAACTGGATAACCTACAAGAAATGGAAAACTTTCTAGAAAAATACAACCTTCTAAGGCTGACCCAGGAAGAAACAGAAAATCTGAATAGACCAATTACCAGCAATGAAATCAAATTGGTAATCAAGAAACTACCTAAGAACAAAACACCTTGTCCAGATAGTTTCACTGCTGAATTTTATCAAACATTTAGTTAAGACATAATACACACCCTCCTTAAAGTTTTCCAAAAAGTAGAAGAGGAAGGAATACTCCCAAACTCATTCTACGTGGCCAACATCACTCTAATACCAAAACCAGGCAAAGACCCCACAAAAAAAGAAAAACTACAGACCAATATCCCTGAAGAACATAGATGCAAAAATACTCAACAAAATATTAGCAAAACGAATTAAAAAATACAGCAAGAGGAACATACATCAGGATCAAGAGGGATTCATCTCAGGGATGCAAGGATGGTACAACATTTGAAAATCCATCAACATCATCCACCACATCAACAAAAAGAAGGACAAAAACCACATGATCATCTCCACAGATGTTGAAAAAGCATTGGACAAAATTCAACATCCATTCATGATAAAAACTCTCAACAAAATGGGTATAGAAGGCAAGTACCTAAACATAATAAAGGCCATATATGATAAACCCACAGCCAACATCATATTTAATAGCGAGAAGCTGAAAGCTTTTACCCTAAGATCAGGAACAAGACAGGGATGCCCACTCTCCCCACTTATACTCAACATAGTACTGGAGGTCCTAGCCACAGCAATCAGACAACACAAAGAAATAAAAGGCATCCAGATTGGTAAGGAAGAAGCCAAACTGTCACTGTTGGCAGATAACATGATATTGTACCTAAAAACCTTAAAGACTCCACTCCAAAACTACTAGAACTATTATCTGAATTTAGTAAAGTTGCAGGATACAAAGTTAATAGGCAGAAATCAGTGGCATTTCTATACACTAACAATGAACTAGCAGAAAGAGAAATCAGGAAAACAATTCCACTCGCAATTGCATCAAAAAGAATAAAATGCCTAGGAATAAATCTAACCAAGGAAGTGAAAGACCTGTACCCTGAAAACGACAAGACACTCTTAAGAGGAATTAAAGAGGACACTAATAAATGGAAATTCATCCCATGCTCTTGGGTAGGAAGAATTAATATTGTCAAAATAGTCTTCCTGCCTAAAGCAATCTACAGATTCAATGCAATCCCTCTCAAAATACCAACAGCATTCTTCAATGAAGTGGAACAAATACTTCTAAAATTCATATGGAACCACAAAAGACTCTGAATAGTCAAAACTATCCTGAGAAGGAAGAATAAAGCAGGGGGGATCTCACTTCCCAACTTCAAGCTCTACTACAAAGTCACAGTAATCCAGACAATTTGGTGCTGGCACAAAAAACAGACCCATAGACCAGTGGAACAGAATAGAGAGTCCAGATATTAACCCAAGCACATATGGTCAATTAATATATGATAAAGGAGCCATGGATATGCAGTGGGGAAATGACAGCCTCTTCAACAGCTGGTGTTGGCAAAACTGGACAGCTACATCTAAGAGAACGAAACTGGATTACTGTCTAACTCCATACAGAAAAGTAAACTGAAAATGGATCAAAGACCTGAATGTAAGTCATGAAACCAAAAATCTCTTAGAAGAAAACATTGGCAAACTCTCTTGGACATAAACATGATCAAATTCTTCATGAACATACCTCCCCAGGCAAAGGAAGCAAAAGCAAAAGTGAACAAGTGGAACTATATCAAACTAAAAAGCTTCTGTACAGCAAAGGACACTATCAGTTAGAACAAAAAGGCATCCTACAGTATGGGAGAATATATTTGTAAATGACATATCTGACAAGGGGTTAACATCCAAAATATATAAAGAACTCACATGCCTCAACACCCAAAAAGCAAATAACCCTATTAAAAAATGGGCAGAGGGTATGAACAGACACTTCTCCAAAGAAGAAATTCAAATGGCCAGAAGGCACATGAAAAAATGCTTCACATCACTAATCATCAGAGAAATGCAAATTAAAACCACAATGAGATATCACCTCACGCCAGTTAGAATGGCCAACACCCAAAAGACAAGTAACGATAAATGCTAGCAAGGATGTGGAGAAAGGGGAACCCTTCTACACTGCTGGTGGGAATGTAAAATAGTTCAACCACTGTGGAAAGCAGTATGGAGGTTCCTCAAAAAACTAAAAATAGAAATATCATTTGACCCAGGAATTCCACTCCTAGGAATTTACCCTAAGAATGCAGGAACCCACATTCAAAAAGACATATTGCACCCCTATGTTTACTGCAGCACTATTTACAATGACCAAGAAATGGAAACAACCTAAGTGTCCATCAGTAGATGAATGGATAAAGAAGATGTGGCACATATACACAATGGAATATTACTCAACCATAAGAAGAAAACAAATCCTACCATTTGTAACAACATGGATGGAGCTAAAGGGTATTATTCTCAATGAAATAAGCTAGGCGGAAAAAGACAAGTATCAAATGATTTCACTCATCTGTGGAGTATAAGAACAAAGTAAAAACAGAAGGAACAAAACAGGAGTAGACTCACAGAACCCAAGAATGGACTGAGTTACCTAAGGGAAAGGGACTGGGGAGAATGGGTTTGAAGGAGGGAGAAGGGGAATAAGGGGCATTATGATTAGCACACATAACGTGGGGTGGGGCACAAGGAAGGCAGTAGAACACAGAGAACACAAGTAGTGACTCTATAGCATCTTACTACGTGGATGGACTGTGACTGTAATGGGGTATGTGATGGGGACTTGAGAATGAGGGGAATCTATTAGCCACAATGGTGCTCATGTGATTGTACATTAATGATCCTAAAATTTAAAAAAATTAGACAAACAACACTGACAACAAAATGCAAATCAAAACCGCAATTAGATGCGATTTTTTACCGAGAAGAATGGCTATTTTAAAAAAGCACGAAAATAAGTGTTGGCAAAGGTGTGGAGAAACTGGAACTCTGTGTGTTTTTGGCAGAAAGGTAAAAAAAAGTGGTGGAGCTTCTGTGAAAAAGTTTGGCAGCTGCTCAAAAAGTAAAACACACATAATTACAATATGATCCAGCAATTCCACTCCTAGAATTGAAAGCAGGGACTCAAACAGACACTTGTACACCAATGTTCATATTCACAACAGCCAAAAGGTGGAAACAAACCAGACCATCTGTCAATCAACAGATATTTGGATAAACAAAATGTGGTGTTCTGTTTCTGAATGGAATGTTACTCAGCCTTAAGAAGGAAGGAAATTCTGACACATGCTACAATATGGATAAGCCTTGAAGACACTGTACTAGGTGAAATAAGCCAGACACAAAAGGACAAATACTTTTAGAGAAAGAATGTATGATGTAGATTGCTAGGGGACAGGGGTTTTTTGGAATGGAGAGGTCCTGTTCAGTGGGTATAAGGGTTCAGTTTGGGATGATGAGGAAGTTCTGAAACTGGATAGTGGTGATGATTGCAAGAACACTGCTAATGTACTTAACGCTATTGAATTGTACACCTAAAAATGACTAAAATGGTAAGTTTTATGTTATGTACATTTTACCACAATAAAAGAAATGCAAAAAACTCAACAACAATAAACCTTGTTTTTCATCACAGTGGTTTGAGAATACTTGTCTTGATGTAATACATCCTAGAGGGTTCTGGATCAAATAAAGCTTGGAAAACGCTTCATAAAATACCCCCACACTTGGAGTTCATAATGCTTAGACTAACAGTTCTGAGAAATTCCTTACTAAGAGAGTCCTTTAATTTTAACTCAGCTTTTCCTGAACTTATTGGACTTCAGAACCCTTTTTGTCACTAGCCACCTTTGAGAATCTCACAAAAGATAACTTAGGAAATGCTGAGCCAAATGAACTACTGAAACATGGGTTATGCTTTGTGTATGATGCTTTGTGTATGTATGTATTTATTTGTGCATGAAAATGGACAGTGGTGATGACTGCAACAACATTGTTAATGTACTTAATGCCACTGCATTGTTATACCTAATAATGATGAAGATGGTAAGTTTTATGTTATATACATTTTACCACAATAAAAGAAATGCAAAAAAACCCAACAACTTTAAAACTTGTTCTTTGTCACAGTGGTTTCAGAATCCCCGTCTTGATGTATATGTCCTGGAGGGTTCTGGATTGCTCTTTGTGAATGTTAATTTCATATACATCATAGACAAATAAGAGTGAAACACTCATCACACTTAGTCTGTGCCCATAATCTAAAACTGTCAACCTTTGGTTAGGCCCTCCAATCAGTTCTTCACCGGCAATGCTAACCCCCAAGACATGCCGGGCTAACTAGGGTCAAACAGCCAGGGTCTGGTTCATCTATGCATCGCTGAAGCTTCACAATAAGGATACATTTCACATTTGTCTTTACAGGGCTGCAAGTTAAGACAACGATTTACTAGTTAAAATGACCCCAGGAACAAAGTACTTCATAGTCTAGGTCAGACATGTGGATATCATTAGAAAAAGAAACAGCTTTTTAGAGGGCAAATGAGTGAGCAAAGCAGGAGCCATATCAATAGAGCCAAACACCATTAGCCCTATTATACTGAGAGGTCACAACCTTTCTACTGAGAAGGTGAAAAATCCAGCAAGAAAGGAAATGCCACAAAGTAAAAAACTAAAATCAACACATACCATGGCCTGAAGTAGTTACAGTATTTAAAATTTTTTGGCTAAAGAAAAGTTCACTTTGAATGGTCTGCTGGTATTAAACCATATGTGAAAAGGAAGAGAGGCATGCAAAGTAGGAATTTGAAGCAAAAAAGAGAAATCTGGTGAAAACATCGCTGCCACTCCTTTCATTCTTTCAAGTTTATCAGGTTCTTAACCCAAGTTGGGGCTGCCTTTACTATTCCAAGTTTTTTCTACGTAATTCAAAAAAGGTGTGGAGAAAAGATGATCTTCAAATAACTCTAGATTCTTGACTTTGCAATCATGCACAAGTGGAAACCACATTTCATCTTCAAGGAACATTTTTTAAAAGTATATTCAAAATAATAAATTTTCCATGGATACTGGCTCCCTCTTTCCAAGTTAGCATTTGGCCTAATTTATACAATAAATCTAATAGGCAAGTTATCTCTCGCAAAAAGCACCTAGCACATTCTTGGCATCTGAAAAGGCTTAACACGTTGCATATGCTGTTCATGTTCACAAAACAAGACATCTGAGGAAAGAAAATCATGGGGTGCAGGGAGGATGTGCGAAGAATATAGAAGGCCACCAGTGGGCTGCACAGGACCTTCTCCTACACATTTAGAGTTTTGAAGATGTGTCCCTGGGGCTGGAACCAGAGGATGAAAAGTGCAGAGGCCCTGTAACATGTTGGGGACTTGGCGATTTCTATCACATTCAGTTCTAGCAACCTAGCTCTAAATATGTCTACTTCAACAGATGTAGAGAAAGCTGATGTTTAAAATAAGTTAGGCTGAGTTATTGTTCAGCAAGTACATACTTTCAGTTTGGGATGATGACAAAGTTCTGGAGCTGGATGGTGGTGATGGTTGCACAATAATGTCAAATTACTTAATGCATTGAACTGAATAACATCAATGTACTTAATGCACTGAATTGCATGTTTAAAAATGGTTAAAGTGGTAAATTTTGTTATGTATATTTTACCATAAGAAAAAAAAGGTAAGCTCCCAAGGTTACACAGTGTGACCATGACAAAGCTAAGAGATATTCCAGTCTGACTCAAAATCTGTGGTCTTTCTTTGTCTCTCTCAAAAATAATGATAAAGATGAAAGTGATAATAATAAACATCATCATCTTCAACCTCTTCCTTGGCTTCTTGAGTGCTTACCGTGTAGCAGATTCTAAAAAATTGATGTGTATTTTTATACTTAACCCTCCGAACCCCCTTATGAGGTAGGTGCTATTATTACTATTTTCCAGATGAGAAAGGAAACGTTTCTCTTGTAGAGGTAGCGTAGCCTTGTCAAGGGCACATAGCTAATTAAATCCAGGCAGCCTGATCCCTATTCCCCTGTTCTTTATCACTTCATTGTACTGCCTCCTGGTATATAAATCTATGTACACAGCATATAAAGACATAAGCCCCAGTCTCAAGATGATTAACAAGCCAGAAATGTCAATAGGTTATAAATAATGCTTAGATGGGTTAATAAATATTAGTTCACAACTAGTCTCTGAGGAAGGTATTCTAAAGATGGCTTCAATACCACCTTCCATAACGTCTTCCACACAACTCTGGGCCATGCCTGCCCAGCACTGCCTGAACCACAATGGCAGCAGCCTGCATACTCAGCTCTGTATTGTGGTTAGAGTCCATGACTTACTTCTCCATTACACCGTTGAGTTCTCATGCATGAAGTCATGTTCATGTGTGTACCCACTGATTTAGGATTTAGCAGTAGGGCTGGTAGACTATATGTCTTCAGAAAGTTTTCTTAGTTCACATGGAAGAGTTTAAATAATATTGTTACTATGTGTTCTTTAAAGGTTAGCTCTCTTTAAGGTAACTGTCTGGTTCTGGAGTCCTTGTCATGGTAACTCTTCACCTCGTCCCCTTCCTCTATGGTAATCCAGTATCTTAAGGGTTTCCAGTGCACCTGAGGTCAATTTTGATCCTTTATATTTTGCTAACAAATGAACCTTTTCTGTTGGTTTTCAAACTTCTTGCCACAGTTCTATTTATAGGAGCCTCAAAATGATTTTAATTTTTCTTATATCTATTGTTTTGCCATTTCTTTTTCTTTGTTTTGTATTCTTGCACTGTCATGTTTTTCCTTTAATTTGGTCCGCAAAGAGTTTATCTATTTAATTGGTCTTTCTAATGAACCAGCTTTTGGATTTATTTATTCCATTATTCTATCTCTTTAATTTTAGCTTTTATCTATTAATTCCCTCTTACTAATTTTTTAGGTTTATTTTGTTCCTCTTTATCTCCTAAGTCATAAGTTGCCCTATGTTTTCTTTATTTTTTAATAAAGAATAAAACATATCCTCCGAGTACAGCTTTCACTGTGCTTAGAATGAAGTGTTCTTTTTTTTTCTTTTGTTTTCTCAATAACTTTAACTTCCTCTTTGATTTCCTTTTTGATCCCAGGATCATCATTAAGTGTGTTGCATAATTTACAAGTGGATAAGGCTTTAAAAGTGCTTTCTTGCTTTTTCTTTCTATTCTCGTTGCATCATAATCAGGCAGCACACCCCATTCAATGCCTCTCTGCTCTGAGGTTTTGAAGCCTTTCTTTGTGGCCAAGGGCGGCGTTCATGGGAAGGGAGACGGCTTAAAAGATCCAGGGACATTTACCTGTCTATTTTTATCTATTTGGCCATGATCTTTGCAAAGTTGACGTGAAATTCATTCACTTAACAACTGTTCTACAGGACAGCTAGTATGATATGAGGAGAAAAAGCATGAGATTTGGAATTTATAAACTCCTGTCTCCTCCCTGCAGAGGCCTAGGTCTCTGTTACCTGGTCTATAAAATGTAAATTGTGCTCACCTGCCTCACATTGTCCCCAGTGAAAAGTCAGGGGACCCTGCTGTGCACCCCCCCTTCCCACACAGTACCTTCCCTAAAGTCCCCAGTAGCCACGGAAACACTGCCCTTAAGAAGCAGTTCTTTGCAGCCTGGGCTGCAACAGAAAAGCCTCAAATGGAGACTGAGACTTGTTGGGCACCTGGGACCACACAGTGTGGCGAAATGGACACCCGCTGCATATATGGTACACAAGCCTGAGAGGATCCTAAAGAAAGGCAGTCACCCAATGCCAAGTGTCTTCTGAAGCAGGAAAGTGCTTTAATTCCTTTGAAACACTGTGTGAGTGTGCAGTGGGGGAAGGAGAAAGAGGACTTAAAGCAATTTTGCTGTTACACTCAGCACTGTCAGGAATATTTTTTAACTACAGACTGGTTGAGAAGGACATCAAAAGACTTTGATTTGTTTGATGTTTGGATGTATACACACGATGCAGATAACTGGCGGATTAATGATGACCGTCTGTACGCCAGATGGACTGTGCGACTATGTGCAGACATCTGACTCAGCGCCATTTGAAAAGCAGATTAAGGTAAAACCATCCTAACACAAATGACTTTCCTAGCCCACATTTAAGGGTACAGCATTCTATTGTTAGTTAAAGTAATTCAACAAATTACAATGAACTTCCAAGACCTGTCCTTCCTGTCAATACCACAATGTAGGAATCAGAAGTGCCCATATAATTATGCCTGGTCAATCTGTGACTGAGCAAGACTCTTTCAGGACAGGCAATAGGACGTGGTGAACAGCCTGGCCAACTAAGAGGTACAAAGTCTAGTACAGCACAGCAGCTAGCCTGTAGACTTACATAGTCACTGCAGATTTGATATTTCTCAAAGCAGCTTTTAATGTGAGCATCTTGACAAGCACAAAACAAAAAATAAAAGGCACATTCCTATCTTCCCAGAATGTTCTTTTAAAGCTTTGTCCCACTAAAAAGTTGTTTACAGATATTCTTCAACTGACAATGAGGTTATGTCCCAAAACACCCATCATACATTGAAAATATTAAGTGGAATATAATTTTAATACACCTAGCCTACAGAACACCATAGCTTAGCCTAGCATACCTTAAACACGCTCAGAACACTTATGTTAGCCTTCAATTGGGCAAAGTCATCTAACCCAAAGTCTATTTTATAATTAAGTACTGAATATATCTTATGTAATTTACTGAATACTGTACTGAAAGTGAAAAACAGAATGGCTCTCTGGGTACAGAACGATTGTTTAAGTGCATCAGTTCCTTACCACAGTGTGGCTGCAGCTCGCTGCCCAGCCCAGCATCACAAGAGAGGATGGTATACTCATCACTAGCCCAGGAAAAGATCAAAATTCAAAGTACAGTTTCTACTGAATGCATATTGCTTTTGCACCATCATAGAGTCAAAAAATTGTTCAGTCTAACCATCGTAAGTTAGGCACTGTCTGAATTTTTCTTTTGTTAGCTTTTATTCATAAAACATATGAATGGCTAAGTAATACATCTAAATTTAATCCAAGTTAAAACAACAGCATAGAAACAGTTTTACCATCAAATTGGCCACAATGAATACAAATGTTATGATCCAGGGCTGGGAAAGGTACGAAGATGTTGGCAGTCTCATATTCAGCTAACAAAACTGTGCATCAGTTTTATACTACTTTTCAGAAGGGCAATTTAATAATAAATGCCAAAAACCTTAGGATTTTACATTTCTTGGATTCAGCAATTCACCTACTAGGAATATGTTCTAAATGTATAAACATGGATCATTCACAAAGATTTCTTTATACGAATGTCCATTCCAATGCTGTTCAAAATGAAGAAATATAAACAACACAAATGTTCAACAACAGAGGACTGCTTAACAAGAATTGTGGTATATACTTATGTTGGAAACCACTGTGGTATATACTTCTGTTAGGCATTAAAATGATTTGAAGAATCTAGGCAGTTTAATCCTGAAATTCAAATTATATGGATACTCAAAAAGATGACTACAAAAAATTATTTGCAATTGAACTACTCAGAATAAACATTGTTAGCATTAGGATGTATAATTTTTAAGTGATTTTTCTATGTAGATATAATTTTTCCTCCTTTTCTAAAATTCTTTTGAGTATTTTGAATAAGTGATTTATTCACATGAACATTCACAAAATACTATTCCATGAATATTAGTCACAAATATACACAGAATGTTATGCCATAACGTTTGTCCCTACTTCTGCCCCCTAGTCTTCCAGATTTCTGCTCCCAAGGCAACAAATATTTCCAGTTTCTTGTATATTTTTCCAGAAGTATTTTGTGTATATACAAATCCATGCACATATATTCTACATCGTCTCCTACCTTTTTAAACCCAAAGTTGGTATCCCTTGCTTTTAAAAAATCATTATTAGTCAATAGATGAAGAGTGTCACCATTACTTTTTTTATTGACAACATGGTATTCCATGGTATGAATGGGCCAAAATTAGGGTGAACACATGATTTATTGCCTTAATCAAGACACTTTTGAAATGGATTCTGTTGCTCATTATAGTGGAAAAACAGGCATAAACCAGGACTGTCATACAACCTGGACACATGGTCATCCTAACCACAAATGATCGCAACTATTGACCAATACTCTTTTGATGGAACTTGGGTTTTTCCCAATTATTTGCAAGAACAAAAAAATGCTGCAATGAAAAACTTTATAGACATGTCACTTCTCACAGGTAGGAGTGCATCTGTAGGGCATGATACTTAGAGTGAAATCACTTAGTCAAAGGAGATCTGTGTTGTTTTTATTTGATAGATGTATTCAGATTGTCATCTGGTAAGGTTGTAATTAGTGCCTTTTTTTCTGACACAAGCAAGTATTGCTTTCATAATAAGATGAAACAATAAGTTACTTTGAAAATGAAAATAATATGAAAAACTTAGATTTGGCACATTTAAAGCCTTCTTAATCATAAACACATATAGAAACACAAGACTGGAAATGATTAAAGTTGAGCCTATTTAGACTACATAGAAGTTTCAAAAACAAACAAACTCCACAAGAAATGCTGCACATGAATATATTATGCAATCAGAGTGTGAAATGAAAAGCTTTTTGTAAATATAATGTTTATTAACGTCATTGCATCTCCCATTCTCCTTTGATTTTGTATCTCAAGCATTCTTCTTGTCCAACTAGGTAAGTGAGTTTTCATTTGAAGTCAAACAGTGACAACAAAGGGCTGGCAGAAACCTGTCTTTTTAATTCTCAGAGAACAAACAGTTCCTTAAAGGTGGTTCTACTACTTAGGGGCAGCTATTATATACCAACAGTATCTATTTCAGCAGCTGGACCTGAAATCCCAAAGTGGTAAGGGAAATCTCTGGTTAAGGCCACTGGGCTGGGAGTCTGCTCACACTCTGTGCCATCTTAACACTGCCAGAGGCAAATGGATACTACCTCCAAGAGGGACGCATTCTTTCTCTGTGGATATAAACTCTGGGAGAAGAGTCACTTAGAAAATGAAATCTACACCTGCCCAGATGTTTTAATAATCTCATCTATTCTGGCCTTCCCCTTAAACATCTTCCTACTACTCACAAGACATTTCCAATATGAGCTTTATATTGATCATGTAAATTGGTATGCCAAGACGTTATGAGACCAAGGACAGAGTGTTCTGAAATGTATGAGGGAGAATTTCTATAAGTGCTTTTGTAAGAATTTCATATCTGAATGATGAAACAGCATTTGAAAATTATTTTCAAAAGAGTCTACACCAAAATGAATATAAATTTTTTACATTTGAACTTATAATGAGTATACGAAAAAATGCTGTCATGTAACAGATACTTCCTGAAGTGGTTGAATTTGTGGAGAGACAGTCATTTATCTATTGAAACCATACCTGATGACATAATACAGAGCTAACAGGCAAAGGTGTACCTTCTCAACTGCAATACCTTTAAAAATCGGCAATGTTGAAAAAACGCCAATCTTGTCAGTATCTTCACACTTAAAGCAGTAACAACAGCTATTACTCACAGAATAATTACATTAGTTTTCTGTAGATGGACACTTAGGCTGTTTCCAAGGTTTGCTAATTCAAAATATGCTGCAAAAACAATGTGTGTGTGTGTGTGTGTGTGTGCGTTTATGCATGTGTGTGATTTCAAACAAGTGGCAGTGCACTGTAAGATAAAAAATGTAGAGGTAAAATTACACTCAGTATTTCAAAGACATTATTCTTTTCATTGTCACAACAGCTCTACAAGGTACGCTCAGTTGCTCCTAATTTACAGACAAGGAAATTAAAAGTAAGGCTCAGAATGGTGAAATTATTTCCCCAAGGTCATATAGCCAGCAAGTGTTCAAGGTGGGGTTCAAACCTAATCCTAAATGCCCTGTGCATTCCCACTCCCTTATAGAGTCTCATACATGTTTTCCTAAAAAGCCCCGAACAAATAGCATCATAGAAAATTCAAGCTACACTTGAAATCTTAAGAGCTGAAATTCAATAAATTAAAATGACAGATAGGTTTGAGATCTGTGCTGGGCTCCCAGCGATGGGTCTGGATACTATAATATGAAGATGGACCCTCGTGGATTCTGGTGAAATCCAGGATGGTCCTCCCACATACCTTAAGCACATTTTGTCTTTTAAATTTTTTTCATTCGATGATCCCTGCTAGATTCTACCTGATACTAGACTTAAGATTTGCCTGGAATAAAGCTAGCTCAGTCATACCCGTGGTAAGTCCTGCCTGCTGGGTTTGCATCAGAAAAAGAGGTCTGTTTCTTTAATTTGGTACAAATCCCCTCACAGATAGCATATAGGAGAGATTTGTCTTCTTCTTTATATTAAATACAATGATCCAGGACTCAGAATTTTTCAAACAGTTCTTACTGCTAATGACAAAATAGCCATTAGCCTTTATTATCCAATATCTTGCCGCTGGTGTTCATAATATTTTAGAAATGCAAAGTGTATATTACAACCTTTCTGAGGGGGATTTGACAATATGCCTTAAAAGTGTGGGTTTTCTTTGATCTAGCAATTTAATGTGGGTATCTGTTCTAAAAAATTCATCACAAGTTTATTTATAATAACTTAAAAATGGGAATAATCTAAATGCCCAAGAAAAAGTGTACACTTAAATAATTTCTTGTATGTCCATGAGGGAAAAATCATATAGCCATCAAAATGGTGTTTACAAAAAATATTTAACAACATAGGGAAATCCTTATCATCAATGAAAAGGGAAAATGAAAGAAATTAAACTGTTTTGCAGTGTAACTCCAACCATGTCATCTGTATGTTTACACACACACACACACACACACACACACACACACATACACACACAGAAAAACGGGAAGACTATAACCTGGAATGCTGACAGTCTATGAGTGTACTTTTATTTTCCCTTTCATATATTTTTTTACTTTCATGTTTATGTTTATATAATAATTTCATATTATAGTTAAATCCAGAAGAAGAGGACAGATAGTATCCTTTTAAAAAAATATTCTTTAGATTGTTGATTCTGTTTACTCTCTCAGCTATGGGCCTTCTCCAGTTACAGCCAAACCCCTCAGACATGGACTATTTCTCTCCTGCTTTCTGCAGTCTGACCAAGTTATTGCTGCTGGTATCACCACTGGTGTAGAATGAGGGAGTGTGATAGTGAAGCTCAAAGCCATCTTTTTGGTGGGAGAGACTCATTCATTTGTTTGGAAAAGACTTGAAAGTCCAACACTGGCTAAGGTTACTTAGAGATTTCCTTTATCTCTACAACCCTGATGTAGAAATTTTTTCATTACTGTAGACAACCATATCTCGGTCTGAGGGAATAAGAACCTCTACACTAAGAATTTCCATGATGTCACAGAACGGCAATAGCCCCTGTTGAAGTGCCTGCCCCCTACTATGTGAACGCTCTTATCTGTCTCTTCCTTCAATTTCCTGATATCTCACAACTAGAAAGTCCTTAACCAACCACAGGGTCGCTGACTAGGTCCTTCCCCATTTTTAAGCCAAAGTCCAGTCTAACTGTCAAGATACTGAAATCAAAACATGAAATCTAGGTGGCAATATCCTGGTTATACACTTTCACAAATTCTTAGTCCAGTTCCTTTCAGTCTGACATTTCTGTGTTTTCTCTTCCTTGCTTATGAAAGAATCTGTTTCGTGTTGTTTTCTTAACTGTGTTCATTTTTGCTACTGAGTCTAGCTTTCTTTTGCCAGAATGTCTTATCTCATAGACCCTTTTTATTTACTTCCCTGTCAAATTCTATATAAAACTCCACTCTTAGTTTTCCTCCAGGATTTAAGATGTCTTATATTTTCTTTCCTTAGGTAAAAAACTAGGATTGTGAAAAGTTATGGAATATGTAATCTTGGACATTGAGAGGATTACCAATTCCAAAGGTAATTTACTTATATCCAGTATATTGCTAATTGTCAATTATTTGTTTCTCTGTGATTCTAAACCCCCAAACTCTATGTATCTCTAATTTGTAATAATTTGAGTGGGATATTTGCAAGATAATTTTCTTGTATCTGTGAAGATGTTGTTAATTATGTGACATTTGCAATGGAACGGCATTTAGAAAAGTTAGACCAAGTTGAATTCAGGTCAGCAATTGAAGCTTCTCTCCTGTTATTGTTGGAGTTCACACTCTCTCCACTTGCTCCTACCCCTATTAACAAGCCAACCAAAAAATATTTCTGAGAACTATCACTTTCTTCTTTCATTCATGCTTATGTAGAAATCATTATAGATTAAAATATTACCAGTCTCAATTCTATTTTTTGTTTACTGCAAAGGTAAGTATAAAGTACCCATATAGGAATTTCAGGCTCCTGTAAATAGCTACCTGGGGTAGGGGTGAATCTTTGAAATGATATGGCTTTTCCACATCCTTGACATCACAGCACACAAGAGCCATCCTATCCAAGGTCCACTTTGGAGCCCTGATGTGAGCCTTGTCGTCACCTGTCGTGATGTCTTGGAAACATCCAGTACTCCCTTCCATGGTCAAGCATATCACCCAGCCAGCTCTCACTCTCAAAATTCACTAGATCTTGAACCTCAAAACAAACTTCTAACCCCTTGACCATGCATGGAACATACTGGCTCCCTTATACATTCACGGTTTCCAAGGTCCTCTGAGTTCCCGTTGAGACCACAGTCTTTCTGTTCCTCTCAGCAACTAATCCAGCCTCCCATCCTCTCTGCACGCTTCTTATGCGGCACTCTTCCCACTCACATCCAGATGTCCTTGCTGCACTGAGAAAGCTGAGGCCTGGGGTCACTGCCAGCACTCATTCCTTATTCACATGCTATCCCCTGGTCTGAGGACAGAAGTCTCTCCTTCCTTGTCAAGGGCGTATCCCTCCCTATCTTCCAAGACTTCCTTCTGTACATTTTATCCTCTCCTTTCCACCTTCTTTCCCTCTCCAGTCTTCTCCTTGTCCTATAAAGAAGGTAGGAAGCTCCTGCTCCACAGACACATCCTCCAAGGACTGTGTGTGTCTCTCAGGTTCACACTCATCCCCTTCCCTTCCTTTTCAGCTCTCATGCCCAGAAGAGCTGTCCTCAGCCCCAGTCTTTGCTTCTCTCCTCCTGGTGGAACCCCCTGACAACCTGACTTCAAGTCTCACCATTTGGCACAAATGTTCCTAAGGTCAATTATCACTTAGTACATGCTAATCCAAGGGAGACTTTTCAGTTCCTACAAAGGGCTCTCTACCTGAGTTTGACACAGCTCATTACTTTTTCTTCCTTGGTGTGTCCTCCTTCCCACTGACTCTGTGATACTCTACTTTCCAGTATTCTTCCTGAGTTGTTCTTTCTGCTCTATTCCATAAATGTGTTTCCTCCAGTCAAACCCCATGGCTGATAGCTCTTCTCAGTCTATTTTTGGGTGGTGCCATTCATTCTTGTGGTTTTATTCTTTGCCTAGACATTTATTTTCCCTGAATCCTTCCAGACTGTTCCAGAACTACCTAAAGGACATCTTTATGCCACAAAATGTCCAGAGACTGGCTGCTGTTATAAATGGTGCTAAAACAGTTTCTTCCTTTCCTCGGTGCTTAGGTCCAAAATAATTATTTGTTCTGTCTACAAAATTAATGTCTCTGCCTCAGTGTAAGTGTGCAAACAGAAATAAATATGGGTTTATATCTGCTCCACTGCAACACTAATGCAAACCATATCACCTAAGAAAATGAGGGCTGAATGGAGCAAAAGCAAAGCTTAAACTCCAGGTTCAGTGGCTCCTGCTGAAACCACAGAACCTCTAGGGTAAGCAAGCAGAGGTGAGGCCACATGTTTTGAGATCATTTACTTAAACCCCTTAGGAGACAAAGTTTTGTTAGAGTTATAATCAGAGTGCCTTGGGTAAGAGCTTTACTTTATGATTACTGGTTAAAGCATGGAATGGCTACCGAACTGTGAACGTCAGGCAGGCTTACCATTTTCCAGGGTTCCGGTTTATGCAGCATATCTCAGGGGGTCACAGAGTATGCTGGCCAGGGTACTGCTGCATTTTACTGAAACACACCGTGACATCCATGTCTAATATGCCACACCGGGACCTGACGCCATAATACCATTCTGCAAACATGGCTAATGCTCAGCAGTGCTCACAACCATGACGCCATGAGAACCGCCTTTTAGTCCTCTGTTCAACACTGAAGAGCAATTCAGTCACAATAGTGACAGAAATTCCAAGTACATTGAACAGTGTAGGAACTTTTGTGCATAAAATGTTTCCTGATGATGAAGTACAAGACTTTGCTCTAATCAGTGAGTTCTTTATCGTTGGTCAATCTCATGCACAGCCGTAACTCAGAAACTGCTTTGAAGTGCCATTTTAGTAGTCCTTCCTATGTACCATTACCTCTGAAACCGTCCCCAGTGTGGAATACGGCACTGGGCTTTACCACCTCGACAACCCATCTCTAGTGATCTGGGTGGGTATGTTACATTCATTACACTGCTCGGTAAGCACCAGGTACTGTAGTTAGTGTTCAGCCGAGGTTAAAAACATTCCAGATTTCAGCTGCATCTTGTTTTCCAAATTAGCATTGAGGGTAGACCCTTTTGTCCTTCATCCTTCATGCTTCCAGCTAGAGGACGTGCCATTAGAGGGATGTTCCTGGGCACTATTCTGACACCCTGCTCAGGAATTATCTGAGTGCTGAGTACAGGAGAAGACACTTGGCATCCAAGACATGTGCTCTCTCCTGCTCCATGCCGTATGTTTTATAGGCACTGCTCCTACAGGGGAGGCCTGCGTGCTGAGTCCCCTGGGGCTATTTAGTAAGTCTGGTTTAGTCAGGGCTGAAATAGTAGCAACCACACTTGCCAGACCAAAGTCACGGTCTGCAACCTAGTTCTTATCAGTAAGAAAGTGAGCATTTCCATCTTTACCTGTCTAACTCCTGCATCTCTCAAACATGGTAATAGGTGACATGGCATTATTGATCATGAGAAACAAAACCAATTATTGAATAATATCTGTGCTGGTTTGGGTTCAGACATTTATACAGTCATTTCTTCTCTATTCACCCTTTTTTGGTAGATGATTCCTTTTTTGGTAAATGCTAAGAAAAATGGTTCTGCACAAAATTGTTTTTTAATTACTTAGAACATTTCTCTATTATTCAGTGTGTACTTGCATTACACCCATATCTGGAAGGTCAGCAGGGTGAAAGACTAGAAATATAAACACAAACAGACAAAAGGAGAGGAAAAATGTAGTGAGACAGCCAGTGAGCAAAAGACAGGCAGGGTGACCCAAATTGGGAAGTAAATAACATGTCTCAAAGACCTAGAATTTGGGAGAATACTTCAAATGCTTATCATTGCAAATTAATTTCAAAGTCAAGCATCCTCTTTCAACAGTTCCTTACTATTCATAGGGAATGTGAACATCTAGACTTGTAGCCTGGCTCTATTTGATGACAAAGGAGACAATTTCCATTGGATTATCTCCTACAACACCCAGAGACATTTTCTCAACATCTTGGCCCATTTTAGCAGCATCATACTTTTCTTACTCAGTCTTTCTGAAGGAAAGCCAGAAGAAATAATCTAGTTAAGAGTATTTTTCTAGCATTGGTGTTTGAAGAAATCTAGATGCAAAAATAAGTAAAACATTATGTCACCAGTTTTGAACATACAAATTCAGTGTTCATATGAGTCAAATTCTATGATACCCCATTCCAAGGGACTGTGAAATTCTTCTTGTCCTGTAAAAAGAGCATATCATTATCAGGTCCAAGGTTGGGTCTTAATAATCTTTCTCTTTTTAAATTATTTTCAGATCACATGATAGGAAAGTTTTCTTTGTGGCAAGTCTGTAGTTTCACTGTTACTTTTAGTTGTAAATACTGGGTGCTATTGACCTTATATTCTCAAATATCATTTTACTGCCTATGTTTAGCAAATGTCAAAGCTGCAGATCTTAAGGATGTTACTTATGAAGTGAAATAAAGTTATAATAATTTCTCATGCCACTTAGTTACGGAGTTTTCAAAAAGGGATATGTATTATACTACTGAACAATGGTAGAAATATGTCCAAAGATAAATGTAGAAAGAGGTTTTCCCACCTACTGGTGATATAGGCAAGCTATGTAACCTTTCTAAGTCCTAGTTTCCTCACATGTAAAATGTGATAAAACATAGCTACCAGGTTTTCCTGTGGAATAAATGAGATAACTTAGGCACAGGACTTAACTCAGTACCCAATACTGAGTAGGTAGTTAAAAGTGTGGGCTCTCTGGAATTTCATTCTGGCTTAGAACTATAACTCATAACTACTGGTGTTGTTCCTGTTGAGCTTGTCATGATTATTACTGAATAAAAGCTGATAGCAAGTCAAAAGCACATCACATTTATAAAGTTAACACTAATAATGAACACCCAAAACATGCCAGGCACTGTTCTGAGGGCTTTAAATGTCTTAACTCATTAATCCTAAAAACACCTCCATTTTAACATTATCCTATTTACAGCATGATATACAAGGAATCCAAAGCACAGAGAGGTTTAGCAACTTCAGCATGTGCACACAGTAAGTGGCTGTGCCACGGTCCAAACCCAGACAGCTCCACCCTTAACCTCAGCATTGTCTCTTCTGCCTCCCTGTGTAAACCCAAAAGTCTTGTCCTGTGCCATGACACACCATTTGGCAGAGTCCTGGAACATGGTGAAGGGAAGAACAGATTTAAGAACAGAGAATCTGTGTAGGTAGAAGGTTTTGCAACTATTCTGATGAGCACTCTGGGGCACATAGAAGAGCATTACTAGTTGGAATCAGAAAAATTCTACGGTTAACAATGGTTGAGTCCTCACTGTCCAGCCAGGGCTTGAAAGTCTTCAATGATGAGGAAGGACCAATTTCGGATACACTTCAGCACATTTTTGGATAACTCTGAATGTGATGGGACTCTCTTTTCTATGCTGTGCCAGCATGATTTCCGAGGGATTTCTCCTCATTGGTCCTACTTCTGCCTCCGGGAAGCTGCCCAAATCATGCTCAGGTGTCTTCCACCCAATTATCCTTGAATATTTTGATATTTCTTGTGTCTCCTCTCAGTCTTCTTTTACCCACACCCAAAGCCTCACAATTGCTTCCATCCATTGTGGCATGGCCGTTAGTATCCTCTCCATCAGGGATCCCTACTTTAGTGGTTAAGAGTTCAGGGATGGAGTGAGAGAGACATTGGTTTGAACCCTGGCTTTGTCTTACTAATTCTGTGACCTTAGACAAGTTTCCTTACCTCTGAAATGGGAATAAGAATACCTATATGATAAACTGCAAGGATTAAATAAGAAATCCCCCAAGAGCTTAGTGTCATGCCTGGCACACAGAACCTGTCCTGACATGTCAGTTGCTTGCAGTTATTGTCATCATCATCATCTTGGCTGTTGGGAGGCTGTGGGGGCATGAAGAGGAGTGTGACACCTACTCTGGTCCCGAGTCAGGACAGCATAGGCAGAGCCGGGACCGTCTCCCCTCACACATCATCATTCTAGACCCAGGAATGAGAGCCAAATGCCTGCTTCTCCTTTCTCAACATGACATATCTGGATTTGGAGATCTGTTTACCACTCCAAGCATGCTAGTGGTAACAGATTAATGGACCTTGTAAAACATCGTGGAACTCTTCTTGGTGAAAGATATAAAAGCTAAGTGATATTTTTTACAAAGAGACGAGGGAAATTCTGAAAACCATGATCATTTGGAACAATGAAGATAGACAGCAGATGAATACCAGCTTGAAGAAAAATTACAGAAGTAGTTCAACTCCTCCTGTGAGAGAAGTTACTTCTTTCTCTCCTAAAATGTCAGTCCATGATGGTGTGCAATCAAATCACTATGCATAAACCAGGAAAATCTTGGCTCAGATAGCTGACCCTCATGAAGAGCACAATGGTGACAACTCAGAAACAAAATCTTTGCAAATTTGCACAAGCTCTGAGGCGCCAGCAGTGCAGCATGTCAAGTCACTTTCCCCACTTACCCAAGATCTAATTCGGGGACATCCTTTATTCATATATTATTCTCTTATTTGTTTTTAATAGGACCCATTTACCCTTCAAGTAATTCAGATTTCATAAAGACTCAAGAGCTTAGAGTGAAAACTGACATCAGTCATGCTAATTCTATTGAAGTTACTGTGAAGTTTCAGGACTAGAATACATTCATTTCTCTGAGGACAAAGCAGGGAGTCATCCGTTTTCCCCCACAGAACTGAGCACAGACCCTTAACCAAATTTGTTCTCAATAACTATTTTCTGAATAAATGTTCCTGAATTGTAGAAAAGCTGGCCTTAATTTTTCACTGTATTGACCTTGAAAAATAAGGCTTATGTGACAACCAGGAGTCCTCTCTACAGAAAGTTGGAAATAGTCTTGCTCTGAGTTCTCTTCCCAGTTCTGGCAGCAGAGAAAATGGGTAGAGCGGTCTTTGGAATCAGCCACCTGAGTTCTGATTCCAAGTGCGTCATCTTGGGGAAATTACCTCACCTCTCAGTTCTCCTTCCCTCACCTGTAAAATGGGGACAATAACATTACTTATACTTCTAGGCTTGTTACGACAAGTAATAGGAATATATAAAGTACTTAAGAGACACACACATGCACATGTATTTAATATATAGATTACTTAGGGTAATCTTTTGACTCACAATGAGCAATCAGTATAATATTAGCTAATTTTTTATTATTTACATGTCAAGGGGCCTCGGGGCAAGTCACTTAGCCACTCTACTCCACCATTTCCTCTTGTGTAAAGAAAACAGGATGAACACAATTCCAATTGTTCTCCCGTTCTCGGGTGGGACCACTAAAGTCCCTAATGAAGGGACCAGTAAGGAGTCCAGGAGTCCTGACCTAGAGGGAACTGACAGGAGCCCAGATAGAAAATTTTCTGATTGTTGGTATGAGAATGAGGAGGTAGGTAAAATGTAACGGTTTTTTATTTTCATCTCTAAGATAGATTATTTTAGGACTTAAGTAATAAAATCTGATGCTACCTGGCTAGTAAGAGGAAAGCTGCTCTGTATACACCTGACTTGGAGGTGGGGGGCTTATAGGGAGGGACAGTGGAGCCCTGCTGTGCAAGGCAGTCACAGGCAATGTACGCACACCTTTACAGGCTGGGAGAGCACAGGTGCTGTTCTCCAAGGCAAAGCTGCTTGTCAAGCCATTGGCTTGGTGGGTTTCCCCAGAATTTCTCAGTAAACTTTATTGACTCAGGACAATGGAGAAAAGAAACTTACTCTTTTATTGAGTATCTATCACTTTGAGTAATTTAATTCTTCCCTGTTGTATAAGAAAAATATTGAAATCTAACTGCAAATATCTTGGTTGGTTACCTGAGTCTGAGAGATACTCTCTTCACTTTACAAGCTATTTGTGGGGCTATGATTATCTATGCTCTAGATGTATCTCTGGAAGGGAATAACATACATATAATACAGACATCAGGATATTGAGCACTTATTGTGTGCCCACACACTGCTGGCCATTTTGTGTATACCATCGTTTAATCCATACAATAACCCATGAATGTATGACCACTAGGACTCCCAGACCAAGGACATTGTGTTGGCGAGGTGTGTGACTTGCACACTGTCACAGGTGGCGGCTCTGAGATTTGATGCAAGGTCTATATGGCCCATAGTTCTAACCTTCAACTACTAAATGCAGAAGATGAACCTTCACAACCGAAACACCGTTTGAAGTGTACAAGACAATCCTTTCCAGGGTTTCATCTGGAGAGGAAAAAATACCCATTCTCTTTAGAATTGGTGCTGCTCAATTTAATCTAATTAAGAATGTTATAATTGGGGATTAAACCCTTTCATAATGCTCTGCCAGTGTACTATCACTGCCCATGTCATTTTAAAGATCTTTTCTATCAAATATCTATAAATGCTGGTAAAAGGGAAAGTAAGAAAACTCCCCAATGGCCCAGAGAGAGATATACTTTCTCCCGAAAGAGAGATTCAGATATCTATCTAGTAAGAAGGTAATTCTGCCAAACCCTTACCTCTCAGATGCGATCAAGACTTACTCCCAGACTCTAGCCTAAGTTTTCCAATTTTAAATGTTTCCATACCAGTAATCATGGCCATAGTAGAATATGTAATAATCCAGATACTAGAGGTAACAATCTTATATTTAGCTTCAGATTTTGCTATCTGATCACATGATTTATTTGAAGTCTAAATTAATTTCCTTTAGGACAGCATGACTGGGCTCATGATTTTCATGACAGGTCAAAAAATACTTCCTTTTTATTTAAATGTTTCACTACAACTGTTAATCTACTACCATACTATTGACATTTCCCTTTCCTTTCATTTCTGGATGAATACTTTGCTAACTGGCATTCTCACCAACTTCTTCAGATGTTATTGGAGACAAAGGAAACCAAACCACAGCTCGCCTGACTCACCCTCACCATACTGAAGAGGAGAAAACTTCCCATACATTCTAATCATTCAACCTGGGGTAAGATGACAACGTTTTTATTAATTTATGTATTTTTTAGGATTCTCAAAAAATTTTTCTATTTGAAGTACAGTCAACATACATTTTATTAGTTTCAGTTGTACAACATAGTGATTCCACAAATCTATACATTACAAAATGCTTGCCACAATAAGTGTGGTTACCATCTGTCAGCACACAAAGTTATTACATTATTGACTCTATTCCCTGTGCTATACTTTCATCTCTGTGACTTACCATATGACCCAGTAATTCCATTTCTGGATATTTTCCCTGAAAAAAGCAAAAATGCTAATTCAGAAATATATATGTGCTCCTATGTTAATCACAGCATTATTTATAATACTAAGATACAGATGCAACCTAAGTGTCCATTGATAGATGGATAGAGATGTATATATATACAGACACATACTACATACACATACACACGCACACAATGGACTGTTACTCAGCCATAAAGAAGAATGAGATCTTGCTCTTCACAACATGGATGGGCCTAGAGGGTATTATGCTCAGTGAAATAAGTCAGATGGAGAAAGCCAAATACCTAAGATTTCACTTACATGTGGAATCTAAAACATAAAACAAACCAATAAAACAGAAAATAAGAAAAACTGTAAAAGTAAGCAAAGAGTTTGTAGAAAGTGCTCACTAAAAAGTGAAGAAGTGGTTTATTAACCACTATGCAAAGCAGGCTGGGGACTGAGACTGGACCCTGACTCTTTTGCACCACAGGCTCAGCCTTGGTGCTATAGCAGCATCTGGGAAAGGCCACTCTGGTTACTTTTCAATCTTGCTCAGAGACTCCTGACAGAAGCAAAAGTGAAGTAAAGCCCCAAACCCACAAGCAATAATGACACTGCCTCTAAAAGAGGGTGAGACGTGCAGAAAATGTTTTATAATCAGAATTCTCTCTAGACAGAGGCTGTTTAGAGGCCTTGGGGGAGATTTCTGAGGATTCCTAAATACCATTTCAAGCAAACGTTTATTGAAGTGTGTGCTCTTGTGACATCCTTCTATTTCTTCACTGTATAATTAGGAGGCATTAAGAATAGAATGGTTGGGTGCTCTTCCCATTCTGCTATGACTTTAGTCTCTTGATCAAATTCCTGGTAGGAGTTTAGTTTTCCAATGTCAGTGGAATTTTTTAAGAACATCTATTTCTTTCTTTTTCATGATGCTTGGTCCTTATTTTAATGGCCCAGAATACGAATTTAAGATTAAGAGAGATTTAGACAATTTTATAGCCTAGTTTGTCATACAGGATAATAAAGCACACAAACTTCCCCTTGAAAACCATAAATAAGACTCGAAAGCTCCATATTTATTTATGGCCTTCTTCTCAAAACCACACATAAAAGTGCAGTGAATATACATTCTAATTAGTTTATTTGTATTCCGCTCATGCATTGCCATGCTGAAAGAACTTCAAAATCATCATCATTTATGAACAAGCCCTGACTCACCAAGATTTACAAAGCAATCAGCGGCAAAATTAATTGGAATCTAGATTTCTAACACCTACAGAAAAATCCATGCAGTTTGGAAAAAAAATATAGCCAAGGAAGCAAGACTAAATTTAAGTGTGATATTTCTAAACCAGAGAGGGAGACAGGGAGAATAATTTACAGAAGATTTGAATATGTGTCAGGACAGTGTTGTTTCTTTTCCTTTCACATTTTGGTTGGCTGGATTAGGCAATACAGGGTCAGGAAGAGTCTGGCAACTTCTACAGACCCAACTCACCACTTGGATCTTCTTATGGACCTAAAATGTCCTGGGGTGGAAAAGAGAACAGTTGTGTACCCAAACCCACAAAAGACTGCAGAGAGGGGAGTACGTGAGGTTGAAGCCTCGGGAGAAGCATCTGGATTTGAGGGAGAGGAGACCCGTGGTTTTTCAGATCTATGTTCCTCAAAATCCTGTACTTCTATCATTAAGAGGGTGTTGCCTTCCGTCATACCCTTATCATTATATAAGGTAAATCACAGTCAGCCCTGTGTGGTCATAAAAGTTTTGTTAAGGAACTTGAAGTCTTTAATGTTGTACTGAGGGGCAGGAGAGTAACGGAATTTCTGCTGTGTGACAGGAGCTTTGACAAAGCCCAGGAGGAACAGCAGGGAAGAGATGGATGTGAGAGACAGGACTTAGGTAGAATTCATAGGACTCTGAAATGACTGAATGTAGGGGTGAGTGTTAAGCATGCCTTTCAAGCATGATGGTTGTAAAGATGGCGTTGCCATTAAGAGAAATAGGTTAATAGGGGAAATCAGGTATGCTGATACAGGAATGGGCTATGAGATTAGTAATGTTTTCAACAGAATGAAATTGAAGAATTGTCAGGAACACAGAAAACGAGGAAACAAAGCCCTGGAGAGAGTTTGGAACTGACGATACATACTTGGGAGTCCTTGGTAGGTGGACTTGGGCTCCTCATCATGTAGACAGTGGTTGAAATGAAGGGAGTAAGCAGGATTGTCAAGGGAAAGGAGGTAGACTGTCAAAAAAGACCAAGGATAGACCTGAGGAAATGTCTGCCCTGGGTGGGGCAAGGGGACATACAAAGAAATGATAAAAGAGAACTAGAAAGTGTAGAGTTGCAACATCAAGAGCAAAGGTAATTTCAAGAAGGGATTGGTCAGTGGTATCTATCATGGAAAGTAGCTGATGACCTCTAGTAACTCAGAGGATAGGCTTACTCCAGGGGTACAGGTGTAGTCAATAAAGGGTTAAGACATGAGGAGATAAGGAGGAAATGGATGCTGTAAACACAGAGTATTTTTGCAACAAGTTTGTCCCTGAAGAAGAAGATAGAGGAGATAGAAGTTGGAGGGTACATCCAGGTTCAGGAGAGGGCTTATTAAAAGACAGGTCTGGATAGATTTGTAGGCTGAAGAGAAGGGGCTAGTGGTGAGAAGAGGGATGGAAAATGTAAGTGAGACAGGCTACAGTGCGACCTGGTTCAGGAAGATTCTAGGAGAAAGTAACATAAAGACAGGATTAGGGCAGAAGGAAAACAGGACATGGGCTCCAAAGGACATCTGAGACAGAGAGGAAGAAAACTGAAGGTGCTTCTGAAAGAGGACTTGAAGCTGAATTTTCAACTAACTTCTATTATGTTTTAACGGTCACAATAGCAAGAGTTTTAAAATTTACTCTTCTTAGAGGGCTATGTCTAAATTACAAATTTTTTTAAACCGTATCATCCAGAACATGCTGTCAATAACCTGCCCCCTGCCCTGCAAAACTAACCTGCCAAACTAGGCAAAAGATTTACTTTTCTTCAGCTACAAAAACAATGCATTTCAGGGTAATACATAATAAAAAAAAAACCCTCAAAAATCTACATGTGTTTGACAAACCTAAATTTCCTTATTAGTAAATCAACTGTTTAATATCATTTTAGATGGTGAAGACACATTAGTTGAAATGAATGCTGAAATTCAAAATCCAGTAATTTTCACAAGGAAAGAAACACTGCTTGCATTGGGATTATATACAGGAAACCTCCTCTTTAAAGCATTTATGGCATTAATTCAATCACTCATGAGCAAGAATTATGTTGCACACCAAAGGGATTGATAGAAAATTGTCCCTAAATTCCATAGAGTTTACTGTCTCAAGAAGGAGAAACACAAACTCATCTTCCCTAAATACAACAGGGTTGACCTGTCATAAGGAACTGCACATGGGGTGTGGGAACCCCTTGGAAGTGCCTAACAGAGGCTTCAGTAAAGTGCTGTGAGCTAGGTCTCCAAGGAGGACTTCTTGTTTGCCTGTCTGAAGAGGGAATGGGTATGAGGGGTAATGGCTTTGGGTGGTGGGGGGAGTGGGAATTAAGGAATAGGAAATGAGGCTGGGAAAAGACTGTGGAAAAGGATATGGATTGTATCCTGTTGGGGAACGGAAACTATCACAGCATTTGGACTGGGAGGGAGCATAATCAGAAATCACTACCTAAATTGTTTTAAGCCATTTCCTTAGCCAGTGGCTCAATAGGTACCTTTCTAAATCCCACCTCTCCTCCTTTCTTAGGGAAGTTCCACAAGATATAAGGCAGGAAAAAGCTGGCTCATTCCTGCTTTTACAACTCTTAAGAGACAAGTTTTGAAGGTCTTCCATTGTTTTAATGTTGGTGTCCATCATTCATGACTCTTTAGAGAAGAATGAAATGATCTGAGAGTTGTCATCGAAGTGTCATCAAAGCACATACATTTATTTGGTCTGCTGTGTATGTAGCAGCTATACTTAAAGCTTTAAATGAACCTTGACAGTTAGGCACTGTGAGGAGTCCCTGAGGAGCTACCACCAGGCTGGCGCATACAGGCACCACAGTCAGGCTGAGAATCTGCAACCCTTAAAACATGTTAAACATTAGTTTTCATGGAAGGTTGAATTCAACATGGGGAGGGTTAGAAAAAGAGTATGTGTTGGTGCCAAGTTCAGCTCCCCAGCATTCCTGTTCAGCCCCTAAGCTCACATTTGAAGGTCCCACAAAAGCCCCATGCTGATTGACTCACCTTCATTAGAGTACAGTTTTGCACCTGCTTGGGGGATTCAATTTGCCACTCCACCTTCCCCCAGGGGGTCTTATCTGAAGATCCCTTTCAAGTATGCAGCGGCAGAGAGAATTCTGCGAAATCATCTTCCCCCTCACCTTAAACTGCCAGGAATGTTTCAGCACCTTGGTGACCACATTTGTACTAGTTTTGCCCAGCAGGCCACACATTGTTAAGGATTCTGACCACCAATTATTTACACACACACACATACACAGCAGCTATCAATTTTAAAATAGACATATTTTAATGCCTTTGCATGACTTTGGACTATTTACTGAAAAAGAAAAGCATCAGTTTAAACTTCCTGGGGTATATTTTCAAAGAGGAGACCTGGATTTTCTAAATAATCTCTCCCAGACACTTGTAAGTTCCAAATTTGTAAGAAAGTGGGGCTGTATTTTTTTAATGTGCTACTAAGTAGACTAAATAGTACATGGCGCTTCCACATATAACCTGCTTTATAGGGATTGCAACATAGTTTCACATTTATCTTTGCTTTTATTACATTGCTGGTCACAATGACTACTTGATGCCTAGTCCTTATAAATGTAGGCAATTCGTCTGTCCTCATATTGTTGCTATGGAAAAAATAAGAACCACTTTACAACAGCTCATTGATGATACAGTTTGCAACTTTAGAGGACAAGGAAGTTCTGTGTTTATTATGTGTCAAGATTGTCAAGCAATCACTAATCAGAGATATGTACCACCAATAGTCATTAGTGATAAACAGAATTCTGAACGGGGTGGCTGCCTTTAGAGTAGATAGGCTATACAAGGAGCTCTATTAACCTAGCTGGGCAATCAAACCAAATACTTTGCCTTTATTTAAGGGAGGTTTCCTAGAAAAAGTGGCTCCTAAAATAGATTTTGCAGAATGTGTGAATGATGTAATTTTATCTTAGAAACTTTACATCTTAGTTCCAAGGACACTCCCCAAATCACTTGATTAAAAGGGTAATTCTCCAGTTTCTTCCCACCATTATGAGAGAAAGCAAACAGAAAAAGGGGAAAATGCTCAGGCTTCAGAAGTGGATTCAAATCCCATTTCCACTGATGCTTCACAGACAGGACTTTATTAATTTATCTGACTCTCCATATCCTCAACTGTAAATGGCGATTGATGATATAACCTACGTCTCAGCAGATTCCAAGCAATATATGTAAAGAGCCCAGTGCCTGGCCAAATCATGAGCTCTCAAAAAGTGGTACTGGATAGTTGACAGCAGAGTTAACTATAAAAACGTGGAACCAGGTATTTAGATACTGGCTGTTAATCTCTACGTGTTATATTTTCTTAATAGCCACATGGCTAACTTCTTACTCTTTTCAGATCCTTGCTCAACTATTACCCTCTTAAGGAGGCCTACACTGCTATTTCAGTTACTCTATTTAACGGGACAACCCATAGCCATTTCTTCCAACATTTTATGGTCATCTAGAGTACTCTATAATTTTCTTATTTACTAGTTAAAAAGTTTTTTATTATATGTTTTCCCATAGCATATAAGCACCTTTCTCTATATAAGCCCCTTGAATATAAGAGTAAAAGTCCCTTGAGTTCTATAAGATTGTAAGAATAGCATTCGAGGACAGAAGCTTTGTTTTGCCTACTGATTTATTCCCAGCACTTAGTAGACTCCTGATATTTGTTGAAGGAATGGAAGAAAAGCTTCGCTTGGGTTTGTTTTGCCTTTGAATGTGGGGTCAGTGGAAGAGGGGTCACGCTTCCTCACAGTACTCACAATGCATCGGCTTTAGTGTTATGGCAGGCCTGAGGGCCTTCTAACCAGGCATCTAGAACCAACAGAAGGCATTTAACTGGCTCTGGCAGAGAGGCACATGAGGCAGTGTGAGTGACAGAAAACTCTTCTAAGATAAACATCAGTATGCACACCATGCTCCCCTGCCTAAAATCCTTCACACATTATGCCCGCCAAGTGGCCCAAGGGAAGATGTTTGAGCTTTCCATGAAAACAGTAGGAAGTTCTTGCTAAATCAACAGCACCATGAGTGTGATGTCAATCAAGTTATAATGTTCAACAGAAACCTGCTTTTTGAAATTTGTGAACAGTTTCTACATCCGCTAACCATTCATGCCTTGTCCAAAGCAGATGTGACAACATCTCACCAAAATATCAATCAAATGGCAATGACTGGAATTTTAATCAACTCCAGGAGTTCTCAAAGACAATAGGGAGACTTCCACAGCAAAAAGATGCTACATAGCTGATAATGCCTTTTAATCCTAACTGCTAAATTAGCATCCACCCTACCTTGTTGCAATTACAGCACAAATTCCACAAAAGCAAGGACTATGGCAGTATCTTGTTCCCTGCACAGTGCCTGGCACCTAATAAACACATGATAAATATGTACTGAACAAATGAATTAATTTAGTTAATTCAATACATATTTCAAAGACCCTTTACGAAACCCAGCTGACACAATTCAAGGATTATACAAAGATTTCATTTAACAGGATGGATGAGACTTGGCAGCAATATATATGGAAAAAGATCTGGGAGATTTTGTTTTTCTGACATGAGATGAGGGGCCAACTGTGCAATTCATCTGCTAAATAAGCTAGTGCCATCTGAGCCCAAATTAACAATTAAGAGAAGCAGTGTATCCAGAGAATAAGAAATAATGGTTCCTTTGCATTTTTAACTGGTCAAACCACACCAGCTGTCCAGGTCTGAGTGCATGTTTTAAGAAGAATTCTGATATAATGGTGAATAGTCAAGGATCTAGTCTCAGAGGTGACAGTGGACGAAATCGGGTAGCAGGAGACATGCCTCGGATAGCCAGCTGGAGCGAAAAAGACAAGTGGAGGAGCACTGGATCAGCCCCGCCACCTTGGCTGACAGCCAGGTCACCTCCCTGACATGCGGGCGAGTGGGCGCCTCCAAACCTCAGCAGACCCAGCGAACTAACCATCTTAGTTGTGGGAGCTATAAACACATTTTACACTCTTAAGGTTTCTGTAGTTATTTGTTACATAGCTTAATTGCAACAATAGATAACTGGTGCAAACAGAAGTAGGGGACATCTCTCATTATAAAGAGGAAGGAAAAGAGTTCTATTTCCTTAGGTGATGAGAATGGAAAAGTTGATGTAAATCCTTAGTGGCTCTCAAGATGAAAACTTTCACTCTAAGAAAATTGGAGCTTTATAAGGATTGGAGCCATCCATCAAATGAATAATAGGCTTTACTGAATCTGAGCTTGGAAACCAGCAGGGCCAATCACTCTATCATGGTTTCAACAGGCCTAGGCTGTTGCACCTGGCCTGCCCTGGCTTAATATTAGTCAGGGACCTTTTTTTGGTTTGTCAGTCATCCCTACATATTCAGATAATAGCACAGGATCTACCACATAGTAGGTATCCAGTAAATATTTGTTAAACCCAAAAGAATGAAAGATGGCAAGGCTGGCCTCCAGTCCCTGAATCCAGGGGGGTAAATTGTTGAAATTGGGTTCACAAGCCCCACAGATCTAACTAAATATTTTTTAAAGTTTTTTTCAAGCTTCTGAGAAAAGGAATGGGAGGATGAGTGTCTAGGAGAGGTAGAAGTAGACAAAATTGAATATTTTGTGGCATGGGACTCTAACATAATCATATTTATAACTTTCACAGACTAGTGAAAAGGAGCCTAGGAGCGTCAGGAGCAAGAAACAAGGAGACGGCACTGATTCTACGAGAGTAAGAGCAAGTTGATGGCATTCACCAACATACTGGGCTTTGGGCTCATGCTTCCAGCCGTCGGCAGACTTCTTCTGTTCAGGAGGACCCTGACGCAGGCTTAGCAGATGCCATATTTTAAAGACTGATATATGAGGATATAAGGATATCTAATTTCATCTCATATTTGCATCTTCCTCCTGCCCAGTGATAGCAAAACAGACTCACTGGGGACAATTCTCAGTAGTGGCCATTTTGGTTTGATAAGAGCAACTTCACATTTCATGATACATTTGGGTAAAGAAAAGCAGAGCTCACTAGGGTTACTTTGCCCTTTAGGAAATTTCAAGGAGTAAGCACTGTTTTGCATGGTGTCTAATGAGCCTGGCAATGGAAAGCAAAGCTATTAAAATATCCATGATGATGAGAGTTCAACTAAACTCATGAACCCTGTAGACAATGCTAGAGGAATGAAAGACACATATTTCCCCCTACAAGCCATCTGAATTCTTATGTAATTGTACAACTAACCTGACCATGGCTTTAAAAATTTACTTTTTTGTCTTGAATGTTGTCAATTTCCTATCACAGAGGTAGAAAGACAGAAGAAACTCTGTTTTTAGAATCAGTTAGTCTCCTATAGAAAGACTTAGAAATGGAATTTCTTTTAAACCTAGATATTAAGGATAGGCTTGTTCATAAATCAGTATGACTGTGTCTCATGCAAATGAAAACTTTATCATCCAGCATGTTTTCCCTTTTGTTGTGGCTGTCAGGAAACTCAGTCAAGTCTGTGCTCCAATTATAGAAATTAAATAAGATATTTACCCTTTGGTTATTTGATGTTTTCCATGGGCAAAGGTTTTATTATTTCCCCTCACCGTATCTTTATTTTTCCTCAGAAGCAGAATAAACCATGTTAGCCATATACTCATATCAAGAGAGGCCACATGAAGCATTTCTCTAAAATACTCTCTTTTTCAAGATTGTCTTCCACATCTCCATATGTTTCTGTTCTTCATCTGGCTGTTAGTGTTTTTGTTGTCATGGCACTTAATATTTCTACAAACAATAAAAAGCAAAGGAGCAATTGCTGCCCACTTCCTGTCAACTCTTAGACATTCAGGCCAAGTGGTATGTGATTGACTCCAACACGATGCACCCAGAGATGGTGAGATAGGAAGGCCTGGAGCTGTTTACTTGAGGTCATTTAGAAAGTGCAAGGTACATTTTCTAAATGCCTAGGGGAGTAAAATGAGATAAGGGTATCAAATTATTTTTCCTTACCAATCCAGTCAGCACACATTAATTGAGCACTTACTACATATCAGCCATATAAGAAAAATTAACTAGAGTCTATACCAAACTTCAGGTCCTACCTTCCTGTAAACAGGAAGTAGATTTTTAAACATCAGAGTAAAAAATAGAGGACATGAGTAATTGAGCTGCACCAAGGATACAGGGGATGAAACCTGTCATCTTTTGTAATTTGAGTACATAGTGAAGTTTTACATTTGAATACAGATAGCATTATTTGGAATCTAAGACAAATCAGACAGGGATTAGATTAAACTGTAGTATCTCACTAAATAAAAAGAATCTATTTGCAAATAAATAGTTGTTTGGTCACAAATTCATATTCACACCCAACTCTAAGTAAATCTGGCCTTTTAAATGCTTAAGAAAACTTATTGCTTAAAAGCCTCTCTCTACCTTACATGCTTAAAAAACTGAAAACAAAAACAAAAGTATCCTTCTTTGAAAAATGTACCATAAGTTAGCTTTTCATTAGTCACAAAGGTACCTGTGAGAGTAGTGAGAAATGAACTCAGGCCATGGAATGTGGTAGGTAAGAGCAGGCTTCGGTTTGAACCTCAGCTCTGTCACACACCAGCCAGGCTACTCTGGCCGAAGGTTTACCCTCCCTGTGCTTAGTTTCTTCATTTATAAAATGAGGGTACTATTACATCCTTCCTGTTGTTACTGTAGGGAGGAAAAGGGGAAAAAATAAATGCTTAGCAATGTGGTATAATAAAATGACTAAGGACAAGGGTATGGCATCACATCCTGGATTCAAATTCCAACTCAATCCCTCATTCATCCTAAGCATACATACACCTCACATCCCTGTCTCAGTTTCCCCGTCTATGGAAGGAAGATGCTAGTTGCAACTACTTTGTTGGGTTACTGTGAGGAGTAAATAATAGATGTAAAGTGCTTAGCATATAACAAGCACACATTATTCAACTTAATAGAATAATATCTGACATACTATAAATACTAAATGGGGGTAATTAATACTAACAGTATGGAAAAGACACTCAATATCACTGATGCTCAGGGAAATGCAAATCAAAACCACAATGAGATGTCACCTCACACCTGTTAGAATGGCTATCATCAAAAGACAAGAAATAAAAAAGTGTTGTGAGGATGTGGAGAAAAGTGAATCCCTGTGCACTACTGGTGGGAATGTAAATCCATGAAGCCATTATGGAAAATGATTTGGAGGTTCCTCAAAAAATTAAAATGGAATTACCATATATGATCCAGCAATTCCACTTCTGGGTTTCATTTGAAGAAAAAAAAACCCTAACTTGAAGATGTATGCACCCATGTTCACTGCAGCATTATTTACAATAGACAAGATAGGGAAACAATCTAAATGTCCATCAACAAATGAATGGATAAAGTAAATATGGTAAATGTTGTATAAATATACAATGGAATATTATTCAGCCATGAGAAAGAAGGAAATCTTGCCATTTGTGATAACATGGATAGACTTTGTGGGCAATGCTAAATGAAATAAATTAGGCGGAGAAAGACAAATACCATCTGATTTCACTTACAGATGGAATTAAAAAAGAAAACAAGGGGGCGGAGCCAGGATGGCGGCGTGAGTAGAGCAGTGGAAATCTCCTCCCAAAAACACATAGAGCTATGAAAATATAACAAAGAAAAATCTTCCTAAAATAGAGACCACAGGACACAGGACAACATCCAGACCACATCCACACCTGCAAGAACCCAGCGCCTTGCGAAGGGGGTAAGATACAAGCCCCGGCCCGGCGGGACCCGAGCGCCCCTCCCCCCGGCTCCCGGCGGGTGGAAAGAAACCGGAGCGGTTTTTTTTTTTGGCGAGCGCTTTTTGGAAGCCTTAAAGGGACAGGCCCCCGTTGCTAGGGAGGCAGGGTGGCAGGACTGGTGAGCAGGTGCCTGGGACCAGCGCCTGAGGACAAAGAATATCCCGCATTTCTCCCTGCGGGACCGGCGGGCAGGTGCCTGAGACCGGTGCCTGAGGACGGAGGAAATCGCGCGTTTTTCCCCTTTTTTTTTCTCTTTTTGGCGAGCGCTTTTTGGAAGCCTTAAAGGGACAGGGACCCCAGTGCTAGGAAGGCAGGGTGGCGGGACTGGTGAGCGGGTGCCTGGGACCGGCGCCTGAGGAAAAAGAATATCCCACGTTTTTCCCTGCGGGACCGGTGGGCGGGTGCCTGAGACCGGCACTTGAGGACAGAGGAAATCGCGCGTTTTTCCCTTTTTTTTTCTCTTTTCCGCGAGTGCTTTTTGGAAGCCTAAAAGGGACAGGGACCCCGGTGCTAGGGAGGCACGGCGGCAGGACTGGTGAGCGGGTGCCTGGGACTAGTGCCTGAGGACAAAGAATATCGAGCGTTCCTTCCCTGCGGGACCGGTGGGTGGGTGCTTTTTGGAAGCCTTGAAAGGACAGGGACCCTGGTGCTATGGAGACAGGGCAGCAGGACCAGTGAGCGGGTGCCTGGGACCGGAACCTGAGGACAAAAAAAAAGAAAAAAAAAATCGCTTGTTTTTTCCCTTTTTTTTTTCTTTCTTTCTTTCTGTTCCCTCTCTCATTGTTGCTGTTGTTGTTTTGGTTTGGAGAGTGCTTTTTGGAAGTCTTAAAGGGGCAGGACAGGTCACTTAGACCAGAGGCAGGGAATCTGGGGATCTCTGGGCACTCTAACCCCCTGGGCAGCAGGGAGCACAGAGACACCTTACAGAGATAAATAGCCTCCTGGCCGCTCCCCCTCCAACGGGGCTCCACCATTTTGGAGGAACAGCCCCAGCCAGGCCAAGCCCACAGCAACAGCGGAGATAAACCCCAAAGCAACTGTGCAGGAAGCAGAAGCCCTGTCTGCGCACAGCTGCCCAGCACAAGCAACTAGAGGTCGCTATTCTCCCAGGAAAAGGCTACAAACCAACAAGAAGGGAAGCTCCTCCAGCGGTCACTTGTACCAGCTCTGCAAACTATCTCTATCACCATGAAAAGGCAAAACTACAGGCAGACAAAGATCACAGAGACAACACCTGAGAAGGAGACAGACCTAACTAGTCCTCCTGAAAAAGAATTCAAAATAAAAATCATGAACATGCTGACAGAGATGCAGAGAAAAATGCAAGAGCAGTGGGATGAGATGCAGAGAAAAATGCAAGAGCAGTGGGATGAAGTCCGGAAGGAGATCACAGATGTCAGGAAAGAGATCACAGAAGTGAAACAATCCCTGGAAGGATTTATAAGCAGAATGGATAAGATGCAAGAGGCCATTGAAGGAATAGAAGCCAGAGAACAGGAACGTATAGAAGCTGACATAGAGAGAGATAAAAGGATCTCCAGGAATGAAACAACACTAAGAGAAATATGTGACCAATACAAAAGGAATAACATTCATATTATAGGGATACCAGAAGAGGAAGAAAGAGAAAAAGGGATAGAAAGTGTCTTTGAAGAAATAATTGCTGAAAACTTCCCCAAACTGGGGGAGGAAATAATCGAACAGACCATGGAATTATACAGAACCCCCAACAGAAAGGATCCAAGGAGGACAACACCAAGACACATAGTAATTAAAATGGCAAGGATCAAGGACAAGGAAAGAGTTTTAAAGGCAGCTAGAGAGAAAAAGGTCACCTATAAAGGAAAACCCATCAGGCTATCATCAGACTTCTTGACAGAAACCCTACAGGCCAGAAGATAATGGCATGATATACTTAATGCAATGAAACAGAAGGGTCTTGAACCAAGGATACTGTATCCAGCACGACTATCATTTAAATATGATGGTGGGATTAAACAATTCCCAGACAAGCAAAAGCTGAGGGAATTTGCCTCCCACAAACCACCTCTACAGGGCATCCTACAGGGACTGCTCTAGATGGGAGCACCCCTAAAAAGAGCACAGAACAAAACACACAACATATGAAGAATGGAGGAGGAGGAATAAGAAGGGAGAGAAGAAAAGAATCTCCAGACAGTGTATAGAACAGCTCAATAAGCGAGCTAAGTTAGGCAGTAAGACACTAAAGAGGCTAACCTTGAACCTTTGGTAACCACGAATCTACAGCCTGCAATGGCAATAAGTACATATCTCTCAATAGTCACCCTAAATGTAAATGGACTTAATGCACCAATCAAAAGACACAGAGTAATAGAATGGATAAAAAAGCAAGACCCATCTATATGCTGCTTACAAGAAACTCACCTTAAACCCAAAGATAAGCATAGACTAAAAGTCAAGGGATGGAAAAACATATTTCAGGCAAACAACAGTGAGAAGAAAGCAGGGGTTGCAGTACTAATATCAGACAAAATAGACTTCAAAACAAAGAAATGAACAAGAGATAAAGAAGGCCACTACATAATGATAAAGGGCTCAGTCCAACAAGAGGATATAACCATTCTAAATATATATGCACCCAATACAGGAGCACCAGCATATGTGAAGCAAATACTAACAGAACTAAAGAGGGAAATAGACTGCAATGCATTCATTGTAGGAGACTTCAACACACCACTCACCCCAAAGGATAGATCCACCGGGCAGAAAATAAGTAAAGACACAGAGGCACTGAACAACACACTAGAACAGATGGACCTAATAGACATCTGTAGAACTCTACATCCAAAAGCAGCAGGATATACATTCTTCTCAAGTGCACATGGAACATTCTCCAGAATAGACCACATACTAGCTCACAAAAAGAGCCTCAGTAAATTCCAAAATATTGAAATTCTACCAACCAATTTTTCAGACCACAAAGGTATGAAAGTAGAAATAAATTCTACAAAGAAAACAAAAAGGCTCACAAACACATGGAGGCTTAACAACATGCTACTAAATAATCAATGGATCAATGAACAAATCAAAATAGAGATCAAGGAATATATAGAAACAAATGACAACAACAACACTAAGCCCCAACTTCTGTGGGATGCAGCGAAAGCAGTCTTAAGAGGAAAGTATATAGCAATCCAGGCACACTTGAAGAAGGAAGAACAATCCCAAATGAATAGTCTAACATCACAATTATTAAAACTGGAAAAAGAAGAACAAAGGAGGCCTAAAGTCAGCAGAAGGAGGGACATAATAAAGATCAGAGAAGAAATAAACAAAATTGAGAAGAATAAAACAATGGCAAAAATCAACGAAACCAAGAGCTGGTTCTTTGAGAAAATAAACAAAATAGATAAGCCTCTCGCCCAACTTATTAAGAGAAAAAGAGAGTCAACACAAATCAACATAATCAGAAATTAGAATGGAAAAATCACGACAGACTCCACAGAAATACAAAGAATTATTAAAGACTACTATGAAAACCTATATGCCAACAAGCTGGAAAACCAAGAAGAAATGGACAACTTCCTAGAAAAATACAATCTCCCAAGACTGACCAAGGAAGAACCACAAAAGTTAAAAAAACCAATTACAAGCAAAGAAATTGAAACAGTAATCAAAAAACTACCCAAGAACAAAACCCCGGGGCCGGACGGATTTACCTCGGAATTTTATCAGACACACAGAGAAGACATAATACCCATTCTCCTTAAAGTGTTCCACAAAATAGAAGAAGAGGGAATACTCCCAAACTCATTCTATGAGGTCAACATCACCATAATACCAAAACCAGGCAAAGACCCCACCAAAAAAGAAAATTACAGACCAATATCCCTGATGAATGTAGATGCAAAAATACTCAACAAAATATTAGCAAACAGAATTCAACAGTATATCAAAAGGATCATACACCATGACCAAGTGGGGTTCATCCCAGGGATGCAAGGATGGTACAACATTCGAAAATCCATCAACATCATCTACCACATCAACAAAAAGAAAGACAAAAACCACATGATCATCTCCATAGATGCTGAAAAAGCATTTGACAAAATTCAACATCCATTCATGATAAAAACTCTCAGCAAAATGGGAATAGAGGGCAAGTACCTCAACATAATAAAGGCCATATATGATAAACCCACAGCCAGCATTATACTGAACAGCGAGAAGCTGAAAGCATTTCCTCTGAGATCGGGAACCAGACAGGGATGCCCACTCTCCCCATTGTTATTTAACATAGTACTGGAGGTCCTAGCCACGGCAATCAGACAAAACAAAGAAATACAAGGAATCCAGATTGGTAAAGAAGAAGTTAAACTGTCACTATTTGCAGATGATATGATACTGTACATAAAAAACCCTAAAGACTCCACTCCAAAACTACTAGAACTGATATCGGAATACAGCAAAGTTGCAGGATACAAAATTAACACACAGAAATCTGTAGCTTTCCTAATACACTAACAACGAATCAATAGAAAGAGAAATCAGGAAAACAATTCCATTCACCATTGCATCAAAAAGAATAAAATACCTAGGAATAAACCTAACCAAAGAAGTGAAAGACTTATACTCTGAAAACTACAAGTCACTCTTAAGAGAAATTAAAGGGGACACTAATAAATGGAAACTCATCCCATGCTCATGGCTAGGAAGAATTAATATCGTCAAAATGGCCATCCTGCCCAAAGCAATATACAGATTTGATGCAATCCCTCTCAAATTACCAGCAACATTCTTCAATGAATTGGAACAAATAATTCAAAAATTCATATGGAAACACCAAAGACCCCGAATAGCCAAAGCAATCCTGAAAAAGAAGAATAAAGTAGGGGGGATCTCACTCCCCAACTTCAAGCTCTACTACAAAGCCATAGTAATCAAGACAATTTGGTACTGGCACAAGAACAGAGCCACAGACCAGTGGAACAGATTAGAGACCCCAGAAATTAACCCAAACATATATGGTCAATTAATATTTGATAAAGGAGCCATGGACATACAATGGCAAAATGACAGTCTCTTCAACAGATGGTGCTGGCAAAACTGGACAGCTACATGTAGGAGAATGAAACTGGACCATTGTCTAACCCCATATACAAACTCAAAATGGATCAAAGACCTGAATGTAAGTCAGGAAACCATTAAACTCTTGGAAAAAAACATAGGCAAAAACCTCTTAGACATAAACATGAGTGATCTCTTCTTGAACATATCTCCCCGGGCAAGGAAAACAACAGCAAAAATGAGCAAGTGGGACTACATTAAGCTGAAAAGCTTCTGTACAGCGAAAGACACCATCAATAGAACAAAAAGGAACCCTACAGTATGGGAGAATATATTTGAAAATGACAGATCCGATAAAGGCTTGACGTCCAGAATATATAAAGAGCTCACACGCCTCAACAAAAAACAAATAACCCAATTAAAAAATGGGCAGAGGAACTGAACAGACAGTTCTCCAAAAAAGAAATACAGATGGCCAAGAGACACATGAAAAGATGCTCCACATCGCTAATTATCAGAGAACTGCAAACTAAAACTACAATGAGGTATCACCTCACACCAGTAAGGATAGCTGCCATCCAAAAGACAAACAACAACAAATGTTGGCGAGGCTGTGGAGAAAGGAGAACCCTCCTACACTGCTGGTGGGAATGTAAATTAGTCCAACCATTGTGGAAAGCAGTATGGAGGTGCATCAAAATGCTCAAAACAGACCTACCATTTGACCCAGGAATTCCACTCCTAGGAATTTACCCTAAGAACGCAGCAATCAAGTTTGAGAAAGACAGATGCACTCCTATGTTTATTGCAGCACTATTTACAATAGCCAAGAATTGGAAGCAACCTAAATGTCCATCGGTAGATGAATGGATAAAGAAGATGTGGTACATATACACAATGGAATACTACTCAGCCATAAGGAGTGGAAAAATCCAACCATTTGCAGCAACATGGATGGAGCTGGAGAGTATTATGCTCTGTGAAATAAGCCAAGCGGAGAAAGAGAAATACCAAATGATTTCACTCATCTGAGGAGTATAGGAACAAAGGAAAAACTGAAGGAACAAAACAGCAGCAGAATTACAGAACCCAAAAATGGACTAACAGGTACCAAAGGGAAAGGAACTGGGGAGGATGGGTGGGCAGGGAGGGATGGGGGGGGTAAGAAGAAGGGGGTATTAAGATTAGCATGCATGGGGGGAGGGAGAAAGGGGAGGGTGGGCTGCACAACACAGAGAGGACAAGTAGTGACTCTACAACATTTTGCTAAGCTGATGGACAGTAACCGTAATGTGGTTGTTAGGGGGGACCTGATATAGGGGAGAGCATAGTAAACATAGTATTCTTCATGTAAGTGTAGATTAAAAATTAAAAAAAAAAAAAAAAAAAAAAGAAAGAAAGAAAGAAAAGGGGGATTACTCCTTAACAGGATAAAACTATTGGTAAATCAAAGATCAATGCATGCTTTAAATATCCTTAATGTTGATCACTTAAAGGGTGTCAGATTATCAGCTATGGAGGTACTCTTTTCTGATAATATTCCTTTCTCTTAATTAAAAAAAAAAAAAAAAAAAGCAGTTACTGTGTGCTGACCTCCAATGAGTTCTGCACAGTGGTATAGAGGGCATGTCAAAGTGTGGGCAAAGGGTCTGTTTGTTTCTATGCAGAAGATCAAGGCCTAGCTTGGATACCCAGAAAATGAACTAAGATACGATATGAGGAGGAGCTTCCGGCATCAGCACTCTCTGGAGGACTTGTGCCGGGGGATGATCATCAAAAAGCCTCTACAGGGATCCGGACGATGCTGCGGTTGTGGCTGCATCCAGCCCACCGTCTCCTGGACTTGCCATAGGAATGAGGAGGGAGATGTCTAGGCTGGCATGTGCATACAGTGAGACAACGAATTTGACCGGATCTGTACTGTTGGAACTCAACCAGGAGTTGGGAGGGGTGCAAGTTGTAGCACTCCAAAATCTCATGACTATAGACTATCTATGGTTAAAAGAACATATGGGATGTGAACAGATCCCAGAACTGGGCTGCTTTAATTTGTCTGATGGTTCAAGTACAGTTGGACAATATCCATCATATCATAGACAAATTTTCACAAATGCCTAGGGTGCCTAAATGGTTTTCTTGGCTTCACTGGAGATGGATGGTAATTATAGATTTGCTTTGTTTATGTCACCGTATTCCTATTATGTTAATATGTGTGTGCAAATTAGTTAGTAGTTTAAAACCTATACATACTTAAGGTACTATACAAGAAGATATGTCAAAGAAATAATCAATCCTCCCATGTTTCCTTCATATGCTACATCTATAGCTTTTCTTCTTCCTTCCTAATTACAACCCTTAAATAGAATTCGTGCCTCATATCGAATTTACCGAGTATCATAATTCCTCCAGGTGGTAAAGATACCTCGAGACAAGTGCTGGGCATAGAAGCCACAAGGCATAAATCTGCAAAGAAGTAAAAAAGCTAACCTTTGCAAACAATATGGCTTCTCTCTCACTTACCAACTTTACATTTCCCTGTATGGCCCCGGAAGATGACTGGTTAGCCAGAGACGGGTAAGATTCCTCAAGGGAGGAACAACCTAAGACAGGCACAGTCGCAGGGGGGCCATCAGGTGAGAATTTGGGGATCAACAGAGGTGAGGCTCAGAACCTCACCCCCCCTGCTTTGAGAGAAATCTTCTGCATCCATGGATGTCTTGCTGCCCTTGTCTAGCCTGGATTAATACTTAGTCCATAGGCACACACCTGATCATCTGATCATCTACATTTGCCTTCTTAAAGCACTAAACTATGTTTTCTACCTTTATCTTGCATCTACCTACCACTTCAGCATTTTATTAAAAATAAAAATAATAATAACAATAGGAGAAATGTGGGATCAACATATAAATCAAGTACAAAAATCAAACGAATATTCATATTTGACCTGATTGTTTATAGGTCATATTGCATGATCAAAACCGAAAATTTCTGTGATGAATGCCCTTGTACTGTTCACCATGTAAGAATTTATTCACTATGTAAGAATTCGTTCACCATGTAAGAACTTGTTCGTTATACTTCAGAAGATTGGAGACTGACGAGAATTAGGCTTGAGATGGATTAATGATTGTACATTGAGCGTTGACCCCCCCTATACTGAATTTTATTGTTGTTAACAACCATTTGATCAATAAATATGAGAGATGCCCTCCAAAAAAAAAAAATAAATAAATACTCCTAGAATAAATTACTGGTCAGTTCTAAAGTAAAAAAAAAAAAAAAAAACTGAAATCAGTCAAAGGGAGAAATAAAGTTTAAAACCCGTTTATTGCTCACAAAAAAAAAAAATAATAATAATGGTAGTGTAATAATCAAATCAATGCAAGCTTTGGGTTTAATTTTTCATAATCTGAATCTTCTAAATTAGTTGTATTAGTTCTACAGGTCCAGTAGATGTCATTGTCTCCATAAATTGTTTAAAATTACAAAAATATAAAACTGTAATTAAAAGAACTTAAAATAAAATATTTTTAAACCTTTAAAAAAAAAAAAAAGAAAAGAAAACAAGCTCATAAATACAAGAACAGATCAGTGGTTGCCAGAGTAGGGGGTAGGGGATGGGTGAAGGGAATCAAAATGTACAAACTTCCAGTTATAAATAAGCCCTGTGGATATAATGTACTGCATGGCAATTATATAGCTAGTAATACTGTACTGCATATTTGAAAGTTACTAAGAGAGTAGATCTTAAAGTTCTCATACCAAAAATAATTCTGTAGCTTTGGTGACAGATGTTAACTAGACTTATTGTGGTGATCAATTTTGAAAGATATACAAATATCAAATCATTATGTTGTACATTCATCTGAAAGGAATATAATGTTATATGTGAATTATGCCTCAACAACAAAAATACTAAAAATAAAATAAGCCAAAAAAAAAGAAAGCCGAATGGGACAGAATGGGAAGAGATAGGGATCATAAATCTTCACAGGTAGAAAGGTCTTAGGAATCAATCTGTCCTATTTTTATTTGACAGATGGGAAAACCAAGCAACAGTAAGTGTACCATCCAAAGCCCCTCAGTTCTGGGGGCAGAGCCTGGACTTTGGACTTCTGATCCACACGGCTTCCTTAGTCTTCCTGCCTTAAGGGTGATGAGATTGCAAGCCAGTTTCGGGAAAATGGAAACCAGTTTTTCACATCTATTCTCCAAAGGGGAAAAATTAGATGGGGATCTGGGAGGTAGAACAAAGAGAGAGCAGCTATTGGCAACAAGACAAAACTGAATACTGTTCTTCAATATGGGGTATATCTGGAAGGCATCAGGATTTAATTTTTGGTGAAAGTGGCCAAGGACTTTTAGATTAAAAATATAGCCATGAGAAATAAGAAGGGCTTTGGGGAATTACATACTGATTAGTTGCACTTTTGGACAGGGCCAGTTAATAGAGTTATTAATCATATAAATAAAACTGCCCAATTTTTTAAATAAGAGAAAATTTCCTGAGAGACTATATTTAATAAGGTCTTTGGTGGTAGATGACAAAGAAGTTCTTGTGGATGAGTTTCTCATTAACAGGTATTTCCAAAATCGTGTTGAGTAATTGAGTGATCACTGCTAAATACTTCAAAGGAAGAGACCGTTCAGAGCATTTGGTTCAACACCACCATTTTACTAGGAACAGAAACAGACAGAACAAGGGTGACTTGCTCAGAGTGACTTGGTTAGTTTGGTTTCAGGGCCTCGTGGAGAGGGCTATGGCTTCAAGTGAGCCTTCCTTAGAAGCTCACTGAGAGCTTATAAGATGCCAGAAGACACACTAAGTAGTACATATACCTTTATTCCTCACAAATCAATGAGTCAGGTATTATTATTATTATTATGCCATTTTACAGATGAGAAAACAGAGGTTTCAGGAAGGATGAGAGTGACACTACTTCTGTCAGCACCATTACCCCTGCTACCTTTTTCTGAGCACATACAGTGCTCCAGGTAATCATGCCAGTTTTACCCTAATTAGCTCATTTAATCCTTACACGTCTCTCAGGGATTTTTTATTTAAAAAAATAGAGAAGGGTGAGGGTTTCATTCTACTCTACACAGAAGGCAGTTTGCTATGCATGATGTGTAACAATATATCACCAAGTGTCTACCTAGAAATCTATTGACAAAGTCTTGGAAATCTTGGTGAATAAATAAGTAAGCCAAGCAGGAACAGTTTCTTATTTTTTGTAAAGCATTCAGTCCATTGTTAATACTTTATGTTGGCTTTAACCAACATTACTGTTGGGCCATCTAAACCATGGGCAAAAAAATTAAAATACCAAATAAGTATGAAATGAAATGGATATTCTTAACTGAATAATTTTGTCTTTTCAACTGCTTTAAAACATAAGCTCTGTGTTTACTGAACTTTTTGCAAAGCCAAACCCAAGACTTTTTCAGTTAATATTTTCTGATCAACCATAAGAGTCTATCACTCATTCACTTAATGACAAATAAGCATTTAATTAAACAGCGTAGCTCCAACACCTTCTAACTCAAGTTTCAACAGTTTCTTGGGAGGAAAAGCCAAAGCCATCAGTCAAGGTCAATGTAAAGTTTAGAGATGGTTGACATGGTAGCTGTTCAATCATTCTTGCTATGATTTGTTTAGCAAAGCTCTCTGTTTACCATTCCTGCTGATGGTTGCCCCCACTGTCCACAGTAACTCTCCTCTCATACAAACAGGAAAAAACCACTCAAATTCTTTCTTACATAACATTTTTTTTATTACTGTTTTTCTTTTTTTAAAAAAATTTTGTGGGAGATCCAGAACTCAAAGAGCCTTGATGGTTTTTATCAGTTCCATTAAATGTCAGGGGCAGGAAATAAAAATATTTTGCTCTTCCGACCCAAATACAATACCCCTTTGTGAAGTTGCTAAGAAGCTAGAAATAGCAAATCTGGGAAAAATTTCAGGTGAGAGATACGCATCAAAATACTTCATTTTGCTAAAAATATCTCTATGTTGGTCTTAGCATTCCAACTCACATCACACTGCAGCTTGGGATGGTGAATGAAATCTGCTGTGCCCTTTTATTGGTGGTAACTCTGAGGTTACGCAAAGGAGGAAAGTAACCTGTCCCATGACACTGAAATCCCTGCAGGCACTTGTCAGTTCAGAGCAGCTGTTTTCAGAATGGAAGCAAGAAGGAAGAGAGACCAAGTCAAGTTACTGCATCTCTGTTACCTGGCAACTGGAGTTGAGATCAAGGACCCAAGAGGTAACTTAGGCAAGCTGGAAGTCCCACAAAGTTAAACCCATGACAGTATAGCTTGCACAGTCCTAATCAGATGGCCCCCATAGGTAAATGAGGTTCCCTAGGAAGCACAGCCATCTTAAAGGCAGCAGGACTATCTAGTGTCCAGAGATGAACCTGGTGGCAACAGATGTGTGTGGTCCAGGGTAGGTCCCATTGTTCCAGCCTCACAGCAGTGGAGACACATGAGAAAAGATAAAAGAAAAGAAAGACTTGGCCTTGGGGAGCAGGGTGAACTCAATGGAATAATTAGGTGAGTATTGGCACCCAACAGCTCCTGGGCTCCTCTCCTCTGCGGGCTTCTCCCTGCCACCCCAGAATCTCCCAGTCCCAACTGCTCCCCTCAACAGAAGTAGAAAATACAGGACAGTGAAGTTTTCTTTAAGTCCAGCCAAGAAAAGCATTGCAAGGTTAAGAACACAAACGGCTTCAAATATCTTGCTACTGAGGTTCTTTTTTATAAATTTCAGTGTACACAGACACACACACAAGAAAATTCACTTATAGTCAAAGGGTTCATGAATGTTGACAATCCTTCAAGGAGTCACTATGTTCTTAAACTCTTTCAAACAGTTCTGTTTGTTTTCAAAAGGGTCATAGATTTATTTTATAGCAGTTTATCTTTCAGCTGGCCCACTACAAGCCAAGGCCTGACACAGGAGGCATCCAGTGTGATCATGGGTTTGAGCGGAGGCGGCTGCAGGGGCAAGGGTGGGGAGTCAGGAATACAAAACCAGGCGTTCACCATGTTATTTGCTGTAGGAACATGTGTCCATAGGTGAAAAGGCTGAATTTCAGATGAAAATATAGAAGTAAACATCCAGAGAGGGGACATTTCCATGGCAGCCTTATTGATGTGCCCCCTAAATCTGTCACCCATGCAAAAAAATAACTAGGATATGTGAGGTGATCGGGTGAGTGAGCATTCACTTAAGATACAGTAACATCTTGCTACCAGTGATAAAAACCTATCACAAAATAAATACATGCTTTCTAGCAAAGTATGAAACAGAAAAGCCTTTGTTTCTTTAATTAGAAAACCTGGCCCAGATGTCAGAACCTTGAGTGTATCACTCCTCTGGGGCTCAGAAGCCTTCCAGGGGGACTGAGACGCTGGACAGAAAAATTCAGATGGTGACAACATCCCTTCATATGCTGCCCAATGAATTGTGCTCGTAACACAGACAGAAGGACCGCAAGGCCACATTTCAGTCTACTGGATAAAATACTAGCCTTGATCCCTGTGCCCAAAGAAAAAGAAGAAAACTTCACTTTGGGACAGAATGGGCCTGAAGTTTAACTGTCCTATATTAAATCTGGCCTGTTGCCTTGTTTGAGTAAATTTCATGAAAAAGATAAAACTTTTTAAAATCTAAGTTCCTTGAGGAATAAAATACTGTCTGTGCAGTAGCTCAAAGATGTCTCTGACACCACATTCAAGCCTCTCATATCATTTTATGTTTGTATATTTAAATCTAGAAACATAGGTTAACATATTCCTATTAAAAGCACATAAAAATATACAATGTGTATATTTATAGTAAAAATTAAATAGCTTAAGCTGAAGTAGACATGCTGTGCCTTGAAGGACCGCAGTCGTCTTAGAGACAACTAATCCTCACTGGGGAAGGATGTGCTGGATCCTCTGAGAGAACTAACTCGCATCTCTTAGACATAGTTCCATGTGTCATTTTCTCCTTCATAAAATCACAAAATGCTCCCCCACAAATCACAGACTTCAGCTTTCACTGAACCAACATACTATTTACCAGAAAACATGTTATGGTATCAAAGATAGGCAGGTAATTGCTTCTGGAAAGTCAATTGGTCCCCTGACCATTACATTTGGTAGTCATTTTGCCAGCAGCAAAACAGATTAATTCCTTAGCTAGAATGTGAGGAATATTTTATAATTCTTTAGTCTTCATTTTCAATATGTCATAGTTAATTCATATAAGCATATTATAGTAAGTTTTTCTTTCTTACTGTTAATACCTACACTGACATAGACTGTTCTCTGACTTAAGAAACCCCCTAGATCAGGGTTGCTCAAAGTAGAATAGAATGCAAGCTACAGTGATGGGATAGACTTCTGGACACAACTGAAATATCTATAAGGCAATAAATCTTACAAAGACTCATTTTATAGAAATGGAAGAGGTGAGAAATAGTGAAAATAGGTCAACTTTAGGAAATAGGTAGCATAGACTATTTAAGGACAAAAAAAAAAAAGAAGTCAGGAAACAAAGGGATGTTCAGTTATGAGCCAGTTTTCTCTCCCTCCCCTCTTTCTTTCCTCCCTGCCTTTCCTTTCTTTTCCATTTAAATCAGTTTTTTCCCAGATATTCTTTTTCTTCCTATAGGTTCTTACTGCTAAATGCATTTATTTAAATTTTTAGTCCTCAATTACCTTGTTTGAATAGTTTGAGAGCAGAAACCTCCTACCATTAGTACTTTCTCAGAAAAAAATATACACACAAATGCACAGAGCTCTATCCATACAATATATGTATATATAATCTCCAAGAATTTCCTAAGCTTGCCATTTTCCTAAAAAAAAAAAAACTGTACCAGCAGTCTAGATCAGATTAATAAATTGGGAACCTCTAAGGCTGGTTAGTTTTTCTGGGAGTGAAAAATTGAAACAGCAATGAGGAAGATGAAATCAGAGTCTATCTGAAAACACTCCAGAAGCAGATTCAGGGCTAGGGTGAAAAATCCGTCTGTGCAGTCAGAACTCCACTCTGGCACAGAGCAGCCAGAAAAAGCCAGCAAACACAGACCCAGTCCCGCCACGGCTCATCTCACAATATGGCTGAGGTCAGGTTTTCAGATGTCAGTCCCGGGTTCAGAGTTAGGAAGGGCAGGGAGACCTCAGTGACTTTTCAATTCGTGTCCTTTATGGTATTTGCAGGGACCCAGCCAACAACAGCCAGGGGGCTGTTTACCAAAGTCATTCTCCAGCACCACCCACAGAAACGCTTGTGGAAATCACTGCCAAAGCTTACATGGGAATCAAACAGAAGGAACTGAATACAGCCATGCAAAACATGCCCCAGTAGTTTCGTAAGCTCCATTTCTTTACAGATGGCTGCTGTGGAAGAAATGACTGTTTCCAGAAAACAGAGACCTCAGAAATTAATCCAGCTGCTGGAATGAACATAGGATGAAAAATTATTAATTCTCCTATTCCACAATTCAAACCTGGTGACTTACTGGGTCCGGGCTGTAAAATATCTAAGGATAAAATGCCACTGAAAAACAGATCTGGCAAAGGTGGAGTGGGTGATGTAATGGGCAGGTACAGATCATTGTTGAAGTTCTCCAAGGTCAAAAAAGGTTTCATCAAATTAAAATATTAGAATATTCTCCAGAAGGGCAAAACCAGAGGGAAATCAGTACCTCACACACCTCATTGCATTTCCAAGAGATGTGAGGCTCCAAGCTCTGAAAAGGATTAGTCCTGGGAGCTGAGAGCGGGGAGGACCTCAAAGACGTCCTAACTCTCAAAGTTGGGCCTGGGGACTCCTGGGTCTAATGGCTCTTACTTTATATCATTGGAACAAGTGCTTTGGTTCTTTTCTTTCTTTCTTTTGCTGCTTAGCTGGGCTTCTGTAGATTTCAGGGGTGGATTATACACATCACTCCATTGGGTTTCCCTCCAGTTGCGCCGTTCAGTCCAATGACTGCGCCTACACATCTTTCACCACCTTTATACTGCTATAGAACCGGGCTTCATACTCCACTTCATACACACACAGCTCTCTCCCTGATTCCACCGCCCTCACTCACTGCTGGGAGCCAACTCTGAAAGTGTCACCCTTCTAGGTCTATCCAACAAACCCGTTTAGTAGAAGAAAAGGAACATAGCAGCTGTGTTCACCAAGCCAGTGAACTCATAGTGCCCAACAGAGTCTAGATTGTGGCACCCATTGAGATTATGGCTATGACTGTTTCAACACTGAATATGTGATGTTTAGTTTAGTACCTGGCATGGAGTAGGAGCTCAATAACTATTTGTCGAGAGATTAGAAGCAATCTTTTTCCCCTTAAATTCCATTTTATTCTTGCATTCCCAAGATATTCTTTCTGTATTGAACAAAGGAGGGTTTGTAGATCACTGAAATCATGGTTTAAGGGGATTACAAACCCAAAAGACAGGGTCAAATTCTCAAAAATTCCCAGATTCATTCTAGTAACAATCTTCTTCCTCTTCCTCCTTCTCCTCTTTCTGTTTTTTCTCCTCTTTTTATCTTGAACCACATTACAGGAAAAATTCTAGGCTCCTTATCTACATAACTAATTTACTCTTCATAAAAACAATATAAGGTAGTTACTATACTATTCCCATTTTACAGACAAGGAAACAGAGGTTTCAAATGATTGAGTAACCTGCAAGGGGGAACAAGCTTAGAATTTGCAAATAACCTCAACAGCTATGAACACAGTTTCTCCATAATCAACACTTCTGTTGCTTTCTTGGTTTCCATCTGACATATATCCCTAACAAGAGGCAGGCAGAATCTGTTAGAAAAGGAAATTCAGTAGGAATTGTTCTTTTTCCTTATTTTTAAAAATTCCTTATAGAAAACAATCACCACCCCTTCTGGCATTTTACGCGCCAGTGGGTATACACAGCAGCCCGAATGGCATAGCTAGAGACCTAAATGGAAATAGGGAAATAAATAAAATAGTGTCTGAAAGTCTTTTCTGCTCTATCATTAGAATAAGGAGGTGTGTTGGCAACTTTTCCATGCCCTGCTTAACAGTCAAAAAGCCAGTTATAAAGAGAGTAGTATATCTTTGCCCCTTCAAAGGTTTTCTAGAAAAGTTATGGTCACCCAATCACCCTCTGGGCACCACACACAAAAGGCAGGAGAGCAGAGTGGCATGAACTCCCCAGGCAGAATTCCTGAAATAAAAGCAGGCTGCTGAAGCGTGCCGTCTCTGTTCGACTTGACCTTAGTACAGGACCCACCCACGCGGGGCAGAACAACCCCCTTTTCCCCGGGGCTGCTGGATCAGCCGAGCTGGGAACAACCTGAAGGAGAGTTTCAGACTCCTGAGACATTTGGTTTATTCAGCACCAAGAAGGAAATAGCAGTCGTTCAGTGAGGGAATAAAAATGAGGAGTTGGCTGAATAAAGGTGATAAAAATAGATTTTCCGACTCTACTAGGATGAATCATTTTGCCATGGGGATTTGCTAGGCTGCAGCAGCTTGGTTTTCAATCCTGCCCCATAAATTTGACTAAGGAAAATTTCCTTCCCTTAGATAACCAGCACCACGCAGCCATTAGCCTTCAGACAGGTCTGACGGGATTTTATTAAAGAATTGCCCAGAAATAACCTCCACTCCTTCCCCAGCCTGCAGTAAATATTGACTTTGAAGGACAGAGTTAACTGGGCAAGTGTGGGAGACGCAGCCCCTGAACCCAGACTGGCTGCCTCCTTACACCCTTCCCGTTTTCACCTCAATTCTTTCCCTCCTCATTTTAAGAAATGGAGATTTTTAAAGCAAACGGGTGGTGGAAACAAGAGCAGAATGTGAGAGGGGGCTGGGGGGAAGCAATACCTCAGGGGTACGCAGTCACGTTCCCTGAGGCACCGTGTGCCGGCAGGTCAGAGGCCTGTGGGGTAAATCCTGAAGATGGAGCACAGTTGCTTCTGCTGCACAAAATTCTTGACAGTCCTCTTTCTTTTGACTAAACTAATGTGTCTTTGTGTCTTCCACAACACACCCCAAAAGAAAAGGCAATGCTTCCTCAGAGAATAAAAAAGGCTTAGTTAAAAGCAACAGGTGCTAGAAGTAGCAGAGAACAAGGTGAACTCCACAGGGAAATAATTTTGATAGGAGTTTAGCTATAACATAAATACATAAAAGGGAAGGGAACCTTTTTTTTTTTTAACCAAGTGTTAAAAACTAGAAGGCTTCCCTCCCTTACTCGCGGACACCCATAACATAAACATGTACTTTTTCATAATGGATTTTACTTACCCTGACACGTCCGCAATCCCGCTTTCAGCTCCTGCGTACCCACCCTATGAGATGGGTGGGGCATCTCTCCTGCATGCACCGATCAGCCCCAACGCAGCCGCTGAAACAGCCCCTCACATTCCCTTTCCCCAAACAGTCCTCAGCACAGCGAACCCTGGAGCAGGCTGCAGCAGCCTGAAACGCTGATGCAGGGAAAGGGAGCTAACTGGAAGACAGTGTGATTGCCACACCTAATGGGGAGGGAGGAGGAGAATTCTGTCCCTCTGAGGAAGGGGAACAGAATCCCCAAAAGGTAAAGATGCCCAAATGCAATTCTTCGGGAGAGCTTTGTGACAGCTGCTTACACACAGCCAGCACGCAACACTATCAGTAAATCTAGATTCAGAATGTGCACCCAGTAGGATCTGAGGGACAAGAGTTCAAGTCCTGGCTCTGGAACAAAGTAGCTGCATGACCTCAGGAGGGCAAGTCACTGCCTTCTGAGTTTTGGTTTCCTCATTTGTAAAATAATGATGCTTCAAAAATATCTAAATTGCTTTTAGTACTGAAATTCTAAAGCCATTATCATAATCATGAACATAACAAATAATAAGCACAGCTACAATTTGTTGAAAACATACTATGTATCAACCCCCATGTTAGGGATTTTACATATATCATCTCATTTAATTGCATAATACTGAGATGAGATTTGTCAACCCCATTTTACAGATGAGAAAAGCGGGGAGCTCCCTGCATGAAACCCCATGAAAATATGGGATCATCATATCCATTCAGTGTATTGAATTTAAATGGAAGCATTTAATCTTTGTGCCTGAAATTGAGATGACATCCAAGAATGGAATTTCTGCACTGCTGGGTGATTAATGTGTTTACAATCTTCTGCTGGTATAATTCTGAGGTACTAGTATTTATGGTTATGACCGTTCGCGCTACTGCAAAACCCATTTCCCACCTGTTGTTTTTTATTAAATCTCCCTAAAGGACATGAAATATTTCTTTGTGCAGATTATAAAAAAGGGGATTCTGAAATATGTGGAGCAGAAACCTTGTGTGTGGATTTACCATTTGGAATTTTCAAATGCTATAAAACACGGTGCTTACAACCAATTCATCATTTATAAAAGTTTGTAAGATTGATATGCCAAATGACTCACTGGTATTCTGCCATTTATTGATACCAATACATCAAGTGGTAGGCTGACATTTAATATTTATTAATAACTTCTGTGTTTCTTTCCCTATTTTATCATTTCCTTGCATTATGCTCTATTTTATCTGTATCTTCACTCATTCTATTTTTTAGGTAAACCTTTTATTTCAGAATAGTTGTTAGACTTACAGAAAATTTGCAAAGCTATTATAAAGAGTTCCAGTATAACTTATACCCTGTGTTTTACATTACTAGGGTATATTTATCACAATGAATAAGCAAACATTGCTCTGCTATTGTTAACCAAACTCCATGTTTTATTTGGATTTCATTTTTTTTTTCCCTAATGTACTTTTTCTGTTCCAAATTCCTATCCAGGATACCACATATTTAATTATCATATCTCCTTGGCTTCCTCTGGACTTCCCTTGTTTCTCAGAATTCACTTGTTTTTGATGGCCTTGACAGTTTGAAGGGTTAGTGGCCAGGTATTTTATACCTCAATTTAGGTTTGTCTTATATTTTGCTCATTGTTAAATAGAGTAATGGATTTGGGGAAGGAAGACCGCTGAAATAAAGTACTGTTCTCTTAACATCACACTAATCACCTTTTCTTTTTTAAGAGGGAAAATATTAAGTCAAATCAAAACTTTGAGCTGAATAAAGTTAAATTTTAGAAAACATAAATATCAAAAAATTTACTCAGAAACACGGTATTTTATATTGTAGGGAGAATGACAGAGAGGGAAACTAATTTTTGCACCCATTGAGATAAGGGGATACCCAAGATTCTAGTAGGAAGCCAGCTAATTATGAGAGGTGTCTAGCAAATTCTTTTGAAATGCTTGCCAAGACAAACTTCCCACAGAAACCATCTGGCACATTTTAAGAGAAGTGCTGGTTCAGCCTAGCAGGGTCTCACTCCTTCATATGGTACTTTCAGATACTTGGTGTAATTTTTCTATTGTCGAACAACAGAATCCTTACAACCCTTGGTTTTGAGTCCATGCTAAAAATTATCTCTATAGAAATTTCTCCTTTTGGTAAGCAATGGTTATGAAAGAGTAAAAAAAAGAAGTAAGACTTAGACTGAAATAAGTATTTCCTGCTATTATGCATTTTTTTCTCACAGCTCCTAATTGTAGGTCTGTTCCTAAGGGAAAACGGTGAGGAACTGATGTAATGTCACAAACTCTGCTAAATGCTGTTCAATGAAAGATAAGGGAGAATAAGTGGTTTCTTTCTTCAAAGAATTTTTCTTTTTCAGGGACAGGAAGGAAAAAAATGCTAGAAAAAATGTTACACAGAACTGCTATATATAACCTTCCACCTCTACGGAGACACAAAATAATTATGGAAACATGCTTGGAAAAATAATTTGTGGTGCATAAAGAGGACATTAGACTTCAGCTAGCAAATCTTGGCATTAACAGATGTGAATATGAATTTAAGTGCTTGGCTCTGGCTTACCCACTGCATGGACTGAATTGTGTGCCCCCCCACCCCCCCTACCTGCCACCACCTTTTTTTATGTTGAAGTCAGAACTCCAAGTAACTCAGAAATGTGACTGTATTTGGAGACAGGGTCTTTGAAGAGGTAGTTATGTTAAATGGGTTCAATAGGGCAGGCACTGATCCAGACTGGCATCCTTATAAGAAGACATTAGGAGACACACACACACGGAAGGAAGACCATGTAAAGACACAGTCAGAAGGTGGCTCCCTGCAAGCAGAGGAGAGAAGCCTCAGAAGGGATCGATCCTGGCCACCACCTGATCTCAGACTGCCAGCCTCCAGAACTGTAAGAAATGCATTTCTGTTGTTGAAACCACCCAGTCTGTGACCCTTTGTCATGGCAACCCTAGCAAACTAATCTGCCTACCTAGTACTAAGAGTGAAGTATGCAAGAGTATGTGAAAGGCTAGAGGGCATGAGATTGGTTGGATATTATATTTCAATAAGCTGTCAATTATATGAAATCTTTCGAAGTCGCTATCTGTCATGATTTTCTTATCTGCATGCAATTGTGAATGGCCGGCCCCTCCGGTGATCTCAAATGCTTTTCATCTCCTCCTCCCCACCCCACCCCCACCAATGCAGATCATACACTCCAAAGATATGACTATAATTTGTGGGGGTAGGGAGAAGCTTAAAACTTGTGGTCATGGAAAAAGAAATAATTTGTATTCATATGAACTTAAGCATTAGGATTTAACTTCAAAATAGTCCATTCATTAACTAGGTCCAATTTTTTAAGGACTTTTTCCCTGAGTTTCAAACTAACATTTCCAATTATCTCCTAGACATCTGCATATGAATGAGTATCTCTTAGATCTGGCGAACTCAGTATTTCCAAAAAAGAACTCAACTTTTCTCTTGGAAACTATTTTTCATCATCTGCTCCCATGATTTCTATTAATGGCATCACTCTCCTCTACGTTGCTCAAGTCCAAAATAAAGATGTCATCTTCCTAAGATTATTTATCATATCCATCAATTCTATGATCAATTTTTTTTTTTACCTCTGAAATAAAGATACATCTTTCCATTGCTGGTGTCTTAACATTGTGTCATAATTTACTTGGCAGCTTTTTTCCATTAGTTATACTTTAAAAAGTGCTATGCCTTATAATTGATGGAATATTCAATGAAAAACATAGAAACATAAATCTTGTCTCCTTATCACCACTCCCACAGCTATTACCAAGGTTTAGGTGCTTGCTCTTTCTTATTTGGACTACTTGTCTCCTAATTGACTTTTACTGCTGGTCTCTTCCCACAATCTGCTTTCCACATGGCCACCAGAGTTATCTGGAATACAAGATCCTTTTGTTTTCAGTGGGTCTTACTGCCTACAAGATGAGTTCAAACACCTCCAGGTGGCATTTCTGGTCTCAACTTACCATTCTTACTCCACTTTTTACATCACTGATTTCTCTCAGTGGACCTGGGGCTCAAGCTGCTGCCACATGCAGATAACAGCCACTCCCTGACAAGACCCAGGTTCTTGTGGCTCAGAGCCTTTCTCACTCCATCCCCTGAGGTTAGGATGTTCTCCCCCCAACTCCAAAGGTCCTCACTATTTGTAGATGTTCAGTTCAGATCCCACTTCTTCTAAAGTTCTTAACCTCACAAAGACAGTTCTTCTTGCATACTATATTTCATTAACATTTCACAGCCTACATTTATTAGACCTTATTTGTATATTTGTCTCCTCAAAGATGAGCCCCTGAAAGGCAGGAATTATGTCTTGAGTCATTAGTAGATTTCGCTTGGAAAGCAAGAGAGAGCATACCAGCTCTTTTCAGTGCATATGTGCAAAAGAAAACTGGGAAACAGAACTTAAGATGTCATGCAAGAGATGTGGTCCAAGAAAAACTGTTATCTTTAAAGTTCTATAACTTTAAGGGACACATTTTCAGAAAATAAGGAACCTATGCCCTGATTTCTCAATAGATTAACATAACCATTTCATTCACCATGGTAGGCAACTTCTAAAGTGCGCCCAGTAATCCCTCCTCCTGTATTCAGGTCCTTGTGTAATCTCCCCTTGAGTATAGGCTGGACCTACTCACTTGCTTTTAATTAATGGAATATGGCAGAAGTGATGAAATGTCACTTCTGAGATTAGGTTATAAAGGACTGTAACTTCTATTTTGTTTGTGCTCTTTCTTTCTTTCTGGTTCTCATTGCTTGCTCACTCTGATGAAGCAAGCTGTCACACTGTGAGCAGTTCTATGCAAACAGGCCCACATGGCAAGGAAATGAAAATGGCTTTGGCTAACATGCTGCAAGGAACTGAATCCTGCCCACATCCATGAGTGAGCTTAGAAGCAGTTCCTTCGTTAGTGAAGTCTTGAATGCCACTAGCCAATACCTTGATTGCAGCCTTGTGAGAGACCCTGAATCAGGGACCCAGCTAAGCCATGCCAGATTGTTCACCCATGGGGATTATGAGACAATAAATGTTGTTTTAAGCCACTAAGTCTGGGGGTAATTTGTTATACAGCAATGGATAACTAATATACTCACCAAATAAGAAAATCAGAAGACAGATAATAAACAAAGGATGAATGAACAGGACAATAAAACTCTTACTGAGTCTTCCTAAGTACTCAAAAAAGATATACAAGGGGACTAACTTATTGGTTTGATTCAAGCACATCAGTGGATGACCAAAGGCCAGCCTATTACAGTAGATATCAGAATTCCCCTTCACCGTGGCCAACCCACCGTGGAGAATGGCTCTTACCAGCTAACACACTTCTATTTTGTATGCACTATATGGCCACTTTTTGGTTTGGGTCATAGATTAACTGTAGTCTTGGTTCTTAACAATGATATGTTTAGTCGGAAATAAACCTAGAATGTTACCTTAGCTCAGGGTAAGTCTTTTTTTGTTTTTGTTTTTAAGAGCTCAGCTTTTTATTGAACATGTTACAAAGAAGTTTAGTTAAGAGGACCAAGGCCCGCGTCATCATCAGATTCTTCGGTTCCTCTTTATTTGCTTTCCCTGTCTCCTCAGCTGGGGCAGCAGTGGTGGAAGGCACAGGCCCTCCAGCTGGGGCAGCAACAGCTGCTGGGGCAGGTCACCCAGACCCTATGGTGCAGATGAGGCTCCAGATGCTGACATTGGCCAGAGCCTTTGCAAACAAGCCTGGCCAGAAAGGTTCTACCTTTATACCAGCGGCTTTCATGAAGGCATTGACCTTACCCTCCATGACCTTCACCTTATCATTGTGCAGGATGAGGGCCGAGTAGATGCAGGTGAGCTCTGAGCAGGAGGCCGTGATGCAGGTGAGTGCTGGCTGGCACTGCCGGGCTCGTGGCTAGTCGCCAGGTGAAGTGAGGGCCTCACCGTAGCATGGCCTTGGCTTCCTCAGAAGGGCTGAGCACCTATGCGGCAGTGAGGAAAAGCTCAGGAAAAGTTTTAAATGTCTTTCTGAAGTGTTTGGATTTTATTTCATATGCACTAGGCAGAGGCCATATAAAGTTATTTGAGAAAATAAGGGACACGAGGCAATCTGCTTTCAGAAGCTACCTGTGGAAGCTGTTATAACGAGCAGCACACAAGCCATGCAGACTTGGGAGGCACCAAATGAACAAAGTACTCCCGAGGTTCATAGCCCACCATTCAACTGACTGCAGGGTAGGGTGTGTACCAGACCCTATGTGCTTTGCTATTTTTCCCTACAGCATGTGCTCTTTTAAGTCTAAACCTACTAAAAAGCTAACCATCCTCCCTCCTTTGGTCCGATGTTGGCACCAAACTTGAGAGCAGCAAATTGAGCATTCCTTCTGGTGTGGTGGGGGAACACAGCCGAGGCTTCTCTCACTGTGCCCAGGGTCAGGATGAAGGAAAATGTGCCATCAAATTCAGTTTTGGCTGAGATTCTAAACAAGGTCTATTCATTTCCCTCAGTGAAATGCACCAGCTTCACACAGACTATTGCTCACTACCAGTTTTTACTTTTCCCCAAAGAAAAGCAAGACCACTTTCAGAGACCCCTAGTCATCCCATGCAACCCCAACAAAGAGCAAAGTGAGGTGAGAAAAGTACCCTGGGTGGGAATATTCGAAGTCTCTCCTCCTCCCCAGCTTATGAAGAAGAATTCTGTGTCTGCCTCTTCCTGCATCTCTGGTGTCCAGATCAGAATCACAGGTGAAGGCAGAACTGCCCATGAAGCCAAGTCTAGGTGGATTGGACCCTGGTTTGCCCCACTTCAGGGTCTGTGCCTTTTCCACTGTGTTATACTATCTCTATTAGGCCTTATAACACATTACTGAACCTCAACATTCCCACAATGTCCTATAGCTGTTTGGAGGCATCAACCTCTAAGGAGATCTCAGATGACCTGCAGAGGGTCGGCAGTGGCAGAGAAGGGGGAAGAAGCAAGAAAGACAAGAGCTAGAACAGTGGGAGTTTGGGAGATCTGGGGTAGTTGGGGCTGGGGAAGTTCTGAGGTGAGTTGGCAAGTGTGCAATTTGTATGTGTGTATGTGGGCATGGTGTGTATTAGAGAAAAGCAGAAAAGAGAGAAAGGAGGGCATTTTAGGAAGTTTTGCTTCATGTTATGAAGGGAACCATGCTATGGTATTTTTTGGAAAGACTTCAGGAAAGATTTCTAATGTTTTATTATGCTCAGTTGTTGAACTGGTGCCTCATTGACTATGATGCTTGAGCTGTGGTCACATGGAGATTGATTTTATAGGGGGGATAGTAGAAAAACTACATTTATAGTGCCTTTTAAAATAGGCCACTGCCTCAATTTGGTGAAACTCATAGATCTTAAATGTGAACAGTGGGAGGTTATCTACTAAAAACGTCTGAGATCTCCTTAGAGGTTGATGCCTCCAAACAGATATGCGGGAGCACTGAGGTTCAGTAATGTACTGTATGGCCTAATGGAGATAGTATAACACAGTGGAAAAGGTGCAGACTCTAAAGTGGGGTAAACCAGGGTCCAAACCTCAATTCTGCTTCTTATTTATTGGAAAGCTGGTTACTTACTTTTTTCACCTTTGTTTCCTGAGTTATAGCAGAGGTGCAGCAATGACTACATCGCAGGCAACTGGGAAGATTAAGAGGATGATCTAGCACTACACCTGATATACCGGAAGTATTTAACATATGATAGTTATCGTTCCAGCAACTTACACCTCTGGCCTCTGCCTGCTGTGTCTCCCTCCTGGCAGGTAACTTAATAACTTTAACCGGAAGAGAAACAGAGGCAGAGAACAGAACCTTGACCAGCTTTTCTGAGGAAATCTATAAGATAAACTGTTGAAGGAAAATGCTCTAGAAATTTTAAAGGAAGTTGTAGAATACAAACGTAAAATATAAGACATTGACGAGGATGAGCTGAGGCACACAAAAGCTGATCCCCAGTTACGCTTTGCGGGAAACTATTTTTGGCAGGCAAACACCCAAGACACCTGGGACTCAAATGGATTGCGTTGTCATCTTCCTAAAATTATGAAGTTTATGTAAAGGTTTTTTACTCCTGCTACTAAGTTTTCAACGCTTCTTGTGTCTATCTTTTATCCAAAACAATATTTTTAATTCAGTCATAATGTGGAAGCCTCTACTGCCTTTTCATCATTTCCCCTACTCTGACTTCCCTCAAACAATGAGACATCAGCTGATCTGGTATCAGTTTCATAAAATAAAGCAGATACCTTTTGAAAGCTTCCTAAAGTCAACAGAGTTTATGGAAACTTACATTTTTATTCATTTCAGGCAGCTCAGCCCTAAGCATATTTGAAATCTTATCTTTTGATTTAAGAAAAATACATCCTTTTTCTAAAGAACCTATGAGCAGGTTAGAGGAGCTAAATGGAAGGACAGTTCTGCCAGTTACATTCCTGCTGTATACTTCAGAACTTTAGCTCAATCAAGTTTCCAGCATTCAGCAGGCAAAGAGATGTTCTGTGAAGTGAGGCCCATCACAGAGCCTGGAAAGATATTTTGAAGGCAGTGGCCAAAGGGAAGGAAAAAAAACCCTAAAAGTTGAGTCTTCGCTCTCCTCTCTGTCTCACCATAGGTCAAATGACCTGTCACTTGCATGTGTTCCATTTCCCATCAGGAACACCTAAGGGACACAGCTGAGGGAAGGCGTAGCTCGGGCTTTGGGTCCATCACAGCCTTTACTATTTGTGTGATCTTGGGCAACTAATTCCCTTTCATGTTACCACATGTCCTCATCTGTAAAAAAAATACATCTAAGATGCCCTTCCAGCTGTAAGATTCTCTTTTTTCTCAGATGGCTTTCATCCTCAGGCAAGAGAAAGTAGGCATTTGATGGCAGCTCTGGGAAAGTTTAGCACCTGAGCTCAGAATACCTTAATATAATCTATTTGCAGTTACGCTTCACATGTGTGCACAGACACACAGTCAATGGCTTTTACAATTAAAATATGGCAAAAAATAAAAAAGCTTAACCCCCAATTCCTATTGTATGCAAGGATTTCATACACTGTGTCTCTTGCCCAAAGTCTAAAGTTTCTGGGATGAAACAGAATTCAGCATGATATCTAATGACCACGAAACTGAGTTTCAGGATGTAGCTGGATTGTGCAACACTGACAAACTGGCAGACTAAAGGGCAGCGCCTTAAAAAGCCTTTGGTATGCCAAGACCTAAATTTGAGGTCTTTCCCTCTGGTAATAGCTAAGAGTATCACTAACACCTAAAAAAGAATGCAAGCATCTGCAGGCGGTCGCCACACGGCTTCATATGTCAGCAATCGTTATGGAAGAAACGCAGATCCTGACCCAGGATCTTTGCATTCCTGCCAGGAAATGATTTTCAACTACTTTGTTTTAACACCTTCACCCCTGAATTCTTTGTAACCACAGCTGAACTCAGGGGCTAAAATACACCTATTCATGCCTTTGTAAAGCTACATGTGTTTATAATTTGGGATTGCTATGTGAAAACACACTTTTCTATTTATCTTTAAGTCAAGCAGCTGGGCCATCTTAATGGATTCTTCTCAACACCGGGCCATTTAGACACACAGGCACGAGTTCCAGGCATGAAAACCCCTCGGGCCACACTTCTTAGACCTCCACTGGCCCTGCTACTGAGGACTTCTTGATCAATAGATGGTCAGTGGCCTGTCTGCTCCCTGACAAAGTACAAACCACCCTAGAAATCTGTAGATACACTTGGGGAACTCTTATCTTCTTTTTCCTGCCATAAATATAGGAGGAAGAAAAAGACGTGTGTAAAATACAGTCACATAAAAGGCTGCATCTCTACGAATCCAAGATGGTCTCTGACATCTTCAGCTCTGCTTTGTATTTGAGATCCCCCCACTCCCTCAAAATGATAAAAGAATTGGTGTCTTTTAATTCCCAACTTTTTATAATGTAAATTTTTAAGCCTATTACAATAGTACCATGACAACTCTATACCCTTTATCTAGGTACAACATTTTGCCACGTTACCCTTCTCCCTTCCTTTCTCTCTCTCCACTTGAACATAAAATTATACATTATAGGCACAGACTCCTTTTTGCTGAACAATTTAGTTTTATACATTATGACATTTCATCTCTAAGTACTCCAGCTTATGTACCTCCTAACATCAAGAATACTACCCTATATTCACGACCATCCTTGACAATATAGTTATCTCATGAAGGAAATCCAACCCTGAGGGAATATGATTATCCAATAGCCAATCCACATCAAAATTTCCCCAGTTGTCCCAGTCATGCCTATGAGAGTTGCTTTTTTCAATCAAGAATCACACTTGCCATTTGGTTGTCATATCTGCTTAGCCACCTTTCCTCTGTAACAGTTTTCCAGGCTTTTGGGGCTTGGGGGGTGTCTTTAATAATACTGACGGTCTTAAAGAATGCAGGTCAGCTGTTTTACTGTATGTCCCTCAATGTGGACTCAGCTTGTTATTTGGATTTACCTGACATTCTATCAATGTGATGGCTGTAGTTTCTTAGTGCATCACTAGGACACCTTATGCCATTTGTACCCATTATAAGTATTGATAAGTTTGAACTTGGCCAGTTAACTACTTAAAGCTACAATGCCTTGACATGAACACTAAGCCATTTACTCACCTTTAATTTCAAGCTGTGGACAATGGTTATTCAAAATCTTACTCCCCAAAGCCTATCTCAACACTGGTATCTTTTATTTCTAATATGTTAACTCATTTTCTCCGAAACCAGGAGTTGCTAACTGTATCTTATAATAAAAGATCATATGGATCATAAACACCAAAGGCTTCACAAAGGAAGTGGTTTTGCATTGTGCCTTGAAAAACAAATAGGATTTTGTCAAGAGCTGAGGGAGAGCATTATGTTCATAAGAAGTATTGTGAGAAAAGGCATCATAGTGAGAGTGAATAATGTTTGCGGAATTGTGAGTTGACTGTGATAATCCAGACAAGAGATGAGGAAGGCCTGCTCGAGGCCTTGTCTAGGGGCCAAGGAAATACAAACAAACAGACAGACTAGAGAAATTTGCCGAATTCTCTGATAGCTGGACTAGGGCAACTGCACGTCTATAATGCCTTTACTGATGCTGGGAAAGTGGTGGGTGGGAGTGATCATGTAAGTCTACTTTGAATATGTTAGGTTTGGGGTGAGGGTAAGACATTCAGATGGAGCTGTCCAACAAACAGAACAAAAGGTCTGGAGTTCAGGAGAAAAAATTTGGTGAGAAATGATGATCTGGGTCAATGCTATGAAGAGTTGAAGTCAGAAGACAGACAAGTACGTGAGCACAGAAAGGGAGCAGATGATAGGTTTGAAGAGAGAACTCTGGAAGAACATTAACAGAATGGGGGTGTGGGGTCTCTTTCTTGCCTGGTCCCCAACTAGTGTGCTAGTTTTGGAAAATGTTGATCTGAAGGTAACTGGAGGAGAGGAAAAGAGTGTGACCAAATTTGCAGATTCAGGCATTAGTGAAGGACAGTAATTCAGTACACTTAGACAAGTATTTATTGGACTAAAGATAATTCTGTGTGTGTTTTTTCAACACCACCAAGCAATCAACACAATTCTGAACCTATTTACCTGCAGATAGTGTCAGACCCATAGGTTAAGGGCTCAGTCCCAGAAGACTAGCTCTACTTCAGATACCAATCACAAGTCTGGGTTCTCTCCTGTGCTTCTGATCACCTGGCTAAAAGTTGGAGGTTCCTGCAACCCCTTGGGTTTGATTGGCTAGAACAGCCCAGAGAACTCAGAGACATACATTACTTACATTTATCAGTTTATTATAAAGAGTATTATAAAGAATACAGATGAACAGCCAGATGAAAAAGTACATAGAGCAAGGTATGTGGGAAAGGGCACAGAGCTTCCATGCTCTTGGGGCATACCATTCTCCCCAAATCTCCATGCATTCACCAACCTGGAAGCTCTCTGAATTCTGTCCTTTAGGGCTTTAATGGAGGGGAGGCTTCATTACATTGGTGTGACTGATTAAATCATTGGCCACTTGTGATCAAGCTCAATCTCCCACCCCTCTCTCCTCTGAGGTTGAGGGGTGGGACTGAGAGTTCCAAACCTCTAATTACCTGATTGGTTCCCCTACTAACCAGCCCCCAGCCCTGAGGCTTTCCAAAAGTCACCTCATTAACATTAAGTCAGGGGTGGTTGAAAGGGGCTTGTTATGAATAATCTTTATGGAACTGAAGCTATTTTAGGAATCAATGACAAAAGATCAAGTATTATTACAAAGATGCTCCCATCACTCTCATTGCTTAGGGCACTCCAAGGGCTTAGGCATTCTGTGCCAGAAATGGATAAAGACCAAACATATAGTCCTTGTTTATATCACAACAGTAAGGTAAAGAAGATAGAAGTGATAAAGGATGAAGGTAAGACGGAAAACCTTAGTTGGGGAAGGGTAAGAAAGAGGAAAAATGATGAAAGAATGAAGTAGAAAGGAAATTCCAATGAAAAAGGAAAGAGGAGGAATAAAAATCAAGGACATAACTGGAGGAAAGCCACCCAGGCCCCCTTGTATTCTTGAATCAAATTGCTTGCCTGTTTCAAAGTAGAGGTGATAGATAAAAAACAATATATGATCTATGATAAAAACCGATACAAAGATCAAGGTACATGTCCCAAACCCTTAATTTTTCTAAAATTATTTATGATTCACATTTTAGAGTAAAGTTTCAAAAAACCCTTTTCTCGTTGCTTTTGAACTCCATGCTGCTTGCTTCTGTTTACATGGATTTTACTGGGCTTTCCCTGCCTTCATGCTGCAAATTTTGCTCCTATAACATTAAATCCCAGAGCTTCTAGATCGAGAGATGCCACAGGCTCAGGACCCAACAACAGTTATCTGTCCAGCATGTCAGCATCATTAAAACTATGGCCTTAACATTTGGAAGAGATAGATTTAATAAAAAGTTTTAAAATAATATATGTACACATTAATATATATACTATACATATATAAATTATTTTATGAAATTATTCAAATCCATTCCTTCCAAATTTATCTATCTACCCATCTATCTGTTTTCTATATATTAACTTAGTTGGCTACATGATTCTGACAAAATTGGGAGGATTTTTAATGTCTAATCACCAGTTTACTACTAACCAATATGAGAAACAAAATGCATCCACAGAAATAACAATTCTTACAATTAAAAAAATGCATTTCATTCAACTTGCTGAGACCATGTGCCTTATTACAATGACTCTCACAGTTCTCAAAAACAGTAGGGTCTGCTTTTTTTGTTGTTGTTACATCTAATTTCAATTAGTCATCATGATATGGCTAAGAAACTTTTTAACAACAATCAGTAAGGTCTGCGTAGGAGCCTGCCTCAATTCTTGGCATTTTTCTAATTGTTTTCTGCAAAACACATGCATAGAGGGTGGTCACAATGGAAACAGTGAGTTGCTACCAGGCCACCTTCATCCTCAGCTCTTTGTGTGTGTGTGTGTACACGCGCATTATGTGTACATGTGCACATGAAGTTCCTTCCAGAACTACACAAAAGGCAACATTAATGAATTAAAATTAGTTGCCAAGAATTATGGACAATATCAATGCATGAAAAAAATCCTGCTTCTAAAAATGTATGTGAACACATGAGTTTTATCTGTTTTAGATGGGTAGATTCAGAAGCACAAGGGCTCTGCATGACCAGTTCTCCAGAATACATAAGGATCACTTCAGCCAGCATCCACTGTGTCTTTAGAAGGGTTGGTCTACAAATGTGGTATTCAAACGCAGGTAGATTTTTAAGATTGAAAACAGCAATTTATCATTAAAGTGTTGCTTGTCAATCATGACATTCTTTCTCTCTACCGCCTCTCCCCTTCATTCCAGGGGAATACAGTGAAGAACTGAAATGAGGAAACTATAATTACAATCACATTCCTCCCCTGGGGTCAACCTAATTATCAGCCTCTCACCCCAAAACAAATTTACCTCTATAAGAAGGAAGGTCCTTATTACTCATGGGAAAAATACAAAGATTAAGATGCCATTTAGGAATAACCACAATCTTTCATTTTTAAGTGACCTCTCAGTTTAATGGATTCAACGCATTCTCATTCAAGTGGAATATATATTGCAGGAGAGAACTGTAATAAATGGCACTGTCATGACCCTTAGGTTAGAGCAAGGGAATATTGGAAAATAAATCTCAATTCTGGATACTCACCAATCCCGCAATGGGGGTAGGCAATCTATTGATCTTTTTAACAAGTCCTGGCTTTATAGCATTCAGCAACCTGTCATGAAAAAGGCAGAATGTCAAATGAGACATAAAGCAAGATGGATCACACAAATCACCTTTATCTGGGGCTACAGCTAAATTGCTGAATAGGAAAAGTAGTGAATTTAAAGCATGTAGTAAATCTCAATAATCTATGAGCCTTTGTGCATCCAAGTGAAGAGCTTTGGCAACATCAAGTTTGTCTGTGGCAGGTGAAGTTTTAGAGTTTGGAAATGTTGGGAGAGACGAAGGGATGGAGACTGGGAGGTGCTTCAAGGGAAAAAACAAGGATGTGAGCTGGATTGAGGCTGGGAGGGAATTGACTAGGATTGGAGCCAGCTATTACTGCACAGGCAAGGCTTGTTCCCAATTCTCCTGGCTAAAGCAGGGGTCTCTCCAGGGATGCACTAAGTTCAGAGACCAACATCTGTCTTTGCAAATCATTTGCCAAGACTAAGTCTACCTCCAGACCGCTCTTGCTCATTGAGGAGAGTGGCTTGTTAAATGTGGTTGATCTTTACTTAAGAAAGGGAAGAATATGTTTAGCCAGACATTAACCAATCTTTAGGTTAACATCCTAAAGACTTTAAACAAGGCTGACCACAAATCCCTAGGTACAAAAGATGTGTGAGCAAAACATTTTGGGGGTAAAGGTTGAAATCATGTAAAAATGGTTAATATAAACAAAGGAGAGCAAGAGAAGCAACCATCACTGTTCGTCTTCAGGAAATGACAGTTCAAAGTGTAAAGAAATGAGGAAGGCAACCTGTAAAACTGAAATAGGGTTGGCATCAGGGTGACATGGTGGGATGCAGCACTTGCAAACAAGGTTATTCCTAAAGGAACCATTGAAGGAAAGTGGTTGTAGAAATGGAAGCATTTATTCCCACATTCAGGAATTAAAGGAGAGGCAAAAGGTAACTTATTTCAGGATACATGCAAAGAGAAATTTATAGTAGGAGTTCATTATAATCAGGGTTCAGCAAACTACTACCCATGGGCCAAATCTGGCCCAGTCCTGTTCTTGTAAATGAAGATTTACTGGAACACAGCCATGCCCATTTACATATGTATTGTCTTTTGTGCTATGACAACAGAGTTGCATGCTTATATATATGGCCCACAAATGTATATGACATACAATTTTTACTATTTGGCTCTTCATAGAAAAAGTTTGCCAACCTCTGTTATAATTCATGCAATCCAAGATTATAGCACATTCTGAGGAACCTATGCTTGATAGATTTCTACAAATCAGTAACAAAAGATTCTTTTAAATGATTTACTGATTAGTGTTGAATCTAGCCTATAGTTGACTTTGACACACTAAATATTAATAAATTGAGGAATATCCCTACAATGTTTATGACAGACAAGATACTATTTTTTTGCACCAGGGATTTATTATTTTCACTGCAGTTCCAACATGCTGCCACCAACAGGTGACACTTGGAGTAGATGTGCATTTTTGCCCACTGAGGGCCAAGATGGCACTCTTTATGAACTCACTTAGTTTCAACTATGAGTTTAATTTTTTTCTAAAGTGCTTCTTTCTAATTTACTTTGGAATTATTGATTTTTCAAGTCAGAAGACAATTTGTTCACTCTATTCATTTTGCAGCTTAGAAAACTGAGGCCTGATGACCATGAATGAGTGACTTCCCCAGAGCTGATTAGTGGGACAGTCAGGCCCAGCACCCAAGTTTCCTAGATTAGCATGCTGTCTAGGGCAGTGTCAATGTCCCATATCTTGTGGCTTAAAATAAAGACACAATGTTTCCTAAACAAATTTTTTAAGTGTACAAAATTCTTAAGACACATTACTTTTCTCAATAGGTCTTAACAGTATCATTTAAAACTGGATTTAGAAAATAATATTCATATACAATATTGATAATCCAAAAGGAATCAAAAGGATGTATAGTATAATGTTAAGTTTTGCTGTCATCCCTGTCCCACAAGGCCCCTGACTTTTTCCTGAAGGTAACCTTAAAGACTTCCCAAAAATAAGTGTAAAGGTACATACAATATTTTAAAGAAAGACAGAGGTAGTTTATAATATGAACTTCCACAACTTGCTTTCCCACTTAACAATATTGTTGGAGATTCACCAACACCAACTTACCTTGGAGAATGTGCCTTATCAATATGTGGACCTAAGTCCTTTTAACGGCCGTGGGCTATAGCTGCTATGAAGCCAGCAGTGGGGTGGGAGCCATAGCTCTGGAGCACAGCCGACTGAATCCAAGGCCCAGTCCAGTCGTTCACTAAGTGAACTTTGGACAGATACATTAACTTCAGTTTCCTCAACTGAAAATATAATGGTACCAATTGCATAGGTGTCAATGAGGCTTACCTGTGATTAAATATGTAAGAAGCTAGTGCAGAACCTGGTGCATAATAAGTTCTCTATAAATGTTTCTCTACATTTGTGCATATTTATTTAGACTAATTTAATTATAGCACTTTTGATCAATCATACTTAGAGATTTTCCTAATGAAATGCCATTGCTACCAGATTCCCAAGCTTTGTTGCTAATTAGCCCAAGTAGGAAATACAACAAACTTTTGGTAGGGTATTTGTTGTCCTTTAAAGAGACACATTTGTATTAATAATTTTAGGCATGATGGCCCCCACCAACTCCTCTTTTATACAGGTTTACATTTTTAAAACAGTCTTAAATACTCATTATATTCATTATTTTATAGGATTATACTTATATGGCAGAAATCTTCCCTGTCCCATGAAGCTGTTAAAAAAAATTATAATGCCAGACCTTCATTAAAAGAGCAACAAAAACTAGGTATCTGTCAAAACATTTAACCACAAATTAAAAAATAAAAAGCCAAAGTGCTCTTAAACCTCTGAAATATTTTCAAGATGAAGGCAGCTGTGTTTTTTTCACATACATGTTGCTGCAGTTCGTACAGTTTACAGTATACAACAATAAAAGGTAACATTGAATTTACATTGCAGATATGCCTAGCACCTGCCTATTTTGTATTTTGCATTAAACTTACGACATTTTTATATATATTAGGAGTTGGAGGAGAAGTTCAGCAGTACAGCTGTGTGTAAAAGTCAAGAACAGTCTTGACTGCAAGGATGGAATTATATTAAATGCCACTATTGCTCTCCTATGTAAATTAAAATATAAATATTTTGATGACATGATTTAAAGTAGTGCTGATGATATTTTATATTTATGAACCCTCTTAGACACATTGTCCCCCAGCTCTCCTGTCCTGTAGAGACAGGTCATGTATTCATCCCAGCATTCCTGCAGAAGAAAGGGCTGAGCCCCAGATGTGAACACTTAACGCAGAGATGTGCACAGCAAGGCTGTAGCACAGCTGGCATGGCCCTTATGTCTTAGGCCCTTCATTTGCTACCTCCACTTGGTGTTCTAGAAAGTCCAGCTTCAGTATGTGTCATCAAAGCACAGATAACACACACATACTATAAGCCCAAACAAACACTATCTAAATACAAATGAGATAATATCAACACTAGGCTGGAATAAAAAGAAAATGGAAGAGGGTTTCTGCTGGGAAATGGTTACATATAAGACACATCATACTCAAGTTTTGTCTATGGATGACATACAACAGCATCATGAGGAATTTCAGAGGATAGGAGGTGGCCATTCACTTGCCGGCAACTCTCCAGCCAACAGAATCCCATACCAGCTCCCCACGTGAGACCCGTGCTCCCCTAAACCTATAAATAGGCCTTAACAGGTAGTTTGCTCTCTCTACCTGGTAACAGATCATCTTTGAACTATCTAAAGACATTTCTGAGAGATTGGCATAATTCTACATAAGCAAAAAATTAAAGATTTGCACTATTCCATGTCTTCTGCATTAAATATAAACACAACTACAAACAACATTAAAGACAATAAAAAATATCAAAGATGTGAGAGCTAATTAGGATGAACTAATTTTTAGATGTGTGTTTATCCAGTCACTATTTATCCAGAGCCCGCTGTATATTGTGAGCTACCCTAGGCCCAGGGAAGGCAGCAGTGAGCAAGACAAGGGCTCTGCTCTTGGGAACTTACCTTGGCACAGGGGGCAGTGGGGGCGACAGAAAATAAAGTCAGTAGATGAGGAAATTTCAGGAAGCATAAGCACTGGAAGACAAGTAAAATAACAGGCCATGTGGGTGGTACTCTTACTGGATGGTCAGAAGGCTGCTGTGGGGAGGTAACATTTGAGAAAAACCAAAATGATATAAAGGCATTAGCCAAGGAGAGATTAAGGACAAGAGTTCCAGGCAGACTGAAGAAATAGTAGAAAGGCCCCAAGACAAGAGGGGGCTTGATATATTCAAAGGCCAAGCAGAGTGAGAGGAGGAAGAGAAGCATGACATGAGGGCCAACATGTGAGCAAGATGCAGGCCTGCCTAAGGCACCCAGATTTTTCTCTAGATACAATGTACTCAGAAGTACTTTGGATACGATGTACTTTGAAAAAGACTTTAAAGACAGAGACTAAGAGGATCTAATTTATAATTTTTAAATGCCACCATATGTAAATAAGTACTGAAATAAATATACAACAATATGCATACAGAAATTTTTTGCTTATTAAAAATCGTGGGTATCAGAAAGCATAAATAAAACATTGCAAATAATTTACAACACTGAGCTTGATAAAGAGAAAGATACAGTGAATGTGGAGTGAGTGGTCTAGATTTTAATAGCTAAATTCAACATTCCTTAGCTATGAGCTGCCGGGAAGTCACAGGATCAGAGGCTCCGCTTTCCCTTTAGTACAGTGGGGATTTTGGCAATCTCACTTTCCATCTAGGACTGTGGTGAGGAGCCAATGGGACAAAGTCTGCTGCTGGCATTTGGTAAATGGAAACTTGAGCATTCACACTCCTTTAGTGTATTGAGCATGTCCCTTTCTGCTAAGCAAGTACAAGTCATTTTAGTTTCAATTTGTACTGATTTTCTTTTTCTGATGACCTTTGGATAAAAATCTCACATCAATGAATCAAGACTAAAATACAGGGAAAAGTGAAATGTCTTCAGCTTGCCTAATAAATCTGGTAAGAAACACTTAAAAAGAGGAAGAAAAGTTATGATTGGGGTAATCCTCAATTACAAAAAAAGCTAATGACATGGAAGGTGAGCAAAAAATACATGTTTCTTGTATAACACACATTAGGTGGTGGCTACTAAACTCTTACATTCGAAATCTACAACACACTGTGATCTATTTCAAGTAAGGCTATTCCATATGTTCCTTCATGTATGCAACACATATTTATTGAGCATGTATGATGTTCTAGCCTGAAGCTGGGCATAGGATACAAAGGAAGACATGGCTGACTTTGGGTTCTGACCCTCATAGGACATGCTCACTTACAGGTTTAAGACCTACAGGAAGACCACAACAGGGCACATGTGCAGTTACCACCTAATATACAGCCATCTTCAGTTTTTGAGAAGGTGAATTAAAGACATGCTCTGCACACATTCTATGAATACAGTTCTTAAAAGATTAAAGATTAGAGTTCTTAGAGAAACAGTTGTTGAGATACCCAGGATTGATGCTGATGTTGATTAAACCGCAGGCTGCATTTTAAAACTCTTTGTAACACCCGATGTCCAGCTTATGGTAGACTTCAATCATTGTTCAATGGTTAAAAAATACAAGCTGCAGAAAAAATTTCTATGTGCAATTTTTTAAAAAACATCTCAAATTCCTACTCCAGGACAGAAAGGTCTGATTTCATATCGACTCTTCTAGCAGCCAGTATAATAATTCTCCAATGGGCACAACACTGAGGATACTGTTTTAATGGATACATTATAAGACCATCCAGACATTGGGAATTCCTCCATTGAGAAGCTTGTTTGTACCTGAACTGTAATATAAACACTAAAGGCAAAATTTTAAAAAGATTGCAAAATTCAGCTTACTCTACAAGTCATTCAATTCAGAAATTCAAGTCTAATAATTATCCTACAGTTTGGGGGAGAAGAGAGAAGCTATCTAGACCTTGAACACATGGTTGGGAAGTTCATGCTTAATCTCATGAGAAAATCACTTTACTCTTTGCAACAAGAGATTACATCATCATCTCATTAGTTTCATTGTGCAGCTGCAATAGGCAACTAGGATCACAAATTACCTACTTTGAGTTCCTTCTAATTTGGCTCAATAATGTTTTTCTATGGGTTTCCGTGATCACTTTCTGGGTTTGACTATGCACCCTGCACAAAGTATATGCACTTTCATTTAATCTAAGATGGCAACTGTTTTTTGAATGTAAGCATAAGATCAATTTCACCTTGACCACAAACCTGCTACAGATGTCATTTTTAAGTATTTCTTTTCAGAGTGGTCTTGGTAAAAGCAAGAAAGTTAAGAAACTTTCTGAGGTCGAGAAAAATGGACTAAAACATAGGAAAAAGTGCAATCTGAGCCAAAGGGGAATTTCATATGAACAAAATAGTGATGAAATGCAAATTGCCACCATTAATATCTACCAAATGTTTGAGGAGTACTATGCACTGTCCAGAATGTGTGATGTATAGGTCTGTTTAAGCTACTTGCCTTGAACATAACTAAAGAAGGGATCATAAGTGCTTTAGAAGGTCTTTCTCTTGAAATTCCAAGAAATTGAGACTGACTATGAATTCTAGAGCTCAGCAGTGCTGTTATTATTCTAATACAGATCCTGTAGCAGAGACTATTCACCAAACTGGTCACTATTCCCTCTTGGGCAAATGGCCTTTGGGTTTGAACCCAAAGTGACATTTCCCACCATCCTTTGCAATTTTCTACAGTGATAAACCTGAGTTTCAGCCAAGAGAGTGTGGGCAGAGTGATATATATCACACCCCAGCTTGCCCCTGACATTCTCCCAAGCAATTCTCCATTCTCTCTCTCCTCTTACATTTTCTAGTTAGATGTTGACAATGAGGAAGACCTTAGAAGTCATGCATTGAGTATGAAATTGTATCAGCTTGGATCCCTGAACCACTGCCTAGAGCAGAGTCATCTCCACCCTTCCCTGCTGCCAAAATTCAGCTATACGAGAGTTAGAAGTACATTTTCATTGTATTAAATCACTGAGATTCAGGAGTCTATTAGCTACAGCACCCAGCATTACCTTAACTATTGCAGTTCTCCAAGAAGTGTTTTTTTCCAATAAAAAGGGGTCCTACTTTGCCAAACAACACCCAAGAAAATCCTGTCCTAAAATGCAAAGTTAAAAACCTAGGTACATCCTTTCCCCTGGATTTTGCTGGGAAGGCAGCAGGAAGGGGAAGGGCTGAAATTTGCGATATTGTAAACAAATGGACCTGTTTTTATTTCCTTATATTTATTAGGGTAAAAAAAACTCTTCTTACAAATCACTCTATTCTTAATATGAAAAAACTTAACTCTAATAAAATAATCTCTAAACATGGAAGGGAATTTACACCAACTATCTGAATATCTTGGAGTCTTTTGGATTCATTTTCAATCTCTTTCATGGTCCAGCCTTTGCAGGACCATTCCTGCTGTCTGGAAATTATGCAATTGTTGGACTAGAAGAGGCCTAAAAGTCAATAAAATAATGTAGATAAGGAAACTGTCAACAGGCACATGTCTGAGGTCAGAGCTTCTAAATGGTGGAGTTAGGATTACAAACTCAGATTTCTAAATCTGAGAAGAGGGCTTTCCTATGATACTTTAGTTTTTTGCGTGTCAATAAATAACCTCAACCACTGGTGTCTGCCATCTTGAGCAATCTGCCCACCCTACCCAACTGAAAAAAAAAAAAGAAAAGTTATGATTTGGGGTAATCCTCATAAGAGGATTCTAAGCCTGGCTTTGGCCTCGCTGCTTCCCTCCTCCAATGATTTCCAGGCTCCTGAGGACCCAACAGATGCCCTCCAAATGTCTTCACCTCTAAGTAAGCTCCTTCAGCCCAAACTGCCTTTCTCACCATGATCCTCCCACTCAAGATTCTCCCTGACTTTATAAGCTGCATATTTATATGACACAGGTGATCAGTGACCCATGAAAGCTGGCAATACATGAAGAAAACTGAGTATAACCAAATAAAATGGAGACTAAAGTTATCCTGACACAGGCAATAGTATGTGTAATCATCATTGTGCTATGTAGTAATTATGGATAAATGATAGTAATTAGTATTTCTTCTGCACAGTTAAAACCTGGTTTTGCTGGGTTTGCTGTCAGGAGGGTGAAGTGAAAACTTGGAACATGAAACTGCACGGATGCATCTGAAAGCCCCTGTAGCCAGACTTGGTTGGGAGGAGCATCCAGCCCCTTGTTCTCCACGCTTCTTTGGAAAGAAGTGCTCAGAACCAAGAGTTCTGGGATTGAGACCCCTAAATTTCCATGAGTAAAAGGACCCTCCAGAAACAGAAAAGACCTGCGTTTAAATCTCAACTCTGCCACTCACTAGGCAAGTTATTTAGTACTGAACATCATGAACCTCAGTTCCCTCCTCTGTGAAATGGGACAATAATACCTATCAGTCATGTGAAGTAATGCACGGAAAACACTTAGCGCAGGCCTTATGTATAGCATGCACTTCATAAATGATGGTCATTAGTAACACTGTTTCCCTTCCAAGCAGGTTTCAACCTCAGCCCTGCCCACAAATGGAAAGCTGAGGTGTCAACCATTGCTCACCTCTCCTTCCAAGCATCCAAGCCTGCTGCTAACACTGGACTGGGAGTCAGGAGAGATGAAAGGACTGAAGTGATGGGATGAGAATAAACGTTAGTGCTTTTGGAGGGCATGCCTCCATGGGCGTAGTCCCTAAAGCTGGGAATGGGGAGGAAGGAAGGGAGGATGCCGGCAAAGGAAAGACAGTAAGAAGCTCCGAGGACAAACTGGGCTGCACTGCAGCTGTGCCCACATCTGCTCTGGCCCTGCTCCTCACCAAGGCCTAGCTATCCTTTAACTCCTGCCAAGGCTCCTGTCTCCCTACCTCACTGGCCACCCTGAGGGTGAGTGGTGGAGAGAAGCCAAGAGCTTAAGAGGCCTTTTACTCTCCTAGAAAGGGGAGGTCAGCTCCTCATGTGGCTAGTTAATGAATTGGTTTCCTATTAATCAAACACCTACCCAGACAATCCCAGAGACTGGATTCTGCAGTGGGATGTATGGTATCTCAGTGTGGTATGGGTCACATAAGACTTGGGGAGCAACACTAGTTCTATGAGGATATAACTCCTACATTCTAAATGAATGACCTAGAAGACAACTTTGGAAACAGTGCACGCAGTAGAGCTGTAAGCTAAGGATGGACACAGCAAGACAAGTGGAGGAAGCATTTCTGTTTCTCCTTGGCAGGTGTGGCACTTTATTCAAATACTTGTGTTTAGTGCCCAGCAGGAAGTAAGCACAAGCCTCCACTGTCACCAGATGTAATTTCCTAAAAAGCCAACACAATCTCACTGCTCTTCTGTATAACCATGCTGGCTGGATGCTGTTGAAACTCCTTAATGTGCTATTCAAGGTCTTTCAAAACTGACCTGATAGGGCGTTTCATCTCCAGTCTGCCCCATCTTGAATTCATCCAGGCTCTGGCCACAATTCCTTCCCTGAGCATGTAAAGCCCACTATCGCATGCTTGCTGCTCCCTCTGTCCGACCTGCCTTTCCCATAGGCCTCCCCCAATCCCCCTGTGGCCTACCCAGCTTGTAATCATCCTTCAAAACCCAGCCTAAATGTTACCTCCTCTCTGAACCATTTCCTAGGTAGAAATAATATATCCTACCTCTCCAGCACTCTTTGGCTTCCCTATATACCACCATCACAGAAACCGTCCAATATTCCTATCAGGCAAAGGGTTAGCCCTGTCTGTAACCACAAGTCTACTATAGGGACCAGTCCTTGGTAGGGCTTGAACTTGTGTTTGTGAGTAAATTGACAATGAAATGAGCAACAATTGCAAAGCACTGGGAGAACCCAAAACATCAGTTTTGAAACAATGACTTCAGAGCTATGACTAATTTCACAACTTTTGTCATAGTTGATCATATTTATCCAGCACTAAGGCTAATACTGGGTTGAAGCAACCGAGGATCATCTGACAGGTTCTAATTCATTCCCATCAATTATTATTATTTATTAAGTTTTTGTCGGTCCGTAGGATGGGGTGGGAATGCATAGTCATGCTGTTTCTCTCTGAAGGATGGTTGGGAGCTGGTTAGCCCCAAAGGAAGCAATTAAGTCCTTGGGTTCTTCTTTTTGGTGCACTGAGGGATACACAGTGGGAGGGGGGGTGGGGGACCACCGTAGCTACCTCCCCTTGGGCAGCCCATATCACTCTACACTACTGTGAGTGCAGCAGAAATACAAAATACAGTCTTATTCAGGGGAATGCAGAATGCATCCTTGAGATCAGAGATGCTGGAAGGGAAGCAATCAGAGTATAAGTAAAGCCTTTCCATCTGTTACAGAAAAGAAGATTTAAAGAAAGAAAAACTTCAGTGTTTAAGCAGGTCTCATCATTTCCCCATTCAATGGGCTTTCTTTGTCTAATGGTATGATTTCTGATTTTAAATAGTGCACCTTTGATTTTTAGTTTCACTTTTGTAATTTTATTTACATCTTTTTAGAAGTAGACAGAATATTAATATAACCAATCTATAGCACATTCCCCTCACTGAAGTTCTAAAATATTAGCAGAGCATTACAATATGATGCTAATACAAATAGAAATGCATTGAATGGCATTTGAAATGATCTTCTAGACGGCATTTTAAACATCTAGCAGAAAATACTTTGAATTCTATAGAGCATGTGTATGTGTGTGTGTATGTGAGTGTGTGTATGAAACAGCTTGAGCTTTAATACACATACAATTTGCCCACTGAAAGTGTAGAATTTCATTTTTTTTGTACATTCACAGGATTATGCAACCATTACTAAAAACCAATTTTAGTTTTCCTTCCACCTGAAGGAAACCCCATACCCATTAGCTTTAACTCCCCATCCCACCCACACACAATGTCAAATCCGAAGTAACCACTAATCTACTTTGTCTCTATAGATTTGCCTATTCTGGGTATTTTATCATTAAATAGGATCATGTTATATGTGGTCTTTCTTTCACCTAGCATAATGGTTTTGCTTCATTCATGTTGTAGCATGCACTGGTAGTTACTTCTTTTTTATGGTTGAATAATACTATGTTGTGTGAATATACCAAATTTTGTCTCTTCATTCATTGGTTGATGGACGTTTGGGTTGTTTCCAACATTTGGCTGTTATGGATAATGCTGTTGTGAACACTTGGGTACAAGTTTTGTTTAGAAGTATGTTTTCATTTCTCTTGGTTATGTACTCAGAAGTTTAATTAGAAGGTCATATGGTAACTCAATGTTTACGCTTTTGAGACACTGCCAAATTGTTTACCATTTTACATTCCCACCAGCAATGTACGAAAGTTCCAATTTCTCCACACCTGTGCCACACTTATTGTCTCCCTTTTGTATTAGAGCCATTCTAGTGGATGTGAGGTGGTATCTCATGGTGGTTTTGATTTGCATTTCTCTATATACTAATGATGTTGAACATCTTCTCGTGTGTTAGTTATCGGACATTTATATATCTTCTTTGGAGAAATATCTATTCAGAAAGATTTGCCCATTTTTAATTGATTTTCAATCTTTTTTATTGAGTTATAAGATTTCTTTATTCTAGATATAAGTCCCTTCTCAGATATATAATTTGCAAATATCATATTTTCTTGCATTCTGTGGGTTGGGAGATGATACCATTTATAGGACAAAAGCTTTTAATTTTGATATAGTCCAATATATCTATTTTTTTCTTTTGTTGTTTATACTTCTGATGTTACATGCAGGAAACCATTGCTTAATCCAAGGGCATCCAAATGCTTTATCCAAAGATAAACTCCTGTGTTTAATTTTAAGAATTTTGTTTTAGCTCTGTTTATGATCCACTTTGAGCCAGCATAACATGGTTTTAATACACATTTATTGCTTAGTTTTAAACATGTTAATAATTCCAAAAATGTTAATTTTGGAATAACCTTCCTTCTTCTTCCCATTCTCCCTCCAAGATAGTCTATTACATTCTGCCATGTGCAAGCACCATTAGGCATAGAAAGATGAGTGACTCACTGTCACTATGTCAAGGAGTTTATAATATAATAGAAATTTAAAACATATACTCTCATAAGTAAGTGCCATGTATGAGACAAATTACTGGCTCTAGGCACCGCCAAAACATTTCTCAACCCATAGATGAGAGAGAGAGCACCTGAAGTCAGGGTTGTCATCTCTACTCCAGGAGGTACGGTTGTCACCATGATGGGTGTGAAGAAGAAGAAGGAAATACTGAATGCAGGCTGCAGGGAGGGCAATACTTTCGTGGAGGAAAAGGTGCCCAATGTGAGGACTTAGGACTTAGGGAGATGGAAATGGGCAGGGAGGTGAGCCCCCCAAGTGAGTGGAAAGAAATACAGCCAAGGCATGGCAGTAGGGAAGCACACGGAGAATTGTACAAACAACAGTCATCCTCTGTGGCCAGTGCAAAGGGATGGTGAAGATAAGTCAAACAGAAACACTGCTCCCCGAGGATGAGGAACACGGTTCCAGGCAAAGGAGCCTGAATCACGTCTTATCTTGTGGGAAGGCGCGTCGGGCAAAGTGAAGCCATGTTTGCACATGTTAGCCTCATGGCAGAGTCTGTAGTGGCCAAAGGGAAGGCGAGCACTAGAGCTAATCACTCAGCCATAAAATCTTAACTTTCTATTTATCTTTTCATTCACTCTTTATTTTTTCCCCTTAATATAAAGAGGGAAGTCTATTCCTGCACAGTTAACTTTAAAAAGAAATCATTTATAAACTGGATCCTCAGTGAACTATTTAAGAAAAGGTCCTCTCCTGTGGGTAACCTAAGGAAACATTTAGAATGGCAGGCTTGAAGCAGGAATCGTGCACACTTCATTGTAGGAAGTCAGCCCACCCAGCCTGACAGCTCAGTAGAGGCCATCAAAACATGGATTATTAAGAAAACACAATTAGGGAGCTACAAAATCCTCCAGGCAGGCAAGGCCATAGGTCTCTACCACACAAGCAGCTCATATTCAAACCTGTTACATGTATTTTTAAGTCAATTGATCATTCCAATAAACGTGTAATAAATTTGTTCAGGACGAAAGAGATTAAATCTGTGATTGAAGGGAACAGAAATCTAATATTTTTTAAGGCACAGATTGATAGGGTGAAGGAAATCACCACATTTTGAGGGAAGTGGTTCCTGAATTATAATTTCAGGATAAAATAAGTTTCAAATACATTTTTTGACAGCACCAAAACAAACTCTATAACTGTCCTACTGGGTGTAGGTCATGTAAAACTGGGTGTTAGGAGGAAAAAAGTTGTGACCAGGATTATATAATTTTTAATGGGCAAAATATTTGCAAAGATGGATGAAACATTTGGGAATGTTTCAAATGCATGTGCTCAAATACACACAATTAGTCCCTCTCCCACACCAGTAGACTCTGATAATTGATGCTAAAGCATAGTTTGAATGGGAACAGTAACACCTACCCCCCAACACACACACACACACACACACACACACACACACACACACACACACATACACATTGTGTTATGTCCCTCTTTTGAGTATGAACCAAAGGCTGTCTATTTGGTAAGGATTTTTCAAAAATAAAGAAGGGCAACCTGGGAATCCATTCTGCTCATCATGGGTCCTACAAAGTCACCTTCTATGTTCTTCATCTGTTTCATCTTTCCTAACAGAAGGCTATCAGGGATACTCAGTCCTTGCCTAAGTCCCCACCTAAGCCAGGCCAGTCTTCAAACAAAGAAGCAGTTTTTCACTGGAGATCTTTTTAAAAAGAGTGGGTTGAAACGTCCTCACTTGAACTTAAAAGCTTAATGAGTCTTGGTGCCAAAGACCTGGAGACAGGCCAAGTCAGCAAAGCCAGTTGTGATATGGCAGAAAGACAAGGGAGAACACTGCAGAGGAGGCCTATCAAATTCTTAACAGTCTGTACAGGCCAAAATCAGTAACGGCAAAAGGACCCATGTTTGCTGAGATTTGAGGCAGCATCTGGGTCAGAGAGAGCTCTAGGGAGAGTCTGAAGACGCCTTGCCCTACCACCCTCCGTCTCCATCTAATCATTATAAAGGGAGATAGGTAAACGTGACCCTGGCTGTCCGACCAGGGTTGCTGTGAGGATCAAACAAGGGATGGGTTTGCAAATACTGAGCAAAGCAACAGTGCCTAGAAGGCACCAGTCTGGGGTAGCCAGCAACTGGGGTGACCGTGCGTCCCAGTGTACCAAGGACAGATGCAGATTCCATTTGTTGTCCTGACCTCTCAGCTGGTTAACAACCCCTTTCACTCTCAAAAGTGGCTTGTTTGAGGGGCAAACTATGTGGTCGCTCTACTTATAAGCCATTGCCTCAGACTAATCTAATTTCTTTTTTAATAATTTCATTTCTTGTTTAATAATAATAAAACATTGCATGTGTAGTTTCTATTAGATAAGTCTCTAACAATAGCCTGTTGAAATGATGCAAAAGCATGAGCCAGACACAAAATAATTAGATGGAATCATGGTCAGGTGTCTGGCAGTTTCCAGAGACGGCTAGTCACTGACAAAGGTTTCCAGTGCCTCCCTCTACCAGTGAAGCTTTTCCTGAGGTCTCTGCTGACCTCTGCCAGGTGACCTCCAGCTCTGCAGACATCTTCTTTGCTCCCTGCTTCCCAGGACCCCCACTTCCCTGGGTTTCCTCTCATCTCTCAGAAAGCCCCTTTGTGAGCTTCTCTTTCTTTCAGCCCTGCCCCTGGGCATGGACTTCTTCAAATTGAGCCTTGTTCTGCTGCATTTTCTTGATGTAATCGTTCCCTCAGAGAGACTGTCACATAACACAGGTTAGCCTTAATGTCCAACAATGGCAGGCAAATCCAGCTTGAATAAGTTACATCACTGGCTCACCTCTAAGCTCCAGGCGCCATCCCCAGCAGTCTAGAGGACTGTCCCCTGGGGTGTGCTGTCCTTTCCCCAAACTCAAGTCTGTCTACATGTCCAAACTGTAGCCACAACCTCTCTCAACAAATAGAGGACACTTTCCAGCTTGTATGGAGGGCCCCACCCTGCTTGTCATTAACAACTGAGACGTTAAAGTTATTTTTTAGTCTTTCCTTTCAGTCATCCATATCTTGTATCTTACCAAGTCCTGTTGATTTCTTCACAATTCTTCTCATTTCTATTGTTCTGGAGATCAATGCAAAAATCCTTCTATGGCTTACAAGACTCTGAGAAATCTTGATTCTGCCTACTTCTCCTCTCCATCCACTGTCATCTCATACCATTGTCTCCTTGTTTTCTACATTTTGGACAAATAAGTCTTCTTACAATTCCTCCAAAACATAGAGTTTCTATGTCAGGGATGTCGTCATGTTATTCTTTCAGTCTAAATAAAACATGCTCCCTCCCTACTTCCATCTCCCTTCCCTTTATCCTGGCCAATTCCTACTCTTCATTCAGGTCTCCACCTAATTGTCCCTTCCACAAGGGAACCTGAGGTTTCAACTCCAAGTGGAGTCAGCAGTAGATTCCAGACCTGATCAGGGCACCCCATTACATGAGCTTATTGCATGGTGTACTAGCCTTTCTGGTAACTTACCACACTCGTACGTGGGCTCTTAAACAGGTTAGCTGAATGAAGGAGGGGAAGCCCTCCTGCTGTCAGGCAGATCTCTTTCTATGTTCACATGCCACACACTCATTCCAGCCCCAACCTTTCTGCAACTCCTGCCCCTGTGTAGAATGTGCCCCTTCTCTCAGTCCATTCCCATCTGATATAAAATTCACTGGATGTAACATCTCCCCAATAACTGTCTCCCAAACTACAACAATCTCCCTTTGTTTAACTTCTTACTAAATCTTGGTAATTAAATCTTGGTCACTGGAATTTTCTCACATACTGCTTTGTACTGTTATTTAGCTGCTTTGTGTGTATCTTCAGTCCCCAAGCACATTATAAAAAACTCCTGAAGATCAGGCATCAAGCCTTACATTCCCTTTTATGCCCCTCAGTGCCTAATTTGGGGCTGTACAGAACAGGGCCCATACCTAACAAGTGACAAAATGTCTCCATGCAAAGCACCACCATCAACTCCCAATCTGTCCTAGCAGAGTAGTACCTGTCTGTGGTACAACACTTCTCAGGCTGAAATCAGTACAAGAATCCGAGACAAGCCCTTCTTCTTAGAATAAGCAGCTCATTCACCAGCAATGATGCAAACAAGTGTTTGCCAATAGATTTCTTATCTTCAGAAAATTATTCCAGCACTATAAGAATTTTGACAAAAATCCACTAAGATATTCTCCATTGGCTACTTATTTGCAGACTGGCATACTCAGACTTGGCATTCCATGGAAATGTGTGTGCCAGACAAAACCCCTAAGTTCACCTCTATACCTCCTAGGAAGATGGAGCTGTAATGAAGAATCTTGTACTTAAAGAAAGCAGATACTTCCCATCCATTGGGCTCCAGTCTTCAGGGATGGGTGTACTCTTTATGTAAAGTTTGTGTGTGTGTGTGTGTGTGTGTGTGTGTGTGTGTGTGTGTGTGTGTGCATGTGTGTGTGTGTGTGTGCACGTGTGTGTGTGAAGAAGCAGAGGGGGAAGAGAAGAGAGGAGAGAAGAGAAGGAAGGGAAAGGGAGGAAAGAAGAGGAGGGGCGAAAGAAAGAAGAGGATAATACTGATAATGACAGCTAAGATTGGGAGAAAGGTCAGGTCACTGGTGATTAGGTAGCCTAAGAAGAAATTTTCGTACCAGTCTTAATTTATTCCTCAGGTGTCTGTAGCAGATGTATTGTGCACTAGACCACTGTCCAGTGAGGGGAATACAAAGATAAATAGAAGCAGTCTTCAGTAAGTTTTTGATCTGGTACAGATCTTGCCTCTGCCTACTTTCCTCTCTACTCACCCTCATCTCATACCCCTGTCCACCCTGGAGACAATGAGGTGGTGCACTGTGGTAAGTGATAACACAGAGGTGGTACAGGGGCTTAGAAGCCAGGCAGGAACTCAATAACGCTGCCTGGGGCATTCTGGAACAGCTTCCCAGAAAAAGAAATCACAGCAGACTGGAGGAAGTGGGAGGAAATGACATCACCATAGAGGTCAAGGTTACTGTTTTCAAAACAATCACTATAGGCCCCAAGCTCTGCCAGCCAAAGCCCATTATTTACAGATGATCAGATTTGTAAGGGACCCACATTTTCTTGCCCAGTTTTTGATCACAGGCTAGGCAAGAATAGCTGGAAAGTAAAACCCCAGTTCGTTCAGCCTGCAGCTCGCTGGCAGTCCCAGAGAGACAGCTGATGGGCCCACAGTGACACAGAGCTGCACTGACTATGTCGTGCTCTGATTGACTTTCGGCCCATTTCCATTTCCAGCAATGGTAATGAGAATAGCCTGTGGTCCAGGGTGCCGAGCAAGCACGGGACACTGCTGAGCACTTTGCACTACTCTCTCCCTCACTGGGACCATATGAGGTAGTAATTTCCCCATTTCATAGACAAAGGGAGAAAAGTTGGCATCTAAGTGCCTCCTATGTTCCAAGCACTAAATACATATTATCAATTCATCTAATCCTCAGAACAACCCTATGAATTAATATAATTTTACATGTTTTTAGATGAGGAAGCTGGGGCTCAGGGAGGTTAGGTAACTTGCCTAAGGATACAGGGTAGATAAATTCAGCAGGCAGACTGTTTACTAGGTTGAACCATATGAAATCACATTTTCTGACTGTTTTTGGTCTCTGAACAAAAGTTTCATAGGATTAAACCTAAGTGTTCCCAAATCCATTCACTTCCCACTAGTTCTCTGATAAAAGGATTTGAACTGGTATTTTGCCACACTTGCTTTCTCTCTCTCTCAATATGCCTATTTTTTCCTGAACCATTTGCATCTAGTTGCAGGGTATATGAGTAACCCTTATATCATTGTTATAGCTTTTCTATCAGTTTGAAATTTTTCAAAATAAAAAGCTGGGAGAGGAGGTGATGACTTGTAAAGAAATTCCTGAGAAACTCTTTTGTAACAAGTTATTTGATTTATCCAAACAGCATTTCTGCACTGCCCAAACTCAATTACTGAACTTTATGAGGATAAATAAACAGTTTACATCCAAAATTAATTCCATAGTCCTTATGGGCTGGCAAACTTCTTCTGCAGAGGACTAGATAGTAAACATTTTAGGCTTTATGAGCCACATACAACTCTCATTTTATTTTATTTACAACCCATTAAAAATATAAAAGCCATTCTTAGCAAGAAGGAAGGCCAGCAACAAAACTGGCCAAGGACCATAATGTGCCAACTCCTGATACAGATGGAATTCCATAGAATTATTTCTAAATACTAAAGTCATAGGCAGAAAAACAAGTCAGAAACTTTCCTTTCTGGAGTTATTCCCAAGTGGTGTGATCTGGGGGCAGGGGCACAGATGACAGTCCTCGGTGACTCCATCCTGGGAGCGGCTTCCTGGAATGATTCTTTGCAGGCCTCCTTTCCAACCCTGATGTCCTTCAAGACATAGTGCAGTATTCAAACATTTCTAACAGCACTATACTTGTCAGAGGTTTGCAGCTCTGTCACACTTTGGACCCAGACCTTTAATGCTCAGCAGAGGCCTCGCATCATTTGCACATTTAACCTCCAAAACTTCAACTACACACACTTGGCAAAAACAATGGAGGAAGAGAGAACTGATTATAGCAAAAAACATCTACTAAAATCCTATCTGGCACATACATTCTATTTTATACTTGCTATTACTGTAAGTTATACATTTATGCATAAGTATCACTGCATACAGGGGGTGCAACACAAGCCATGAGTGCTGCCCTTCACAGGCAAAGTAAAAGAGCTTCCAGGGTGATCTTGATGCTCTCAATTTCCATCTTAGATGCTGCCTGTAGGTGTCAGTCTGTTCTCTCTCCTGCCTCTGTAGTCTTTAATAGAGGTTCACCACTCTCACTTGCCTCCTCTGTAACCACAGACTCCTACCCACTCAGCTGCCTCACACCCTTGCTCTTACTGGCCTTGCCTTCTTATCTTAAGGCCCCTGATGGTTATGTTTTTCCAAAATCACCAACCTATGTCATTCTTCATCTTCTGTCCAGCTGAGTCACAGTGGTTGTCCTCTGTATTGTCCTTCTCCCCACTTTCTAGGATTTTTGGCATCAATTCCATTCCACCCACTACCCAACCTCTGGCTTTTCCCTCCCATTAAAATCCTACCTCTAGACATGGGACAGTGGTTAAGAGCAAAAGCTAAGGAATGAGACTTCTAAATTTAAATTCATCCTATCTGTATAACCCTAGCAAAGTTACTTACTCCTCTGCCCCAGTTACTTCTATAAAATGGGCATGATAATAGCCCTTACAAACCACAGGTAAGTCTGGAACCTGGTAGGACTGGAAAGAGGAAAACCAGACTCTAGGCCCAGAAGATGCCCTTCTGTTTGAGGAGAACTGAAATTTTTCAGACTCATAAAAAACTGAGGACATTTTTAGTGAACAAAGAGCATGGTGTCTCTTCACAGTTGTAACCAACATTTATAGCCAATCCAACTCAGATAGAAAGATGAGAGTTTGTTGAACAAAAGGAAGAATTCACTGATGCTGTCATGTATTTTTCAAATGGGATCATAACACTGTTCAAGACACCAGCTGGGCTTCTATTTTGAATAATACAAAGTTGAAAAGGTCCAGTAATTTTTAAAAACAGGGTGTATATTATGAAAGCCCCAGTCACAGAAGAGATGAATTGCTAATTTCTGAAATTCGAAGTTTTAGAGAGTTCCCTATATTTTTAAATGTTGCTATGTAGGTGGTGACTATGAATTCGAACTCCTTAATCAACAGTACCCACAAAACTCTTTCTAGTTCTAGAAAGTGGCATAGTCTTAGGCATTCTCATGTACTCTCCAAAGACAGGTGTTTAAAACCTGTATGGACCCACTGTCTGGGCACCTTCACGTACCTGAGACCCTCCCAACTGAGTTTTCAGCCTTTCGGCCCCTATCATCAACCAGTCCCAGGCCTGGAATTATGCAAGACCCCCTCCTTGCCAGATTGGTCTCTAGATACAAATCCCAGAAGATATTCCCATTCATCTCTGCCTACAGCAGCCCAACATGCTTTAGCTCAGATCCAAGCTAACCATGCCCCTGCCCCTGACCAAAAAGGAGAGGGAAATCTTCCTCTGTCATTTTGGACCTTCAGTTTGTTCAGCTCTGGGGTCATGATTTTGTTTCTCATTGCTCTGTGGGTCCAGCCCTTAGAAATGTGTTTGCATCTGGTTTCTCTGGCTGCTGACCCAGCCTCTTCTCAAAGGCTTTGGCTGGGATTCATGCTACTGGCTTTCCTTGCCTCAGGCTACCAATGCAGTTCATTCCACCTTAGCAGGCTCTTTGCCAGGGCTGCCAGCTGGTGTCCCACAGGGAGGCCAGGACCTGACTCTGGTCCTCAGACTCCTTCACATACACCAGTGGACTGATCCTCCATGGTTAGAGGTCTTAGACAATAATCCATTTGTGGGTAAAATTACAATATTTCCAGAATCTCTTGCCTGGCTTTAGTGTATCTCTATACTAATAGGTGTTTCCAAGAGGTGGAGAGAAGTAGTCCAGCTCCATAGCAATCAGGTGATATAAATTTCTTTTTGAAGAAAAGACAATGGGAAACAAGAAAAAAATGCTGACATGAACTGTGTTGAAAGGGGCTGTGTAATAATCAACATCTGTATAGCCAATGTTGTAATTTTTAAAGGTACCTTAGCCATATTATCCTGTTGACATTCACAAAAAGCTTATCAAACAGGCAAGAGTTATAAATGTTTATGTTTCAGAAAGAAAAATATGAGACTCTAGGAAGTTAAATGACTTAAGGGGTGAAGAAAGGACTTAAGTCTCTGTCCTCAGGCTCTAAAACTTGTGCTCTTTCAAATACAGTGGTGGGTCTCAAACAATATTCTGTAAGCCACCAAAATAAGAGTTCTTTCTGTGTGATTCTATTTATAGGAAGTTTAAAGTAATGGAAAACAGATGCTATGGTGATAGAAATCAGAACAGTGCTTTTCTACACATGGTTGAGGTTGGGAAGGGACTTGAGGGCACTTTCCGATCCACATCTTGATCAGGGTGTAGGTTACATGCATGCTCATTGTTTTCAAAATCTACCAGACTGTATATTTAGGAGCTATGCATTTCATGTATGTACATATAACCTCAATAAAACAAAAATTACTATCCAAATTAGAACCTATTAAATAAATTTACAATTTGAAATCTTTAAGTTTATGTCCATCCATCCATAAGTATTAAGGCCGTAGATTATTTTATGTCTCAAGCCATTTCACAGAAAGCTCTTGAACCCATCATTACAGCAGCACTCTATGACAAAGCCCAGGTTCAAAAAAACAAAAATTAAACACTGCCATTATTGTTCACATTTGAATTTTGCCAATAGCACAAATTAAATATATTCAAAATAATTCAGGGAAGTAGCCCCAGTGAGGAGCATTACCTGGCATGCTTTAAGATGTTGTATGTAAATAGAAGCTCTGCTTTCACTTGGCATAAGCTTGTTTTGTTTGGGGGCAAAAGGGGAGAAAAGCTAATGCTTTCACCATAATTCAGTCTACATTCTTCCAATTACCTGGGCCTAAAATTTCTACATTGTAAAAGTTGTTTGAAGTTGAGTAACAACTACCAGGTATTTCCTCTTTATATGGTTTGAAATTGCCACAGTCTCCACCACTCCCTACTACTCACCAAGACTCCCTCACCTACTTATGTTTATGCCTAGCCCAGCGATTTTTAAAAATTTCAGGTTCAAACAGTAAATAAATTAAAAACAAAACACTAGAAGTTTTACAGACAAACTGAATAGCATTAATGACTTTTCTTGAAAAAAGCAACTGCATTTAGGCTATACTTACTCGCATAGAAGGATTCCATTTTCCAATCCTGTCCGAAAATCTTTATCGCCAAAACTTCTGCCTGTTACTTGCTGGAAAAGAAAAAAAAGAAAAAGAAAGCATAAATTTTTCTTCTTTAATCAGGAAGCTCAATGATTTGTTTTTGTTTTTTTTTATATATTTAAAAGCCTTGAAAAACTGGTGGCATTCCAAGAATGGGAAAAACTATTAGGTCTGAATTTCCTTTACATGTGTAGCTTTGCTTAGATCAGCTAATCTTAAATTTAGACCATTTTTTAAAAGTTTTTTTCCTAATACCTTAAAAAAATCTGTTCTTCCTGATAAGAATGTTACTTTTGGGGTTTGGCCATGATAAGTCAAGGCCACAGCCTCTTTCTTCCTGAGATTTCAACAAACACACTTTCAAAAAGCCTACAGAGTGCATCACCTAAGGATAAAGTATTTATTTGTTAAAACATTAACAAATGTTAATGGCAGAGGGGAGGAGGTCACCGACCCCTAACCTTGAGAGATGAACATAAATATAGGAATATTAAAACTAATATCCATAAGATTGTACAAAAGAAAAATAAAAGCTGGGAAAGAATGAACTGTCTAACAGCACAAGATTGATGGCCATTCTTGTCAACTCTGGTTCTCAGTAGTGCTTTGGCCTAAGCACCAGTGCATAGATTTTTTCATTCAATAAATATTTATTGAGCATCCATAATATGCCAGGTAAATAAATATTCATACTATAAACCCTAAAGCAACCTCTAAAATAATAAAATAAAATGTTATAGCTAACAAGTCAAGAAAGGAGATAAAACAGAATCATAAAAAATAGTCTAAAAGACGATGCTGCGGTTGTGGCTGCATCCAGCCCACCGTCTCCTGGACTTGCCATAAGAAGGAGGAGGGAGATGTCTAGGCTGGCATGTGCATACAGTGAGACAACGAATTTGACTGGATCTGTACTGTTGGAACTCAACCAGGGGTTGGGAGGGGTGCAAGTTGTAGCACCCCAAAATCTCATGACTATAGACTATCTATGGTTAAAAGAACATATGGGATGTGAACAGATCCCAGAAATGGGCTGCTTTAATTTGTCTGATGGTTCAAGTACAGTTGGAAAATATCCATCATATCATAGATAAATTTTCACAAATGCCTAGGGTGCCTAAATGGTTTTCTTGGCTTCACTGGAGATGGCTGGTAATTATAGATTTGCTTTGTTTATGTCACCGTATTCCTATTATGTTAATATGTGTGTGCAAATTAGTTAGTAGTTTAAAACCTATACATACTTAAGGTACTATACAAGAAGATATGTCAAAGAAATAATCAATCCTCCCAAGTTTCCTTCATATGCTACATCTATAGCTTTTCTTCTTCCTTCCTAATTACAACCCTTAAATAGAATTCGTGCCTCATATCGAATTTACCGAGTATCATAATTCCTCCAGGTGGTAAAGATACCTCGAGACAAGTGCTGGGCATAGAAGCCACAGGGCATAAATCTGCAAAGAAGTAAAAAGCTAACCTTTGCAAACAATATGGCTTCTCTCTCACTTACCAACTTTACATTTCCCTGTATGGCCCCGGAAGATGACTGGTTAGCCAGAGACGGGTAAGATTCCTCAAGGGAGGAACAACCTAAGACAGGCACAGTCGCAGGGGGGCCATCAGGTGAGAATTTGGGGATCAACAGAGGTGAGGCTCAGAACCTCACCCCCCCTGCTTTGAGAGAAATCTTCTGCATCCGCGGATGTCTTGCTGCCCTTGTCTAGCCTGGATTAATACTTAGTCCATAGGCACACACCTGATCATCTGATCATCTACATTTGCCTTCTTACAGCACTAAACTATGTTTTCTACCTTTATCTTGCATCTACCTACCACTTCAGCATTTTATTAAAAATAAAAATAATAATAATAATAGGAGAAATGTGGGATCAACATATAAATCAAGTACAAAAATCAAATGAATATTCATATTTGACCTGATGGTTTATAGGTCATATTGCATGATCAAAACCGAAAGTTTCTGTGATTAATGCCCTTGTACTGTTCACCATGTAAGAATTTATTCACTCTGTAAGAATTCGTTCACCATGTAAGAACTTGTTCGTTATGCTTCAGAAGATTGGAGACTGACGAGAATTAGGCTTGAGATGGATTAATGATTGTACATTGAGCATTGACCCCCCTATACTGAATTTTATTGTTGTTAACAACCATTTGATCAATAAATATGAGAGATGCCCTCTCAAAAAAAAAAAAAAAAAAAAAATAGTCTAAAAGAAAAAAGAAAAAAAGGAAAAAGAAATACAGAAGAGATGAAATAAATAGAAAGCAAATAGAATATTATACACTTAAATCTAACCATATCAATAAGTGTGTTAAATATAAATGGCCTAAAACCCTCAATTAAAAGATAGAGATTGTCAGATTGGATAAAAAGCAAGTCTCAACTATGTGCTGCCTACAAGAAATGCAAATTAAATATAAAGATACAAATAGGTTAAAAATAGAAGAATAGAAATGAGCTATATCATGCTAAAGTAATCAAAAGAAAGTTAGGGGGGCTATATTAATATTACATAAAGACATTTTTAGACAAAGAATAATACCATGGAAGATAAAGTTATTTCACAAATGGTTATCTCATCAGGAAGACATACCAATGGTAAACATTTCACCTATTTAAAAAAACAAAGGTCCACAATAAATAAGCTAAAACTGATAGATCTTCAAGGGCAAATATACAAATTCACTAGACTCAGAGATTTAGTATCTCTCTTCAATAACTGAGAGAACAAGCAGACAGAAAATCAGTAAGGATAAAGAAGAATTAAACAACAGTATCAACCAAATTGTATTAATTGACATTTCTAGAGTACTTCACCTTATAACAGCAAAATACACATTTTACTTATGTTCACAATGAACATTTATTGAGATAGATCAATTTCTGGGTCAAAAAACAAATCTCCACAAACATACCAGAATTCAGTTAATAAAAAGTATGTCATCTGACCACAGTGAAATGAAATTAGAAATTTATTTAGACAGAATTATCTCTGGAAAAATCCCCAAATAATTTTAAACTAAGTAACACAATTCAAAACAATCCATTTATCAAAGAAGAAATCAAAATAAATTAGAATATGTTTCTTAGTGGAAGAATGTGGCAATATAAAAATGTATGGAAAGATCCTAAAGCAGTATTAGGGGAAAATGTATAGCACAAAACACCTATATCAGAAAAGAAGATCTCAAATCAATGAATTCTGCTTCTATCTTAAGCAAAGTAAGCCCAAATTAGGAAGAAAAAAATCAGAGTTGAAATCAATCAAATAGAAAACCAAAAAGAATAGAGAAAAATCCATGAAATCAAGTTATTTATTTGTGATCAATAAAACTAATAAACCTTTAGCCAACTTGACAAATCTTTAGTTAATAAAATTGGTAACCTTGGTTTTTAACCAAAAAAGAAAGGTACAAATTACCAGCATCAAGAATGACAGAGATGACATCATTACAGATTGTACAGATTTAAAAGGATGAGGGAATATTATAAATAAATTTGTGTCAATAAATTCACCAACTTAGATGAACTGGATAAATTTCTTGACACAACCAACCAAAGTTCACTCAACAAAGAAACAGATAACCTCCCCAAAAGAAAGTGTGAGACCCAGATGGCCTACCTGGTAAATTATATCAAATATTTAAGGAAGAGATATCATGTAATTCTACACAAACTCTCCCACACAATTGAAGAGTAAAGAATACTTTCTGATTCATCTTATTAGACCAGCATTACCTTGATTCAAAAACCAGGCAAAAACATTATAAGACAGAGATCACACACACACACACACACACAGCACAGAAACTACACCAATGTGTTATCTACTCATGGTAGGAATCAAATGTGATTTTTATATTCTTCCTTAAATTTTTCCTATTTTTTGAAAACTTCCTACAATTAACACATATTTCTTTAATCATCAGAAAAACCAAACAAGATTTTTGTTTTTAAGAGCAATCTAAGGAAACTAAGTGGTCCCAACTGTTCCTTGTAAAACAAAGTTCAAGTTTTATTTTAAAACATCCCCATACCACTCCCACTAGAAGGACAATTCACAAGTGAATATAACGTACTGCGTAAAGAAAAAGAGAAAGAAAAGAAATATATTCCTTTGTTAATGTCATCTCATTCTTATTTGAGGAAATGTGAAAAAATGAACAAAAAGTAGTTCCTTAGAGTTGTAAATATCTAGCTTTTTCCCAAAGACATTAAGAAACTTTCCTTTAAATGGCCAAAGTTAAAACACAGACTTTAAACACCTTAGCATTTTCTTTCCTGAATCTATTAGTTTTTATTTACAGTCTCAAAACATCACTAATATTCTCTATAAAACTCACCTCCATTCACTAAGAAGTGATTAGAAAGTCTTGAAAACATTTCCCCCCCAGGTCTTTACATATTTGTTGAAAGTATTATGTTCTAGTGCAAATGGTGCTTACATTAAGGATCCAAGAGAGTTTAGCTACATCTATTACAGAATCTCTGGCTAAATTAACCCAGGCCCCTTTCTACTGAGGATGATGATAAACAGGGCCTAGAGACAGAAACACAAATGAGACATGGCCACGGTAGGTAGAAAGCTCACACACTGGTGAGGGAAGTCAATATCTGAACTTGTACCATAAACAAAGTTAACATACCTATTTTGTAAGAAAATATTGTCTGACCCATGGACCACCTAAAATGCCTATGTACTATTTAAAATTATCTTGCATGTGATGCAAAACCACTAAAAAATTATTTAGAGTTCATGGTAAGTTCAATGGTAAGTTCAAAGTCAGACTGTTAATCAAAATCTTCCAGTATGTAGTGTGATTAAATTAAAATATGAGATGGGAATAGGCACCATGCATTTGGAAGAAGGTGCTCATTTCCACCTCTATTCCTCTTCTTTTGTCTCCTTCCCCCTCTCCTATGTCCATTAGGTCCCAGAACAGCCTTCACCCTCCTCTCCACTGACCCAAATACCATCTATTTTCCCAAGTCCAGGTTATTCACGATAGAGGTACTTAGATCTTTTTTTGGAGGGTCAACAGTTGAATAGACTCCAGAAATTCAACAAGGACCATGCCATTAAAAAAGTCTGGTCCTCAGACCATCAGCAGCTGCATCTTCACCTGGAATTAATGTTAAAAATACAGACTCTCAGCTCTTCCACACTCTCCAACCTACTTATTCAGAACCAGCATTTGAAAAAGATATGATTCATATGCAGAGTAAATTCTACAAAGTTCTGACGTAGCATACTAAAATGAGTCAGCAGTTCATAATCAGAGAGAGAGAACCTTCCACTGGAATCAGGATTTCGGATGACCTCTGCTCAGCAACCCCTCTTAGCAACATTATTATTATGTGTTCATAGTGTCACACATTGTATATTTTAAGTATAAAGACTGCTAATTACTGTTCCCTTCATGACAGCATAAGCCATTGCTATAAAGAACAAAACGGCCGCCAAGAATCAACCACCATCATGAGCAGGAGAGGTGAAAAGTGACTGCCCAAACTTTGCACTAACCTTCCCTCTTGGATCCTCATGGAAGGAAGACTCTTAGCAACCACCCAAACAAGACACGGGCCAAGCTGTCAACTCATGATCACTCTTCAAAGACACAGAACAGGATGGAAGATTAGTAGAGCCCTTAAAGAGAGCCTGAGATTGGGGAGCTGGAACAAGGGGTGGGTGGCGAAAGTGCCCAGGTTCAGGAGCCTTCCAGGGCCAGCAGGGGAAGGGCAGCATGAAATGTCAAGAACACTTGATCATTCCCCCAAATCCCGCTCTCCACACCTTGCTGAGCATCAGCAACCTGATCAATTAATCCTTGCAACTCTATCCTTGCAGTTGTTCAGCCTAGTCGTGCTTGACCCCTATCTTTCACAACCAATTACACCCACCAGCAAATCCTGTTGATTCTCCCTTCAAAATTTAACCAGAATCCAACCACTTCTCACTGTCTCCAGTCTACCATACCACTCCAAGGCACCATCTTACACCTAGATAACAGTCTCTTGGAACAGTGGCCTCAGTTACCTTCCTTCCATGTCTTGTCAACAGGAAAATCCTGTAAAGTTAAATGCTACTACTCCACCCAAATGCCTCAGCACTTCCCCTTCTCACTCACAGTTAAAAGCCAAAGTTCCTACAGTTCCCTAAAGATATTCAACATAAAAAAAAAAAACCCTAATAGAAGTACAAGGACAAAACTATTGGGCACCACCATGATTTTAAAGGTGGGCATAATGAATTTATGCGCATCTCTCCATTCAAGGGATCCTCAGAAATACTAATGGTGGCAATTATGTCACCACTTCTGCCCTGAGTGCCTTTCAGGAAAGCCCAGGATCAGAGTTTTTCCCTCTGCTTTATGGTTTTGGATTAATTCACTTTAATTACTAACCAAATATTTGTTGGAAGGACATGCCGTGTCAGATTAAAATAGTCAATGAATGGATAATTTACCAAAATCTTGATTGTTTTAAAGAGTTTGGAAAAAAAAAAAGACTTTCATCTACCTTAGCAATTAAACCAAAAGCAGAAGCAAGAGGGTATCATGATGGGTCATCACACTAGTTTGTGCAAGTAAGTACTAAGTACATCATCTGTATTCAACTTTTCTCCCAAAGAACTAAAAGGTAATTCTGTTTCTGAGTTTGTTCATACCAATGGCACTGATCTCAATCATTTAAATAACTGAAATATGGAGGACTTAGAACAACAGTCTAATAAAGAAAACCACACAACTTTATGGCAACATTTTTATGATGTGTTTATAACATAACACATTGTATATCACAATGCTACATTTTGCTAATTACTTTGTTACCACTGTTATTAAGTTATTACCATAAACAAAGACTGGCAAGAATCAGACTCTCAGCCTGATCATTACCATTTATATAAATTGTATTTCAAAAGTATTTTGATTAACCTTCAGGTTTTTTTGGGTTTTTTTTCAAAACAATCTGGTGGACAAACTGTGGTCCACTAATAAGCTGCAAGTCTGAAGAGGATTTTAAATAAACAGGAGAAAGCCTATTATAATGACCTTAGAGGAGATTCTACTGGCTGATAAGATGATGGTCCCTAGATTCCAGCAATTGAAAAAATACAAATTTAATATATTTTGACTTAACTTTTAAAAGACATGGATATTTTCTCTAAATTGTACAAAAACAGGCACACTTTTCAGAAAGTGTGATTACCTCATACACGTGGCAAATGAAAAATCACACCTCTTTAATTCACTGGAGAAGATTATTAGCAGCTCATTATACTCACTTCTGGTCATATTTGACTTATTTAACAAGAACATTTCTGCATATTTTTATAACTAAATTGTAAAATAAAGCAGAACAGATTGCTCTTATTTTCACATTTACTGAGAAATAAATCTATTGCTATTTCTGTTTCTTTTGGTTGCTAGAACAATCAAATCAAGACTCTATGGAAACTCTTTGTAAACAATACTCTTCATAAATCATATTCATCTGAGCCAGAATTAGCAATCAACCCATCAATCATCTACTAAATACTTATTTCATGCCAGACAGTGTCATAGGAGTGAGACCAAAATAGTAAGATCTGTACCAACCCAGTAAGAATACACAATCCAATGGGAAAGACAGAAGATTACACTACAGTAGGTATTGGAAATGAAATATGGACAGAGATTGACAAGAGCACAAAGGAAGCAATTAACACAAATTGCATGACTGAACAGTTGAATGGTAATAGTTCACATTCATGTATCAACTACAATATATCTTCTCTGTTCTAAATGCTTGCCATGTATTTATTTAATTCTCATAACAACCCAGTGAGGTAGGTCAGATTATTATTATTGCCATTTTAAAGTCAAAGAAATCTAGACATAGGAGGGTTAAGCAGGCTGTCCAAGGACACAAAGCTAGTAAATAGCAGAGCCTGGATTGAACTCCTGGTAGTGTGACTGCAGAGTTCATGTTCCTAAGCACAAATTCTATGCAGCATCTGAGCAAGGAATGACCTTTCTCTTATCTAAGATAGTCAAGGAATGCCTCTGAGGAGCTGACATTTGAGTTGGTCCTTAAGGATGAGAAGATTCCCCAAAGGAAAGAGATGAAGTAGGGCACTCCAGGCAGATACAAAGACCAGCACAAAAGTTTGCGCAAAGAGGAAAATTTCTAAGGGCTGAGCAAAGGGAGGGGAGAGGTGGGGTTGGGAGGGTGGTAGAACATGAGGTGCCAGAGGGAGCACGGCCCCAGGAGTCAGCACCTGTGTGCCAGGACTATGATTTATACATGGTCCTGAAAAAAAAGACACCCCAGAAGATGGGAGGGACAAGGAAGGGGTTCTTTGGCAATTACTCTCCCCATTTCCCACTAACTCCTAAACAGACAGTCTCAGAATGACATTTTGCTTGTTGCTCTCAATTACTTTCTCATGGGCTCTCCCACTTCCATTATACAGCCGGTGACCTTGCTTAAGGAATCACAGTGAGTTTGACACCATCTGGCCAGATTTTCCTTTAAGACCACTGCACCCAGGCCCACATATATCCCTCTATACACCATATCTACACCTATCTTTTCATCTTTTTTTCTGCCAGCTCAAAAGAAAGACGTGTGCTCTCTCTTTCTTCTATCAAGGCTCTGGATCCTATACCTGTCCATCTCCAGGTGCTGCCTTTATGTCAACGTTACCCCTCAGTCCGCAGCATCCTTCATCTCTCTGCGGGAGCATAATGAGTTCACTCTTTGCATAGAAACCCTAATTCAATCCAACCCCTTCAACCACCATCCTGTTTTTCTCCTTCTTTTCACAGTCCAAACTCCCTATTGAAGTGTCCTGTATCCATTCTCCTTATCATCATAGCTCAGCTGCCTACAAACTGTCCTCTTTCAAATCACTGAAAATTCTTAAAGGGCTAAGAGTTGAGACCCATGAGTTTGACTCTGAGCTCCACCTAAAGCTAAACCATAAGCAGATTAATGAACTTCTACCAACCCTCAGCTTCCCTGCTTACGAAATGATAATTGTACTACTCCCAAGGTTTGCACACAGTAAATGGATTAGTGCATGTCAAACCCTTCCCACAGTGCCTGACCCACAGTAAGAGCTCAATAAATTTCACGGTCAATGTTGGCAGCAATACCAGAATTGTCATAGATCTCATTCTTGATTTCTCTCTCTCCAATACTCTTTGCAGGTCTTTCCTCCCTCCTCTGAAAATTCTGGTATCACTATACTTGCTGATCCAAAGTATGTTTCCCCATCTGATCTGAATCAGGTCTTAGCAGCATGAAAGCCAACCACTTCCTCCTTCTGGATCTCACCTTCACCACCACCAGACACTCATGGTTTTCCTTCTACCTCATTCAAAAAATACTTCCTTCTTCATTGTCTGAGCTACTTCACCTCATTCATTTCCTAACTGTAATACATGATTCTTTTTCTCTTTTCTTCACTTTCTGTTGTCCTTACTCTGGCACACTCCCCTTCCCTGGGGAGTCCCAGGCCTTTAAATACATCACCAATGATAACTCATACATTTTTATGAGTTTAAATATCTCACCTTAAAATATCTTTAACTATCTTACATATGACAACTCACGCATTTTTATATGTGGCACTGACCCTTGTCTTCTGAAGGCCAGAATCAAGTGTCTGATTTCTTACTTGACATCTCCCCATGGGTACCTTATAAATATTTCACACTTAACAAGATCAAAACAAAATCTGTGACGTCTGCCCCCTGATCCAACCTATTCCACCTCTGGTCTTCTCCATCTCATTGAATGGAACCATCGTCTTTCATTCCCAGTAAGACAGAGAACAATATTTCTCCCTCAAAAAATGCTTTTGAGATCTGTCCTTTCCTCTCTGTCTCTACACTATCACACTAGTGCACACCTCCATTGCCTCTCAGCAAGATTGCTGCACCAGCCACCTTCATGGTCTCTTTTCTTCCACTCCGGCCCATCCACAAGCCATCTCCCACACAGCATCCAGGAATCTTTCCATAGATCAATCTGGTGTCCCTTCTTAGTACACCAGAACAAGTCCAAGCTAAATAGACGACCACTTCGTTTTACAGATGAGAAACATACTGTCCTGCAAATTAAGTAGCTTGCTTAAAGTCATACAGCTAGTTATCAGCAAGGATGAGACTAGAATCAGGTCTCACTTGACCCAGGCCAGGGTGTCACTGCCCCACTACACTGCCTTCAGAAGGCACTTCTTTTTGTGCCTCTTACATTGCCACTTTCTTTAATAAAAATAGCTCCTTACATCTATTTAGTTGGGGTTGGCAAAAGAACAGCACAGAAGTCCAGGCCTGAGTTTATTTAATCAACATTATCAGACCATGATCTACTCCAGCACCAGCTCTAAGTGCTTAACATTGAGGATAATAAAATGCAATCTGAAGAATCCATTTATATTTTCATCATGTCATCAGAAAACCAGAAGGTGCTGTTTATAGTCACAGATTGATAGCCTCCACTAAAAGAAAAATCTAATTAAGAATACAGGCAATGCTCAAAAGTACCCTGGGAGCATTAAATCCTCTGTTCGAGCCATTTTATGCTCTAAACACAGAAAATGGGTCAGTCCAGGAACATGTGAGTGGATTTAGCAGTAACTGTGTTTGCACATCCTCAAGCTGTTCTTTCCTTACAAAGAGAACAGAAACCACAGAGACAGACAACACTCAAAGTGAGCTTTCGCACACATAGTGTTAGTGACTGACTGGAGAGCAAAGAGAAGGGAAAATCCAGAAACAAATGGGCTAGTGAAGTGTTTCAGGGCTACGTGCATTGTCTCCATTGCAAAGAACAGAGATATGCTTCAGCCACTGTGTTACTTTTACCTAGGTATAATGTTGCTTCTTAAATCAATACTTCAGTTCTGGGATAATTGGGCAATTCAGTAACCGTCATCTATTCCTCAGCAGAGTGAAGTATGAAACATTTGAATTAGGCAAATTTGGGTCCAAATGTCAAGTCTGACTCTTAGGAGCTATGAGACAGACCCTAGACAAATGGCTTCACTTCTCTGAGTCTGCTCCCTCATCTTTAAAAGACGGTTTTGTAGAAGTTTGTTTTATGATGTTGTTAGAAGCTAGAAATCATGAGTAGAACCACCTAGTAGGACAGTTAATACTGACTGAAAGTTCTATTACTTTTTTCCCCAAGCTTCCTATCTAAGAAGAAAAATGCACAACTGGAGTGTCTAAATCAGGTGGTTACAATTTTGTTCAGAGATACTGCTCAGGAGGAAGTGTGTATCCTGGAGGCAGGTCTGCCACGTCACAGATGGATCTGGGCTTGTGAGCACTGGGTACAAATCCCACAGGGGGCTGACGCAATAACCTCCTATACGTGCTGTCTGGGTTAAATGAGACCATGTGGAAATGCCTGTGCAAATTCAGAATATGACACATTTTATAAGAGAATTGGCCTTCAAAAAGCCAATGTCATGAAGAAAGGGAGAGAGCTGCTCTTCTAAAATAAGAGGCTTTAAGTAAGAGATACAACAGCTAACTACATTGTTCCTTAAGGAAATCCTAGTTTAAAAGAATTTTTATAGATGACATTTTGAGCAGAGTTGGAGAAATATGAATATATTTTGGTCATTTGATAATATTAGGGCATAACTTCCTTATTAAGAGTGACAATGGCACAGTGGTTATGTAGGAGAATATTCTTACACTTTCAAAATGCACAGAAAAGTATTTAGAGAGAAAGAGGTCTAACATCTGCAACTTAGTTTGAAATGGTTGAAAAAATATTAGGGGTGTGTGTGTGTGTGTGTCTGTGTGTGTGTGTGTGTGTGTGTGTGTGTATGAGAAGCAAATACAGAAAATGTTTACAATTATTGAAACTAGGTGGTGGGTAAATGGGTTTTTTGACCCAATCTTTCTTCTTTACTTCCTTTGTTTTTCCTTCCTTCCTTCCCTCCTTCCTTCTTCTTTCAAATGTTTTGTAATGTTTGGAATAAAATATTGTCAGCCAGGACTGAAAGTCACTCAGTAGTCCCCAGAGTATCCTTGGGTCAACCACCTATCCAGTGCCTTCTCATAGAGGTACTTTACTGATGACAGTGAAATCTGTCATTTCATTTATATTCAACCACTTTCGCCTGCTCAGTACACAGAATGGCACTTGCCAGCCATCACATCGACATGAGGTTAGCTCTGAGGATGGGAAGGAAGGAGGGGTCAAGCCCCTTGGCTTCCTGATTTGGGGCAAAGAACTGAAACTAGAGGCTCTGCCAAGCACACACAGTCTTGTGACAGTTGTAGAGTGGTTGGAAAACTGATCGATTTCACCATTTGGTATTCTAATAACTGAATAATTTTTAGCTAAGAATCCAAAGTAACCACAAAACTGTTGTACTTCACCAGTACTTGGCATTTAAAAAGGCATCCAAGTCAAGTCAGAAAATGACTAGAATTCACCCAAACAAGTTATTAGATTACCAAATGAAAACAAGACATGATAAAATGCTCATTATACAGTTAGGATAATGACATTCACACAGCCTAGCCTTTAAAAAGTTGGTAAGACTTGGGCAGCACAAGTATGAAGAAAAGTACGGATATGATCGACCTAAAATGAAGAGACTGACTTAGAGAAGGAGGGGATGAACCATCACCCCTGGGAGGGAGCCCAGGAATGGCTTTCCAGGCGGCAAGATTCTACTTGTTGATTTGGATCGTTTCTTGCTGCAGTGATTCCCACAGTGCTCACCTTAAATAATTAACTAAGCTATGTATTGGTTTGATGTGGTTTTCTGTACTTGTGTTATAGTTTGCAATTAAGAAGATTTTAAAGGGCGGATGAGGAATGCATAGGCTAACCTCCACAGTGAGTCAACCTTACTCTTTTTCTCTCATTAGTAACTAAAGCCTTTTTCCATTTGGTTTTACTCAGAAAAGACTTTTAATGAGAAAATAACACTTTTAAAAGGCTTTTCATTCAAGTGTAACAGAAATACACCTCCATCTAATAATCAAATGGTACTGGGATGAAAAATAGAAAATATACATGCCTGCTGCTTAGTATATTTTAAAACAAACATTTGACTATCAGATAAAGGAGCTAATTTTCTGTCTGGCTTTGGGAAATAAAAGACATAACATCTTCTAAGAGTTTCTAAGCCACTTGAAAGGCTCTGGGCATGTACTTGGGGCTGGGAATGGCCACACTGCCCCTCACCTCCATCTTCTGTCAGTGGTTCTTCAGTTTGAATCACACAGTTGTCTAACAACACCTACTCAGCATTGGTAGGAGGCCAAAAGTCAAGACAATTGTGTTCTAGCCACAGTTCTGCTAATACCCAAGGGCTTCCAGCAAATCACTTCCCTTCTCTAAGTCTAGAGAGTTCTGCGCAAATCTACATCTTTCTGAACCTTCTTCTACCCTAAGCTCTCACTTTGAAATTCTGATGATAATAGTAACAGCATCATTTATTGAAACTTAACTGATTCATTTCCTCTTCAGCTCTCCAGTGTGGTAGTCAGGTCACCTCCAGGTTGAAGCCTGCACGAGGGCGCCCAGCTGAGGGGACAAGTTGGGGATAAAAGCCAGTCTGTCCTCGTCAAACCACGTAAACTCTTCTGAGGGAAAAATCCTGTTTTCCTAATTCATACAAAGCCACTGTCTGTCTCCAGGCCCATACAGTCCACCCTGAAATGTCTTTTCAATTTATATAAAGGTGCTCAGGTACTTATACAAAGGTACCTGAGGTAGGTAATAATATTATTACCTGTTTTCCAGGTGAAGAAACTGAAGTACAGAACACTAAGTTCTGTACTTTGCCCAGTTTCACAAAGCTGGCAGAGGCAGAGCCAGGACACTAAGCCAGACAGTCTGACTCCTGACCCATGTTCATAACCAGTATGCTATGCTGCCTAAGTGTGTCTTATGTCCCTTCTGATCTTTCCTCATTATCAGTGGAGTTATAAAGATCTGACTTCCCACTGCCTATGCCACCTTCTTCTCTCTTCAGTGTGCCTTCTCCTTAAACTCAGAATAAGAAAATAAACTCCCAAATCCAGAAAAATGTCAAAATTTCTGTACATTTTATCATCAGTTCACTCAATACCATGGGGGTGGAATAATAACAATCTTGGTGATGTCACTGGATTATTATCTCTGTATTAAAAAAAAATCATCACAAATAACCAAAGAATCCAAATTGAATTAATCCTGATAGATCTTGACCCTATATGGAATGAAAAGTAAATATCCATTAAAGAGGAGTGGAAGGGATGAGAAAGAATGCAAGGTATCTCATTCAAGACCAATGGGCATTTCTTTTTTTTTTTTTTTTTAATTTTTAAAAAAATTTTTCCTCCTGCCATAAAAATACAGTAATTTGCTTAAAAAAAAAAAAAGCTCTGAATAAGTGTTCTGGTTTCCTCTCACTCACCTAATATGTGCCTCAGCAATAGCAGTTTGTAAATCATTAAGACAGCAGGCTTAAGACTGAGGCTCAAAGGATCTTTCTTCACTTGGAAGTGCCAGTATGCTCTGGAACCTGCTTGCTCTATCCTCTCTTCTCCATGTGCTGACAACTGGAACCACTGATTTAAAAATCATCAGATAGTGTTGAACTCTTGTCTATTCTATTAGTTTAAGTGAATGTAACTTACCTTTAGCATTATATTCAGAAAAATACTTAGGCCTTAAGGTCCCCAAAAATTTGGAGTGCTGAACTAGACAACCACCCTAAAGACACTTCTGACAGAAGTAATGCCTTACTTAAAGAGAGGTTTCCCAAGCTCGCCGTTAGGACCTAAGTATACACAGACGACACCGATGCCAGTCGCTCTGCACACAGTTTACTCTTCAGGCAGTCCTCTGCCTTGGTCAGCTTTAATGAGGCCCGCGTCCGGCAGGAAAGTGCGTGGTGCACCAGATTCACCCACTCTTAAGTTGCTACTGTTTTCTCTTCTTCACTGAAAGGTTGTACTGAGCCAGGCTTTACCCATGACAGGCCAGCAACATGAACACTTTTATTGTGCTGTTCTTCAGGCTTTTTCTGAGTCAGGATCTTCTCTCTGGCTTCATCATGTACAGAAGGATTCCATGGAGAGAAACTAATTGTATAGGGGTCTTCTATTTTAGGCTGGTCAAACAAACGAGCCGTGCACACCTTAACACTGTCAACCACTTTACTTTTAAAAAGCTGAATATCTTTTTCATACAGCACAGCGGCCTCTGGGTTGAGAGGGCTTGTGGTGTCAATCTTGTAGAAAACTCTCCTGGCATACATTAATACTTGCCAAATATGATTATGGTCACACCTCCATTTTGCAAATGCTCTCTTCACATCTAGTTCACCTGAGGTGGGGTCAACGAGCGGGTGAAAGACGGGAATATCAAACACCAAGCATGGACAATCACCATCTGGGCAGTTATCAGGGATATAAACTGTAAATTTAAATACACCATCTTGATAAAGTCCATGCCGTATGAACATTACTCCAAACCACAAATTCTGCAAGAAGAGACTATTCCAGGTAGAAGGGTCCATAAGAAGCCTGTGTACCATTTGTTGACTGTGCTGCTGGGGCAGGAGATGTAGGCTTAGTTATGGGCAAAGCATTTTTGGGAATAGAAGGCAGCTGTTTCTTTGGAGCAGATCGTGGAGGACTGGTTATCACATCCCCTGTTAGTGTCTTCTCTTCACCATCAGATCGTTTGCGTACAGAGCTTGTAGACATGCTCCAGAAAGGGTTCATAACGTGTACTCCAAACAAATTCAGTGGTCTGTGTCATCAAACTCATTCTCAGAATTCACTTTACCTCGATGTTTTCAACACAAGGCTCCTGGCTGCTGACGGCCACTGCGGCATCTCCGGCCGCTGAGCCTGCCGGGCACAGGCCTGCTCCCCTCCCAGCCCCGCCCTGCTCTCGGCGTCGGGCTCCGCCCCCTGGGCCTATGCTTCACCCAGCCTCTCAGCGCCAAGTGGTTTCCACACCTGTCCGTGAATGGGCATTTCTACAACAAAATATTTACCTACCAATCTTCCTCTGGCACTTTACATTTACAAATAATATATTATGGCAGGAAACCCATTATTTTGGCTGGTTGGCGATGACGACAGCGGGTGGTAATCACAGCCCTCTACAAGGGACCTTACTGACACTACAGTGTGGTGGCTGTCCCAAATGAAAAAGCAGCCCCATTGGGCCATGGAAAGGAGTGAGCATTGTTCAGGCTCTGCATTCAGCTCCCTACCTCCTCCTGCACAACGTGCACATCCACAAGGAGGGAGTCCTGTCCTTAGGGTATTACAAAGAACTAAGAAAATCGTGTGACTGCAGGCTACTCCAGATGAATTAAAGAAAAGACAAGAAGGCTATTCTTTCTAAACCTAATAGGTGAGAGCCATGTTTAACCAAAAGCAAAACAAAACCAACAATGGGGTCTCCTTCCCAGGCATTACCTTGAAGATTTTCATTAACCAAAAGATCAGGGGGAGGAAAAATAGAGCAAAAGGTTTAAAAGATGACTGTTATTGTTACAACATTGTGCCATGTTCAAAGAGGTCCTTGATTATATTTTAAAAACCCTTTAGAATCAAGTCATCCTGAGAGATGCCTAGAACCTATGGGTTTCTGCTAAATGCTGAACAACTGGTTCTTCTGGGGAGAAAAGGGGAGGGAAGCCCTAACCTAGACCACTTGCCAATCTCCATGCTATAAAAATTCCCACCACTGCCAACTTCATGCTCAACCTGACATCACTGATCACAGAATGAAGAGATGTGCACAATCTCCTCTCCTGAGTCATTGGAGCTGGCTAAAATATACAACTGTGAAATCACAATCTATAGTACATACACATTATGGTGCCAACAGTTACATGCAATGCTTTATTGTATCACAATTTCTAACTATGCATCTGTGATGGAGAATTTATCAATAATTGAAAACAAAGCATGTAACTATACAAACATTTAAATGCTTCTAAGTTTGCATACAGTCGCCATCATATAGAAAGACACAACCACTATGATGACATAAGCCTATAATCCTTTCAGATGGCTGTTTCCAATTTCCTGGCTACAGGTAGGCAACAGAAAGCAAGCAAAAATCTCTACTAAATTCCTTAAAGTCAGAGCAGTAACCGTAGGCCAAAGAATAGGCCTTTCTCAAGCATTTAAAACCAAGTTTTACTTTTATCCTCCTGAAGTAAATGTTCCCTAGCTATAGAACATTCTCAGGTTCCTGAAAGCATATATACTATCTAGTTCTGAACTGGAAACATATTTCTTCCTCCTCCACTTATAGGAGGGCCAAGAATGATAGCAAAGCTAGTAACTGTACAATCCATTCCAATGTAGACAGTCATAATAATTTCTAACTCAATAAGTTTGTAGGCAATAAACTAGGTTGTAAAAACTTTTTAGAGGCAAGGGAAAAACACACCCCACTTCCAACATTTGGACACAAACTATCCAAAGAGTCTTCTGCTGGGGGAAGAAGGGGGCTGGTAACGAGTAGAACCAGCAGAGCGGGCCAGTTGCTGTTTCACGGCTGATTGACACAGAGGGCAGTTGTTTGTGAACGGAAGAAAGGGGGGACTAAGGCGGTTTGCAACAATCAACAGCTCTGTTCTTTCTTTCTTCTTTTTTTTTAAATTGCTAGAACACCTGCTGCCTTAGTCTCTTCAGCCTCATTCATATGTAACATGGTGGCGGTGATGGCCCCGGGCTGCGCGCAAGGACAGCCTTCCCAACATCGCCAAGAGCTGGCAGCGAATAGATGGCAGGTTTCCTCTCCCCACTCTCGGTCCTGGCAGGTCCTTCAAAGATCCGCTCACAGCAAAATGTATACAACTGTCATTTATGGCATTGGGAGGGGTTAAAATGCAAAGACAACACTTGTTCTTCCCGTGATGTCTTTAGTGGGATTCAATTATTATTTCCCGGGGATTGGCCTTCACATCTCCTCTTTGGGTTACCCAAGACAGGAAGTACTTGGAGAAGCACTTCTCGAAGTGTCCCACAGAATCCTAGTTAAGGACGTAAAGAGATGTGATGTGGAAAAATGGCTCCGTGGTCAAGGAAATTTGGGGAATGCCGTGTTTTAAAAAAACCTGTTTTTTAACTTTGAGCTTCTCAAAGCCAGGGGAGGATAAAATAGTATTTCCCAGTCTGTCTAACCAAGACCTCTTTTTGAGAAAAGTCTCCAGTGGGTGGGACCAGTCTTCAGTAAAATGTGCATTAGGAAACTCTAGCTTTCTGCAGAACTGGCTAACTCATAGACCCAGGGGACTCAACACATGCTTGTATGGCCTTGATTGTGTTGGACCACCTGGTACTTAAAAAAATTTGGATAAGCCACCAAACTTTAAAAATCAGAAGAGTTAATATCCAAATAACAAGAAAAATGTTTTTTTTATTGCTCTGGGAAAAAAATAAACTAATGGGCCCCATGGTGCCCACAGACTGGCCTTCTCTGTGCAAAATATTTTAAACCACAAAGGAATTTAAAAAACAAGTTATATAAGGCATCCAGTTTATAGTGAAGTTAAGGAAAGAAAAATTACAAATGCACTTGTATATAGATGTTCAGAGAAGTAAAACAAGGCAAGTGAGAGGGGTCTAGAAACTGGGAATGAGCTCAGATTAGCAGGCAGAAAGGAAGAATGTGTGCAGAGCTAAAGGAACCTCCAAGAACACAAGCACTGGGCTGGAATCAATAAGTCATAAAAATAGAGCACAGCCTACTTCAAAATATAGGTATACATTTGTTTAAATTTGCATCTTAACTGAGGAACACAACAGTCAGGAATTTTAACAATTAAGTAGCTCTGAGTCATCACTAGGGTCAAATCAAGCCATTCCGCCATTAAATCAAGTCTCTAGGAGGATAAAGAAGTCATAAAAATAGAGCACAGCCTACTTCAAAATATAGGTATACATTTGTTTAAATTTGCATCTTAACTGAGGAACACAACAGTCAGGAATTTTAACAATTAAGTAGCTCTGAGCCATCACTAGGGTCAAATCAAGCCATTCGGCCATTAAATCAAGTCTCTAAGAGGATAAACACTAGATACTTCTTAGATATATGACTAAGTAATTCCCAAAACAATTTCTATCAAATGCCAGGTGCAAAAGCAATTATGTTAAAAGTCCCTGCCAGTTCCCCAGTTCTGGGATAGCAGGGGCTCCAAGAACCAGTGAACCAGTTCAAAAATAATTCTGGAACCTCAGAGATCTTATTACTAAGAAACAGAAATAGATTTTTCAAGTGCTCGCTTTGAAATATTAAGCACTATTCCACCCAGATCTTTCCACCATCCTGGAACATTTATTAAAACCAGTTCAAAGTGAGTCAGCTTCTAAACAAAAGCTTCACCTTGCCTGAAGTCATGATGCACAGTAGTTTATCACACCACAGAGTGTGATAGCACAGTCTAAAGTATAAAAAAAACATACAAAAATATTTTCTTATTAAGAAGTTAGATCTAACATATGATAGTGGCTCAAAATGTGTTTCTCAATCTGAATTAAGATTTAACTGTTGCTGTTCTATAATTTCCATTATTTTTCACATAATTATTTTTCTAAGATTTCTACTAATACCACAAACCCCAACCCCCAGACTTGGTTAGTCTTCTATCTATATTCTCAAAAGAATGCCTTGCTTTGAAAATTCTGGCATTCTAAGATACAAAAAAGATCACTCTCCAAAACTAGGGAGCTACCAGAAATTTTCCTTAACCTTAGCACCTTTTTCTCCCCCTAAGCAAGAATTGCCTCCTTCTTTCTGACCAAGTCCTTCCAACCCAGGCCCTTGTTTCTGCTGCCTCCCGCTCTGATCTCCTCCCCTCTTTCCTCCTCACACTGCTGATCAAGCTGGGGGATCTTCAGAATACCTTTTTGTATATGGCAAATTTTGATGCAAATATTTTTAAATGTTTCCTACCACCCTGACCTTAAGTCCTAACTCCTTAGATACTAATCTTGGAATCTGCTGATCTTGGAATCTGCTGTATGAGTCAACTTGTGTGAATGTACCGCATATATCCATGCCTCTTTGCATTTGCTCATGCTGTCGCCAATACCTGGAATGCTTCATTCAGTATTTATTTATGTCCAATCCAGTTTCAAATTTCAAGATCCAATACTCTTTAAGATTTCCCCAAAACACCCACTAAGCCCTAAATCCTTAGTAAACCAAATTACTGACCCCCAAAGCACTTACTGTCTTTTGTACATGAAACAGAGTTTATAATCAGAAGATCTGGGCTTAAATCACCTCCACCACTAACTAGCTATGAGATTTGGGGAAGATACGTCTGCACTGTAGCTCCTTCTCACCTATAAAATAGAGAAAACAATAGCACTGATCTTAGGTCAAGGATTAAATGAGATTATGTATATGAGGGCATATGAAAATCACTAATGTAATTTACCTTGAAATGTCATTAATGTTTGTATGTTTTGTTCCTGTGTCCCTCGGTAAACTCATACATACAACAATCATTTACAGAGCACATATTCTGTGCCTGACAGTAGTGATGCAGCCTGTGAATTTGTGGCAACTTCTAGTAGACAAGACAAGTAATAACAAGATAGCATAGTAGTAGGCAGTGATAAGAGTTATGAAGAACAACAGAGCAAAACAAAGGGATAAAAAGTGGCAAAGAATAGATTGCTTCTTGAGATATTTTTGATTGAAAGGCTTCTCCAAGAAAGTGACACACAATCAGTGACATGAATGAAGAGGTAGCCAGCAATGCTCATGTCTGAGGGAAAGCATTCCAGGCAGAGAAATGCAAGTTCAAGGCCCACAGGTGGGTGTGAGTATGGAGTGTCTGTAAAGAAAAAGGCAAATACAGCTGAAATGGAGCCAATAAAGGTGGCAGGGTGGTGAGTGTAGAGAGGCAGCTAACAGCCTTATTGGTGATAACAAGGACCTTGGAACTTAGTCTCAGTGTGTTCAAAGCCACTGAAAATAGAGTTTTGAGTAAGGAAGTGATGTGAGTTGATTAACATTTTGAAAAATTACTCTGCCATTGTATGGAGAATTGCCATGGGGGAGCAGGTGGGTAAGACTGGGGACAGAAAGACCATTGGGGATACAATGGCATAGGCTAGGTAAGATAGTAACTTGGACTAGGGCGGTAGCTGAGGGCATGGTAAGTGATCAGGCCCCAGGTTTATTTTGAAGGTAGAAGCTAAAAGATTTGCTGATAGGCTAAGAAAACATGAGTTATTAGCAAAGGGGAAGAATCAGGAATGTCTGTACATTTTGACCTTGAGCAACAGAGTATAAGGAAGACTTGGAGAGGAACAGCCTTTGAAAGAAAAAAGAAGAGCTGTATTTTGTTCCTATTAAGTTTGAGATAACTATCTGATAACTAAGTGGGGACACTGAGGACATAGATATATCAGAGCTCAAAGGAAAGGACAGAGCTAGAGATATATATTTGGATGTGGACCGCAGGATAAGATCACCCATGGAGTATGGAATAGAAGAGGTCCAAGAATAGAATATTGGGGCCAGCCAAAAATTAAAATTCAGGAAAGAGAGGAGAGCCCAGGAAGGACTGGCCAATGACTTAGTATACCAATTATCAGGTGAGGACGTTCTGGAAGCCAAGGGAGAAAAAGTATCTGAAGAGAGAAGGAGTGGTTAAAGGTCCAATGATATTGAAAGGTTGTATATAATGAGAACTGGGAACTGTCCATAGGGCTTGGGCAATAAAGGAGACAGGTAAGGTTAACATGAGTAATTTCTATGCAATAGTGAGGATGCAAGTACACTGGAGTGGATAAAGGGAGGAAAGCATAGCCAACTCTTTGAATGAGTAGACACAAAGAAGTAGGTGGAGATGGATGTGTATTTAGAAATGGCACATGCTAAAGAACAACCCAGTAGAAGAAAGAGAAGTCAGTGATACAGAAAAGAGGGATGACAATTGAGGGAACAAAGAGTGAACATGTGCAGGAAAGTAGATCACAATGGTAAGGTCTGGCCTTTCATGTACAGGAAGAGATCACCCATCATAACAGAAGGAAAGCAAAGTAAATGCAGGTACAGATGCAGGGTAGACAATAAGTTTGATGGTGGGAAGATTAGCAGTTCTCTTCAGATTGCTTTTTAGAAGCTCTGGTTGAGGGCAAGAAAAGGAGAATGGTGTTGGAAGTTTAGGAAAGAAAACAGTGAAAGGCAGGGATAGTGAACTGATACCTGGGTGTGAGTAAGTGTGGGCTGCCATGTGATGGTGCATTCCTCCCTCATCCCCTTCTTTGACTCTCCATAGTTTTGTGACTGTTTTCCATCAGCACAAAATCCTAGAATATATGCTTAAAGATGAGCCTAATTTCTTTGAGAAACTCAAAACCTGAAATTCAGAAGGAACTCAAAGCTAGAAGCTCTTTGCAAGTTTTTCAAAACCATTAATGACATTATCCTGAAAAGGGATGTTAAACTAAAAGGAAAGTTTATCTGAAATATGAGTAGCCAGCCATGCCCTGGACACTGTGGAAAATGCATAGGACAGCAAGTATGGTGCACAGTCCACGTTCAGAGTCACCATCATCTCTCATTTTGATAAGGACACAGGAGTCATTGACAAGTGGGATATTCCAGAAAAACAACACTTCAAAGACTTGGGAAATCTATTACTGACTTAAAGGAGGAGGCAGAAAACAGATCAGCATGGTATGACTTTTGAGTTGCGACCACACTTGGATCTGGAGTAACATGAAGTATCCTATTTCCCCTGAAGGTCAACAGAGGTGGAAGAGTGTCAGTCATTCAAATGCAGTTGGCTTCATTTCAACTGTTGTGGGGGGTAGTGGCTTAAAGATATCAATGTCCAGCAACTAAGAGGTACAGCTTACTGACTTTCCACGTTCTGAGATGTACCATGGTCTGCAGCCCGATGGAGCCATACAATGGCCTACAAATATCATCCCTCCATGGGATGAAAGCCTGGCAGATGATATGGTGAAAGCTGTCCACTGGATTCCGTTCACATGGAGCCATGATGATAAGTTCTCTGCTGAGTCTTTTGGGAAGAAGGGTTTGCAAATCACCAAAATAAACACCTGGCCTGGGTTTCCTAGGTTAATATGACAGCTCTGCAGCTTCTTAAAAATAAGAGTTTCTCCCCAGGTGAGGTTCATGCACATTCCCAAGAGACAAAAGCCCAAAGTCAGAAATCTGAGGGGCTACCCACATGCTCCATTGACCAAATAACAGACAGTAAGAGTGTATAAAGGCAAACAGGACTGCAAATGGTAGCTGGAGTGTCATCCCCAACTCTGATCTTATCTGAATGAGAAAAAAACAGATACCTGATAATGAAGGGCTACAAGCCTTACCCAAAATTCTTCAAGGTAATTTATAATTTTTTAGAGTTTAAAATGGTAATATAATGTATGTACTTCCTATTATGGATTCCTCCAAGGGATCAAGAAAAGTGTTTTATAATCAAATACTGTATTTTCATGGCAAAATGTTTGAATGTTCACATTCAATGAAGTCAAAAAAGGGAAAATAATGAAAAACATGAAGTCATTTCAGATCAGGTCAGAGTTTTGCTACTACATGAATTACAAAAGGAAGAAAGGGAGGGAGAGAGGGAGGGAAATTTAAAACAAACAATAAAAATGTTCAAAACATAATTAAAAGAAAGCTTCCAGATCACCAAGATGGCAGCGTGAGTAGAGCAGCGGGAATCTCCCAAAACTACATAATCTATGAAAATATAACAAAGACAACTCTTCCTAGAATAGAGACCAGAGGGCACAGGACAACATCCAGACGACATCCACACCTACGAGAACACAGCGCCTCGTGAAGTGGGTAAGATATAAGCCCCAGCCCTGCGGGACCCAAGCGCCCCTCCCCCCAGCTCCTGGCGGGAGGAGAGGAGTTGGAGCGGGGAGGGAGAGGGAGCCCAGGACTGCTGAACACCCAGCCCCAGCCATCCGCACCAGAGCGTAGACACAGTGCATGCGTGGGGTGCTGGAAACTAGGGAAACAGGGCAGCAAAACCGGTGAGCAGGTACCAGAGGGCGGCACCGGAGAACAAAGAAAAGCGAGCAGACATTTTTTTTTTTTTTTTTTGGTGAGTGCTTTTTGGAAGTCTAAAAGGGACAGGGACCTCAATACTAGGGAAACAGGGCAGCAAAACCGGTGAGTGGGTGCCTGAGGCCAGCGCCGGAGAACAAAGAAAAGCGAGTGGCCATATTTTTTTTTTCCTTTTTTTGGCGAGTGCTTTTTGGAAGTCTTAAAGGGACAGGGACCCCAATACTAGTGAAATAGGGCAGCAAGACCAGTGAGTGGGTGCCTGAGGCCAGTGCCTGAGGACAAAGAAAAGTGAGCGGTTTTTTTTTTAATAATTTATTTAATTTATTTAATTTTATTTTTTTTGCTGTTTTGTTTTTGTGAGTGCTTTTTGGAAGTCTTAAAGGGGCAGGGCGGGACACTTAGTCCAGAGGTAGGGAATCTGGGGATCTCTGGGCACTCTAACCCCCTGGGCAGGAGGGAGCACGGAGGTCCCTTACGGAGATAAATAGCCTCCCAGCCGCTCCCACTCCACTGCGGCTCCACCATTTTGGAGCAGCAGCCTGAGCCAGGTCACGCCCACAGCAACAGCAGAGATAAACTCCATAGCAGCCGGGCAGGAAGCAGAAGCCCTGTCTGCGCACAGTTGCCCAGCACAAGCCACTAGAGGTCGCTGTTCTCCCAGGAGAGGAAGGCCACAAACCAACAAGAAGGGAAGTTCTTCCAGCCGTCACTCGTTCCAGCTCTGCAAACTATTTCTATCACCATAAAAAGGCAAAATTACAGGCAAACCAAGATGACAGAGGCAATACCAGAGAAGGAGACAGACCTAACCATTCTTCCTGAAAAAGAATTCAAAATAAAAATCATAAACATGCTGACGGAGATGCAGAGAAATATGCAAGAGCAATGGGATGAAGTCTGGAGGGAGAAAACAGATGCCAGGAAGGAGATTACAGAAGTGAAACAAATTCTGGAAGGATTTATGAGCAGAATGGATAAGATGCAAGAGGCCATTGAAGGAACAGAAACCAGAGAACAGGAATGCATAGAAGCTGACATAGAGAGAGATAAAAGGATCTCCAGGAATGAAACAATATTAGGAGAACTGTGTGACCAATCCAAAAGGAACAATATCCATATTATAGGGGTACCAGAAGAAGAAGAAAGAGGAAAAGGAATAGAAAGTGTCTTTGAAGAAATAATTGCTGAAAACTTCCCTAAACTGGGGGAGGAAATAATCGAACAGACCACAGAAATACACAGAACCCCCAACAGAAACGATACAAGGAGGACAACGCCAAGACACATAATAATTAAAATGGCAAAGATCAAGGACAAGGAAAGAGTTTTAAAGGCAGCTAGAGAGAAAAAGGTCACCTATAAAGGAAAACCCATCAGGCTATCATCAGACTTCTTGACAGAAACCCTACAGGCCAGAAGATAATGGCACGATATATTTAATGCAATGAAACAGAAGGGCCTTGAACTAAGGATACTGTATCCAGCACGATTATCATTTAAATATGATGGTGGGATTAAACAATTCCCAGACAAGCAAAAGCTGAGGAAATTTGCTTTCCACAAATCACCTCTACAGGGCATCTTACAGGGACTGCTCTAGACGGGAGCACTCCTAAAAAGAGCACAGAACAAAACACCCAACATATGAAGAATGGAGGAGGAGGAATAAGAAGGGACAGAAGAAAAGAATCTCCAGACAGTGTATGTAACAGCTCAATAAGCGAGCTAAGTTAGGCAGTAAGACACTAAAGAGGCTAACCTGGAACCTTTGGTAACCACGAATTTAAAGCCTGCAATGGCAATAAGTACATATCTCTCAATAGTCACCCTAAATGTAAATGGACTTAATGCACCAATCAAAAGACACAGAGTAATAGAATGGGTAAAAAAGCAAGACCCATCTATATGCTGCTTACAAGAAACTCACCTCAAACCCAAAGACATGCACAGATGAAAAGTCAAGGGATGGAAAAACATTTCAGGCAAACAACAGCGAGAAGAAAGCAGGGGTTGCGGTACTAGTATCAGACAAACTAGACTTCAAAACAAAGAAAGCAACAAGAGATAAAGAAGGACACTACATAATGATAAACGGCTCAGTCCAACAAGAGGATATAACCATTCTAAATATATATGCACCCAACACAGGAGCACCAGCATATGTGAAACAAATACTAACAGAACTAAAGGGGGAAAAAGACTGCAATGCACTCATTTTAGGAGACTTCAACACACCACTCACCCCAAAGGATAGATCCACCAGGCAGAAAATAAGTAAGGACACGGAGGCACTGAACAACACAGTAGAACAGATGGACCTAATAGACATCTATAGAACTCTACATCCAAAAGCAACAGGATATACATTCTTCTCAAGTGCACATGGAACATTCTCCAGAATAGACCACATACTAGCCCACAAACACTAAATTCCAAAATATTGAAATTCTACCAACCAACTTTTCAGACCACAAAGGTATAAAAGTAGAAATAAATTCTACAAAGAAAACAAAAAGGCTCACAAACATATGGAGGCTTAACAACATGCTCCTAAATAATCAATGGATCAACAAACAAATTAAAATAGAGATCAAGGAATATATAGAAACAAATGACAACAACAACACAAAGCCCCAACTTGTGTGGGACACAGCGAAAGCAGTCTTAAGAGGAAAGTATATAGCAATCCAGGCACACTTGAAGAAGGAAGAACAATCCCAAATGAATTTTCTAACATCACAATTATTGAAACTGGAAAAAGAAGAACAAATGAGGCCTAAAGTCAGCAGAAGAAGGGACATAATAAAGATCAGAGAAGAAATAAACAAAATTGAGAAGAATAAAACAATAGCAAAAACCAATGAAACCAAGAGCTAGTTCTTTGAGAAAATAAACAAAATAGATAAGCCTCTAGCCAAACTTATTAAGAGAAAAAGAGAATCAATACAAATCAACAGAATCAGAAATGAGAACAGAATAATCAGGACAGACTCCACAGAAATACAAAGAATTATTAAAGACTACTATGAAAACCTATATGCCAACAAGCTGGAAAACCTAGAAGAAATGGACAACTTCCTAGAAAAATACAACCTTCCAAGACTGACCAAGGAAGAAACACAAAAGTTAAACAAACCAATTATGAGCAAAGAAATTGAAACGGTAATCAAAAAACTACCCAAGAACAAAGCACCCAGGCCAGATGGATTTACCTCGGAATTTTATCAGACACACAGAGAAGATATAATACCCATTCTTCTTAAAGTTTTCCAAAAAATAGAAGAGGAAGGAATACTCCCAAACTCATTCTCTGAAACCAACATTACCCTAATACCAAAACCAGGCAAAGACCCCACCAAAAAACAAAATTACAGACCAATATCCCTGATGAATGTAAATGCAAAAATACTCAATAAAATATTAGCAAACCGAATTCAAAAGAATATCCAAAAGATCATACACCATGACCAAGTGGGATTCATCCCAGGGATGCAAGGATGGTAAAACATTCGAAAATCCATCAACATCATCCACCACATCAACAAAAAGAAAGACAAAAACCACATGATCATCTCCATAGATGCTGAAAAAGCATTTGACAAAATTCAACATCCATTCATGATAAAAACTCTCAGCAAAATGGGAATAGAGGGCAAGTACCTCAACATAATAAAGGCCATATATGATAAACCCACAGCCAACATCATATTTAATAGCGAGAAGCTGAAAGCTTTTACCCTAAGATCAGGAACAAGACAGGGATGCCCACTCTCCCCACCGTTATTTAACATAGTACTGGAGGTCCTAGCCACAGCAATTAGACAAAACAAAGAAATACAAGGAATTCAGATTGGTAAAGAAGAAGTTAAACTGTTACTATTTGCAGATGATATGATACTGTACATAAAAAACCCTAAAGACTCCACTCCAAAACTACTAGAACTGATATTGGAATACAGCAAAGTTGCAGGATACAAAATTAACACACAGAAATCTGTAGCTTTCCTATACACTAACAATGAACCAATAGAAAGAGAAATCAGGAAAACAATTCCATTCACAATTGCATCAAAAAGAATAAAATACCTAGGAATAAACCTAACCAAAGAAGTAAAAGACCTATACCCTGAAAACTACAAGTCACTCTTAAGAGAAATTAAAGGGAACACTAACAAATGGAAACTCATCCCATGCTTGTGGCTAGGAAGAATTAATACTGTCAAAATGGCCATCCTGCCCAAAGCAATATATAGATTTGATGCAATCCCTATCAAATTACCAGCAACATTCTTCAATGAACTGGAACAAATAATTCAAAAATTCATATGGAAACACCAAAGACCCCAAATAGCCAAAGCAATCCTGAGAAAGAAGAATAAAGTAGGGGGGATCTCACTCCCCAACTTCAAACTCTACTACAAAGCCATGGTAATCAAGACAATTTGGTACTGGCACAAGAACAGAGCCACAGACCAGTGGAACAGATTAGAGACTCCAGACATTAACCCCAACATATATGGTCAATTAATATTTGATAAAGGAGCCATGGACATACAATGGCGAAATGATAGTCTCTTCAACAGATGGTGCTGGCAAAACTGGACAGCTACATGTAGGAGAATGAAAGGGGGTTTTGTCTAACCCCATGCACAAAAGTAAATTCAAAGTGGATCAAATACCTGAAGTAAGTCATGAAACCATAAAACTCTTAGAAAAAAACATAGGCAAAAACCTTTTGACAGAAACATGAGTGACCTCTTCTTGAACATATCTCCCCGGGCAAGGAAAACAACAGCAAAAATGAACAAGTGGGACTATATAAAGCTGAAAAGCTTCTGTACAGCAAAAGACACCATCAATAGAACAAAAAGGAACCCTACAGTATGGGAGAATATATTTGAAAATGACAGATCCGATAAAGGCTTGACGTCCAAAATATATAAAGAGCTCACACACCTCAACAAACAAAAAACAAACAATCCAATTAAAAAATGGGCAGAGGAACTGAATAGACAGTTCTCCAAAAAAGACATACAGATGGCCAACAGACACATGAAAAGATGCTCCACATCACTAATTATCAGAGAAATGCAAATTAAAACTACAATGAGGTATCACCTCACACCAGTAAGGATGGCTGCCATCCAAAACACAAACAACAACAAATGTTGGCGAGGCTGTGGAGAAAGGGGAACCCTCCTACACTGCTGGTGGGAATGTAAATTAGTTCAACCATTGTGGAAAGCAGTATGGAGGTTCCTCAAAATGCTCAAAATAAACTTACCATTTGAACCAGGAATTCCCCTCCTAGGAATTTACCCTAAGAACACAGCACTCACATTTGAAAAAGACAGATGCACCCCTATGTTTATTGCAGCACTATTTACAATAGCCAAGAATTGGAAGCAACCTAAGTGTCCATCAGTAGATGATTGGATAAAGAAGATGTGGTACATATACACAATGGAATATTACTCAGCCATAAGAAGAAAACAAATCCTACCATTTGCAACAACATGGATGGAGCTAGAGGGTATTATGCTCAGTGAAATAAGCCAAGCAGAGAAAGAGAAATATCAAATGATTTCACTCATCTGTGGAGTATAAGAACAAAGGAAAAACTGAAGGAACAAAACAGCAGCAGAATCACAGAACCCAAGAATGGACTAATAGCAGTTCCTGTGTGGTGACCTCCAATAAGTTCTTCACAGTGGCATAAAGGGCATATCAAAGTGTGGGCAAAGGGTCTGTTTGTGTTTATACAGAGGATCAAAGCCTAATTTGGCTACCCAGAAAACAAACTAAGATACTATATGAAGAAGAAGTTCCAGCATCAACATACTCTGGAAGAGTCATTCCAGAGGATGATCATCAAAAAACTTCAACAATGATTCTGGTGCTGTTGCAGTTGTAGCTGCATTCATCCCACTGGTTCCTGGAATTGCCATTGGAATGAAGAAGGAGATATCTAAGCTGGCCTGTGCATACAGTAAAACAACAAATTTGACTGGATCTATACTGTTGGAACTCAACCAAGAATTAGGAGAAGTGCAAGTTGCAGCGCTCCAAAATCTTGAGACTACAAACTATCTACTGTTAAAAGAACATATGGGATGTGAACAATTCCCAGGAATGTGTTGTTTTAATTTGTCTGATTTTTCTCAAACTATTCAAATTCAGTTAGACAATATCCATCATATCATAGATAAGTTTTCACAAATGCTTGGGGTGCCTAACTGGTTTTCTTGGTTTCACTGGAGATGGCTGGTAATTGTAGGTCTGCTTTGGTTATGTAACTGTATTCCTATTATGTTAATTTGTGTGCGCAATTTAATTAGTAGTTTAAAATCTATACATGCTTAAGTTACTCTACAAGAAGATATGTCAAAGAAATAATCAATCTTCCCATGTTTTCTTCCATCTGCTACTTCTATAGCTTTTCTTCTTCCTTCCTAATTACAACCCTTAAATAGAATTCGTGCCTCATAGAATTTACCGAGTACATAATTCTTCCAAGTGGTAAAGATACCTCAAGACAAGTGCTGGGCATAGAAGCCACAGGGCATAAATCTGCAAAGAAATAAAAAACTAACCTTTTCAAACAATATTGCTTCTCTCTCACCAACTTTACATTTCCCTGTATGGCCCCGGAAGATGACTGGTTAGTCAGAGACGGGTAAGATTCCTCAAGGGAGGAACAACCTAAGACAGGCACAGTCACAGGGGGGCCATCAGGTGAGAAATTGGGGATCAACAGAGGTGAGGCTTAGAATCCCACCGCCCCCTGTTTTGAGAGAAATCTTCTGCGTCCGTGGATGTTTTGTTGCCCTTGTCTAGTTTGGATTAATACTTAGTCTATAGGCACAGACCTGATCATCTACATTTCTTTCTTACAGCACTAAACTATGTTTTCTACCTTTATCTTACATCTACCTACCACTTTAGCATTTTATTAAAAATAATAATAATAATAATAATAAGGGAGAAATGTGGGATTCACATATAAATCAAGTATAAAAATCAAACGAATATTCATATTTGACCTGATTGTTTATAGTTCAAAAACAAAAGTTTCTGTGATGACTGCCCTTGTACTGTTCACTATGTAAGAACTTATTCACTATGTAAGAATTTGTTCCCCAGGTAAGAACTTGTTCGTTATGCTTCAGAAGATCAGAGACTGATGAGAATTAGGCTTGGGGTGGATTAATGATTGTGCATTGAGTCCCCTATAGAGAATTTTATTGTTGTTAACAACCATTTGATCAATAAATATGAGAGATGCCCTCTCAAAAAAAAAAAAAAGAAAGCTTCCACTTCTTAAAGCATTTTAGGTTTTGTAATTATGCCCAAATGACTGTGGACTTGTAAAAATAAGAGCAAACATGCAAGCTTTGGCCTATAAGTTTGCTATTTCAGACTACCAGGTTCCCATAGTAGCTGTCATTTTTACCATGTGAAAAGCAAATGCAAAAACTGGAGATTTTCAAAATGCTGAAAATACCAAGCAAGTACCACTTTTGGAGTATGATTTGTGACACCATATGAACAGTGCTTAGCATGTGTCAGTATTTCTGCTATCTGTGATGGATATTGCTAAGTATTATTTGGCCTCTCTGTTCAGTGGTAACTGTAAGTATGATGTTGGTATTCTGTTTTCTGGTTCAGCTGCAAGATGTACAATGCTTACTGACCATGGACCTTCCGAGAACATCATTTTCTATGTGAGAATAAAAAATGTTCCAGGTCTGAATTCCCCTTAGCCAGGATCAAAGATACCAAGTTATAAAGGATTTTAATAGACTCCAAGAGATACTTGCATATTCATAGCAGTATTATTCACAACAGCCAAAGATAGAAGCAACCCAGTTGTCCATCAACAGATGAATGGATAAACAAAATACATATAATGGGGTACTGTATAATGTGGTAATACATATAATGGAATACTATTCAGCCTTAAAAATTCAGGAAATCCTGTCATGTGTTGCAACAAAGATGAATATCAAGGACATTATACTACATGAACTAAGCTAGTTACAAAAGGACAAAGACTGGATGATTCCACTTATCTGAGGTTCCTAGAGCAGTCAAATTCATAGAGACAGAAAATAGAATTGTAGTTAGCCGAGGCTGGAGGAAAGGGTTAATAGGGAGTTACTGCTTAATGGGTACAGATGTTCAGTGTGCAAGATGAAAAGGGTTCTGGAGGTGAATGGCTGTGATGGCTGCACAACAATATGAATGCACTTAGTGCCACTGACCTGTACACTTAACATGGTTAACATGACAAATTTTGTGTTATGCATATTTTACCAAAATTCTAAAAAATAATAATAAAGGGATTTATGAAGCTTTTTTTTCCTGTGGAGGAGAGGTCAGCAAATTATGGGCCTCAGAATCTCTACCAAGGACACCACTGGTTCAAAACCTCATTGAGATGATTTCTCTGATGCGAACAGGTAGGACCACCAGACTGGCTCACAAGTGTTAGAGTTCCAAAGAGAAGCAACAAATGGCAGCACAGGGGTAAGGAAGCCTGGGGACTCTGCCAAAAATGAAAACAGAAATGAGCAGGAGAAAGACTGTGAAACATGTAACTTGGAGAATTCCCTTCTCTAAATTTGGAGTAGACTGTTCAATTTAGTTCTGGGCTTCTGGGAATATAGTGGTCCAAAAGAAAGGTTTAGAAGTTTGAGGTTTTGACTATACAGAAAGAGCACCAAATAGCAGGCAGGGATCCTAGGACACACGATGAGATGAGAGGCACCACCACTGCAAATTTTTAAATTCTGCAAGTAGGTGGGTATGCTTCTGGTCACTATGATCCAGGAATATATGTACCCCTCAGAATATTCACTAATTCAACAAATATTTGTGTGTTTTTACTATGAGAAAGACACTGTGCCAGAAACAAGAACTACAATGATGAGGCCTGTTGAGGGAGAAGACAGTCATTAAGTAATATACATGTAAAATTAAACTGCTGTAAGTTCCAGAGAGGACAAACATGCAGTGCAAGGGAAGCCTAGGAAGGGGACTTGATTTACTCAAGAAATGGCTCCTGAGCTAGAGCAGAAGAATGAGAGAGGGTAAGGAAGGAGAAAGGGAAGAGCCTTCCAGGAAGAGGAAATGGCATGTGCACAGCCCAGTGGAGGGAAGTAACAAGGTAAGGGTGAGGGACAGGGAGAAGGAGCTCAGAGAACAAGGTGAGCAGAGCCCACACCTGGCTAGAGCTGTGGGTGGAACAAGGACCTTCACGAAGTCTTGCAGGACACTTGGAGAAATGTCAACGGAGCTCAAGAATAATGGGAAACCATGAAATGGTTTTAAGCAGAGGTGGGCAAAAGGGTAACAGGTCAGGTTTGTGCTTCAGGAAGATCCTATGAGGAGAAAGGAAAGTCGGGGGTGGATGCAGAACAACCCTGGGAAGCTTCCATTGTAGACCCCTAGTTAGAAACCATGCCACAATTAACCAGTAATGGCAGATTTCTACCAATTCAAATACCCAGGTCCTGGATTCTAGACCTTGTCACAGATTTACCTGCAAAGAGAAAATGACAAAGACTGTCTTAGTTTTCTACTGTTCTGTCTGAGCCCTAAAAATAACAGATAACAGTCTCCGCTCTAGGCTATGGCTGACAACATAAAGATGGGCTTGTCATAAAAAGAAAAAGTGACCTCGGGGAAGTCAATTATCTCTAAGATCTTAAACCGCTGACACTTGGTCACCCTGCCCAAGCTCTTCAGGGGGCCTTTGGGGTTTTGGAAAAGAACTTTGTAGTAAAACAAAACTAAAGAGCATGAATTTTCCTCAACTGGTTCTCTGTATATGTAAGTTCCCTTGAGACCTTCCAGGGGTGAAATGGTTGCCCATAAGACAATATTTGTTTCAATATTTGGGTGGTTCAAGGTCCTGCATCCTCTCCCAGCAGCCTCATCCCAAGAGAATAAAGAGTTATACCACGTTGGTGCTCAAAATTGCTCTAGCCTTTCGAATAATACAAAATACACATGAGACCAATGTGTGCTATTAAAACTGTGTTCTCTGACTTCAAGTAAAGATGGAATTTCAATATAAACTTTGAAAAAGTAAAAAGTCTATTTTAAATTTCCGGGCAATTACAAGTGAGGCAAAATGTTGCCTTTTGCCAGATGTATTAGTTTTCAAGGGGAAAAAAAGCCAAACAGACTTCTCCTCTTTTATGTTTCATATACAAGCCACAAGCCAGAAAACACTGGCATTTACTCCAATGTTAATAAAAGTAAATTACTTTGTGGTTTTGGGTCACTGGTATAAAATTTGGGCTCTTTTTAGTTTATGTTATGTACAAAAGTTCAAAATTTCAAGATGCATCCAGCACAAACTGATGACTTACTTATGCTTTTCTATGTGAGTCAAAGCACTCTTTTAGCTCACGTTTGAATGACTTCGGCTGTTCTATGCCAAATGTTCTTCATAAGGGTTTCTTCTCTCTTCTTCTTCTATCTTTTTACCTTTATGACATTAGAACTTTTTTTTCCCTGCTTGAGCCATCTCCTAGATTATAGTCTACTCAAGGAGGAAGTCAGACCGATCAGAAGTTACCTTACCAATGAAAATTCTCATCTTAAACTGTAGGTTACTATAATGACTTTTTCCAGATACATGGAATCCAATTAGTCCTTTTTGCAGTTGCTTTTTTTATTTCCTAAAGGATACAAGTCAATAGGGACCAGCACAAACAACTTGAAAAGAACATTCTAGACCTCGTACACAGATGCGAAACATACTGCCCCCCTCCCAAATCCATCACGTCCCCAGGCCAGATGTTGGGACTGCATATACCCAAAGTTCAGCATGCTTTCAAGTCAGTCGTTCCATCAGCCAGATGTCCAAGTTGACAGTTCCCTTTATAATTATTTATCATGCAAAGAGAATTGCACAGACCTGAAGCAGCAGGCTGGCCAAAATGCTAAATAGGTTGGTCTTCCGCAGGCTGTCCAAAAACATGCTACTGATTTAGACAGTCCTGCAGAACAATCAATCATGGTCTAGGCCCTGATGAAGGGCCATGGTCTGCACATGTTCATTTCATTAAGATCTTACTTAGGTCTGAGGACTTTTCTCCTTTATGTTTTTAAACTAAGGTAATCATTTCCATGCAAAGCAAAGGAACAGCATGTGAGAGGAAATGCCACTTGGGCTAATGTTTTGCTGATGGCTTTCACAATTCTAAGTCCTTAGGGGGAAAAAAAATCCAGATTATGTTGAGGTCCTCCCAGCCCTTAAGAAATTGCCAAGCTTTCAAGAACCTAACATATATAAGGCACCAGCCATAAAAGCAACCCCAGTGAGCAACCTCTGTGTCCTCTTATTGTTATTTTTTGTGCTAAGTTTGTCCTAGACACCATAAGGGAGTACACCAGTAAGCTAAGACTGCACTCTTGCTCTGGAGACTTGAGGCACACATTGAGTACCAATACAATGAAATGGGACTGTGGGCCCTCAGCTTCTCAAAACCCACCTGTAATTTACTTTTACATTTTTCATCTTCTCTTTTTTTAAGCAAAGACAGTAAAAACTTGTACAACTTACCATAGAACTATACATCAAATGAGGCAAAATCTCTTTGGTCATTTTGAGCAGTCAAAGTAAGTCCAGATGAACTAGGTCTTGAGTGAGAGAAGCATGGGCAAGAGCATGGATTCTGGAGCCAGAGTGCCAGGGTTTGAAACCCTGGTCATCCTCTTCCTAGCTGTAGGCACATTATACTCAAACACTCTGCCTCAGTTTCCACATTTGTAAATTGGAAATAACAATAGCACTACCTCATAACGTTTTTGTGAAAGTCAGTGAATTCATAGGTGCTTAGGAAGTACTAGTGTTTAGAAGAGAACCTGGCATACAGTGACCACTATATAAATACTCTGTATTACTATTTCCACGAAACTATAAACAAACCAAATTATTGCATCTTGGTCATTAAACAAATGGAAAGAAATTAGGAACAAGACAGCCACTCAGAAATGATTTGTTTGGAAAACAAAACAAACCCAGCAATTTCCAAACAGCTGAAGCGCAGTGCCTGCCACGCACAGGTCTTGGGGGACTGTGGACAGCAGGACGCTCCTCTGAGCCAGCATTTCCTGGCGACCATGCAGATCACTCCAGCTCTACAAGTCAGCTGATGGTGCAAAGTGAAATAAAAGGTTTATCTACAGAAGGAAAAAGCAGAAGGACACCACCCCTTCTCGGCCACTCATAAGAGCACACAGAGAGGGCTGATGTGCAGAGGAACCTGTGACCAAAGCAGGCCACTCCCCGCAGAGACTGAGTGGAGCTGGAGCACAGGGTGGATGGCGCCGCCACAAAGCCAGGCCCACAGGGCGTGGAAACTGGCCGCCACTGCACAAGCAGCACCAGAACTTGCTAGTGACAGCTGGAACTTTGCCATCCATCTGAAGGAACAAACATCTCATTTTTTGAAGGCCATCAGCAAGTCACCTTAAGTCTGCCCTGTGGATTTAACTACTTAATTCTATTAAACATTAGCTCAAAGGTATGGGTAGAAAAATTATTCACAGAATTGTAGGGCTGGCTTGCTCTCCAAACTACCCCAGAAACAAAAACCCACCTCTGTGGCATTCCTCTTGCCTTAACCTGGGTCTGCAATCTGCCTCCTGTGTCTTCCTACCTCTTTCTTAAAAGTCTTTGTGGCCTCAGCACTTCCTCCAGGCCTCTGTCTTCAGACCACAAGATCTCTCACATGCTCCAGGGATGGGGCCAATGCCAATGTTTTAACACCCCACCCCTACCTAAGGAGATTCTTACTCTAATCTAGACAATGAATCCCTTGAAATGGCATCTTTAGTATTTGTGTCTTTAATATGCTATGCTCAGTGTCTATCTCAGTGCTGTTCACACTGTAAGGGCTCAAAAAACAGCCATCTATTGTAGAGAGCATACATGCATTTTCTCTGTATCTAATCAAGTTACGAGTTCTGGATTTTTAGGTTTGCTGTGCCCAGTTGCCGAGTGGTACTTTCCCCTTGTGTGCTCTAGCTCTGATGGTCCTAGCATCAGTGAGATAGCTGGTTGGCCTCCCCTTCCTACAAACTAACAGACTATGTCCTCACCCTTGAAACCCAGCCCCCATGTTGTGAGGAAGCCCAGGCCACCTGTAGGTACTATGGTTAAAGTCCCAGCCAAGGTCTCAGCCAACCTCCAGCATCAAACACAAGACATCAGAGCAAGTGGGCTTCAGACGATTTCAGGCCCAGCCTTTGGTGGGACCCTGCTGACACTGAGTGAGCGCAGACAAGCTATCCCTGCAGACTTCTGGCCAAACTGCAGGCTTGCAAGTGAAACAAATTCTACTGTTGGTTTCAGCCACTAATTTTTGAGGCAATTTGTTAAGCAGGCATAGTAACTCGAACGGAAGGTTTGTTGTACAGCAATCGCTAATTGACAAAGGCAGTATCTTCTACCTGGTTCTTCCTTAGTGTATCTCCCTCAAAACTGCAACACTGGTGAAAGAAGATGTTCCAGGACACACACTACTGCTTAAAATCTAGATCAATAGACAAATCCATTTGTCTAATTAGTTGCTTAAGACAGGGCATATTACTTGCCATGCCCAAGGAATTTCTGACTGTTCTTTTGGCCAAGAAAATATCACTAAACAAAACAAAGACCAAATAAGCATCATAAGAGAAACATCAGTTTAAAATATTATAATAAAATAAACATAATAAGAAAATGCATCAAAAACTGGTACACATTTCTAAAAACTACAAGAACAGAGATCATTCATTTTTTCTGTTAATAAAGCAATATGGTATGAACCCTAAAACAAAAGTTAATAATAAGATGTGCAAGAAATATAAACCTAGCTATGTTTCAAAATAATGGCTGATAGAGTTCATACTATTATTGAGTCATAAGTTTTATGAACTCTGAAAGGTCAAATAGTCTCAATGACAAAATCACTACTATAATAAAAGATACTGATCTAGCTATTCCACTGATATTATGAGAACCTTATAATGTAGGCAAAAAGAAAAAAAGTAGGTGTTTCAGATCCAGGAGCTAAACAAAATTACAAATAAAGTAATGCTAAAATCTGAACTCACTAACTGGATAAGTAATTGCACTAGTAATTCTAATGGAATGAGGAATTTCTATGTGTTTCAAGTCAGAAGTACTACCGTTGGATATCTTGTCAGAAGTCAAAGAGTCCATCCTCAGCAACAAGTTAATGTAGCCAAAATGATTAACAAAACTCTTGATATTGTAGGCTGACTATACAGCAGTAACAATTTAGAATAATTCACCAAACTCAGAGCATTAAATTTATGTGTCCCAAGTCAAAGCAACCAAATGCAGAGATGCTCGTCAGCTTGTTTGCAGTATGGCTATTTTGTTTTTAAAAATCATTTGGGGCAGTGTAGGAAACAAATCTAAAAGAAGACTAAACAGATGATGCCAACCACATGGAAATAGCTAAGAGTTTAAGCCACAGTCTCAGAAACTGATTTGAAGGAATAACTGAAGGTCGTGTGCAGTTGACCTTGCACACAGCTGTACTAAAGCAGTGTCCTCCCCAAACACCCATGCTAATTGGTTGTAAGGACCAATCCAAGCAGAGACTCACTCCACTCCATGTAATCCAGCCCCTGCTGTCTGGACTGGCTCCAGCATCATTACTCCTGGCTCACCCCTCTTCTTTTAGGGTCAAAGAGAACACACCCAGATGTGATCAACCAGAATTTGCTCACAAAATTGTTTGATATGTTAAACAACAAGTCATCCTTTTATCTAAAGCCATACTTTCAAACACTATAATTGATATCAGCCTCTCCTTTCTTCATCTTTCAGAATAGTCAGCTATTGTTTTCCTTCTAATCTAGGAAACTTGTATTCTAGAAAAAAAACTACACATAAATATTTACAACAGTTAAACCTGCAGTGAAATAAGGGACATTTAATGGCTGTAAATATAGTATTCATGTCAATGACCACAACTAACTAGTCAAAAAAGCATTTTCCCATTAAATTTGCCCCCCCACACACAAACACATGCATGTATGTACACACTCATGTACACACACAGCTGTGAAACCCTAAGGAATACATTTTCTGCACTATCAAATCATTTCATGCAGAACCCGAGAAGGTCAGGATTTCCATCTCCCATTCTCTCACCACTGAGCATGAGATTGCCCTTAAAACACACCTACTATGTGTGAAAATAGATTAATAATCAGATTGGATTCCAAAGTGTTTTCTAGAAAACAGCCCGCTGTGAATGTTAACGTGCATTGCAGAGTTTAGATCTCCACTTTATCTTTTAGAAATAGCTGTAAATTGTGCACTGCCACTATACATCCACCCTGAGACACACACTCCAAAGGCTGTTGGATCGATACAGATTTCTCCCAGAGCCTCAGGGGGCAAACAAACCAGGCAGAGTGAGACATCCTTGGCACTGGGTGAACAGCTGGCCACACCTACTCCCAAATACGCAGCTGTTTTGTTTTAGATGCACATTCTCTCTCTCAATCATCCACCCATTAGAAAAAGCTCCATTTTAATTTACATTTAGCAAACATTCACTTTATTTTTCAGAATGCAAGTGCAAGTCTTTAAACAACTTCTTTGTCAACTGATGAAATAGAAATTAAATTTTAGTTTGACTTAACAAAATACAGATCAAAAAGAATCACTTGGCACTGGTGTGGGCAATACTGGACAGCTACATATAAGAGAATGAAACTGGATTACTGTCTAACTCCATACACAAAAGTAAACTCAAAATGATTTAAAGACCTGAATGTAAGTCATGAAACCATAAAACTCTTAGAAGAAAACATAGGCAAAACTCTCTTGAATATAAACATGAACAACTTCTTCATGAACATATCTCTACGGGCAAGGGAAACAAAAGCAAAAATGAACAAGTGGGACTATATCAAACTAAAAAGCTTCTGTACAACAAAGGATACCATCAACAGAACAAAAAGGCTTCATACAGTATGGGAGAATATCTTCATAAATGACATATTCAACAAGGGGTTGACATCCAAAATATACAAAGAGCTCACTCACCTCAACAAACAAAAAGCAAATAAACAAATTAAAAAATGGGCAGAGGATCTGAACAGACACTTCTCCAAAGAAGAAATTCAGATGGTCAACAGGCACATGAAAAGATGCTCCACATCACTAATCATCAGAGAAATGCAAATTAAAACCACAATGAGATATAACCTCACACCAGTTAAGATGGCCACCATCCAAAAGTGAAACAACAACAAATGTTGGCAAGAATGTGGAGAAAGGGGAACTCTCCTACACTGCTAGTGGGAATGTAAAATAGTTTAACCATTGTGGAAAGCAATATGGAGGTTCCTCAAAAAACTCAAAATAGAAATACCATTTGACCCAAGAATTCCACTTCTAGGAATTTACCCTAAGAATACAGCAGCTCAGTTTGAAAAAGACACATGCATCCCTGTGTTTATCACAGCACTCTTTAGAATAGCCAAGAAATGGAAGCAACCTAAGTGTCCATCAGTAGATGAATGGATAAAGAAGAGGTGGTACATATACACAATGGAATATTATTCAGCCATAAGAAGAAAACAAATCCTACCATTTGCAACAACTTGGATGGAGCTAGAGGGTATTATGCTCAGTGAAATGAGCCAGGCAGAGAAAGACAAGTATCAAATGATTTCACTCATCTCTGGAGTGTAAGAACAAAGCAAAACTGATAATGTTGGGGGGGCATGGCGAAGGCTGTATAGCACAGAGAAGACAAGTAATGATTCTATAGCATCTTACTACGCTGATAGACAGTGACTGTAATGGGGTATGTGGGAGGGACTTAATAATGAAGGGAATCTATAGTAACCATAATGTTACTCATGTAATTGTATATTAATGAATGCAAAAAGAAAAAAAAGAATCACTTGGCTGTTTAACTTACTGCCATATTTACCAAACAGATTCTATCCCAAGGTTGACATTGTAGTGATGGATAAAAACATTAAACATTCATGTAATTGCAAATAATAGTGAGGGCCATGCAGGGAGCATGAAGGCAGGCTGTGGAAGGGAACAAGGGCCAGGGTAGAGAGGGGGTTGATTTGCATTACATAGGGAGGTAGAGTTGGACAGGCCTCTTGAAAGCAGGGGTATCTAAACTTAGCTATGAAGGATGAGTAGGAGTTGAGCGGATTAAGGGTGTTAGAGGGGAGAAGAGTGGAAGAGGAGGAAAAGGGTGGGGAAGGAAGAATGTTCCTTCCAAAGAAATAGTATGAGTGGAGGCACTTAGGCAGGAAAATCATTCTAAGAAAGAAGATTTTTAATAGCAAATAAATTGGCAACATGAACAAGTATTAAAATCCTTAACGTAGGAAGAGGTCATGCAAACAAGACAAACGCTCTAAAACAGAAAAGAACAAAGGACATGAAAAGAAATCTTACAAAAGGAATATTCATAAGATGTCCACCTTAACTAAGGTTCAAAGTAAATTAAAGCAAAGAGATACCATTTTCTCCCCATCCTACTGACAAAGATGAAGAGATGGCAATCCCAGCACTGAGGCAGGTGTGGGGTGAAAAGTCCTCTTATTTCTGCTGTCCTTCTAGAGCACCATCTAGCCACCAATCAACAGCCCACAATAAGTGCAAATCTTTTGTTGACAACCCCACTGAATATCATGAAGAAAGAAGGGTGTGAATGATTCCCCAGAACATACCAGCACTGAAGTATTTGCATAAATATGTACCAAGCACAAAAGCAAATAAGGCCCAGGGGCTGTGGGTGCCGCAAAGATTAGTAAGACCTTTTCTATCCTCAAGAACTAGTTCATCTTTTGGGGGCAACAGGAAAGTACACTTTTAGGTCTAACACATGTGGACTATCATAAACATGAAAGAAGTACAAATAAAGTGCTGCAGGCTCATCATGAAGAAGGAACGGCCACCTGATTTTGAGGGATCAAGGAATGCTTTGTGAAAGGCATGGCATCTGACATTGGCCTTGCAGTACAGAGAAGAAGGAGTTGGATATAGGAAACTCCTGGTGGGGGTGAAATGGTGACTAAGCAGGCACTGTCCCTGCCTCTTAAGGGTCTACAGTTTGGCAAGGATATTAAACAAGTGTGATGAGAAGACAAAAGCTCAGGGGGTTGTAAGAGTATCATAAAGACAAGTACCAAAAAAGATAACAAAACCCTGTGTTTATGAGTATGTAGGGAACTGAAACTCAAATATACTACTAGTGGGAGAGTAAACTGGCATATTCAAGCAAGCAACTAATTAATCAAAATCTAGAAAGATTGATCATAACACAGACCACATGACTCAACAATCATACAAATATATCTAGAGAAACTCTTGCACAGGGACGTGCAAAACTGTTCAAACCATCAAGATTTACTACAGTGAATAATGAAAACACCCTAAGCACTTATTACTCACTATACAGTGAAAAATTGAAACACCCTAATAATCACATCATTTAGATGGCATGAATAAATGATGGTATTTTCTTACAATAAAACTCAGTAGGAAAAATTATGAATTAGAATTACATAATCTAAAGGCAAAGAAGGTAAGTAACAGAATGATACTACCAACATGTTATTATTTCTATAAAGTTCAAAAACATGCAAAATAATATTACACATAGTTTATGGATACACACATATGTGATAAAAATATAAAAGCATGACTAAGAATGATGAAGACCAAAATCAGGGCAATGGTTGCTTCTAAATTGGGAAGAGAATGGAATCGGGGAGGAGTAAAGAGTGGGCTTCAACTATATATCATATATACTTCCCTTCCCACATAGACTGTAAGCCCTTAAAGCCAGGACAAGACTGATTATCTCTTAAGTCCTCAGCACCCAGCACTATGCCCCTCAAATTACCAGTCCTAAAAAAAATCTTTTGAGTGAGTCAACAACTGATTTCATCGAGCATTACTTGGATGCTTGCCTCCGTGGCTTTGCTAGGGCATTTCATTCCTTTCTACTGTACAACAACAAATGCCAGTGTTCACATACTGCCCAGGAGTCTAAATGGTTGGAAACCCAATAATAAGCTGACACAATGACAAACCTTAGAGAGGCAGTCTCAATACGAAAAAGCCAGGTAGGAGATGGCCAAAGATGGAACGGGATCCCCTAAACAAGAATGACTTTCCAGATCTTAAAGGTATTTGTAGCGGAGTGAGAACTCTACTTGGAGCAAAAGGAGTTCAGAAATCACATGACCTTGAAGACATCAGGATTCTTGCTTCAATGACCATACGAAAGAGGTGGTCTCAAATTCCTAATCATGTCATTAGAAGCCATCTGTGTGCTCCTCTTCATTGTCTGCACACAATTCTGTGTTTTCCCACAATCTTCTGGACATCTTCATCCATACTAATGGTAGGAATTAAAGCAGTCCCTGAGAGCTGGTTGTAGGGCAACCATTGTCAGGAGTAACAAATGTTTGCTTTCACAATGGCCCAAAGAGAGCTATCACGTGTTAAGTCTGCAGGTTCGCAGACTCCATCCTACTTTAAATTTACAGTTCATCATCCACAAGTCTGCCAAGACATGTTTTCAGTGTGAGACTGCACAACAGGCTGACACACCACCTCACACACAGGGACTTGTACATAAGTCTAGAGACCATAATATGCGCTAGAGGCGATTGGCAAGAGGCAATATTCCAGGTATCTGCAGTGGAAGAATCCACACACCAGTCAGCTACATAAAGGGTTCTGAAAGGATTGGGAACAGTTAAAAACATTTAGCCCAGCTATTTGACAACTTTATGCAAATTAATTCACAACTAGGAAATAACTTCAAAAGGGAGCTAAGAAGTGGCAGGCAGTGGTTGCCATGGCAGCAAAAGCACACTTTGCCTTTTTTTCAGTTCTTTCTATTTGGGGTGGGGGAGGGGGAATCAGGCTCTGTGGCCTAGAGCTTGAGTCCTGAGGAAGAGTCAAGTAGGGGCTGGGCTATTTGGTTCAAAGACAAGAGTTTATCTAGAAAGCCTGTCCTAGGGCTTATGAGGAAGCAAAGTGGCACATGAAGACCACCTTGAGAAACTGCAGAGGCTTCCCAAAAGGAGAGAGGCTGGGCAGTGGGAGCTTAGCTAAGAGGTGAATTTTCATGAAGAATATAAAGAAAGAAAATGCACTACATGAACGTGCAGTGCTCCTGAAGGTAGAAGTTTACACTGAGCATTGTAGTAGGCCAGCCAACATCAAGGCAACGATTTGAAATCAGGAAGTGCCCCTCTGTGAAATGCAAAGGTTTCTTGTGCTTTCACAACTGAAAATATTTCTGTTTTCATCCATAGGTCTTGAGATGAAATATGAAATGTTAAGTGTTGACACAATCAGCCAATCCTCAAATATTCCTGAACCAGCACTCAGCTGGAAAGGGGAGGGCCCAGGAGGAAGAAACACACCCAGGAGTTGGAAATCCAATAGGGGGGATACCAGGATATGGACTCTGAGTTTTCCTTTGACCATGAAAATAAATGTTTTAAAATAATTACCCTTTTGAGGGTGTTGCTTACTTTTCCCATGTAATGTAAATAATTTTCAATCCTCTGTATTTCTGAAGATGAACAAAACAAGGAAAAGGAGACAACAGGAATGAGTTATTTTATGCAAAATTTTGGTCATAATAGTATTTCAGCTCCTATACTTCCTTTATGATAAGCTATATACACAAAGTGAGTTGTCAAGTTTAAAATTCAGTTTATCCTGATAATGGACAATTTTAGACTATTCAAATACATAATAAGTACACCAAGATAATCCAGCAACACCTCCAGATTATCCAGTTACAACTTTTACATTGCAAATTAAATTTTCTGCCTTACTAGTTTACTCCCTCTAGTTATTCAGCAAATTTACTCCACAAATATTGAGGGAATGTCAACTATATTCAAGGTACCGGCTCCATTCTCACATGTTCCTGATTTCCTAACACAATTTACTCTACATTCTTATTCTGACATTATTTATCAAATACTATAATTTTCTAAGCATTCTAAATCTAATAAACCTATAAAATATAATTGATAAAATAATTATAAATAGGTGTTAAATAAAAAGGGAAATACATCTTGATCCTGATTAGAAAGATGCAATGTAATAAATATATTAAATCTCCCTAAATAAAACAGAAATTCAATTTTGTATCAATCAATGTGAAGAGTTGAACCATGTCCCCACCACCAAAAATTTGTATGTTGGAGTCCTAACTCCTAGAACCTCAGAAAGTGACTTTATTTGGAAATAAGATCACTACAGATGGGATTAGTTATGATGAGGTCATCCTGGAGTCGGGTGGGAGCCTATTCCGAAATGACTGGTGTCTTTATAAAAGGCAAAAATCTGGACACAGGCACACATACAGGAGAGTGCCGTGAACATACCCAAGGTCAGAGGCCTGGAACAGAGCTTTGCCTTTGAAGCCCTCAAAAGGAACCAAGCGGGCCAACATCCTAATTTTGGACTTCCTGCCTCCAGCACTGTGGGACAATACGTTTCTGTTGTTTTAGCCACTCAGTTTTGTGGTACTGCGTTACAGCAGCCCTAGCAAACTGATATGAACAATAACCCAATAAATAAGCTTTAATGCTTGGAATCACTTCAAGTCACTCCACAATCTGATCCCGATCTGTTTTTCTGGATTTTTTAAAAATAATGACCCAAAAAAGGCATCAACATTCCGGGAATCTGTCCTAAGAAGACAAGTAGAGAAGCGCAGGAATTCATGTTGAAGGGAAGATATTCTTTACAACACTGTTAATAGTAAGAAGAAGGGGGAAAAAAAGTAAGCAATCTATAAATCTAATCTCTGTAGTCTAGCATGGGATACAGACACTTTCATTACATGTTATAATAACTAGGACAGGGCTGTTAAGGGAAGGGAGAGGTAGGAACACATGCCTGTGCTCAGAAGAGTAGGGAAGACTAGCATTGGAGGTAAACGTGGGCATATTCCTTCTGAATTAGAAAGATTCTGCCAGAAGGACAGAGGAAGGGAGAGCATTCTGGGCATGGGGAGCAGCTTTGGCATCGTGAAAAACTCAGCATCCAGGAGAGCTTCCGGGAGATTGTGAGAGTTTGGAGGGTACTGGGGAGCAGAAGAGAGGCTAAGGGCATCAAAATAGGCTGGAGCCACACCAGAGGATCCACAGGGGTATGTGGGGAAAACACCAGCTTCCCCACTTCAGGCTTAACTCAAGAGTGTGTGTTTGATAATACAATCTTAGCATAGTGACATACATAATTTGTAAGTGTATTTTCATATATATAAATTGGGAGTACATACTCAAAACCTTTTTTACTAAAGAGGTAAATGATCAAAAGAGCCTGGAGACCACTGTGTAAACCTAGAGTGGAAATTAATCTTTTCTCTCAAGGCTTCTGCAAAGGCAACACCATCAACCCAAGAAAAGGAGGATTAGGGGATGAGAATGGTGAGAGGGTACAGGCTTCCTTTGAGGTGGTAAAAATGTTCTAAGACTGATTGTGGTGATACTTGCACAAACTCTGTGAGTAAACCGGGAAGTAGGATCTGCATACTTGGAATGGATGAATTGTATGGTATGGTATAGGAATTATTTCTCAATAAAGCCATTATCAAAATAACTAAAAGAAAAATTAATGAATTGTGCTTCTTCACACCTTGCAAGCATCACCTCTAGCTTGTAGGTCAGTGCAGGCCAAGAAGCGGGCAGGGAACAGCTAGGGGCACTATGGCAAGAGAAAGAATTTCTTCATCTGTGGGGAACAGCCGACCTTGCAAGTAGGATGCAGCTTCAGAATAAGAGACTCAAAAAGCTATGGCTGTCTTCAAGCCCTCTGAATCAGGCATGCCCCTAGCCTGGACTGGTCAGCCTGACCTCTCCAATCAGTGATGGGATTTTCTGGTCCGGTCACGCCTAAAGCAGCCTCCAAAGCTGAAGCTCTAGAGTACAGGAAGAGTACGTTTCACATCCGGATGTGCGTATGCACACACACACACATGCACACACAGAGTTCTGATGCAAAGTTCCCAGAACACTACTTACCTTTTACTGCATTCAATATACTCTATTTTCTATTCCATTTCACTATGTCACAATCCACTAGCTTGATAGTACCATCCTTGTAAGGGTCACAACCAGCAGTTTGAAAATCACTGCTGTTTGGGTGAGAGGGGAGACAAACAGGCATTTGTCTCATCTGTTCTCCTGCATTTTTCCACATTTCCAGGTTCTAGAATTAATCCACTCAACAAGTATTTTCCCTCAGTTTAATAGAAGATGTAGTGATTAACGTATGTTTCATATTACAAAACACAGATTTTTAAGAGCAAATGTGCAAGTCCCAACGCAATTACTTTATTAAAAAAGAATATTTGGTTTTTCCTTGAAGATTTCATGAATCATCATCATCTAGTCTGGACTGACATCATTGAAATAATTATTAAAAACAGTGTTTTGCCGCCTAAGAATCATCTTACTATTTCCAGATAGAGATACAAATGAGGATCCTGTTAAAGATGCATTAATGTGTATTTAGACCAATTCACGCAAAGGCTTTGTAACCTTCTCTCACAACACTTGCTCCTATTGAAATGCAATGAATTAATATGACTTTCAAATTTGTCTCTGATGCTTCTATTACACTGATCCACATCAGAATCTTTAACTTGGAAACATACACACACACACATATACACCCTAAAGTTATTCCCTCTTTTCCTCTCTTGCTAATTCAATTTCTGAAGCCACTTTCCATTTTAAAGAAACTTTGAAAGATCAAGAAAAACATTAGGGATTTTTATCACTTGTCTTTATATAAAGCGTTACCAATTGGATTTATATACAGGCTTTTACTTGTTTAAACACAAATGCATGGTTTATTCCTCTAAATTCCAGCTAATTGCCTAAGGGCTTGTGTTGTCTTCCAATACTTACTCAGCACATCTTTCCATTTGTTCACCATTTCAGAAAGGTTAGAGGATGTGTGGCACATTAACTCACTAGCTAGTGGGAAAATAAACCAATCAGCATTCAAAACTCACTTCATTCCAGCTATTCCTATGCTGTTCTCCAAATACTGACTTCTGAAAGCTATGGTTCCATTAATTTATCTGTATTTGTGAATTTCCTGGGATAATCTTCTCTTCCCTATTGATTAGGGATCTAGTCTTTCATCTATTTTAACATACACTTGTATGGGGCATTAAGAGACTCAGAGGTTTCAAAAGTACAACAGGAATAGGAATGCAAATCTAAATCCTCTATACCCTGCTGCACCCCACCTCATTCCCATGCCACCCAAATCTCACAGTCCCATCTGACAGAATGGAGACTTTTTCCCCATTACGTTCCAGTTGAACCTGTGGGTTAGAATTGCTCCCCTCATATTCAGTTTGGAAAATCGACTGGTAGCAACCCTCAAAACCCTCTGACAAGACCTGTTTTAGAACAATTACTCCATATGCTGAGGCTTCAAACCATAATCCCTGAGGGAAATTTCATTCTATAACACTTGAACTTTTAATTCTTGCCACAACTGCAATTCTCTAGGAATTCATTCATAGAGGGAAATACAAACCCACTCTAAGTTGATATATATTTATCTAGCCACAAAGAGAGAAAGTCCTCCAAAGATTGCATTTGTTTCACCAAACCATTCCGGGAATGTGTCCTGGAAAAGAAAGGTACTGCCAAGACCAACAGACAAGAAAGCAAGATGTAAAGGTCAGTAGCTAACCCAGTCTGCAGAATGTACAGAAACTCTAATCTCAGGCCATCAGTGCAAAATTAATTTCCATTTCTAGGCAGAATAAATTCCACTTGAAAAGAGGGTGGAAAGATACAGGTCAGTAGACAGATAAGGAAACCTTCACATATTTTTATGCTTTCCTTGAATACCTAATTGGAGGAACTAATTGTTAACAATCCACTTCTATAGTTTTTCTTGAAAATACTAAGAATGCTTCAATTGCAATTTTATTGCCAAAAAGCTTAAGGACAAAAATTCCACAGGTGTTTCAGACCCTTTCAGCTTTCTGGTTATGTTATAGGGCTTCCATTTCAGGAGACTGGCATCATTTTCTGCCTAAACTAGTGCTGGTGAACAGTGGATGGGATGAATCCACTTTTCACAGGCAGTCAATCAACTGATCATCAGTCAGAGCCTTGAGATCCAAATATGCTTCCTACAAGGTAATAAAGAATGGAAAAATGGTGAATAGCCTCTGAATCTGTACCTACAAAGACACATAGTGGTTATTGAGAAAGACCATATGAGCCAGAAGAAGTTGGCAACATTGCCAATAACTACCCCAGTACTTTAAACCTCAGTCTGGTGGTCTAGTCTTCACAGCAGAGACTGCAGATGGACAAATTTAAACAAAATATAATCCACAAGAAGATTTCTTTTATGAAGACAATATCCCTGTTCTCTAGGGAAGGGAAGATTATCCTAGGACAAACTCAAATCCCCAATGTTGAGCAAGACCGAAAATCCCATTGCTCTGATGGCCAGTTGGAGGGCATTGAGGTTTCTAGGGACGCCCCTCCTTAGGGCAGATGAACCCCATGTTGTTATATTTGGCAAGGGTTTATGGTTGTGTGAATTCCTCTGCTCCCAGGGTTTTTTGGGGAGAGAGGGCTGCTGAGATGTTGATTGCCCTAATGAGAGGTAGGGATTGCCAGCAAAGACGCCATTGTGTTGGGCAATGAGGAGTCACTGTGAGCACAAGTTACCAACTAGTCTGACACCAAACAAATATTTCCAGGACTAGTGGCTTACCTTTAAAGTCAAGCTCATGTAGTAATACTGTATTTTTTTCTCCAAACTCTGTAATTGTATGTCATCTTACCTCTTCTTAATAAAACTATAAAAATAAACTAATGCCCTGAACAATGGAGAGAGAAAAAAATATTTATGTGTATGTGTCATCAAGTGGCTGTTTAGGAGTATCAAAACAGACTTTGTACACAGAAAATCTGCCAGAACTTACACTAGATGTGATGAGAGTCTAAGTTTGCAAAACTAATCAGACTCACACAAACTGGAAGAGCCCTGTAGTCTCTGAGCCATCTCCTGCACACATTTCAACTCCCTTCAGCACCACTGACAATAGCTTTTCAGATGGGATTACCTGCACTGCCTCTGATTACAGAATTTTCTCTGGCAGATTCAGCCTCTTCTATCATTCACAGTTGTAGTTAGGTGTAATCCCCTTGCATTTCCTTGAATCCATGAGTTTTATGTGGCACACCCTTTAAGACAAAGCAAGCAACACAGAAGCGAGTTGCTGAGTTGCTTATATTAATAGCTCTCAACCTTTGAGGCCAGGCAACCCTCCTCACCATCCTCTGCCCGCTGGAGTTCGAGGCTCAGCAGCACCTGCTCCATGGGTCTCTCTCATCTAAACTGTGCCTTTGGTTAACTGAGAACATTCCATCTTACCTGGCAGGATAGCTTTCCTTCACTGCATGTATTTCTGATGTTTTCAGAGAAGAGTTTAGCCATTGCTTACAAATACCTCACATAAACAGATCTTCAATTCTCCTAGGAAGTGGTGCTTTGGATCACATATGTAGGTTTTGAAAAACTGCTGTGGACCTAGCTTCCTGAAATCTGGAAAGCTTCACAACATGAAAGAATGATTTCATTGGATAATAATCCAGCTGCAATAAAAGCAAGGTCGATGCTACTATTAAATATGTTTATCCATTGATTCATCTGAATATTGCTAAATTTGCTTTAAATACTATAATCAAATGTTGTTACTTAATTCAACATAGATTCAGGAAAAGCAATTAGGAGTCTCATAGGTGGTCTGAAACTTAATATGTTGTCACCTTTGACACACTCAGAAGAAAGAAAAAATCCCATATGATTTTTTTTTCTTTCCACTCGAGCACAAGACACAAAACTTTCATGAGGCAACTCATTCCCCAAAAGTGAGACTGTCACTTGCCCAGCTTATGTTTCCATTTAAACAGCTCTCTAACTAAACACACATGAAAAATGGTATGATCCTTCCTTTGATAAAAATCTAGCATCAAACATTGGCAGAAAAAATTTAAGTCACTTCCTGAATTGCTAAATAAAGTTACACAAAAAGAATCACCGAACAACACATTTGTATTTTCTTTCTTTCTTCAAATTAAAAACTATAGTTTTCCAGAAATAATTGTTTATCCTGGTTAACCTACTGAGGTCTAATAATGTAAATACTTGTGATAAAATGGAGTGAGGAGGGAAAGGAGACATGTGCCGCTTAAATGATTAAAACTCAATCTGTTATTGTTTCCATATTGCATCACGATAACATGAGTGCTTTTGTGAGAAGCTATATTCGGACTTCAGGTGGTAGAGGGTCTCTTCCCTTATCACAGTCAACCAGAAGGAGTACAGAGAAAGTCTGGAACATCCAGGTGATTTCAAACCACAATGGTGATCCACACAAAAGTTCCCACCAATCACTGAAATCAGTTCCTTTTTCTGTTAAATGCCCAACCTCTTCTTTCACTCATTCATTCCACAAATACATATCAAGAGTCATGTATGTGCCAGGAAATATACTAAGCATATATACAACAGTGAACATAAATAGACCCTGCCCGAACAGGCCAACGATTGTGTTTTGTAAAAAGCTTTTGTTGTGTGTGGTCTGTTCTGGTCCATCCATCCTCTTTTATTTTAGAATTAATGTCAAAGAGAAAGAATCGTATCTCTTGTCTCACAAATGGTCTCCATGTTCCCACTAAACCCAAGAGCTTAGGGACAGAAAAGAGAAACAGCAAAACTACTTCTCATTCTAGTTCCTTAGCAGAGGTCTCACCAAAACGCCTGTAGAATTAATATGCTTTAGCCTACCTTATCATTAGTGTGTACTAGCAAATGAGTTTATATTAGCGAAGTGGACATTTAACATAAAATTCTTTATAAAAGGTCTTTCATTCTTTAAGAAGTCAAAATAAAGCCCAAGGAAAAGAAAAATATAGATTACCACACCCAAGTTAGCAGCAAAAACAAGCAAATAGTACTATTCCGAAATCAGAACTCTCACCATTTAGACGTGCATTTTTTAAATATCTGTGAGAGATCCTGTTTCTAATTTGTTTTCCAAATCCCATGCATATTTTAGATGTTGGGGGTGTGGAAGAAGAAAAATTCCAAATATTTAATAAAAATTCCACCCCCACTTCATTTTCCCTCCTATTAAAACCAAGGCACAATGATGCCTTTACCAGAGTGAAAGAAAAAAATATCGCAGATTTGTGAGACAGCACAGCCTAAGTTTTTAATTCTTTTTCTATAGAAACTCAAAAAACAGGGAGTGAAAGAATCAAGCCAAGGAATCTAAAACAAATACTATTTTTGAAAACTATATTAATCCAGTCGTTACTTAAGATATTACGAATAGATTTTATTTACAAAAAAACTTCAGTTTTTATTTTTCATTAAAACAGAAGCAAATTTCATTTTCACTGATTTCTATAATAATTTAGATACGCATTTCCGTATTTTCTCCTAATAAGTTAATTCCAACAGATTAGCTGAATCAAGAATCCCTAGCAATCCATGTCATCCTGACTTTCCAAGGCACGGAAATCGTGGGAAAGAGGATTGTTATTAACACCTATACATGCAGCTCCAAGTACAACAGACCCCCAAACCACAACACAGAAGTGAAATTGATATGCAGTGAAATCTGATCTAATGAATAATGAGAGTCAAAGACTTAAGACCAAATTGCTCATTCTGTTGCTCCACATGCATCATCATTATAAAGGCTTTTAAGAACTTCACTAACTTTTTTATACTTAGTTACCATAGTATTAGGTCTACCGTATTACCAAAGATTTTTTGCTTTATTTGGTAGACCCTTAAATTCTAGAAGATAGTTTATGATGTCTTGAGCCAAAGAAACCCAGAGGTGCCATATTGCACCACTTAACTAGTACTGGCTCACATAACAAATTATTCTACTAAGTACAGACAGTTTTCACACTTCTCTCTGACAGATTCTATTCTCAAGAAAAGTGTTGAAGTCAAAAATATTTCTTCAAGATGTGATATTTCCCACAGAAACATGCTCCCAATCAGAGGCTAGTTTCCCAATTAATACCCTTAAAAAATAAAATTACTACAAATGCCATGTTTAACCACTATAAAAGATATAATTAAGCATTAAACATTTTCCTAAAAAGAAGTATCAAATAACAAAATTAATACTGATATTTATTTAATGATATTTTTAAAGTGTCTTCTTACTTCTCTTCCTCCAGCAGCAGTAAATAACAACATACAGAAACATTACCATAATCACAAAGCGTCAACTACGGTGTCCAGGATACAGGAGCTGCTCAATGCATGAACTGAACAAATTGCCAAGGGAACTAATAAGGGCTTTGGGACTACTGCAAGGTTGAGTGTTTCGTTGCCCTCCCCTTTTTGAATCCCCAAACCCCACTCCCACATGTAAATGTTGTAGGTATTAGAAATGAGGTGGTATTGGTTCTGCAGAAGAGGTTACGGTGTGCCCCTACATGACCTGAGAGCGATAACTGGGGTGTATCAAATGAGAGTGTATCCTAGGGAATCAGGCTTGTCCTGGAGAGAATAAGGCAAACCACTCTACCTTGCCACGTAAAGGGCCGACCTTTGACTTCCTCAGCTCTACTCCAGTGCCTCTCTCTAGTCGGAGTCTGCTTCTCCCTGACATATGCTCCCCTCATCCTTACCCTAAAGTAGCACTGCTCCAAGTGTGATCTGTGGATTGATTTTTACCAGTCCAGGCCATCATAAATCACAGGAACTGTGATTTAGAAACTTTCACAGCAATCTGACGTTGCCACCTATCCAAGTATGTGGTCAGAGGACACATGTTGCTGAGCAGGATGGAAATACGTTGAGGTGCCTGGGTGAGCTGCATGCAAGACAAGTTGTGCATTAATCGTGTACAGTCAGTACTACAGTGTGTGCTATACCAGGTGTACAGTATTACAATGGACCAGACACTGAAAAAGCAAAACAAAAAATTAGTCCTTCATCGCAGAAGTTTGAGAAGCCCTGCAATAAAGAGCACAGGGATTGAAGTGAGACAGACACAGGAATGAATCCTCTTACTCCAACCACTCACCTGTTCATGGGACTTGAGCAAGTTACTTAGCCACTCTGCACCTTAGTCCTGTTATCTGAGCAGATCTGGATGCAGGAGGCTGTGCCTCTGTTAAATGAGCTGCTACTTCCCCATGTCATGAAATGGGCCATGATGTCAGTGTGTTCAATACAAAGGTCAATCACACACTGGAATAAGCTTCAGATGTGGTTTCTTCAGCAGCTGTGTGAACAAACTGATGGCTGTTTAGGGGAACAGCTATCTTGCAATAATGTAGTGAGTGTCCCAGCACCTTTTCATACCCTAGGCAGAAAATATTTTGGCAACAAATTCCATGTAGAATGGACTGGACAAGTGGGTATGATAATCCTGTGGTCACTCTGGGGTTTAGACATAACCACATGTGACAATTACTTTGGGCCATTGTGAAAGCAAAAATTTCTCAACTCCATCCAACAACAGCTGAAGACCTAAAAACAGCTTTCTGGGACAGCTTTAATGACTGACAGTAAAAACATGGAAGAAGGTGTCCCGGACAACAAGAGGAAAAAAATTAATTCACAGGCAAAATAGAGGGAAACACACAGATAACTTCTAACTAGCATGCAAAAGGCCATTCTGGCCACTCTCAAGTCAATGAAAACCAAAACCTTTTCTCCTTGTGGTGCAGCCCATCTCCAACACCCTGAGCACAGCATCTGGCAAAGCAGATAGGAAATAAACATTCCCTTGTGATTCTTCTGTGCCATTTTTGCCTGTAAAATTATGCTTTAGTTCTTCCTTCCTTTATTTAAGTTAATGACATTACAGTTTCCTTTCTATTTGTTATAAATGCCATCTGGGTGGAAACCACACAAAATGTCAGTGACCTACTCACACTGGTTCTGAAATTTTTTCACCCTCCCTCTGCAGGACAATCAGTAAGAGTCCCTGAGAGGCTGCTGGCCCCAAACAGGAAAGCTCCACGATGCCAGGACTGATTGATAACATCAGTCATCAAGCTCATGCTCTTGCACACTTCTGGCTCCTGTTACACTAGCTGAGTGAGAGGTTACTTGGGTCACTTAGGACCTCATAAGGTTTCTGCAGAGAATAATAGTTTTTCTGTATCCCTTCCTTACGAAAGGCAAGTGATCAGCACTAATGTCTAGACACACAAAGATATTTTTTGTGGGCACATACTAGGTTTTTTGTTGTTTTTTTTTTTAAGTGAGAAATGGATTTACTATTTTTCTAAAGCCACGGCTTTATTTTTCTAAATGCACACAGCTACAGTAGCTCTTCTGGAAATCCTTCTTTAGAGGAGATTTTTGTGCCAGGCTCCCATTTGGAAATCACAAAGAGCATAATTAAAGGGATCTGAGCTCCATGACAGCATTTGACATGTTACCTAGGAGACTCTGAGATGGCTTTCACATTTAGGTTAAACAATTCACCTTTCAGACAGGAAGTGAGGAAGACCAGCCAAAATCATGTATTTTTACTCTGTTTTCTACTTGATAATATACCTCCTGGGTGGATGTTTTGTTTAACCAGCTCTGTATTGCAACATATACCTGGGCACTGATGAAATTGGAGCTTCCCATCCTCTACAAACAAAACGCTGAAACACATATTAAAGTTCCCTAGCTATGACCAACGCTTAAGCACAGAAATTCAGAAATGTCTGAATTGCATTTCAGTTCTGACAGCATCTCTCACACAGACTGCCCTGGCGCCATTATTTGAATTACATGTTGCCTCTACAATCCCAATGATAAAATGCAAAAGCTGTTTTGTTGGAACATGTGCTCCAAATAGCACAATGACAATGTTGGGGAAAAAAATCTCTCAAAGTATTAACTGGCTCACAAAAATAATTGTTAACACAAGCAATCCCCAAAATATGGATATTATTGCTGAGTGACCCAGACTCCTGGGCAGGCCCTGAGTAAGCCCCAATCCCAGTCCACCAGTAGGGACAACCGCCCATCTTTCTTATATCAGAAAAGCTCCAGGAAAAGGACCTGTGACCTGGAGGTGTGCCCACCTTCAGGTGACTGTTCAGCAGTGCCGCCCAGATGGAGAAGTGCTGAGCAGACAGTCCTGGGGTCTGTACCTCTAGGTCTCGGGGAAGAAACAAAGGGCTCAAACCGCCACCACCACCATCAACTTGAAAGACAGAACAAGAATTCTCGGCATCCTAATTTAGAAATCAGAATGTATTTCTTGACTAGAAAAATCAAGTTTGAAGAGATTTTCTTGTGGTTCTATGAACTTTCCTACCAAGGGAAATTCAAACAACTGTACTTTGTAAAAAACTACAGTGAATTGAAGACTGCTGACACCATTAAAAGTAGAGCAGATGTGGTGGCATACTGGTTGTTTCTTAAGGAGTCAATTAAAGTCTTCAGAAATAAGGATGAGTGGACCATTCAGCCATGCAGTGGCAACTGTTTTCATATCATTTCTCAGAAGCATCATGTCAGTAGCTCGCCAAAATATAGGACTTTTAAGATAGGAGATCCTTTTGAGATCCTGAAAGCTTACTTGGTACACAGATTTCTACCTGATATATTCTGATGGAAGACTGTGCTCTTGCGTGGTGTTCCCAGAGAGCTTATCTGTGGCTCTGAAGGAACTGAGTTCTAATCCTCACTCAGTCATTAACCTAGACAAAGTCACAAAATTTCACTTTCTACCCCTCAGTGTTCTTATTTATCAAATAAAATGATTCAATCTAGACAAAGTTACTAAACTTCACTCTCTACACCTCAATGTTCTTATTTATCAAATAGACAAATAATGTCTTCCATCAGGAGAAGGAACAGAGAAAAAAGTAAAGCTAATTCTAGCAGTATTCTGCACTCCCATGAACAAAGCGATTGTAGGTACCATGTTTCGTTGACTGGCAGGTGATAGGAGAGGTGACGTAGTTTCCTGTTGCAGCTGTAACAAATTATCATATTTGGTTTGGCTTGAACAATACAAATTTATTCTTGTACAGCTCTAGAGGTCAGAAGACTACTCTGCAGGTGTTGGCGGGGCTGCATCCCTCTTCACAGGAGCTTCCCTTGTCCCTTCAGCCTTGAAAGGCCACCCGCACTCCTTAGCTCAGGGCCCCTTCCTCCATCTTTGCAGTGCATTGCTCCAACTTCAGATGCCATCTTCATATCTCCTTTTTCTGCCTCTGACGTCCTGTCTCCCTCTTCTAAGGAAACCTTGTGATTACATTGGGCCTACTCAGATAAACTAAAATGATCTCCCCAGCTTAAGATCCTGAACTCAATCACATCTGCCAAGTCTCTTTTGCCATACAAGATAACATATTCAGAAGTCCCAAAGATTAGGACATGAATAGATATTGGGTACCACGATTCAGACTACCAGGGGACAGAGAACTAGCGGTAGACACATGTAGCAAATATTTAGTCCAATGCAATAAATGACACAGTTTCTTTAGGGTCAGTCTTTTTTAGGCATCATGAACAGTGGCTCAGATTCTCTCCTCTTCCTGCTCATCTCCAAGACAGTAATCAGGTGCCTGGAGAGTGGGTATACATCTCCATTATCATGGTGACAACAGGGATGGAACAGGCAAATCAAATGGTACCTTCTAGATCCTGGCGACCCTCTGCTGCAAAGGGGCTGGTCTGGGCTGCTGCTTGGCAGCTATAAAGCAGTCAGAAATACAGAAAAACAAATTATAGGAATACATTAAAGTGTTCCCTAACAAAAGTCATCACAGTGACACAGTAGTAAGATATATACAAAGTGACCCAAGGAAGTGGTAAGCAGCCATTTCAACAGAAAGCCTATTCATTTGCAAGAGTTTTGTTGTGCTTTATTCTTTAACTAAATGCACGCACTCATTTAATTCATCTGTAGCCAAAGAACCACTTACACTACTTTTTTTTCTCCAATTAGCATGCAGGGATTTCCCTCCCTTTAAGAGAATGTGATATGCAAAGTCACTGGACCACTGTCTTGCATAACAAACCAGTCTTTTGACATCAGTGAGAAAATTCCTCAAGAATGTGGAGGACATAATGCCAATTGTTAAGCGTGAAATTCCAGGGTATTAACCCTTTGAGAGATTCTGTCTTGTTCAGTTTTATTTGGGGTTGATCAAAAGGACCATGAAATTCGATTAGAAAATTATGCACCAGTCTGCTCTGCCTACTTTAACAAAAAAAATTATAGTAGGACCTGGATCCTTTTAAAATCTCCTAAACATCCTGTATTTTAGCAACCAGGTTTTAAGTCATGAAAGATCGCTATCAATTAAGAATGGTGCCAGCCAAGTAAGCATCATAATTCAAAGTAAAAATCCCAATCCATAGTCACATAATCCTTAAGATTCACCTTAGGCAATGTTTCAAACAAAGCCATGTCCAAATGACATCATCCCAAACAAGGACAGAGGACCCCTGGACTGACTTACCAGGCCGATTTATTTAGAAAGTTGTCAGGGATGAGGAGAATGAGGGAGTGATTCATGCAGGAAGGCACAGTCAATTTGTTTTTCTAGGTTCCATCTTTCCCTTTCTTCTTCTCTTTACTAATCCGTCCATTAGACATACAGAAGAGGGGCCACATACACACACAATCTGAAGTTACATATTAAGAGTTACACAAAGGACAGACTTCCAGACCTCAAAATTTCCTGTCAGGAATCAAGAGCAAACTGCACTTATATTTTAATGTCACCCAGGCAAGCAGGTTTAGACTGTAACAAAAAGGCAACAGTACAGCCTGTTATTTCTAGGTGCTATGATTAATCTGCTCTAGCAGTGCTCACATAGCATTCATCAGCCAGGAATACAGCCTCCCTATTTTGAACTCAAACTAGTCTGTCCAGTAGAACTCAGTGGGGAAAAACAAGCTTTGATGAAGTCAAATAGTCCTGGATTCAAATTCCAGAAACAGCGCTTCTTTGCATTTACTATGTATGTTGCCTTGAGTGAATCACTTAACATCCTAGCCTGAATTTCTTCACCTGTAATATGCAAGTAGTCCTCCTCGCTACTTTACAGGGTTGAGGGAACATGATGATTGCATATGAAAACAGAAAACATTAATTGTGAGCTGAGCACAGATTCAACTGGTGTTAGCTATTTTTATTTAAATTATTAAAGTTTTTGTTTTCCTGCAAAATTGCAACTAATCCCCTCAGCCCTTAATCACTACTCACACTAAAATAATCACTCAGAAGTCAAAAGCGCATGAGAAAAGATAAGTTAAAGGTAGTTCCAGGGACCCAGTACGTACAGAATCTAACAAGATGATGAGTGAGGAGAAATGTGAACAGAGGAGAAAACAGACACACATCTTAAGTAAATAAGATCTTTGCTAAGTCAACTGTGGCTGTGACTCCAAGAGAATTCAGTCTTTTTTTTTTGGCAAGTTAATGGAAAACCAGCTCAGCGATATGTCTTCCACCTCCTTGATTTATTCTCATGAGAAAACATGCGATGAAATCCTTTGAAAACCAGTAAGTTCTGTGCCAACAGGGAATATTTAGTGAGTGCTTGTTACATGTCAGCCATTGTCAGCATTTCATATAAACCATACACTTAACTCTCACAAGGAGCCTTTGAGACAGTTCTTCTGTTCCTCATTTTACTGAGAAGGAAACTGAAACTTTAAGAGATTAAGCAACTTGCCCAAGATTCTACAGGTAGCTAGAGGCCAGCCCATAAAGCCTGGACACCTGCTCTTTCTGCTAAATAGGAAGAGGTGGTATGTCTCGAAGTTTTGAGAGCTCCCTTTGCATTTTGCAGAGACGAACAGGAAATGGATTACACAGTCATTTTTCATTTCATGTCTAGACTCTAGGAAACAACCCATAACCAACTAGGCAGACAAGAAACACGGGGCTGTGAACCCAGCACTGAAAATCCCTTTGAGGAGGACGGAGCAATAACAATCTGGACATTCAGCTGCAGTTTAGAAGGTCAGCACCAACTTAAGACAGATGTCTGATATTTTAAATGACAAATTTGCTTGTGCATTGTGTAGAATTGCTACACTTTCAGTAATAAAGCCATAATGCTGGTTTATTTCCAATTTCAGCACTGAAGGACACACAGAAAAAAAATAGAGAACCGATTCGCTGTCAATGGAATTTTGTCTGCGTTTTCAGCCAGTATGTAATAAAGAAGTTATTCTCCTTCAGCACATTCAATTTCTAGACTGCTAAAGCATGGCAGAAACACAAAAATTGTGTGTTTCATAAAGATTCAAAGAAGAACCCCCAAATTATGTAAAATTAAGTAAAGCCAATTTTTTTTTTTACCAGACTTAAGTTCTGAGGAGTATTTCATAGCTATTTGTAATGCTTGGAATGGTAACTGTAAAAGCTGGTGAAATATATTATAAAGGAGACATTCCCAGTCTCATTTAATACAGAGATCATTTTTAAATGATCTTAGCTTCACCATTAAATTTTTGAAATTCCTACATAAAACCGCTTTCCCCAAATTTTATTTCTCTAAGATCAGAACACACTGCCTTTATTTCTGTATCCCCAGCATCCAATCAGAGTATCTGGCTTATGTGAAGTTTATGGTAGGCATTTAGCACTGTTTTAAATATTTCTCATTCTTCTCCCTCCAAGGACATGATAAGGTTATCCTTTCCTGCCCACTTGAAGTTAGGCATGGCCATTTGACTTGCCTTGATTTGCTTTTCATTGACTGGCCAATGAAATGTGAGTAAAAGTAATATTATTTCCAGGTCAAATCCCATAAGATGCAGTGATGATTCACCAAGTTTCCTTCCCTTCACTGTGATAACTGCCAACATTCCAGATAGGGCAGACGCCGTCAACCTGGCTGTGTACTTTGCTCTTTGAAGCAGCTGAGATTTGAGCATTGTTTGTTACTATAGCATAACCTAACACAGTCTGACTGATAAAAAATTCTGAATTAAACTTTAATGAAGAAAGAAAGGAAAATTGAAGACTACAGGTGGAGGGACCATCACCCCTTTTATCATAAGTCTTCATGAGTTCAAATCTGAGAACACTGTGCTTACCACAGCCCGATACAAACATCAATAAATCCAAGTTGAATATTTGTTTGAATAGCGTATCATTGCCACTGATGTCAGCATCACCTCTCAAAGATACTAAAAACTGGAGAACAGTCTGTTCACATATCTCATGCCAAAATAACAGGTTTGTTCCTCAGAAATGAGTATCCTTCACTCAAAGGCTAAAGACTGCAAACTTATATTCAAGTAACCCAGCAGTCAGAGCACTAGAAGCAAAAGGCAAGTGCTGCTTTGTAGAACAGGACCACTGAAAGTCCCCATGGGAAAAATGACAACAATAAAGCAAATCTCCCCCTACACACACACCAAAAAGATCATACACACAAGAAAAGGTATGCAGATGGACTGTAATAGCAAAAATATGCTATCAAGTAGGCAGGAAGAATTCAGTACAGCCACTTGAGCAATCTCCCTTTGCTGGAATTCATATGGAGTATTTGCACCTGCTATTTATGTGGCTGCAAGCAGCTTAAGCACACCACTTTTTTTCCCCAAGTAGAAAGATTTCAAACAACAAGGCCCTTGCACATGACATTTAGAAAGGGAAAGGTTTAAAAAAAAAAGGACATGGAACCAAATGCTTGAAGGGGCAAAGGAAGAACATGTGCGAGAAAGAGATGGAAATCTAAGGGCAGCAGTGAGCAACTACTTCATGAAGCCACTCAACTCCACACTTCCTAGCCACAGCCTTGCCCTCACTTATGCTCCTTTCTCATTCATGCTCAAAAAATAACTTAGACACCAAGCGTGAACTCTATCACCTTTGCTCAACCCTACCTGAAAACACAGTCTAGCTTCTGCATCCAGAATTTCACTGAAAATGGAAACCACTGTCCAGGGATTTCTGGAATTGAACCAAACCTAAAAGACATCTAACCAGCCAATTATCACCTTTTCCGGATGGGGAGGTTAGATAACTTGCTTAAGGTGGTACATCTGCATAGTTAGAAGTCAGTTAAGGTCTCCAAATGGCCACTTTATTGTCTACCCTGCTTTCTCTGCCACTTTTATCCCTGCTAATTATCTTTTCTTATTTTAAATCAAGCCCCTCCATTGGGGTTCTTGGCACTAATCTCTCCTGGCATTTTCCCATCTCCAATTCTTTTTAATTTATGTAACAAACATTTCTATAGCAGTTAATATGTGCCAGGCACTGTTCTAAGTGCCTTAGAAATATTAACTTTTCAATCACCATAACATGGAGCAAGTAGTAGTATTATCTCCATCATACAATTGGGGATCAGAGCAGTTGAGAGACTTGCCCAAGGTCCACTCCTAGTAGGAGGCAGAGTCAGAATCTGAAACCAGATAGACTGGCTTCGGGGTTCTGTTCTTTACTATTACCCCATGCTGTCTCTCTCCACTGGTGTATCCCCTTCTCTCCCAAAGATTAGAAAGTCAACTCCCCCTGCCCCATAAGAGGTCACCTTTGAGAATCTCAATTTCAAGAGTCATGCAGCCATTGAGCTGTTAAGACCACCCAGGGAAAACTGCTTTATTATTCCCCAGCACACACTGTGAAGATTTTTTTTTTTCCTAATTGCTGAACACATGGAGAGTAAGAGAAACCAGTAAACTGTTCTTTTTTTCCAAAAGAAAGATGATGGAATTCACACCTGGTATCTAAAACCAAATGTTTACCATTTGGTGGGTAAACACAGTGAGGAAATAAAGTGAAGCCCCCAAGGACTAGACAATGTGGTATGAGTTAAAGATAAAGCAAAACTTCCACTGAATTCATCAGAAATGATTGATTGAAACTTAACTGGGGAACTCATTTGTTTGTACAATCTAAAGAAGGAAGGAGTCCTGTTTTGGCAAGATAACCTTAAGTCTGGCTTCTGTTTTATTTTTTTTATGTATTTTTGTACTTTGGGGGTTGTATGAGTGGGAGTGCAAAGGTCTTCTGGCAAAGCTCCTTTGTTAAAATGCAGAAAAACAATCAACAGTGATGTTTTGGAACAGCCAAGAGCTGCACTGCTTTCAAGCATTCTACCTTCCACTTATTTAAGGAAATGAGTGCATAAGAGCTTCCAGAATTGTGTCTGACCCAGTGGAGGTCACTGTACCGGACCAACTGATTTCTTGCATAAGACAGGGAGAGGGCAGCAGGGTAGGAGGGAGGAAATACCTATGCGAACTGAAAAACACAAAACTGCCCACTCTCTTGACCCTCAAGCAGAAGGTGAACAAAATTTTTCATTTGTGAGCTTGGCAAAGGAGGCTTTTCTTTGAATACAAACTTCATGTGGTCCTTCAAACACACATGAAATGGCCTTCCTTTGGGTTGGAAGAAATGAATAGTGCATACAGGAAGACCCTAGATAGTTCATGGCTGGGAGAGGGGAGAGACAGGAAGAACAATGAAAATTCTCCCAAAATTCAAATTATCTAAAGCCATCAGTTCCCAAACATATTCCTTCTCCAAACTTTCCAAGATATGTTCAGATGTAAAATAACTTATGCCTGGTTGCTTCCTCTGATTATCAGATGGAATCAGGAGGTACCAACGAGCATTCATTCACTGATTCACCCATTGTGAGCTGGATGCCTCTTTCTAAGCCCAGGAATTGTGCAAGGCCTTGTGGGTAGAGACTAACAGACCACATATTCCTCATCCACAGCCTCAGAGAATTGCAAGTTAACTGGAATGTCACCAGAAACATCAAGCAGGTATGATTTTATGTACAAGTGCATAAAAGAATGTGTTTTTAACCTACTAACTTACCTGTAATCAGTTATTGGTGACAGTTCCTCAATAACTGTGAATTGTATACATGAGGCACTACATCTTTCCACTAATTTCAACAAGACTGAAAAAGTTTGTTTACAAACATCTGTCAAATTGCATTCAGGAATGGGGTGGCTCTTTTAAGCAATAATGTTTCCGTGCCAACCTTAAGTCTAAAGGGGACAGTCCATGTAGGAAATTACAACATTTCTGGAAACAACTGCAGTACATACTGGACCTTTTATACCCACAGAACTATCTTTTCCAAATCTCTCTTCAAATACGAAAGGCAGTCAAAAGACAGAGTTACCTGAATTACTCTAAGCTTATAATATTTCTAAAATAAAATTGCCTGGATATAGTTATGACTCATAAATTTCACTGAAGCCTCCTATGAAACACCTATACAGAATAAATCTTTCACTATTACAAAGAGGAATGTAGAAAAACACTTCTTATATTCACACCATGAAAAGAATTAAGAATCACCTGGAATTTTACAGGAATCTTTTCACTCTCTCAGATTGCATAGTTAGCCTCAGTTTCAGACCAAAACGATTCACATGGATATAGACAGCACCACCTCAGATAGCCAGCTCTCAGGGGCCCAGAAACACCAGTTCTCTGAAACAGCATTTAACTAGAAGTTTAAGTGTCTGCATATGTGAACAGAAAAGCCTGCCATATGGAAAGTAAGGAAGAGGCAATGTGCATGGTGGGCAACTATTTTAGAGACTGGCACCTGACTGCCCAAGCCAAAGCCCCCAAAAGATGTAGGGAAAAATAACTAAAAATCAACCTGGTTGGTTAAAAAGTAGCAAGAAGCAGAGGTAGCTAACAACAGAAATAGAGATGGGGTGGTAGGAAAGCAATCTCCCAAGAGGACTGAAAAGTGAGGGGAGAGGAATATGGAACAAACAGATGAGGCTGGAACCGTTCATGGGATGACAACCCTTTACAGACTCGAAGCCACTAGAAGTCGTTCTCTCTCCGTATTAAAACAAGTCAAACAGGCTTTCTAATCTGTTTCATGTTCAAAATCTTTTAAAAGCGGACATGCTTTTCTGAATTTAGGAATTCATTTGTACCGGTTGTGAAAAGCAACGAACAACGACATATTCTTCAAGCCCTGATAAAGGAGGAGATGAGCCAGGAGAGTCACTGAGAGGCTTGGGGGCCAAGAGCAGATACCTTTCTAATGGAGAGGCAGAGCTCATCAGGATCTAACACAGACACACAGAGAGAAGACCAAAGACTAATTTTTCCCTTTGACAGTGGAGCGTAAAAGAAATACAGATTTACTGCAGGAAACAGAAGACGAATGATATCGACAGTCAGTTTGTCTGACCCAGAGGAATCCAGCTTTTTAAAGACAGATTGGACAACAGCTAAGCAGCAATGTAAACAAGCAGCAGCTGGCAAGAGCTACTATATGGTCCACAATTCCTGATCCACTATTCCTAAATCCTAAAAGCTCAGAAAAACCAAAAGTATGTAATTTTGGTAAAAAGTCAACTAACGACAAAACCTGTCCTGAACTTATGTAAAGCTGTGCATTGTCTTTATCAGACGTGAACACTCATAAGTGACATTACAAAAAATATTAATATGGATATAGGGTGCTCCTGCCAGAAATGTTACATAATATATATTACATGCACTGTATTAGCTTTTTAAAATCTGGAAAACCCTGAACTATGACATGTATTTGGCCCCAAGAGTTTCAAATATGTGTCGGTGCATCTGTATATGGCCAGATTACTTTAAGCTCCCAGTAAGAATTTATGAAATAGCTTTTAATGTTTCCCTATGATCTTTCATTCAACCAACATTTTTAAAGCACTCATTATGTGCCAGTATTGGTGGTAGGTAGTGAAACGTTTATTTCCAAAAGGCCTCAATTTTATTTCTACCTTAAATGTAAAACAAGATCAAGAATAAGAATCACTATAGGTGCTTCAATGATTAGCAGAGTTCCGTCTTCATAGGGCATGAAGGGAAGGAAAGAAGAGAGAGGGAGGATCCTGCCCGTGCACAGAGCTAGTGTGTGAGCGGGGAGAAATTCACATATTACATGCACTGTATTAGCTTTTTAAAAGATGTCTTTGCTGATCATATCAAAATGAGAGGAACTGAGGAAGGGGCAGAGGGAGAGGGAGAGCGCAGCACTCTCGGCAGGAGCTCACCCGAATTACTCTGTGGCTCAGAACATCACTCACAAAAAGAGTAAGCCATGGACCGGTCCTGCCACCTGAAACACCACGACGCCACTTCAGCTTTTTCCCAACCACTGCCACCTTCTCGCCACCAAACTCTTCATTTCCCCCAAAGCCCATGCCTTAACTTCACCTTAAAACCTAATTTCTCAATTCTCAGCCTTCACCCAAGATTTTCCCCAGCTTAGGATGATCACAGCAACCACCAGGATATATTGAAATGTATCTACACACACACACACACACACACACACACACACACACACACACACACCACACACCACACACACACACACACACACACACACACACACACACACACACACTCACTCACTCACTCACTCACTCACTCACTCACTCACTCCCAGACAGTAAGCTTTGAGAAGGCAGGAACTTTGGGCCTGTTTGTCTAACACAATGCACACACACACACACACACACACACCACACACCACACACACACACACACACACACACACACTCACTCACTCACTCACTCACTCACTCACTCACTCCCAGACAGTAAGCTTTGAGAAGGCAGGAACTTTGGGCCTGTTTGTCTAACACAATGTCTGTCACATAGTGGAGACTTTTAAAAATGTTGGTCGCATGAATTAAGGAACTTAGGTAAAAGTGAGATACAGTATCTCAGTAAATGTGATTACTTGTTGCTCAGTCAAATACTGTTTTTATTTTATATTTAACAACTATCAAAAAATATATATATACTGAGTCATGGTTCAAAGATTCTCACTGAGTGCTTAAAGTAATCTTACCATGTACAGGTCTACACAGAGCCTTACTTGAGACTCTTGGGGCCAGATACATTTTATATTTTAGAGTTTCCCAGATATTAAAAGTGAATACAGAGCATATAGATATATTATAAAAGTAAATATGCTGGCCTACTCTTAGTACTCCTTTGGAATTCTGGTGGCTGAGAGCAGAAAAGGGCGATGTGTGAAGGGGTCATGCTAGACCCACCATCTCTACCACAGCAGAAAGCAAATGAAGTCCTGGAAGCTGATACTAAAAACAGTGTCCATGACCCAACACTAAACTGATAATACAGTGCTAAGAATAAAATTGATAATAACCAGCATTTCTTGAGCATATACTATGTGCTAGGCATTGCAGTAAGCACAAATAAGAATTCCAACTCATTTAAGGCTCATACAATCCCATGTATAGATACAAGTCTTATTCCCATTTTACAGATGAGGAAACTAGGTACAGAAAGGTGAAATAACTAGTATAAGCTTACTCAGCTAAGACACAATAGACTCGAAGCATGACATTCACTATAAGTTAATGGAATTAATGAATTAATGATAGGCTAATAATCAGAAAAACTAAATGCAGTGGGAAGAATATGAACTTCTACAGTTGGCTGGTTTGAATCCCAACCCCACTATTTCATAAATATGTGGCCATGAGAACAGGACTTGAAATCTATGATTCTTCACCTCCCCGTGTAAAAGAATGTGACTTCCACTTGCCTCAGGGGCCTGTGGGAACAGCCCTTCATGTAACTTTTTTTACATTGACTGTACACTTATGTGCCAGGTGCTCTACATGTTTTAATTCTCACAAAAATCCAATAATATAAATACTATTATTAGTCTTTGATATGAGGAAACTGAAACTTAGAGAGATTGAGTACTTACTCAAGGTCCCGGTGCCATTCATTTCCCTTTCCCTTCCCCAGCTAAGACTGTGGTCTAAATGAGAAAAAATGATGCTAATGTTTCTTTTTCTGGATGTAAGAATTCTCTTCCCCAAGAAAAACAGATACCTGGAAGGCTATTTTTAATTTAGATGTTTGTGTAACATTTTCCTGGCTTATATTCTTCTTGATGATGTCAGCCTTGAAACAGAAACTTATTCTCTTCTTAAACCAAGTTACAATCATCTCCAGTGCTTAACTTTTCTGAAGAGAATCATGCATTCACATATTTGATGTTTGCAAAAATTACTGCCTCAGATTCAATCTAAAATATAAATGAAATAAGTTGTCATGAAAGTTTACAACCAGTGTCACAACCACAATTGGAAATCCTAGATTAAATCTGCTGTAAAACAAACATCTGACTTTTATATGTCTGATATAAAAGATTTAGGAGACAGTAAAGTGACATATTCTAAGACATTTGGTACATCCACAATAGCCTGCCTTAAACAAATGAATTAAGCTCTAAGTCCTAAACACTGATGAAAATTGGTGGTTTTGTATAGGTTCTACTGAAACAGGGAAGTACCTAAGTTTAATATTCCCCAATCTATAACTCCAAGCAGACACCTTGTGTGTCTCCGTGTGTCCTGAAGCCAGTTCGGTTATTACATTAAGCTGATCTGGGGGCATTCTGAGGACATTCCCCCTTTGACAAACTCTACCTCATCCCTCCTCCAGGAAATTCTAGAAACCTACAATTCACCCATTCCTCTGCCTCTCTCAACACACCACCACATCTTCTCACCTTGTCTCCCACCACCAGTCCCAATCAATACACTAGTGCTCTCCTCAGAGCCCTTTGGGATTAATTCTTACCCCAGGACAACAGACTTGAATTTAATTCAAGTCATTTTTTTATTTGTTTGCAAAACTGATTTTGACAGCCTCTTGATCACGGCGCACGTCCCACCCAAAACTATCTTCCAGGCTTCATGCAAGTCAAACGTTGCCATTTGTTGATGGCTGTAGTCAAAGCCAAAAGGCTTTCCCTTAAGTGATTACCCTTGGAAAGAAAAGCTATGACTTCAAGCCAGTCCATAAATTTGCTGACTCTTCTTTACTTCTTCATATTACCCAGAGAGTTTCTGAGGGTGTTTATCAAGCACCAAGCACCCCATGAATGCTGACCTTCAGAGTGATCCTCTGAGGAGGGAATTCACTTCTTGCACTGAGGCTGCCATGGATGACAGAGAACACTATTTGAAATCCTCCTATGTGCTGGGACCACATAGAAAAGTCACAATCTTATCAGACCTTTAACTTTTTAACTCCAAATGATTATTCACCTACCATTTTCTTGTTTTACTTTTGAAGCCACTTTCTGTTTCTAAATAAAAAGACTATAGAGTTATTTTTCTCTATTTTTACTAAATATGTCCTTAATAAATTTTTTTTAAAGAAATAATACTAACCTTAAAATGTATTTAAAACAAGGCAATGCTGATCGTTCAGACAATTTTCAAAGAGAAATGTAAGGGATATTTGAGGAATGACAGCATCAATGAGAAAAGTTTCTAACTTCATTTCAGAAAGGAAAATGCTCATTCTGACATACGCATTTCTAGTTTATCTATTTAATCCTATCCTTTTACAGTTCTGCCCCAAGAGAGAACATTCATTTGACTGCAATACTGCAAATTAACATTTTCAGTCTTATGCCTTTCACACTCATTATAAAATCAGGAAGCAGATATAAAAAGACTAATGGCATGCTAACAATAACAACAAAAGTAACATCTGGAGTCATTTCAGAATAAGTGCTATGAAACTCAGTTTCCTCATATGTAAAGCAGTATTAACAGCACTACTATAAATAATGTGCTATTTTATTACTATAATCTTAATATCTTAATATCCTAGCTTCTGAATTTATGTTTTAAAATCATAGCCAATAACTGTTCAACAAAAAGTAGGAAGATTACTAGACTTAGAATCAGGAGATTCACATTGGGTCCCAACACTGCCGATCTGCTCACCCAACCCAGCAGTTTGACCTCTGCAGTCTCTGTCTCCTCCCATATAAAGTCTTGGTTCAGACCAGGCCCTACTTTTAGTATACTACTTTCATTATATTAATTTATATATAAATTATATATAATTTTAATATATATACTACTTTTAATATATTAATTTAATCTTCACAGCACTCCTGTGAGGTGAGTACTGCGATCCTCACTTTACAATGAGGAATCAAGTCACAGAGCAGTTAAATAAGTCAAGCAGGGTCTCGTAGGGCATGCGAGAACCTGGATTTAGAGCCCACAAGTCTAGTATCACAGCCTCTATAGCCCTTTTTGATACCCTGCCACATCATTTCTGGGCCAACCCTAGCAACGCCCAGGGTTGTTGTAAGACCTAAAGATCTGGTCAGGGTGTATAAGCTATACAAATGTGAGCATCAGCTACTGCCATGTTACTCCAGTAAACCTTGAGTGCAGCTTTTGCAATAGAGTCTATAACAATTATGACTAGTAAGAACAAATTCAAATTCGCCAACGTACACTGAAATGTGCTCTCTCCAGCATTTTTGCAATGGGGAATCTCTATCATCTAGCACTTGGCAGCCACCAGGTAACACCTGCTGTCCAACCTCCCAAGCCAAAGTCACCTCTCCCACACTCTGCACTGCAGAACTCAGGAATTTCAGTGGAGGACCTGCCAGGATCTGAGCACAGCTCAGGAGCCTCCTGAGGTTAGCGTGCTGGCCCTACCTTCATGGCTTCCTGCGACTCACCTCCTTGGGGAGGAGGAATCGAATAACCTAAGGTGTGGTTCATACTGTGAAGTCCCACTTCCAATTCATCTATCAAATAACTGAGGTCTAGCCAACTCTTGAAATAAAGTTGGCAAATAATAGAACACAACTAACTCCTCCAGTAAGCTCATGAGGCCAGGTATGATTCTGGCATGATCTTACTGGTCCTACAACCTACATCCAAAGCATGGCTCTAGTAGACCTCCTACTCTGGTCTCTACTTCCAATAGATTTTTATTTAGATGATATGATGACTACTTCAACTAACAGACATGCCGAATTGTGTTGGGAGGAACTTTTTTAAAGCCCTATTATTATTAAAACTTAAGGCTATCATGTGCCAGCCAAAGCACTATGCTGGGCCTTCCCGCCTGTTACCTCAGCTAATCCCAACCATCCTATGAGGTAAATATCATCATCCTGCCCCACCGGCCCCCACTTACACACAGGAAAGCTGAAGCCCCCAGGCCTGGTCAACTGTCTCTCCCATAATTTCTCAACATTCTGGTCTCAGCTGAAAGGTCAGCTCCACAGAGAAGCTTTCCCAGATCACCCCATTGAAAGCAGCAAGTCCCTTCCCCTCCACGTCTCAGACCCCCATCACCTTATCTTGTTGAGTTTTATTCATAACACTTAATATTATCTGAAATTCATATTTAATTTTTGTATTATCTGTCCCTAGTAGAATGTTAGTTTCTGAGAGCAAGAGAACTTGTCTGGCTGGTTCAAAGTTGTAGCCATAATGCCAAGGTTAACACCTGTCAAAGAATAGGCATTTTAGTATGAGAGGAAGGGAGCAAGAAAGGAAGGAAGAGGGGAGGGAGAGAGGGAGAAAGGGATACAGGGAATGTGGGCGCCTCCATAAGTCGGACAAGGAGAAAAGCTTATTTTAGGCATTAGAAAGAACTTTGTGACTTAAAAATGACACCAAGTTCCGAGACACATTACTGAAGAAAACTGTGGAGTAACTGAAAATTTAGAGGTGAAATAAGTGCTCTATCTTTCTGGAGTAAATGTCAGTGTAATCCTTTGTGAAATGTGGGTGACTTTAAATTCCAGGGCCATTCAACCTTTCAGATGCCCTATTTTATCACCGCTGACATTCAAAACCTCTGCCACCAAAATCAAAATAAGTATGTATCCTGCAGTTGGAAATGGCTTGCTGATTGCTCTTCATTACTGTTTCATCCCCAACAGACACACACATACACACACACACACACACATTCATCCTGTCAGCCCTTTAAAAGCCTGAGTTAACAGAGTTTTATGGTCACCAGCAACATTCTAAAATTGGAATTTGGCTGCCTGACCACACACACTAGCCCTGGAATTCGGCAAACATCTGGGCCAGTGAGTGTGAGAACGTTCTGTGGGAACAAATGTTTCTGAGGCAACCATCAGAGCTGGAATCCCATGGGCAACACGGTGCCAGTGAGCCTAGGAGGCTCACCCGCCAGATGGCAGGAGCTGAACCTCGCTGCCACGGTGTGACTCCCACAAGCCTGGTGACCTCAGTGGCACATAAACATCCAGTGATGGGCTCTTAAGCAAACCTCAACTACGTAAGTACGTGAGCAACCAAAGGACTGCTAGGCCCACCGCGGAGTAGCAGCTCACCCAGGTTAAGACCTCCTTGTACCTGGTGCACAGAGAGGGCAGACTGAATTAAGTTTTACAACTTCCAGAGAATCTAGGTTTGGCATATTAAATTTTTGAGAGATTTTCCCTGAGTGGAAAGAGGCAGTTGCTGTCTAGAAAGTTGTAGTCATTTTTATAGTAACTGAGATTTCATACTGTGTTACTTACTAGCTAAAACCTCACTCACTTTCACACAAATGGCAAACGAAATTCAAATGCAAGTTAATAGCTGAGATCCAGGAAAAGGAAAATGGTGGGGGGAGGGTGAAAAAGAGGAAATCTTGGTTATCTTTTGTTTTGAATAAGAAAACAGAAGTTTCTTTTGTTCAGAACTATCATTAATTGCTTTATTGTATCAACTATAAAATAATGCATGCTCATTATAAGAAATTGTTTTCAGACCAAATAGAAAATTACCCTCCAGAGAACAATATCTTTCCCACATGTTTACTGCCCAGTGACAACCAGATACTTCTTTGGTGGGTGATCTACAGGGCTGCTTCTTCTCTGCCAAGTAAATGCATCCAACACTCTACATACTGCTCTTCAACTTGCTTTTTGTCCATGCCTAAAATGTCCTGTACTTCTTCTGATGCTAGTCATGTAGTTCTATTTCACCTGTAAACTGAGGATAATGGCATCCAGATTGATAGGGATGTTGTAAGTATTAAATGAGATATTTTTTAAATGCTTCGAACAAGACCTACACATAATTAAAAAATTCAATATTATCATCAGCTGTCCAGGATTATATGGTATATATGTAGCATCAGTTATCTAGCAAATGCCCTAGTGATTGAAGTTTCCATTGTTTCCAATTCTCACTATTATATAACCATATCACAATCAAGATTATAGCTTAGCTTTCAATATTATGACAAGTTTTTTATTATCTTCTAGTGCCCAACATTTTGAAATCTACAGCAAATATCACATTTGATCATTTGAGCTCACATCAGTGATACACAGGAGACAAGCCAGGTGTAATGCTCATTTGAGAGACAAGGAAACTGTGGATTTAAAAGAATGAGTGAATCACTTAAGACCACCCAGCAAGTAAGCTTGAAGCCATGCCTTGATTCTGGTCTCACAATCATTTGGCAAATCTTTACTAAGTCAATATTCAGTGTCAAATACTATGCTGGGCACTGGTAATACAAAGATACATAAAAATACCCTCAAAGGACTCAGACTGGTGGGTAGGCAACTACTATTTTTGAAAAATAACCAAGCTTATGGTGTTTCAAGCATAATAGCAAGCATGTATACACACAGCAATACCAGATACACAGACAAAGGAAGCAAGGATTAACTGAAGCCACAGAAGCATCAAAGAGCTGGTGATGTTTCCAAAATCTGTCCAAAGCTGAAGACAGATTCATGAGCAGGGTGGGTTTCAGAGCTCTGACTTCTACTCTTCTCCTTTCTCCAGCAGCATGCAATCTCATAAACTCAAAGAATTTAGATCATTTATGCCATCAAGAAAAAAAGAAATCATAGACATATTATCGCTACCAAATTTCTCCTCAAGGAAGGAAGGGGAAGGATAGCATAAAGAACATTTCACTTTAACTGGATGTTTTAAAAAAATCAGTATCAGCTCACCTCCCAATAATAAAGCTTCAGGACTCACTATTGACACTGTCCACATTGCTTTAAAGATCACTGAAAGGCAAAGATAAGTATGTTCTACAACATTACATCAATAACAACGACATTAATCCCTCTGTATCTTCAGGAACGTACAATAGATTCAAGGTGTTAAGAGTGGTAATGTTATTATTTTTTCTATAATTATTACTAATTGCAGCTAGTATTTCTTGAGCACTCACAATAAGCAAGAATAAAGCCTTCATTTGCATCATCTCAATTAACTGTCCCAACAGCTCTATGAAACAGGTATTATGCTATCTTCATTGTATATGTGGGGGGGAATGATGTTCAGAGAGACTAAACAACTAGTAGCATGACCAAGACTCAAACTAAGGTGTGATTCCAAATCCCAAGCTCCTAACCACTCTATTATTTTTACTTTCCCTTTAATCAATAACATTTTCTTTTTTTAACATCATGAGTACAGTACGTGCACAATACTCCTTAAAAGCACTGAATGACTTTCATCTTTATATATGGAGAACCATTTGTAAGATTTCGGTTCCTTTAAAGTACAAATTTTTGAAATTTCATCATCACAGCTGGCTGACATCTGAGTTTGAAATTGGCACCCTTCATTGCATTTCATACTCCTGAAATTAGACAATCAGGACCATCTTCAAACAAAGACTTCTGTGATGATTAGTTGACACAGCAACCTAATGTATAATTTTGCATCAGCTCCAGGTCCAACGCAATTTATGTTCACAATAAAAATGGCAATCGCCCAGTATCTGTCATATGGATTTATGATCTCAGCTCTGGCCAAGTCAAAGTGCATTAGCCTGGTGTGTCTAAACATATGACTCTAATCATTACAGCAAAGATCAAGTCAGGCATCAGAAACTTATAAGTGTATAAACTGAGTGTGGGAAGTTGAGAGGAAAATAGTTTTTAAAGGGGGAAGTTGGAGTCATGTTTTCTTAAAACCGAAGATCCTCCACTGTCAGGAGCATGTGAGTCGTCTCTTCCTCCCCTACCCCCTCTCCTCATGCCAAGGATTCCCTGTGTCCGGTGTTGTCCAGCCAAGAAGGTCAAGCAGAAGATAGAGAAAAAGATGCCATGGGAGTCTGTCAGCCATCAGTGATTTTTATATTATCCACTGTTCTATATCGTCCACACACACACTCTTCCTGCCTCCCCCCATCCTGTAATATGAATAATAGAGGATTATATAGCTTTTTATTCACTCCCAGATATTTTGGGGAACGAGTTATAATAAATCTGTAATCTAATCCTCTCTCATATAAACAAAGAACTGAAGTTTAAACTAAATATATTTATTACCCTCTAATGATATTTCCCATTCTACCAGGAAGGAGGGAGGCACAGCCCCACTCCCTCTTACCCTCAAGGTCTGCATCAAAACCCTACCCCAGCTATCCCTGGTCTATTCATCTTAAGTCATCAATCTCCTTCCCCAACCACTTCCTTTTTATAAACCACAGCAACCTCTGTTAGTCTTCTTTTTTTTTCTTAACCCATTCATCCTCTTCCTACTTGAAGTTAGCTTTCCATTATGTGGAACTGATCTGGACATTAACCACTCCTCAACAAAATCACAACCATGCTAAATAAATACTCACAGCCACAGTAGAAAGGGCATAAGATGTTAACATTTTGTTGTTTCTCTTGGTGTGTGTATTATATCCTTACTGTCTCCTTAAAAGTTAAATAGAAGAGGGCATCTTTGTGGTTCCATAAGACTTCAAACCATTTGGTCAGATAATAACCTCTTGGACATCACCTTATAACACAAGCTCTGCTTTTTTTTAACTTATTAAGTCTACATGCTGCATATAATAAAATGATTCTTTATAAAGTTTTATAAGACAAAGAGAATTCAGCAGAAATGTCATTAGGAAAACTTTAAACAACTTATAGATCAGTATGTAAATTAGGAAGGGAATTTCACATTCATTTATCAAGCACCAAATACTTTCATGTACATAAATTCATCTATTTCAGAGGTGGTAGGTAAGCTCATCCCCCAAAAAAATTTCAGGTTCAATATAAGGATTTCCAAACTTGTCCAGTAATTTATACAGGTTACAAAACTGGTAATCTCAGAGTTGTACTGAACGTTTTTCTTTTTAATCCAGAGGCAACTATATTACCACATTGGCCCCTAAGATGAACATCTTTCCTTTCCATTTTTTTTTTTCTTGACATAATGGATTCTTCTCTCCATCTGTTTGGCCACAAGGCAAAGGTCAGGTGTACTTGAAGCCAGAGGATGTGTTTCAATCTTGGTTCTGTCTCCACTTCCCCATGGCCTGGTGAGCTCATTTAATCTCTGTAAGGCTCCTTTCTCCATCTATAAAGCACAGTTCTAATAAATGACAGTGTTACAACATAATGCAAAAAACATTTTGTCTTTTCCAATGCATGTGTCTTTCTCATACATATGCATAGATATATAAACTGACCCAGTTACCATATTCTTTTTTTGAATACTGCCCTAAATATTAATATTTTAGAGCTTCCCACTTTGCCTCTATTTCCCTCTATGATTATAAAACCTCAAGATACTTAGTGTCCCTAAGTAACCTCTATAGATATTGGGATTATCTAACCATCTTCAAACCTGAAACTTGTAATGAGTTGAGCTATGCAATTCAGCACCACAACAACAGCTGTCAGATATCTTCAGTACATAATTATACTTCATTTATTAATATCCTCTCATTTTCAACTGGACCCTTTCTTAGACACAATTAAAAATATGTGGCTTCATGAGGCATGAGGCAAACCAAGCTCCATATGAAACCTTCAATTTGTACCTAATAAATCACTGCTCAAATGCACTGACTCAATCAGTAACTGTGAGGATGGGAGCCTCAAAATAGAGGAAGGAAACGTAATCTGAGTTAGATGTAACTAATAACCTTAGCTAATGGAGTTGGCTTTCAAAATGCACATTCCCTGTGATCTGTTTTAAACAGGCTTTTCCAGCCTGTGTCAGGTCCCTTCTCTAGGAGCTGAGCTCACAGGCAGTGGTGGGCACAGGAACGGGCAGTGAGAGTGTCCGCACGGCAGTGAACTGACTGGCCAAATCAGGGAGAGAGGAAAAATAGAAGGCTGCAACTTTCAAGGTAACTCATGGAGAAACATAGTAACTTTTGGCATATAAGTATTGGTGAAAACTTTGGCCATGATGAGTTTTGTGCAAGTCCTTTCTATTATCCCAGCACAAAACTTAGTAATTTAAGAAAATAGGCCCTGGAGCCAAACTACCTAGGTTTAAATACCACCCTATGTTCTAGATACGTTTGTAAGCTCAGGCTGCTCCACCTCTGTGTACTTCAGTAATAGTCTCCATCTCAGAGGAGTGTTCTGAGAATCAAGTGAATGAATATGTGTAAAGCATATAAAAGAGTACCTGGTACACAGGGAAGGCTCAATGTTAACTATTACCATTTCATATCTTATCAACATTGTGTAATGTTAAATCTTCACTGGGTGCCAATCAAGTCAACAAACTTTTAACTTACACAAGAGTTTTAAAAAACACACACACATTAAAGTTTCCTTAGTGAATATCCAACTTGAAAGGGAAAGATAAGTAACAGAAACTTCTGATTAGCTAATTCCACATATAGCTCTGAATGACAGGGGATAATCTCATCTCCAGCCCTGGGACGGACTAGAGTGTAGAAATAAGGATACCCAGGTTCCTGTTTGTGTGACTTTGGTGTCATTTAACTTTGGGGAATGGTTTCCTTTCAGTCTGTAGAAAAGTACCTGCTGTTTATTTAATTTAGAACAGTCCCTCAATTTTCTCACCCTCAATTTTCTCTCAGCAGATCTTACAGATCTTAGTTTAAATCTTTCAGTCTCTGTCCCCCTGATCCCAGAGATCAGACCAGTTCTCCATGCTGTATAGTTACATAGCATTTCTCCACCATGTCCCAAGTCCCTAAGATAAAGCTGACTCTCAATACATATTGGATGGGTGGATAGATGGGAAAATGTCTACCTTTCTTTCCTCTTAAGACCAAATGAGACATTGAGGCAAAAATACACACTATAAAAATGTTTTGCAAAAGTAGGCTATTTCTCAAGGCCTGAGTTTGAGAAGACTGAGAGTCTTAAATGTAGTCTAACAAAAGGGAAGAGAAATAACCTGAATGGAGGTGAAGAATTTCTTGGGCTGCATAAACATCCACAAATACAAGGGGCAAGACTGCAGAAGAGGGTTAGTTTATCTGACCCTAGGCTCAGGGCACAGTCAGGCCAGGGAGTTGCAAAGATCAAGAAAATGAGATGGAAAGACCTATCTGCCTTGTTCCAGGCAGATAAGGGTTGTGGTACAGGGAAGTCAACTAGAGTAAAAGGTCAAGTGGACATCATACATAGACAGGTAGGAGGCTTACAGACCACAAACAGGGTGTCTATGAATGTGGAAGAAGAAAAATTACATCTCTTTTTCACTAAATCTAATTGGAATTTGACTGTCCCTTCAAGTAACAAACCACAGTAGTATTAGCAGAAGCTGTGGCTTTGTCACATAACAACTGTGGATATCAGAAACCTCTTTTACTCTTACCATTACTTTAAAATTATGGTACTTCTTAGACCCACCATTGAGTCTTGCCATTTAATTAGTTTTTTGAAAAGCAGCAGCACATGATAACTCTATTGTAAGTTAAATATTTCCATGACTTATTCCAACATATCTGGCTTCCTTTGTAGCCCTATGTATCTTATTTTTAAATTATTCTGAGAGAGGATCCATAGGCTTTACCAGATAATCACAGGGGTCCAGGGCACAAAAAAGGTTAAGAGCCCTTGGCTATAAGAAGTTTCCTACAGAGCAGAAAGAAATCAGTGGTGGTTTTTAAAAAAGTGCCTGTGATCTGGCAAAAATGCAATAGTAATTCTTTATCAGAGGAACTGTTTCACTACTCCATGGATAAGCTAACGTCAGAAGATAGCTAATGAACCGATTACATAACAGTAACAGAAGCACATAACAACCCCAAAATGTCTGGGGTCCAAATAGTTCTCCCTGAATCCCAAGGATGAGGCAGGGGGCTGCTAACAGTGCTGACATGAGGAACAGATGCATTTCTGCAGGCAAAACATTCTTCACCACATTTTACTGCAATGCACCCATGCAGAGATGTAAGTGGTTTGAGGGCAGATTGCTCAGCAGAAGACAAAAAAGGACCACTGATAAAAGCAACAGTAAAGGGAATGGAAGAAATCACTCCTTCCTACAGCATCAATAGCACAGACCCCAATGGAAGAGTAGAAATAAACTGAAATGAGTGCAAATCTTAACTGAACCCAATGAAGCTATGCTGAAGAACATGAAGATCACAATCATCAAGACAAGACAGCAGAATCCAGTATTGTGGAAGCGGTCATCCATAGGCCCTAGGAATCATAAACACAGCCTCCTCCAAATGTATACAGGTATCAGCTGGACCTTGAATCACCAGCTCCCTAGTTTCTGGAAGGCAGTACAATGAAAATGAATTCAAACTCTGGGGTTACTCTGCTAAAATCAGCCCTGATTTTTGTGTATATGTGTGGGCTTTCATTCAGAATCTGATGGGGTTCTTTCCAATTTACATTAAAAGGATTTTGGTAGCATAAGATATACAGCCCTTTTATGATGCCATTTTCAGGAATTCTTAATACTTTTTCTCAGCTATTCTGAAGCAGATAAAGAAGGAGCAACTTTTTTAGTTTTTTTATTTTCTTCTATTTGGTTTTTAAATAATTTAAATCAAAAGGATTGTATGGGGGAAAGGTTTTGATTAAAAGGACCAGAGAAAAGTGATAAAGTTGGCTATCAGTCAATTCAATCAATTTGTACTATGAAAGCTAATCTAGCATTAGCCCTTTTGCTTGGAATGAGTAAACAGGACAATTTTCACATTGTTTCATATTATGCTGCAGCTGTAAAATCTGGCAACATTATTCAAGTAAAAGAGCCAAGAATGGAGTTCCAAAAGATTAATACAGTGTTACTGTATTGTGATATCATTTAAAGGAGCCACCCATAAGTTAGTTTCAATACAATTTCTGAATAAAGACCTCACCAGCTTACAGCTGTCATGGTCACCCTTCCCCATTTAGGCATAAATGACAGCTTTTTAATTATAGCAAGGATATTCAAATGTGTAAAAGATTAATCAAATCAGTCAATATTTACCCAATATCAAGCTATTACTGGTTATAATTGGATACCATTTCTGATGCACCAAAATGGTATACCATTCAAATTTGAAATGTCATAATGGAAAAAATCTCCTGGCTGCATCAATCAACACTCTAGACTGAGAGGAGCCCCAAGAAATGTTATTTGCTGAATTTCTCCTAATGAACTGACTAAAAATTCAAGTCACTGACTTCAGGTGCTTATGAGTAATAATGAGTCAAATGACATTGCTTACAAATAATGTTTTTATTCAATTTGGCATGAAAAATAAGCCAAGTCCTGGCATCACTTCAGGAATAAGATGTCATATCATAGGATTTCAAGTCAAGTTTCTAAGTTTATGTAATAAAAAGTCCTCAAAATGAAGCAAGCACACTCTCCCACCCTGATCTATACACAACCCATGTGCCGACCAAGTCAAGAGCAGTAAATTTCACAAAATACTTTAATCAGAATAGATGCTAATTATTCTGGGTCATTGGTTCCTGCAGCCAAAGTGAAACCCTTAATTCCAAGTCCAAATAGCTGATCATCCTTGGAATTTATCAGAAACATCAGGACTAATTTAAGTGCTAGCAGATTCCATGGCAATATTTCCTGGGGCCAATACTTGTCCCGTCTTGGAAGCTTAACCTCAGAACAGTCCAAGTAAACTCCCAAAAGGTCAGAGCATCACTGATGTTTAAGAAAATGAAGATATTGTTTGAGGTGGACGTAGCACCTATTAGTTCAACTACTCTTTTTGATTCCATAGTATCAAATATGAGACATCTCTACCGAGTTCTTATTTCTCATCCACTCCCTACTATTGCTCCTGGAAAAGGAACAAGTAAATACTAAAAATTTAACTCTCAAAATTGCTCTAAATATTTTTGTAAGGGGGTAAGGGCATCATTGGCACCTTTTACTAAAATGAAGGTGTGTCAACGATTCTCTCTGATATTTTCTCTGTAGCGTTTAACCAACATTAATATCCACGGGCAGAGCTCAAAGGCTTTGTCATGGCTGAACTCATCTAGTCCTGGCTCATCTTAGACCACTCGGGTTCACAGCCTAGCTCCGCTATTCACCAGCTGGACCACTGTGGGTATGTTACATTACTGCCCAATGCCTGAGTTCCCTCACCTGAATAGCAAGAAAAATTTTACCAGCCTAATGTGCTGCTGGGCAGACTATATGAGTTAATACTTGGGAAGTGCTGAGAACACTGCTGAGCACCAAGCAGTAAGTGATAAAGTACAATTTTATACACACACGCATATACATAAATACATGTAAACATACACACACATCTTCATTAGCCACTTTCACATACAATTAATTCTCAAGATAATACTGAGCAATGTATAATATTATCCCAATTATTAAACTTGTACCCAAAGCCCAAAGAAGTGGCCAACTCAAGGGACAGCCAATACATGCCAGAGCCCAGACAACAGCTCCACTCTAACTCCAACCGCGATTCTTCCACAAGTATTTCTGTGTTCTGAAGAATATTTCACAGAGTAATGGCATCAGAAAATCAGGTATAATTCTTTCTGTGTTCTACCCCAGCCATCTCTGTTCAGGATTCTCAGACACCAGCCAGTCCAGGGAGCCCTTTTCTCTGTGACTCCTTAAAGCACTCCTAGGCTTGTCCTCCAACCCCTGCCCATTTATCCCTTTCCACTTCATTGTCCTCTATTAACACATCTTCCTGCCACCATTCCTCATCCATGCAACCTGATTTCTGGGCACCAATTATGGATGAGGTACTGAGCAACAGGAGGTACCAGGCCAATAACTTTATAAATACAGCCTAAATATACTGTTTCCAGGAACTTTTTTTAATGACACTCACACAACTAAGCCCAGCAAGATGTAGTTAATAGGTCTATTGAATTACAAATTGTAATATTCAAGCACTAGTAGCCTGGAGTTTGAATTGCAAGAAGCTGGGAAAGTAGCAGCCATTGGCTAATGGTTTCAAATACTCAAATATTCAAGTCTAGACCTAGGCTGTTAGGTTTTACCCTCTTAGCCTGGCACCTTCACCAGAAGGCAGAGGTGGGCCAAAGGACAACAGTGACAACACTCACCTACAGACAGACTGCTCCCTCCAGGACTACTCACGGGGAGGCTGAACATACTGGGAAGCACCCAGCATAGAAGCTGGACTCATAAAGGAATTTCTTTATTTTATCCAAATCCAAGAACCAACACAAGCACCAACACAAAGCCTCTTTATTAGAAAGCTGGAGGGACTCAGTATCATGGAAGTGAGACTGGGCTCCACTGAAGGATCCTAAAGCCACAAGGCACATCAACTTGAACCGCTGTAGGAGACCCTTAGAACACCCCAGAACGCCCAGCAGTGACAGCCGTATATGCCCAGTAGTACAGACACCGCACAGGCACATGCTCTCAAACTGCCAAGAATGCCTATGGTTTGTCAGCAAGGTCACCACCTCCTAACCATATTTCCTGCAGCAGGATGACTCTGAGTGGGTCTTTTCACTGAAACTTAAAATTATATCCCTTGTTGGGGCCTGTTATAATGAAGATATATCATCCCTCAGTTCACTTGAATAAAAATTATTAGTATACACACAAAAGGAAGGTATGAACACCCACTACTTTTTGGCAATTTTTTTGTTTTAGTGACAAAAATCTTGTCAGTGTCTTTACTATGTGACACTGTACTCCATTGTTGGACTCTTTTAGGGCAAAGCTTGAGAGAATCCAAGTCACATACAAAAATACCTTGACATTTCTGACATTTCTTTTTTCTCAGTAATATCCAAACCTTGGGATTCCATAGTAAGAGGAAAATTAATTAATGCTAGCTTTCATCCCCAGTTACCTTCTCCTTGTGCACAGAAGCTTAGCTTTCCCATTCACTATGAAATATTTTCCTGTGCTTCAGCTTTCCCAGTAAAGTAAAAGCCAAGTTCCAGATAACATCATACAGCTGTTCTAGACAATTTACTGAATTAAAATGAAAGTAATCAACTAAAAGAGCTACCATAAAACACACCCGAATTCTGAAAGTAGACTTCATAAACTATAAATCAAGTATAATTCTTTGCCCAGAGTTAGAGCAGGTCTATAAAGTAGCTTTCAAAATGTCAGTTAATTATGTTTCTTCAAGACAGAAACACGGGATTTGGTCCCAGAAGAATTTACTTCAACCACCCCCTGAAAGGAAGATACTGGAGTTACTAAGAAGAAAGCACAAGTGATTGATAGAGACTTCATTACATCAGAAAACACTCTCTTTTTTTTTTTAATTTCAGGAACATTAATTTTACATAGGCAAAGTGAAACACATTGCTCCCTTGCAACACGTCAAAACAATCTAAACAGGCTAGAACATTCCACATAGAGAACCTTTAGCACAGCGTCTATTACTGTACCTCCTCTCAGACTTAGTTCCACAATGGCTTTCTGTATTAAACAATGGGTTTATTAAAGAATTATGGTTTATTTGACGCATCACCTCAAAAGTTCAGCTACCGGAGATGATGAAAATTAAATCCATTTAACAAGCTTTTATTGAACAGCTACCATGTTCAAGGTCCTGTGTGAGGCTTGAGGGGTGGGAGGCTACACAGATAAGTTAGATGCCTCTTGTGTTTACCCTGTTCTGAAGAAGACAAAGTTACAGAACCACATTATAAGGCAGGCCACTCAACAGAAATATAGAAGAAAAAGCAAAATGAATGAAGGGGACAGTGATTATTGGAAAAAAATGTTTAGATGCACTCAAGGACCATGCCATGCTTCATTGTCTAAAGAGATCCCTCCCTTAGGACAATTTTACTCATTGTTCAGTGGTTTTTTTAAGTCACCTGAATGACATGTCATTTGACTCTACAAGTAAAATGTCAAGGGAAAAATGATCCCTATACCTCACAATTTTTAAATGTTCATTAAAATTTTAATAGACTAAGCTAGTTTTGTTGCTGTTGTTGAAACTGCTTCTTAGAAGTACTGAGAAAAAAATACAACCAATACATTATGCTTACTCCTTGGTTATTAAATACTTAGTAAGAACACATCTGGAGAGTATGGTTAAAAAAAGAAAAAAGAAAAAACAGATCTGGTCCACACACCAAAGGAAGTTAGAAAATAACAAATTCAAAATAAACACGCATACAAGAAGATTGACAAAGCAGTAAAAATGTGTTAAACAAACAAACACCAAAGATAATACAAGTAAAATAAAGATCAAGAAAATAAATAAGTCAAGGCTTACATTATATACTTGATATACGATAGTTTAATAAATATTTATTGAAGGGATGAGGGAACAAAGGAATGAAGAAAAGAATGAACAGACAAACATGTCCTGGGATCACTTCTTTGGCTATTACCTCTGTATGCAACACCATTTATTGAGTTGGGTTCACGGATTTTTTAAAAAGAAGATGCTATCAGAGGGGAAGCACAGCACGAAGTGGTTGGTACTGCACCCACCTGAACCTTTACTGATATTGCTCTTTCTCAAGGAAAGCAGGTGTAGTAGCTGTCATTTTCTGGCTTTCCTGTTCAGACACACAGTCAGGCAGAGGGCTCTTATCTGCCTCTGTAGAACTGGACATCCTGTAGGACTTGCTTTGGCCAGCGAATCACTTCCCACCAAAAAGTTACTTTCCCTTCCCATTGTAAGGGTGATGGTGGTAAAAGATATTTGGTAGGGTAGCGGGGAGCGTCTGTCAGTCTGGGTGCCAACCCATACTGGATTTACAGCATGAGTAAGGAAAAAACTTCCATTGTGCCAACTACTGAGATCTTGGGGCTGTTTGTTACTGAAGCACAACCTAGCCTATTCTGGCTCAGGCACACACTATTAAGCATATAAAACCATCCCCATTTCACCTTTACCTGTACCCCTTACCAAACACTCTTCAGTTGCCCCAATACATCAAATTTCACATATTCAAAATCCATTTGTTTTTATAACACTCCTTTAAAGCAAAGTATTGAATGAAAAAAAAGAGAGAAGGGAAGGCAGGAGGGAGGGAAGAAAGGAAAGGAAAAGAGAGGAGAGGAAAGGAAAGGAGTTTTCCATCTTTTTATCTTTTCATCCAGCAGAATCCATCCCAAATCCAACTTTTCTTCTCAGCAGTCAACAAGGGAATGGAGTTAATGAGATTAATGAAGCTTGGCATAGGAATTTAACATGCAAGTAGGTCAACTGAAATGGATTGAAAAATATGTAGGATCAATGCAGGAACTAGGTGGACATCACAGGGTTGCTGCTGGAGAAGAACCAACCAAACGAACAAACAAAATCCTCCGGTGGGTCCCTTACAACAGAAGGAGCAGCAGAGTTCTTTACTTCCTAAATTTCATGTTATAAATCGAGTAGGAAAATCTATCTTCCATCCTCGGTCCAGGAGAAAATTTAGTAATAAAATGTCTAATAGACAGTTGAGGCATTTTTACAGCATTCAGCATGTTTCCTTGGATTTGTCTCACTAGACTTATTTATTTTGGGGGACTTGGAAAATATGTAGATCTTGATAAATATCCAAAATGGTCAACATGAAATATTTCATCCTTATCTGATTCCTACTCACTGCATTTTCAGCATTTGGATAGGTCTCTCTCTCTTAATTAAACAGAAAAGTGGGCTCAAAGAATTAAATATATTTAGCTTTGAAATTTCTGTTGTGATTTGTAGCTAATTTCTCACATTCTCACCAAAATATCTCCTAGAATTGACATTCCAGGATCAGTTTTCTGTATCCCAATTTGTTTTATATTGATATCTATTTTAAGATCTAGGTAGAAAATACCAAGCAATGTTTTAACTATATTCTAGAGCCCTTGACATTATAGAATAATAATTTTAATTACTGTTGGTATGCTCTACTTCCTAAATAAACCACATTAGAGCTCTATTCTTTTCACCTTATGTGTAATGAGAGAGATAGTACAAGATAGAAAAGTTTCCTACATCCTGGCTTTGCATTCAGTTTGAATTGCCAAATACATGTAATTCTTCATGCATTACTCATGGTAGGGTCCCATCTAAAATAGATACCTGCCCTGACATTCGCAGTGAACAACAAGCTGGAAATAAAAGGGTAGAGTATTGCATTTTATCCTTTTATGTAAAGTTGAAAAACAAGGGTAGAAGTTTTTCCAACATACCACCTGATCAGTTTAAGAACTTTAAGACACTCTTCCTGGATTTCAGCTTTCTCACCACCTGACTTCCAAAGACCTTTCATACTTTAAAATGTTATGCTTCTATCGCTACTATTTTTAAAAGTGATAATGATTTCAGTTACATATTTTATTTTATTTCCTCAAGTATCCATATGCCAATATTGTAGTCATTAGGGGCACAGACTTGGGTCTAAATCTTGGTTTTATTTCTGAACAACTGAGACTTTAAGAAAGTTAATCTCTCTGTGTCAATTCTCCCCTCAGAAAAAATGGAAATGAAAATCATACCCACCTCATAGGAATACTTCAGAGTAAAATTAGCTGAATAACATACATAAAGTCTTGCTTCCCAGCAGAGTGAGCATATACATGCCAAGCATTCATTAACCATTAGCCAATATTCTCATTATAATTACCTCTTCTCTTGTAAGTATGTCTAGAATCTACCATATTTGACTAGCTACATTCAAGATCTTGTATTAGGGAATCTTCTCTCAACCACCCATAGTCATCATTTATTTTAATTGAATGCATCCCCACTTTTTCCATCTCCTCACTTCCCAGCTTCTTTTAGGCAAATTATGTTACTTCTTCTAAATTTCCTCCCTTCTCCACTACCCCTTCACCATCCCTATTTTTATGGGGCTTTTTCCTCCTTATTTATCCCACTGAGAAGTCTTAACATAAGACACAAGCAAATAAAGAAGTTTGTATTGTATAGGACAAATTAATGAGACTGACTTATACTAATAAACATCACATGAAAATCAACCTCCTTACTTTATAATAACACCTCACGTTTCTGCTTTTTCCTTTAAGCAGGCAAAGAGACAAAGGCAAATTTTAATTTATCTCTGCAAAGCATAAATAACACATTACACTGAGGCATAGCAGGGGGTACCCTGTAAATGTTTATTTGCTGAAATCTTTTCACAGAACCCTCCTTTTATATTTCTGGATAGCATAGCACAAGGAGCAGCTAGATTTTGCCCAAATAAAAGAGGAACAAACTTCCTGCTAGGCATTTAGGGTTGTTTACTTGTTGCATTCAGGGGTTAAGGAGACAAGGGAGATGAATATTTTTAAGTCTGTTGGTATCCCACACCAATGCCATGCTTGGGTTGGAGACATTTAGGAAGAGAACACTTACTTCACACTTTTTTGTACACCTCTCCCTATAAGATTTTGAAAGAGAACAGTGTGTCCTTTGGAATTGATTATCAGAAGCCTGTCAGGTAGCTCCCTCCAGACTCAGCAAAGGAGAAATATGCACAAAGCTACCTTGCGCAGAACCTCTGAACCTCTCAGATTTCAATTCAGATATAGAAAAGTCACTGTCAGCATTTTCCCATGGTATTAGCCCAGCTTTTCATTTTACCTGCTCACTCCCCATTTGAAAAGCATGGTTCTGCTGCCTTCATAGCTACTGAAAAAGATATGTGCGTCAGGACAAAACACCAAAAATATTGTTTCAAAGTAAATAGAGTAGTAATGTTCCTGATCTACTATACTCAGTCAGATGATGGAAAAGTACAGAAACTGATAAGACGTCAGTTCTGGCTGCCTTAAAACCCTTCTATTTTGACATCTCAATTTGCCAGTATCACCTGTGTTTATGAATACTAATTCTTAGCAAAAGAATGAATAAAAAGATGAATCCAAAGTTCTTGGATTTTTTTTTTAGTTTCTTAAAGTATCTGGGTTTATGTAAGAATAGCCCTCAATAAGTCTGGCATATGGGCATACAGGTTTTATCTTAAAATATATCTTTTATTTCCCACTAGTATCACTTGATATTGTTAATTTAAAGAGCAGAGCAATGAACATTATAATAAATTAATATTGCCTAAAAGATCCTTTCAGCTCTTTAAACAGAAAAAGTTATCATAGCCCTTTCATGCAGACAAAACTCCAGATATTATACAAAGGCAATTTAATGTAGCCATGTCTCCATTTTAATCTTCTAAATTATTTCAGTAACTTGAGAGTCCAGGAAGCTAAATAGTACTGCAAACCATTAAGTGTAAATTCCTATACTGTATTCTCAAAAGGGCTGAGAAAGCTACAGAAAGAATAACAAATCTTTATCTGTTAGGATGCTTGCAACTAGAAACAAAACAAAGAAAGAAAGCTGTCTCAAACAATGAGAATATATATCACCTCACACCACGGAAAGCCCAAAGTAGGTGGACAACAGAATTGGATGATTTCCATAACTCAGAAAGTACTGACTTCATTCTCAGACTGGTAGCAAGATGGCTGCAGCAGTTCCAGACATCAAAAGGACTTCAAAGAAGTCCTCCCAACTTTGGCCATGACCATGTCTGAGTCCCCAGCCCATTCCTTAACCGATCCCTGGTAAGGAGCACAGGAAAGCCACAACTGGCTTAGCAGGAGGCACTGACATAAGGGAGTCAACCACAGTGGCCATGGTGGGGTGAACTGGATGTCAAGGAGTCACCCACATAACCATTATACCAAAAACATACCTGTCCTGCCAGAACTTACTTTCTAAAAACACCCAGATGTAGGTGAATATCAACACCAGACACACAACCAAAACACTCCACATAAAAGTCATGAAACAAACAATATATCAACCATCTATCCCCAAACAGGGTTAAGGATATTTTGTTGGGCTGGGAAGGGGACTGAGCTCAGCAAATTTAAATAGGTCAGTAGCAAGTGCCCCAGCAAATGACATATATAAAGAAGAGTATTTCATTAAAAATAAACACACCTAGATTTCAGTTGTTTGCATTTAATACATTGTTCTTTAGTTTGGTGTTTTTGTTTTATTTTGTTTTGTTGTTTTACACCTTAACAGATCTGGATGGTGAAACAACTGGAGATGGTATAGGAAGAAGATGAAGAAAGCTGGGCAGGAGTGCCAGCAACTGTGTCAGGATACAACTCACAGGAAAAACCCCCGACTCTTCCCCTTGGGCCATGAGGGCTACAGGTCTGGTCCCCTGACCTCTCTGAGGGCTTCTTCCTCCCTCACCCGCCGCTCCACTCCCATTACCAGGAGGGCTCTTTTCCCAGGCGTTGCTTTGGCTTTCTCCCTGGTTCCTTCCCAGTCTCTGCTCAGATGCCACCTTCTCAGTGGGACCATCTTAGACACAGCAGAGTCCCACCCAAATATTCTCTCTCTCCATAGTACTTACTACTATCTGACATACATATTTATCTTTTTTGAATATTTACCCTCTAGAATATAAGTTCCCTGAAGACAGGGCTCCCCAGGAGCTAGAAAAGTTCCTGACATATAATAGGCGCTCAATATATATTTGTTGAATGGAATGAACGATGATAAGATGGAACCATAACAGGAAAAAGTATATACTTTTATAAAAGTATACCCAGGCCTAAGAGCAGGGAAATTGAGATCTAGCCACCAAGGAGTAGAGTAGTATATTTTCCTTTCTTCGTTGAAGTCAAAAGTAAAACTAATTATACCACCACTGAGTGTATTAACTTCTGCTAATCCAGCTGATAAAGAAAATCCACTTTAAAAGCATAAAATAACGTGTCAAAGCATTCTTTTCCAAGGTAAGCTACAGGGAATCAAATCAAATTATTTTGCTAATGTTACCATTTGATGCCCAACAACCATGCAGGCAAACTTCTTCTCTTCCCTTTTCCTTCTTTTATGAGAAATTGGTTCAGAATGGCAAAGGTGCTAGAGCTGTGATGCGTATAATCCCGGAACTTCCTGTTTTATCGCTCTAATACTGCCTTTAAGTGCGTCTGCAATTCGGTTTCTCAGACATCCAGCAGTCCTTTTGGCCAGAGAAGGAAGCAAGTCTGTTAGGTTTAATGACTCTCTCTGCACAGATTGTAAGAACTCATGATCGGCCCTCAGTTACTTTGCTGACCTGGATCCAGACAGTGCTCTGGCTCTGAGCACAACACGTAAAAGCCACGACTTGCTGCCGGGTCTCCAAGCGTTGAGATTCCTGCAGTTGCAAAAGATGCTCTCTGAATCCTCTGCTCTGCCCTAAATACTTCCCAACTACAGAACCAACACAAAGCTCTTTAGGTGCTCCCTGACATACAGGATTTTCAGGGGAACACGAAGGTGACTCATAGTAAAGCATCTTGAATTAAAGGTCACAGAAGCCCCTACAATCCCAGATCAAGAAAAGCAACAATTTCCTTGGCATTTTCACGTCTACACTCATCTCCACTGCCAATCTCAGGAAATCCAAAGGTCTTAAATACCAAGACCCAGAGTAGAGCTGTGCGGCTTCTCCAGCTTGCAGAGAAGTATCACAGAGATTTTCAGATTAGGTTTAGCCAACAATGGGTCTTTATTCTGTACCTCCTATATGAAATTCAAGACTTTAACAGGTTCCAAGCAAATGAATATTTCATTCTCGTTTCATAATAAAATAAAAAGTCCTTTTCATTGGGAGGGTTTAAATGTAACCCAAGAACCAACTTCTGATTCTATCAGCATGCCACAACGAGGGTCCGATTGAAAGGTCCCCCCCTTGCAGTTATTGATAGGGCTCAATCGCAAACTGTCAATAATACATAAAACAGAACCAATTTTGGCATAGTACACTTTGGAAATGGAGGGAATTCTTTATGTACTTACTGTAAAACTACATGAACTGAGTTTACATAGAGAATTCAGTCCCAAAAAACTGCCCTTGGATATAAAGTTTCTACCTAAGCCCATATATTTCAGACTCAGGGACATCTGATGTTATTCCAAAACCATTGTTATTTTTCCAAATGACACAGTAAAAATAGCTCCTGAGATACTTCAGTTGAAAGGGTTCCATTTTATACATCTCCTAAAAATGAAAACATCTGAGCCAGATGAGAAAAATACATTTTGAGTAAAAGGCAAGCTTATTTCTTTTTGTAAAAGCATCTTCAGGTCTTTCCAAGTTTACAGGTTATATTCTTACTGCGAGCCTAGATGATTAAGGAAAGGATCTACTTCTATAGGTTGAAGAGGTCAAAATAAAAGCATTTTTCCTTTTGTTATCCAGTTTTAAGGCCATGGTATTTGTTACAAGATATTAAAGCTCCATATGAAACTATGGTTCTCTATTTTATGGGAAAAACTCTCATTTTCTTTAATTTCCAGTGGCGCTTTCAGCCACTCAGCCTCCATCACAGGACTAACTAACTAGAACACGAACACATCTGTGTGTCTGCCCTGTCCTTTTCCCCAGGTATGTTTAAAGAGGCTGCCTTTTAAGACCCTATAATAAAGGAATCCTTTATCAAAGAAAGTGCACGCCAAAAACAGGTGCAACAATCCCAGACTCTGCTCATGCACACTTCGTTGCCAGGGAGAGTGCCATTCAGGGAGAGCAGAGAGAATCACCATAGTTTACTACCTGCAGCAGCTGCCACACTGTTGTCCTCTACCAAAAGGAATAAAGACAGAGCCCACTCCTCCTGGCTACTCTTCTCACAATCAGGTATGAGAGTGGGCACCAAATGAGGAAAGCCAGAGACAACTGGCAGCCATCAAGGAGAAAATCATCCTTTTCTGGCAGCACTCACTATCTTGGTTATGAGCATATGATATAGTCACAGCAACCTGCCTTTAAGAAATTCAATATAAACCACATGTGCCGACCAGAAGATTAAAGAAAGAAAAATCACTTTTTGAATAGTGTGGACATTTTAGTCCTTCATTTCACCAGATAAGCTGGATTGCATTGTATAAGAGGACAAAATAACTATCTTTCAGTCAGTCCGAGTTCACACATGCTTCTCCCTAGTATAAGCATCTCACCAACTTGAGTGGGATTCCAGGAATTGAAGATTTACTTTTCCTACAACATGACCTCAAATGAAAACCAGCTACTTTAAGACACAAACAAGCAAACAGCATCACTTGCTCTTCTTCAAATATATGAAGTTCGTGATACTCAGGACCTTTGCAAATGCTACTTCCTCTGTCTGGCAGGCTTTGCCCCAAAATATCTATATGGTCTACGTGGCGCACTACCTCACTTTCTTCATGTCTTTACATGAAAGTCACCTTCTCAATGAAGTCTTCTTTGGGCCTCCAGTCTAAACGTTATCAACCATCCAACACCTTTTTCTTACTTCCCTGCTTTATTTTTCCCCATAACACTTAATACTATTTAACACGTTATACATTTTGCTTATGTACTTTGTTTGTGATTTACCTTGTTCATTATCTCTGTCAGAATATAAAAATCTATGAAGGCAGAGTTTTTTACTGTTTTTTTTCACTGCAGTGTCCCCAGTACCAGAAAAACCCATGTTAAATGTCTACAGATAAAACAGTAATCTGCTCTAATACTGGAAGAAAAACAGACATGATAATCTTCTATCAGGGTGGCACATGGTTCTCATTCACAACATGGGACATTCTCAAGAGACTTTCAGGAGTACTTCTTAAAAAGATCATTTTTTAAAGATAACTTTACATTTAAGAAGAGTTGCAAAGAGAGTTCCCTATGCCCTTCACCCAGCTTCCCCTAATGTTAACTTCTTATCTCACCATGGTGCATTTATCAAAACTAAGAAATTAACATTGGTACAATACTATTAACCAAACTACAGTGTTATTTAGATTTCACGTTTTTCCACTCATGTCCTTATTGGGTTTAGTCTTCATTGTGCTTAGTTTCTCTCCCCCAGTCAGAGACAGCTTCTCAGGCTTCCCTTGTTTGTCATGATCTTGATACTTTTGGAAAGTACTTGGTCAGATATTTCGTATCTATATCTCATTTGGGGTTTGTTTGATATTTTCTTATGATTGACCTGATGTACAGATTTTGGAGAATAACACAGAGATGAAGCACCCTTCCTGTTGCGTCATATTAGAGGACATATGAGGTAAATTGTCACTATCACCATCATCATCATCATCATCTTAACCTTGAACACTTGGTGAAGGTGGTGCCACCAGTTTCCTACACTGCAGTTACTGTTTTTCCCTTTCTATGTTCTATTTATTAGAAGTGAGTCACTACTAGGCCCACACTCGCGAGTACTTTTAACTACACATGAGGTTTGCTTTAAGTGCTGATGTTAGAACCTAATTTCTGCAAAAATGCACTTCCACTTTCATTCAGCCACCAGGAGGAAATGAGATCTACAAAATGTAAGTACCGTGTCCCAGAAATTGGCTCGATAATCTGCCATATATTATGATTATTTCTGTGTATCCAATCAACAAAGACCTTCTTTGAGGGGGGAAGGCAGAGTATGACCACACAAATGGAAAAAGTAAAGCACTTAAGGATTAAAATATTTCCCCAATATGACAGGATAAAACAGCAAGCTAGTTGAATCTAAGAATAATCCTTCAATCTGTATCCTTGGCAATGATGCAAACAATTTCTTGATTGTTGCAACTGGGTGATACCCTTTGCTCTATTAACTGTTTAATTGATAGCCTTTATTTAGCAGTATTGCAGACAGAAAACAAAATCTGTGGCCAATACTATTAATTGTCCCCGAGTTCTTCCCATATAATAGAATACTCAATTTACAGCTTAGGCACATGGCCAACCAGGATAAAGACCCCATCCAAGCCTCCCTCAGCGCTATGTGTGACCATATGATCAAATTTGAGACAATAAAATATAAGCAGAAGTTCTAAACTTAGCACATAGGCTAACCCTGGCCCCCCCATGAGCTTGGAGTCCACTGCAAAAGATGGGAACTCACACTTAATAGGTAATATTTACCCTAATTTCTAGATAAAGAAGCCAAGGTTCAGAGATGTTAAATAGCCCCATGAATTCCCAATCAGTCAAGTGGAGAAGCCAAGAATAAAGCCAGGTCTGATGGAAATTTTAGGGCCGTCCAAAAAAATAAGTTAGATTTGAATTGCAAATAAAGGGATATATTAATAGTAAATATTTTGTTAACTTATTTGACACTTAACTCTAACAAGGCACCTCGTCCTTTTATTTGCTAAACCTGGCAACCCCACTCAGACTGCAAAGCATAGGTGCCTTTACACCATCTGATAACCCATGGCAGGGAGTCATCACACTGCCAGCAGACCCTGCTGCACATCACACTCCCTCTGGAGCTACCTGGTGACCTGAGTTCAACTAAGCAGGACATGTACACACGCCTAAGGAACAAGCAACGACCAGTCAACAAAATGAAGAAAACTGTATTCCCCAGAATTCCACGGAGGCATAGAGGCTGCCCCGCCTAAGGAGCAGTCCCTCTCTGAGAGAAGCAGCTGGAGCAGGAATACACAGCACCGTCCAAGTTTTGGAAAACAGTGAAGTGAGAGGCGTACATCAGTGAGGTGGCAGACGGGTCACAGAAAGAGGAAACCGCGGATTCAGGGGGAAGAGGAGTGTGGTTTGCTCTGTGGCTAGCGCTACCTTCTTGTCTTCCCAGTAAAGAAAAGCCATGGCACTGATGTTTCCGCGGCAAGTCAGTTCCTTGTGGTGAATGAGAAGAAGCTCCAAGTCTAACAGAGGACAGACTGGGGACTGCCAGGGATGGGGACGAGGGCGGCGGTGGGGGGTAGGGGGAACAGTGGGTGCAGGAGGGCAGTGAAATAGGTGAAGGGGGAAAGAAAATGAATGAGAATGTTAGATAATTTTGATCTGGGTGATGATTACACGAGTGTACACACATGTCAAAATTCATCGAACTATACACTAACGTGCGTTTTATTGTGTGTACTGCAGTATTTTTTATATAGTAAAAATATTAATAAAAATTTTTTTAAAGTAAATTCAAGCCTAGCTTTGGGTATGAGAAGAAAGGCTGCAAGGCAAACCATGGGGCTCTAAGGTAGGGCTGGACATCTATTTAACATCGACTGGAAGGAAAGGTAAAATCAGTACCTATCGGCTATGCATGCCCTGATGTTTTTTAAAATAGTTCATCAGCTAGAGCCACAGAGAGTGGTTTCCAGCCCAGCTGGCCATGACAGCCACCTAGGAAGATCACCGAAAGCAGAGACCCCAGGCCTGGGGCTAGCCCCAAGACGCTTTTCCTGAATTTCCCAAGTGATTCTGATGAGCAGGTAGGTTGGGAAATTCTGCTGTTGATGTCTTCCCAGTTTTCTTTTTAAAGTCTTGATAATCAAGTACTGAGCACCAAGGTTTTTAAAAAACAAAAACACTTTATGGATATATTATTTACATACTATAAAATTCACCCATTGTAAATATCCAATTCAATAATATTTTAGTAAGAGTTGTGCAACCATCACTACTAACCAGTTTTAGAACATTTCCATCACCCCAAAAAAGCCTCCACATGCCCACTTGCAGTTAATCCCCACTCTCAACTCCAGCTCAGGCAACCATTTAGTTGCCATAAACAAAGGCAAAGCTTTTACTCTGTGAAAATAACACTTCAAGTTGAAGTGGCTTCACTGTAATGCATGGCAGGCATGTGACCAGTGCTGGTTATTTAATAATATATTTTTAAAAATTGGAAACAACCCACATGTTGATAATAGAGTGAAAATTGGATAAATTTTTTTTGATCTTTTTATTTTTCATTAATTACTTAATGGTATTGTAGATGTATATGCATTGTAAAGGAAATATGTTCACAATATATTTTAAAATAGAAATCACATGAGCCCCTTTTAAATAAAACTATGTATATATACCTAGAAAATGTTGAGGTAAGTAGATTTCTATGTGAAAAAAGAATTAAAAACATTTTTTCTTCTTTTTACCTATTTGTAGTTTCTGATTTTCAGTATTCCTAATAAAACAAATGAAAATAAATTTTGTTTATCTTTTTAAAAAGAATACAGCATGCATGAGTGTTTAGTTATTATCATGGATAACAATTTATGTTTCAGAGGTAAAGTACTATTTTATTGCTTTTGGCCTTCTGATAGCAAATTTCCCATCACTCTCTAGAATTTGGGAGAAAGCAGAGCCTGGATAATCCAAAAGTCTCCTTTGGACCAAAAGCTGCAGTGTCCACCACTGTGTAGTGTCACAACATACATCTATAATGGCCACTTCAGCTAAAAACAAAACAAAACAAAACAAAATATGTAATCTATTTGCCTACAGTGTACAGGAAAAAAAACCCATGCTTGAATTAGGTGCACATCAGAAATCCTGACTTTGAAGTGATGATTATCCATGCTGTGCCTTTGGTACACCTTTGCTAAACAGCTACACTTTTCCTAAATGCTGAACACCAAAGAGCTCTATGTGTCAATCTCCCAGTGTTCCACATGATGCCACATGATTGAATATTGGGTTTCAATATCTCCCCTCCCCGTTTATATTCATCGCATTATAACTCATCAAAAACTAATTGCTAAACAACAACAACAAAAAGTAACTGCTTGGCTGGTCATTTTGTAAACATATGTAATTCAGAAAAGGTCACAGCCCAAGAAGCATTATTCATAGCTTATTGAATAATCAGAGCTAATAAGTGGTGCTTACTATGTTTTAGATATTTCTTTAATACCTTCTGTGTATGAATTCATTTATTCCTCCAAACAATGCTTTGTGATAGGAGCTATTATCACAACCATTTCATAGACAAATAAACTGAGGTTTGTAGATAATAAGAAAGCTTTCCCAAGTGCTTCCAGCTACTAATGGTATAGCTGGAATTCCAACTGGTCAGGCTCTCTGAGTTCTTCATCCCTCCTCTACTGAACACATGCACTGATGCCCCTGTAGGTCTGATGGTGCTTCTCCAAGAGAGGTCACAGAAGTCCTAATGTAGCAGCTTTCTGGAGGTCAGCCACTGAGTTCTAGATGGCCAGTTACATGCTACAACTGGACATCATATGGTCAACTGGCTTACCTACCAGTCTCTCCACAAAAATAGTGCTTGGCTTGATTTTCCTTTTTAGCTCCTATTGATCAATGCATCTATTCATAGACTATGTATTATTTCTTGACATTTATCTCCCCCTTCTTAAAATCATTCCAATCAAACTCACTCTGGTACACTACTTCAGTGTTCAAGATGCCAAAAGTTGTGTGGGGCACCTTGAGGACCTTCCCCTATCAACCCCTGCAGCTCTCTACCCATCCTTGGCCCTGACATTGGACATGGCTCCTAAAAGGCTCCATGCCATAGGAAAATCCATCAGGTATTTGGTGGACCTTTTGACTGTCCTTCTTCATGAGAAAGGGGAAATGAAATCCTAAATAACACTCCCCCACACAGGGCAGCAAATCCATTATTTTGTGGGCTCACTTCCTCAAAACCAGCTACACAATCTGCATTGCTCTTTTATACTTCATTGCCCAGTTTTAGAATTTTCCTTTCAGAAAAACAAATACAGTCATTCTATAGAGTTCCCATGGTGATTTTTCTCACTCTTTCTGGAACATTTTTTTATTTGAAGAATAAAATGTGTTGTAACACATTGACAAATGTGAACACACATAGGATAAATTTGGTATTCATCATCCACAAAATTACATTTTAAAAAATTTGTTGCAACAGACATTTGGGGAAATCCATGACACTGATTTGACTCAAAATACCTTCTGAATTATCAAGTTAATACATATAAGGTTTTCAGATAACAAATACTCTCAATCCAAAATAGCTTTACATGCAGGTTGGGGTGGGGGGTACTTACTCACATTAATTTCTTAGCAAAGGAGTCTAAACGGAAACACAGTGGAATAGAAACAGATGTTCAATCCATATATGCAGATAAGAATTCTTCACTTGCCTGCTTATCGCTAACAGATGAAGGAAGTGCATTCATTAAGGAAACAAAGCTTGCCCGAGTGGAGCAAAGCCAGATCACAATTATCCACCCATCCACAGTACAACTGAATTTTTTAAATGGACAGAAGTTAAATACATTGAAATATGCAATTTGAAAATACCATAACAGAGGTAGTCCAACCTGGTCATCCAAAGAAGATGTGCTCCCTCTTCTATCAGTTCTAGTTTACTTGTACCTAGAAATGAACTTTATCATTCCTTTTCTCTTAAATACCTAGATTTTCTATTTTTTTTTTTTTTTTTATGTAACTTCTGTCATGTTCCCAAGGTTTTATTGTGCAGGGAAAACCCTAGTTCCAGTCAACCACAAGTATCCCTGGTTCTATTTACAATGGGTTTTGGAGACAATCTACTTATAGAATGATCAGAACAGGATCATCCAACTCAACATGTCAAAAACCTACCCAGTATGTTTTCCCCTGCACATCTAAACACAAAGCCAAACTCAGGCCATTCTTCCTACTTTGCTGCAAATCTCAGCCATTGCCATTTCCCCATGCCCGATGGGCCAGGCTAAAAAGTTTACATCACCTTAACCCCTTCCTTTACCACTATCCATATTTGTAATTATTTAAAATTTGAGTTCTGAGAACTCCATGACCAAGAAAGTGCTTCATCTCCCCCTGCAGCCTGATTTCTAGCCCACCACTCCACTGAGTCAGTCCAGCCAAGATCTCCAACAGCCTTCAGTAACCAAGTCAAGCGGCCACTCTTCAGTTCATCATTTGCCTTCTTGGCAGCATTTGACAATTGTGTTCACGCCTTCCTTCTTGAAAACATGTCTTCCATTAAGCTTCCAAGACTCAACACTCTCAGTTCACCAACATTTCTGACTTCTCTTAGATTCCCAGTAGGTGCCTCTTGTACACATCCTTTAAATGCTGTAATTCTTCACAGATACCTTTTTACTTTTCACATATTCCCTGTGATATGCGATAGTGGTTAATTTCATCTACTACCATAGGCTCAAGTATCAGGTAGACAGTGATGATCTACAATCTTTATCTCTAGGCTATATATTTCTCCTAAACTCCAGACTTTTATAATCCATTACCTAGTGGACAATTCCATAGGAAAGTTCCACTGAGCATCTCAAACTCAGGAAAAAGCCTTACCTTCATCATGAAACCTGCTCTTCCTCCAACATTTTCTAGATCAGTGACGAGCACTACATACCACTCCACAGTCATGCCAGAAACTTGGGAGTCATCCTTGAACCACACTCCTCCATCTTCCTACAACCAGTCAACCTTAAGTTCTATTCATTCTGCTTCCTAAATATCTCTTAATTTATACGTGTTTTCTCCAATCCCACTTGAACTACTCTAGCTTGAGGCACCATATCACCCTTTATGCTTCCCTGGTTTCCCTGACTCCAATCTTGCCCCTTCCCTCCAGTCCTTCCTCTCCACTGTATGCCTACAGTTCTCAATCCTGGCCACACAGGAATCACCCATGAAGCTTTAAATATATGCATATGTGTATACATATAGATATAATGTACATATATATATAATATGTATGTCTGGGCCATAACTCTGGTTATGTGATTCAGTAGGTTTGGAGTGGGACCCAGGTATCTGTATAATTAAAAGCTTCAAAGCATGGTTCTGATGTGCAGTCAGCATTGAAAATCAGTTATTTTCCCAACATAGCTCTGAGCAAAACTTACAAGGCTCTTCATGGTCAGGCTACATTGAATTCTCTTGTTTCTCAGATATGCTATTTTCTCTCAATCCAAGGCCCATAAAACTCATAGTTCCTTGGCTTTAATTCCTTCTACACCATATTGTACCTCTTTGCCATATCCTTCCTCCAAGAAGCATTCTTTGACACACCCTGTTTCAGATTAATTGTCCTCCCTACATGCTCCTGAACTCTATCTACTCCTGTCATTACAGCATGTACTGTGATCACCTGTTTATCTGTGTCTTTCTCCACTAGACCATGGGCTTCAGGAAAGCATACACCTCTCTAATTCATAATTGTATCCCAAACACCTACCACCAGACCAAACACAGAGTAGGTGTTTGATAAGGGAATTAACAGTTGATAATATGGAAAAGACAAACTGACAACTGATTAGTTAAAATATAAGATGGAAAATTCAGTGGTGAAACGATTAACATGGTCCTATGGGGAAATAAAGAATGGCAGTAAGGGCCACATAAGCTCTACCTTCATGAGACATGGAAGACTTCACCAATAAGACCTGCTTGAATGGTGAGCTGACTATTAGAGGTTGAGTAGAGGACCACCAGAGGAGAGGAGACATTTCACATGCAGGGAAGGCAGCAGTGTACAGGTCACCAAGTTGTGTCAATTTCACACCAAATGTTTCTGGCAGCCATTCACTCCTTGTCAAACCTACAATCATCCTGCTAATTCAGGCTTCCTGAAGCAACCATTGAACTACTGCAAAGCCCTCCTTCCTGCCTCCAATACCCCCTCCCTACTGCTGCTTCAAGTACAGACTGGTAACTCTGCTGCCTCTGCTATACATAAATATAATCTTTGATGACTCCCCTCTGCCCATGAATAATCACATCCACCATTCATACCAAGGCACCTAAGGAGTCCATGGATACAGGCCCCCAAGCTAGCTTTTCAGCCTTGTCTGTGGCTCACACTAAGCCCCATTCTAGCTACAAATCCCTCTTTGGGCTTCTACAACACTGGACTATGACTCATTATGTGTCCATGTTTCTACTCATTTTATTGGCTACTTACTCTATATTAATGCTATATAATGAACCACCACAAACCTCAGTGCCAAACAATAAGCATTTATTGCTCATGCATCTAAGGTCAGCAGCTAGGTAGCTCTGTTGATCTTGGATGGACACACTTATAAGAGTGGGTGGTAGTTCTCAATCAGGGCAGTTTTGGTGATTTCTGGAAACATTTTTGTCACAACTGGAGGCATGTGAATGCTACTGGCATCTAGTGAGTAGAGGCCTGGAATGATGCTAAACATCCTAAAATAGACATTCCTCCACAACAAAGACTTATCCAGCTCCCAATGTCAACAGTACCCCTGCTGAGAAACCTGCTATATGTGCTGGTGGCTGGTAGCTGATCTAGAATGGTCTTAGTCAACTGGGCAGTGTGGCTGTCTATGGTCTCTCACCTTCCAGCAGGCTACCGTGGGCACCTTGTCATGGTGATGGCAGAGGACAAGAACAAGCAGAAGTACCTAAGGCATTTTAAAGTCTAAGCTTAGAAAAGATGGTGGTATAAGAGGTGAGACAGAGGCTTCCTCCTAAAACTGCATATAATACGAAAATATAATTAATACAACTAATCCTGAAAGAGCAACAGGAAAGAGGACTGCGCCACACTGCATACACCTGGAGAAAAGAGCAGACCTCACCAAATGGGGTAACATACCAAAGCTGTGGCCTGGCAGGACCCAAGCCCTTCCCCCACCCCAGCTCACCAGTGGAAGGAAGAGAAACAGAGCAGGGAGGGAGTGGAGTCTGGGACTGCTAAATACCTAACTCCGAAGATCTTCAATGGGAGCACAAACCTACATTTCACGGTTCTTGCATGATACTCTCATGATTAAGGGATTGGAAAGCTAAGACAGGCAGAATTCCTGGAGAGACTGAGATTCCAGCCACTTGTGGAAAGCAGGTATCCATATCCAGCTGCTCTGGGACAAAAGAAAGGTGAACAGTCTGAGAGACTTCCTAACAGAGAGAGGGCTGCTAAAGGGGCAAGGATTGCATGGAGCTAACTTCCCAGGAGAAAGGACAAAAAATTGTCCAGGTGCACTCTGCCCAGCAGGTTGGGAGCTTTCATGATTTCCAGGTGCTCCAGCTCCCTGGCTGGCTACACAGCTCCAAGGACCCCCTCCATGATATGCAGCCTACTGAGCCTTTCTCCCAGCCAGCCCCACCTGGTTCACAAACTGACAAACTCTACTCTGGTGTGAGCCAGCCAGAGGGAAGATCTGTCTACAGCAACTACAAATGCAAAGCATAGAGGCTTATACCTGTGTGCTCAGCCTACTGGTTCAGGCAGTGGAGACAGGCATAGCAGCTGGGAAGCAGGAAACAGCTCTTTCCTCCCCCCAGGCACCAATACCACTCCCCTGTGACCCTCAACATTGCTTCAGGGGCTAAGCAGCTCCAGAGAGTAGAGCCACTGGAGACTAGAGGGTGCGATATACAAATATGAAATGCCAAACCAAAGTAAAATTAATATAACTCCTGAGAAAGTGACATGGACCTCATGACTTTTCCTGAAAGGTAGTTCAAAATAAAAATCATTAACCTGCTCATGGAGGTACGGAAAGATATTCAAGAACTCAGGAATGAGTTCCGGTCAGAGATTCAATCATTGAAGAACACAATGGAGGGAAATAAAAGCAGACTAGATATGGTAGAGGAGATGATAAATGAAATAGAAACTAGAGAAGAGAAATACAAAGAAGCTGAGGCACAGAGAGAAAAAAGGATCTCTAAGAATGAAAGAATATTGTGAGAACTGTGTGACCAATCCAAACAGGGCAATATTCACATTACAGGGGTACCAGAAGAAGAAGAGAGAGAAAGGGATAGAAAGTGTCATTGAAGAGGTAATTGCTGAAAACTTCCCCAATCTGGCCATGGAGATCAACAGATCTCCCAACACAAGGGACCCAAGAAAGACAACACCAAGACATATAGTAATTAAAATGGCAAAGATCAAGGGTAAGGACAGACTATTAAAAGCAGCCAGAGAGAGAAATAAGATCACATATAAAGGAAAGCCCATCAGGCTAACATCAGACTTCTCAGCAGAAACCTTACAGGCCAGAAGGGAGTGGCATGATGTATTTAATGCAGTGAAGCAGAAGGGCCTGGAAGCAAGATTACCTTATCTGGCAAGATTATCATTTAAATTTCAAGGAGGGATTAAATGATTTCCAGATTAGCAAAAACTGCGAGAATTTACCTCCCACAAATCATCTCTACAGTCTATTTTGGAGGAACTGCTACAGATAGAAGTGTTCCTAAGGTTTAATAGCTGTCACCAGAGGTAATAAAACCACAGTAAAGAAAGCAGAACAACTAATTACTAAGCAAACGCAAAATTAAATTAATATCCCCAAAGTCAATCAAGGGATAGACAAAGAGTACAGAATATGACACGTAATATATAAAGAATGGAGGAGGAAGAAAAAGGAGGAGAAAAAGAAAAGAACCTTTAGATTGTGTTTGTAATAGCATATTAAGTGAGTTAAGTTAGACTCTTAGATAGTATGGAAGTTAACCTTGAACCTTTGGTAACCACAAATCTAAAGCCTGCAATGGCAATAAGTCATATCTATTGAAAATCAACCTAAATGTAAATGGACTGAATGCACCAACCAAAATACATAGAGTCACTGAATGGATAAAAAAGCAAGACCCATCTATATGCTGCCTACAAGAGACTTACTTTAAACCCAAAAACATACACAGACTAAAAGTGAAGGGATGGAAAAAGATATTTCATGAAACTAATAGAAAAAAAAGCAGGAGTTGCAGTACTTGTAACAGACAAAATAGACTTCAAAACAAAGAAAGTCACAAGAGACAAAGAAGGACATTACATAATGATAAAGGGGTCAATCCAACAAGAAGATATAACCATTATAAATATCTATGCACCCAACACAGGATCACCTACATATCTGAAACAAATACTAACAGAAAACAAAAGGGAAATAGAATGCAAGGCATTCATTGTAGGAGACTTCAACACTCCACTCACTCTGAAGAACAGATCAACCAGACAGAAAATAAGTAAGGACACAGAGGGACTGAACAACACATTAGAGCAGATGGACCTAACAGACATCTACAGAACTCTACACCCAAAAGCAGCAGAATACACATTCTTCTCAAGTGCACATGGAACATTTCCAAGAATAGATCATACACGAGGCCACAAAAAGAGCCTCACTAAATTAAAAAAGATTGAAATTGTACCAACCAGTTTCTCAGATCACAAAGGTATGAAACTAGAAATAAATTATGCAAAGAAGATGAAAAATCTCACAAACACATGGAGGTCTAATAACATGCTCCTAAATAAGCAATGGATCAATGACCAAATAAAAACAGAGATCAGGCAATATATGGAGACAAATGACAACAATAATTCAACACCACAAAATCTGTAGGATGCAGGCCATGCTAACAGGAAAGTATATTGCAATACAGGCCTACCTAAGGAAAGAAGAACAATCACATATAGGTAGTCTAAACTCACAGTTAATGAAACTAGAAAAAGAAGAACAAATGAGGCCCAAAGTCAGCAGAAGGAGGGACATAATAAAGATTAGAGCAAAAATAGATAAAATTGAGAAGAATAAAACAATAGAAAGAATCAATGAAAGCAAGAGCTAGTTCTTCAAGAAAATAAACAAAATAGATAAACCCCTAGCCAAACTTATCAAGAAAAAAAGAAAGTCTGCACACATAAACAGAATCAGAAATGAGAAAGGTAAAATCACTACAGACACCAGAGAAATACAAAGAATTATTATAGAATATTATGAAAAATTATATGCTAACAAATTGGATAACCTAGAAGAAATAGACAACTTTCCAGAAAAACACAACCTTCCAAGGCTGACCAAAAAAGAAACAGAAAATCAGAACAGACTAATTACCAGCAACAAAATTGAACTGGTAATCAAAAAAATACCTATGAACAAAACTCCTGGTCCAGATGGCTTCACTGCTGAATTTCATCAAACACATCTAGGTAAAACCTAATACCCATCCTCCTTAAAGTTTTCCAAAGAGTAGAAGAAGAAGGAATACTTCCATATTCGTTCTATGAGGCCACCATCAGTCTAGTACCAAAACCTGGCAAAGACACCGCAAAAAAAGAAAATTACAAACCAATATCCCTGATGAACATAGAAGCAAAAATACTCAACAGAATATTAGCAAAACGAATTCAAAAATACATCAAAAAGGTCATCCATCATGATCAAGTAGGATTTATTCCAGGGACGCAAGGATGGTACAATATTCGAAAATCCACCAACATCATCCACCACATCAACAAAAAGAAGGACAAGAACCACATGATCATCTCCATGGATGCTGAAAAACCATTTAACAAAATTCAACATCCATTCATGATAAAGACTCTCAGCAAAATGGGTATAGAGCACAAGTACCTCAACATAATAAGGGCCATATATGATAAACCCACAGCCAACATTATACTTAACAGCGAGAAGCTGAAAGCTTTTCCTTTAAGATCAGGAACAAGACAGGGATGCCCACTTTCCCCACTTCTATTCAACATAGTACTGGAGGCCCTAGCCCTGGCAATCAGACAATACAAAGAAATAAAAGGCATCCAGATTGGCAAGGAAGAAGTTAAACTGTCCCTGTTTGCAGATGACATGATACTGTACAAAAAAAAGCCCTAAAGACTCCACTCCATAACTACTAGATCTAATATCTGAATTCAGCAAAGTTGCAGGATACAAAATTAATACACAGACATCTGTTCCGTTCCTATAAACTAACAATGAACTAGCAGAGAGAGAAATCAGGAAAAAATTCCATTCACAATTGCATCAAAAAGAATAAAATACTTAGGAATAAACCTTACCAAGGAAGTGAAAGACATATACTCTGAAAACTACAAGACACTCATGAGAGAAATTAAAGAAAATACTAATAAGTGGAAACACATCTCATGCTCATGGATAGGAAGAATTATTACAAAATGGCCACCCTGATTAAACCAATCTATAGATTCAATGCAATTTGTATCAAAATACCAACAGCATTCTTCAATGAACTAGAGAAAGTTGTTCTAAAATTCATATGGAACCACAAAAGACCCTGAATAGCCAAAGAAATTCTGAGAAGGAAGAATAAAGCTGGGAGGATTATGCTCCCCAACTTCAAGTTCTACTACAAAGCCACAGTAATCAAGACAATTTGGTACTGGCACAAGAACAGACCCATAGACCAATGGAACAGACTAGAGAGCCCTGATATAAACCCAACCAAATATGGTCAATTAATACATGATAAAGGAGCCATGGACATACAATGGGGAAATGAGAGCCTCTTCAACAGCTGGTGTTGGCAAAACTAGACAGCTACATGCAAGAGAATGAAACTGGATTATTGTTTAACCTCATACACAAAAGTAAACTCGAAATGGATTAAAGACTTAAATGTAAGTCATGAAACCATAAAACTCTTAGAAGAAAATATAGACAAAAATCTCCTGAATATAAGCATGAGCAACATCTTCCTGAATGCATCTCCTCGAGCAAGGGAAACAAAAGCAAAAATGAACTCATGGGAATACATCAAACTAAAAACTTTCTGTATGGCAAAGGACACCATCAACAGAACAAAAAGCCATCCTACAGTATGGGAGAATATATTTGTAAAGGACATATCTGACAAGGGGCTAACATCCAAAATACATAAAGAACTTACACACCTCAACACCCAAAAACCAAATAACCCAATTAATAAATGGGCAGAGGATATGAAGAGACAGTTCTCCAAAGAAGAAATTCAGATGGCCAACAGACACATGAAAAGATGCTCCTCATCACTAATCATCAGGGAAATGCAAATTAAAACCACAATGAGATATCACCTCACACCAGTAAGGATGGCCAGCATGGAAAAGACTAAGAACAACAAATGCTGGCGAGGATGTGGAGAAAGGGGAACCCTCCTACACTGCTGGTGGGAATGTAAGCTAGTTCAACCATGTGGAAAGCAATATGGAGGTTCCTCAAAAAACTAAAAATAGAAATACCATTTGACCCAGGAATCCCACTCCTTGGAATTTACACAAAGAATACAACTTCTCTGATTTAAAAAGACATATGCACCCCTATGTTTATCGCAGCACTTTTTACAATAGCCAAAATATGGAAGCAACCTAAGTGTCCATCAGTAGATGAATGGATAAAGAAGATTTGGTACATATACACAATGGAATACTATTCAGCCATAAGAAAGAAACAAATCGCACCATTTGCAACAACATGGATGGAGCTGGAGTACATTATGCTCAGTGAAATAAGCCAGATGGAGAAAGAATAGTGCGAAATGATTTCCCTCATTTGTGAAGCGTAACAATGAAGCAAAACTGAAGGAATAAAATGGCAGCAGCCTCAGAGACTCCAAGAATGAACTAGTGATTACCAAAGGGGAGGGGTGTGGGAAGGCAGGTGGGGAGGGAGGGAGAAGGGGATTGAGGGGTATTATGTTTAGTATACATGGTGTAGGGGATCACGGGGAGAACAGTGTAGCACAGAGAAGGCACATAGTGGATCTGTGGCATCTTGCTGCACTGCTGGATAGTGACTGCATTGGGGTATGGGTGGGGACTTGATAATATGGGTAAATGTAGTAACCACATTGTTTTTTCAGGCGAAACCTTCATAAGAGTGAATATCAATAATACCTTAATAAAAAAAAAAGTCTAAGCTTAGAACTGGCACATCATCCATTGGCCAAAGTAAGTCATAAGGCCCACCCAGATCCAAGGGGAAGGGAAATAGATTCCACCTCTTTAGTAGGAAGAACTGCAGTCACTTGGCAGAAAGTATGTAGACAGGACAGGATGAAGAATTGGTGCTATCTACCATCTACCATACTAATTCTGTTTCCTCTGCAAAGGAAACATGAATTTGGAATTATAAAAGTGTTTCCTTTTCCTGCTTCCTCTTGTTGACATTTCTCTATTGGTATTTAAAATATTACTATAACTTATTACATATAAAATATTACAATAATACATATCATATACCATATATAAAATATTATTGTCACTTGTGTTACCTGTACTCAGGGCTGATGGCCAGCCAGTATGTACTGAACTGACTGTCTATGGCCGGCACCACTGAAACTGGGCTGTTCTGACTGGTTGTTGCTGTGCTGTTTTAACACCAGTTCTTAAAATTTCACTACCTTTGCCTCTTGCTATGTGTGTGTCTATCGGTCTTCCACATGCCAATGGAGAGCCATTCACTTGAAGCAAGAATCGAGGGCGTGTTCCTCCCTGGGCCATCAGTGTTCGTTGCAGCACCTAGCACAGTGAGAGTGACCGTGATGTGAGCTTATACCAGGGGACATCTGTGATTCAGTGCAAAAAATAGGAAGATTCTCCTAAAGAAATTGTTGTCAAATATTATCAGGTATCTGGCATTTCATTCTGTTCTTTAGAATCCATCATGAAATATGAATCATTTATTCCATTGTATGAACTAGGAATGATGTTGTTGGCAGAAAATACAACCATATTCCCTGGATGCAGATCCTTCACACACACACACAGAAATAATCACTAAAATGAGGCTTAAATCTTACATCTGCCAATAGTGTCCTTACTCACTTGTTCAGTCATCTGCTGGGTTCTCCACCCTGGCTACATACTGGAATCACTAGGGGGAAACTTTTATGAACTCACAATAGCCAGGCCCTGATCCATTTTCAATTAAAAGCTCCCAAGTGATTCTAATGTGCAGCCAGAGTTAAGGACTGCTCTGCTAGAGCTCTCCAACAGCAGGGAGGCAGCAATTATTATCAAATGCTTATTGAAAAAAATGAAATTTGAGAAAATCCCAAATCTCTGTAAGATTCTATTTGAACAAGACTCCAGAATAAAGCAAAATTTTGAGCCACATGGATTTAGGTATAAATGATACATATTACCAGTGACTTATTATCAAGTGAGATTCTGGATTGGGAAGATTTTATTCCTATATTTTTTGTTGTTTATACATTTTTAATTTAAAAGACTAGATCCATTTTGAAAAATATATCTAGAGAGAAATCTTAGACATACCATTTATCCAAATATTCTGGATTAGGACAAATGGTTACATATCAGAATACCTACTATTGAATCCCTTATATGTGAAACATGATACATGAGCATTTGCAGTTAAAAGTACATGTTGATTCTATAGCTACTGAGGGAGGTTTTAAAATATGTCCACAAATTCTTTGGTGCTCCTCCCTTCAAAAAGTGAAGCCTAATTCCCCTTCTCATGAGTGTAGGCTGTACTTAGTAACTCATTTGTAAGGAAAAGAATGTAGTAGCTATGGAAGGATGTGAAGTCAGAAGCCAGTTCATAGTAGGCACTGTGGCTTCCTCCTTGCTCTTTTGAATCAGTCACTCAGAGATAAGGGGGGAGGTTGGCTGTATGTTATAAAGACACAAAAGCAGCAAGATACTAACACCTCCTGCCAACAGCCAGCAAAGAACTGAAGCTCCTGCTCACATAAGTGGATCTTGCAGCCCCAGCCAACATTTGGCTTGCAACCTCAAAAAAGACTGAGATAGAACCATCCATCTAATCGTCCCCAAATTTCTGAGTCACAGAAACTGTGAAATGATGACTATTTGTTGAGTTAAGCAGCCACATGTGAGTTAATTTGTTATGCAGCAATAGATAACTAATACACCATCACAAAACTTTTAACAGTTTTCTTAACAAATATCTAGATATGTTCCCTCTCCTATTTATATATACTCTCAAACACCCTCATCATATGTCTCAGGAACCTTGTTTTATCAATCATTCCTTCTCACTGGTATACAGTCACTGTCTCCCCTTCTCCTCTCTCAAAGCCTTCTAATATGTTCAAGTCTCTCCCACCCTTAAATATAGAGCAAAACAAATCCTACTGCAACCTTATGTTCCACTCTCTTGCTATTTACTGTGGTCTCCCTTCTCCTCCTCATTCACTCCCACCGTTGTTGCCATCACCACCTCTTATCTGTATTCCTGTAATAACCCTGTGGCCTCTGCCTTAGTGGTGGCCATCATAATCATTCCCCATGTTGCCACCAAGATCATCTTCCCAAAACAGAATTATGACCCATCCTTGCTTTTCAGTTATTCCCCATTGCTTATGGATAAAATCCAGATTCTATTAAAAATACTAGTAGTAGTTAATACCCACTGAGCACTGGATTCTACGCCATGCACTTATTTTATGGGAGCTTGATGTGTATTAACCTTCAAGTCCTAACCACAATTCATAAGGTAGATACTGAAAACATCCTTCTGTTTTACTGATGTCAAACTAAGGCACAGAGAGGCCAATTTCCCCCATGGTCACAGAGCTCGTAAATGGTAGAGTCATGTTATAAACTCTGATATCCAGCTCTTTCAATTCTAGCACCAAAACCTATGGCATAGTATACACAGCCTTCACTGGTATGACCCAGAGTCCTTTCTCCCAGCAGCCCTCTCCAAATGCTGTGCTCCAGCTCTGCTTATACCTAAATGCACCCTGCTCCTGCCAACCTTGGTGCCTCTACTCAAGCTGTTTCATGATCTAGAAGGCGCATCTGCAGCTCTTGTTCTCACCTCTCCTCACCCTTACCTTCCCCACCCAAATGACAATACTTGCTCAGTTTTCAAGACTCCGCCCAAAGCCCATCTCCTCAAAGATGCTGATTCCCACCTTCCTCTGTGGCTCCAAGCAACAGGAACCCTGCAAAGATTTGTTTCCTAACACTGTGTAATAGACTGGAGTCGTGTTCAAAACATATTCACTCCCTTCCCCTCCCACTGTGAGCAGAACGTCTTTCCCCATCCCACTGACTTTGGACTTGACCACATCACTTGCTCTGGCAGTGGAACGTGAGTAGATGCATGTGGAAATTTTCGATCCATTTCATGACTTGGCTGGGCTCTGCTGCACCTGTCATTCATCTGCCATGAGGACAACATTCCCCAGGTAGTCTCTGGTCCAAGTAAAACAAAGAGACACATGCAGCAGATGTGAACCCAACGAACAAGCCTGAGCTGAGTGCCACCAACCCAGAGCTTGAATCAGAACCACTCCAGATGACCACTGGATCTGCAAGCTAGAGAAAATCACCACCACCACCACCAATATTGGTATCTGCCACTGAGCTTTGGGGGTGGTTTGTTACAGTGTGTTATTGTACCTAAAACTGACTAGCATACACCTAGAAGTCTGAATGAATTTCATGCATTTGTTTACATGTCTTGAGGGCTGAAAACAACACTTAGAACATTAAGAGCTTTTAAGAGATGTTTTTGTTGTTGAGATATAATTCAGATACCATAAAACCCTTTTGAAGTGTATAATTTAGAATTTTTCAGCATTTTCACTAAATATTATAAATAAATGGCCAACTACCACCACAAATTCTAGAATAGTTTCATCACCCCCCAAAAAAAGGACATTAGCAGTCTCTTAGAATTTTGTAGGTGAATAACTTAATGAAAATGTAAGAAAATTCTTAGAAGAGCTCCTATTTCCAAACTAGCATGTTGATATAAACATTGCAGGAAAAAAATCTTTTTCAGAAATGTTTCTCCATTAGAGTATTTTAAGGTCATTCTATTTTTAAAATAAGTTACACCCACATTTCCCATATATTTGAAATATAAATATTTAATATTCATTTTAACTTCTATTATAAGGCAAAAGCCACTTGGGGATTTAATTTTCAGTCTACAGATCACAGAGAAATTCTTATGTTATAAGCCACAGGCATTCAGAAGGGAAAAAATAATCTTACATAGTTCAAGGCCATCAGTGACTGAGGAAAGCATGTTATAGAATCTACTTTTACACTAAAAAAAAAAAAATTCTTGATCAAATGCCAAGAATAAAATATCAAAATTTCTAATAATAAGGACCAGAGCTTCAAAATTTAGGAAATCCACACTTTAAAAATGAAATGTCAAAATCCCAAAGAATGGCAGGATTGAAAAACTATTCTGGTTGGATAATTGACACCATACTTAACCACTATTACACATTTTTTTAGATAACAAAGCAAGCTATATTTTTTAAAGCCCTATAATGGTTGGATAATTGACACCATACTTAACCACTATTACACATTTTTTTAGATAACAAAGCAAGCTATATTTTTTAAAGCCCTATAATGGCAAACTCATTTTATTGACTAACAACAAAAGAGAGAGAGAGAGAGGTCTTATTTCAGAGAGTTACTCCATAAAAGGGATGCCACTGGAAAAAAGTTTATTGAAGACTTGCATGTTGAATAATGGGATAAATAAGAAACTCATGTCAAGAGCAAAATGTTTCTAAACTCGAAAAACATATTTTCTGCTTTATTTTGCTGGATCGTATTAAATTATTTTTACCAAATCTAAGAAACTAGAAAACTGCCACTAGAGTCACCACCATTATCTATGATTCCAGCAAAAACAAAAGTGAAAATCTGACCAAGAGCAAACGAAGTAACCAGTGAGCTTTCAAGTATCCTGACCCACCTAAGCTGCCCAACCAGTTTTTATTTTTACTCTCCTCTTTCCGGTACTGGTTTTGCATAGGACCAGCTGCATTGTGCCAATCTGGGTCACTCAACCAGAGGATCAGTGGGCGACAGCCGCGGATCCACTTTTAGAAGGGCCCTGCATGCCTGGGGAGTAGGCAGGCACAGAGCCGAACATTCTCCAGCCCTGCAGGGTCCAGCAAATAGCAACTGTGTGGCTCTGCTATTTCTCGGCTTCTGGCTCCAAAAAATTTCTCCTCACCTGAGGAATATGAAGTTCAGTGGAGAAAACAACCCGGAATTCACTATTCGATACTTCCACTTCTAACATTTTTTAAAAGCTACTATAATTCAATTAAAAAGTCCATATATATTGGGAAGAAAGAATTGAATTAACCAGGCCTGACCTTTTTTTCTTTCAGACTTACTGAGGTATAATTGATAAATAAATTGTAAGATATTTAAAGTATGTATCGTGATTCACCATATGTGTACACTGTGAACAGATGCCTCCCATCTAGTTAGCACATTTCATTACCCTAAAATATATATAAATAAATATATATATAAGGCATAAAGGTGTGTGTCTATATATGTTAATATATATGCATATGTTTTGAGGGGTTTTTTTGGGTGAGACCACTTAGGTTCTACTTTCTTAGAAAATTTCAATTATACAATACAGTGTTATCAATTATAGTCACTGTGTAGGCAGTACAGCACAGGGCAGACAAGTAATGACTATAGCACCTTCCTACACTGATAGAAGTGACCGCAGTGGATGGGGTGAGGTCTTGATAATATGGGTGAATGTTGAAACCCCTGTGTTGTTTATATGAAATCATCATGATTGTATATCAATACTTTAATTTTAAAAAAATGACAGTCACTCTGCTATACATTAGATCCTCAGAACTGTTCATCTTATAGCTGTAAGTCTGTACCCTTTTACTGACCTCTCCCTATTCTCTCCATCTCCAGCTGCTGGCAATCACTTTTCTACTCCAATTCTATGAGTTTGACTTTTTTTTTTAAGATTCCACCTGTAAGTGAAACCATGAAGTATTTATCTTTCTTTCCAGCTTATTTCACTTAGAATAATCCTCTCAGGGCCCATCCATGTTGTCGCATACAGCAGTATTTCCTTCTTTCCCCTGGCTGAGTAAGTCCATTGTCTATGTGTGCCACATCTTTTTTACCTATTCATCCATGGATGGACCTTAGGCTGTTTCCCTGTCTTGTGTACAGTGAATAACACTGCAGTGCAGACATCTCTCTGCTATCTTGTTTTCATTTTCTTTGAATATATACCCAGAAGTGTGGGATTGCTGGATCATATGACAATTCTTCTTTTTAACTTTTGAGGAACCTCCATACTGTTCTCCATAGTGGCTGCACAAGTTTACATTCCTACCAATAGTGCATTAGGCTCCCTTTCTCCACACCCTCACCAACATTTATTTTCTCTTGTATTTTTGACAATGACCATTCTAACTGGTATGAGGTGGTATCTCATTGTGGTTTTGATTTGCATTTCCCTGATGATTAGAGGTATTTAGTACCTCTTCATGAACATGTTGGCCATTGGTATGTCTTCTTTGTAAAGTGTCCATTCAGTTCCTCTGCCAATTTTCTAATTGGATTGTTTGGGTTTTTTGTTATTGAGTGATGTGAGTAATATTATTTTTCAATCAGCACTTCAAAATCAACCTGATGCATTCAACTGCATTTTTATCCCTAACAGAACCAATTAGGTGCTGATAACACTTGACATTCAATATCTCTAAAACTGACCCTTTTCCAGTCCTATAAATACAGGAATAAAACAATCTGTTAATGCATCCTTGAAACCAATCCCAAATTATATAACCTCATGCTCCCTCCAAGAAGTATCCCCAATCTGAGCTTTTTATTTTATTTTTTGAATTCCCTTTCTCTACATTCTTACCACCCATTTAAGTGTTTCTATATATTACCACATTTTAATTGAAATGTTGGTAATTGTTGGTGGCCTCCTCAGCATCTATTTCCCTAAGATTTTACTTCAGAGAATTGGGTAACAGCCAAAATCTTTGTTAGAGATGGATCAGAGTGGACCCAGACTGGCTTAAGCTAATCAACTTATCTACTCCCATAGTAATCATAAAAGAAGGCTGTGTCCCCTTTCTCTGCTAAGACGATATAAAGAGAATATGAGGACTAAAATTGCTCTTGCCCAGCAAGCCCTCAAATGGAAAAGCCTAGATTTCTGGGATAGGAAGGACAGGTATGGATGCACAACATGAGCCTGAATATAAAGACCCACAATTCATAGGACAGCTGAAAGGCCGAGAAAACCCTTGTCCTCACTAATATGTTGCTGCTGAGTCAACCTTCCCTGAAGTAGGGATCTGCCTCCAGACTGTCAAGGAGCCTATAAATAATCTTTTTTTTTTTTCTAAAGCCAGTTTGGGTTGGATTTCTGTTGTTTGCACCCATCAGAATACTAATTAAAATACAAAAAAAATTGTTTTGATTGAAAAAATTACTAAACACACACTTATAGAAAACCAAATGAATAAAAAACAAGATTTTTTAACACTGTGGTCTATCATGCCAGAGCTACACTAGGGTCCTCAGGTCTGCTTGGATCCTTGAGTCCATATATGCATAGAATGTGAGTTTGGGGAGATGCTTAAAGTGTCCTTTGGACAAGACCTCTCTCCTTCCCAGCAACTATAAAGCAGTGTATTGGGTGAAGAGATTCATTTTGGAGATTTCTTTTAAAATACTGAAAGCAGATCCAAGGCCCACACTGGGCTCCAGCATCCTTAGGCATGGGTACATAAGCACAAACCTCCCAGCCCTGTCTGTATTCCATACAACCTGCTCTTTCGTCTCTGAACATGCAGAACACATGGAGTTCTGTGTGCAGGGTCTGTCTTTCCTGGTGAAATGTAACCCCACAAATTTGTCTCAAATACTAGTGAGTTCCTGGGATGTGCTCAATAAATGTATGATAAAAGGAATGAATAATGCCCAAAACTGAGACAAATTGCCAATACGCATTTACTGGTGCAGGAAGGCCACAATGAATAACAGCAGCCTAGAAGGCAATGATCCTCAGACATACCGCTTCCCTCAAGTCTGTTTCCTCATTTACAACTCACTTCCCAATAGCTTCTAACCCAGAACAAGTAACTCTTGTAGGTTCCCTTGGGAAGAAGAGAGCTGTTTTAAGTATTACTAAGGCACAAAATCCCAAAGAAAAATGCCTCAGAAAAAAAAGTGCAATATTGCACTACCTCTCCAAAGTGTGCGGTGAGAGCTTCTCCTGGGAATGTTGCCCAAGGTCTTCTGACAGTAGGTAGGAAGTGTAATGTTCCTAAAAGAGTTTCCCTATGACCCAAGATCCCAGACTTCAGCATCAGGAATCTTAGGTCTGCATAAAGCATTAAGATCTAAGCATGTCTCCTATAAAATGTGCATATTCTCAAAAATGAAGGAATAATGTCTTAAAGTAAGACAAACAACCTCCTATTTTACAAAATTACCACACTAAAAAATAACAGAGCTTATGGAACATATAAAGTTGGGGCAGCTACCAAATCCCATTCAATTTTGTAACCAGAACACTAACAAAACCATTAAGATAAAACTGTTTCCTAGCAACTGCCAGTGCCATGCATAAACAAGATACTCAATAAAAGCTCTTAAGGGGAAGAGAGGGAGGGAGGGGCTGGTCATCTCCTTGGTTAGACAGTGAGTTGGGATCCTAATTTTTTTTAAAGTTTTGCTTTTACTTCTAGGGATTACTGGTCACCAGCCCAAGCTCAAGCTCTGAAACAAGATTGCCTAGGTTCAACTCCCTGCTCTGCCACTTACTAGCTGTGTGAGTTCAGGCAAATCAGTTGTGTTCCAGATTTTCCCAGCTGTAAAATGGGCATAAAATGGTGCTTACTTAAGAAGTACCTCGTGTGCCAGGCACAGTGCTAGGTGTGATATATATATATATATATATATATACACACATAAAATCTCATTAATCCAACAGGTGCTATACTGGTCCTGGAACACTGTAAGTGATCTAAAAGTGTGTTAGCCATTATTATTTTTATTTGGCACTGATCTAGCCATTTCATCACATTATGTTACAAATTCTGTTGGCTGTTGCAACTTGATGAATCAGGCTTCTACTTGTCACCCACCCCTCTTATCTATGACATTTTGCAAGAAACCTGTGGAAACAGGCGGCAACCACATCTGTTGGTGGATGACATCATTCAGCTCCAAAAGCTCCTTTTTTTAAATTTCTGTAGGAAAGGCAGAGAGGATGCTATTTCTCAGCGTTTCCACTGGGTCATGACAATTAATGATCATCGCCATGGCAATTTATTAACACCAGCTACTGGTAGTTAGTTTTTGTGGTATATTTTTCTTTTAAAAACACCTATCTAATAAGAACTTGTACAAGTTACCACAATAATAAAACTCCTCAGTGCTTTTTCTTTTTAGATATTCTGTAAGCAGAAGTACTCGGTCTTTTTCTCATACTGAGAAGTAGAAATTATCCGACTCCCAGCACAAGTGAGAGAAAGGAGACTGACTGATTGCTTGAGGTGGGGAGAGAAGGACAGGGTGAGAGTCCCAGGGCAGAATGCTGGGAGCATGTGTATTGAAGAACAGAGACGTCTGCTCTCCAACCCTGCACACAGAAGCTCCAAGTTCAGTGAGCCCTGCATGGCTCCAACCTGAGGGGAAGATTGGCCGCCTAAGTAATTCCTTCAGCTGCTATCATGTACCTAAGAGCCAACAGTGGGATCACCTTCCAAGTGTCCAATCACTGACTGTCTCCAGGCAACTATTGGGTAAACTGCTTTTTTTAATCAGTCTTTTAAAAAAACAAAACAAAACACTTTGCTTCCTGTCACGGCAGCAACAGAGTCTATTTTCTCTACCACAGCAGAGTCCAAGTGCCAATCAGGCAACTCTAGCTGAGCACAGGCTCACTGAGGAATCTCTCGGGTGGTGGGTAATGTGGCTGTGGGGCTCTAGCAGGGAGCAGAGTGAATAAACCAAGGAGGAGTGGGACAATGATTAATTCCTTGGCCCCAAGATCTTGGGGTTTATCAGAGCAGGCAGATCCCATACACCTATACATTTGTTACAATCAAATCTGACATTTCCAACAGAGCTGAATACTAATATCAGGTGTGCACAGAGAAGGAAGGATTAATGAGCTGAGAGGAATCAGTGAGTCTACCACAGAGGCAGTTACATTTAAGCTCAGTCTTGAAAGGATCTTTCCCTGGAGAATTGGAGGGAAATTCTAGGGTACCCTACCTGAACAGCCCTTCTCCCATTTTTCCTGAGAACTAGAACCCAGACAATTACCTGGGGACACTGCAGACTCCCCTAGAATTGTTACCGAAATTCTCAGCAATAAAATTACAGCAGACAGGTCAGGAAGAATTTTCTAGAAGACATCTTGTAAGGGAAGGATGCACTCTTCATTTTCCATTCCTTTATCCTGCTTCCTGGAAAGGCAATGTGATGATGAATCTTTAGCAGCCATATTGGACCATGAGGAAGGGGATCTAGAGATGGTGGGTTCAAATGTGGAAAGAAACCTGTCCCAGACCTCCAGAGTTTACAGCTTACAGGGCTCCCAAATGGCACATGACTTTATTTGCATATAAAGTCCCTTCTTTTAGAAGAATCTGGAGGCAAGTTCCCGAATCAGAAAACAACTGTGGGTCAGAGTCCAAGTCTCACACAAAATTGCTCTGCTCACTCACTGAAAAGCAGGTAGATTTCTTTCAGCCCCTTCTTGCCTCAGAGTGGACAGCCACTCCAGCCCCTATTTGTGTAAGAATTTTAATCCTAGAGTCTGGGCTCAAATATAAATTCCAGAGTCCTCTGCCATTTCTCCTAGAACAGGAATTCTTGATTTATCTGTGGCTTGATCCTAAGTGGTGCAGTGGGTCATCACACAAACACTACCCTGACTGGCCTGTAAGAATATTCAAGATGATGAAGGGGGTAGTCTAGTAACCATGTCACTCATGCAATTGTAGATTAATGGTACCAAAAAAAATAGAATAAAATAAAAAAAGAATATTCAAGAACTTCTGACTCAGCAGCCTTCCCATTCCCTTCCCCCACACGTACCTTCAACACACCTGGAGAACATTCAGAGCATACTCTACTTTTTTCAAAGCACAATCACAGTAAAAGCATGTGTTATGTATATACACAGGCCCTTGTCTCAATAAACCAGCAACAATCTAATTCCCCTGCTCAGCACCCTTCAATGGTCTTAACTTAAATGTTACTTTCCCTATGAGTCCTTGTCTGCCCAAAGTACTTTTCTCTTAAGCCTCTATTCTTTGTCTTCATAGCAGTTCTGCCAATTTGTAGTGAGTGATGTATTTACTGTTTAAGTGTTCCCCACCACCACTCCCACTACATTATGCATTTCATGTGACCAGGCATTATGTTTACTTTTTTCTCCATCTAAGCCTGATCCTTAGCACTGTGCCTGGTACATTGAGAGTACAGTAAACACTTTTCTGGAAAATAATTTTCGAAATTCTTTAAAACACTTCCACACATTAATGCTATTTTCACCATTAATGCTAATTTTTAGTGTTTACACTGCAAGCACACTTACAAATGAGTGACAGCCAAGCATCCCAAGTAATCATTTTCCTACTTAAAACCATTTGAGACTATCCTAGCTTCCATTCTACTCCCCATTAGAATAAAATAATTTTTTTTAATGTTTCTTAAGGAAGGAAGAGACAACTGTGTACTCAGCACAATGAATATAAATTTAATGCCTTGGTTAAAAAAAAAAAGATTAAGGATTTTTTTGTATCAGTATTGGTTCCTGTAAATAATGCCACAAACCTTTCTGCCCTTGACCTTTATTTAAATAAAAAAACAAGTTCAGGTCTATTCTTACATGGCCTCCTAATAAGTTATTTAGGGATAGATGGGTGGGGTGCATCCCTAATTCCTAAGGTCCACCAGGAGGCCAAGCGGCACCCTGCACTAGAGTCACAGCCGCGGGCAGAGCAGTGGAAACATGCAGCTTTCTCAGCCTGACCAATATTTTATTCTTAAGCTCCCAGCATAAGTATATGGATACAGCTTTGCTGATAGTATAAGTTCAGTGGGATAGTGTACATTTAGTGACATAAAATGTCAGCCAAGATAGTCCTTAGGTGCATGTTATGAGTGTGTCACCTCAGTTTTTTCCCTTACACCAAAGATAAGTCTGTGAGGCCACCCCCTCAGGGCTAGCTGCCTGAGGACATCTCTTTGGGAGTGTTGCTTTCAATACTGCAAACATGGAATTTTACCACAGAACTGAACTCCATTACATCACTTTTCCTTGCATTGAGAGATACAACATCCCCTCGTGTCCAGGCAAAAGCTTTTCCAATGTTCTGACACTCTTTTTTTTTTTTCAGGACTATTTTTTTCCAGTATTATCCAGTAACCCTCTAGTTGAGGCTATTTTTATATTTCTCAATCATTTAAAAATAAGGTTCTATTATTTTTTTCCTTTCCTCATTTGATTGCAACTGAAGTCACCCTTTGTCCTACCCTGCCTCCCCCAAAAGAAGATCATATCTGATACCTTTCTTTTGCTTCAAATGTCAACATACACACATCCTTAGGAACAAATGAGGGAAATATTATAAAATGGTTGTGCATAGTTTTCTAAATCACAGAAGAGTGAGCTGGGCTTAAGAAGAAAATCTAGTTTCAATGAGAATAGTTTAGTCAAAAATCAAACAGTGTTAGCTGATTCAGTCCTCAACCATGCAAATAAAGGCCAGAATGATTAGAGTCAGGCTGGAATGTAGAACAGGACAGCCAAGGACAAGCCAAGATTCCCGGAAATCACACAGCTGCTCTGTTCAACCCTTCACTCCTTTAGAATGAGACCCGGATACCTGCAGGAGAGGCTGCCAATCTCCTCTCTTGGACACACCTGCGTCTTGGCTGAGCTAAACAACAAAACTGTTCCCAGGTGAGATTTGTCCAGATGGGAGAATGCTCAGGGAAAGGTGAAGGAGCTGTGGTAAAGGCCTCAGACAGGCGTGCCAACAGCCATTAAACATTAGCACTGAGAAGCAGTATCTCTTTGCACTGATACTTGGAGAACAAAACAAGCCACACAGGTATTAGGTCTTTACTCAAACTCTGGGAAATGTAAATATGGCCTAATGCACCTTCTTCATTAGAAAAAGCACACACAGACTATGCATTTACTCATCCCCAGTGCAGAACATGCATTGGAGATAAACTATAACAAGACAGCCACGGTCCCTATTTATATATACATAAACTATATATATAAACTCTTCTAGAGTATCTGTCCTCTTAAAAAATCATATGATAATGAATCAGCAAGCTTAAAAAACTTAAAAACTAATTACTTACCTACTGGCCTTTTGCCCTAATAAAATTTCAGTGGTGTGATTAGGGGCCATGGAGTACCAACAGAAGACAGAAACCAGATTCCAGCAATCGTGAACTCCAGACAACCCCAGTGCCCAGTTCCACCTTCACAGCACAAGGTCTGAAGGCAGCAAGCGAAGGTGCACTAGTGGGGGTGAGGGTTTAACAATGTGGGTAACTGTTGAACCACTGTGTTGCATACTTGAAACCAATATAATTTTGTGTATCAACTATACCTCAATTTTTAAAAATACACTTAAAAAATGGGTGTAGAGCCTGATTTCCCTCCCATTGACTAAGCCAGACCCTAGCAACATGACTGCAACAAAGAGAATAAGGTGAAAGTGCTGGTATATGACTTCAGAGACTAGGTCACAAAAGGCATCGCAGTTTCTCGCTGTGCGTCTGGACCACTCCCTCTGCGGGAGGCCTACCAGTACTGCGGGAGGACCTCAGGCAGCCTAAGGAGGAGCCCCCATGGAGAAGAACCAAAGTTCCTGACAACACCTGGGGATTTGCTAGGAGGGTGAGTGAGTCATCTTGGAAGCAAATCCTCCAGCCCCAATCAAGTCTTCAGTGACTATAGCCCATTGTAAACCCTTAAGAGAGACCTGACCCCGAAGCATCCAGTCAAGCCACTCTCTGATCCCTGCCCCTCAGAAACTATGTGAGATAATAAATGTTTATTGTTCAAAAAACCAAAAAAATGGCAGGGGGTGGGGGTGAGGTGCCTGGTTCTTCCCGCCTGAGAGCCTGGTAGCACTACCTTCTTGGTTTCCTGCCCTTCCACCCCCCGTTGTGATGCCGAGGTGGTCTGTCCAAGTGAGGAGAGCCCCTCAGCCCTGCAGCTAAAAAGAGGAACACTATGAGGAATCCATATATTGTCCCAGTGTGCAGGGGCATGGAGGGGAGGCCTCTGCACTCTCACAGGAGGAGAGGGCTCAGTCTGTACAGGAATTTTACACATGGCCCTAATGTGGGAAGCAATGCTGCAAGGGACCAGATAGGCTGCAGAGGCAGACAGCCTAGGTTCAAATCCTGACTCTATCAAGTTCTTACTGACTAGGTGACCCTGGATAAGTTTCCTAACTCATAGAATTTCCTCAACTATAAATTTCAGATATCTGGAGATACATATTTATATAGTATATATATATTCATAGAAGTTAAATGATGCTTTAATCAAGTCCTAGTTCTACTATTTACTAGTAACTTTGGGCAAGATACTTTCTCTCTTAGAGCCTCAATTTTCTCATTTGTAAATGAGGATAAAAATAGTGTTTACTTATAAGGGATTAATGCACATATAGCATTTAAGCCTAATGCCTGGAATACAGCAAGCATTCAATAAGTATCAGCTTTTATCATCATGAGCAACAGTTTCATTACCATCATTATCATTATCTTGCTACTTCTAATTATGCCACTTTTAAGTTTCAGAATGGTCCAAAGCAAAAAGAGAAGGTGCCAGCCCCATTTTCAGGAGCTGGCTGGTCCCACCTGGCACTGACTGCCACCCACGGAATCACAGCCAAATGTCTGCATCATGGCTCCATTGTCATCCAGCGGCAGGGAGCAGGGGGCCAGATACAGTTGCTGGGAACATGGCCCACCCTATCCCTTCTTAGTGGCCAGAACTCAGTCTGCCTGTTCGGAGCTTGCTAGATGCAAACTGGGTTTCCAGGGAGATGCTTGAGGCAAGAAGTGCCAGCTCCACCTCTTATTGCATTTCCCCTTTTCCCAAATCTGTGGGACCTCACTGTTCTCCGACCACGTGAGAGCACTGTGTCATAGAAGCCCTTGTATACAAACAAGCCAGACTATTTAAATGTCATTGTGAGAAAGATGCTGCCTGCTGTAATTTACATTTCTATTCAGACCACTACCCCTTTTTTTGATCTAGCCAGAAAACTTTCTCTTCCTCTTCCTGTGTCTCCATTTAATGCTAGAGAACCATATGCAAAGTTAAATCTCTGTGGTAGTAAAAAGATGTAAGAGTCATCAAGTCCCAACAGAGGTGGAATATTAGAATGACTATGTAACTAATGGCATATGTTCACTCATCATTACATTGCAAGTGTCATATGTTACTGGCCACTAAACGCTAGAGTCTCTCAAAGGATACTCATAAATTTTCCCCACTGTCAACCAATACAACATCTTTCAGTCTTAGAAAGCTAAGATACCCTTGGTGCTTTTAATCTTGAAAATTAGGTCCCAGTTGAATAAGAAAATAATTCTATGTGGGCAGGGGGGGAATGACCCAAAATGATGAACTGATTCCTTCCAGTACTAGCTCCCACTCATGTGAAATATGAATTAGGTCACAAATAAGATTATATTCATCAGCAAGCCCCACAGGCATGCTATGATTAAAGTTAAAGGAGTCCAGAAACTTCTCAAGTTGAGAAGTAAGGCTGAGTTGGTTTGAAAATTCCAACCCCTCCCTAAAGGCCTGGTGACCTGTTCCAAATCATAAATGAAATCAAGTGGAAGGGACATCTGTTTCTCCAGAAAGTGTCTGGCATTGTAGAGACAAACTACAGATTAGAACAGATAAATAGTTTGTTGTGGGCACAAGACGCAAAGGCAGGTGTAGTGGGGAAACCTAAGAAAATTAGAATCACCTATCTGCTAACAAACTCTTGCAACTCAATAAATACCAATGGAGGGGAGGAGCAGCTGAGCAAGGGGAAGGAAAGAAAGTAAGGGAAGAAGTGGAAAGGAAAATAGAGGGGGAAATTCTTCTTTTCCCTAGCAGGCACTGACTCAACTTCAGTGAACAGAACACTGCTATGTTTGAGATGGCTATGCAGACGGTCATTATTGGCATAATGATTTAATACTGGACTATCTGCAAAACCAGCACTGAGCATTCTGGTTGGAGTTTTGTAAAAAAGACTATGCATTACACTTAAATATTCAGGAATGATATTGTAAGCCTTAATGGACTACTAAGATCATTTTATGAGTACCTATAACTGGTTTTGCTCTGATCCCTAAATCTCTTTTAATACAAGTTAGAGTAACTCAGAGCATCTATTCAACTTTCAGGCCAGGTATTCAGAGTTAATAAGTGAGATACTAAATAACAGATCAGTAGATAATTGAATTACATTTTGTATACTAGGAAACTTGGGTTCTGAAGATTTTCTTTCATAGTCCTCTGTAGTTGTTACTAACAACAGAAACAATAATAGCAATAACAGTATTGTTAAAAACAATAGTGTGTGATGACCATGGGGATGGCAGTAGTCCTAATAGTAGTAATGGCACTAGTAAGGTAATAGCAGTAGTAATATTAATAATAATACTAACCATTACTTACATAGCACTTCTTAAATACTGGGTACTATTCTAAATATTTTAATTATGTTAACTTATTTAGTTCTCATAACACGCCTAGAGATAGGTAAGCTGTTGTTAGTACCCCTGTTTTACAGATGCTTTCAACAATATCTCTGCTATTTTTGTCGTTGTTAACAACTAGAATTAGTTTTCAAAGAAAATAATTTAGAACTAAAAGCAGATGAAACGCAGCCTGTCCAAGATCACACAGCTAGAAGGAAGTAGACCCAGGATTCAAATCTGGCTACTGGGCTTCAAAGTCTGACCTTGTAACCACTGAGCGGTCCTTGTGGCCCCTTTGCCTAGAAGGTCTTCTAGATAAGAAGTATGGAAGGAAGTCAGGCCCCTGCCTGCTGGTAGCCAGAGTTAATACTGGAAGTTTGCTGTTTCCTTTAGGAGTCTCCCCAGACCTCCACTAAGACAGGCAGCCTGCTTCTTCAGCTATAAAAAATCACTGGAAGTGTTGCTGAGCTGTTCCCACAAGGCCTGTGACCTCCATGAGGGCTTTCACTTTTGCTAGCTAAGGCAGAAGCTGGGGGTGGACTAAGGTGGGAGCATCAGGTCCCAGGCCACCATTTCCTGCCCAGTAACACATCCCTCAAATAGCCAAGCTCCAGGCTGAGAAATTCCTCACTAACTAGTGATCTCCCGGAGCTTGTTCCTTGAACCTTTATTAAGAATGAACATGTACTCGCCAACAAATGACTCAAGCAAGACAGGGGACTGAGAAGAAGAAACAAGCTGCAAAGTTTGTTTATTAACCTGCTGCACCCAAGGGAATATTTTCCTGAAAGGGTGAAATTCCTGACTACTCGAAAGGGGGGGGGGGGGGGGCGGGTAGAAAAGCCTCTGGGAAATTTAATCACCGACTGAACAAAAGCAAAACACAAAGCCCTACCAATGAGGATGTTGCTGAAGACAATGGGGCCCCTAAAGGAGATGGAATTGTCTGGAGATAACAATCCACCCAGCAATTCGGCTCACATTAAGTACTACATTATTGCAATATTAGCCAAGGAATCTTTGTTCACTGGGCAACTGCGTGGAAAACCATCTGTTACTGCTCCCGGGTTCCCCCTACCCCACCCCGTTCACAGACACAGCATTTACATTTCCAGAGGAAGCCCCAGGAAAGAAGCCGGGAGGTCTCTGTCTCTCCCTGGAGCAAACACCTTTTTATACAGCCTGGGAGGGGAAGCTCCCAGAACCTGAACCTTTCCCAGAAACTGAACTCCGCAACTGAAAGGAGATAGGCCACTTCAATAATGCACATGCGGAGTCAAGCCTGCCTAGTCCTAAAGCCACGCACACCTCGTTACAGTTTTTGAATTCGCAAATTGGTAGACATGGTAACGTATCAAGAATAATGCCAAACTGTCAATAGGGCCTAATGGGGTTCTACTCTTTTTGAAGGAAACCCTTCTTTTTTTAAACCTGTGAAACCAGGACAAAAGATGATGTTCTGTACTGCATAATATTTAGCCTGAAATATGCCACCACTTAGAAATAGACTGTGATCTTCTGGGCTGAAGGAGGTGTTGTAGATCTTGATTAAGGTGGGGGCTATAGTAGTACACACATATGTCAAAATTCACAGAAGCATGTACTAAGATTGGTACACTTTCCTGTATGTACATTATACCACAAAACATTTTTAAAAAGCAGTGTGTCAATATTCCTCACAATTAAGGAAACTGGGAATAAACCACCTGCTTTCAAGAACTGTAAGACTGCTCTACTCTTATATCCTTTCCACACCACCATCCACATCCAAATCTCTCCTGAGAATTTTAAAGTTCAGGAACATGAAAAATACAATTCTCCAACTCTCAACTAAGCCAGTGACTCCAAATGTCTCCTGGGTGTCCTGGGAACCCGAGTATGCAGCACAGAGAGAGCACCTGTCACACCCAGGTCATTCCAGCCACATTTCCAAATTAAAAGCCAAGGTCTTTTTCTCATGTGGTCATGAGCATGGAGTTCTGAGAGAAGTGATTGGGGCTTTTAGCAAAAGAGCCTCAAGTTTACTCCTCTGTTTAACTGTATTTTTAAATAAATGTTTCTAAACTCTGCCTAATGCTCTTGCTCGCATGAAGCAGGTTAGCCCTGTAAGGTGCAGGCCTCTGGCTGGAGCATCAGAGCAGCACACAGAGTGGTGTCCTTAGGCAGCTCGGCACATTTCAATCTGTACCATCTTAGCTCTGTGACCACAGCGTTACCATCTTAGCTCTGTGACCACAGCGTTGTCTGGAGCTCTGCAGTACCACAGGGGGCTGTCACTGAGTGAGTCTGAGTCACTAACAGACTTCACAGTCGCTGGGTCATAACTCGATGGTACATTTCTTTGAACCACCAGGCAAGGATGGGCTGCCTGTCACGGAGGGCAAGAGCATCAAGTTCGCCTCCTGCCCAGCCTCAAGAAAAGCCACCGATAGAGCGACACAGTCTCAGTGCACGCACCCTATGGGGTCACCCTTCCCCCCTCGCGCCCTCCAAGCGTCCTGAACCCCCACAGACACGTCATTTCGGGATCGCAGGGTCACCAAGCTGCATCTACAGATGACATCGAGAATCAGGATCACCCAACAGGCGATTCCCGGATTGAGCCGAGAGCTTCAGTGATTTCCCTGGCCTGACACAGAGACATTTAAGAAGTGGAATATGCCAACAGGCCGGGTACCCGGCACCTGGGGGCCTGCCTCTCCACCTCGGGAATGGAGTGGAGGCTGCCAATGGCTGGGCAACGTCTATGCGGACGGCACGCTCGCAGGTGGGTCTTGCAGGCTCCCCGGCCCTGTGCGCTGTGCCAGCCTCACACCTCATCGGGTGCCGGGAATACAGCCAGTGGCTCTGGTGGGTATGCCCTTCCGTGGAGACACTGCCAACTCCAGAAGAACGGAGAGCGGGGCCAAGAGGAGGAAGGTAGGACAGGGAACAGGACCCCCCGAAATGCGGCGTCCGCGAGGGCTCTGAAGGCTGGCACTTTCTGCGCCTTTGCGGAGCTTCTGTTCGCACTGCCCTTTCGTTGGCAACCCTGGAAGCCGCGGGAGCTGAGATTTGCGCGGCTGGCAGGCAGAGGCGATGCGGGCGCGGGCGACCGCTTCCCGCTCCGAGGCGCACAGCTAGACTGCAGTGTCCCTCCTTCGCGCCCACCCTCGCCCGAGAGCCCAGTGCCAAAGCGCCAGGGGATCGCAGCTCGCCCGAGGCCCTGGCGGGTGATCCGGAGCAGCTGGCAAAAGAAAGTGGGGGAGGCGAGGCTGGACCTGCCGTCCGTGTGTGTGCGGGCTGGTGGCTCCGGGCGCCTCTGCAAGGCCACCCGCCAGCCGTGGGCACCTACCTCGATCCACTTCTGCGCCTCGGAGAAGGCCGGCTCGGGGGGTGGCTCGGGCTGCAGCGGCTGCAGAGCTTCCAGACCGAGAGCGGGACAAGCCATTTGCGAAGCCCGGCGTGCACTCGAGCTGGGCGGCCGGGATGAGGACGGCCGCGCCGCCGCTGCCGCCGCCGCAGGAGCGCGCTCCCCGCCCCTTCCCGCCCGCCGCTCTCTCCCCGGCCCGCCCCTCCCCCGCCCGGCGCAGGTCCCCGCGGAGAGCCGCGCTCGCGGCTGCAGGACGCCGCCAGTGAGTGCCCGGCGGGAGCGAGCGCGGAGGCGCGGGGAGCTCCCTCTAGCCCCCACCTTCCCCGGCCGCCCCGCCCCGCACCCGGTGGGGTGTCAGCCACCGACTAAAAATAACCAAGAGCGGACCTTGCGTGTCTCCCTCCCTGCCCGCAGCGCGAGAAGGAGAGGAGCTCGATCAGCCGCCCCGCACGTCCCCGCGCCAGGCCGGCTGCAGAGGGACTAGCGGGTCGGGCCGCACCCGGAAGACGCGCGCCAACCCCGGGCGCACACGTCCCGGGGGGAGCCCCCGCTGCCGCAGCGCGCAGGAGGACGCGGGGACAGTGGCCGCACCGCACCTGCGGTAACTACCGCCACAGAAGCGGGGACAGGAGGAGCAGCCCCCTGCCCCGGCGCCAGGGAGTGTTCAGTCACCCGATCTTTTTGTAAGAAAAAAAGGAAAGCGACCCCTATAAGCTTTCTTCTCCCCGGGCAAGCCACTTGTGCCCCAGTCTGTTGATTCATCCAGTCCGTATTTATTGTGTACCTACTATTTATTGTGTAGTTACTAGGCTCTGATGTAAGCTCTGGGGATCCAGAGACGAAAAAAGAAAGGAAATAAGAAAACGCCGCTGTCTTATCTCAAGATAATTATATTCTACAGGGAATAGGGGGCGGGGCAGACAATAAACAGGTAAAACAAAAGAAGGTAATTATGGAGAGTGATTTATGTTAAGAAGATAAAAGAGAAGATAAAGTATGGCCTGGGAAGCAAGCGTGTTGGCTAACTTCCCACTGCGTCTCCATCCTTCACCTGGGAAGTTGACCTGTGTGTCCAGGTTCCATTAATGAGAGGGAGGCAGGAAGAGAGGGAGGTGGGGTATTTATACTGCCCCTAACTGCAAAAGTGTAATGGATTGGCTGCACCTCCCTTGAAGGTGCCACTCTAAAGGTTCCCTGTCTCCCCTTGTCCTACCCCACTTCCCTAGGGGTGATGGTAAAGGCATCCCCATCCGAGTCTGGTTTCCCCACTCTGCCCATTTCCTCCTAGTGATCTCAATAAACTCTTCTCAGCCTATTTGAGCATACCTTCTCTTTTCCATGAGTGCCTAGCTGATGATCTTGGAAGGTTTTTCTGTCTAGATGAGGTGATATGAATTGGGAATGATGTTAACCAAGCAACAACGTGGGGAAACATTTCCAGACGGGTGCAAAGAGCTTAACATAAGGATGAGCTTGGTGGGGGTCCAGGAACCCCGGAAAGCCAGCATGACTGGAGTGTGGTGAGGTAAGAACCAGCTGGGAATGATAGCATGGGAGAGGCAGGCCAGGTCCTAGGAGGTATGCCAGACTATGGTGGGGATTCACTGCGTGGGCATTCACTGGTAAGCCAGTACTGGGTATGGAATACCTCAATACTCTTAGCTAACTTAACGCAAATGGGTTCACATTTTAGAATGGCTGCTGGCAAGAGGGGTCAGACAGGGCAGGAAGTCCGTGGGTGCCTTAGCAGTTAAGTCTCTGTTCCCCGTTTCAGGGTCCAAATTTAGCCTTTGTCCAATTCTGCTGAATGGGGGAATGGAACAAAAAGGAGGCCTGAAATTCCACCATTACCAGCTCTGGAGAAAGAAGCATTCAGTTATTTACTTTTAAAACACTTATATGGCACTTACATTGTGCCAGGCACTGCTCTAAAAGCATTACAAATAATTGACTAACTCATTGCGTATTCCAGCCCTGTAAGCTAGACTCTTCTCATCTCTGTGAGGAAACCAGAAGGCGGAGAGGGGTGTCACACAGCTAGTATGCAGTGAAGGCCAGATTCAAGCCCAGACAACCTGGCACCAGATTTCCTCTTACCTGCACACTAAGCTGCCTTGCCACGCCCAGTCTAGACTCTGTCACTCAGAATTTGTGCCTCAGTTTTCTCATCACAAATGAGCTTGAAATAGCAACATTTCAGCAGAATCATTGTGATGAGCACATAGGAATTCTGAATATGGAAAGACCAAAGCTGGGCCTGGCAAATAGTTCCTGCTCAGTACAAGCCAGCTAACCATCCCAGGATGAGGAAGGCCTGCCTGCCAGAAAAGGAAGAAAGGGAGGAGAAGTTACAAACAAGAGAAAAAAAGGTGAGCGGAGAGCAAGGGCTAATAAAATATAGTCAGAAGATGACCTTGTCCCCATGAAGAAACACGGCAAAGTAAATAACTCACAAAGAGACTCCAGCATATCCCCTGAGACGCCACCTAGGGCAGGTTCCACCACAGGGAGTGACGGGGAGGGAGTGCGGGAAGCCAGCTGACCCAAATGACATACCTGAATCCATTTGAAGATGAGTATTAAGAGGAAATTGATTATATCTCTATAATATCTTTTATCAAAACTCGCATTCAGACTAAAACAATTTTTTTTCTTTCAGGGAAAATACTTTCTGAATCTTTTAAGGTTTGTAGTTATAAAGTAACGTCTGCTTCTCCTGAACTCTATTACCAGTGTCAAATTCACATAGATTACCAAAGACCCAAAGACAACCATAAAAGAGTCCAAGCGTAGTGCCATCTTCACAAAGACCTACACATTATTGTTAAGCACTTCTATGTGTAAGAGACTGTACTAGTGTCAGAAGGACCCACAAAGGGACACAGACTTTTCCCTCTATGAGCTAATAATTTTGTTAGTGAAATGCCATTTTCATTTCTGTATAACGTAGTTTTCAAATATAAAAATAATATATGACCATTGGAGAAAATTTGAAAAATATAATGAGGAAACCAAATCCAGAAGAAACTCCACAGTTCAGAAATCATTACTATTTGGGGATAATGAAGCAACATTTTGACTGGAAAAAAGAACAGTAAGACAAGGTGTGCTATGATAAATGCTAAATGAGGGACAGTGTATTCAAAGAGCATGTTTTTTGATCACAGATTTATTGAAATATTCATATATTTCAATATACAATCCACCCATTTAAAGTGTACAGTTCAGCATCTTTTAGTGTATTCAGAGTTGTGCAACCGTCATCACAATTAATTTTGGAATATTTTCGTCTCTCTAAAAAGAAACCTCGTATCCTGTAGCAGTCATGTCCCCAACCCCCGCACCCCCCATCCCAAGCCCTAGCAAACACTAATCTACTTTCTGACTCTGTAAATTTGCTTATCTAGACAATTCATGTAAATGGAATCATTCAATAGGTGGTCCTTTGTACGTGGCTTATTTCACTTAGCATGATATTGTTAAAGGTTCTTCCCTGTTGCAGCATGTATCAGTGCTTCATTCCTGTTTATGGGCAAGTGAGATGCCATTTTAGGGCTATCCCACACCTTGTATATCCATTCATCAGTTGATATACATTGGGATTGGTTTCACTTTTTGGTTATTATGAATAATGTTGCTATAAACATTCATGTACAAGTTTTTGTGTGGACATTTACATTACAAAATGTAAAATCTTTTTGGAAGACATGCCTGTGAGGCTTTGATGGAGGGCATGTTTGAATTCAGCCCTGTCTCTCATTATGTTACATGACTGAAAATGTTATTTAACCTCTGTGAGTCTCAGTTTTATTGATAAGGCACCTGTTCTCTTGCCTGGCACCTAGAAATCAGTGGTCATTAACTTTGATGGTATGATTTATTAAAATATATATGTCTATTAACATATAAAATGGAGTAAGGCAATTGGACAAAATTAAATCCAAATTTCATTGTGTATAATATTTCAAAGACTTATGGTTGGCAGTAAATACTATATCAAATTTCTCACCTTCCAAGGTCTGGCTTAAATGTCACCTTTTAATGATTTCCTTAGCAACCAACTCAAAATTAGTCACCACTTCTGTGTTCCCATAATGTAGTGGTTCTCAATACAACAAAGTAGGTACAAGAATTTTTAGAGAGGGTTTTCACAAATACTCTGAATTCATCATTGCTTTGTTTTTTAAGTCATTTAAACATAATGTGAATAACAATTTCAATTTCCCAGACTATGACAGATGGAATAACTTCCCTGCTACAAAACTCCTATAAATGCCACACAAATATTAAAAATATTCTTTAGAGGGCGGAGCCAAGATGGCGGCGTGAGTAGAGCAGTGGAAATCTCCTCCCAAAAACACATAGAGCTATGAAAATATAACAAAGAAAAATCTTCCTAAAATAGAGACCACAGGACACAGGACAACATCCAGACCACATCCACACCTGCAAGAACCCAGCGCCTTGTGAAGGGGGTAAGATACAAGCCCCAGCCCGGCGGAACCCGAGCGCCCCTCCCCCCGGCTCCCGGCGGGTGGAGAGAAACCGGAGCGGTTTTGTTTTTTTTTTTTTTTGGCGAGCGCTTTTTGGAAGCCTTAGAGGGACGGGCCCCCGTTGCTGGGGAGGCAGGGTGGCGGGACCGGTGAGGAGGTGCCTGGGAACGGCGCCGGAGGACAAAGAATATCCCGCGTTTCTCCCTGCGAGACCTGGGGGGCGGGTGCCTGAGACCGGTGCCTGAGGACGGAGGAGGTCGCGCGTTTTTCCCCTTTTTTTTTTTTTTTTTTCTCTTTTTGGCAAGCGCTTTTTGGAAGCCTTGAAGGGACGGGGACCCCAGTGCTAGGGAGGCACGGTGGCGGGACTGATGAGCGGGTGGCTGGGACCGGCGCCTGAGGACAAAGAATATCCCCCGTTTTTCCCTGCGGGACCGGTGGGCGGGTGCCTGAGACCGGCACTTGAGGACAGAGGAAATCGCGCGTTTTTCCCCTTTTTTTTTTCTCTTTTCTGCGAGTGCTTTTTGGAAGCCTAAAAGGGACAGGGACCCCGGTGCTAGGGAGGCAGGGCGGCGGGACTGGTGAGCGGGTGCCTGGGACCGGCACCTGAGGACAAAGAATATCCCGCATTTTTCCCTGTGGGACCGGTGGGTGGGTGCCTGAGACCAGCACCTGAGGACGGAAGAAATCGCGCGTTTTTCCCCTTTTTTTTTCTCTCTTTTTGCCGAGTGCTTTTTGGAAGCCTTGAAGGGACAGGGACCCTGGTGCTAGGGAGGCAGGGCGGCGGGACTGGTGAGCGGGTGCGTGGGACCAGTGCCTGAGGACAAAGAATATTGAGCGTTCCTTCCCTGCGGGACCGGTGGGTGGGTGCTTTTTGGAAGCCTTGAAAGGACAGGGACCCTGGTGCTAGGGAGACAGGGCAGCAGGACCAGTGAGCGGGTGCCTGGGACCGGCACCTGAGGACAAAAAAAAAAAAAAAAAAAAAAAAATCGCTTGTTTTTTCCTTTTTTTTCCTTTTTTTTTTCTCTTTGTTTCTGTTCCCTCTCTCATTGTTGCTGCTGTTGTTTTGGTTTGGAGAGTGCTTTTTGGAAATCTTAAAGGGGCAGGACAGGTCACTTAGACCAGAAGCAGGGAATCTGGGGATCTCTGGGCACTCTAACCCCCTGGGCAGCAGGGAGCACAGAGGCCCCTTACGGAGATAAATAGTCTCCTGGCTGCTCCCCCTCCAACGGGGCTACACCATTTTGGAGGAACAGCCCCAGCCAGACCAAGCCCACAGCAACAGCGGAGATAAACCCCAAAGCAACTGGGCAGGAAGCAGAAGCCCTGTCTGCGCACAGCTGCCCAGCACAAACCACTAGAGGTCGCTATTCTCCCAGGAAAAGGCTACAAACCAACAAGAAGGGAAGCTCTTCCAGCGGTCACGTGTACCAGCTCTGCAAACTATCTCTATCACCATGAAAAGGCAAAACTACAGGCAGACAAAGATCACAGAGACAACACCTGAGAAGGAGACAGACCTAACTAGTCTTCCTGAAAAAGAATTCAAAATAAAAATCATGAACATGCTGACAGAGATGCAGAAAAAAATGCAAGAGCAATGGGATGAGATGCAGAGAAAAATGCAAGAGCAGTGGGATGAAGTCCGGAAGGAGATCACAGATGTCAGGAAAGAGATCACAGAAGTGAAACAATCCCTGGAAGGATTTATAAGCAGAATGGATAAGATGCAAGAGGCCATTGAAGGAATAGAAGCCAGAGAACAGGAACGTATAGAAGCTGACATAGAGAGAGATAAAAGGATCTCCAGGAATGAAACAACACTAAGAGAAATATGTGACCAATACAAAAGGAAAAACATTCGTATTATAGGGATACCAGAAGAGGAAGAAAGAGGAAAAGGGATAGAAAGTGTCTTTGAAGAAATAATTGCTGAAAACTTCCCCAAACTGGGGGAGGAAATAATCGAACAGACCATGGAATTATACAGAACCCCCAACAGAAAGGATCCAAGGAGGACAACACCAAGACACATAATAATTAAAATGGCAAGGATCAAGGACAAGGAAAGAGTTTTAAAGGCAGCTAGAGAGAAAAAGGTCACCTATAAAGGAAAACCAATCAGGCTAACATCAGACTTCTCAACAGAAACCCTACAGGCCAGAAGAGAATGGCATGATATACTTAATGCAATGAAACAGAAGGGCCTTGAACCAAGGATACTGTATCCAGCACGACTATCATTTAAATATGATGGTGGGATCAAACAATTCCCAGACAAGCAAAAGCTGAGGGAATTTGCTTCCCACAAACCACCTCTACAGGGCATCCTACAGGGACTGCTCTAGATGGGAGCACCCCTAAAAAGAGCACAGAACAAAACACACAACATATGAAGAATGGAGGAGGAGGAATAAGAAGGGAGAGAAGAAAAGACTCTCCAGACAGTGTATATAACAGCTCAATAAGCGAGCTAAGTTAGGCAGTAAGATACTAAAGAAGCTAACCTTGAACCTTTGGTAACCACGAATCTAAAGCCTGCAATGGCAATAAGTACATATCTTTCAATAGTCACCCTAAATGTAAATGGACTTAATGCACCAATCAAAAGACATAGAGTAATAGAATGGATAAAAAAGCAAGACCCATCTATATGCTGCTTACAAGAAACTCACCTTAAACCCAAAGATAAGCATAGACTAAAAGTCAAGGGATGGAAAAACATATTTCAGGCAAACAACAGTGAGAAGAAAGCAGGGGTTGCAGTACTAATATCAGACAAAATAGACTTCAAAACAAAGAAAGTAACAAGAGATAAAGAAGGCCACTACATAATGATAAAGGGCTTAGTCCAACAAGAGGATATAACCATTCTAAATATATATGCACCCAATACAGGAGCACCAGCATATGTGAAGCAAATACTAACAGAACTAAAGAGGGAAATAGACTGCAATGCATTCATTGTAGGAGACTTCAACACACCACTCACCCCAAAGGATAGATCCACCGGGCAGAAAATAAGTAAAGACACACAGGCACTGAACAACACACTAGAACAGATGGACCTAATAGACATCTATAGAACTTTACATCCAAAAGCAACAGGATATACATTCTTCTCAAGTGCACATGGAACATTCTCCAGAATAGACCACATACTAGCTCACAAAAAGAGCCTCAGTAAATTCCACAATATTGAAATTCTACCAACCAATTTTTCAGACCACAAAGGTATGAAAGTAGAAATAAATTCTACAAAGAAAACAAAAAGGCTCACAAACACATGGAGGCTTAACAACATGCTACTAAATAATCAATGGATCAATGAACAAATCAAAATAGAGATCAAGGAATATATAGAAACAAATGACAACAACAACACTAAGCCCCAACTTCTGTGGGATGCAGCGAAAGCAGTCTTAAGAGGAAAGTATATAGCAATCCAGGCACACTTGAAGAAGGAAGAACAATCCCAAATGAATAGTCTAACATCACAACTATTAAAACTGGAAAAAGAAGAACAAATGAGGCCTAAAGTCAGCAGAAGGAGGGACATAATAAAGATCAGAGAAGAAATAAACAAAATTGAGAAGAATAAAACAATAGCAAAAATCAACGAAACCAAGAGCTGGTTCTTTGAGAAAATAAACAAAATAGATAAGCCTCTAGCCCAACTTATTAAGAGAAAAAGAGAGTCAACACAAATCAACATAATCAGAAATGAGAATGGAAAAATCACGACAGACTCCACAGAAATACAAAGAATTATTAAAGACTACTATGAAAACCTATATGCCAACAAGCTGGAAAACCTAGAAGAAATGGACAACTTCCTAGAAAAATACAACCTCCCAAGACTGACCAAGGAAGAAACACAAAAGTTAAACAAACCAATTACAAGCAAAGAAATTGAAACAGTAATCAAAAAACTACCCAAGAACAAAACCCCGGGGCCGGACGGATTTACCTCGGAATTTTATCAGACACACAGAGAAGACATAATACCCATTCTCCTTAAAGTGTTCCACAAAATAGAAGAAGAGGGAATACTCCCAAACTCATTCTATGAAGCCAACATCACCCTAATACCAAAACCAGGAAAAGACCCCACCAAAAAAGAAAATTACAGACCAATATCCCTGATGAATGTAGATGCAAAAATACTCAATAAAATATTAGCAAACAGAATTCAACAGTATATCAAAAGGATCATACACCATGACCAAGTGGGGTTCATCCCAGGGATGCAAGGATGGTACAACATTCGAAAATCCATCAACATCATCCACCACATCAACAAAAAGAAAGACAAAAACCACATGATCATCTCCATAGATGCTGAAAAAGCATTTGACAAAATTCAACATCCATTCATGATAAAAACTCTCAGCAAAATGGGAATAGAGGGCAAGTACCTCAACATAATAAAGGCCATATATGATAAACCCACAGCCAGCATTATACTGAACAGCGAGAAGCTGAAAGCATTTCCACTGAGATCGGGAACCAGACAGGGATGCCCACTCTCCCCACTGTTATTTAACATAGTACTGGAGGTCCTAGCCACGGCAATCAGACAAAACAAAGAAATACAAGGAATCCAGATTGGTAAAGAAGAAGTTAAACTGTCACTATTTGCAGATGATATGATACTGTACATAAAAAACCCTAAAGACTCCACTCCAAAACTACTAGAACTGATATCGGAATACAGCAAAGTTGCAGGATACAAAATCAACACACAGAAATCTGTAGCTTTCCTATACACTAACAACGAATCAATAGAAAGAGAAATCAGGAAAACAATTCCATTCACCATTGCATCAAAAAGAATAAAATACCTAGGAATAAACCTAACCAAGGAAGTGAAAGACTTATACTCTGAAAACTACAAGTCACTCTTAAGAGAAATTAAAGGGGACACTAATAAATGGAAACTCATCCCATGCTCATGGCTAGGAAGAATTAATATCGTCAAAATGGCCATCCTGCCGAAAGCAATATACAAATTTGATGCAATCCCTCTCAAATTACCAGCAACATTCTTCAATGAATTGGAACAAATAATTCAAAAATTCATATGGAAACACCAAAGACCCCGAATAGCCAAAGCAATCCTGAAAAAGAAGAATAAAGTAGGGGGGATCTCACTCCCCAACTTCAAGCTCTACTACAAAGCCATAGTAATCAAGACAATTTGGTACTGGCACAAGAACAGAGCCACAGACCAGTGGAACAGATTAGAGACCCCAGAAATTGACCCAAACATATATGGTCAATTAATATTTGATAAAGGAGCCATGGACATACAATGGCAAAATGACAGTCTCTTCAACAGATGGTGCTGGCAAAACTGGACAGCTACATGTAGGAGAATGAAACTGGACCATTGTCTAACCCCATATACAAAGGTAAACTCAAAATGGATCAAAGACCTGAATGTAAGTCACGAAACCATTAAACTCTTGGAAAAAAACATAGGCAAAAACCTCTTAGACATAAACATGAGTGATCTCTTCTTGAACATATCTCCCCGGGCAAGGAAAACAACAGCAAAAATGAGCAAGTGGGACTACATTAAGCTGAAAAGCTTCTGTACAGCGAAAGACACCATCAATAGAACAAAAAGGAACCCTACAGTATGGGAGAATATATTTGAAAATGACAGATCCGATAAAGGCTTGACGTCCAGAATATATAAAGAGCTCACACGCCTCAACAAACAAAAAACAAATAACCCAATTAAAAAATGGGCAGAGGAACTGAACAGACAGTTCTCCAAAAAAGAAATACAGATGGCCAAGAGACACATGAAAAGATGCTCCACATCGCTAATTATCAGAGAAATGCAAATTAAAACTACAATGAGGTATCACCTCACACCAGTAAGGATAGCTGCCATCCAAAAGACAAACAACAACAAATGTTGGCTAGGCTGTGGAGAAAGGGGAACCCTCCTACACTGCTGGTGGGAATGTAAATTAGTTCAACCATTGTGGAAAGCAGTATGGAGGTACATCAAAATGCTCAAAACAGACCTACCATTTGACCCAGGAATTCCACTCCTAGGAATTTACCCTAAGAACGCAGCAATCAAGTTTGAGAAAGACAGATGCACTCCTATGTTTATTGCAGCACTATTTACAATAGCCAAGAATTGGAAGCAACCTAAATGTCCATCTGTAGATGAATGGATAAAGAAGATGTGGTACATATACACAATGGAATACTACTCAGCCATAAGAAGTGGAAAAATCCAACCATTTGCAGCAACATGGATGGAGCTGGAGAGTATTATGCTCAGTGAAATAAGCCAAGCGGAGAAAGAGAAATACCAAATGATTTCACTCATCTGAGGAGTATAGGAACAAAGGAAAAACTGAAGGAACAAAACAGCAGCAGAATTACAGAACCCAAAAATGGACTAACAGGTACCAAAGGGAAAGGAACTGGGGAGGATGGGTGGGCAGGGAGGGATAAGGGGGGGGAAGAAGAAGGGGGGTATTAAGATTAGCATGCATGGGGGGGAGGGAGAAAGGGGAGGGTGGGCTGCACAACACAGAGAGGACAAGTAGTGACTCTACCACATTTTGCTAAGCTGATGGACAGTAACCGTAATGTGGTTGTTAGGGGGGACCTGATATAGGGGAGAACATAGTAAACATAGTATTCTTCAGGTAAGTGTAGATTAAAAATTTAAAAAAAAAAATAAAGAAAGAAAGAAAAGGGGGATTACTCCTTAACAGGATAAAACTATTGGTAAATCAAAGATCAACGCATGCTTTAAATATCCTTAATGTTGATCACTTAAAGGGTGTCAGATGATCAGCTATGGAGGTACTCTTTTCTGATAATATTCCTTTCTCTTAATTAAAAAAAAAAAAAAAAAAGCAGTTACTGTGTGCTGACCTCCAATGAGTTCTGCACAGTGGTATAGAGGGCATGTCAAAGTGTGGGCAAAGGGTCTGTTTGTTTCTACGCAGAAGATCAAGGCCTAGCTTGGATACCCAGAAAATGAACTAAGATACGATATGAGGAGGAGCTTCCGGCATCAGCACTCTCTGGAGGACTCGTGCCGGGGGATGATCATCAAAAAGCCTCCACAGGGATCCGGACGATGCTGCGGTTGTGGCTGCATCCAGCCCACCGTCTCCTGGACTTGCCATAAGAAGGAGGAGGGAGATGTCTAGGCTGGCATGTGCATACAGTGAGACAACGAATTTGACTGGATCTGTACTGTTGGAACTCAACCAGGAGTTGGGAGGGGTGCAAGTTGTAGCACCCCAAAATCTCATGACTATAGACTATCTATGGTTAAAAGAACATATGGGATGTGAACAGATCCCAGAAATGGGCTGCTTTAATTTGTCTGATGGTTCAAGTACAGTTGGACAATATCCATCATATCATAGATAAATTTTCACAAATGCCTAGGGTGCCTAAATGGTTTTCTTGGCTTCACTGGAGATGGCTGGTAATTATAGATTTGCTTTGTTTATGTCACCGTATTCCTATTATGTTAATATGTGTGTGCAAATTAGTTAGTAGTTTAAAACCTATACATACTTAAGGTACTATACAAGAAGATATGTCAAAGAAATAATCAATCCTCCCAAGTTTCCTTCATATGCTACATCTATAGCTTTTCTTCTTCCTTCCTAATTACAAACCTTAAATAGAATTCGTGCCTCATATCGAATTTACTGAGTATCATAATTCCTCCAGGTGGTAAAGATACCTCGAGACAAGTGCTGGGCATAGAAGCCACAGGGCATAAATCTGCAAAGAAGTAAAAAGCTAACCTTTGCAAACAATATGGCTTCTCTCTCACTTATCAACTTTACATTTCCCTGTATGGCCCCGGAAGATGACTGGTTAGCCAGAGACGGGTAAGATTCCTCAAGGGAGGAACAACCTAAGACAGGCACAGTGGCAGGGGGGCCATCAGGTGAGAATTTGGGGATCAACAGAGGTGAGGCTCAGAACCTCACCCCCCCTGCTTTGAGAGAAATCTTCTGCATCCGTGGATGTCTTGCTGCCCTTGTCTAGCCTGGATTAATACTTAGTCCATAGGCACACACCTGATCATCTGATCATCTATATTTGCCTTCTTACAGCACTAAACTATGTTTTCTACCTTTATCTTGCATCTACCTACCACTTCAGCATTTTATTAAAAATAAAAATAATAATAATAATAGGAGAAATGTGGGATCAACATATAAATCAAGTACAAAAATCAAATGAATATTCATATTTGACCTGATGGTTTATAGGTCATATTGCATGATCAAAACCGAAAGTTTCTGTGATGAATGCCCTTGTACTGTTCACCATGTAAGAATTTATTCACTATGTAAGAATTCGTTCACCATGTAAGAACTTGTTCGTTATGCTTCAGAAGATTGGAGACTGACGAGAATTAGGCTTGAGATGGATTAATGATTGTACATTGAGCATTGACCCCCCTATACTGAATTTTATTGTTGTTAACAACCATTTGATCAATAAATATGAGAGATGCCCTCTCAAAAAAAAATAAAAATAAAAAAAAAAAAAAAAAAATATGACAAAAAAAAAAAAAAATATTCTTTACATGAATAGCTGAGCTCAAAAGAAATTAACACAAATTCCCCAGGAGGCAAAATGGAAAGGAAACATAAAACTAGAGCATTAAGCTTGCGAATTGACCCTTAACTACCCTGTGCAGAGACATAGTGAACAGTGGCTGCTAGATTCAGAAACCTAGGGCTGGGGTTTTTAAACTAGAAGTGTAGACCGTGGGCTTGTGCCATGACTGGAACTGAACAGCAGCACACACACACACACACACACACACACACACACACACACACACACACACACACACACACACACACACACTGGAACTGAACAGCAGCACACACACACACACACACACACACACACACACACACACACACACACACCTCCCATAGAGAAAGAATGGACCAGAAAATATTCTACCACCATCACAGAGGGAGACAATAAGGAAGTTTCTTTGTCTTGTAAATTGGGATTATGAGGGAACCTCTCCTTGAGATGTGGAAACAAAAACCTAATCCTCTCTATGAATAACATAAACATGAACCAGGACCCCCACTTTAAGAAATTAATTTAGGCCCTCTTGGGTACTTTGAAGAAGCAAAATTTGGAAGACATTCCCTCTATTCAAGCCTCACAGGAACCCCCCCACACACAAACCCTGCTGAGGATGAGTTTACAATCCAAAAGTACTAAATGCATGTAAAAACCATGCAACTGAAACAAAATTCAAGAGACGCAAGAACAAAATCAGACTCTCCAAAAATTCTTTTAATAGAACTATCAGGTAAAGATTATAAAATAATATTTTATGTGGCTAAGGTCATAGGATAATGAATCCAAGCAGAAGAAAATAATAAATATAGTAAAAAGAACACACAGATATGAAAGAATATAAAAAGAACAACTAGAAAAGTGTTATCATAAATTTAAAACCCAAAGGATGGGTTAGACACAGGTGAAGGGAGAATTGAGAAGATAGATTTTTGAAAATGATGTGGAATAAAGTATAGGAAAATAAGAAAAATATTAAAGCAGGGTTAAGAGAATATGAACATCCCATGAAACAATTACTATGAGTTATAGAAAGAGAGAATGGAGAAAATGAGGAGAGGCAGTATTTCAAAAGATAATGCCTACAGTGTTTTAGAATTAATGAAATGTATGAATTATTAAATTCAGAAAGTATAATGAGTCCAGGTTAAAGTGTTATATTTATGAAAAAAGAAGACATTATTTCATGACAATGAGAAACATGAAAATAGCTGCTGCTTTATACATCTACCATAGCACATATAATACTGTGGTTCAATGTAAAGTAGGAATGAATTCTTTTCTTTGAGACTGGCACTGCTTAGCACCAAGTAAGTGCTGAATGGTTGGATGAATGGGTGAATGGATGGATGAATGAATGATGATGGGCAAATGTAATCTAGTATAAATAGTTTCAACCTATCTATAGTGAAGGTCAAATACACTTCTAAGATATCCATTCTTAATCTTTTTAATTTTTCAATTTCATTTATTTCACAAAATTTTAAGGTGTTTCATTAGAGAAATGCAGGTGAAAATTATTCTGAGATAACACTTCTGAACTATTGATTTTCTGGGTACTAAGTGACTTCCTAAAATCTGAAGAAGTCATGTCATTTTTTAGGTCTAAAATTTTTCATTTCTTTGAAAGTTTCCTCCTCCCTTCGTTTTTATTCCCCCTAGGACTCCTATTTGTAGAGTTGTTCCTCTTGGTGCTCTTCTATGTCTCATCTTTTCTCTCATGTTTTCTATCTCTTTCACAAAAGAGTGCTCAATGTGTAACTACCTTAACGTATTTTCTGGTCTTTCTATTGAATTTTCAATTTTAGGAACTATAATTTTATCACTAAGAGTTTATTTGTTTCTTTGAGTCTTGATTTTCCTAAACAATATATTCTTGTTTTGTGGACATATTAAACTCAAGTATATTAGAAATTTTAAACTTTTTTCTTCGGGGATGATGGAAATGTTCTGTACCTTCATGCGCAGTGGTTATACAGTTACATAAATAGGTAAAAATTCAATGAGCTATACATTTAAGATTTGTGTATTTTATTCTATAAATTCCTTCTTTAAGAAAACCTGACTTCGCTGTTATAGGAGAAATGAGAACAAGGGTGGAGGGTGTTACTGGGCCTGAAGCTCTTACAAATTACAAATACAGAATTGGGTTTGAAAGTTAATATTTATTTAAAATGGTAAAAGAGATAAAACAAGTTACAAATTTTAAGAAATCATCAAACACCATAACCAATATACAATTCAGAAAAGTAGCAAAATTATTTTTGTTAATTAACTGCCTTTTACCTACCTTTTTGGGCTGCCTCCTCTTTGATTACCTCTTCATATGACAACATTTTATATAAACATTTTCTGTAGAAGAAGAGAAACAGATTATTCAGTCTTTCCTTTAGCACAGTAATTGACACTTGGTTTGGTTTGGTTTTTCTTCACTGAAATTTTCCTTTATTAGAAATTTATCTTTATGTACTCATGGAAAGAAGTAAAATAATAAAAATTACAATATACATCACAGTACAAAAAGGATAAAAGTAATGGATTACTATTTTAGTTGTATTACTATATTCTTTAAAGACACATGAGAAATTGGTGTCCAAAAGTAAACTTTGCAAAGTTTAGAGGTTATTTTGTGTGAAGAATAACTGCTTTGAAGTAATTTGAGTTCCAGTTCTTCATTTTTACAATCACTTTTCTATCCTTGTTTGTTCAGAAGCTACTGTTTTAAATGTAGGGGATATATTATCACAGGGGTTAGAGACACACTTGTGTTTGAAGCAGACTTGAATGATTTTGAACCATTATTACGAAACTACTCTCAAAAAAATGCGTACCTATATCAATGTGTCTGAGGTTCCCTGTATAACTGGTAGTTCATCGAATATATCTCCCAGGAGAAATATGTGAAAAATTTTTGTTGCAGGATGAATAATAAAAAATTGACTAAACCTTATATATTGTGACATAAAAATTCAACAATGACGATAGTAATTGTTTGGAACTTAAAATTAACATGGTTTTGTGGGAGGTGAGTATTTTATCACTAACAATGTTAAGAGTTGCTGGCACATGGTAATATTACTATTAATTCTGTTATTGATAGTTTAGAAAATTTGTTTCAGCTTCACAATTCATTGCTGATAATGAATGTAAATTTTTAAGACTTCGATTTATTACCAAATTTAGGAAAACCTCTATCAATTTCTTATATGAGTTATAAGAGTTTAGGTCTTTCAAGTTTCCTGTAATTCAGTTACTGTAGTAGTAACCCATCTTGAATGCTCCTTGAATCAATGGTTCTCATTAACCATTTTGTCATCAGCATTTTTGTGGTGGTTATATATTGACTTTTATGTTACCTTTGTCATCAGTATTTCATGTTAACTCAAGAAATTCTAATAAATTTAGTATCACACAATTCCCATAAAAATGTGCAGTACATTTATAATTTTACATGCTGCAAACTCAAGATTATTTCTGATAGGCGAGAACTTCCAATTTGACTAGAACTCATTTAGAACCAAATTCTCCATTTATAATTTTACATGTCTGATGATGGAAAGAATTTTCCAGAGTAGATTCCTACTCCACTTTGATCTTGTTTCTCCCCAACACTCACCTCCCAGCATAGCACTTGGCCATATCTCTACCCAGTCTGTAACCTAGCACCTTTCTGCCAAGGTGCTGAGTCAACTGGCATAGTGGGCCACAGGAATAATTCTAGAAGTTATTCCTATACCAGGACAACTGGCAGTAACATACCCACACACAAACTGTGACCTGCATAAATATATCCCACTAAATTCATACTTAATGTGTCCCTAACTCAACTTTCCCTTTCCCACATGCCAAGAATACCCACAGCCACTCCATTACGACTCAACAAGTTGGGACTAGTGACAGAGGGGAAGTCTGAGTGGAAAGAGATAGCATCTTAGCCATTGCAGCTAATACATCATCTACAAATATTACAAAAATACATGGCCCGGTGAACATTCTGAGGGTTCACCTGAAGGCCTTGGAAGTGGCCAGTGTGAGTAAGGAGACATGAAGCTGACACTTCTCTAGCTTCCCGGTTAATCTGCCTTTTGATGAGAGGTGGCCACAAGAAAGAACTCTCTCCAACCATTAATTCAGAAAAGTGTAGTACTCTCCAGAGTATAATTCCTCGCATGTTGAGTGCCTGAAAGTTCAGACAAAATACATGTTGATGTATTTTATTCCTAAAAGAAAGTCACATTGACAGAAAAATCAAATTTATTTGAATGTCCATTCTTCATAGCAAAAGAAGATAAAAGAATAACTTCTGGGTGTCCTGGGCACACTTCGTTTTTATGATGGAGACCTCTAAAGCTTATTAATGATTTTCAGATTTCACCAATTAGATGCTTATACTAACTTTCTCAGATTTGATATTCATGAACACTTTGCCCTATTTAAGCATGTACCTGAGTATTATTTATTATCCTGTTACTAACTAAAGTTAAAAGCACCTTAGGAGGGAAAACTCGATATGCCTGGGGAGACTGGTGGAATAGTGTAGTCATTTCTAAAACTGTGCTTATGGGGAGCCTGTTTCCTATTCAGTTCAAATGCCAGGCAGTATGGCTGCTTCCTCTGTTCCCATGGAAACCTCAGCCTTGCTGAAGTTCAAGTCAATTTCTTACTGCCATCTGCCTGTTGAGCTACAGGGTTTTCTCCAGCTAAAATCATGCAGAGTCCTGTTAGGAGAAAGAAATTTACTCAGGAACTCCCTGGGCTGTTTCCATAGGAGGTCAACAGTGAAAACAGAGCCAACTGAACCTTAATGCAGAATTAGCTTCAGGATGAAAGGAGTTAAAAATATATTATGTGAGGCTTTTTAAAAAAATTAACCTATGTTTAAATACAAATTGACTACATGAAATATTTAAAATATTACATTAGACAAAGTTTGTGTATAATGTTTCATCATCCATTTCAACTCTAAAATTGCCACATTTCTATGTGCTTCTTGAAAATGTTAATGATATGTCAAATTAAAGATCACAAGCTGATGACCTGTGAATCAGCTCTGGCCTGCAGATGTGTTTTTTTGGCCTGCAGTGTTTGAAAACAATGCTTGAATTAGTTGCCAGCTTCTGGAAATCAGAAAATTGCATTTTTTTAAAAAACCTCTAGATTTCCAACTTCTCTTGAAAAGTTGGAAGATGTGGCTGCTTCTCTATTGCTGCCTTGTCAAAGCCAGAGCTCAATAGCAGCCGCCCTCCCTGCCCCACCCCCACCCAGGGAGCTGTGGCTCTCCCATTCGCTGCAGTTCCTGTCACTCCTTACCCTTTCCCATAGTCTGCTTCATTCATTAGTGGTAGCAGCTTGGCCTCTGTATTTGCATTCACATTTCCTGCTTTAAAAAACCCCAAAACTCAATCATGTACCAGCTCACAGAATACGGTATTTTTGCCAGCCTAACACAGAGTAGTAAAATAATCAATCCTATTCACTAATCAACCAATGATAGCAATCACTTTTGTTTGCTTCTTTAGCATAAATTACTGATTTAAATAATTTGCAATGCTGTCCCTCAAATATCAGCAAAGTAGAAGATTGTTAGCTTGACTGCCTTTCTGTTCTCCACCTAAGAAAGTTTATTAATAACAATAACCTGCATTTGTTTTTGCTTTAAGTGGCAGGTACTATGCTTTACAGCAGTTCCTTATCAAGTCAGTGCAATGCTCCCCACTTACTAGATGGGAAAACTGAGGCTTAGGAGAATCAATAACTTGCCCAAAGTCATACAGCTGGTAAATAAATTCCAGTTTCACTCAATTCTTTCTGATTCTAGAGCCTACTTATAAAACCATTACAACTTATTTATCTTCAATTTAATTAAATGCCTTCACCAAGAGTACATTATTTCTGTATTTCCAAATCTGTTTTAGATTATATTCAAAATGGGGTGGAAAAAAGTCTATGACACAGTCCTTTCTTTCAAAGAATATAGAGTTTCAATTTCAGCAATTGCAAGGATAACTGTTTTAACCGGTTTTATTGCCTACACTGCCCACAAATAAATAAGCAATTACATAGAGCACAATATATGTTATTTTAGAGGGAAATAATAAGAACTATGATAATTCATGAAAATGAAGCACAAGTTAACCAGGAGAAAAAGTATGCATAAAAATATTTGTTAAGTATAAGAATGTGGTGCTTTGGGAAAATTGAAAGTAAATGCAGAAGCAAAGAACAGGAACAGCTGGGGCACAGAAAGATTAATACTATGGCCCATTGTCTTGCCATAGGATTTCAGCCCCGGGCAAGTTCACTACACATTCAATGTGACCAAAGAAATGACAGTAGAACATTCTTGGGGTGAAAGGGTTATACCCAACTTTATTTCCACAGTGGCAGGTCAGTCACTAGAATCCATTCACTCAGAGCTAGTCTGCATGCACCAAGCTGGACTCTGCCTCTGGGCCTCTGTATCCACGCAGCTGTCGCCGTCTCTGTCCTCGACACTGCCACCACTCCAGCCTCTGCTCTGCTCTCCTGTACCCTTGCAGCTATGTCACCATGTCGCCCAAAGCACTGGGCAGGGCTCTTTATATAAAGTCAATAACGATACATTGCTCACAAGAATGTAGTGAGCTAGCCAACCAGGGCCACATGAGAATCCTGGCCACAGGAACCTTCACTTTATCCACACCAATAATGTGGTAAGATAATAGTCTAGAATATTAACAGCTATTTTGAGAAATGGGTATTTACTTTCTTTCTCCCTTTGTCCTTCCTTCCCCGCATTTCAACAGCCCAGTGTTCCCTACTGCCGGCCTCAGGGAAGTGGTGGTGTGATGAGGCAGAAGGAGCCTCTGACAGCCTCACAATCCCTCTCAATTACCAGCTGGTCACAGGGCAGCACAATGATACCTGTGCTCCAAAGGGGTGTCAGAAATGGTGAAATGAGCTGTCAGAACTGAAAGCTCCTCCTGGACAGGAACAAGGAATATCTTGACATCTTCTTGTCCTTTATTGTGTAGGGACAGATGACCAGGGACCAACAGGATGGATGGCCATCATTCCAGTAGATATTACTGTGGAAAAGTGACATTGCCAGTCATTTGGACCCCCCAAAACACACACCAATGCTCGCCCAATGTTTTCACACTTAGTCCCTCGGAATTTGGCTGCGAGCCCAGGGAGAAGAGTATAGAACTGAGATTAAGTTTCCATCGCCCCAGCGGAATGAGGACCCAAGGCCTGAGAAAATAGTCTGAGTGCAGAAAAATAGTGTGTCTTTTGCACACCTGAACTGTGGCATGATGCCATACCATCTTTAGAAATCACGAATAATCATAGAAATACAAATTATAACAAAATTCCATGTATTTTGCCTAACAGACTGGCAAACATTAAATAGGTTGATAATTACGGGCTTGCAAGATTGTGGGAGAATAAGCATTCACAAATAGTGTTGGTGCGAGAGTGAACAACACAAACTTTCTTGAGGACATTTGGGCACCAGGTATCAATCCTAAGGAAATCATTCAACATATAAATAAGGAAGTTCATTTCAGTGTTGCGTACAATAGTGAATAACAACAGGGGTTTATTAAATAAATTATTAAAATGGAACAATATATAGCCATTAAAAAATCATTGAGGTCAGTTCTGTGCTTAACTAACATATCCAATGCTTGTAATATACAGTTAAAGGGGAGAAAATCAATTTCCAAATAGTGTATACATTATGATCAAATTCTTGGAACTCCATACTTGCATCAAAAAATTTTGTGAGAATAGTCACCAGCGTGTCAACAGTGACAATCTTTGGATGACATGATTATGAATAACTTAAATTTTGTTTCCATTTGACTTTTCTGTATTTTCTAGTTATTTTTAAATGGACATAGATTGCTTATATTACTATTTTCTTGATTTTATTTAAAAAAGAGAAAGTAGTTGAGGGTGGCTGAAATATACCAAGGCCTTGGATGAATAATAAGGGTAAGAAATGGAGCGGAATTTAGGGTTCAGATTAAAAAGCTCAAGGACTGACATGTGTTATGTCTTCTGCATCACAAAGGCATTTCTTCAACATACCAGTAAACAATATAACTGTTAAATGACTGAACCATTTCTCTCAGCAGGCACCAAGAAACCTTGAAGATTAATACTGGAGCCAATAACTTAACAGTTTTAATCTCATGTAAATGGTTTAATAACAGATCATTTATTTTCTTTCCCTATGTTGCCTAGGCAACAAAATACAGAGTGGCATGTCTAAAGTTTATAATTACCTGTTTTCCATCTGATATACCACAGTTATACTACTGGTTCTCCTGCTTTAATTCAGAGCCAGAGCCCAACGAAGTAGTGATTTTTAAAGCAGAATCTGCTGCCTGTCTAGCACACTCCTCCCCCGAAAAGAGGTTCCTGAAGCTTGACACCTCCCCCAGGTGATTTTAATCCGTCTTGCCCAGACTCCCAGTCTGACCTACACATTCAGCTGAAACAAACCACAGAGTACCTTGTCACATCCTTCTTGTTTAACATTTGTATTGGATTCCTAGGGCTGCTGTAACAATTTACCACAGATGTGGGGCCTTAAAACCAAAGAAATTTATTTTCTCACAATTCTGGAAGCTGGAGATCCAAATCAAGGGGTCAAGAAGGTGCTGGGAGTGGTGCTCTGATGGTCCAGGGAGAATCCTTCCTTGCAGTTTCCTTTTCTGTGGGCTCCTGGAGTTCCTTGGCTGTGGGAGCCTATCTCCAATCCCTGGCTCCACCTGCCCTGCCCTTCTGCCCCATTTCCCTCTCTCCTTTCTCTTCTGTGGGCACCTGAGATGGGATTTAGGACCCACCCAAAACCCAGCATGCTCTCACCAAGAGTCTTTAACTTAATTGCATCAGCAAAGAACCTATTTCCAAATAAGTCCACATTCACAGGTACTAGGGGTTAGGATTTGAACATATCTTTTTGGGGGACACAATTCAACCACTACATAGTTACACCTATGTACAATTTTCTTTTTAGATAAGAAGCTAATTATAATCACAGCTAACATTTCTTGAGGACTTACTCAGGCAACAAGCTAAGCATTATCTCAATCCTGTTACAAATGTCTTTCCCTTGACCTACTCTCCACCTCCCATCAACTCCTGAAATATTCAATTTCCATTACTTTGCCTTATGGAAAGAAAAATAACGTTTCAAAATTCTTGCCAGTGAATAGAGCATCAGCTTTCACAAGCAAGGAAGAATTGCTGCTCCTAGACAATTACTAGTATGACCTGTTTGTCCACTTTCTGAAGCTGTGCAGCTAGACATACACTTGGTTGTAATACCACGGTGATCTGCAAACCTCAATAATCTGATACCAGGCTCCTTTGAAGAAATATAATCTTTGCTTCCCAACTTACATCAGATGCTTATGTCAAGCAACCCATCATAATGCATATTGTTTTTTTCCCCAATATTTTACTATGAAAAAGCTTAAACATACAGCAGAATTGAAAGAATTTTGTAATTAACACCCTTTACTCACTACCTAAATTCCACATTAACATTTTACTATTCTTGCTTTATTTTATAATTATGCATCCATCTACCCTATCCATGAATCCATCTTTTTTTTTTCTCCCCCCAGGTACTTCAGGACGCATCTCATTAAACCAGGCCAGAACACAAGCTATTTGGTAGCAGGCAAGTCCCTAAAAAGAAAAAGAGGGTGGAAGTACAGTTCCTTCTTCCATACTACCACTTAAACCAGCATACCTCTTGCCATGGGGTCGAGTAAGAATTGGCAAGAGAATCTTACTATACCGATGGAAAGTGACAGCAATGGGATATGGGGAGGGGGGACTTGATAATATGGGTGAATGTAATAACCACAATGTTGCTCATGTGAAACCTTTATAAGATTGTATACCAATGATATCTTAATAAAAAAAAGAGAAAGAGGCAGAGAATTGACAAGAGAGACCAAAAGTATGACAGTAGGGATCTCTCTCCACAAGAAAATCGGAAGAGGGAAGAATGTATTCCCCTACAAAGAATGCACTAGGTAATTTAATTAATGATCATATCTTCAATAGCATCCATACAATAAACACAACTGTTTCCTTTCATTCCTAACACTACTAACAAAGAAATAGTTTGGACTTTAGGAGTTTTACAATTCTCTTATGACCCTATCCATCTCTGTATCTCTTTGCTTTTATTTACCTGTTGCTCTCATTCTCTCAGGCTGCACAAGGTCATCACCATGCAAAGAGGAATACGGCGGCCACTATATATGTATATGAGTGATGGACTCATATCCCACTAGCTTCCTGATTACAGATGAAAGAGTGATTTACTGCCAACTCCAGGCTGAAAAATAACTAAAATTAGTCCAGCTAGGATCACATGTGTACCCTGGACCACTCACTGGGATGAGAAGGACACAGTCCAACTTGGGTCATGTGTCAACCCTCTGCTCAAAGAGATAAGTCTATTATAAAAAGAAGTTAGAAGGTGAACCTCACTAATTTCAATAGGTTTTTCTTATTTTTTTGTGTGTGTTTTTTTTGGTATCATTAATGTACAATTACATGAGCAACATTATGGTTACTAGAGTCCCCACATTATCAAGTCCCCACCACATACCCCATTACAGTCACTGTCCATCAGGGTAGTAAGATGCTATAGAATCACTACTTGTCTTCTCTGTGTTGTACTGCCTTCCCCGTACCTGCCCCCTACATTATGTATGCTAATCGTAATGCCCCATTTTCTCCCTTATCTGTCCCTTCCCAACCATCCTCCCCAGTCCCTTTCCCTTTGGTAACTGTTAGTCCATTCTTGGGTTCTGTGAGTCTGCTCCTGTTTTGTTCCTTCACTTTTTGCTTTGTTCTTATACTCCACAGATGATGAAATCATTTGGTACTTGTCTTTCTCCACCTGGCTTATTTCACTGAGCATAATACCCTCTAGCTCCATCCATGTTGTTGCAAATAGTAGGATTTGTTTACTTATGGCTGGATAATATTCTATTGTGAATATGTACCAGATCTTCTTTATCCATTCATCTACTGATGGGCACTTAGGTTGTTTCCATTTCTTGGCTATTGTAAATAGTGCTGAGATAAACATAGGGGTACATATGCCTTTTTGAATCTGGGCTCCTGAATTCTTGGGGTAAATTCCTAGGGATGGAATTCTTGAGTCAAATGATATTTCTGTTTTTAGTTTCTTAAAGAACCTCCATACTGCTTTTCACAATGGTTGAACTAACTTAATTCCCACCAGCAGTGTAGGAGGGTTCCCCTTTCTCCACATCCTCAACAACATTTGTTGTTGTTTGTCTTTCGGATGTTGGCCATCCTTACTGGTGTGAGGTGATATCTCACTGTGGCTTTAATTTGCATTTCTCTGATGATTAGTGATGTGAATGAAGCATCTTTTCATGTGCCTGTGGGCCATCTGACTTTCTTCTTTGGAGAAGTGTCTGTTCAGCTCCTCTGCCCATTTTTTAATTGGATTATTTGCTTTTTGTTTGTTGAGGTGTGTGAGCTCTTTATATATTTTAGATGTCAACCCCTTATCGGACATGTCATTAATGAATATATTCTCCCATACTGTAGGATGCCTTTTTGTTCTATTGATGGTGTCCTTTGCTACAGAAGCTTTTTAGTTTGATATAGTCTCACTTGTTCATTTTTGCTTTTGTTTCCCTTGCCTGGGGAGATATGTTCATGAAGAATTTGCTCATGTTTATGTCCAAGAGAGTTGTGCCTATGTTTTCTTCTAAGAGTTTTATGGCTTCATGACATACATTCAGGTCTTTGATCCATTTTGAGTTTACTTTTGTGTATGGAGTTAGACAGTAATCCAGTTTCATTCTCTGACATGTAGCTGTTCAGTTTTCCACACAATAGCTGTTGAAGAGGCTGTCATTTCCCCATTGTATATCCATGGCTCCTTTATCATATATATTAATTGACCGTATATGATTGGGTTAATATCTGGACTCTCTATTTTGTTCCACTGGTCTATGGGTCTGTTCTTGTACCAGTACCAAATTGTCTTGATTGCTATGGCTTTGTAGTAGAGCTTGAAGATGGGAAGTAAGATCCCCCCTGCTTTATTCTTCCTTCTCAGGATTGCTTTGGTTATTTGGGGTCTTTTGTGGTTCCATATGAATTTTAGAACTATTTGTTTCAGTTCGTTGAAGAATGCTGTTGGTATTTTGATGGGGATTGCACTGAATCTGTAGACTGCTTTAGGCAGGATGGCCATTTTGACAATATTAATTCTTCCTAGCCAAGAGCATAGGATGAGTTTCCATTTATTAGTGTCCTCTTTAATTCTCTTAAGAGTGTCTTGCAGTTTTCAGGGTATAGGTCTTTCACTTCCTTGGTTTGGTTTATTCCGAGGTATTTTATTCTTTTTGATGCAATTGTGAATGGAATTGTTTTCCTGATTTCTCTTTCTCCTAGTTCATCGTTAGTGTATAGGAATGCAACAGATTTCTGTGTATTAATTTTGTATCCTACAACTTTGCTGAATTCAGGTATTAGTTCTAGTAGTTTTGGAGTGAATTCTTTAGGGTTATTTTTATGTACAATATCATGTCATCTGCAAATAGTGACAGTTTAACTTCTTCCTTGCCAATTTGGATGCCTTTTATTTCTTTGTATTGCCTGATTGCCATGGCTAGGACCTCCAGTACTATGTTGAATAAAAGTGAGAAGAGTGGGCATCCTTGTCTTATTCCCAGTCTTAGGGGAAAAGCTTTCAGCTTCTCACTGTTAAGTATGATGTTGGCTGTGGGTTTGTCATATATGGCCTTTATTATGTTGAGGTACTTGCCCTCTATACCCATTTTGTTGAGAGTTTTTATCATGAATGGATGTTGAATTTTGTCAAATGCTTTTTCAGCATCTATGGAGACAATCACATGGTTTTTGTCCTTCTTTTTGTTGATGTGGTGAATGATGGTGATGGATTTTCGAGTGTTGTACCATCCTAGCATCCCTGAGATGAATCCCTCTTGATCATGGTGTATGATCCTCTTGACGTATTTTTGAATTTGGTTTGCTAGTATTTTGTTAAGTATTTTTGCATCTATGTTCATCAGAGATATTGGTCTGTAATTCCAATGTTCTAACTCATTTATTTACAGCTCTCTTACCCTAGTGCCCACTCTACCCATAAACTTTGTTAAAAGTTGGAACTTATCTTGGTGATACAATGAGACCATCTCTTGAGCAAACACTTTCTATATAATGACATTGGGGAGCAGTGATTTTATTTTTTAATGATCTGTTTAGTTAAAGTGAGTAATTAGTGAAAGATTAACATGTTTCCATGTTAAGGGAATATTAGTAGTTTTACTAAGATTGATCATGAAATTTTTTTGTTCCTGGAATTTTTGTTGAGTAAAATAGAAACTTTAAGGGTGAATTCAATTGCCTAAGGAACTTGGTATGAAGGGGAGAATAAACTGTTTAACCTCTGTTTAACCTTCTCTACAATGTTTATTTAAACATTCTGCCAATGTTGATATGATTCACCCAAGAATGTAACCCAGATCATGTACAGTTAGATATAATTTATTTACAAATCTGTAGAATTTCAGTTGCTTCTATAACAAACTTGAAGAAAATAAATTGAATGTGCAACTGCTTTAATCAAACAGTGTCAACATATAAAAGTAAAAACAAAAACAAATTGAGACAATTCCAACCCTTAAAAACAACTTTGTTTTTCCAGCTCAACAATTTGACCAGTAGCCAAAGAAAAAGATATTAGAACAGATAACACAAGTCCATTATCCCTTTTACCAAAATCTCACTAATTTCTCCAACTTTCATATTAATAATCCATTCTATCAAAATCAAAATAAAACCAAAAAAAACATTTTCTTTTGCAAAAACTACAATCTCCTGTGACAGGGCTGGCCAAACTAAAATTCCAGAACTCCTTATCTTTCTGAGCAAATGGGTTTTAAAATTTCAAATACTCTGACTTTTTCAAAGTACCAAGGCTAAATCCTATAGCAACTGGAACCTGGGTATAAATGTACTTTAAACTGTATTCAAAGAAAGAAATGAATTATCAAATGGCTCCCCCTGAAGACCTCTTCAGCTATTCAGTTTAGGGTTAGTTTAGAGATGCCAAGTAAATTCTGGTTTGATCCTAAATCAAATGCCCTTGGATCTGCCTGGCCAAATGCCAGGGTCCTGCATACACTATGATTTGACTTTCTCTTGGGTCCTTCCAGTGCTTGCTCTGCTCTGCTTTACAGACAGCCTTTTGTGCCATGGGAAATTCTGGCTATCAGTCCTAAAAGCCTGGGTGGGGTTTCCCCACAACCTAGATAGCCTGCTTCTTATGGATCCTCTGGGAGAGAAGATTGTTGAATTGACAGTTGAAACATAACAGGAAAACAGCTCCTCTAGGTTCCTGTACCAGGAAATGGCTCCTAGTGCCAAGACTGTAACTCCAGTGCCAAGACCACAATCATTTGAAGTTTGACACTCTGTGTTTAATTCCACTGCTACTAAAGGAATGATGCTTTACAAAAAGCCATGATGTCTCAAGTGCATCCTATTCGGCATAGAGCCTTGAGCAAACACAGAAACCTTTGTCCCTGCTTCTATCATGTGAGGGACAAAGACTTAGCCATAATTCTCTCCTCATCCTGGACAAATCAATCCTAAGAAAAAAAAGGAAAAATAAATGTAAGACATTGGAATATTGGAACCACTGAACCCAGTGAACCAGACCCCAGAGGGCAATCCATTCAACCCACTATTTTGTTTTTAAGAGTGGAGACTAATAAATGTTCTAAGGAATACTGTCACTACTCTTCATGATGTAAAGCCCAAAAGGTATTGATGGACCTCAAATATCTCTAATTGCCCTTAATTACAGCCTGTAAATCCTTTTAAGCCTAACTCAGTCATGAAACACTTTCACCTTGATCCCAGCCAAATCAGCTGGGTCACACATGAAGAGTTATCACTCAGGACTCAAGGAGCTAACTACTGAACTTCCCGCTTCTTATGTCCTCCAATTCCCCTTGGGAGTCCGTCAGCACATTTTTTTTGCCTTAGCTTCTCCAGTTTAATGCACTGATCACTATCTCTTCTGGATTCTAACCCAAGGTTCCCTTTCTTGGTTTTTAAATTCCTGTGTCCCTCTGACAGTTCTTTGTCACAAACAGGATGTTGGGAGCCACCTCACCCAGGCAAGTCACACCGAGTATGGCCTACCTGTCCAGACAAATTCATTGGTTGGTATACCTTCCCTAAGTTAACCGTTCCTTCCGCTTCCTTATTCACAACAAATACTTAGTTCAAGCATCTGAGCCAGCAGTTTCCAACCTGTACATTGGAATCAAGTGAGACATTTTAAAGACCAAACTATGCTTGCATTTCATCCCCAGAGTTTGCCTTAATAAATATAGGGTGTATCAGGGATTCTTCAAAGGTTCAAAAGTTGAGAATTCTTCTATCTCAAGCATACATTTCAACTCAAGCCAACTTAGCCTTTTTCCACATCTGTCTTTACTGACTGAAAAGTTTAAATCTTTTTAGTATGACTTCTTACAGAATCCTTCTTTCCTCTTGATTATTTTAGCTGTTGCTTTCCACTGACTGGTTTGTGATGTTAATTTGGGCAGGTGAAAAGAATAATTGATGCCACCTGCAGAAACAGCAGCTAGAACTCCAGCAGGTGAAAACAATCATATTGTAAACTTCTCAAAGGAAGAGGCATGCCTTATCCATCTTTGTATTTCCACAGTATCCACTGTGGTACTTTGATTAAAATAGATTCCTAATACATATTTAGGAGGGAAAGTAGGATAACCTGTGTATAAGATCTGCTTCCAATTTTTTAAATATCTGTAATATATGTGATGTGTGTGTGGTTGGAAAGTAGTGTGGTGGGGAGTACCCAACATTTTTTCAATTGGCTTTCCTTAAGCAGCTTTATTGGCATATAAATCACATACCATACAATCCACCCTTTTAAAGTGTATAATTCAATGGTTTTTAGTATATTCACAGAGCTGTGCAACCAATACCACAATCAATTCCAGAACATTCATCACCCTAAAAAGAAATCCCATGCCCATTAGTAGTCCCTCTCCATTTCTCCCCAATCCCTTTCCCCCAGACCTAAGCAACCTCTAATCCACTTTATGTCTCTATAGATTTGCCTATTCTGGACATTCATGTAAATGGAAGCATGCAATATGTGGTCTTCTGTATCAAGCTTCTTTCACTTTGTATAATGCTTTCAAGGTTCATCCACATTATAGCATATACCAGCATGCCACTCACTTTTATTGTCAAATAATATTCCATTGTGTGGATATAAAGTATTTTATTTCTCCATTCATCAGTCGATGGACATTTGGGTTATATTCACTTTGGCTGTTATGAATAATGCTGCTATTAGCATTAGTTTTTGTGTGACCATGTATTTTCATTTCTCTTAGGCATATGTACAGGGATTGGATTGCTGGGTCAAATGGTAAAGCTATGGTTAATTTGTTGAGAAACTGCCTGTGGGGTAAATGGAAGTTTTCACCCAGAATTTCCAGAATTTCCGGGTCTGGATTTAGTCCATTTACATACTAATGGATGTTTACAACAGCAGACAATCTGGTTGATCTGGGGCAAGGGGTGGAGAGAAAATGGCCATTCTCTCCTCCCCTCCAATCCTGGTAACCAACTGGTGACCCATCAGTCACCTTGGACTTGCCCATGGAGTTCCCACCAGAAGGGGCAGGAAGGGGAGACAGGGTGCAGGCCACGGCCGGAGGGGACAGACAGTATGGAGCTTGGCTGGTGAGCCCGAGCAAGCTGTGAGGAATAAAACCCCTTAACCCAACCTGCCCTTCCCCTTGTCTTACTTCAGTTTCACCAGACTCACAGAGAACTTTTCCTGGGAAGGGCCTTACTCCCAGAGCTATGAACAGTTTTCCGAATTGGCTACACCCTCTTGCATTGCCACACTCTCCCCCTCTCCTCTCCTGCCCCTCCATTCAGGCAGCTGAGCCCTTCTTCTTCCTTTGCCTCCAGGGGAGGATGAGACTGGCTGAAAGAGGAAAGAAAAGTGTGTTCCTGACTTTCCTTTCCAAAAGCCTTCACCCGTGGGGACCGGAGAAGATGACAGAAGAGACAAAAAAGGGATTAGAGGAGGGGAATTCCCTCGCTCTACCCCACTCCACCCCACCCTCAGTAAAAAGAAATGTTTCCTCCAGGGCTGGGAAGAAAATAGGACACCAGAGAGAAGAGACAGAGCTCTGGGTCACAGTTACTGGGCCCCAGGAGGTGGTTGTGGACAGGAGGCACACTTGCCTTAGTGAGTAGACCCCACAAAACTCAGGGAGGAAAGTGCTGCATGGGGAAGCTAGGCCCTGAGTCCTGCAGACATTGTCTCAGCCAGTGTGGCAATAGGAGTGGATGCTTCAGCTGCATCCAAAGCTAACCCAGCACGGCCTGGCCGGCAGGAAGAAGGGACATCTCAGTGATAGTGTAGAGACGAAGAACACGGGCCTATCCCCAAAACCTTTGAACCTCCTGGAATGTAGATCAAACCTCAGGGGGAGGAAGTGAGAGAATCCCTAACTGATCAAAATTAATTTTCTACCAGCCTAGTAAAATACAAATTCAAAATTAAAACTAGATTGTATGTTAGCAAAGTGAAGAAAAATGTATCTTTGAGTTATGCACTGAGGTGGGTACCCACCATACAATATTAGAAAAAAGAATACAGAAGTCAAATGTCCAACAAATATATGAAAAGACAACTCTGCTGACAAAACCATGTGCAGCAAGAATGTGGAACCAAAGAAATTCATCTGAACTGCTGGTAGAGCCATCAATGGGAACTGCCATTTTGAAGAGTGAGTTAACAATACTTAAAAAAATTGAAATTCTGCAGACCCTATGACTCAGTAATTGCTTTCTTAGGGATATAATCCAGAGAACTCTTGCACAGATGGGCCAAAAGATATGCAAAAGGATCCTTACTGTAACATTGTTTGTAATGGAAAAAAAATTACAAGCAAAAAAGTCCATCAACAGGGAACATATGAATTAATTGTGCCATGTGCATTCACAGGATACTATCCAGTCTTGTTCCCCAAAATGTGATCCTGGACCAGCCTTGTTGCTCCTCTTGAAAGGTCCAGATCTCCTCAACCAAATCTGTATTTTAACAAGATCCTTTGGTGATTGATGTATAATTTAAAATTTGAGAAGAGCTTTTCCTATGCAGTTAAGTGAATGAACAAGGGGTACTGTGTCAACCTTGACAAATGTTTAAAAACATAATACATTAAAAATATATATATATACAAGTTGCCAAAGACTAGTATCATATGATACCATTTAAATGAAATTTTAAAACACATACAAAACTGCTATATATTTTTATGAGAATGTTCATATATATATTAGCCATCAGGCTTAGCCATAAGATATGCAGGGAATTTTATAAGCACCAAATTCTGGATACTGGTTTCCTCTGCAGGGAAAGGGAAAGGATTTGAAAGCTACAGAGGGAGCTTCAATTGGAATTATAGTGATTTTTTTCTTAAGCTACATGACAGGAACGCTTGGGTTTTTCTCATTTATTTTTACATGCTAATGATTCTGGTACCCAATTCCAAAGTGTGTGTGTGTGTGTGTTTGTGTGTGTGTGTGTGTGTTAAAGGGCTTGGGAGCTCAGGGGAGTTAAAAAACAAAATTAAACTCAGTAAATTTGAAAATCTAACTGAAGATCTTTATTTAAGAATTCATGAATCAGGCAGCACCCCATCTTAGAAAGGAGCTCTAAGGAGCAGTACAGAAGAAAAGATTTAAGTTGCTGTACAAAATGAAAGGCAGAAGGAGTGGATTATTTCAAACAAGGTCACTTTCCTTTGGGGGAAGGCAGTGCTTGGGCAGGACAGGGGTGGGTGTTGTCTGTCAGGCAGCTTACCTCACTAGTGCTAACTAGAATTAGTTAGGTAGTTGCAGATTGACAGGTTAAAGGTCACATTCCTGGGAGAGGCTGAAATTTCAATTTGTTTAGGTATTAAGTCTTGGTTTGCTGATGTAGGGTTTAGCACAAGTGACTCCATTTTGGGCCTGTTTCTTTTTTAATACTGCAGGGTGGGTGGTGTCTTGGCCCTAAGCAATTCTCTGACACCAGCTGGGTGTCCTACAATTCAACTCAGTTCCAACCTACCTATTCCAAGAGAGCATCAGATTACACAGATTAAGAGTTTAGACCCATAAGACTGCTTTCCACTTCAGACACCAATTGCAAACCCAAATTGTCAGCTGTGCTTCTGACCAACTGGCTATAAACCAGAGGTTCTCAGGACCACCTCCTCCAGTTCAGTTAATTTGCTAGAGTGGCTCACAGAACTCAAGAAAGCATTTTACTTACTAGATTATAACTCAGAAACAGCCACAAGGAAGCAATGCCTTGGGTGAACTGTGGGGAAGAGACACAGAGATTCAATGTCCAGTCCCAGGGTGCCCCTCTCCCAGAACCTTCGTCTGTCCACCAACCCGAAAGCTCTCTGAACTGTGTCCTTTCTGCTTTTTAGGGAGGCTTCATTATATGGGCATGATTGATTAACTCATTAGCCATTAGTGACCGATTCATCCTTAAATCCCTTCCCTTCCCCAAGGTCAGTCAGGGGTGGGACTGAAAGTTTCAGATTTTTTGCTGGCAGCAAACCCCCAAGCTAGGTGCTTTCCCAAAGGCATCTCATTAACATAAACCCAAGTGTGGTTGAAAGGGGTTTGTTATGAATATTAAGACACTTTGTGGCTCTTATCACTTAGGAAATTATAGGTGTTTTAAGAGTCCTGTGCCAGAAACAGGGATGAAGGCCAAATATTATATTCCTTGTTAGAAATTATATAATCACATATGCTAAAATTTTCATTTGAATAAGAAGTTTTTTAAAAAACAGTATATATATCTGGATGGGTGATTTTTATTTTCTTCTGCATATTTTTGTATTTTCTAAAATTTTTTATAATGAGCATGTGTTGCTTATATGATCTAAAATCTGTTTTAAAAGTAATTTGAATTGAATTCTAATTTCATTTTGATGAACTAAGCATCTTTTCACTTAGAGAATCCAACTAACTGCCAGACTTACTGCTCTCTACCCCAGTCTCCCACATCTCTCCTTAACTTAGTGCACAGTTTAGGGCCTAGCGATCTCTGGTATTCCTGAGAAAGTACTCAGGGTGGTGGCTGCCACGTAGGGATGGGAGATGGTTCTGAGTCAGAGCTCTCTGATGGCTGTCTTTCTTTGAGTTTGTCTCACTTGGGGCAGGGAGAAATCTAGAAAAACATATCATTTCTCTAGGTCTCTCTTTTCTTTACATTAGGGATGATAACTCATGCAGTTTGCCTCACAGTGTTCTTGTAAAGACAAAAGAGAAGAGAATGAAAATGATTTCGAACTTTAAAATGCTTTGGAAAAGTCAAGCTCTTCCTCAACTGTTCAACCCCATGAGTCAGTCATCAATCCTGGACCTGCCCAGAGATTAATACGGTGATTCCACCCAAGAGTGTTTTTTCCCTTTGTACCATATCTACTTGGTAGGGTAGTCTTTGGGGTTACTCACTAAATTTTTTCCCTTTCTGGGAACATGTTGGGATTGTACTTTCCTGTTTTCTTGAAGTTAGGTAAAGCCATGTGACTTGCTCTGTCTACTGAATTTTGAGCCTAAGTGACATATGTCATTTCTAAGAAGAAACAAAGAGCTGTTTTGGGAATCACCATATCCCTTTCCAACTGCAGGGTGTTTGTGGAAATATGTGTGGTGATGGATCCTCAGAGATCCTGGGTTTCTGAGAGACCAAGGTGAGCAGTGCCTGCCTACCTACAGTGGACTTGTAGCATGAATGAGAACTAAACTTTGTTATGATAAGAATCTGAGAATTGAAACTTACGTGTAACCACAGAAATACTAAGTCTAGCCTCACAGATGCAAATGACTAAAATTAGTATAGAATGTGTTAAAGAAAAGGATGGGTGAGACCAACACAAGTCTTCATCAGAAATAAAAGTAACGGGGTAAAACAAGACATGGATTCTCAATTTCCCTTCAGTTATTTCCTCCATAACTCAGAGAGACTTATTCTGTCCTCCTTATTTAAGACCAGAAGGACAGCAGTTTCTAGGCTGTTTTTATTTCTTGCACAGAAGTGCCCCCATCTCTTTCAGCGAGAGTTTTACATTCAATGTAAGTGGTCACGTCACAGATTGACATGATAGTTATTAAAGCCGTTTGCCAAGTATTTATTGACTTCCTCCTTTCCAGGAATATGGTAGGGCTGCACTTCCTATTCCTCTGAGGTTGGATGGGGTCATGAAACTAGTTCTGGGCAATCAATTATGACCAATGAGTTGCTAGCACAAGATCCTCAAGTTCTTTCTCTATTCTTGTAACCCACAGAGTTAGAGGTGGTGGCTGCTCCATCAGCAGGAACTCCTACGTATGACGAGCCATCTCTCACGCCCATCCCAAAATGGACATGAAGCGTTATGGGAAAAAACACATTTCTACTGTTGTAAGCCACTGACGTCATGGGCTTGTTCGTTATGGCAGCATAACCCAGCCCCCTGACTGACATGGAGGGAAATATTGAGCTAAGTTACTCATCCTTTGAAGTGATTACAACCACCACAGCCCTCAAACAAAGTAACACCATTCCTCTTCACAGTACAGCTGACTTAGCAAAAACAGAAACAGAGCAAAAAGAAGACTGAGTCCCCAGAGGCCTTATTAATGGAGTAGTAGTCCTCTGAACGAGGAACCCACATGTTTCTCGTCTGAGTCTGTTCTTGGTTACCATCTGTGAGTTAATCTCAGCAGTGTCTCTGAAGCTGGGAACACAGAGCTCAAGAAAGGGTGCTGTTTCTTGATCCTGCTTCCAGTTCCAAGATTAGGTTCCCAAAGGTGACTTAAGAAGTGAATTTTTTATTCTTTTTTTTCACTGAGATATAATTGACATATAACATTATATTAGTTCCAGATATACAATATCATTATTTGGTATATGTGTATATTATGAAATAATCACCACAATAAATCTAGCCAACTTCTTTCATCACAGTTAACAGTTTTTTTTCCTTGTGATGAGAATTTTTAAGATTTAATCACTTAGCAACTTTCAAATATGCACTCCAGTGTTGTTTACTCACTGTGCTGTACATAATATCCCTAGGACTTATTTTTTTAATAACTGGAAGTTTGTACCCTTTGACCCCCTTTGCCCATTTCATACCCACCCCACCCTGTACCTCTAGCAAACACCAATCTGTTCTTTGTATCTATAAGTTCATTTGAGGGCAAGGGGAAGGTTAGATTGAACATATAAGTGAGATGATACAGTATTTATCTCTCTGTTTGATTTATTTTACCTAACATCATACCCCAAAGCCCAATCATTTTGTTGCAAATGGAAGATTTCCTTCTTTCTTAGGGCTAAATAATATTCCATTATGTATGTATACCCCATATCTTTATCTATTCATCCATCGATGGACACTTACCTTGTATCTATGTCTTAGCTATTGTGTAAATAATGCTGCAATGAACGTGGTGGTACAAATATGTTTTTGAGTTAGTATGTTCATTTCCTTTGGATAAATACCTAGAAGTGGAATTGCTGGATCATATGGTATTCTATTTTTAATATTTTGAGGAACGTATATACTATTTTCCATAGTGGCTGCAACAATTGACTTTCCTCCTAACAGTGCACAAGGGTTTCCTTTCCTCCACATCCTTGCCAACAATAAGTGAATTTTCAAGGTTGCTAGTACTAGTAAGCTTTTCTAATCTTTTTCATAGTATTTGCCACTTACTCATTATTCCATACCTGTGCGTTTTCTTATAAATGTGTTTATTCTTCTAAGAAATGAAAGAAACTGCCTAATGCAGTCAGGTGATCTCTAGCAGGTGACTAACTATTGTAGCTTTGACCTTCAAATCCCCACAGACATTTTCTTTAGTTGCCTTGTGCAAAGTACTTTATTTCAAGTAGTTGGAAGAATACCTGTAGAATTACTCATGTCATCAACTAAGGCTTTCATCTCAGTATGAAGCACTTTTATCTCAGCCTTTATTTGTTTTTGTTTCTGAGGCAACATCTCTGAAACTCTTGATTTGTTGCAAAGCCTATTTAAACTTGACTTATTCAATGGACAGATCCATGAGGTTTGAAAACTTATTTATATATGTTCATCTGATTAAGAAGTTCAGAAGACAAAAAATGTTTTCTTCAAAGAATATCCATCTACAGCAGGACACATTTTCTGAATTTCATGGTCAGATGTTGATGTTCGCTAGAGATGGGGTAAATGGTTTACAGAATTTCAGAAATTTAATTTGAATAAATTGAGAGAAAAGAGAGGCATGTCCTGATGAGATTGTAGGCATACTCAGTTGTTAAAAGAAGCTAAGCTACTGTAAACTATTTGAAATCTGGAATATTCTATTTTCTAGCTTCCCTTCTTCCTTCAGCTGGGTCATTTCTCAAATTCCTGGTCTCAGCAGACCATTCCTGCAACCCTAGCAGGCTGGGCTCCTCATATACTCTCTTATAGAACTCCATATATTTCCATCCTTGCTATCATAATTATCACTAAGTAAGTGTTTCTGTAATTTTTCTGTTTTAATTATCTCCAATAAATCATAAGGTCTGTGACAACAGTGATATTTGTATTGCTTGCCACTATTTCAGCACCCAATTTATCAATTCAAGCAATATTTATCAAGTGTCTATTATGTGCCAGGCACTGTGCTAGGCACTTGGGATGCCTGGTGAACAAAACAAAGATTTCTGTCCTGGTGAAACTTACATTCAAGAGCAAGAACTCACCCAGTAAATGATTGACATAATAAAGTATATGGCATGTTAAAAGTTAAAAAGTGCTATGGAGCAACGACAAGGTAGAGCAAGGTCGGAAGGGAATCTGGTTGTAGTGTTAAATGGGGTGGTCAGGTTAAGGCTTATTGAGAAGACGGGATCTGAGCAGACTCGGAGAAGGGAAGGAAGTTAGCCAAGCACACGTCTGGGCAAGGGCATTCCAAGCTGAGGCAGCAGCGAGAGCAGATTGTTTAAGGCAGGAGGGTGCTTGGTATTGTCTAAGAACAGCAACAGGGCCAGTGTGTCTCGAGTGGAGTAAGCAAGAGAGAGCAAAAGATAAGGTCAGAAATAATAAATATTTGTCAAGGGAATGAATGAAAAAACAAATACTTGTTTTCAAAATTCACTTTACAGGACTTTCCCATGCTTTGTATATTTTCCCATGAGTGAGAAAGGTATCCGGGCCCATCCAGGCCAAGAGCTGTCACCTCAGGTGCATCAAGGGGCAACTCTAGAAGGCACTGTGCCCTTTTATCGTTAAAGAGGAAACACCTCCCGGCTGGGTCAAGTGGTGGCCATGTGTCCTCTTAACCCTAAGTCCCTGGACCCCTCCGAGCCTGGATTCACACAGCAGAGCATGAAGCTGAGGAGACAAAGTTGATCCTGCAATTCCAGTCAGAAGCCCATGGTGCTGACAGGCCACTCTGCCTCAAAGCTGACCTGATGGGAACCACACTGCACCAGAGGAACAAGAAGGTGTTCAAAGGGCCCAGGAAGCATTATCTCACTCGGCACATTGAGCAGATGGACGTGGAGAGGAAAACAGGCTCTTAGTGAACACATGGCTTCCTATCATTGAAGCTCACTCTCCGGAAAGGTTCTAAAATCCATATCCATTCATGCTATAAATCAGTGGTTCCCAAATACTACTGCAGGATCGGCTGTGAGATGCTTGGTCAACTGTCTTGGAACCTCTTGGGAAGTTTTCTCAAAAACACAGACTCAAGGAGCCCACCTCTGGGGATCTGAACCAGTGGACCTATGTGGACTCAGGAATTAATACTTTAAAGAGCTCCCTGAGAGATTCCAGCAAGCAGTCGAGTTTAGGAATCACTGCTGCAGTGCTCAGATAAAGTACCTGCATTTGACCAGAAAAAACATCTGTCTCCCATAAGGGCAGGGATTTCAACTGCTGGTGTTTCAGGCACCAGTGATCAGAGGAGGAAGCCATATGGACGGATGGGATGCCTGCTAGAATTCCTGTGATGGCAGGCCTGAGAGGCTGTTTTCATAGCGCAAATGTCCCATGGGACAGCAGTGGGAGAATTTATCCCTCTTCTCAGGTTTCCCCTTGCGCCTACCAGCAAGTTCTTCCAACAAGGTCCACAATTTGCAAGCAGCTGGAAATCTTTGTGTATACTGACAAAATTATAACAGGGGAAATAGGAAATTTGGGGATATTAGAATGTCCACAAATATTCTAGTAAGGGGTAGAGAGGAAGATGGGTGTGGGTGCCACAAAGATGGCTCCCAGGGCCTCCCCACTGGATCACCTACTCTTGGGGAGTCTCCTTTCACTGCAAGAGGGTTGATCTGTAGGGCCCACAGCACACAGAATGTGCTGGCGTGCCACTTCCATGATCAGGTTACCACAAACCACTGTGACTTTCAGCTTAGACTCTTTCTTCCTCAGCTCCCTCAGCGGGAAGAGCTAGCTGCCAGGCTGTTAGGACTCTCAGGGGCCTCTGGAGAAGGCCACAGAATGAGGCACTGAGGACCCGCCAGCAGGTAGCAAGGAACCGAGGCCTGTGCACAAGGTGACGGAACTGGGAAGCAGATCCTCTAGCCCCTGCCAACTTCCAGAGGAGGGTGGCCCCAGCCAATGGTATGACTACGTCTCAGGAGAGACCCTGAGCTAGAGCTGTGCAGGCAACCTGCTCCCCGATTCTTAACCTTCAGAAACCATGCGGGATGATGTTTGTTTTTCTAAGCTTCTAAGTGTTGAAATAGTTTTGTTACGCAGGAATATGTAATACAAAGTTAGTTCGAAAGCTCATCAAAAAAGCATTCGTATAATTGTGATCTAGACTTTTCTCTCCAAGTCGTGTAGCATTCTCATAAACTTTTATTGAAATATAACCTACATACAGAAAAGCATACAAATCCTAAAAGAGTAAACACATCCCTTTATACAACACCCAGACCAGGAAATAAAATATTATTGGGGCCCCAGAAGCATCCTCATGCCCCTTACCAATTATATGACTGCCTTCTCTCAAAAGGTAACCAGCATGGCCACAGAACAGTTTTACCTGCTTTTGGATGTTACATAAATAGACTCATACAGTATATACTCCTTCATGTGTCTGGCTAAACTCATCATGTTAGTGAGATTCATCCATATTGTTTTGTGTGGTGAAAATATCTGTCGAATTCTCTTATTGATTTGTAGGAGTTAGTTACTTATTTTGGATCCTAGTCCTTTGTAAGGCAAATGAAATAAAAATATCTTCTCTCTTACGGTTTTTTCATTCTCTCAATGGGTTCTTTTAATAAAAGAAGTTCTTAGTTTTAGGTAATCCAATTTATCACTTATTTTCTTTGTGGTTTGTGCTTTTTGAGCCTTGATGAATAATTGCCTACACGAAGGTCATGAAAATTTCTCCTTGTTTTATTTTAGGAGTTTTGTTTTGTTTTCTTACAATACACATGGAATTGATTTTTATATATCATGTAGGATAGAAGTCATAATTCATTTTTTCCTATGTGGCTATCCAATCACTTCAGCACTATTCATTAAAATCTATTCTTTTCCTTGCACTTTGTTGTACTTTGTTATAAAGCTAGTAACTACACATGGTCTGTTTCAGCCTATTCTATTCCAGTCTCTTTATCTATCCCTTTATCATCATTGTCTTAATTGTGGTAAGTCTTGATATCTCGTATGTTCTTTAAGATTGCTTTGGCCATTTTGGGCCTTCACACTTCCATATACACTAGAATCATCAATTCCCACATACACCCAAAACCTGCTGATATATGGGGGGGATTGGATAAAATCTATAGATGATTTTGGGCAAAATTGGTAACAAAGTATATCAATTCATGAAGAGGTCATATTGCTCCATTTAGTTTGGGCTTGTTTAATTGTTCAGTAATTTGTAGTTTCCAGGATATAGTGGCTAGGATTTTTTGTTAATTTTTAAGCTTCTCATTTTAAAATAATTTTAGATCTATAAAAGAGTTACAAAGATAGTACAGAGCTCCCAACACACCCATCACTCAGCTTTGCCTAATGTTAACATCACAGTATGTGTATCAAAACTAAGAAAATTGACATTGGTAAATAGTACTAATTTCAACAGTAGACTTTATTCAATGGTATATAGATTCCCACCAGTTAATCCCACTAATGTCCTTTCTCTATTCCAGGATCCAGTTCAGGTTACCACATAGCTTTCAGGTGGCTAGCGTATTGAAGAGAGCAGATTCCCGTCTGTGTCAGCATCTGCTTGTTGGGAGTGACTTCAGTCCCAGTCAGTTCCATTACCCCTGGAGTTTCCATTCTTCTGCAGGGCTCCCCCACATTCAAGAAGTCAAACTGGAGGGAGGATGGGGCAGATAAGAAGCTACAGCCGATGATACTCCATGGTAGTGAGAAACCTTCTCACAGAATGCCTCTTCCAGAAAAGTGCACACCTCACTTTGTCACTCCATCTGCTTCTCTGATCAAATGTCCCTCCTCAGAGATGTCTTCCTTGACCACTCCATCTCATAGGCACGCATCACTTTCTAACACGTTACCCTACTTTGTTTTTATTTCATAGGACTTAGTACCACCTGATACGGCATATATCATCTGTTGCACATTTATTATCTGTCCTTTCCACTGGGATGTAAGCTCTCTCTGAGGACCAGGAAAAGTTTTCTATCCTAGTCACTATTGTCGCGACCCTTCAGGGACCGAAGCAACACGCCCAAGGTCTTGATTCTTCTCTAGGCTTTATTGTCTAATCTCTCGCGGCAGTTACAGCAGTTGTTGGGAAACTCTTCTCCCTCCCGGCGGGCTCCCTTATATTCAGTCACCCAACCAATCCGGGACAGTATCATGCGTGACCTTTAAGCGGATAGGTGTCACGCGCCACTCTAAGCGGGCAGCAGGAGCTGTGCACGGGTACGGAAGTCTGCTGGGCCAATCCCCAACAGGGAAGAGGGGAAAGGGTGGTGAGCAGGAAGCAGGCGCCATCTTTAGGGCATTGTCCAGCTAGAGTGGGGCTCAGCCTCGGCCGTAGGCCAGGCCCCCACAACTATTATAGTCTCAGCATTTAGAACTATGCTTGGCACCTGGTAGGCACACAGTAATTTTTTCTTAAATTACTGAATGAATGAAGGTGCAGCTTAAAACCCACAGAGAACCTTCAAAGAGGTTTCAGGGTAAGAGGAGGGGTGTACAAAAATACCCGTCTTGTCCACGCAATTGTAGAAAGCCTCACATTCTCCTGCAGGGGAATGGAAAGAACAAAGTATACATGTGGAGTCAGAAGTCTTTTTGAAAACTGACTCTCAACTACCAGCTTTTAGCTTTTTTCTGGGCAACTTACTTGCTCTGAACTTAAATATTCTCACCTACAAAATGGATACAGGAATACCTACCCTGCAAGGGTCCTCTGAGAACTGAAGTCATTAGCATATGTGAATTGAACATCTCTTGCTTAAGCATTCAAAATTGCTGGTGAAGCAGTCCCTGTGCGTGGCTGTGTCATGGTGAGGTTTGGAGAGCACTTTGACATTAAGTAACTGAAACCAGGCCAGGGGTATTATATTTGCAAAGGGCTTTAATTGTTTGTGGTGATGCCTCAACTTTGTAGCTTCATCCCCCAAATAGAGGTCAAAAGAAAAGGAGAGAAAGAAAATATCCAAAGAGTCAATGGACAACTAGTAGAGGAAAGGCATAGAGGCATTTGGAATTGAGAGGCCATGTGACAAAATGGACACTGGACCAGGGGTCTTGGGGTGATTCGTGGCAGGAGCTGGGTAAGAGTCCATGTGTTTTACTCCCCTACTGGTCAACCTTCCTTCGTTTCAGCCAACACTTGTCTCCTTTTTATTTATAGTCTTTTTAATTAAGAAGTTATAGCCCTGCTTAAATGCCCATATAAACTCTTCATGTCCATCTATTGCATATGTTTGACAAATAGAGAGTGGATGTCTGAATATAATAAATACTTCACTCAAAAAAAAATTCTGTGTTTTTGTTGGGTCTCTTTTGGATGCAAGTGGCAGGACCCAAATCAAACCAGCCTAGGTAAAGACAAAACAAAACAAAAAAGCACTTGGTGGCTCACATTGCTGCAGAGTCCAAGAATAACAGGCACAGCTGGATACAGGGGCTCACGTGATTAAATCAGAACCAGCTTGTCTATTTCTAGGTCTGTCTCCTCTGTGGTGACTCCCTTCAGCTTAGTGTCTCCCTTGACCAACAAACAATAGCTGCCAGTAGCTCCTGGAGTTTCATGCTTCCTGATTCACAACCATAGGGAAAAGCAGGAGCTCCTCTGAAAACTCAAGGAAAAGGCAGGAACTGTGAATGTCCCTGATTGGCCTGACTTGAGGTGTACTTCTGTGAACCAATCATTGACTTCAGGGTGATATCATGTTCGGATTTCTTTATATCTAGGTTACATGTCTCTACTGAATCAGAAATGCAGCCCCACCTGAAACACATGGGCTAACGGTGGGGCAGAGGGGCGGCTGCCCGCAGAGGCACTGGGCCGTTCGCCGGAGGGTGAATGGGTGCTGAAGAACAAAAACAACCGACGTCCACTGTGCCAGGTCTTCAGACTCATAGTCCGTGTTCTTTGTCCACAACTATTACTTTATAAGATTTAGATCCTTATTTTTTTAGGTTAAATTTATGTTGTTGGCTTCACTTCTGTAAATGATTTTTTCTGTGAGCCTGAGTCAACAAACAGATCTATTCAGGCTCACAGAAAGAATCATTTACACATTCTTAAATGATTCTGCCTGGTTGTTTAGAAAAGTCTGTAAAAAGAAGGGAAACTAAGTTGTAGGAAAGAAAACAGAAGGAAGAGAGAGAAATATGAACTGAAGATGGGTAGAGAAAAGGAAATAACTAAGAAAGCATAGAAGAGCAAAGCCCATTAGACATTCCAGGACCTATTCAAATATTTCTCTCACCTCAATTCTTAGGTTGGTTCCCTAGAAACAGCTGGGGAATGCTCTCTGAAAGGGAGGGAAGGAAGCAGCACAGGGCAGGCAGAGCAGCTAGCAAGAGGCCATCTCACCTGATGCCTGATCCCACAGGAAAGCTCTGGAGCACAAAACGTACCATTCAGCTAGTCCCACAGGGGCCGGCCTTTTGGACTCTGTGCCAGTCAGTCACTGGGATGGGCTACCTTAGCTCCCTAGCAGCTCCTGTTCAGCAAGGGCAATTTTCCAGAGAAAGGCACAGCTATGAGTTGTTATCAGCCAGATCTCACAGCAACTAGGAGATGTTGGGTGGCAGAAAAAGGAGCTGAGAAGGGAGTATGTGCAGCATCTACCACACCTGCACCCCGTGATGCACTAGCACTTTGCCTCTAGCCACCATCTTACCTTTAATACAGTGCCCTGTTGCATGGTTAATTCTTAGATTTCCTAAACATCTACTCCTCCCCACTCCCATGACTGCTTACTTTGCTTGGCTCCTCATTGTCCTACTGTCAACTCTCTGAAAATAACCTCCTAACTGAGTGGTCCCCAGTAACCCATGCTTCCCCGTGGTCGTGTGTTTGTGGAGGGTCCTCCTCCCACCTGGCTCTGACCAGAAGGCAGCAGTGGAAGTGACACTGTGCAACCTCCTGCGTAGGCTGTGAGAAGACTTGTAGGGTCAGCTTTGCCTTCTTGGAATGCTCTCCCCACTGTGTAGAAAAGCACGGCCTAGACACTGAATGATGAGCAACCAGGAGGGAGAGAGGCCTCGAGACCATAGGGATAAAGAGTCCTGTCCAGCCCCCTACTGCACACCAGCTGAATGCCGCCGTGTGGGCACTCAGGCAAGACCAGCAGAAGAGCCACCCAAGTAATTCACAAAAATTATGAGAAATAATAGATCAAAGTTGTGTTAAGTCACTGCCTTCAGGACTATTTGTTGCACCGTTATCGATAACTAACTCAGCTCTTGCTTTTATCCCTGCAAGTCCATCCTACACATTACTCCCCTGTCCTTTCCAAAGCCAGAGTTTGACCGTATCTCTTTCCTGCTTAAAACACCCAGATGAACTTTTGCTGTTTACAGAATCAGGTGTTAACCCCCCAGCCTGCATGTGGCACAGCCAGTCCCTCACAACCTAGCCCTAGCTGACTTTTCCAACCTCCTCTACAACCATGTAACCTGAGCTCCAGCCACCATGGGCTTCTCGCCTTTCTCTGAACACACCATATTGCTGCCTGCATCCTCTGCCCACCATCCTTCTGCAGCCAATTCTGCTCCTAGAGCAGATTCTCCTCCCAGCCTTTTCCATCTCCTTCAGGTAGAGTCAGTCACTCTGGTCTCTGTATGCCTTTTTACCTCCATACAGCCCTTAGGCTGTGGCTTGTGCCCATCTTCTCCTACGGACAATAGACGCCTTTGGTGTAGGGGCCATGTTGTATTCATTTTGAACCCCCAGAACCTAGTTCAATACCTGGCATGTAGTTCAGCCATCAGATGGTGGCTGACTGATGATGGAGTATCACTGACTATGTGCTTCTTAATAGCAGGCACTAAATCTGACTCATCTCATTGAGCTTGGTTCAAAGCCTGGCACATGATAGGTATTTGTTGAGTATTTAATTGCATTGAGTTGTGGGAAATAGAAAGTTAAAAAACGAGAAAGCAGAAAAATAGAAAGAACAAATTAGAATTTCTGAGAGAAGGCAGCTAGCAGACACTCTTCAGAAAGACAATGCCAGTTAGAACTTTGCAGGGTTCTTCTCACGAAGAATTCTTACATTCTCCCAACACTTTGATTTCAGTTAGTTCTCAGTTTATCTATCTCTTTTCACAGTCAGTGGTGTTTGTAGAGGAAGAGGAGGACTCTGATGTGGTTGCCAGGCTGGTATCACTGGCTTTTCTCAGATACCTCCCCACGGAAGCCCTGGCATAGACTCCCTGCTCTCAGATCGGGTTGGAGTGAGGTGGTGCCAAGATGGAGTCCAGGCTTGCGAGGACTAACCCTTCCGGTTATTTCCATATGTTTTCTTATCTGTGAGATAAACTGGAGCCACTTCAGACAGTCTTGGAGCACACACCTTCCTTGCTTGTTGGCTCTGGGGCAAGGAGATAAGAGATTTTCCCAGGAGTTTATGCTTGGGGTTTGCAGTTCAGAAAGCTCAGAATGATTTCCATACGCAGTCATTTAAATGAGGGGTGAGGCTCAGGTTTGCATTACAATTCATGTGAGTCACAAACTGTGCCATTGGTGAGAGGGAACACTGGGTAAGCAGAAAATTATAAGTCAGTCCCTAGACTAGTTCTCAAACTGTAGCTATATCAGAATTACCTGAAGGGCTTTTTTAAGACAGATTGCTGGACCCTGATCATTTGCATTTCTAACAAGTTTCCCAGGAATGCTGAGGTGGCCAGCCCAAGGACCAGTTTTTCAGCACCCCTGCCCTAGACCATGAACTTGTTAGGGAGAAGGAACTGGCCTTTTATTCCTATATGCTCAGTAACTAGCATATAGTAGGTGTTCAATGTATGCTTTTTTATTTGAATTGTTAAAGTTAATCATCATTGTTAGAAACATTATTCAACAAGCAATCTATCATGTATCCTTAATAACATCTTTTTGTGTTAAGGAAAAAACAGACCTGTATGGAGCTTAGTTCTTCCATTTTCATTCCTCCAGCAAATTTAATGAAGACAGTAACTCAGATAACACTGTTTCTAGCAACCAAATAGAGTCTAGATGTACAATTCATTCAAGAAAGTTCTGGAAAAAGAACTTTGCCTAGAGGTGACCATTAACTGCTCTTGATATTTGTTTGGTTTCATGTGATGGAAACACCTATTGGAGCAACTTAGGAAGAAGAATTTATTGGTTTGCAGAACCCAAAAGGAGTCACAACAGCTAAACCCAATGGGGATGTTGCTAAGCCCAGGGAGTGTCCAGAACCAGGGTCCTAAAACCAGCCAGTGACCCCCGTTTAGTCACTCTTCTCAGCCTCTCTCTCCACTTTGGCCGTATTATCTATCACTATAGACTGGCTTTCTCTGTATTACAATGAATTCAAGAAAGAGACTCTGGTCAGCCTGGGTGAGGGAATGGAGTGGCATAAGAAAATGGCGTCTCCCCAGTGTGCTATGAGGGTGAGGAAGGACACAGGACCTGCAGGAGTGGGTAGAGATGTCAGCTACTGAAGCTTTTGGCCAGTGAAAATCTACATAAGTGTTGGTGAACACTGGACCTCTTGTAGTAAACATTCTTCTACATCTTCTGTACTAAATGATGTAACAGTAGTGAAACACCAACACCGACAGGTCACTGGAGAACAGCTGAAGCCTACAGCCAAGAGGAAATAGGAATTTGGGATGTGCTTGCAAAATACTCCCAACTACCAATGGGATATTATAGCCTGGTCTTTCATTAATCCGCAGTCTCAGATGAGGGGGCTATGAAATGCAAGGCAGTTCTCTGAAGATTTATCAGACCCTACTCGGTAGCAAATGGTGTTTTCAGTGTTGTCATCATGACTTTCCTAGATCTTTGTAAGAGAAGGGTTTTCTGTTCCATCTCCAAATTGACCCAAAGTCAAGAACAAAGTATTTCCTTTGCTTTCGGCTGACTTAAAGCTGAGTTTTTCATATTGAAAAATCCTATCATGTGAGGCAGAGTCCCGAGTGACAGTCAGTGCTACCCATTGCCCTTTAGATATACATGAAAATCTGCCCATTTTTCTGCTCTCTGTGAGGTCTGAATGTTTTGCATTTTTAGGTAGTATATTGTTAGTTTTAGTTTAGATGAAGGCCCAGGGACAGAGATATTCTAGAAAGAAATTAAACTGTAGAAAACACTTATTGTGCTGCTGTCATAGTAGGTAGATAGCTAGACACAGGCAGGAAGAGCGAGGGGCAACTTCGGTCAAATGCTTGCTTACTTTCTATACATTCTGCGCAAGCTGTTCTCGCAGGATGTAGAGTAAGGGTATAGATAACAGACCGCTAAAATAGGATAGCTCCACCATGGAGGAGAAATTGACCAGAACTTCCTCCCCAAACCCATTAACATAGTAAAGATCATGCCCCTCTGTCGTTAGCATAGCAAAAATGACACTTCCGGGTGCAATAACAGTTTCAATGGGGACCAAGTACAGTCAGAAATCCCTCTTCCCGACGTGAGGGTGGAACAAACCTGAACTCCAGAATAAAAGGTTCCCTGTAGCTTCCTCCGCGAGAAACCCCCCGTGGTGTGCCCATGCTCCAACTCTCAGAGTCTTTCTCTTAAAATCTCATTTTCTGATAAAGTCTTAATGCTCAACCTCTTTGCGTATCCATTCTTGAATTCTGTCTCGCAAGGAGACCAAGGACCCGTCTCCGGTAACACCACTGCTACACAAGCTCATGAAACACAAGTTGCCCAAGTTCAAGCCTTAGTTTGAAAATGAGTGCTTTTTACAACACCAACTCAAGGGCTATGTTGAGGGGGATGAAGTAACACACCGTCTTGCCTCTGCCCGACTACATCACCAAGGCTGAGTCCAAGGGACACTAACATTTTTAGCTGGTGATCGTCCTGGTGGTTTTCTTCTGTATGGAGCAAACTTTTCTGAGTTTCCTATTGTATTTTCGGCTGAAATTTAATGCTTACTTTTGTCTGTGCTCCACCTCCGTGCTCTATTATTGTTGAAGGTGAAAAATCCAGCAGGTAGAGGATTTCCAGAGTGTTGATTTGATCAGAAATCAAATTATAAATAAAAAAAACTTGGACCATTGAAAAATTTGGGAGGAAAAAGTTGGCAACTGACAAAAGAAAGCACACTGAAAGTGTAAAGATTTTCTTCAAGTTGCACAATTGAGAGGAGAACAAAAAAATAAAAGGTTGATTAAGCCATATGAAGCAGATATTAATAACTAACAAAGAAGTAGAAGCAGGAAAAATATATTTGGGGGATGTTAGAACACTGGAACATTATTTATAAGTACAGATATATATGTATCAAAGTGTCTGGATTATTGTCTATGCAACAGTTTATATTTCTCTTATAAATTTAGACCTACCATCACTTCATTATTTCCATTTCATTATTTCTCATTCATTAATTTTCCCAATTACAACTCTTCATTCTGGCAGACCCTTCAATAATTGCTGGAGATATAACAATAAATAAAGTCAGACTCCTGGTCTCACGAAGTTCTCCATCTAGCCAGGAGACAGACATGCAACTAAGTAATTTAGAGGGAGATTACTAACACTTATAATTGAATTGTCTCCTTCACATCTGGAGAAAGCACTGGATTGCTGAATCCTACCTGACCATGACTGCCAAGATTCTAGGGGCCAGAACAGACAAGGCCAGGTAAGCAGCAACCTTAAGGGTCATGATTTCACTGGACTTCTCTCTTTCTGGATCTACAATGCATTTGATCTAACAAAGGACCGGTCAAGGCACTGTAGGACAAGAAACCAGGCCTATTTGTATTTCCCCCTGTACTTTCAACATAAGAAAAGAGCATTTGGATGCTGGCAAGTCAGAGAGAAAAACTTTATGACAATGGTGAAGATTATTTACAACTCCCAACTTGGACAGGCAGAGTAACATAGATGATTGCCATGTGTAGCTACAAAGATTACAGAAATACATGAATTTTTATTCATTCTAATTAACTACCAGATTCATGTTATTTTTATCAAGCCTCTTAAAAAGAAAGCCACAGGCCTTAGAGTGAGTCACTTGTGCTGAGCCAGGTCCCCAAACCAGGGCTTAATGCCTAAACTAATTGCAATTTCTACCTCCCCCACAAATGTAGTCTTAACAGTCAATCAGGAATTTTCTGACCAGCACCAGTGAGGTCATCTGTGATCTGATCCCTCTCCATCCCACAAAGAGAAGATGAGGTCATCTGCATGAAACTCCCCCTGATCTTCCCCCTAAAGGAGGGTGGTCTTTCCTGAGACAATCCTTTCTCTTCTTTTGCTAACTTCTTGCCCCATCCTCTGTCCTATAAAACCCTTCCATTTTGTATAATTCCTTGGAGCATCTCTCTTATTCCTAAGTGGGATGCTGCCCTATTCATGAATCACTTAGTAAAGCTAATTAGATCTTCAAATTCATACTGTTCAATTTTTTTTTTTAAGCAAGCACAAGATACTAGAAACATCTTCTTGAGGATTTTTCTGCCCCAAGCAGGACTATATCCTCTGGTTAGCAGCAATCATCGAGCTGCCTGGCAGCAAAGAAGGTAGGAGAAGATTCCTAGCTTCCAAATTAGGGTGGATCCAGGCTGGCCAATGGACACAGTCCACAAGGCCATCTCCCGAGACCCCACCTGGGACACTCTGCCAGCCATTCCCCTTGGAGATGTCAAAGCACACCAGGGATCTCTATTTACACCCCCCCCCCCCACATATACAATACCAAGTTGTCACTGGGGATTCTATTTCTTTAGTTTCGGTACACCTTAATCCTTCTATTTCTTTTTCTGCCACTGTCTCCTCAGCCTCTTGAGCAGGCAGGTCCTAACACCCTACCTTTTTAATTCTCTGCTTCTGGAAATAGTGCCATGCAGAATGTTCAAAAACTCAATGTGTAAGCATAAAGCATGAGAACAATTTGCTTTTATAACAAAGGGCTATAATATCCAGTAAGGAGCTAATAGCCAAAATATTCAAGGAAATAAATAGCGAAAACTGAAAAATGGGCAAAGGGCATTTTTCCAAAGAAGACATACAAATGGTTAACAGGTTCATGAAAAAGTGCTCAATATCACTAGCCACTGAGGAAATGCAAATCAAAACCACAGTGAGAGCTATCACCGCACACCTGTGAGGAGGTTGTTACCAAAAAGACAAGAGATAACAAATGCTGACAAGGATGTGGAGAAAAGGGAACCCTTGTGTGCTTTTGGTGGGAATACAAACTGGTACAGCTACTATGGAAAGCAGTATGGAGGTCTTCAAAAATTAAAAACAGATTTACCATCTGTTTCAGCGATTCCACATTTAGGTATATATCCAAAGGAAATAAAATTATCTCAAAAAGTTATCTGTACACCTGTATTTATAACAGCATTACTATAGTCAAGGTATGGAAACAACCTCAGTGTCCATCAAAAGATGAATGGACAAAGAAAATGTGGTATATATTTACATACAAAGGAATATTTTTCAGTCTTTCAAAAGAAAGAAATCCTGTCACCTGTGACAACATGGATGAAACTGGAGGCTGGTAAACTAAGTGAAATACGCTAAACAAATACAAATACTTCATGGTGTCACAATAAAAAGTTAAACTCTTAGAAATAGCAAGTAGAAAAGTGGTTTCAGAGGCTGTGGTGCAGGGAATATAGGGGGAAGTTGGTAAAAGAATACAAATGTTCAGTTGTAAGATGAATAAGATCTGAGGGTCAAAGCATAACTTGGTGCCTATAACTGATAACACTGTGTTGTATAGTTGGAATTTGCTGAGAACTTAATTGTTCTCACCAAAAAGAGATAAATATGTGAGGCGAGGGATGTGTTAATTAACTCAACAGGCGGATTCCTTTCACAATGGATACGTGTATCAAGTCACCATAGTACACACTTTAAACACTTTAAAATGTTGTCAATTACACCTCAGTAAAGCTGGGAGAAAAAGCAGGGAAGTAGAAAGAGAAAGAAAAAAAAGAATGGTTACAATAAGGGTCCACCCCCCAGCTATTCCTCAAACTCAGAGGTGGTGCCTTAAAAAACAAAACAAAAACCATAGATGCATAAGCCCTGCCTCAGAATCAGCGTCTCTGGGAGAAGGGAGTTTCGCTCTTTTTATTAAGCTCACAGGAGTTTTTGTGGAAGATTCAACATTGAGGGCTGGACTAGATGGTGCATCTCAATTTGTCTGGTCCAGAGAACTAGCTGGAAAGCTTGTTAAACCCGCTTCTTCTGGAGACCTTTATTTAATAGGTCTGGGTGAGGCTCTAGAAACTGAAAACTTCAGAGAGCCCCAGGTGACTTTAGGATTAAGCAAGTGTGAGAAGAACTAAACTAGGCAAATATCCCAAACTTCTCCTGTAATAAGAATCACCTGCGGCTGTAGTTGAATCTTAAATTCCTTTGCCCCCACCCAGACCAACAGAAGCAGAATTTCTGGCTCAGAGATCTGGCAGCCTGTTTATTAAAGACCTCCACTTGATTCTTATTCTCTGAGAAATAGTACTAAAGGCTCATTCATTCTCAACTTTGGCTTGTCATTAAATCATTTGGGAACTCTGTGTGTGTGTGTGTGTTTATGTGTTAAACTAAATAGACTTAAAATTTACCCATTAGGGTCACATCAGTGACGTTTAGCACATTCAGTGTTGTGCGGTCTTCATTCACCATCTAGTTACAGAACATTTTCATCACTCATCTGCAGATTTTTAAGACATACAGATGCCCAGGCTCTGCCCCAATCAAATACCAGAATCCTGGAGGTGGGACGTAGGCATCAGTACTCTTTAAAGCATTCCAGGGATTACAATATGCAATCAAATTTGGAACCAGTCCAGGTTCTTAAGCTCCAGAAAGACTTTGCTAATGAATCCCACCAGGTTCTCTCGTGCTGCTTCTCTGCAGACCCTAAGCACATCCTTACTTTGCTCTTTGCCATCCTCTTTTGGAAGTGCTGCTGAATTTGATTTTCACGCCCTATTAAGAACCCTTAAATTCTTATGTCCTCCTCAGAAATGGTTGACAAGTTTCCTATTGCTTTTTTCTGTTAAGAGCCAGATAGCAGATTTTTAGCCTTTGTGGGCCATACACAACTGTGACACTTACTCAACTCTGCCACTGCCATTGTAGTACAAGCCATAGACGATACATATGCAAATGGATGTGGCAACATGCCAATAAAACTTTACCTACAAAAATAAGTGGTGGACTGGATTTGTCCTGAGGGCTGACATTTGCCATCTTCTGATCTAATACATACTGGAAAGGGAGGAGGATGTTTCAGGAAAATCATACCAAAAGCATCAAAGCACAATTTGAAATTTACTAGCAACAACAGGAGAGAAAGGTTCCTGGCAGAGAGAGAATGTTGTGCCAGATTTTCAGTTCAGTATGACTGCAGACTGAGTGTCTTGTGAAGAAATGGGGAGGGATGAGGCTGGAGAAGGCAGGGGCAGACCATTAGGGCTAGGAAGAGGTTGTATGCTGGAGCAATAAACAAGGTTTTAAACGTTTATGAAAGGTCTCCCTGGCCAGTGGGTGAGGATAGATTGGGTGGGTCAAGCTAAGGCAAGCCTATCAGTTAAAAGGTTGTTGTGTTGTTGGGAAAACTGGATATCTACATGCAAAAGAATAAAGTTGGACCCTTGTCTGACACTATATACAAAAGTAAACTCAAAATGGATCAAAGACCTAAAAGTAAGAGCTAAAACATAAAATTTGTAGAAGAAAACATAGGGGAAAACCTTCATGACATTGGACTTGGCAACGATTTCTTGGATAAGACACCAAAAGCACAGATAACAAAAGAAAATGTAGATTATTGGGCAACATCAAAAATGTTAAATTCTGTACATTAAAGGACACAATCAACAAAGTAAAAAGGCAACCTATGCAAAGGGAGAAAATATTTGCCTATCATGTTTGATGAAGGGTGACTATCCAGATTATATTAAGACCTACAACTCAACAACAAAAACAAACAACCCAATTTACCAATGGGCAGGGACTTACATGTGGGGGCCTGGCCTATGGCTGAGGCTGAGCCCCACTCCAGCTGGACAATGCCCTAAAGATGGCGCCTGCTTCCCTGTTGGGGATTGGCCCAGCAGACTTCCGTACCCGTGCACAGCTCGTGCTGCCCGCTTAGAGTGGCGCGTGACACCTATCCGCTTAAAGGTCACGCATGATACTGTCCCGGATTGGTTGGGTGACTGAATATAAGGGAGCCCACCGGGAGGGAAAAAGAGCTTCCCGACAACTGCTGTAACCACCATGAGAGATTAGACAATAAAGCCTAGAGAAGAATCAAGACCTTGGGCGTGTTGCTTCGGTCCCTGAAGGGTCGCGACAAGTGGTGCCGAAACCCGGGAATCGCTAAACCTCGTCGCGACCTGATCCGCTGACCCTGGTGCCTGCCGATGAACGTTGCTGGATGCCGTTCGGTCGGCTGGCCAGACCGGGAGAGGGAACTGAGGAGGGACCAGCAGAACCCCGTTTGGGTGCCTGAACGTCTGATACGCAGAGTGGAAAACCCCGGAGCGGAGGTACAAGATGATCGCACTGCTTCTGCTCCTGCTGTGGATCCTACAGCAGGCGACGGCGGAGCCGAGCTGCAGCTGCAGCCACCACCGCGCTGACTATCACCATTCCTATGGCAGAGATGCTGAATGGTCTGTCCCAGGCCACTGAACCTTCTTCAAGAACAACTGGACCTCTTGGGGGAGGTTTTGTCTGTGGGCAGCATATATGAGGGTGTATTACTGGTATTCCTTTTCATAATTATTCTAAAGCTGCCAACTTGTCCAGACAGTTAGGCAAGATGGTAAACGCCACCAAAGCCTGGTCAGGTGTAGGTGTCATAGGAATATTGCTAATTGTGGGCCTCTCCTGCTTGGGAGGAAAGTCTGTTACAAAAACAGCAACGGGGAGAACGGAAGGTCCTGTTGCAGGCCATGGTAGCGCTAGAGGAAGGCATCTCCCCTAGAGTATGGCTTAATATGCTGGATCAGTAGTCAAGGACGGGTAAGATCGGGAGCTGCGCATATCAACCTAAGACAGGGTGCAGACCTAAGCTGTCTGTTGCCTGAGGACGGGTAAGAATGCCGCAGACTCCGGACGACCTAAGACAGGCATGATCCCGACAGCCCTTTGGTTATAAAACAATAAAGGGGGAGATGTGGGGGCCCGGCCTACGGCCGAGGCTGAGCCCCACTCCAGCTGGACAATGCCCTAAAGATGGCACCTGCTTCCCTGTTGGGGATTGGCCCAGCAGACTTCCGTACCCGTGCACAGCTCGTGCTGCCCGCTTAGAGTGGCACGTGACACCTATCCGCTTAAAGGTCACGCATGATACTGTCCCGGATTGGTTGGGTGACTGAATATAAGGGAGCCCACCGGGAGGGAAAAAGAGCTTCCCGACAACTGCTGTAACCACCGTGAGAGATTAGACAATAAAGCCTAGAGAAGAATCAAGACCTTGGGCGTGTTGCTTCGGTCCCTGAAGGGTCGCGACACTTACATAGACATTTCTTCAAAGATATACATATAAAAGATGCTCAACATCACTAATCATTAGGGAAATGCAAATCAGAACCACAATAAGATACCACCTCACACTCATTAGAATGGATACTATCAAAACAAACAAACAAAACAGAAAATAGCAAGTGTTGGTAAGAATGTGGAAAAATTGCAACCCTTGTGCATTGCTGGTAGAAATGTAAAAAGGTGCAAATATGTGCAAAACAAATATGGCACTTCCTCAAAAAAATAAAAATAGGATTATCATAAAATTCAGGAATTCCACTTCTGAGTATATACCCAAAATAATTGAAAGCAGGGTCTCAAAGTGATAGTTCCATGTTCATAGCAATATTCCCAATAATCAAAATGTGGAAGCTACTCAAGTATCAACCAATGAATGGATATGCATACAGTGGAATGTTACTCAGCCTTAAGAAGGAAAGAAATTGTGACACATGCCACCACACAGATGAACCTTGAAGACACTATGCTAAGTGAAATAAGCCACGCAGAAAAAGACAAATACTGTAGTACTTCACTTAACGAGGGCCCTAGAATAGTCAAATCTGTAGAGACAGAAAGTAGAGTGCTGGTTCCAGGGGCTGGGGGCCGAGTAAATGGGGAGTTAGTGTTTAACGGGGACAGAGTTTCAGTTCCACAAGATGAAGAGCTCTGGAGACGGATGGTGGTGATCAGGTTGTACAATAATGTGAACGTGCTTAATGCCACTGAGCTGTACCCTTAAAAATGGTTAAGATAATGAATTTTATGTTATGTGTATTTTACCACAATTGAAATTTCTTTAGGGTTGTTGTGATAATCCAGATAAGAAATGCTGAGTGTGAACTGAGACAGTGTTGGTGGAGACAGAGGGGAGGAGATGGATTCTGAATACTCCTGGGAGGAAAATCATTAAGACTGGGTAATGCAGATGAGTGAGGGGGCCCCAGGTCTCAGTCTGAGGAGGTAAGGGAGCTAGGAAGGATGAATTGTTCTATCCATGCTTCACAGGTGATGAAATGGAGGCCCAGGAAGATCTTAAGACCAGGAGTTCTTTACTCAAATTTTGCTGGTTTCTTAGAAGCTATAATGTGAGACCCTCCAAGAAAATGGATTAGGATTTTCTCCCCATGGATCCTGAAATGAGTGGAAGGTGGTGGGATACATAAAGCTGAATAAAAGACAGAAAGATGACAAAATACCTCACAGGAAGACACCTAAGAAAAGAGATTCTGAAATCAACAGATGTTTGTTGATTGAGTCCTACCATCTCTCAGGCACTACTGTAGGCACTGGGGTGAAGTGGTGGAAAGACAGATGAAGTCCCTAGTCTCAAAAATGTTTTCACTGGGGTAAAGCAGGCAACTTCCAAGATAATACCAGAGAGCGAGGGTGGTATGAGAGAAATGAAAGAGGGTGACGTGCTGGCAATGGTAAAGCAGCCAGCTGTCAAGGTGATGACTGAATCGCATCCTAAATGATGACATAGAGCCTGCCTTGCAAAGATATGAAGGACAAGTATTTCAGATAGAGGCAACTTCATGTACAAAAGACCTGAGGCAGGGATGGTCTCAGGAGAATTTAGGAATAGAAAAAATAAAAATAAAAAAGTGCAACGTGGCTGCAATCTTTTGGACCAGCTATGTTTGAGATTTTGATTAAGCATCTCCGACTGAATTCATTCTCAGGATATGGCAGACACACAGTCAGAGACACTGTATTAAGAACTGCATCCTGGGGGCAGGGGGTTTGACGAGGTGGAACACAGAGGCATTTTAGGGCAGCAAAATTACTCTGTTTGATCCTATACTGGTGGATACATGTCATTAAACATTTGTCCAAACCCATAGAAATGTACAATACCAAAAGTGAGCCCTTCTGTAAACTATGGTCTTCAGGTGATTATGATATGCCGTGAATGGTAAGGTCCATCGGTCGTAACAAGTGTGGCACTCTGGTGGGGGATATTGATAAGGGTCGTGCATGTGAGGGAGCAGGGGGCATATGGGACATCTCTGTATCTTCCCCTGGATTTCAGTTACTGAATAAATATTTACTGAGCATCTGCTAGAGGCTAGGAGCTAAGGATTCTGAGCATCTTATTGTCAGTATCAACATTGGGCTGGGGTTGGAGCTTGGGTACATCCTGTCCCATGAACAAGGGTGGATGTAGTTACTGCATTCAGTCTTCCCACTGGGGAGAGACATAGGTGATTCCTAAGCAAGGCCCTTAAGGCAGAAGCACATCTCACCCTGACACAGTCAATGACACACACTCATATAGGGGAAAATATGTTTTCCCATTATCATGATTTTGGCCCTTCCACCCCTTTCAAAAATGTTCAAAAAAGCATTTCTTTTTTCAACTAAGCTCCAGGCACAATCCTTGGCGCTGAGAACACTGCTATAAATACAGGACACTGTACTGCCTGTTCTCTAGCAAGGAGTCTTGCAGACAAAAGGCAAAAGAGGGTTGGCTCTGTGCTTTATGGAGCAATGTCATCTCTGCTGTTATTGTATGAAGATTTACCCCTTTCCTGCCCTGCCCGAGCCTGGCTTGAATTACTGGAGAAACCACCAGTTGCAAATGCTCCCTGCAAAGGGCAGTGGCGCCAGCTCTCATTACAAGGTTTTGCTTCTAAGTGCCTCCAGTGGAAAAGGGGAGGGGGACACCACCTTTGCTAGGTTCACAGAGGGTACATGGAAAATCATTCGAGCTCATTCCTGTGCTTAAAACACACCCATGCCAATTCCCCCCACCTAAGAGATAGAATCCAACTTCCTGAGCACAGGCGCCCAAGCCCTCCCAATCTGGTCCCTGCCTGTACTCACAGCCCTTACCCTCCATGGGCCAACCCCGTCCTCAATTGTCCGCAGTTTCTGAATAAGAAAGGCCCACTTTCTCTCTCCCCCACGCCTTTGGCTTCATTCTGCCTTCACTCTGCTGGGCACACCACCAACTTCCCGGTAGTCACATTTTGGATGACCTTCTCCTCAGCCCCAGCTGCCTGTGACGCTCCACCTGCCCCTTATCTCCACCCCACCATGGAGACAGGCACCTCACCGCTCCCCTCCCAAAACACCCAGGCTGTGCCAGAGACCATGGGAGCAACTGGGTTGTGTCATTACGAGCATCTGTGTGCCACTCTCTCAGTGGAGAGACTGTGCTCCATTTCTGTGCCCCCTGACCCAGCACCATGTCCATTCAGGATTTTGCTGGCAGTGAGACAGAACCAGGAGGGTGGGCTCCCAATCACAGCCCCCATTACGCTACCCTTCACATCTGATGGTGAGCGTGTTGCAGGCGTGTGTGTGAACAGGGGTGTGCATGTGTGCGTTGATGTGTGTTTCCCCGTTTGCATGTGTGTTTGGAAGAATAGGAAAGAGCAGCAGATGTGAGAGGGAATATGAACAAGTGCAGTGCTGTGAAGCTACCCATTTTCATCCCATTCAAAGCTGCTCCCTCTGCTTCTCCCTCAGTTCCCTGCAGCCTGTTTTCCACCCAGCAGCCAAAGGGATCGTTTTAAAACAAAAATCATATCATGTCACCCTTTGCTCGAAATTCTGCGATGGCTCCCAACGATCATCCCACACATAATAAAGCCAAAGTCCTTACAATGGCCTGCGAAGCCCTGGCGGACCTTGCTGCTCTCCCCTGTGTTCCTCCGACCTCACTGGCCTCCAGCACCAGCTCTCCTCTCTGCGGGAGCTCTTTTCCAGATGCATCACCTCTGACTGGAAGTCCCTTTCTAGGTGTGCCTGGCCTTGACAACCCCATTCAGCACCACCACGTGCCCCTGCCCCACCTCCTTACCTGCTCTGCTGTTTTATTTTCTCTCTTTCCCACAGCTTTCTTCACCTTCTGTCACACCCAGTACTTTACTTATATGTGTATTGTTTACTGTCTCCTGCTCACCCCCAAACGAGGGCAGAGACTTCTGTCCATTTTGTGGTTGTGCAGCTATTTGTTAAGCCATTCCCCTGCTGTTGGCCAATTTTATTGTTTCCTTTTTTCACTATTATAACATTGTTAAGAGCAGTATCTTAGTATATAAGTCTTCACATAGATCTTTGATTATTTCTAAGAACTGGAGTGACTTGATTCAAGTTACTTGGTACATATTTATAAGGCTTTTTATACATATTACAAAATTGATTTCCTGTCACACTTTTTGACTAGGATGTCCTTGTTGAGAAGGAGTGTTACCTTGTGTGGGGGGTGGGTTATAAGCTTAGATTTATTATGTGTCCCAGTAATCACACTCCTAGGAGTCTGCCTGAGAGGAATGAAGCACATCCACACAAGCACATGCACATGGATGTCCAGAGAGCCATTCTTCACTGTAGTTTCAAACTGGAAACACCCCAGATGCCCATCAGCTGATGAATAAATAGGATGAGGTATTTTCATATAATGGAATGTGATTTGGCAATAAAATGGACAAAACTATAGATAAGGCTATTACATGAATGAACTTATGCTAAGTGCAAGAATCCAGATGCAAAAGACTGTATTGGCATGATTTCATTTAAATGAAATACCCAGAAAAGGCAAATTTGGAGAGACAGAAAACAGATTGGTGGTCCCTGGGCTGGGGGTGAGAGCAGGGATTACTGTAAACAGACACAAGAGATTTTGGGGGATGATGGAAATGTTCTCAAACTGGATTTGTGGGGATGGTTTTACAATTACATTGTATTTTCTAAAATAATTGAATTGCATACTTACAATGAGTGCAATGGGTGAATTTTATAGTATGTAAACTATACCTTAAAGCTATTAAGGGACAGGGGGATAAATGTAATCAGAGGGAAAGATTAGGGAGAAAATTAATATAAAATGCATGCTGTGATTTGTAAGTTTGAGAAAGAGAGAGTATAGTATAAGACAAAAAAAAAAAGGAAGGAAGGAAAGGAGGAAAAAAAGGGAAATATATATTTGAGGGCCCCTTTTGTGATGGCTCAAGACTATCAGAAGAGACCCCAATGGTAAATGCATGAAATTAGTCAACTTTGCACAAATAATATGAACATATGGCCTCTATACTGTCACCACATGCTTTTAAAGAAGGAATGTGGCTGTAGAGTACAAGAACAAAGAAAAAAATGAAGGAACAAAACAGCAGCAGACTCACAGAACCCAAGAATGGACTAACAGTTACCAAAGGGAAAGGGACTGGAGAGGGTGGGTGGGAAGGGAGGGATAAGATAAGTGGGAAAAAGAGGCATTATGATTAGCACACATAATGTAGTCGGGAGGGGGGGGCACGGGGAAGGCAGTAGAGCACAGAGAAGACAAGTAGTGACTCGATAGCATCTTACTACGCTGATGGAGAGGGGCTGTAATGGGGTATGTGGGGGGGACCTGATAAAGGGGGGAGTCTAGTAACCATAATGTTACTCATGTAATTGTGCATTAATGATATAAAGATTAAAAAATTAAAGTTAAAAAATTAAAAAAGAAGGAATGTGGGCCTATGGCATCTCACAGAAGCAAAGGCTCATGAGGGAGGAGAACCTGGCCTGGTCTCTGAGCTGTTATTCTTTATTTATTTCAAAGACAATATTATGGGTTTTACATGTTAAAATAATTGTTATTATAAAGTTCTTAAATATGATTTCCATGTTTTCAAAAGGAATAAAAAAGGGAAGTTTCCATTGTAAAGAATCTCTGTTGGTGGCATTTCTGAACGGGACTTGGGGGTGGGTGGCAGCTCCAAAAAGAGCCATCCCAGAGAGAAGGGGGTGACGGTTATTACCTGAAGGCCTGGAAGCTTTCACTGCACACAAAATGTGAATATCCAGTACCATGCATTTTAAGAACATCGCTTTTTAAATTATACAGATTGGATTTATGTGACCTTCTGTAGCAACGAGTAAAACGTGCAGGTCAGATTTCAATAAGCGATTAAGGTTACACATCACTTTTCCTGTTTATATTTCACCAACCTGGTGCCTCATGATGAAAAGCATAAGCAGAGTTATGAATGTGTTCCTGAGACAAACTCAGATTGTAGGCGGGACCAGGGAACCCAGCGACCTTAAAGTCCTCCAGGGAGGAGATAGGGTTGTCAGTTCCTGTAATTTCTGCATATTCTTCACACCCTCATCTCCAAGATGTGGGGAGAACAAGTAAGTGAGCAGAATCAGCACGATCTCTTCCCTGTGCAGCCACAGCAGCCGGTGGTGGGGACTGCGAGCGGGTGGATCACAGAGGAAGGTGAGGGAGGGCCAGGGACTCAGTGGACACGCCGCACCGCCTTCTGGAACTCTGTGTGTTTCCTATTGCTGCACAATTGCATAACCCGAACTCAGAGGCTTAAATCAACGCCCATTTCCAGTGCATAGCTCTGTAGGTCAGAGGCCAGCAGGGCATGACGAGGCTGTCTTAGGAAGGGTCTACAGAGCTGAAATTGAGGTGTCAGTGGGGCTGGAGACTGTGGGGAACAATCTGCTTCCAAGCTCCTTCAGATTGTTGGCTGAATTCATTTCCTTGTGGTTGTAGGACTCAGATCCTCATTTCCTTGCTGACTGTCAGCTGGGGGCCTCCCACGGCTCACGGAGGTGCCCACATTCCTGTGCCAGTAAGAGGCCAGTCCTTTTCAGGGGCCAGGTCAGGCTGACCGGAGATAATCTATCTTAATGCCAATTTATTTGGGACCTTAATTGCATAGGAAAAAAATCCCTTCAAAGCAGATAGATGAGCATTTGGTTGAATACCTGGGAATCTTGGGGGCCACTTTGGAAAGAAATTACCATGGTAAATTACTTGGGAATTACTCCAGTCTATCTAAGCAGTCCCCAGGGGTGACGGTACCAACCCCTAATGGATGCTTTGGAAATTTGTGAGCAACTATTTTGTTATTGTAATGATGAAGGATAGGTTCTACTGGCATTTAATGTTCAGGGCCAGGTTGTAAGAAGACAGCCTCAGGCAATGAGAAAGTATGCTGCCTCTTACACAGCTTTTGAAATCCCCTCTGGGCATTCATGGCAATGAAAAACCTGTGTATAATTTTCTGAACCTCTCTGTATTTTTTTGCTCAGTTTCTGCACCAAAGTTTCAATAAACACACTCAGTGGGGAAATCAAGAGAAAGAATGTAATTATTTTGCAGAGGTTTACCAAAATTGTTTGTCCTTTTGGAAAAAGCACATGTCCAACAGTAAGGCGGCTCATGGCCTCATCGTTATCAACACTGCTCCTGCCACTGTCCTGCGGGAGAGAGTTTACATTTCTGTATAAGCCTCATCCTGCTTCATGTCTTCTAATGTAGTAACACCTCAGCTTTTATATGTGAAAAAACAAATTTTCTTTAAGTTGGTTTTTTAAAATTATGTGTGTGGAGAGATTATATTAGCTATGAATTCTCAGGATAGTAAAAGGGACTTACAACATCGTGGGTATGAGAAGGGGCCATGGGTCTCAGGAAGTGAGGGACAAGGATCTACAGGTGCACTTGCAGGACTGGCCCACAGGATGAGTGTGCAGTGTGTGATATACACTCATTGAAATACAAAGGCCTGCAGTGAGCTTTGAGTCTAATTCTTTTATTTTAAAAAATGAGGAAACTAAGACCAGAAGAGGAAAAGGGAAATGATTACTGTCACCCAACTAGTTAATGTCCATGTTGGGAACAGACCCATTTCTCTTAAATGGAAGGATGAAATCAAACTATATGAAACTACTTGAAAATGAAATTGACATTGTTTAACTAAAGTGTTAAGGGAATGTGTCCCTAAAGCTCTGACAATTTAATATTATACAATTAATTCATATTTTCTAATGTTAAGATGGATTTGAAAGCAAGATGCATTTTACTAGATGCGGGATTATAGAATTGATTATATCAGATCAGTTGTATTTGGGAGAATACCTAACTCAACATCAGCAGAGAATGCATTCACTCCGTGAACTTGTGATTTGAAATTACCACCGTTTATTTCGATTCATTTTTGATAAAATAAAATAGGAAATAAGGTCTGGTTTGGCAGTGAGCAGAAAAGGATACTTGCTCCTTCGGATCTCTCCTAAGCTGGAGATAAAGGAGAGAAGGATGCAAAGAAGATAGGTGCTGATAAAACCGACAGCATTTACTTTTATCATAAAAATGAACACCTGGGCACAATTATGAACAGCCCAATAAGTAACTCACAAGGCTGGTTTTGGCTGATCTCTAGCAGGACTAGTTAGTCCAGCCCAAAACACTGGGCCCAGATGTAAGCTCAGGTACTATCACACTTCTCCATCTTGCCCCAAAGGTCCACGGGCACGGAGAACCACTGGTTTTTCTTTCCTGGCTCAATTTAGTTCAAATCTGCATACCTACAAAATTGCCATCAGCTTTCCAACGCTGCCACCTACCGGATAAAGGTGGTATCGTTTTGAATAAAGCTTTTGTCTTCCATTACTCAGTGTATTGATTACGAAATAGAGAATTTGGACATTAGCCACTCAGTTTGGACTTAAATAGACAAACACTGGACATTTAAAAGTTGTTTCCTCTAATGACTAGAGATACCTTAAAGTCAACCAAAGCAAAAAAACCTATGAATCCCCATTTTCAAAACACCTCTTCTGCCCTTAGAAAGTTATACTTTAAGGTTTAAATAATGACTCCCTTCTTAAAAATTTGTACTCCATAAGAGGGTAAGTACACTTACATTGCTTATGTCTTGATGTGAAAAAGAATGTACCATCTCACTGCAAAGAATGAGGCACCAACAGACTGGAAGCCATGGTTTAGGGTAACTTTCAGGAAAACCTGTTTTGGAAATGGGGCCTTATCCTAGGATATCAGGGCTAGTTTGGCAGTGAGCAGAAAAGGATACTTGGTCCCTTGGGGTTTAGGCTGAGAAAAAGGACAGAAGGATGCAAAGAAGATAGGTGCTTTTAAAAATAAAAACAACAGCATTTACTATGTGCCAGTCCCACGACCTCCACAGGCATTCCCATGTGGTTCTCACAACAAACCTATGAGGCAGATACTGAACCCAATTTACAGATGAGGAAATAAGGCTTTGGGGTTACCCTGACCGAGGCACTCAGCTGGTAAGGGGAGGATTGATGGCAAGCCTGTAGCTCTCAACCCCAAAGCTATGCTGCCTAGAAGGTGTAGCCCCAGGAGATCACATGTAGGCAGACCTGTCAGGAGCACATGTAATTGATTTCAGTTTTTCAAAATTACAGCCAAGAGCCTAAAGAGACATGACAACTATATAGAATGTGGTATCCTAGGTGGGATTCCCGAACAGAAAAAGGACATTAGCTAAAAACTAAACAAATGTGAATAAAGTATGGATTTTGCTTAATAATAATTTATCAATATTGGTTCATTGATTGCAACAAATGTTATCATACGAAAGTCAAGCTTTTTTTTTTTAAAAAAAAGCATGCTTTTAGAGAATGATTAACAGTATGGGAGATAACTGATTCCTATGATTTAGGAGACATGTTATAGACAATCTGATTTTGAATCAGCTTGAGAACACTAATTATTAACATGAACAAGGAAAGGAAGCACCAAGTGACTTAAATTGCCCAATCCTGAGATTTTGTACTGGAAGGAGACATCCATACTATTTCTCCTGCTGAGACTTCTCTACTTCTCTTTCTTCTTTATTCATAAAGATTCACACACACACACACACACCAAGTCCCTATCAGCAGTTTACGTTACAGTACTCAAAGCATGCTATGTACTAATGTGAGCATTCTACATGCCTTATCTTAGCTCGGTTCTCATGATCCTCTTTGTGCAGGATTGCCCCAGATAGCCTGAGTGCCCAGGCAACTCATAGCAGCCCTCTTGTAACGGCTATGCCAAACCACACCTTGCTTCTGAGTGAATGCCAAGCCAAGAAATCAAACAGGTGAACAACTAAATGCTATTATACAAATGAATTAATAAGATCACATCATTCAAGGGACAAAGAAGTAACTCTGCCAAATTAGCATGTCAAGTCATTATTTAACACTGACAGGCTATGTAGGAAACTGAATGCATTCCAAGTCAGTTGAGGTTTAGGAGAACATAAAGATGATTAAGTTCTAAAGCAGCATTATAATGGAGCCTGTTGGAAGACTGAATGAAGCCCATAGAAGACAGAAGACTAAGTTAATAAATTGCACTGACTTCAGTTAAAAATTGAAGAAACTTGAAAGTAAGCTAGAATTTACTAGCAGGAGCTCACTGCAGAATTCTTAGTTCTAGTGGGGAAATGTACACTTCTTTCTTATAAAAGTATTACGGTAACTTTACAAAGCTTGGAAAAATCACCCATAATCTCAATAACTAGACATAGGGAAGACTCAGGTTTTTTAAAAATTGCAAATTTCACAAAGACACACAATCCAGGATGTCAGAAAGGGCCATTAAAGTGTGGGGCCCTGAAGTCTGAACTTCATTCATTTTAAGTTAGGTCCATCTATGCCTAGCAGTAATCAATATTATGGGCTCCTAGAAGAGTTTGGGTTTGAATCTCAGCAACACTTACTAGCTGAAAAACCATGAGCAAGTTGCTTTAGTTTTGCTATGCCTCAGTTTTCTATCTTTGCAATGGGGATAAGGTCAATCTCATATCATGACTCTTAATTTAGAATATAGTAAAAATAACTATTATGGTCCTGTCTTTCCTAAACACATACATATACATGCTTATAAAGCTATCTCACTAGTTTCATGCATAAACAATTTTCCATGAGCTTGGGTCTTTAAGACAAACCAAGAATTATACTGAATAGCTGTGTAACTTAAAGACTCCCTAATTAGACATTTTGAGTGTCAGTTTAAAATGGGAGATGCTTAGCATCAGATGGCTTTGCCTGTTGAAAGCACTACAAAGTCACCTTTAATGCCAAAGACTAGTAACACTTTAGGGAATAAGCCAACTAGACATAGATCTTTGACAAAAACAAGATGGCAATTAAGAGGGCTTGTTGGGAAAAATGACAGCATGCTACTTCACATGGAACACAAAGTTGGTAGTACCCCAAGGCCGTACAGGGCTGAAGCCTTGGAGAGCAGTGTAGATGTTGGTACTAGATGGAAACTCCTAGAGGCCAGGCCCTTCCTGAACATCCCTCTGTTGTGTCTATTATAACATGAAACAGTGATGTGGGGGGTGGTAATTCCTTTGCCCAAAGTTACTGAGAGACAGAGCAGAGGTCCAAGACAGGTTTGATAAACCCTAAAACCTATTATATTGACTCCCAACCTCAGCTAGCTACCTTTAGTTAGTTAGTCCACAGTCTAAATCCTGGTTTCCCTAGTTATTAGTAGTGAGAACTTGGGCATGTAGTCTAACCTCTGGGCCTATTTCCTCAGTAAAACTGAAATTTATTGAGGATTCTGGGAAAAGGATGGTGGGATAAGAAGGCAAGGCAGAAACCTCCTCCCAAAATCACATAGAACATGAAAATACAGCAAATACAACTAGGCCTGAAAATGACCTGAAGACTGCAGAACAGACTGCCTACATCTGGGGAGGAAGAGAAGACCTCACAGAAAGGGTAAAGTGGCAAAGCCCCAAACCGGCACGACCCAAACCCTCCCCGCACCCCAGCCCACAGGTAGGAGGAAGAGGAGAGGAGTGGGGAAAGAGTAGGAGCCCAGGACCACTGAATACCTGGCCCTGGAGATCTGCTCCAGGAACACGAACCCACATTACATGGTATTCTGGAGATTAGAGGGAATGGAAAGCAAAGATGGGCGGAACACTTACTGAGATTCCAGCACTTGTGGAGAACAGATTCGCTCTACTGGCCCCGCTGAGACAAAAAGCAAAGCAGGCAGTTTGAAGGACTTTCAAGAGACAAGGGGGGACCTAAAGGGACAAAGATTACACAGAGCTGTCTGTGTAAGGGCAGGTGGACAATACCTCCCTGGCCTGTCCTCCGCCCAGCAGGTTGAGAACTCTTAGGAGCTTCAGATGCTCCATCTCTCTGGCTGGCAATGCAACCCCAAGTCTCCCCGCTATCTTGCACAACCTGCCATTCCTTCCTCCCAGCAGGCATCAGTCCTGCTCACCTGCCACCCCCACCATTGCAGCAGGCCAGCTGGAGGGTGGCTCTGCCCACGGCAACCCCAGATGGTACAGCACTGAGGCTCCTCCCTGCATGCACAGCCCACTTGACCTGGCAGCGGAGGCAGGCATTACAGCTGGGAAGGCATGAAAACTCTCCCAACCGGGCTTTTTCCTCCCACCAGTGCAGGTCCCTCTCGCATGCGGCCCCCGCCGTTGCAGCAGGCCAGATGGAGGGTGGCTCCACCCACGGCAGCTCCATCAGCACAGCCCCAAGTATTCTCCCTGCTCGTGTGATCAGCTGACAGCCCACAGAGCCCACCTGAAATCAGACCATTACAAGCCACACAGAAAGGTACCACACCCAATACGTGCCAACAGCAGGGGCTCCCACACAGGATATTGAGCTTCTGGGCACTAGAGGGCACCTCCTACACAAAGCTATTATTCCAAAGGAAACACACACCCACACACACACTGAAGAGGCAGACGAATTTGCTCCTAACAAAACTATATGAAAAACACCAGAAAGAAAGCTTAGTGAAACTGAAATCACCAGTCTTTTTGATAAAGACTACAAAGTAAAAAGTATAAACATGCTCACGGATTTACAGAAAAATATTCAAGAGCTCAGGGAGGACCTCAACAAAAAGACAGAAGACCTCCAAAAAAATCACTTAGAACCAAAGAATACAGTACCTGAAATGAAAAATACAATGGAAGGAATTAATAGCAGGCTTACACAGGTTGAAAAAGTTGTAGAGGATATGGAAATTAGGGAGCAAGAAAACAATGAAGCCAAAAAACAGAGAAAAAAGGGTCTCTACAAATCAAAGAATAAACAGAGAGCCGTGTGACCAATCCAAACAGGACAATATTTGCATTATAGGGGTACCAGAAGAAGAAAGGAGAGACAAAGGGATAGAAAATCTCTTTGAGGAAATAATTATTTAAAACTTCCCCAATATGGGGAAAGAAATAGACAAACAGGTCACAGAAGCGCAAAGAACCCCCAACAAAAGGAACCTTAGGAAGACAACACCAAGACATAAAATAATTAAAATAGCAAAGATCAAGGACAAGGAGAGAGTATTGAAAGCAGCCAGAGAGAGAAAAGATCACCTATAAAGGAAACCCCATCAGGCTATCACCAGGCTTTTCAGCAGAAACCTTACAGACCAGAACGGAGTAGCATGATATAACGTAATGAAACAGAAGGGCCTCCAACCAAGAATACTCTACCCAGCATTATTATCACTTAAATTTGAAGCAGGGATTAAACAATTTCCAGATAAACAAAAGGTAAGGGAATTCACCACCACTAAACCAATCCCTACAGGATATGTTAAAGAGAATGCTCTAGATGGAAATGCTTATAAATGTCACCAAAAAAAATAAACCCACAGTAAAGGTAGTAGACCAATTAATTACCAAGCAAATATGAAATTAAATCAACTATTCACAAAGTTAGTCAAGGTAGTAGACCAATTAATTACCAAGTAAAGGTAGTAGACCAATTAATTACCAAGCAAATATGAAATGTAATCAACTATTCACAAAGTTAGTCAAGGGATACACAAAGAGCACAGAATATGACACCTAATATATAAAGTATGGAGTAGGAAGAAAGGGGAGAAAAAAAAGTATCTTAGACTGTGTTTGAAATAGAGTAATAAGAGATTCAAGATACATTGTTACATAGTAAGGAAGCTATCCTTGAATCTTTGGTAACCACAAAGATAAAGCCTACAATGGCAATAAGTACATATTTATTGATAATCTATTGACAATCACCTTAAATGTAAATGGACTGAATGCACCAATCAAAAGAATGAATAGATAAAAAAACAAGACCCATCTATATGCTGCCTACAAGGGAGTCATTTCAGAACCAAAGACATACACAGACTAAAAATGAAGGGATGGAAAAAGATATTTCATGCAAATAATAGGGAGGAAAAAGCAGGAAGAGCAGTACTTACATCAGAAAAAATATATTTTAAAACAAAGTAACAAGAGACAAATAAGGACATTACATCATGACAAAGAGGTCAGTACAACAAAAGGACATAACCATTATACCTATTCACCCAATATAGGAGCACCTAAATATGTAAAACAAATGCTAACAGAATTAAAGGGGGAAACAGAATGCAATACATTCATTTTAGGAGACGTTAACATGTTACTTACACCAATAGTTCAATCAGACAGAAATAAGTAAGGAAACAGAGGCACTAAATAGTACATTAAAACAGGTGAACCTAACAGACATCTACAGAACATTACAACCAAAAGCAGCAGGATACACATTCTTCTCAAATGTACATGGAACATTTTCCAGAATATATCACATCCTAGGCCATAAAAAGAGCCTCAATAAATTCAAAAAGACTGAAATTGTACCAATGAGCTTCTCAGACCACAAAGGTAGGAAACTAGAAATAAATGACACAAAGAAAACAAAAAAGCCTACAAACACATGGTGGCTTAACAACATGTTCCTAAATAATGAATCAATGACCAAGTTAAAACAGAGATCAAGCAATATATGGAGACAAATGATAACAATTCAGCAGCCCAAAACCTGTGGGATGCAGCAAAGGCAGTTCTAAGAGGAAAGCACATAGCAACAAAGGCTTAGCTCAAGAAACAAGAACAAACCCAAACCCAAACGAACAGTCTAACTCACAATTAAAGAAACTAGAAAAAGAACAAATGATGCCCAAGTCAATAGAAGGAGGGACATAATAAAGATCAGAGCATAAATAAATAAAATTTGGAATAGAATAGAATATAAAGAATCAATGAAACCAGGAGCTGGTTCTTTGAGAAAATAAACAAAATAAACCCCTAGCCAGACTTCTCAAGAAAAAAAGACAGTGTACACACATAAACAAAATCAGAAACAAAAAAGGAAAAATCATAATGGACACCATGGAAATACAATTATTAAAGGATACTATGAAAAATTATATGCCAACAAATTGGACAACCTAGAATGGACAACTTTATAGAAAAATACAACCTTCCAAGACTGACCCAGGAAGAAACAGAAAATCTGAACAGAACAATTGAATTGGTAATCAAAAAACTACCCAAGAATAAAATTCCATACCAGATGGCTTCACGGCTTAATTTTATCAAACATTTAAAGAAGAGCTAACACCCATCCTTCTTAAAGTATCCCAAAAAGTAGGAGAGGAGGGAATACTTTCAAACTTCATGAGGCCAGCATCACTCCAACACGAAAACCAAAGACACCATACAAAAAAATTACAAACCAATATCCTTGATGAACATAGGTGCAAAAATCCTCAACAAAATATATTAGCAAACTGAATTAAAAAATACATCAAACAGATCATTCATCATGACAAAATGGGATTTGATCCAGGGATGCAAGGATGTTACAACATTCGTAAATCAATCAGTACCATATGCCATATTAATAAAAAGGACAAAAACCACATAATCAGCTCAACAGATGCTGAAAAAGCATTTGATAAAATTCAACACCCATTCATGATAAAAACTCTCAACAACATGGATATATAGGGCAAGTACCTCAACATATTACCATATATGACAAACCCACAGCCAAGATCATACTTAACAGTGAAAAGCTAAAAGCTTTCTTCTAGGATCAGCAAGAAGACAATGATGCCCACTCTCACCACTTTTATTCAACATAGTACTGGAAGTCCTAGCCATGGCAATCAAACAACACAAAGAAATAAAAGGCATCCAGATTGGTAAGGAAGAAGTTAAATTGTCACTGTTTGCAGATGACATGATATTGTACATAAAAAACCCTAAAGAACCCACTCCAAAACTACTAGAATATCTGAATTCAGCAAAGTTGCAGACACAAAATTAATATGCAGAAATCTGTTGCATTCCTGTACACTAACGATGAACTAGCAGAAAGAGAAATCAGGAAAACAATTCCATTCACAACTGCATCAAAAAGAATACCTAGGAATAAACCTAACCAAGAAAGTGAAAGACCTATACCCTGAAAACTACAAGACACTCAGGAGAGAAATTAAAGAAGATACCAATAAATGGAAATACATCCTGTGCTCATGGATAGGAAGAACTAATATTGTCAAAAAATGGCCATCCTGCCTAAAGCATTCTACAGATTCACTGCAACCCCTATCAAAATACCAACAGTATTCTTCAATGAAGTAGAGCAAATAGTTCTAAAATTCATATGGAACCACAAAAGACCCCAAATAGCCAAAGCAATCCTGAGAAAGAACAACAAAGCTGGGGGATTGACTTCAAGCTCTACTACTTGCTGACTTCAAGCTCTACTACAAAGCCACAGTAATCAAAACAATTTGGTACTGGCATAAGAACAGACCCACAGGTCAATGGAACAGAATAGAGCCCGGATATAAACCCACACATATGGTCAATTAATATGCAATAAAGGAGCCATGAGTATACAATGGGGAAATGACAGCCTCTTCAACACACCTGGTGCTGGGAAAACTGGACTTCTACCTGTAAGAGAATTAAACTGGATTATTGTCTAACTCCATATACAAAAGTAAACTCGAAATGAATCAAAGACCTGAATGTAAGTCATGAAACCATAAAACTCTTAGAAGAAAACATAGGCAAAAATCTCTTAAATACAAATATGAGCAACTTTTTCATGAACATAGCCCCTCAGGCAAGGGAAACAAAATAAAAAACACAAGTGGGACTACACCAAACTAAAAAGCTTCTGTACAGTAAAGGACACTAACAGCAGCACAAAAGAACATCCCACATTATAGGGGAATATATTCATAAACTATCCAATAAGGGGTTAACATCCGAAATATATAAAGAGCTCACATGCCTTAACATCCAAAATACAAATAACCTGATTAAAAAATGGGCAGATCTGAACAGACACTTCTCCAAAGAAATTCGAATGGCCAACAGGCACATGAAAAGATGCCCCACATCACCAATCATCAGGAAAATGCAAATTAAAACCACAATGAGGTATCACCTCACACCAGTTAGCATGGCCACCATCCAAAAGACAAACAACAAATGTTGGCAAGGTTGTGGAGAAAGGGGAACCCTCCTACACTGCTGGTGGGAATGTAAATTAGTTCAACCATTGTGGAAAGCAATATGGTGGTTCCTCAAAACACTAAAAATAGAAATTTACCTGAAGAAAACAACATCCCTGATTCAAAAAGACATATGTACCCCTATGTTTACTGCAGCACTATTTACAATAATCAAGATATGGAAGCAACCTAAGTGTCCATCAGTAGATGAGTGGATAAATAAGATGTGGTACACACAATGGAATATTATTCAGCCATAAAAAGAATCCTATTTGCAACAACACGGATGGATCTAGAGGGTATTATATGTTCAATGAAATAAGCCAGGCAGAGAAAGACAAATACCAAATGATTTTACTCATTTGTGGAGTATAAAACAAAGAAAAACAAGGAAAAAAACATCAGCAGACTCACACTCTGAGAAGGGACTAGTGGTTACCAAAGGGGAGGGGTCAGGATGTTAGGTGGGGAAGAAGGGGATTAAGGGGTACTATAATTTGCAATCACATATAGGTAGGTAATGGGACAGCAGTACAGAACAGAGATGACAAGTAATGACTGTAATGTCTTACTACATTGACAGTGACCACAATGGAGGGGGTGAGGACTTGGTGGATGTTGAAACCACTGTGTTGTTTATGTGAAACCATCTTAAGATTGTATATCCATACTTTAATTTTTAAAAACCCTCAAATTTCTCTACACCTCTTCTGTTGCAATCACCGCATACATTAGCTATATCATAACCTTCCTTGGTGTAGTGTGCTGAGTTTGGGAGCATTTTAACAGATCTGCTTCTCAAACATGTCGTCTTGCAGTTACATATAGTGGTATAATTTGTATTTCTGAGACCAAAATCCATCTCTACCAGCTCCTATAAGCAGGAAGTCTTGCATAGTTTCCTATCCCTCAAGTCAACCTTCAAAGTGACTGTACAGAGGTCACAAGCCAAGTTAGCATTGAAAACACATTCCTCTGGCTTTGACACTAAGCAATTAATCACCTAATCACTACATATTTAGTTATATTAAAAGTGTATCAATGATAGTGATCAATTTCCTCCTTGGAATCAAAATTCCTTCATTTACAAGTGGGAATTGTTAGTTATCACTGTAGAATGATTAGAGCTAAAAATTTTAAGCTTAGTGAGACCTAAATCATCTGAACTCATGGCAACAGACAGGATAAAGCTCTTCTGGGAAGATCACACTAAGTGCATAGGGTTTCTTCCCCACTACCCATAATTCTGGTAGAGAGGGACTGTTATATCCAAGTATCAATTATTAAGAATAAATATCAATCTTTAATGCAAGCCTACAAATTACATATTAATGTATCCTTACCTATAATAAGGCTTAATGACAAATGGCAGACATTTGTTAAAAAAAAATGGACCCTGATTTCTGGAAAATGAGGTATTGCTAAAAACGTTTTAAGAACTACACTGATTGTACATGAAGAGGACACAGGAGCCAACTGAGAGTTCTCAATGGCTAAAGCCAGAACAATTTGAGTGACAAAATGTAGTACTGGATTATAACCCAGAATTTAAAATTAATATGCCTGTATTTATGCTGATATAAATGACTGAATATGTACCCTTTATATGTGGTGAAAATGGCATCTTACCTCTGTGGTCTTCCTCCTCCAAAATTCATAACCCCAGTCTAATTATGAGAAAAACATTAAACAAATCCCAATATGGGGCATCTTACATAAGATATAAAATGGAAGATGGATGAGAAGTACATGGGAACTCTGGTATCTTCTCAATTATCTGTTAGGTCTAAAATTGTACTAAAAAATGAAGTATTTAAGGAATATTTTTAAGACCCCAAGTATCCACAGTAATATAAATGTACAGAAAAAAGTACTGAACCAATAGTATTTTCATGGTGATTCTCTTACCTGCTATTGTATGAGTTGTTTATATGGAAGACATAAACAGAGTACTACGAAAATAACAAGATATATATTGAAGGGAAGGTAAAAGAAAAAATGAAAATCAGTTTAGGCTTATCTCTTATCAGCAATAAACTTTTATTTCTTTTAAGGACAAACAAACCACATCCAAGGTCTTAACTTACAGACACAAACTGAAGGAGCTGTTTAAAGCATTAGATATTGAGGTACAAGACATACAATGGGGGAAAATGCTCCACTGTCTAAAGCTTACACCCAAGTCTGCTTGATGGACAGCTAGCTGAGCTCTGCTAGCGCTTGGGTGTGGGTGTGGGTGTGGGTGAGAGCAGATCAGCAGAACCAAAGGAGAACAGCTGAGCTCTGCAAGTACTGAAGTTGTTACACTGCACAGGACATATTTCACGCTGAAGGGAGGAGGGGAGGGGAGCAGGCTGTGTTTCCCACAGGACATTAAGCTGCCTTGCAGAGGGCCACAGCAGAAAAGCGGACTTCCCCTTGCTCACGCTCCGTGAACTCTCTGCAGACCTTGGCGGCATCCTGAAAGGAGGAATTTCATTAATATCCAAACCACTGCAGCTCAAAAGGAAAGTTTCAAAAGTACCAGTGGAGCCTATTAATGTTCAAAATTCACCCTGATCAATGCTAAACTTCCCATTAAACTAAAAAATTGGGGCTGGCTTAAGAGTGGGGGGAAAATCAGGTGACAATAAAGACAGGGACCTGTGTCACATGTCTGACATCAGAAGCTTTGATTCATTATATTGTCATCAAATGCTCTGTGCTTCTCCCACCTTATGTCCAATTGTGACAAGAAAGCACACTGTTAACGTTCTTTTGCTCTAATTAAAACAAGATAGAAAATCAGTTTCTCTCCCTTCAGAGGGCCCAAGAGAACAATTCCCTAATTTAGAAATTCCCAGAGTAAACATTCTTCCAAAGAAATATTTTCCAAAACAGCCTTAAAGATTAAACACCTGGTATTCCAGGTACAGAGAAGTGACGGATTCTTAGATATTTACAGGACAGTGACGTGTACTACTATTTCTAAGACCTAGATTACAAAGATTGGTAACTGAAAATTGATCCTAGTGTTATTTACCAAATTCTAGGGTTTAAATGCCTTGGGATTATATGTATCACTCTATTCAATTTGTAAAAAAGTCCAGTAGAACACTCCCCAAACCATACATAATGTAAGACCTTTAAGAGGATAAGGAACACTCCATGACATAGAGCAGTCATGGGAAACCAAATCTAGAAATCACCAACTCCAAAATGAGTTTCACTCTTAAAAAGCATCATACACCAGGGTTTTGTTCCTGTTTTAGAACTTGTAAAACTAAAGGGGATCCAGACAGACATCTATGTTTTATTCTTCTAACAGAATTTTTAATATATCAGTATTCCAGAATTTGCCCCAAACCGACTTTCCTGTAGGGCCCATGGTGTTCAATTAATATGAAGGATGTGTCTCTAAATAGAATAGCCATCTTGTACACAAGACAATGAGCAAGGACCTAATGCAAGCTTAGGATAACTGCAGTAAGTTTATATATTTTCTCATCAGTTTAACAATAATTTAGTGTATAGTTCAGACAACCTAAAAAGTATTAACCATATAGAACCAGCCTTACTCGGGATAAGATTTTTCACTAAGATGCTAGTATAATCACTTAATCTTCAATGCGCTTTTAATTAGAAGTTTCTAATTTTTTTAAAAAACAGAAAGTCTTATCTCCTACACACCTTGTAAATTCTCTTCAAGTAAGTTTTAGGTATCTATGTGAGGCACATTTAATGGCATTAGTGCAGTGTTTTACACATAAGCTAGTTAGTATGTATCTTAGAGCTTTATTAGAAGGACCAGTCTTTGCCCCAAATGGGTTATAAGCAGAAATTCTGCACCTCTGTTCTTATCCTCCCATCAGTAAATTCTGACTCTCATGCAAAGCCCCTACATCCTGCCTCTCTAGGTCTCTCATTCCGTATTACTACTTAAATATTCCCTGTGTATATCCAAGAATGAGTTCTACCTGATCTCAGATATCTCTGACAGCTAACTAGAGAAAGTGACCCTCCCCCTCTTGCAGAGGCATAATTTGGTCCATTAGTACCTTGAGGTTATCAGGTCTCCAAAGATAGGTCTATTATATAGGAAGGCAGTACAATGGCTAATACTGTCCAGATAGGAACCATGGTTTTGCCATTTAAATCAGTGACCTTGAGCATCACTTAAGCTCTGTACCTGTTTCCTCACATGTTAAATGTGAATACCTACCTCATACATAGCCTCATTAAAAGAATTCTGTAAAAGACATGTCACTTAGAACCACATCTAGCACAGAGTTCAGCAAACTGATGCCAGTGCGCTGAACCAGCCTGCCGATTGTTCATGAATAAAGTTTTAGGGGAACACAGCCACACACATTCATTAGAAATTGTCTATGGACTGCTTTAGAGCTGGAACAGAACTGAAGACGGGAAAGGCTCCTTTCATTGAGCTTCACTTTATTATGCTTTGCAGATACTGTTTTTTTGTGTTTTTTTTAAACTGGGAGGTTTGTGGCAAACCCACTATTGAACAAGTCTTATCAGTACCATTTTTCCAAGAGTATTTGCGTACTTTGCGACTATGTCACATTGGTAATTTCACAGTATTTCAAACTTTTTCATTATTATCACTACTGTGATCTGTGATCAGTGATTTTTGATGTTGATATTTTAATGGTTTGGGGACACTACAAACCTCACCCATATAAGATGGTTAACTTAATTGGCTGTTACCCCCTTATTTCCTCTCCTTGGGCCTGCCTCCCTATTCTGAGACATAGTAATAACTGAAACGCCAGTTAATAACCCTACAATGTCTTCTAAGTGTTCAAGTGAAAGGAAGAGGCATAGATCTCCCACTTTCAACCCAAAACTAGAAATGATTAAGCTTAGTGAAGAAGGCATGTTGAAAGCTGAGACTAGCACAAAAGGCCTGCCTTTTGGCCTTATTAGCCAAGTCGTGAATACAAAGAAAAAAAAATTTCTTGAAGGAAATTAAAATGCTACTTCAGTGAACACAAAAATAAGAAAGTGAAACAGACTTATTGCTGATAGAGAAAATCTGAGTGGTCTGGATAGAAGATCAAACCAGCCACAACATTCCCTTCAGTCAAAGCGTAATCCAGAGCAAGGCCCTAACTCTCTTTAATTCAGTGAAGGCTGAGAGAGGTGAGGAAGCTGCAGAAGAAAGCTGAAAGCTAGTAGAGGTTGGTTCATGAGGTTTAAGGAAAACAGCCGTCTCTGTAATGATTAAGTACAAAGTGAAGCACCAAGTGCTGATGTAGAAGCTGCAGCAAGTTACCCAGAGAACTGAGCTAAGAAAATGAATGAAGGTGGTTCCACTAAATAGCAAATTTCAGTGTAGACAAAACAGCCTTCTACTGGAAGAAGATGCCATCTAGGACTCTCATTAACTAGAGAGAAGTCAGTGCCTGGCTTCAAAGGACAGGCTGACTCTCTTGTTAGGGGCTAAGTCACGTGGTGTATTTAAGTTGAAGCCAAGGCTCCTTTACCATTCTAAAAGTTCAAGGGTCCTTAAGAATATGCTAAACTCTGCTCGTGCTCTCTAAATGGAGCAAAGCCTGCATAACAACACATCTCTTTACAACATGGTTTACTGAATATTTTAAGCCTACTGTTGAGACATACTGCTCAGAAAAAAAAGATTGCTTTCAAAATCTGACATAGGCAATGCACCTGGCCATTCAAGAGCTCTGATGGGATGGACAAAGAGATTTATGCTGTTTTTGTGACTGCTAACACAACATCCATTCTGCAGCCCACTAATGATGGAGTCATTTCAACTTTCAAGACTTATTCTTTAAGAAATACATTTATAAGACTATAGCTGCCACGGATGATGATTCTTCTGATAGATCTGGACAAAGTCAACTGAAAACCTCTGGGAAGTATTTGCTATTCTAGAGGCCATTAAGAACATCTGTCATTTATGGGAAGTGGTCAAAATATCAACATGAACAGGAATTTGGAAGTTGATTCCAACCTCTTGGATGAAGTTCAGGGGCTTCAAGAATTAAGTGGCAGAAGTAACTAAACCACACATATGGTAGAAATAGTAAGAGAACTAGAATTAGAATTGGGGCCTGAAGATGTGACTGAACTGCTACAACCCTGTGTCAAAACTCGAACTGATAGCGTTGCTTCTTACAGAAAGGCAAAGAAAGTGGTTTCTTGAGATGGAAGCTACTCCTGGGGAAGATGCTATGAGGACTGCTGAAATGACAACAAAGGATTTTGAATCTTAGATAAACTTAGCTGATAAAGTAGTGCCAGCATTTGAGAGGACTGATTTTCAAAGTTCTCTGTGGGTTAAAATGCTATCAAACAACATCCCACACTACAGAGAAATTGAAAGTCAATCAATGCAGCAAACTTTATTGTCTTACTTTAAGAAATCGCCACAGCCAGCCCAACCTTTAATACCACCACTCTGAACAGTCGGCAGCCACTGATACTGGGGCGAGACCCTCTGCCAGCAAAAAGATGACAACTCCCTAAAGGTTCAGACAATGGTCAGCATTTTTTAGCAATAAAATCTTTTTAAATTAAGGTATATACATTGTTTTAAACATAAGGCTACTGCACACTTAGTAGACTACAGTATAGTGTGAACAGAACTTTTGTGTGTCCTGGGAAACCAAAAAATTCATTTGACTCACTTTATTGTGGTGTCTACTTGATTGTGGTGGTCTGGATTGGAGCCCACAACACCCCCAGTGTATGCCTCTACTTGTCATAGAGCCACATGCCACAGAAAGACAAGTATTTTCTCCCTGGCTCTTTACAGGAAAATTCTGCCAATCCCTGGTCTGCACACATCACTCAGCAAAAAAGATTAGCTGTTACTACTACAAATGCAGCAGTTATACCTCAGTAGCATTTTTTGTTTTATCACAATTAAGCAACTTCCCTTTGTAACAGTACACTGATTCAACTCTAGAGACTCATTTTCAGGGTGGAGGGGCCTAGGGCAGGTCTATCAACTAATTAAGAGATTTCCGTAGTCACTTGGTACAGTGTTCCTCCTGGATTTTAAAGTTCTTGTGGGAAGAACTCCTGAAATGATCTGCCTGATCAGAATCCATAGTATACTACCTACAAGACCGACCCAAATCCAGCAGTCTGAGGGATTAAGAAAGGCTCAGATTGCTGTTCCTTGAGTCATTACCTACAATACAATCTGACAAGAGGACAATGGTCACCCTAATCCCACAAGGACGTGCAGCAGTGGCTTTCAGGCTAATTCTAACCACAGGCTAAAGACAGCACACAATACAGATTAGTCAGCACTGCTCTGAAGGATCCTGTTTAAAACCATTTGCTATAAATTAAGGTAGATAGAATTACTAAAACAATCTTTAAGCTGTAAAGACTGCTATTAACCCAGGTGATTGGTGCTGGCTGTACTGAAAAAGTGTTAGCATTTTAGAAGACAACTTGGTTCAAGAAACATGGGCCCTAGTAGAGATGGATTCCGAAGATTACCTGCAGCAGCGAGGCCTCTGAACTGGTGCCATGGTTCACTGGAAAAGGCATTCGTCCATCTGTTAACAGAAGCCAGGCTGGTTATTGAGCAATCAGGTGGAAATGAGATTCAAGTGTTCTTAAATACCCACCCAGGTGATTCTAATCTACAAACAAGCCCAATCTAGCTACGCTAACAGAGGGGGTCTTGCCCCATCTCTTGAGAAGGACCACAGAGCAAGTCAGATGCCGTCTCTGAGGTACATGGAGGCAATGAGGGGCTCTGAAGATTTTATTTGCTCAATGGCTGCTGACTGTCCCCAAGTATCCTTTGCTCCTCTACCCAGAGGTAGTGTCTTGACTGAATAAACACAGCCACAAATGTTTCTCCATTAATACAAAGGGGATGACTTCTACAAGATGGATAATCTTTCTTGTTGCCATATACCAGCTAACAGAAGTTACCCCAAAATGTCCAAATTATTTTTACACAAATAAGGTCATATTCAAGCATGTACCTTTTTCCAAAAGTATTCCTTGTCTGGAAAAAATGGTGCTAGAGACCCTCTATTGGAAGGCAGGAAAAAAAATCTGCACACATATGCCTTGAACTGGTACAAATCTATTCTTGTTATCGGTTTGTGACTAAAGCCTTCCATTCTACAGTCAGTTGCCTAAAAGAGGTGGGGGTGGGGAGGGTTCCTGGGTATACTAAATAGTTAAGTGCCCCCATGAGAACACCTTGGTCTGGCCTCATAAAGATATTAAGTGCCAGAAAGTCACACATTAATACTGTAAGAGGAATCATGTCTGAAAGAATGTGTAACACTCCACTGGATTCCAAAAGGGAAACATACCAAGTTCGTAGAGGTGGCCATCCACGTTGTTAAACAGAATAAAATGAAAGTTCACTTTGTCATCTACCTGAAGAGAGTAAAATGTTTTTGAAAGTTAAGTATTTTATTGTACTATATTCTGCATTTAAAAACTTTTCCTTCAGCTTTACTGAGTTATAACTGACATACAACACTGTGTAAGTCTAAAGTATGTAACATGTTTATTTGCAATGACTATTTTGTAAGCAAAACTTAATTTGTTAATAAATTCACTAAGCATAATATGCTTAAACTGCTTATATTATTATAGCTAATATTTATATATTTCCTACATAGACCCTTTTATAAAACAATGTAAATATACTGCAACTGTCAGAACTCTTACGACTTGCTTTTTACTGAGGAGAATACTAATGCTGGGGCAGGAGGAGAACCTCCCTAAGGTCAAACTAGAAAGTGGCAGACCCAACTAGTTACAAAGGCACCAGCACTGATTTACATCTAATTAACAATTGACTTGAAGGCTCTTTTCAGATTAGGAATATATTTAAGCTTCCCTGAAATTGTCAATCCTTGCTGATCTATCTTACTCTCAACAAGAAACTGTGATTGGAGTTTTTGAAGTGCTGAATTACAGGAGGGATGTTACTCACTGTGAGACTCATCTGTATCTAAACAGAACACTATCAGTATGAATTTACTCAAGACTATATATCAACTGCCAACTAGATTTCTGAGGAGCCGTTTTTATGAACAGGTCTGGCCAAAGCATTATTCTGTTAGAATTTTCTAGTGTTAATTGGCCTTGGGGGGAAACATTTACTGGGTTCCCGTATGAGGGCAAACAGGTGGTGCCTGGGCAGCATGACCCTGATACATGTTTGCATTTACCCGACACTGGCCCTCCTGCGCCACAGCATCATGGGCTGCCTGAATGGCCTGTAGAGAAAAGAGGACAATTAGCACAAAAACCTCCAGAGGTATTGAAAGCAATGCTCTGGAAGTTCTCTTCGCACCTCATTCTTTTCAAAGCACTTTGCTCTGTCTTCAGGGGACAACTTCTCTGTTTCAGAAAGAAACTGTTTCAGAACAGACCCATCCTCTTCAAAAAAAAAAAAAGAAACAAAAGACACACATTAATATAGATAAAACAAAGCAAACAGGTGCACACTTTTGCTGACATAAGCTGTTGCACAGCTGGTTGTGTTTAGAACCTGAATCTTTACTATGGTCTGTAGGATGTGGATGGGAGTCCCTCCTTTGTTAGCCTCTTCTTCCAACCATTCCCTTCTCACAGCATACAAGCCAGAGATCTCTGTCCTCTAGTGTGCCAAGCCCTCTCCTGTGTCTCTTCCCTGCCACCCGACCCTTTAACCTCCCACCTCACTCTCATCTCTCCAATATCTTAGCACCTTTGTTTTAGCACTTATCTATTTGTAACGTGAGATTTTTAGTGGGAACATCTAGCAATGTGCAATTAATGTTTATTGTATATGTTATGCAGCAATAACATTCTAATTTCATGACAGCTCTCAAACCAAGATTTTTTATTTCAGGGTGGAAAATGCAATCTTGGTAAGTGACCCAGATAGACACTGTTAACTTAGATCTTAAAAAGAAATTAAGGAGCCTAATACTCTGGCCTAGAGATGAATGACCAGCTGACAGGTGGTATAAGCATTTTGCTGCTTCTCAGTGCAGATAGTCTGGGAGCCACTGACTAGAGCAAGAGCAACTTATATTTCAAAAGACATCTATATGAACTTGCAGCTCTAAATTTAAAAAAATGAAATTGAATGGTAACCATTCAAAATTTTCAAGTAATAGGAATCCCCTTAACTTTAAGAGGAGGACTGTGACTCAAATTAAGTTTTTGGCACTATCATGACCATGATTTCAAGAGCTACAGTATCTCTGCTGACCTCAGTAACACAGTATTTCAAATGTCAGACTTACTGCAGAAGAAATATAAAGGATCACGCTACAACTTTTTAATATGGCTCAATTAAGCCAGTATCTGAAAAAGCAGCTCCTAAAGGATACGGATTTTTATGGCCAGACAAGCCTTCCCCACCTGCCCCCTCAAAGTATACCAGGAATGTAGTCTTGGCCACACTTCCCTTGTTTAAAAAAGAAAAGTACTTGACCTGCTATAAGCAATAGTGTGACTATTACTCAGTTCCTAGCCACCCCCACCCATTACCTAAATGAGGAGCTGGCCAACTTACTAACTACAAGTATTTCTGTAAATAAGGTTTTATTGGAACACAGCCACATCCATTGATTTACCTCTTATCTATGGTTGATTCTGCACTACAAAAACAGACACCACATGGCCCTCTCAAAGCCTACAAGATTTACTCTGGCCTTTTAAGAGTTTGCTGACCAACCCTTGGCCTAACTTACATATAATGCCATGTACTTCAAATATTTTATTTTAGTGCTTTTAAATGTGACTCTGATCGGCTTCAGGACTAAGACTCATTTCTGCTATATCCTCCACAGCACTCATCAGAGCTGAGCTGAAACCCCTGACCTGACTTTGCTCACAGCTGGACCCTTCAAGGTCTCAACCTGCTGCAGGAACTTCCATGCTACCTGTGTCCAGCTGCTCTAGGCTGTTGTGGTTATCCGGTTACTTATGAGACACAGACCATTATTAAAGCCAAGTCCTAGCTGTTGAAATTTTATGGCTCCCCATCATCTCTAATTCTTCAGAACTGCTGAGAAATGAATAGGAGCACGTGAGAATCCTGACAATTTGCTGTCTGCAAATGGAAAAGCATATACAAAGAGGCAACATAAAACTGTGTATCACTAACTCTGCTTCTTGGAAAATGAGTTTCCTTCCCCCCAAAAAAAAACAGTAGAATTCATACCCACTGATTATACTGGGTTAAGTAGGTTTCAAGAAAATTTATGGTAATAACTTAACTGAACAGATCCTTGGAGGTTTGGAATGAAGTACAGTTACCTAGGGGTCACCTAGAGGATGACTAGCCTCAAAATCCACACTTACCAAACTTCAGTTTGTCTTGGTTATTGGCCACTGCGTGTATAAGTCCAATGGTCCCACAGGCATTCCCAATGGTCTGCTTCATAAAATACACCTTAGGGCTAACTTCTTGTCCCTTCAGTTCTTCAATCTGTTTTTTCCTGAAGTTCTCATGCTGTGATTGTAAAAAACAGTTATTTGCATTTTCATTCTGAGATATAAAAATAACAGATGGCAGCACAGCAAGTTCTACCACCTAAATGGAAATACAAATGGGATCTGTGGGCTGATTCTAGACGCTGGCCAACACCCAGAGAATGGACTGTCTGCCTCCCATGCCCACACCAGCCTGTGAGGTTCTGGGAGGTCCTGAGACTCCACACTGATGCTGCAGTGCAGTAATGGCCTTGGATATTGTCCAAGGCTTTGTCTAGACACCACCGCAACCTCCTAGCTGGAAGTGGATGGCATCCTCAAGTCAGAAAAGGAGACACTATCATTTATTTCTTCCCTTGTAAGAGCAGCAATGACTGTACTTCACAGGGGCATCCCAATCAAGCTCTGGTCAACTTAACACCCAATAAAGACACCAGCCTGTTTCTACCTAACTATTCTTTAAAGTTCCACCTCTGTTCTGGCCCAGCATACTTTTCTTCCAAAACCAAAACAAAACAATCTTTAACTGCTGAAAGGAGCAATTTAAAGACATTAACTACTCTCTCACCCTTTTTAAGGAAGGAAAGACAATTGGTCTAGGGTGCTGGGCTGTGATTTCCCAAAAATTTCTCATCCTATAAGAGTAAAGATGTTACACTTGTTTGTTCTGGCCAACTATACAATTTGAGGATTAGCTGTTTGCAGGGAAGAATAGACTGGTAAATGAATGAGATTAGAGATAGGTTTCCTCAAAGAACCCAATAACTTTTTGCACAGCAACTTAGTGGACTTGTCTGGACCATTCACTAGTCCTAAAGACCTTATAGATATGATTTTCCAGTTAAAAGCAGGGTGCTAATGCTACAGAAACACTAATTTCCATAAAATCAATCTGAATTCCAGCTACTAGGAACTTATAGCATTATCTATTTACCAGATCCTTGATTTGAGATACTCTGTTAACTGCTTTCACTTTTCTAGACTAATTTCTCTTAATGGGATAGCACCACCCTTCAGGGTTGAGTGAGGTCCTGCACATGGAACATCTGTAAATATTTCATTATCACAATGTTTTAGTAATGGTTCACTTAGGATTTCGTAATTAGACAAAATTAGATGCTTTCTAAATTAACATTAGCTTGTCTGGAAGTCAACCTACATACCTCAACTTCTCTTTGAATCTGCTTCAGTGTTCAGCCCAGTAGGTGTTTTGTTTTGCAGAACAGGTGCTCAATAAATCTTACAGACTGAACTGGAGCTGAAGGACTTAAGTATCCAGCTCTTTCAAATATAAAACATTCAAACCAGAACCAGAGACCTTGATCCAGCTAAAGACCAGCAGGGCTTTTTAAAGACGAACATGCTGCAGCACTGCCTCCCAGAGGCCCTGCCTGAAAGCTGCTCAAAACCTCCCAGTCATCAGGGTTCCTCTAATAAGAAAGCTCTGTAAGGAGGGTCAGATGAGAAGAGACTGCTTGTGATCTGGTCAACTGGGAAGCTAATTTGACTTGCAATTGTCTGACATCTCCGTTTTTACCTAAGTAAATGTTTTGGCAATAATAGTAACAGAAAAAAAGTGGGATTATCCTAATGACTTTATTTAATAGTGTTTTTTACTCACTCTACTTAGCCCATTACTAGGAGGACCACCTGGAACTTCTCATAGGGCTTAATTTATGCTGAGGATGCTTCTAGAATACCCAGGCTTAGGATGGTGCTTCAGTGAAGCTCACTCTGTGCTTGGAATGATGCCCTAAATACTAATACCCCAAGACTTGCTAAAGCAAATTTCAACCACTCCCAAATCAGGGCTCAACTGACAGCAAAATGGGAGACAATATCATGCTGACTAGGAGGATTCCACACATTGCAAAACAACAATTGTCCCAACTACCTTTTTATATCTGATGCTCAGCCTTTGAGGTACATACATCCACGCACACTTGTAGGAAGACCAGCTAAAGGGAAATGAAAAGGTGTTTCCCAGACTGCTCTAATGCCCACCTATTTCATTTAACTGCAAGGTCAGAGAAGAGAATACCCAGAGGTGGAAGTTAGTTCCTACAAAGAAACCATACACAAATGATTAAGCTCTTTTAAAAAGCACATCGAAGATGCTAAAAACCATGTGTGCACGTTGCATGGAGTGGAGGGGTAGGAAAAATCCCAAGTCACCAGAAACCCAAGTAGTGGAAGTGGAGAATTAAAGAATCTATCGTTTCCTGTCGTTTAGGCAAGCCTGCCCCCTCCATCTTAGAACCAAACAACCTGACAGGTCACAGCCCTTAAAGGGAAAGAACCAGCTCTGCCTTGGAATGAAAGACTCAGATAAGCCTAGGTTCAAGTGAACTCATGAACAGGATGAATTCTTTCCCTGTATAACTGGGATGGTGGAGCTAAAATGCTTCTCTTCCTAATTTAAGACAATTCTGGATGGATGAACGAGGAGGCATAAGCTCTATAACAAGAGCCCCAAACCAACAAAGTGCGGGCCCCTCCCTCCAGTGCTGCCAACCTCGACGCTCGGGCCAAGAGGGGCGGAGAGCTAGGAGTCTACACTGTCCTCAACACCTCACTCCGGTTTGGGAGCAGCACGCACTGTCGGGGCCCGCGCATCCCGGGCCCCACGCCCTACCTGGGCCGTGAGGGGGAAGAGCAGCAGCAGCGCGCACGCAGGCGCCGGCACGGAGCCCAGAGCCTCCTCCTCCAGCCCCAGCACGTCCGCGAAGCGCCACTGGCCGGCGACCCCCAGCCGCGCCAGCACCTGCGGAGAAGAGACAAGGCGGCCAGGCACGCGGAGACAGGCAAGTCGCGGGCACCTGCACGCCGAGCGCCTCCACCCAAGCCAAGGAGGAGTCCGGCCCCGCCCCACCCCCAGTCCGGCGCAATGACACAGCACAAAGCGCGGCCCACACGTGGCTCCCGCGAAGCCCGGGCGCCCGAGTCCGCGCGGCCCGCGCCACGCCCTCAAGGGCTACGGCCCGCACCCGTATCACGCCGCTGCCCGGTTTCGAAGAGTCACCCTCCCTGCCCCCCGCCGCCCCAGGGGCAGCAGGAGGGCGCTCCCTGCGCACCGGCCCCGCCGCCCGAGGAGTCCCTGCCTCCGCCTCGGCGCTTCTGGGGGAGGGGACGAAGGCCACGCGAGCCGCCACTCACTTTGTTCAGCATCTGAAAGGCAAATACAAAGAGAAAACACAAAATAATGCCAGTCAGAGACACGTTTACCTGGAGAAAACTGCCCCTCAGCCCTGAGCTCCCCGGGTAACCGTGCCCCGAACGCTTACCTCGGGGTTAATCTCCATCGGCTTGAGCTGCATCTTTGCGCACGAAAAGGAGTACCACACTCCAGAGAGGAGGAAAAACAGCAAGCGGAGCCGCCCAGGCTGCCGTTATAAACCGCCGGCCTGACGCACTGTAGGTGCCTGCGCAGGGGGAGCAGGGGCAAAACCAAGCCAGGGGAAAACGGTGAGTCCCAGCCAAGTGGGCACGAATCCCCCCATGCGCAGTGCGGAGTGGTACGGCCGGGCCCCCAAACCTTGCAGTCTCACTTGGGTGAGCTAATCTCGTGGTTTGGAGATGGGTTTTGTCGGTGGTGTTGAGTCTATGGAGCAGTCCTGTTGATGAAGTCTAATTTTTTGCGAAGTTTCTGGAAACCTATCCTTTCTACCATCCTAATTACCCGAAATCTCAGGGTTTGTGAAGCGTTGAGAAAACGCCATAAATCAACAGGTATATATTTAATATGAATATAAGTGTATGTCTCCCAAATCTCGCAGCAGTTTGCATTTGACCTTTGGCAATTCATCCTCCATGTTAAATCAAACCAGTACCGAGATTCGTTTTGTATTGATTGCCTAGAATAAAACATAGTCTGGGATATAACAGATACGGCATTAGTAATGCTGATGTAATGTGACTCACAGGGAAGAATTGGTTGGTCTTGGGGAAACTGTAGAAACCTGGGGGATGCGACCGGAATGCAACACACAAAGAAGGCAGGCGAGGCGGTCGGAGACTTTGGGAAACAGATCCAGGGAGAAGGCAGGTTACGATTTCTAAACGAGAAGATGTAAAAAGAAAAAGCATTCTTAAAAGAAAGGGAGGCTTTGAAATATAACATTCTGAGTTCACAATAGAATACGCACAGTGTAGAAGAATGAGCAACTAAAGAAAGCACTGTTCCCTAATGATCTCAGGTGGGGTTTGTTTTTCCTACCAGCATATTCAAAAGGTGGAGAGAAAAAGCACACGCTGAAGAATGAATAAAAAAATCTGTAAGAATAGTTCCAGGAAGGCTAAACCTCACAATGAAGTGGGACTTGCAGGAATAGTAAGGAAGCAAAAAGGTTGTTTTTTTAAAAAAAAATGCCCAGGACAAAATAATGATGGTGAAAGAAGAATAGACCTACTCTTTAGGGGTCCAACCTTAATAAGAGAGGAGAGAGGGAATTGACATTTTTTGAGTTACTATCTCTACAGTGGATCAGTGGAACAGAGCTTTGCACGCTATCTCTACAGTGGATCAGTGGAACAGAGCTTTTGCACGTTATCTCATTTAATCCAATGAAGAAACTATTACTAGTACAATTTTACAGATCGGAATCCGAGGTTTAGGGAGGTTAATTTGTTTGTGATCGCAGTAGAAAAGTAAAACAGAAGAAAACTCTGGTAAATTGGTTTCTGGGAGCCCATTATCTATCCAAGGTCCCACTTCATTCCACTTATATTTTCTTTGCATTTTTAACATCAGAAAATTGACCTTCCCACAGCAAATGAGGGGAAAAAAACAGTAGTCTTTAACTTAATGGATGAATTTTATGATATGTAAATTATGACTCAAAAAAATTATTTTTTTTTAAAGAAGACAACTTGAAAATCAAGATAAATGAATAATACAAAATATCTGGCTATGTCAAGTGAGTTCTTGCCTTTAGACAGAGATAAATTACATACATCCCAATTTACTTCATTTATTCACCAAATACTGATTAAGCATCTTCTGTGTGATGGGCACTTAGCTTGCAGTTGGGAATACAAAAGTAAACACAATAAATATGAAAACTTCCCTTATGGAGCTTATGCCAATAAGAGTGGTGTGAAAAGGAATAGAGCTCAGGAGCGTGTAACATAGGGTAGGGGAGCGAGAAGGCTTCCCAAAGGAATAATATTTAAGTTAAGGGCTGATGAACAGGTAGAAGTTAGCAGGTGAAATAAATAGTAAAAGTGGTCATGAAAGCACTATGAGAAACCTTTGTTAAAGGCATTCATTCAGTCAACAAATATGTATATTGAGGGCCCTTTATGTATTAAGAACCTTCTGAGCAATGAATGAAAAAGCTCCCTGCTTACAATGAGATGCCAGAGACTGGACATGAACAAACCTTATCCTGATTTAAAAAAAAAAAAAAAAAAGGCTGGGGTGAGAATATATTGCTGAAACTGCAGGCTAGGATATTTGATGTCAGCCATTAGCCAAATCGTAAGACTCACAATTTGTGAGCACTTAGAAAGAAATAGAATGGTTGTGTTTAGAACAAGGTATGCCAGCCAGCATTTACCTCCTTTCTTTTGGGGTTACTAGCTAGGTGGACATTACTCATTGTATTATTCATATTGCCTGTGTTGGCATCAGTTGATATTATAGTTGAGGTGGTTTTATAGCTTAAATTATTCTAGTTTTAAAACAAATGCTGCTGAATGGAGTAACCTCAACCTGCAGCCACTTGTCTTGTGCACTTTTATTAGAGCACAGAAACAGAGAATGCATGATGCTAGTGAGAATAGCAATCTAAATGGCAAAATTGTGAGATTTAGAAAAAAGTTAAAAATAAAATGATGAAATCTAACAGAGGTTTTGATGATGGTTTTACACTCCTATGAATATACCAGAAAACTTTGAATGGGTGAACATGTCTCAATAAAGCTGTTAAAAATTCATTAAGGATATATGTGAAACTCTGCATGTCAATTCTAGTACAGTTGATCTTTTTTCTCACTTTTTTCTTGATTCTGTGGTTACAAAAGTATGTAATAATATGGAAAAATGTCAAGTAAAGACAAGTCACAAGATTTTGATTACAAACATTTAAAAATGAATATGTAAAGGCCAGAAGGAAAACATTTTAAAAAAATCAATTGAACATGCAGAGTAAACATGAAGTTATACCTTTTGCAGGTAGAGAAATAAAATCAATGAATGAATAAGTTATTAGTAAATAACTATGCCATTTTTAATGCACTCACCAGCAGTAGGATTTTTTTTATCTTTAGTGTTTTAATTTCTTTTTAGCAATAATGAAGATTTGGTATGAACCCTTTAAAAGCTACCTTTTTGTGATTCTGATAACTAATAAGACAAGAGACTTGAATGTGTTTGACACATCAGTTCTGCAGTGCTATGGGGGTCAATCCTGAAGGCTCAGCCCAAAATTTAGTACTCCAGCACTTCAAATGGTTTATAAAAACATACTCTTTGTATTAAATCCTTTCCTATTTAAAATACATAGAGTAGTTTTGGTCTCCTGTATTGGTACACTGCCTGCATACCAATAGGGGTATATGAGAGGATTTTAGGTGAATCATAAACATGTTACAGTTATTTTGTTTTAATGTAAATCATAAAAGCTGTATGTTCTTGTATGCATATATAATTAGTACATCAAGTTTGTGATTTCTCAGATGTTTAATCTTTGAGCACACCTAACATAGACTAAGCACATAGTATTTTTGGTCTGTAAGGATACTGCAAAAATCATGTCATTCACAAACCTTGAAGGTAGGAAAACTCTGTTCCAATGGTTGAAAAGATTCTCACTAGTTTAAGGAGTAGGGTATACAGTGTGTTTATAAAGATACTCAGCACTGAAGCAATTTTCCCTAAATATTCTGAGGACTGGGTATTTCTGCCTGAAATCTAAAGTAACCGGAGGTGGGAGATTAAGAAAGAAAGCTTACTAGTTTTTTGTTATACAAAGTACAGTTGTGGTTGTTATCCCCATCGAATCCTCATACCAATCCTCTGATATCCATATTTCTACCGTAATTGTGCAGATAAGTAAACTGAAGCCTCAGAGAGGGTGTTTAACTTGCTAAAGGTCACATAGCTACTAAATGTCCAACTCTAGGTTTCAACCCTACTTCATTTGATTTAAAAACTTGTGCGTGGTCAAGTCTCCTGCCTGCTTCCATTTAAGGTCAGTCCTACAGCCTTGGTCATTAGTACTAGAAATAACTATTAAGCTCAGCCACTGCGAAGAATGAACTTAAATGATTTCTGCAATGTCCAGGGCCAGAGCAGGTCACAACTCTCTGATAAGCATGGCTCACTTTGAGGTCTTAGAGTCTAGTTTAAATTTATAATAAGCACAACATTAATTATTGACAGAGTACTTCCTCACCATTTTTTAACTTGGCAATTCCACTGTCAATAATATTTCCCCAGAAGTAAGGTTCTGACATCTAGATATTTTAAAATTAAAAATAACACAATAAAAATGATATATAATGCAAAGGAATTACTGCACTTAGTTCCCATGGTAAAATCAATTTTCCTCCTATTTCCTAAAACACAGTTCATTAACTGGGTAGTCACAAGTGTATCTAAAGGAAAAAAGACAAATGTGAAGGAGGAGAATGTATGTTCTCTTTCAATTATACCTTACTTAACATATTGATATATTCATTCAAGAAATATTTTTTTGAGTACCTACTACGTGCCAAACACTATACAGGGCTTACCTGGATTAGGGGTGGCAATAGCAGATGACAGACATAAATAAATATGTTTTCTAGCTTTTTAAATGTCATAAATTTTAAGATAAACCATCGACTTAAGAGTGTTTTTTAGGAGGTGAAGAGCAGGAACAGAAGGATCGAGTTCATCAGTTTTTATCTATTGTAAGGCATTTCTCTTCTCAAAAATGTTTAAACATGAAAAACATATACCTATTAGAAACAAGGAAACATGAGTTCTTTTTCTGTCAAGCCCTTCATTCTTCATGTTCAGACAGCTAGCTGCATGTATTGTCCATAATAAGAGATAAATGCCCTGTATTCCTAAGGTATGGAGAAAGGGCTGAGAACATAGGAGAAACATGGCACAACTGATACTGGTAATGAGAGATGTACTCTGTACAAGTGAATAGAGATCCTGCTCTATGGCCGGAGTTGTAAAACTAGCAATCAGAGTGCTCTGGTAGGCCTACATCAGTCACCAAAAGTGTGAATATAGGCAGGTTAAAATTAACTTCTTTGCATCCCACTTCCCTCAACAGCAAAATAAGGATTACATAAACTCTAAGACTTCTTCCAATTCTAGCATACCAAGAAACTTGAGCAGGAATAAAATACAAGATACATAGGTCAAATCATATAAATGTTTGGGTTAAATCTACTTCTGACCTCTAGTTCCTTAATTTTAGCAATTAGTCCTTTTTAATGTCACTAGGATAGAATGACAAGATTTACCAGTTAAAATTGATTTCTGAAGTGTGCTTCGGAGCTATTTGTTGCATATTTCCTTTTGCCAGAAAAAGTATATGAGGAATATAAGTAGAAGAAAATTAAATCTATAAATACACGAAGAAGAAATGTTTTCTTGAGAACGCTGCCGAGTTCTAAGACCTAACCAAGCATTTTTTTTTTAAGATTCCTTGGGGTAATTAAGTCAATATATAAATGTCTAGTTTCTTGATCTTACCTGGACATTAGCTTCAATGGCCTAAGAATGTGGAGCAATTAAAAAGAAAGAACATCTAAGTTGAATTAAAAGAAAAAAAACCACACCAAACCCTTAACTGACAAATCTACCACCTTAAGGACTTCGAAGTTTCATTTTCCCACATATTCCTTCCAATACTTGGCCATATGTGTAGCCAAGTTGGGTTCCCAACCAAAATTTATTCTCTTCTTCCTTCCTTCCCTAGCTGTCCACTGTTCTGGCCCCAGCTCCATACTGCTTTCTCAAAGCCCAGCTCAAATCTTATTTTTTGGTGGGGGGAAGAGGGATGGGCTGACCTTGGAGATTTCCTTTGCCTCCCAGAAGACCAGCAGTCTTTCAAACAGTGTATCTTACACAGGGTATTAGTAGACCTTCAGTGGAAGAGCCCCTTAGAGCACCGGGTCAGCTCTAATGCCCACAGCAGATACCCCATGTGTTTGTTTTCAACAGCTACCAAACTTTCACCAGCCCCTGTTCCTTGAACACTGCCCTTATGAGCACTGTCCAGATCTCAGCCTCCTGCCTGTCTCATAAGGCGACTCCTAATAAAGAAGCCTTGAATGTGTCAAACAGAAATTGACAGGACCATAGGGGAAAATAGATAAATCTACCATTATCACGAACCCACCTTTCTCAAATATTTATAAATCAAACTGACAATATAATATGGTTCCTGGTTAAAATCTGTGTGTGATTTTTCAGGCCTGACCATAGGCAATTGAAAAGGTTTTACCTGGCAGACCTCCTGGGAGAGAGGTGCCCATCTCACAGCAGGCATGGGGCACACCAATGCATTCCACTCTCTGAGGAGAGTTGCTATCAACGACCCAGGCCCCTCTCACTGGTCATGCTCTTTGGCATATTTGCATTCCTCGTCCCAGAGCCTTTATTTCTAGGGTCTGAGCATTGGGCAGAGGTCTTCTTCAGTCTCCTCTGCTGTGAGGCCTCCTTATGGAAGCAGAGTAGGAATCCTTGAAAGCACTTCTGTCCAGGCTGACTCGGTACTTTTCCACTCCAAGCCCTCCTCTTTGCCCTCATCCTCATCACAAGGTTCATAAAACTATTGCAGCCTTTTGTTCTGGGGCTCCCTCAACAGTGAGATGACCCCCACATGTGCACTGATCCCCCTAACCTCCACCAGTGTGCAGTTTCATGGGGGGAATTAAGCAGGAGGTGTCTGCATGTTCTCCAGTTTATATAACATGAAGTAATTAAGGCCTAGTTCTTTCATTTCTGGCTTGTGGCTTGAATTGGCTCTTCTGACACCTGGCAGCTCAGTTCCCTTCTCTCTCTCTCCCAGCTCAGCTGGCTGAACTCCTGACTATTCAAAGTTTAAAAACAATTCAACACAACAATTAACAATCTTAATCTAGTCAACATATATAATACTCTGTATCCAAAAATTTTTAAATGTGCCTTCTTCTCTGGCATTCGTGGAGCACTGATTAAGTGCCTAGTCATAAAAGCATGACTCAACACATTTTACAGAATCAGTATTACACAGACCATATTTTCTAATTGCAATGAAATTATTCAAATGCCAGCAATAAAATGACAAATGCAACCTATAAAGTTAACTTTGGAATTAAAATGCATACCTAGTAAATCATGGGTCAAAGTAAAATTGACAATTGATGTTTGGAAATATTTAGAACTAAAAAGTAATAAAAGTTTAAATACCAAAATTTGTGAGATGCAGTGAAATTAATATTTGAGGGAAATTCATAACTTCATAATTAAAAGCTTATATTAGAAAAAAAGATGTAGAAAATTAGTGAGCTAAGCATGCAATTTAAGATATTAGAAAAAGAACAAAATAATCTCAAGGCCAGTAGAAGATAGTACTTATAATGAGCAGAAATAGATGCTACAGTAAAATATAATAGAAATAATCAACAAGCAAAAGTTGGTTTTTTAAAAAGACTAATAAAATAGACAATCATCTGGCAGGATTTATGGGGGAAAAAAGAAATTATTCACAAACAGTAGTAAGGGTGTAAAATGGGAACAGAATTGTATACATGTTATAGATTTGAAAGATAATTATAGAATACTGTGAACAATTTTATGCCATAAATCTGAAAACTTAGAGAAAAACTTCAAATTTCTAGAAAAAATTGAAAGCCTGCATTGTGAAAGAAAATAAAGCAGTAATTAAGTCTTTTCATGAAAAAATACCCAGACTTAGATGCATCTATGGTGAGTTTTGCTAAACATTGAAGGAACAGATCATTCCATTGTTACATAAGTGATTCCTGAGAGGATAAAAGAGGGAATCCTGGCTGCGGTCAGGGAAAATGACATGGTTATTTTCCTTTTGACTGTAGTCATCCTCCTCCATGTGAGGTGGTATCTCATTGTCATTTTGATTTGCCTTTCCCTGGTGGCTAATAATGTTGAGCATCTTTTCATGCTCTTACTGGCTGCTGGTATATCTTCTTTGGCGGAAGTTCTGTTTATTATAACCTTTTGAATCCACTCCTATTAATATTTTTCTCACAGCACTCCACCCAAATTGTCCTTGACATAGCTTCTGCTTACTTCACAAGTACATTTTTGTCTTCTACTTACTGAATATATAACCAGCAGCAGTCTCCCCTATAAACACTTTCTTCTCTGAGCTTACAGGACAGCCAGTGCTTCTGGGATTTCCTGCCTCCTCACTGACACTCCTTTCTGTCACCTTTGTTGATTCCTCCTATCTCTAGTCTTTCGACAGCTCCCATAGCTCAGTGGTTAAATCTCTTTTGTTCTCTATTTATACTCATGCCCTTGAAGACCTCATCCAGCTCATGGCTTTAAATCCTATCTTTCTCCTAGAGACTCCCCAATTTACACTTTCAACTGGCTTCCCCTCTGATCTCATGCACCAAATTCATCCAACAGTAAATCCTGGCAGCTCTATCTTCAAAATATATCCAGAATTCTTACCACCAAGAAAATTACAGGGCATTCATTAAATATGACATGTAGACATTTTATGACAAAACATGGAGTGGAAAAGTGGCAATGCACATCATCTATACAATGTAATTCCAGCAATACAAAATATGCTTCTAATAAAGATTTGAAAGAAAGCCATAGAAATAATAAAAGCCACAGAGATATTTTCATATTGTCCCTGAAATATTTTTCTCTGAAAGTATTTATCAACTTACAAAACTGCTGAGAAGATTTCAGTATTTGTAATGTTGATGGATGTTTATGAGGTACAGTACTATTTTAAATAGCTCTGTAACATTAGTGGGGGTAACTCATATCTAGAGGGCTACTGGTACCATTTACTGTGCTAATTGTTTTACACATACTATCTCATTTAAGTCTCTGAAGAACAGCTTTATCAAAGTATAATTGATAGACAATAAATGTTTAAAATGTCTAATGTGTAATTTTTGACATATGTATATACCTGGAAAATCATCATGAAATCAGGATCATGGACATATCCACCCCCTCAAAAGTTTCCTTGGGCCCCTTTGCAATTCTTTCCTCTTGCCACTCCCTGATTCTTGGCTCCCCAAGCAACCACTGATCTGCTTTTTGTCACTATAGATCAGGTTGCAGTTTCTAGGGTTTTATATAAATGGAATCATACATTATGTACTCTTTTTTTGTCTGTTTTTTTCCATACAACCTTTTTATATCTTCTTACATCTTATGGTTGAAGAAATGGATTCATAGAAGTTATGTAACTTTCCTAAAAAAAAAAATCACACAGTAATAAGAGATGGCGCTGCAATTCCAGTCCAATTCTGCCTGTCACTTTAATGTGTTAAAAGTGAAGACCCAAGTGGTCAAAAGTTATAATACAGTTAGCGGACAAAGTAGGACAGAAACCCACTGTGCCACATGCCTCTTGGTTATTTACGTGGCTATTGGAAAGTGCCTTATGACTCCTTTTAGATTTCACTAAGACAGAATTTTCAGAAGTCCCAGCTATTAACTCGGCCTTGATGATGGCATTAGACAGAAGATCCAGTGTGGTATGTTCTGACAAAGCTTCCTTCAATGCAGTTTCTTTCAAGTTGTCAGAATAGAGAAATCTACTTCTTTATAAACTGCTTTTGATTTCCTTTGGATTATTGTCCTCTTTAAAAAGACAACTGAACTGGGTTAAAGGGAACCGCTTGTAGCTAAGGTTCCTTCCCTCCCTCCTTTTTCTACTCCTTTCCCCCTCCTTCTCCTCCTTCCTTCCTTCCTTCCTTTTTTTTCCCTCCAGTTTTCTCTTCTGAAGTACTGTTTTACAGTGTGAATCTCCATTTTCACTTTTGTTACACTGCTTTATATACTCTAGGAGATGTAGACTATCGCAGTAGCGCCTGGGACTGGAGCAAAAATGCTTGGTTTGTGGTTGATTTCTAAAGCTGCTGCATAGTTACAGCTTGATTTCCAGTTAATACAGTTATTAGACTTCTATGATACCTTTATATCTAAGAGATCACAAGTTTTACCTTGAACACCTTTTTGGTGCCTGCAAAGTTTAATTAGTGGGTTAGAGTTATTTATATATTGAAGAGTTTATACAATAAGTAACAAGATGATACACCAAAAAAGGTATTGAAATTATTGAGTGCTTGTCAGGAAGGCAGGGAAAAGACTGCCCTAGTGTTTTAAATCATCTTCTTTAAAAATGAATTTAATTGTGTGCAACTATTATACTCTATGAATGTAAAGTTAAATGTCAGAAACCATATGTTTTGACAAAAGTTCTGAGGATCTTGGCTAACTAACCTATGAAGAATAATGTTTACTATCCACTGGGACAAAGTATTTAAAGAGATACAAGAAACTGTGATAGCAGCTACCATATCACAAATGCAAGCTAGAATACTCTGAGGGAAAGTCAGTATGAACATTAGTTGATACATGAGACTGACTTATAAAACTGCAAGCCAGAAAGAAATAGAAATCATCTTTAGGGTCTGGCTATATCTGCTCTATATTCTTGGATTTATGCCCAGCAACTCAGCAGAGTAGGAAGAAAGTACTAAACAATTTTTTAAATGACGATATTGATGAGGGAGGAACAAGCTAACCTCCAACTTTCTCCTGAAAAATTCCAGAAATTTGAGCTTGCATTTATAACACCCTGAAACAACATTTAAGTCTTTTTTTAGAGGCAGACAAACTATGCATGGAACCTGGTAAATTTTTAATGAAGAAATAAACAAAATGTAACCTTTACAAAGAGATTCTTAATGACTTTTATACTTGTGAAACCTGCTTGTTCTGATTTTTGATATTTTCAAACTTATCTTCTATTTATTTTTATGTAGCATACCAGACTTAAGAGGTTCTACACAGGCAAAATTTATGTATATGATAAGAAAGTAATAAATATGGCATGGTAAAAGAAAAAAGTCAAAGTTTTCAATTTAAAGTATCCAATTGAAAAGGATGAAATCAAGAGAACAAAAGTATAAAATGAACATTAAGGCAAAAGGAGGGAAAGGAAATGTTCTAATTCAGGTCAGATTTCAACTCTTTTGTCTTCAGTGACATTTTATTCTAGAGTTACCAAGTTCCTGGATCTCTATTTTTATATGTCCTACATTCAATGAACACGAAGAGTGGAGAAGACTCAGAGTTCAGAGAGATGAGGATACCCACATATTTTCCCACTCCCTTGGCAAAAGTATTTCACCTCTCTGAACTTTTCTTATATATAAAATGAGGCTGCTCATAGTACCCACTCACAGGATGTCCTGGGATTAAGTGAGCTCAAGCATTTTAAAGTGCTTAACAAATAGAAAGCCCTCAAACATGTTAGTTATTACAAGGCGAAGGACTACAAACAAACATGTTATATATTGGCTTTGTGGAACTCCAAATTCTCTCCTTTTCTTGCCGTGTTCTACAGGATTAGGCTTGTTTTCCTGTCTTGTTCAGAGCAGACATCACCAGCTTTGGCTGCCGATGCCTGTCAAACTTCTCCGTGTAAGTACCCCTTACAGTAGAAGCAGCTTGAATTCCTGGGATCCTCAGTTGTCTGCCTCAGGAGAGATAGGCTTTTGGAGATCATGTGTTTTCTTCAAACTTCCTTGCCCATTTTGTACTGTACTTCATAATAGATGTGCATTGGCTCTACTATAAAATATTTCCCCCACATTTTCTAGCACATTTGTTACTCCATGTTTGCGGGTTTATCCTATGATTTCCAATGACTCCTGGAATTGCATATCCCCAACGCAGAAAAAACCCGGTTTGAGACACAAAGACTGATTCCCAGCCCTTAGGATCTGTTTAGTCAGGAAGAATCAGTGAAGAAAGATGCTTTGCCTCCAGCAGGAATTTGGCCTCTCTGAGCACCTGTATTTAGTGTGGTTTCACTTTTCTGGATCTGCCTTTCTCAGAGGCATTTCCGTATTGTTGGCTGTCATGTTTCGCCAAGTTCTAAAGAAGCAGAGCCAGAGAAAGAAAGAAATTCAGTGTGCCAGTAATTTATTGATAGAAAAGCCTTTATTCAGGAAAAGCCTTTGAGAGAGGGAAGGAAGCCAAATGAAGACAGGGAAGGAAGCCAAATGAAGACAGGGATGTGGTCTCAGGTAAAGTCTGACCTTGGCCTGATCTGCAGGGGGAAAGCTCTGGATCATGAACCACTCTGCGGAGCTGTCCTTCTTTTGAGACAAGGTGGCAGCCTCTGTGCCCCAGAGTCAGTGAGTGTTGGCAGTGCTGTCTTGGTGGGCTGTTTGAGTGCTCCATTAGGCTGGCAGCATCCAGGTGGTGTGACTGGGCATGCAATCAGTGGAGCCCACACTCTTGAGCTCACTCCCACGTCACCTCTGCTGGAATGGGTCTCCCAGCCTGCTGTGACATTATGCATGCTCCCATGCCAGGGGAAAATCAAACAATCCCTAAGCCCTCAGATAGTGGTGCTGGATAAAGCCATCAGGCAGGCAAGGCAAACCCTTACCAGTAATACGTGGCTGAAGTGTTCTATGAAGTTCTGTGAAGATGAATGGCTCACACTCTGAGCATGGAAGGGGTCCAATTTAGTCAACATGCCACCATGAGACTGGTTGGTCTCCTTGCAGAATGACGCCCTATCTAGGGCTCACTGAGGCCTTCGATGTGCAAGCTACCTTGTTGTCATCTGGCCTGATTAACATAACAATGTCACTGTAACTAATCAGTGTGATGTTCTGGGGTGTACAGAAAGTCCATATCTCTTCACACTACATTATGACGGAAGGTGAGAAAGGAAGCATTGCTCTGGAGCAAAACCATAAATGTATATTGCGGCCAATTCCATGTGATCGCAAACAGTTTCTGCTCTTGTTTTTGGATTAGAAAAATACATGCTTGTCAAATCAATGACTGCAGTCCATGTAACTTGGGCCATATTAATCTGTTCTAACAAAGATACCACACGTGACAGGTGGAGATGGTAAAGCAACTACTTGTGGTGTACAGTCCTCTCCCAGGATCCATGTGGCCAGACCAGTGAATTGGAGATGTAATGAAGACTACTACTTCTGCATTCTCTGAATTCTTAAGGCTATTCTTCCCCTACTTCCAGGATATTATATTGTTTTTGCTGTACTATCTTTGCCAAGGAGTTACAGTTTCTTAGCCCACAGGTCAAGGACCCAATGAGGACATTGTGCCAATTGCCAAATATATACAATTCCTATTTTATGTTTGAGAGAGAAATGGCCACTGGGTAGGTGCACAAACCTAGTGGACCCACTGTAAGCCAGGCCTTGGACAATCCTTTTTATTACTCTAACAGGGGCTATGATGATGTAGCAATTCAGTTCAGACTGTGTCTAATAGTCCTTGAAATGCCTGAGTATTATCTTTTCCCCAGTATACATTTACTTATGTAAACTTATAGATCCCTTCTGAGAGGAGCTCAGGTTATCATTACCATGCCTGCTCACTAGGGTGTTGCAGGATCCTTATTTCTGGGGTCTCATTCAATGAGTCTAGGTCTGAAAGCTGAATCTGGTCCTGATACTAGACCTAGAATTATAACTTTTTATTGGGTACCCTCTCTTAGCCTCATGGTCTCCCATCCTTGATTTCTTCTACTAGTAAATGGTACCCTTGTCAGTTGCTCATCTATTTTGGCCCTAGGAACACCATGTTCTACTATTTCCATAAATCTTCTCAAATTGGGCTGCCTCTTTACTATCAATCTGACCTTGTTCGTTATTATGAATGTAACCCCTAGCTATATACCTAGGACTAGAATTGCCAGGTTAAATGGTAATTCTATGTTTACCTTTCTGATGAACTGCCAGACTGTTTTCCAAAGTGGTTACACTGTTTTACATTCCCATCAGCAGTATATGAAGGTTCCAATTTCTCCATATCCTTACCAACATTTGTTACTTTCCTTTTGAGTCTTCCCATCCTAGTGGTAGAAAGTGGTATCTAATTGTTGTTTTGATTTGCATTTCCTTGATGGCTAATGATGTTAATCATATTTTTGTGTGTGATTAGGCCATTTGTAAATCTTTGTGAAGATATCTCTATTTGGATCCTTTATCCATTTAAAAAACTGGGTGATTTATCTTTTTACTATTGAGTTTGTAAGAGTTCTTTATGTATTCTAGATACATGTCCCTTACCAGAAACCATGATTTACAGATTTTTTCTCCCAGTCTGGAGATTATCTTTCCACTTGGTTATCTAGCAGTCTTCTCACTGATACTGTATTAGATGTCAGTAATTTACAGATCAATAAGTTTGTTCCCTGTCTGCAAGAAAGGTATAACAACACAGAAATGGAACGCTGGATTCAGCCCTGATTTTCCTCCACCTGCTGGTTCATCTCACCAGGCTTTCCTACTGCTCCAGACCTCAGTCCTGAGCGCTTCTCTTTTCTAACTGTCTCATTCCCTTTATGATCTTACCCACCTGAAAGCACATGATCCCAAAATATATATTTCCATCTCAGATCTCTCTGCTGAATGCCACTCATCTATATAATTGCCTACTTGACATATTCTCCTACATATCTAATAGACATTGCAAAATTAAGTGAGTATATCTGAACTTTTGATATTACTCTTAAAATTGGTTCTTCCCCTAGCCTTCTCTTTCATCAAACGGAAATCCTACTCTTCATTGGTCAAGCCAAAAACCTTAGAGTCATCTTTGACTCCTTTTTCTCTCACACCCAACATTCCATTTGACAGCAAATCCTAGTATCTCTATACTCAAAATATCTCCAGATTCTGTCAACTTGTCCCTACCTCACTCACTGCTTATAGCTGGGTTTGAGTCAATACATCTCTCATCTGGATTATTATGCCAGCATTTAAAGGCATTTTCCTGCTTCTGCCTTTATCTGCCTCCTACAGTCTACTCTCACTATAGTAACAAGAGTGAGCTCATTAAAAAGAAGTCAGATCATGTCACTCTGCTATAAGCCTTCTATGGCTTCCATCCCAAGTAAAGGAACAGCTGAAGCTCCTGCAGTGATCTGTAAGTCCCCACATGACCTTGCCACTCTCGGCCCTTACCTCTCTGATCTCACCTTTTCCTACTCTCCCCCCTCACCAGTTCTGCTCAGCTACACTGTCTTCCTCAGTCCTGCTCCTATCTCAGGGCCTCACACTTGCTGTTCCCTTTGCCTGGAATGCTGTTCCTGGGGTAGCCTTGTCACTGACCATTCACTTCTTCCTCAGGCCTTAGCTCAGTACCTTGTATCTGTTAGGGCTCAGTTAGGGAAGCCGAGCCATGGTGAGTTTTGTACAGTAAGGGGCTTGTTGCAGGAATGAGATCTTACGTGGCTGTGGGGCCAGCTGGACAGTGGAAGTCTAGAATGGTGGATCTGGAGGATCAGAGAGTTACTACCCAGTTCTGAAGCACTGGCGCAAGACAGAACTTGCAGAGAAATCTGAGAAGCTAAGAATATTCAGCCTCTGTAAGTGGGCCATGAAGGGGGTGTTTGTGGAGAAACTGAAGGGAATCTGTGCTTCTGTGTAGTGACAGCCTCTGTGAGTTTACCACCAAGTATCTGGTAGTGAACCAGGGGCCACTCTTGGCTGCTCTTCTAATATATTTAACTTGCAAAAAAAAAATGAGTAAAAACTGGCTTCTATTAACGTGATGCAACTATTTCTCAAATAGGTGAAAACACAAAATTCCATTTAACCCATGTTAGAGTTACCTACATTCATTCTTCTTTTAGCTGAACTAAGCCCTTCTTCGATGTTCTGCAACACAGATCCTGAGATTTAAGTTTGACCACTATTAACATACTATGTTAGAAAGTAGAGAAATAGGAAAGAAAAAAAGAAAACATAGGCACAGCCAAAAACAATATTTCTATACACAAACACAAAATATATTCCTATCAAAGCAAGGAATAAATATTCAGGACTACTATAATTGTTTCTGCAACTGATCATGTGATCACCATTCCTATTTATGACTTCCTTCATCTATTGTCATCGGCCATAAGCATGGATTGAGAGAGAGGAGGCATAATGACAGGAGTAGAAGTCATGGAGATCCAAGTTCCTTGCTCACAAGACTTACTGTGCCTCCAGGACCTGGTAGAGGCCAGGCTTTACATGCCACTTGGTGGTGGAGTGCTGTTGGGCATAGCCAACACTACAGCTTGATGGGGCAGCCAGTACCCTGAGCATGATGGGCACCTCAGTTTGAATAGTTCAGTTTTGCTAGGGCCTAATAGCAAGCCAGAAGCTGTTTCTCAAAAAGGAGAATAATTATATGCAGAGAATGGCAAGCTTTGCTCAGAATTCCAAGGATCTGAACTGAGGAGCCAGCCAAAGGCTCCATACAGCATCCCTGTCTGCCACAGCACTTTGATCAGCATGCATCTTCTGGGCCAGACAACCCGAGGGGCAATGTAGCTTTCTTGTTGTTGCAGTTATTTCTCTATACTCCTCTCAAAATGGGGAAGCTTTTGGGTTGTTGAGTAAATGGGTCAAAGTAGCAATCCTACATAGGTATATCACCTCCAAAATATTCTGTAACAATACTAGCATTCTGTTGATTCTTATTGGTAAGGGTGCCATATGTAGCAACTTGTGCTTACCCTTGGGAAGGATATCTTGTCTTGGCATAGTCCACACCTCTGGATTACTAGAAATTCACTGAGGTAGTAGACTTCCACATTTTGTGTTTTATATCCCACTGTCTGGCCCCATGCATCTTTCCAAGGTATTTTAGATGGTTGCTAGTTCCCTGCTTGCCCACAGGTCCAATCTATGTGAAATCACACACATACTCTCTCCCTGCAGATTGGCAACTTCATTTACTGCGCCCTCCCCCACTAACTGCTAAGTTCCAGGAATGTTGAACTTTTTACCATCCTCTAAAGATGCCATGCCCTTGCAGGTCTCCAGGTACCAACTGTACTCTGAATGTTCGATGACTATGCCCTGTCTTCTAGTAAATTTCTACTTTTTCTTCAAAACAGAGACAAAATTTCACCTCAGGAAAGCCCACCCCTCACCTCCCTTCACTGTGCTCCTATAACCCTCTTTTATTCCTTGACTGTGCATTTATCCCACTGTGTGAGAACTGCCTGCTTCCATGTGAGGGCTCACTAGCAGAGTCTGCCTTACTTCTCTGCCTCTCCCCCGACCTTGGCAGGCTTCAGTGTATTAGTTGGAGCTCAGTAAATATGTGCTGAATTAATCAAGTTTCCTTCTTGTCCAGTTGTCTTCAAAGTGACTGTGATCAGTGCAGGGCTGAGTGATCTTGACCAGTCCTTATTTTGAATAGGTAATATGCTTTATTTTCTTCTCATATGTGAATTTTATAATTGCATGTAGTCTATGTTTTACAGATGACACATGGAACTAAGATCCCCAGCATCCCTCTTCCTACAAAGATTTGGAAAATAAAATTTTACTGGATAATTAAACAGAAAAATTCACATATGATAATTAAACATAATTCACCTTATGTTGGAAGAAGGCTATGATCTTGTCTGTTAATATGTGGCTGAGGAATGGGTTTGCCCCAAAACTCACCCCCAAAAGTATAGACAGGTCAAATGATGGAGACAGGATTGGAATGTAATGATGATGAATATGTGCCTACTGTTCTAACATAATAGGTCTGAGAAATTATGATCTAGCATAGACAGAAGGCGGCAGAGGCCCTTGCAGCCCTGCCCGTGAGTACCGCCTGACGCTTAAACTGGAGTCCCCAGTGCCGCCATCAGACGAGTGCTACAGGCTATGGGAAACCGTGTCCTCATGCTCTTGCTTCACACCATTCTCACCCTTGTTCTCAGCCCACTGGGCAGAGCAAATAACCTTCTGGTTGTAATTTGGTTTCTGTCACATCATACTGGATGTGACAGTTGCAGTTCTTACTATGAATAAGTAAGCTGCGAGTGTGATGAACATCATGTATTAACCAAGAAGTATTCTGACCAAATCAACTCTCTGGGACTTCAGCTGAGACTCTGACCCAGTTTTGGCAGGCAGCCTGCCTCTGCCCCTGGGAACCTTACCTTATGCATCTCCTCTCAAACTGCGCTACGCATGATTACTTCTTAAGCATTTCTGTTTCTCTGCAGCCTCCCTTAGGACTCACACAGAATCTTAATATGTTATTTTCTTTTTAAAGTATCCACCTTGTCTCTTTGGATCAATGTTCTTCAACCCTTTTTGGCTAGTATGACCTTAAACAATGTACCCCCCGACACACATTTTTAATTGACACTTAACATTTTTTATCATAAATTTAAACTAATGCAAATAATATAGTTTCTGGTGCATTGGACATATTAATAAAGTATTAGTCTTTTAGATGTTTCTAATGAAGTCAAATAGCTTAGCAATTTGATTCTCACTATCATATATTTTCAAAATATTTAAGCCAGCTTTTATTTACAGTTGGACATTTTACATGTTCCTTTTTGCTCTTTATCTCATATTTCTATTCCATTTCTCCCAGAAAAGTTTAGCCTAATGTAATATATTTTTATTCCTGAAAGTATTTTGTTTATCATTCTAGCATAATTCTCTGCACTGTAGAAATTAAATTTTGCTTGTATTTTTTGTGGTCTAAGTCTTTAATATTCCAAATATCTTTTATTTTGGGTTACTGTTATTACCAGCATATTAATCAAAATACACATTTTATGAATAATTATTAAACTTAAAAAGTAAGAATTTTCTGGAAGTGCATCTTTTAATAAGATGAATGAGGCTGTATTTTTAAAAATCAGTTTATGTATTTGCATAATAGATAAATAAAGTAATATTGCTAGAAGGTTTAATACTAATCATAGTAAACCTTCTACTATTGGGACAAGACTTAACATCCATTCCTTTCCTGTTTTTCAGTGTTATAGCTCTGAAAAACCAGAGCACGAGAAACCGTGATCACATAAAGAATAGATGGGAATGGAAAGAATTTTGTTGTAGTAATGCCACTACATTTTTTGCCCTTCACCCAAGTTATATGCCAAAAATCTTGTAAAAATTTGGTCATCTATTAGCCGACAACTTTTGTCCCTTCCACCTTCAATTTTGTTAATTGCAAAGACTTGGAAACACTGTAAAATCATTGTAAAACAGTGGTACTCTTGGTACCAGCCTGAGTACTCTTCAGCTACTCAACACTCTTGGAAGTATGTTGAACTGTACCTTTGCTGAGTTTTACACCTGAGACAATGCACAAAGTTAGATTCAGGTTGGAACTGAGATGTGCCTTTCTTCTGTAAAGAGGATGAAGAGTGGAATGTGAAAGGGAAGATGGGAAGGAGGACCAGCCTGATATAGACTTGTTCTGAGTGGACTGTTAGGAAAGGTCTTTCCCTCTTGGGACTGGGTGTGAGGACTGGAGAATGGAGCTACTGAGTTCATCAGAGAGTTCCTCAGCTACTTTGGTATATGGGCTCTACCTAAAAGAAATTACCTGCTTCGATTTTTTTTCTCTTTTTACCTTTTGGGCTAATTTCTCCTAATTTCTATCTGTATTTTCTCCAGTTTAAGAGAATTGGACATATCTGTAGATAATTATAACCAGATAGTGAGACATTTAGTAGCTTGAGGGTATATAGGCTGTTTTCTACATGCTTAACAAATGTACTTATCCCACACTGCTTTGATTGGACATTCGATCAATTCATGCCGTGGATGTCTGTTCCTGCGTGCTCAGCATTCCTTCCCCTTCTATTAACAGCACATAATTTGGAGGAAAGGGAGACTGCCTGGCCAGTTCCCAGCCATTTGCTTTGGTGGGGCTGGACCCCCTCACTCCCCTCGTGTTTCTAACTTCAGGATGTGCAGGACACTTGGGCCAGAGCTGATGGGATTCCTGGCCGGAAGAGTGAGGTCTGGGGCTGCTGGAGGTTGCCACTGGGTGAGACCTTATTGGGTGTGACTCAGCCCAGACAGAAGCAGAGAGGTAGGACACAGCTGGAGAGAGACCTAGTTCCTATGATAGCCTCTGAGTTCACTGGTTCCAGTCTTCACCAACCTGCACCCAGACTCTCCAGTTCTGTCTGCCACTCCAGTCTGCCCTGACCCTGTAACTCAAACTAACTGTGGTCATCTTTTTATTTTTTTAGTTAAGGTATCATTGATATACAGTCTTATGAAGGTTTCACATGAGCATAATTGTGATTCAACATTTACCCATATTATCAAGTACCCCACCCCCATTGCAGTCATTGTCCATTAGCGTAGTGAGATGCTATAGAGTCACGACTTGTCTTCTCCGTGCTGTACTGCCTTCCCTGTGACCTACCTATATTGTGTGTGCTAATCAAAATGCCTCTTAATCCCCTTCTCCACCCCTCCCCACCCACCCTCCCCAACCTCTTCCCTTTGGTAACCGCTAGTCCCTTCTTGGAGTCTGTGGGTCTGCTGCTCTTTTGTTCCTTCAGTTTTGCTTCATTGTTATACTCCACAGATGAGTGAAATCATTTGGTACTTGTCATTCCCACCTGGTTTATTTCACTGAACATAATACCATCTAGCTCCATCCATGTTGTTGCAAAGGATAGGACTTGTTTTCTTCTTATGGCTGAATAGTATTCCATTGTGTATATGTACCACTTCCTCTTTATCCATTCATCTACTGATGGACACTTAGGTTGCTTCCATGTCTTGGCTATTATAAGTAGTGCTGCAATAAACATAGGGGTACATATGTCTTTTTGAATCTGGAATCTTGTTTTCTTCGGGTGAGTTCCTAGGAGTGGAATTCCTGGGTCAAATGGTATTTCTATTTTTAGTATTTTGAGGAACCTCCATATTGCTTTCCACAATGGTTGAACTAATTTTACCTTCTATGGTGGTCATCTTTAACAAGATTTTTTCTGCTCTATCACCAATGAACAAGTAAAAACTATTTTGCCAATATAGACTACTCTTTAAGGTATGTGTCTATGTTCTCAAATGCAGTGAAAAAAAATCGTCATTAATTTTCAGTGTGACTTATGTTTCTAAATTTTTATTTATTTTTTAATTGTGGTAAGATGGGGGAAGGCAGTAGAGTGCAGAGAAGACAAGTAGTGACTCTACAACATCTTACTATGCTGATGGACAGTGACTGTAATGGGGTATTTGGTGGGGACTTGATAATAGGGGGGAATGTAGTAACCACAACGTTGTACATGTGAAACCTTCATAAGAGTGTATATTAATGATACCTTAATAAAAAAAAATTGGGATAAGACACACATAACATAAAATTTACCATCTTAACCATTTATATGTGTGCAGCTCAGGGATTCCCGTTGTTGTGCCATCTGCACCATCTGGCTCTAGAACTCTTTCCAGCTTGCAAAAATGAAACTCTGAAAAAAGAACCCTTTTTTCCCCCTCCACCAAGCCCATGGCAGCAGCATTAACTGTATTGTAAGTGTAGAGGTCTGTGTGAGGCCAATACTTACGGGAAATTGCACTCCCAAACTTGAGACATTTATTGTGTCTCTTTTGCTGTGGCAAATCACATTTGGGGAAATCCAATAATCAGATTCGATGTTCATACTACATGTTGTTACAAAATCAACACTGAAATAAAATGTAGGTAAAATAACTCTGAATCTAGAAGTTGTTTTGTGTTTTGTTTTCTTTAGTGTGTCATCAATGTGTTACTACAGAAAAGGGCGATAACATTTTGTAAGAGCTTTCAGACTTTCTTTCGTCTTTAGTAGCTTTGGCAATCTCTAAAGTTTCGAGATTTAGTTTATGTTAATAAAATTTTCCTGTACAATGTTTATCTATTTATAAAGGTATTTATTTGGAATGGATGGGTGTATTGATTTCCTAAGGCTGTGGTTAAAAAAAAAAAATACGACAAACTGGGTGGCTCAAAGCAACAGAAATGTATTCCCTCCCAGTTCTGGAGGCTGGGAGCCCAATATCAAAGTGTCAGCACAGTTGGTTCCTTTTAAGGGAGATTCTGTTCTATGCTTCTCTCTTTGCTGCTGCTGACAGACAGCAATTCATGGCATTCCTGGCTTGGAGCTGCATCTCTCCGGTTTTTGCTTCCATCTTCACATGGGATTCTCCTTGCATCTCTGTTTTCTCATGGCTGTCTTCCTATAAGGACAACAGCCATATTGGATTAAGGGCTCACCTTACTGCAGTATGATCTCAATCAGTAATGACCCTATTTCCAAATAGAGTCACATTCTGAGGTACCAGGTTAAAACTTATCTTTTTTGGAAGGACACATTCAACCCAGTACAGTGGACCAAAGACGAGCCTGATGGTGGCTTATGTCTTCTGTAGTACTCTGACAGTTTAACATTTCTGGAATGGCAGGGCAAATAGCACAATGACCAACCCATTTCCTTAGTACATAGTAGGTACTCAAATATGTCCGTTAAGTGAACGTTGCCCCTGAGCAGCTGAGGACTAAAAGACAAGAATCTCAATTTTTGGCCAGGTGAATAGGTCAAAGCATGACTGCTTGCCACATAGGAATTGGGTTTTAGGCAGTTCTCAGAAAAGGAATACCCCTCATACTTTCCCCAGTTATTAAAATACATAAGCCTATTGGGAGGATAGAGGTCATTTGACCAACAATTATTTCCATTTTACAGCAGTTTCAGAAACAAAATATTTATCTTTTTAGTTTCATTTCAAGTGAAATTATGTTTTACAGTTTGAATACCTTTTAAGCCAAGGAAAGTAAGGGGGAAACAACTTTGTGTGTGTGTATACATACACACACAACACACACACACATATGTATATATACACATACATAGTATGTCCAAATGATGATACACATTATTAGGTTTTAATATATCCCCAAATTAATAAATAGCCATGAATCAATCGTTTGTGTTGCATGTGACTTCATAGATGTTTATGTCTGAAAGAATGCCCTTATTCTCTGAACCTTCTTCTGCTTTAGCCTTCTTTTTCTTTGTTTCCTTGTTGTTGCATGTATTTATTACTTTTCCTGTTTCTATAATTGCCTATTTCCTGTAATATCTCTTCAATTTACATGTATATTATGCTTTAAATGTGCAAAATGTGCAATAGTCCTGCCCACCCTAGTTTAAATTTATGTAATGAATATTAAAGAAGCCATGGACAAAATAATTGCTGCTTACTAATGAAATGGTTAATATTATAGGTGATTTTTATGAACTTCTCAGCTTTGTATCTTATTGCTTATACCTATGACATCCATTCATTTTTTTCATGTGTAATTCTTTCTGTTCTGCTACTTTTTAGTCAGCGAAAACAGGAGCCAGTGTGTTTGTTTTTTGAATACAAACACACTGTTTTTGAATACCATTCTAACATATTTAATGTTTAGTGTTGGATTTCTTTATTGTAAGTTTGGTCAACTTTTGGTGGTTTGTGTTTCAGGTCAAATGACACAATGAGAAGGAGTCATAAAAGCCAACAGCTCTCCTTCAGGAATTAGGATGGCTTCAGTTCCAAGGAGAATACAAGCCAGTTATAAACGGCTAAATGCTAGCTGTAGATACCTCTGGGAAATACGTTATGAGAATGTAATAGATTTCAACAAAATGTTTTTTGGACTAGAGTTTCTTAGATGTTATCATTATTCTTTAAGAATAGGTTCTGAAATAATGCACAATCATTCCAGAGTAAATGGGTTATTCTGGAATAACAAAGCCCCAAATCTCACTGGCTTAAAACAGCAGTGGTTTACTAGCTGCTCACATGACATGTCCAGAGGTTGGGGGAGACTCCTGCTCCTGGTAGTCCGTCGGGGTTCCAGGCTGAAGGAAATATCACCTGGAGATGAGCAAATGGCACACAGGCTCTCAAAGTTTTCACTTGGCAGTGATGCACATCATGTCCACTCATATTTCATTGGACAAACTAAGTCATACAGCCATGCTTGAATTAAAAGGGGGGTTGGAAGTGCAGTTCTACCATGTTCCCAGGAAGAGAACTGGAGTATTTCTGGATAGACCTAATGTTTACCATACCCTCAATAGCCAATGGGTACATAAAAGCAAAAGCAATTCTGGTTAATGGAAAAATTCCAACTTAGTACCATTGAAAAGAGACCCGTGTCAGTTGGCCAGACTTTGGAGATGTGTGGTAGGATCTCTTTTGCTATAGCAGCAATAGATATATGTATGTATATGTTATATATAGACATATGTACATATATATCTTACTTCTGCTTCACTATATTCCTGGCAGATTTTCTGCTGATACTTTATATTCACTTTTCCTCTAAGAACTGTGGTGATTTGTATGGCCAGGCACTCTTAAATTTCTTCTATTACAATATTCTTTTAAAATTCTGAAAAATTACAGTTGCTAATGAGTTCTCTAATCTAGATCCTACCTTCACTTTTGATTTCTCTCCACCTACATCTTTTTTTTTTAAGTCTCCGCCACATGATTTTTTTTTTTAAGTAAACTCTGGCCAGAGAATTGCATAGAATTCAGTTCTGCCACTCAGTTGTGTACATTTATTTAGGTGAATTACTAAACCTACATCTCCATGCCTCAACTCCTTTACCTATGGAGTAAAATAATAATTGTTCTTATCTCTTAGGGTATTTTGAGTATTAAATGACATAATGTTTACAAGTACAGAGCTACCTCATAAGGATATTAACTAAATGTTACACAATGCTTATTAGATGCCAGCCCATGTTCTAAGTGATCCACATAATACAGACCACTTAATTCCATAAAGACTCTATGTGGTAAATATTATGACCTCCATTTTATAGATGAGAAAACTGAAGCACACAGAAGTTAAATAACTTGCCCAGAGGCACATAACCAATAAATGAGGAACATAAATGCAATACCAGGCAGTCTGTGCCAAAGATCATGTTCTTAACCTTGGTGTTCAGCAGTGTATGGGACGTGGTAAATGCTCAAGAAGGTTTAGATTATTTTTATTGTATTAATATTATTACCACCTGTCTAAAATGAAGCTCAATAATTTTTTCATGGAAAAATTAAAACCTCTTCTTTCAGCAAACATGGTATTCGATAAAAATGCATGTATCCTTCACTAACCAGGTGCTGATACAGATTGAGCTGTGGACCCACCCAGACAAGTACCCAGCTAGGGTTCGCCTCCTGCCCAAGGAGCTGGGCAAAGCTGCGGCTGAAGCCCCGCTGGGCAAGCTGAATGTGCAGCTGACCAAGCTGACTGAGAAGCAGGCAGAGTACCTGGGCTTGTCCTGTGATGACCCCTTCAAACTTGATCACTGCCATTACTGAGAACCAGGCCTGCTCTGTTTTTTTTTTCTTTTTCTTAACGAAATTGTCATTGGTGTACAATCTTATGATTGTTTCAAATACACAACACAGTGGTGCAACATTCACCCACATTATCAAGTCCTCACCCCCTCCAGTGCAGTCACTATCCATCAACGTAGTAAGATGTTACAGAGTCATTAACTGTATTCTCTGTGCTGTAGTACCGTCCTGTGACCAACTTATATTATAATTGTGAATTAGTGTCAGGCCTGCTCTTTGTCTTTCAGCTGCTGTTCGTACTCAGGTCCCACCTCTCCTCTCCTAGAGCAGATGACACCAACTTTGAGATTTGTTTGTTTATGTTCCCTATCAATTCTTGGGGGCTGGTCACTCAGTGTTTGGTTTGCACTGCAGTCCTCATACTGTTCCAAGTGTGGCAAGGGGAATGAAGTACAACCTCAAGGCCTGGTCATGATGGAGGCGCACAGGAGATACCCACAAGAAACCATGAGTGCAGGGATTTGGGAACTGCTCAGTCAGTCCTTCCATACGCTGGAAGTCGGCTCTGGTGGTCACAAAGCCCTGTATTTTACCATGTAAGCCCTCACCTGGCCTGTGGACTTGATAACCAGGTGCTTGGTTACAGGTTCAGTGGTTCCTCAGACTATGACAGATGAGAAGGAGCTACAACAGAGGGTAGGGCGAAACTGTTGAAGTTTCAATGCTCTTGAGAACTTAGCTTAGTACTGGGCATTCTCTTAAATCTCAAAACAATTAGGTTGGTGTTTTCAGTCCTTGTTATTGTTTTCAGTCCTTGTTTTACAATGCTTAGAATATACTATTGAGGGACAGCCACAAAAGGACAAGAGAAGTGACAGTGAGAGGTTGAAAGAGGCCAGAGAATTATAAAAGCTGACATAGGTCTGCTACGTCTTGTAATATGATGGTTCCTATCATAACCCTGGATCAAAAAGCGATTAATTTGGTTTATAATGGTTAAATCATGTTTATAATGTTAAAAGAGAGTGGGAAGGTGGATGAATAAAAATTTTGGTCCCTAACAAAAAATGCATGCATTCTTTTAATATTATTTACACAGGAATGAAAAATAAATCTTAAGAGACACTGTGGCTTCTGTCAGGGCCTGTCCTGGTATGTCTTTGTCTCTCTCCCTCCTCCTTTTCTCATGGATCCCTCACTCTAGGGGAACCCAGCTGCCATGTCGTGAAGGTACTCACACTGTTCGTGTGGGGAGAAACTGAGCTCTCTGGCCAATAGCCGGTTAGAAACCGAGGACTGCCAAAAAGTGCGGGACCAAGTGCGGAAGCAGAACCTGCCCCTGGGTGAGGTTGCAGATGACTGAGGAACAGCTGGACTTCAGTTTCATGAGAAACCTTGAGAGACCTGGCTAAGATGTTCCCAGCTGCCTACCCCATGGAAATGGTGAGATAATAAATGTCTGTAGTTTTCAGCTGCAGGGGTAATTTGTTACACAGTAATACATGACAAAAACAGATACTGTTACCTGTAAGCGGGATGCTGCTCTAACAAAAACCTAAAATCTGAGATTTTTTTTTAAGTTGTTTGAGTCCTTTGCCTTCCTATGTAAATTTTTAAATTAGCTTGTCAATTTCCTTACACAGTTATGCGAGGATCTTGGCTGGGATTGTGTTGTATCTATAGAACATAGGAACCATTGTCACCTTACCAATATTATTCTTCCAATCCACAGCATGGTGTATCTCCTCATTTAATTATATGTTCTTTAACTTTTCTTAGCAGTATTCTGTCGTTTTAGGTATATATCTTACACAACTTTCATTATTTTTATTCCTGATATTTTTATGCTATCATTAATGTTTTAAAATTTTTCTAGTATTCACCACTGGTAAATAGAAATGAATGGGTTTTTTTAATGTTTTATTTTTTAATTGTTTTCAATTTTTCATGGCTTGTAAATAGAAATTCAATAAATTTTTTTTAATGTTTCCTGTGACCTTTTTAAATTTAGTTTTTGGCTTTTAATGCTTTACTAGATTCCACTGGATCATCTATTTAAACCATTTACTAAAATTTAAAGAGATTTTGCACCTACATTTTCTGTTAGTTCTCTCTCCTTGGTTTGTGTTTATCTAGTTTGGTATCAGAGTGATCCTGTCCTGATAAAATGGCTTAGGAAGTTTTCTCTCCTTTTCTATTTTATAAGAGTTTATGTAGAAGTTTTATTATTTCTTCCTTTGAAGTTTCATAAAATTCACCAGTGGCTTGAAGTTTTTGATTTGTTTAATGCTTACAGGGCTTTTCAAGTTTCCTTTTTCCTCTTGGGTCAGTTTTTGCAATTTTTATCTTTCAAGGAATTTGTCCATTTTACCCAGGACCTCAAATGTATTAGCATAAAGTTGCTAATGATATTCTTTTGTTAACTTTATATTGGTAATTTGTAAATTTTACTTTTCCTTGAACATTCTAACTAGAGGATTACCAATTTTACTGATTTGTTTCAAGGAACTAGCATTTATTTTCATTGATTTTTCCCTATTATTTTTTCAATTTCTATTTCATTAATATTCTTTATTATTTTCTTTCTTCTACTTACTTTGGGTTTAATTTTCTCTTTTTCTTTTTTAGCACAAAAGATTAGATTATTGATTTGAGTGCTTTATTTTTTTTCCAGTATTTAATGCTACATATATTTCTCTAAACACTTATGTGCATCCCACAGATTTTGATACTTTGTATTTTCATTTTCACTCCATTCAGACTATTTTCTAATTTTCTCTGAGACTTTCCCTTTGACCCATGGATTATTTAGGAGCACATTGTTTAATTTTAAAATATTTAGGGATTTTCCAGATATTATTCTTTTATTGATTTCTAGTTTAATTCTGTTATGATCAGAGAAAAAACAGGATGATTTCAGTTTTTCCATGTGTACTTTAAAAGGTTGTGTATTCCGCTGTTGTTTGCCAGGATATTCTATAAACGTTGGTTAGGGCAAATTGGTTGATAGAGTATTCAGATCATTTATATGTTTGCTGATTTCATTTTTTTTTTCTACTTGTTTTTTTCATTACTGAGAGAGGAGCATTGAAGTTTCTATGTATAATTGTGAATTTTCCTATTTCTCTTTTCCTGTCTATCACTTTTTGTTTTGTGTATTTTGAACCTCTAATTTTTAGGTACACACACATTAGGTTTGTTGTATATTATTGATGAATGGACTCATTGCTCATTATAAAAAGTCTATCTTTAGTCCTGGTAATTTTCCCTGTTCTGAAGTCTACTTTAGCTGATATAAATATGCCAGTCCAGCTTTCCTCTGATGACAATGGACTGAACTGTGTCCCTGCTCCCCAAATTCATACATTGAAGCCCTAACCCCTACTGCCTCTCAATGTGACTGTATTTGGAGATAGGGCCTTTAGACAGGTAATTAAGTTTAAATGGAGTCATATGGGTGGGCCTTAATCTAATATGACTGGTGTCCTCATAAGAAGAGGCAGAGACACCAGGGAGGTGCCAGCACACAGGAAAGGCCCTGTGAGGGCACAGAGAGAAGAAAGTGACCTGCAAGCTAGGAAGAGAAGCCTCGGGAGAAATCAACCCTGCTGCTACCTTGATCTTGGACTTCCAGCCTCCAGAACTGTGAGAAAATAGGTTTCTGTTGTTTAAGTCACCCAGTCTGTGGTATTTTGTTATGGCAGCCCAAGCAAAATAATACCATTTGATTAGTATTTTCATTGTTCATCGTTTCCCATCCTTTTATTTAAATTTATGTATATATTTAAACTGGCATAGATTGCATGTAACTGGGTATTCTATTTTTATAGCCAATCTGATAATCTCTGAGTTTAAATTAAAGGGTTGAGTCTACTTACACTAAATTATTAATATGTTGGATTTAGGTTCACAATTTTATTACTTTTCTTTTTGTTTCCTAAGTTTTTGCTCTCCTCTTCTCCCTTTCCTATATTCTTTTGGATTATTTAAGTACTTTCAATATTCTGTTTTACTTTATTATATTTTTAACTATTTCTCTCTCTTTTTTAGTAGTTGCTCTAGGGGTTATTAAGTGTAAGTGGTCTGAACACACAAGTTAAGAGAAAGAAATATGTTAATCTTCCTCTGTGACTTCCCTTGCAAATCAGAGGAGATTAATTTAAATGAGTCACTGTCATCTTAAACATTGAAATTGAGACTGATACTCTACAGCACACTGGGCTTATATAACACCAGTCACTGACAAAGGCAATGTGCTTGACTGATTTCCATCTCTCACTGACTTTTTCCAAGATCAAATCCAGTAAAAATACAATGAGAACAATAGGTTTCTGTCCAGCAGTTTTGTCTCAGCCAAAGTAGCAGCAGATTTAGGACAATATTAAGTCAAGTCCTCTTATTAATACCATTCTCAGACTTGAGAAGTTATATGGACTTTCATGGGTTTAGAGTTGAGTAGATGTGGAGATTATTTGTTAAAATAAAGAAGCCTTAAATAAATGGGAAAATATACATCTATGCATGAAATTATACAATCAAGTAAAGACATTAGTTTTCCTCAAATCAACTTATACTAAGTATAATACCAATCAAAATCAATATATTACATCTAATGTAATACCAATTCTAAACATGCTTAAGAAATAATATATTTATTATACTTTTTATAAGGAAGAGATACTGTGAAAGAAGAGCTAAATTTGATACCCTACCAGATATCAAGATATATCACAAAGGTATAGAAATCAAAATAGTATATTATTAGCACAATAAGAGAAATTTTAATCAATGGAAGGGAATAGAGAGCTAGGAACAGACCAGTGAGAACTTGGTGTGTGATAGAAGTAGCATTACAGACAAGAAGGATTGATAAAAAAGCCTTCCTTAATCAATTTTTTCCAATCATATTTTCATTCATGGAAAAACAATAACATTTATCAAAGTTTGCAGAACTGTTGTGAAAATCACAAGTATGTAAGGAGAAACAGATATACCTCCTGTTTCACTTATCATTTCCTTTTCTTTTCTTAAGCAAAGTGTTCTCCAAGAAAATTCAAAGACATCAAAGTTTTATCTAGTACATCTCTAACTTAGCTCTTTTTTTTACAGTAAATAACATATATCATGATGTTGTCTTTTCTCAAAATTGTTACCTGATTAAACAGTACAAGATTTGACATAATTTCAATGGAACTAAATTTTTTTCTCAGTGATAACTTTCTAAACAGGGTATGAACCTAGAACAAAAAGGTACAAATTGACTACCTGCTCTGCCTTTCCTGTTTTTTGGACTGTACTTTATTTCTTCACTTCTCGGGAATTTTATTCCATGACTATTGCTAGTGCACAATGGAAGAAAAATATTGTTATTTTGATGTCTACTAGTGCTGTAACTTTGATTTTTAACTTTTTAAATCTAAATTATGGACAAATTATTTACAAAGTTATGGCTTGAAACTATTTCCATGAAAAATCACATCTTATTTCATTACAAAAAAGACAGAAAATTAATCCTTAAATAAAATTCATTTGTCTTCTAAGAATAGCATTTCAGAGATTCAAAGAAATTAGAGGTGGAAAAATCAATTAGAGCTAATCTACCAGCTTGTCAGAGAGCATTGCTTTCTACAAAATATATTCTAGTTCTTTGTCCAGGTTATTTAAATGTTTCAAGGGATGGAACACTTGTTATATCCCTTTGAAGTCTTCCCTTTTATCTAATTGACCTTACCACGAATCTGTCTTTTTTTCCCCTTATTATCTAACATCCATGTTAGGTATTAATTCTGTGCTATTGCTTTTACTTATACTTTTTCCCCTATACTAATGCCCCTTCCCTTCCCAAATTCAGTTTTTATGCTCTCAGATATTTATAAGGACCTAATGACAGATGTTTATAATATAATAATAATAATCTCTTAAATCTAAGAGATCTTTTAGATCTTTTTCTTCATTTTCTCTTTCTATCTCAGACAAAATATTCTGTATTTCTCTCCCTTCCTCTCCTTCCTTCCTCTCTTCCTCCTCCTTCCCTCCCTTTCTTTCCTTCCTCCTTCTTTGCTTTCTTTTTGCAGACCTTGTAATGAGATGCATAAAAGTGGAAGATATTTGGGAGCAAGAAGTGGAGAAAGGAGATCATAAATTCTTTGCTTGATCCAGGAGACTATTTATTCTTTGCAAATTAGCAATATATTTGTTGTCTGTCTCTGGTAGAGTGAAGCATTTTTCTTTTGTAAAAGATTTCTGGCTCTTTTACAACCTCTTCTGTCTTTCAGCATTCCTCATCGCAGGTTTTCTCTTTTCTAATTAATTATGTTTATGTGAATTTCCAATTGACTATTTTTCCAGGTTGTGCGGTGTTACTTATGTTGTACCCTTTGAACATGAAGGTGAAAGTTTTCCTCAATTTATGAGATTTAAATTCTTGCCCTTATCTGTGCAGATGATTATTTGTGAGACACCATGCCTGTTGGAATTAAATTTCTACTGTCTGAAGATAAGCAAAACAAAGATTTTGGGCGGTGTGGCAGGATATCATATAGGCAGGCAGGGAGATTGCCCTGAGCAGAAGAGCATAAATTCTTTGTACCCAAAGCCAGTTCAATAAAATGCCAGTGTCTGCAGTAACAACTCTTGGTGACCTGAGGGAAGGGCAGAGATAAAGAGCATGAAGAATTTTATTGTGTGCTTTTGTGCTCATAAAGTGAATATCTATAAATTCCTGTATTGAGCCCATTCATTATCATTGTTTAAGAACTATGGAATAAGTGTTTATAAAATTTACTAAATGTATTTTTTAAATAGTGAAAATATACATAGAAATTTAAATAGTTTTTTCTTCTTACAGGAGGCTGTCAGTACTTAAAAATACCTGTAATGGAATTCTCTAGAAAAAGGACCATGTACTACCTTTTACAGAGTTACAACATCTCAACAGATAAGAGCTTAAGCTAGTTAGGGAAGGAAATGGCCTTGCTCAAATCCTGCCTGTCTTTCACTAGCTATGTGACCTTGGGAAAGTTAATTTACCTCCTCTGTGCCTTAGTTTCCTCTGTTTTAAAATGGTTATAATAGCCTATTTGAGGAGAAATTGAGTTATAAATGAAATAAATTGAGTACCTCTTCAACACCTAGTGTTGGCAAAACTGGACAGCTACATGTAAAAGAATAAAACTGGATTATTGTCTAACTCCATACACAAAAGTAAACTTGAAATGGATAAAAGACCTGAATGTAAGTCATAAAACCATAAAACTCTTAGAAGAAAACATAGACAAAAATCTCTTGAATATAAATATGAGCAATTTTTCCTGAACACATCTCCTCAGGCAAGGGAAACAAAAGCAAAAATAAACAAAGAGGACTGCATCAAACTAAAAACTTCTGTACAGCAAAGGACACCATCAGTAGAACAAAAAGACACCCTATATGGGAGAATATATTCATAAATGACATATCTGAAAAGGGATTAACACTCGAAATATATAAAGAGCTCATGCACCTCAACAAACAAAAAGCAAATAATTCAATTAAAAAATGGGCAGAGGATCTGAAGCAACATTTCTCCGAAGAAGAAATTCAGATGGCCCACAGGCACATGAAAAGATGCTCCACATCGCTAATTATCAGAGAAATGCAAATTAAAACTACAATGAGATATCACCTCACACCAGTTAGGATGGCCAACATCCAAAAGACAAACAACAACAAATGTTGGCAAGGATGTGGAAAAAGGGGAACCCTCCCACACTGCTGGTGGTAATGTAAATTAGTTCAGCCATTGTGGAAAGCAGTATGGAGGTTCTTCAAAAAACTAAAAATAGAAATACCATTTGACCCAGAAATTCCACTCCTAGGAATTCACCCAAAGAAAACAAAATCCCAGATTCAATATGTTCAATGGAGCACTACTTACAATAGCCAAGACATGGAAGCAACCTAACTGCCCATCAGTAGATGAATAGATAGAGAGGAAGTGGTACATATGCACAATAGAATACTATTCAGCCATAAGAAGAAAACAAATCCTATCATTTGCAACAACATGGATGGAGCTAGAGGGTATTATGCTCAGGGAAATAAGCCAGGCAGAGAAAGACAAGTATCAAATGATTTCACTCATCTGTGGAGTATAAGAACAAATTAAAAACTGAAGGAACAAAACAGCAGCAGACTCACAGAACTCAAGAATGGACTAACAATTACCACACATAATGTAGTGGGGGCGGGGGCACAGGGAAGGCAGTATAATGGAGAAGACAAGTAGTGATTCTATAGCATCTTACTACGCTGATGGGCAGTGACTGTAATCAGGTATGTGGTGGGGTCTTGATAATGGGAGGAGTCTAGTACCCATAATGTTGCTCATGTAATTGTATACTGATACCAAAAAAAAAATATGACATGCTCTGAACAAGTAAGTGAGCAACTAACGTGTACAGTGGATTCAAGGAAGAATCTTGGCCTTTGAAGAATGAGTATGATTTTGAAAAGTGGACAAAGCAAAGGAGGTAGGAGTGGGTTAATGTGTGAGGCAGGGAGTGTATTCCAGGCAAAGGGAACAGCATAAGCAAAGGCCCGGAAGCATGGCAGTTCATGATGTTTGCCAATATGTGACCAAGTGTGAGTGAAACATCATAGGGTGAGGAGTGGGGGAGGGAAAAAGACCTTCTTTCTATTTTTGGTGAAACCCCTATTATACGAGTTTGCATTGTGACAGGGCTGTACCTTCCAACAAGGAATCTGAAGGGAGGTAAACATTCCCTCTGCTTCTGGCTGCAGAGGTATGGCATGTGACTCTGGATATTTCCACCTGTGGCTTGAATAGGGAGAATGTGATTCTAAGTTACAAAAACTCAGGAACAGTGGCCCCAGAGTGTGGCCAGTGCCATAGTGCCATTGGTGACATATGGTACCATAGTCTGATCGGTGTTATTTACAACCAGCCTTCCGTAGATTTGGACTCTTCTGTGAACCAGTTCTCCATTTGGGTGTCAATGCACTGAGCTACTGACAACCCTCCTGTAATCTTTTTTTCTGGATAAGTTAACTAGTGAGGGTTCCTTCACTTTGCAATTAAGAAGTAGCTCCAACAAAAGAATTTAATCTTTTTGGTTTGTTATCAGTGTTTCCTAAATTGTTCAATGAATATCAAATATTTCTGTAATAAAACACTTTTTATTTAATGTAAAATCAAATGTGAATGTGATATTTGTATTCAAATACTTTCAAAAAGTATTTGAAAGTAAAAAATGTATTTAAGTTGTTAAAAAAAAGACCCACATAGAGGCAAAAGGATAAATTAGATAAATAATCAAGTAGTAAAAATTTTAAGGTCATGTATATTGAATGCTTATCTATGAGCTGGGAACATTCTTACCAGCTTTATGTGCATCATCTCATTATATACTTTCAACAACACTAAGTTGCACATGCTATGATTATCAACATTTTCAGATGAGGAAACTGAGGTTGGGAAAGGATAACTCACTTTCCCAAAACTCTCAGTAGGGTTGTGGTACAGCCAGGATTTGAACCCAGGTAGCCTGAATACATCATCTACACTCTATGGCAGCATAGATGAGCTGGTTACCACCTTTCCCTGAGGGAGTTGGCTAAGCTTTCATAGAAGAGATAATACCTGAACTGGGCCTTAAAGAATAAGCTGGATTTTTCCAGGTAAGGAAGACATAAAAGGGTCAGTTAAGAAAGGTGTGTTCAAGGGCAGAGATGTGCAAGGACACTCTTTGTTCCAGGAATGCCTCATGGAGTATTGGTTGCTGATGGAGGGCATACAGTGGGGAGGTAGGGGTTGTGCAGGGAGAGTTATGGCCTAGAGGAGGGGCAGTTGAAAGGGAGGTTGTAGTAGAGGCTTCCAAATATAGGTTTGAAATGGAATGGGGGATTGGTCATGTGAGTCCTTCAGTTTAGTAGTTAAGTTTTTATTCTTGAGCCACAGGAAGTCATCAGTGGTTTTAAAGGAGTTGAGTTATGTCATCAGCATCTTTTTTTTTCGAAGGCTCACCCTGGCTGCAGCATGGAGGAAGGGCTTAAATTGGGAGTGAACAGTGTCACCCGGGTTGGCAAGCAGGATACTGAAATAGTGCATGAAAAGCCAATGAGGACAATGGAAGTGGGGACAGAAAGGAGGGCTAGAGGAATCAGCAAGACATGGAGAGGGTCCATCAGACAGGAGGCCTTGCTGGTGCCCCTGAAAAATCACTAGGTTGTTGATCATCTGCCTCCTATCTGTGGATAGGATTGGTCCTAAATTTGGGGACCACAATTCATTAATGAGAAAGGGGTCCTTTCTTAGTGTGAACAAAGAATTTTACCAAGTCTTATTTCTGGAAGGAGAGCAAGTAGAATACTCATTTCTTTTCTTATATGAGATAAAAATCACAATCATTTTCTATTATTTACATTTTTCTGTGTAGAGTGTTATTTAAGAGTACCAGCTCAGGGCAAATGTGTGGGCTCAAATACCAGTTCTGCCACTGAATGTGTTGTGCCTTCAATTAGTTATTTCACATTCTCAAGCTTCACTTTCACTACGTGCCTTCAATCAGCTATTTCACATTCTCAAGCTTCACTTTCACTACCTGCAAAACAGGGATAACAATAGTACCTTACAGGATAGTTGTGAGGATTAAGTTAAATAACCTGTGTAAAACGCTAGCCAGTATCTGGTACATGGTAAGCACTCAGGAAAGGTTAGCTATTCTGTAACTAGTAACTTGTGATGAGTTTGTACTTTGCACCTCTGCATTTTGACATTTACTGGACTATTTTTTCGAAAGGGAAGGTATTTCCCAGCTCTCTAAATGTCAGAGAATTAGCAAAAGAAACATATGTTAATCAAGATAAGAAGGTAGATGGGGCTTAGAGAATTTATCTTATTGTAGGCATGAATTTTGCAGTTATTTTGTATTTCACTTTGATTTCCATTTTGTTCAAGTATCTTAAATCAGTACAGTGGCAAATCGTAACTGATATTTTGTAATCATTACCATTCCTTTGGTTTAACCTCAAACAGTTCATATACCACATGATCAAGCAAAAATAGTAGTGGCTCTAAATGTTGACTCAAAGGACTTCTTGATGACTGGAAGTTCTGAAGAATTTCATACCACTTAAATGAAATACTGAATGCCTAGTCTCTGGTTATCTTAGAAGTGGTTGGATAGGTTGCATAGTGGTTGGGTAGATCAAGGACTATTTAAAGACTAATGACTTCAGAAGTAGGAACAAGTAATAGGATCTCTTTTGTTACCACCCATTTTGTACTCTATTACCTACAGACTGAAAAAACAGCATTTTTCTATAGTGTAACACTCTGTATAGTGTTTGTGCAAAAAGGAAATACATTTTCCCAACAGATTAGAGTGTCAAAAAATCAGTGATTTGTCTGTTAAGAATTCATTTATTATCTCTTTGTGTCACAGAGGAGTGAACGTCCTCTGAACCTCTTTAAAATCTAAGTTGGTCCAGACTTGATTCTAGATAGCTCTCTTAAGTAGCCTTCCAACTAAAATTCCTTGAATTTGCCTTTTCTTTTTCCCTTTGATTTAAAGGAAGGTAATTTTTACCTTCACATTTTTATAACTATGCTCTTGGAATATTCTTGGAATATTTCATTTCCTTGGAAAACAATTCATGGGTGAGTCAGCATCAGGGAAGAGAGAATCCACCCACGATATCAAAATTGCATGAGGCAGTGAAATGACAAATGATTGTAAACTAAAATGAAGTATAGAGAAACCGATTACTTATTTATAAAATGAGTGCGCGGTGGAAGGCTTTTTGTAGCTGAGCTACCGTGCCTTTACATATTTAGCAAGACAAGAGGGTAGCTGGGAGTCCTCCTCATACCGCTTTAATACTGCTATCACAGTAAACGTCCCTTTCAGTAAAGGAGAAAGAAGATGTGTATCTGGAGGCTGAGGAAGGACGATAGCAAGCAAAGGAAGGTTAGAGCCTTTGCTTCACTCCCCCACAACCCTCCGCCCATCTTCTCTGGAAATAATTAATTAGGGGAATTTCCTCCTGCAGCCACGAAACGTTCAGTGGCCGTTTCCACGTCACTATTAGGGCAGCCAGGGACTTTGTTTTGCAGGCGGTGACTTCTCGATTCCTCCTGTGGCTCCCTGTGGGACGCCGATGTCGGCCTCCACCCCAGGAGGAGCCCGGCGACCAGAGGTCTGGGAACGTGGGAGCGCAGAGGCGGTTCCTGGGTGAGCGCGGCAGCCGGGCCAGTTTCCGGAAGGCTGATTGCATCAGGTGTGGAGCTGGGCACCTCCTCGGCCCAACCTGGCGGCCATTGCGCCTGCGCGCGTCGCCCCGCCCCGCTGCAGAGAACTCCACCGCGGGTTTTCCTCTGAGTCAGAAAGAGACCGAGCCGGGAGCGGCGGACGCAGCTGATTGCCCCCTACCCTCGAAAGCGGAGTGGCCGGGCGGGACTCCTGGGGAGCCACGGGGAGCTGTGGAGTCCGAGGCAATAAGAGTGCCGCGGAAAGAGAACCTGCCTGAAGGGCAGGAGGCTGGTCCCGTCGCGTCTCTGCTGACAGGGTCGGGGGTGGTGGTGGTGGTGGTCTTGGACTAATTTCCTCACCTTTTGGGCCTGAAGGACCTAGACTAGAGCTAGAAGGCTTTCCGTTTCAGAGTTTGCATTTTCTCAAAGTGGGCTAAACTGCAGCGCCTGAATATCCCTGGTCCACAGGCTCGATAGGCAGTTCTTGGGGTGCAGAGACAGCCTCAAGGGCGAGCACTTTAATGCATTTATAGAGATTTCTCAAGTGACACTACTGTTTTTCAGTAGTAGAGCAGAAATGAAAGACAAATTGTTGGCATCCAGAGGGGTCAGAGGGATTGTTCATGGAAGAGGATTTAGAGGTGCAAATGCCAGAAACCCCTCTTCCACAAGGCAGCTTCCCTCCACCACATATTCCTTACAACCTTATTCCGAGTTTTCGTTACGCTCCTGGTATACACTCTTATACACATCTGATAAATTTACTCTCCGTGCATTCTCCATGTTTAAGTAATGTTTTTGGGTGATTTGATGGATTTCTGTCCACCCTGCTAGACTAAGCTCTAAGAGCAGAGGTCTAGGCTTTTTTTGTTCACTGATAATCCCAGGTTTATTCTACGACCTTAAGGATCCTCACTTTATTCAAGATGTTTCAAGCAATAAAGTGATGCTCCGCCCACCCCCAATCGCTTAGAGTCCACACATGAAGAATGAGGACTGGCCAGGTATGAGTTTATTTGAGGGAGCAGTGCATTCTGGAGGTTGGGGAGGAGGATGAGTGAAGAGGGGTCACTACTTTGTAGACACTATAAATTTACTTTTGCCTAATCCTCCTGAGATGGGAGGTAAGGCTGTGTGTATGTGTGGAGTAGTGGTTCTCAGAGTGTGGTCCTGGGTCAGCAGCAGCACCTGGGAATGTGTTAAGATGGATGCTTGGCCCACCTCAGGTCTACCCATTCAGAGACTCTGGGCACAAGACCCAGTCATCCGTGTTTCCGTAAACCCTCCAGGTTAGCAGCTGGCTCAACTTTGGCAACCACTGCCCTGGTGACTAGCAAACCTAAGGATGCTTTGGGGATGTCATTGTCTGGAGCAGAGCACTGATTGCCACTTACCGAGTAGCCATTCTTTTTTATTTTTATTTGTTTCCTTTTATTTTTTGTATTAAGGTATCATTGATATACAATCTCATGAAGGTTTCACATGAGCAACATTGTTATTAGAACATTCATCCGTATTATCAAGTTCCCCCGCCCCATCACGCACACCCCATTGCAGTCACTGCCCATCATAGTAGTAAGATGCTGAGTAGCCATTCTTATCCGGACATGGCTTGTCTAGGGGTGAAAAGGAAATCATGATTTCCCCCTTCCTGCAGGTGTGTTTCTCCCCTGAGGTTGTCTTGCTGTGATTTTCACATCAAGGAATGGTGTGTGTGTGTGTGTGTGGAAAAGGAAGTAGAGGGAAGCAGAAGGTCTTGTCTGTAAGTTGCAGCTGGGCGGGTGTGGGCATCTCTCATCTGGGTACATTATCCCATTATAAGGGAGTGAAGACACGTAGGAGAAAAGACCAGCCAGGCATAAGGTTACTCAGCTGCCTTTTGGTGCGACAGATGTCAGGCCACATGGAGAAGATACCCAGCAGCACTGCGACTCCCGGCCTTTGGGTCTCCACACCCTGGTCCCATTGCCCCCCTGCCAGCTTCCCAGACCCGTGGTAGGAGCGTGTGTCCCACAGGTCCCGCAGCCTCGGCCTGCAGGGGTCGCCCTAGGAGCGCTGTCTGCCCCTCCTCCCCTGCCCCCTCCCCCGGCCCCGCCTTTCTCCCTTTCGGCCCCCGCCCGGCCGGGCCCCTCCAGCCTCAGCTCGCGCAGCCGCCGCCAAAGCCTGGAGAAGTGGAATCGCGCCGCTGCCGCTCCCTGCGCGGGACTCGCGAATCGGCACTGGGCATGCTCAGTCGCCGGAGCCCGTCCTGGTCTCAAGTAGGAAGCTCGAGCGCTGCACCCGCTGCTGATCCAGGCGCTCGGGGGAGGGCGAGACTGGAGAAGAGCTGCCGGGCTCGGAGCCGAAGTGAACGCCGCGCGCACTGCCGGTGAGCCTCGCTTTCTTCCTCGCCTTTGCCCGGGATTCCTGGGCGGCGCGGGCTTGCTGGCGAGAGACCCGGGCAGCGGCAGGGCAGCGGCGTGCGGCGAGTGGCCGCGCGTAGCCCCGGCGGCTGTTCCTCTCCTCCCGGCCCCGGGGGCTCTGCAGCCACTGTCGCCTGCCCAGCCGCAGCCACAGCTGCAGCAGCTACCGCCGCATCTGCAGCAGGCTTCCGCTGCGGAGCCCCGTGCGCCCTGCGCCCGTGCCGCAGGGCCGGGTGGCACGGCGTCTGCGGGCTCACTCCCTGACTTCCATCCCTCCTGCTTCCCGGCGTCTTCTTTCCCTCGGCAGCCCGGGCTTGGCAGGGCCTGGGGCGGGGGAGACAGGGCTGGAGGGGGTGCACCCGGATCGGGGCTGCGGGGTAAAAGAGAGGGTGGGCGCCGGCGGGGAAGAGCGCACACCCCCTTGTCCTGGCACCGGCCTCTGCTGTGCGGCTGGGCTCTTCCTCCCGGAGCGGCAGCGCGCGCCTGCCGGGGACTTGGAGAAGGCGCTGGCTCCTCCGGGGTTTAGAGACTAGCCGCTGCGAGATCAAAGGGGGAAAAGTTCAATTTCCCCCTCGGAGGCAGAGAGCGTTTTAGCTAGAAAATGGCTGTGCGTAGGGGACCGAGTTAGGGAAGCTGGCCACTGGGTCCCGAAAGCCCCTCCGCTGCTCGCCGGGCAGAATGGAGGGTTGAAGACTAGAAATGACATTTGTGCCATGAAAATATTACTGGACGGACGGAGGGGTGCGGAGTCCCATAGAAACAATAAAGGTCGGTGAAGAGATCTAGAACTGATCTCAGGGGCGAAGGGCCGAGGGAACGTAGAGCTTGGGGAAAACAAAATTGGCGAAATTAGATTTAGAGTGGTGGCCGATTTGTAGTCAAGTTCTGCGCAGTTTAGAGCCACGACTGTCACAAACGTTTTTGGATGGCTGGGGCGTTGAGGAGTGTGGGGGGCAAAAATCGAGAAGGCCAGTGTTGGGCGCTCCGACAAGACTGCTCTCTGAAGGCACAGTTTTGTCTGAGTCCCTCAGTCACTGGCTTTACCTTGCGCCCGAAGACTTGGATGAAATACAGCGTTGTCATAAAATGATGCCAACAGTGGTGTTTGAATTCCAAGAAATGAGGAAACTTTGTGAGATTGGTGATTTAAAAAACAAACAGTGGCATCCTGATCTGTTGTTCTGGATCTGGGCCTCTTAAATCTTTGATTTTCGTTTTCCTTGTCTTGGATCTGTATTTCCAATCTCGTCTTCAATAGCCATGATAATTAGAAGTCTTTGAATTGGTGGTGGTGGCCTTTGAGGAGCAGACAGAATCCTTAAAGGGGGATTTCTGTATAACTTCGGAGGCAGCTTTGTTGTGTTTCCAGTTTATAGCTTGAAAGCAATATTTGTTCAGCAATTGTTTATGGTAACTTGTGGATTCCTGGAAATGGTACTGTTTCAAAAGAATGGCATTTGTCAAGAGGATGAGGAACGGTCCACACTGGGGGAAACTCAGAGTGAACACAGGTGGCAGTAGAATACAGTGGGCTGGTAGAACACCAGGGGAGAAACAGATGCAAGATTTCTAGTTCTCCACTTTTGTATAAGCTTATTGTGTGGCCCCCAAAAATTACTTAGGTTCTTCATAAACTGGGGATGTCTCTAGGTATTTGCACAGAACTGTTGAGATCCTTTTTCAGAGAAGGTGTTTATGTTATAGCTTTATTGTCTTTTCCAATTATGCTTTTAACTAAATAATTCACCCCCAAAGAGCCAGCACCATTCAGCACTTTCTGAAACTTATATAAAGTGGTAGTGGAAAAGCTCCATGAGTTGGAGTGTAAAAGACTGGTGTTTCACACTTAACTGAGTAATATGAATACTGACTACAAAATTATTTAGGAAGAGTCTACTAAAATATTGCAGAAGTTCACCTTAAAAGACTTACTGTTACTCTTTTTATGTCATGTTACATCTTTCTGATGACTATTTTCTTTTCCTTCCACCAGAGAAACAACAATAAACATTGAATTATTTTTTTTTCTGTTACAGTAGGAGTTAGATTTGCCATAGTATTAGAACTGTGTTATATTGACTATGCTGATTTCAGGATATCTAAATCTGTCTTTTAAGAAAAATGGAATGTTGTCTCTCTATGCCTTTTTCAGTTGCACTTTTAAAATAGATGGTACCCCAGTGATATACCACTTAAAGTTTTCCTGGCATGTAGGACAGACTTTTAGATAAGTATTCTCAGAAAAGGGTGATACTTATTTTCCTACCCTGGGTTAAGGAAACTAGCATTTCTCAAACACTTACTATGTGTCAAGTCTGAAATTAAGCTCCTTACATATATTATATGTTAGCATATTTCACATAAATGTCAGCTTCCTAAGAAAACCCCTCTGAGGAGGTGGACAGTCCTTGGATTGCATAGCAATAGAACTTTAACTTTTTATCTCACATGACAATATTTTGTGCTGGTTTTATTATTATTCAATAAGCATTCTCCTGTAAACCATTTTTGATTTGTTATTTAGAATTAGGTTGATTGGAACAGCATGTCTTCAAAGTGATTTGAATGTTTTAAAGAAGCTTCCATCCATATTTAGAAACTGTTCGTGTTCATTTATATTCAACAGTGTTGTACTACCAACAAATAAATGTAAGGAAGATAAACCCAGATTACCCATTTTACTTTTAATGTGTTGTTAGTACATATTCTGTATGTTGATATGTGTTGATGGCCAATAAATTGAAAGGTTTTTTTCAGAGCCTGGGTGACAGACTCTCCATAATAAAGCATCTGGTGGGATTTGGTGGCAAGACCATCAACGGGGAACTCCCAAGACTTGCCTGCTGGCCAGGATCTTCCACTACTTTAATTTGCTGTGTGATGTTGGCAAAGTCAGTTTATTTCTCTGGGCCTTAGTTTTCCCATCTGTAAAATGAGACACTGCTATAGAATTCAACCTCTGGGTTCTTCTTGTCCCCTTGAGGAGGTCTATGATACAGCAGAGGGGACCTCAATAGAGCATTAGATGAGGCTGATTTTGTATTTTACTAAGTCTGGTCTGTCTTGCTTATTTGAATGCCCCCTTTTTTTTTGGCCCATTTCTACTTCTCTTAGTTTTTGTTTGTCAAAAAATGGTTAACATAAAATTAACTCTCTGTGGCCCTGCCAAGTCTAGGTAGAGATAAGGTAATGACTGGATTTGGGTCAAGAGCATTAGATCCTGGAAACTGTTTTATAGCATCTCCTGAGGAGAGACTCTGCTCTTGGGCACACGGATGACCCGAGAAAGAAGCCTGTGCAGGGGCTGCAGAAGAGGGTGTCCGGTGCCTTGGCTGCGAGGCTTTCCTATGTGAAGTTTTGGCAAGCCTTTCCCATGTCCCTGGCCTCTCTCTTCAGCCCGTAGTCTCTGGAATAAAGTTATCATTATCATTTCATGTTAGTGCCCTTGCTGAACTGGCTGGGTGCCTGTGGTCAGCTGTTGCGGTGGCAGGAGTCATGGCCATCGGGACGTGCCTGCTGCTCATCGTTGGAAAGATCATGAACTTTTTTTTTTTTTGTGGCAAATTATGACAATGGGGCAGAGAGCAAAGGAAACCAATCCATTTGGTGTTTGTAGCATACTTTGTGTTTGAGATGCTTACAAAACAGCCTCTTTAGCCTTTAAGTGAGGCAGGTGAGGAGAAGGCAGAGTTGTAATCTGCTTTTAAATAATTGATAATTAACAGATGTGAGTCTAGTGCTTCTGATCATAACCAGGCTCCAGGGTTGCTGGGCCTCTGGTAGGAGTGGGGCAGTAACTCTAGACATGAGATGAGAGCTGTGAGGGGTAGAGGCATAGAAGGTAGAAAGTCATGTTATCATGACATGACAGAAGTAAGAAGCCTGGATCAGTTTAAGGGTATTAGAGGCCTTTGGGTATAGGAGACATTCCCTTTCTGCATAATCTTATTTTCATAATATTTGAATCTTAACTTGTTTTCAGAGGACTGAAGAAATACCAGGACAGGCATTAACTTTTATCATCAGGAAAAAAGTCCCAGTGTATTTGTGAGTATATAAAATGTACAAATTCATAAGGACAAACATGGAAAGAGAATATGCAAAAAAATGAATGGTATGGAATTATCAATTAAGGTATTCCTTTATTGTTTGTTAATGATTTGACAGTAGTTATAAATGAAGTGAACCATTCTGTCCTTTGCCTCTTGTGGAAATTTTGCAAAATTTTGTCTCCAAGGTAAGAACTGAGGTTTTGCAAGTGTAACTCTACTGAGAAGTATGCTTCAGGAATGCTTGGAGTGGAGGAAGAGTGGTTTTGTTTTTTCCTTTTGCATTTGAGAAAGAATGCAGTTTGGGAACTCAGCTAGGAGAAGTGTTCATTTAGGAGGATGAGGTTGGAGAGAACTTGCAGGGAGCTCCAGAGAGTGAAGGGAAATGCTGTTGTTGAAGAAGGAAGGCTTGGCATGATGGGTGGGATGGGCTGTAGCATTTCCAAAATTGCTGCCCTAAAATCAGAGCTTAGTTTCCACACAACTTAAAAGTACCTGAGTGTCTACTAAATGCAAAGTACAGTGTTGGGTCCACGGGCCGTTGTCTATTGGTGAAATTTTTGCTGCCCTCATCAAGATGACCATGACAATGGCGTGAATATTTCAAATGTGTTCAAATTAGAAGATGTGTCCTTTTCCCTGACATTATACCCTTGTAAGATTTCTTTTATGAATTGATGGGAATATTTTTTATTTGGCAGCTTAATGGTCCATGAAGTTGATAAGTCTGGGAATGCAGGCCTGCGAAGCAGAGAGCCTTGCTCCTGGGATCAAGTGAGGAATGGAGGCCAGGCCAAACTGGAGCTTGTGGGTGGGCTGATGGGACCTCTGGGCCTTCCAGGAATGTAGAGTCACTGGTACAGACCCAAGGTTCTAGCAGCTGATTTTGAAAGAAGCTAATTTTGAAAGTGCTCTGGGAACCAGAATATTTTTGAATTATAGCCCAAGAATGACAAGGGAAGTGCCAAGGTGAAAGATGAGTGTCTGGGAGAGCAGAAAGGACAAGTGATTGAATGTGAATTTTAGCAGACAAGGCTCAAAACGACAGATCTTTGTGTTTGTGTTTTTGCATGCAGGCCTCTTTCTGCCAAAATAACACTATTTTAGCAACTTGGGGTTGGTGATTCTAGGAAATGCTGATGGAATCAAAGCCATAGAACCAGGAGTTGTTCGATAGCCAGCTTGATTTGCACCTCAGCAGTATCATGCCCTCCTGGACAAGCCTTGATGAACTGCTAGAGGAAGCTTAAGAATAATTTGCTCATAGAATTGCAAAACTCAAATATTTCCTGAGTTTTAAATAGTAGCTTAAGAAAATAATGTATTTTCAGGTAATACTTCAAGACTCTGTGCTTAGTGATGTCTCATCTCACTGGTCATAATAATGTATCATTAATACCACTTTGAAGCTCTTATTTTGTGCCAAGAGTTTTATAGCTGTTATCCTATTTAATTTTACAGAACACTGTAATGCTGTTCCCATTTTAGAGATAAGGGAACTGAGTCCTTTTCCCTAAAGGCTGCCCAATGAATAATGATACTTGCCCTAGAACTGTAGTCAGTACAGAGGAGTCCATGCATTGCTGAAGGACAGGATGAAGAAATGACATTTGTTAATTAAGGGTCATCTGTGTAAGGGGTGTTGTACATTTAGCCCTTTGGAGTACCTCCTTATTTCCTCTTTTATGGGTGAGGAAGCAAAGGCTTGGAAAAGGTAAAGGACTTGCCCTATCCTGAAACAAAGCCTGTGTTGATCTTTCCAGTACACCATGAAACCTTCCTAAATTCAGCATTTGGGGAAAAGGTGAAAGTTTCACCTTTCATCCACTTTCAAAACAGATGTTAACCAAAATCTGCATATTTAGTGGTGGAACTATTTCCTCCAAATTATGGCCCCAATGTGCATTTCTTTCACCTGAACACAAATTAGTAGTAGGAAAATCCAAATGTAATTTCTAAATATGTCTGAAACTAGGGGTTGCTGTGTTGAATCAGAGCAGAGTCATCTAGAATGTTTCCATTGTAAATAAAATACTCCAAAGTCTGATTAGTTGGCGTGTGCCAATCATGAGGCAAAGCTGGGATAACAGAGGCTTCTTGTGACTGGAAAAAGGCAAGGTAAGGATTTCAGAGCTTCTCCATCAGCCCTGTGGCTGACTGGCGACTTCTGGCTGCTAGAGTGGTGGATCTGGAGAGAGGACCCCAGTACCCCAGATGATGGTGCTCTTGGGTGCTGGCTCTGTTCTTACCTTCTGATCTTCATTTGGTTTCCCAAGTAGACTTTTGTCCTGGGCACGAGTCAGTGGACCTGCCATACTGAGTACTGCAATTTGCTGGGAAGTGTTTTTTGTCAGTAGAGGCAAGTAAGTAAGTTAGAATGTCTTTAACATGAGTTTGGTTTCTTGAGTTGATTCATTCTTGAGTGAACTAATGCAATTAAATTTCTGAACATAATTGAGGAATGGTCTGAACTCACTGTGAACTTGGGGTTACAGGTACTTCAGAAAGCACTAATTGAACCTCAGATTCTTCTAATGATCTGAGCAGAAATTCTTATCCTCCCCAATAACCACGTTATATTTATTTATACCTTTTCCAGATCACTAGTGAAGACAGATAGGCATTTATTTGGTGGCACCCAGAAACCTCAACTTGATTTGCTCATACCTTTGTTCAGCAAATATTTATTGAGCATGTACTTTGTGCCAGGCACTGTGCAAAGTTCAGGAAGACAGAGAGGAAGGTACCCGAGCATTGGTTATAAGGTGCTCTAGTAGAGGCATGTGTGTGAGGTTCTCAGGGAGTAGGGAGAAGGAGGGCTGTCCTCGCTCCACTGGAGTAGGGGGTCCTCACGTAATAGGAGGCATGGCAGGGGACTCCTAGTATAAAACCCCACCACAGAAAGCCCTTCAGCTGCCTCCTTTTCCACTTTTCCTTCACCCAAGAGAACTATTGTAGCCTGTTTCTTCTACCCAACCCCAAGGATTTGTCTCTCCTTCTATAAGGGAACCTAGGGATTTGCCTTTCAAATCTCTGTAGTATTGGTTCGCAAAAGGGGCAGTTTTGTGCTCCAGGGGCCATTTGGCAATATCTGGAGACATTTTTGATTGTCATGACCATGGAATGAGGACTACTGGCCTCAGCGGGCAGAGGCCAGGGATGCTGGTAAACATTCTACAGTGCGTGCACAGGGCAGCCCTGTGGGAAGGTAGTAGGGATTTGGTGGTTAAGGGCCAGACTCTTAGGGTTCCAGTATTGCTCTGCAATTAATCATCATGCACTTCAGAGAACAAAATTACACCTGGCCAACAGAATTCACAGTGCCTCAGTTTCCTCATCTGTAAATAGAAATGCGAATGGTGCCTATATGATATGGTTGTTAGGAGGATTTCCTGCGTTGTTAATACATGGTGGTGAACAGTTGTTGGCGTGAAGTAAGACTGTAACAGTTATTATTAATTTTAGTTTTAAGCAAAAACTTTTAACTGTTGGCTCTAAAACGCTCATGCTGAGAGAATCCAGGGCAGCTGGGTTCGTTGCCCCACCTCTCAGTATGCTTTGGTGGAAGAATTGGCCATTGTTTTTGTTCCTTTTTGTCCATGGATTTTATTTCCACTGTCTTCACGTCTTGATTCTAGGACTTTCAATAGCTTTGCCTTTCATCCTTTTTTCCCAGGGACCCAAATTTATGCCCTTAATGAACCTTCTCCAGAGGGCTGAGAAATATATTTATGATTTTCCTTAGCTCTGTCTATTTTGGGAATGGTGAGAAAATGGGAAGCAGGTCAGGGGCAATGTTGCCTTACTTCCTGATTATCATAGCTCTTTTCTCTATGAAATTCTGCGCAGGATTGAGAGGCAGGTGGTACTGCCTACTTAGTAACTCTTCCTTCTACACCCACCAGCTCTGCCCCCAAGTTAGGTGCGTGCTGCTTCCAAAATACCCTGTAACTGGGTCGCAACATTATCTGCCTGCTTGGAATCATTTATAAAAATCAAAGCAAAGACACAGACTATGTCCCTGGGATCTGGAATGTCTGTGTCCTCTACTAAGAGAATTTGCAGAGTTGTCCTGGAAACAAAAGAAAGCAGACTTGTTATCTCAATTAGGTGGCAGGATCTCCATGGCCTAGAAGCATGTCTTTCTTTCACTTGCACAAGTGCTCAAACCATGGTCCTTTCTAACTTTCCATAGGAACATGAGCTCGTGGATTTCACTCAACAGATCAGAGTTACTGTTGGATTTTTGTAACGTAATTGACTTGTAAAGATTTTCATTCAGTGTTTTGAATGGTATCAACAGACTAGAAAGAAATTAAGGTCAGTAGCTACAAGCTTCATAATTCCTCGCCCACGACTGGTCATCTCTCCCCTGAATGAGAGGAGTGGCCTATCAGTGGCCTCCTGGCTTGTCCAGCTCCATTCATTCAGTTTGGCTTCTCAAGCGCTGGGCGCTGTTCCAAATGCTGCATGTGGAAACTGACCAGAATAGAAACTGACCAGGAAGCTCACTGCCTCTGTCTGTGGGAAGCTTTCAGTCTAGAGGGAAAGACTGACAGCAAGAGAACTATGATAAAATGTGATGTGTGCTACCAGGGACAGAACTCAGTGCTTCCTAGATCAGCACCTGCCCTGGTTGGGCTTTGGGGGAGTGTCAGGCAAGGCTTCCCAGGGGAGGGATGTTCAGCCTCCCACACCGTGCTGGCACTGCCATTTCTGCAACTGCATAAGGTGCCTCTGATTCCCATTCCTGGAGCCTGCTCTGGAGTGCCTCCGCTTTCCATCCCACCCTTGCCTCTCACCTAGGAATATGCAACTGCCTTCTCCAGCCTCTGTTTATTCTCTACACTCCCTCTGAGAGGTTCATCTGAAATCTTCTTCAAGTCTCAGCATGTCCATCCCAATTCTCCAGGGGCTCCTCGCAGCCTTCAGGATGAAGTCCCAGGTCCTCGGTGCTGCACCTGACCCCCTTCATGATCTGCCCTATCTCCATCTCACTCTCTGAGCTTAAGTCACACTCTTTTTACAACATGCCAGGTTTTCCCTGGTCCTGGGGCTTGTATCCTCTGTGTTCATTGCCTGCCACCATCCTTCCCTGTGTGTCTGTTCTGTATCTGCTTGACTTTTGCTCCTCCTTCAGGAAGTTCCTTAGTCATCATCCACCTCAGTGTGCATCCGAATGACCTGAGGGCTTGTTAAACTCACATTGCTGGCCCCGCCTCCAGAATTTCTTGTTCTGTAGGTCTATGGTGTGGCCTGATGAAAGTTTGCATTTCTAACAGCTTCCCTGGTGATGCTGAAGCTGCTGGTCTGGGGACCACACTTGAAAAACCAGTGGGGTTACGTGATCAGCTAGGACATAGCGACTGGTTCTTACTCCTCCTGGTGCTCCCCACCCCCCACCTACCTCAAGCCCTTGTCACACTGTGTCACAGCTATTTGCTCCCCTAACTGCTCTTCCAGCATAAACCCCTCGGGGGGTGGCACTGTTGAAGTTGTTCTTCATCTTTCTGTACCCAGTGCTTAGAAGTCCTGGGTACTCAATAAGCATTTGTCAAAGAATGACTATATGACTGAGAAAGAGCTTTATCATTGGAGGCTTTAATAAATATGTCCTAGAACATTTTCAGCAGCTGGTTTTTCTGAAAGTTTATCCCCAGTTGTGATGGTAGAGGCTTATAACATGATGTTATTAAAACCATGAGTTTGGTTAACATAAGAGCCAGTTAACTTTGTGGTTTTGCGTCCAAATTCTAGGGAGGTTTAGGGGAGAAGCTCACTTTAAAACCGTTATTGTTTCTGGAATGATTAAAAATAGTAGTTTTCTTCGTGGCTAAGCATGAAGATATCTGCCCAACGGACATGCAGATGTCATTTAATTTAGCAACCATAGCGTAAGTGTGGCCTCTTTATTGGAAATAATAATTCATACTGAACTGAAATTAAATGTAACCAGATGTTTAAGTAAACATTTCTCCAAGCCAGAGAGAGGAATAGCTAGAATACTTCATTTACTTAGTCATTCTGCAAATGTTTAGTGAGTACCTACTATGTGCTGTGGCCACAGTGGTATGACAATGAATACATTTTCTACTTTTCTTGGTGAGAGGTACTATGGAGAAAATAGAGATAGGTGATGTGATGCAGAGTGCCCTGTGGGCTCCTCTAGATCAAGTTGTCTGTGTAGGTGACTGTGAAACTGTCCTGAGTGACAGTAAGTGATGGCATGTCAGGATCATGACACAGAGAGGAGCAGTTTGAGGCCAGGAGAATGGTACAGAGGGCCTCACTTAAACATCACTTCAAGGAACCCTAATGCCCCTAAAGTCTTGAAGACAGGATTGATGTCCCGTACTATTGTGCTTGCTTATCTAGGCCTCCACTCTAACCTTGCCTCCCAAAGTGGGTTCATTGAAACCTGAGTGATTGGAAATAAATTGTAAATAAAGGTTTTTGCCATTACGATCAGAAAATTGTATATACTTTCTCTCTCCATTAGCATATTCAAGCAGCTCTGTTAAAAAGAAATTTAACTTCACTTAATCCCTCATTTACACAACCTCCTCTGAGCTGGTGTTTCTTGGTTCTTACCTTGGATGACCAGCTCTAAAGGTGCTCCTTTGTGTCCACCTAAAGGCTGTTCCATGTGGTGCAGACTTCTGTTCTCCACCTTCCACTCTCCCTTCAGTGACTTTCTGATAGTTGAAGAGAACCATGGGATCTTTGGCAGAGACAGGGTTTCTCATGTTAGTTTTCCTCGTGTCTTGTGCCCAGTTATCAGCCCCACTGATGCGGGTCCAGGGAGAAATGGCATTTAGAGTCTGAGGGACGGTTGCTCACTTGCCACATACAGAGAGGAGCTGGCTGTAATGTCATGTGGGATACAAGCTATTTCTACACATGCTTTTGCCTCAGTTAATTTAACAGAGTGGTTTTCGATTGAATTGTTCAAATTATGACTTCATTCTATCCCCTTTTGGGTATGTAAACATGACCTTGGATGTCAGCTGCTCCTGAGTGGAAGTAGGGAGAGAGAAGAAGAGGCCTGTTGGGTTTTCTAAGGGGGAGCATTAGTTATGAGAAAAATGAACCAGGATCAGACTTGGTTAACATTGTGCTGAGTTTTTGTAGACATTTTGGAATCTTAATCCCAATTTTTGAAAAGATTAGCTTTTAGATTTCCTTTTGGTTGAGATACATTTAGTTTTGGTCCTGGAGTCAGAGCAGATGGACTGGGTCTGTCTTTTTGTAAAGCTTCCTTCTCTGATCTTTATGGTTATAGTTAAGCACAGCAAGCTGGGAATGGAACAAGGTAGGGTAATCTCACTGAAAATTTCCATTTGAGAGAGAGCCCAGGAGAAATCTTTTTGTAGAATAATTTAGAGTTTAAAAGAGCATTTGGCTGTGACGGATGGGCGGAGGCCCCTCCTTAGCTGCAGATTTCTTATGCTTGGGCCAGTTGCCAGAAGGATGCAGTGGGCTTGTCTGAGGAGAGGATTAAAGCAGCAACAGCTATACATGGAACAGCCCCAGAAAAGAAACAGTCCACTCAGGGACGTAACTGGGGGTGGAGTGATAATAAGAATTAGGAGTCCCTGGAGGTTCCCTCTAGTTCCAGGAATTTGGGATGATTGGGCCTTTTGGGTCCCCCTTGTTGGGGTACTTTGTTTTCATGGCCTTGATGCTCTCTCAAAATGAAAAGAAATTTAGTATGAATGGTGGATATGTTGGATACCATTACCGTGGACAGGATCTTCATGTCCTCGATCATCTAGTATTCCAAAATTCAAGGGGAAAGAACTATATTCAAATTACAGGTATTCCAATGATTTGAGCAGAAAAATGTATGAGCAGGGGTACAAGAAAGTGACACTCATATTACTCTGAATGAGATTTAGCATTTGGGTCAGTGTCGTTTTCTAAAAACGTCTTTTTTCCCCAGGACTTCAGGTTATTTCTACTAAAATAAATAAAGTCTTGCATTTCATCAACTTATGTATAATTGTCCCCCAATCAAAGTAATCTGTCGACTTGAGTCTTATTTCAGCTGAAATCATTTTCCTTTACTGGTACTAGATCCTCTGTTATATATATTTACAAGATGCAAATAGAAATAAGAAACAGAAATAAGACTTGGAGTTTCATTACATTTTATCCCCCCCTACCCCATACTGAGAACATGTGGACTGCAAGAAAAACCAATAAAAGAAAAATGGGGAGAATGTTGATTTGTGGCACTATTATCTTTATTTCCTGTGAAGAAAACAGGATTTTCATTAGATGCAGTTGTGCTGTTTCCCACTGAGAAGGATAATAGGGAGATGGATGGTCACATTCAGAGCTTATGTACATTTTTGCTTAACATTTAAATGATTTTTATATGAGCACTTGTGAAGATTTGCCTTCTTTCTGCAGCACCATCTATTACACAATGTGGTACTATCTTGCCAAGATCAATTTCCTTTATATCAAGTGAAACTTAGGCATTTTTAACTTAAATTTACTACAGGAGAGCCTGGTGGATACAAGTTGTCACAAAAGCACATTTATTTTTCCTAAGCATTAACCTTGAAAGTTAATTCTTGAAATGCTTGGAGATACAATAATTTTGATAGATGGTTAAGTTAAATAAGGAGGACACTCAATGTGATGTAATTATAAAAATTTCATTTGCATAAAGCAAAAGATTATGAGAGGAGTAGAAATGAAAGTGGACTGATTGTGTGGTGGGATCGTGGATGATTTTGTTGGCTTTCTCCCTCTTCTTCCTCCCCAACCATCTTCAGTGTTTTTCTATCCTTTCAGCAATGAGTAAAAGGAGAAAAAAAATAATTCTCATGTGTTCATTTTTATTTCCTCTTGAGGATGTTCCTTTCAGGATGTTTCATCAAGGAGACTATCTGGGAACAAAAAGGGTACTAGCATTATGCTTAGGGAAATAAGCCAGTCACAAAAGGACACGTATTGTATGATTGTATTTAGGACACCTAGAGCTGTCAGATTGACAGGAAGTACAAAGGTGGCTGCCAGGGGCTGGGGGAGAGAGCAATGGGGAGTTACTGTTTAAAGGGTGCAGAGTATCAGCTGGGGCCTATGAGAGTTCTAGACATGGATGGTTGTTGCACAATAATGTGGATGTGCTGAATGCCACTGAATTATACGTGTGAAAACGATTATAGTGGTTAGTTTTGTTGTGTATATTTTACTACCATAAAAAAAAAAGTTTAACCTGAAAAAACACAAGAAGAAGAGAACTGGTCCCCTATCCTCACCAGCCAAGACTGTGATCCAAGGAGTCTTGCCTTACTGGCAACTTAATTCATCTGAAGGAAGAATTAATTTTAATCAGACTAAAGCCACTCAGGGTGTGATCTAACCTCAGTGCAATCTGCTGCTGGGGCTGAAGCAGTGAGGTCTGGGGAGAGCCTAGATCCCGGGAGCTGGGGAGGGTGTAGGTACCACTCACCTGAACCTGAAGCTGAGCTCCTGTCTCTTCAAAGGTTTTCTTTTGTGTGAAACTAATAGCTGATCTAGACAAGTTTGAAATTGGGAATTTGGGGTATGCTGTATGTGACAAATGTTTCTGACCGTGTCTGTTACTGACTTCTGCTTGGGGAAAAATTAATCTTCACTGGTATGTTCTCCAAAACTGTGGCACTTTCCTATTCATCCTGTCAAGTGTACCCTCAAAACTAAGCAGCTGGGTCGCCTAACTCCCTTTTGCCTTTTCCATGTTCTAAAGAGACCATAGACTTTAGACGTAGACAGAGCTGAGTTTCAGTTTGGCCCTACCCTGGGATAGATAGGTAGATGTAAGTAGGTACCCTGCCTGAGCCAGTTTCTCCATCTGTAAAGTATCTAGAGTGATATGTACCTGGTGGGGAGGGGTTCCTGTGAAGCCATGGCAAGGGCGTGATACAGAGTGATCAACAGAAACTTTCTTAGTTCCTGTTGTTGAAATGGTCAGTAGATAGGCCAGGCATGCTACATTAACTCCACATTGGTTACTGTGCCCAGCAGATGGTCCTTGATCAAAGCTGTCATACTATTTAGGATTAAAATATCAAGAAAATTCTTTTTAAAAAGGCTGATGGGAGACATTTGTAGTTGGTAGTAGGTTTTCAGTGCTTTATATTCAACTGCGTCCTCTTGGTTTTTGTTATCTCCCCCCTGGTCGTTTACTTTCTGCAGGAAGTGCAGACGAGAGTCCTCAGTATGTTTGATGATGCCTCTTACAGTTGGATAGGCTTGGAAGGCTTACGGATTGGGATTTGATCCGGCGTCAGGCTCTATCAGTGCAATGTCCCTAACCTGTAGGAGCACCCTGCAGAAATGACAAGGGTTAGTGTATATTGAACACTTACTGTGAGACAGCAGCCTCTGATGAGTGCCTTATAGGGAGGGTGTCATTTGGCACCACTCATCTCTGAGGGCTGCTGTAATTATCCTCCAGTACAGGTGGGAAGCCGAGGCTCACCAGAGGAGTCCAAGGGCACACAGCTACAGCAGATGACAGGACTGGGCTGAAAGTAGACTCTGAGAAAAGACCTCGGCCTTGGAAAAGGCATTCGGTAAATGTGAATGCTGGCATGTGTGCGCACATGTGCATACACACATACTCCCTTAAATTAACATTTCTCTAAGACACAAGAGCTACTGGATGGCAGAATCGAAATTCCCCAGCAGGGTAGAGAGTGTCTGAGGACCAACCAGGGTGAGAAAGCTCATGTCAGAAGCACCAACTGTATTTGGTTGTAATTGTAGCTGCTTTGCATTTTTTTTCTAATTGTACTTTTAAACAAAGGAAATTTCTACACTCTCTGTAGGGTGATACATACTTTTAAAGGCTGTAACTGTGGTTGTGATGTTTCTCTTTAGGAAAAAATCAGATATTTCTCTTATCATTAAGCATCCTGTCTTGAGAATGTGCTCAATATAATTACAGAGGATAAGCTCCAGCTGCTAGGGGTGAACAACTGTAAGTCTCAAAATGTTCTATATTAGCCTGTAAATTACATTTTAATGTAGTTTACTAATAAAATGGACTTCTTTTTTATTTATTTATTTTATTTTGGTATCATTAATCTACAATTACATGAGGAGCATTATGTTTACTAGACTCCCCCCATCACCAAGTACCCCCCAGATACCCCATCACAGTCACTGTTCATCAGCTCAGTAAGATGCCATAGCCTGTCTTCTCTGTGTTGCACAGCCCTCCCTATGCCCCCCAACCTACATTATACCTGCTAATCGTAATGCCCCCTTTCTTTTTTCCCCACCCCTTATCCCTCCCTTCCCACCCATCCTCCCCAGTCCCTTTCCCTTTGGTAACTGTTAGTCCATTCCTGGGTTCTGTGATTCTGCTGCTGTTTTGTTCCTTCAGTTTTTTCTTTGTTCTTATACTCCACATATGAGTGAAATCATTTGGTACTTGTCTTTCTCTGCCTGGCTTATTTCACTGAGCATAATACCCTCTAGCTCCATCCATGTTGTTGCAAATGGTAGGATTTGTTTTCTCCTTATGGCTGAATAATATTCCATTGTGTATATGTACCACATCTTTATTCATCTACTGATGGACACTTGGGTTACTTCCATTTCTTGGCTATTGTAAATAGTGCTGTGATAAACACAGGGGTGCATCTGTCTTTTTCAAACTGGGCTGCTGCATTCTTAGGGTAAATTCCTAGAAGTGGAATTCCTGGGTCAAATGCTATTTCTATTTTGAGCTTTTTGAGGAACCTCCATACTGCTTTCCACAATGGTTGAACTAATTTATATTGCCACCAGCAGTGTAGGAGGATTCCCCTTTCTCCACAGCCTCGCCAACATTTGTTGTTGTTTGTCTTTCGGATGGTGGTGATCCTTACTGGTGTGAGGTGATATCTCATTGTGGTTTTAATTTGGATTTCTCTGATGACTAGCAATGTGGAGCATCTTTTCATGTGTCTATTGGCCATCTTAATTTCTTCTTTGGAGAGCTGTCTGTTCAGCTCCTCTGCCCACTTTTTAATTGGATTATTTGCTTTTTGTTTGTTGAGGTGCATAAGCTCTTTATATATTTTGGATCTGTACTTTATCGGATCTGTCATTTATGAATATATTCTCCCATACTGTAGGATACCTTTTTGTTCTACTGATGGTGTCCTTTGCTGTACAGAAGCTTTTTAGTTTGATATAGTCCCACTTGTTCATTTTTGCTTTTGTTTCCCTTGCCTGGGGAGATATGTTCATGAAGAAATTGCTCATGTTTATGTGCAAGAGATTTTTGCCGATGTTTTTTTTCTAAGAGTTTTATGGTTTCATGACTTACATTCAGGTCTTTGATTCATTTTGAATTTACTTTTGTGTATGGGGTTAAGCAATGATTCAGTTTTCTCTTACATACAGCTGTCTAGTTTTGCCAACACCAGCTGTTGAAGAGGCTGTTATTTCCCCATTGTATGTCCATGGCTCCTTTAAGGTATATTGATTGACCATATACATTAGGGTTAATATCTGGAGTCTCTATTCTGTTCCACTGGTCTGTGGGTCTGTTCTTGTGCCAGTACCAAATTGTCTTGATTACTGTGGCTTTGTAGTAGAGCTTGAAGTTGGTAAGCGAGATCTCCCCCACTTTATTCTCCTTCTCAGGATTGCTTTGGCTCTTCGGGGTCTTTGGTGTTTCCATATGAATTTTTAAACTATTTGTTCCAGTTCGTTGAAGAATGCTGTTGGTAATTTGATAGGGATTGCATTGAATCCGTAGATTGCTTTGGGCAGGATGACCATTTTGACGATATTAATTCTTCCTAGCCAAGAGCATGGGATGAGTTTCCATTTATTAGTGTTCTCTTTAATTTCTCTTAAGAGTGTCTTGTAGTTTTCAGGGTATAGGTCTTTCACTTCCTTGGTTAGGTTTATTCCTAGGTATTTTATTCTTTTTGTTGAAATTGTGAATGGAATTGTTTTCCTGATTTCTCTTTCTGCTAGTTCATCATTAGTGTATAGGAAAGCAACAGATTTCTGTGTATTCATTTGGTATCCTGCAACTTTGCTGAATTCAGATTTAGTTCTAGTAGTTTTGGAGTGGAGTCTTTAGGGTTTTTTATGTACAATATCGTGCCATCTGCAAATAGTGACAGTTTGACTTCTTCTTTACCAATCTGGATGCCTTGTATTTCTTTGTTTTGTCTGATTGCCGTGGCTAGGACCTCCAGAACTATGTTGAATAACAGTGGGGAGAGTGGGCATCCCTGTCTTGTTCCCGATCTTAGAGGAAAAGCTTTCAGCTTCTTGCTGTTCAGTATGATGTTGGCTGTGAGTTTTTCATATATGGACTTTATTATGTTTAGGTACTTGCCCTCTATACCCATTTTGTTGAGAGTTTTTACCATGAATAGATGTTGAATTTTGTCGAATGCTTTTTCAGTGTCTATGGAGAGGATCATGTGATTTTTGTCCTTCTTTTTGTTGATGTGGTGGATGATATTGATGGATTTTCGAATGTTGTGCCATCCTTGCATCCCTGGGATGAATCCCACTTGGTCATGGTGTATGATCCTATAGATGTATTTTTGAATTCGGTTTGCTAATGTATTGTCAAGTACTTTTGCATCTACGTTCATCAGGGATATTGGTCTGTAGTTTTCTTTTTTGGTGGGGTCTTTGCCTGGTTTTGGTATCAGGGTGATGTTGGCTTCATAGAATGAGTTTGGGAGTATTCCCTCCTCTTTTATTTTTTGGAAAACTTTAAGGAGAATGGGTATTATGTATTATGTCTTTTCTGTATGTCTGATAAAATTCTGAGGTAAATCTGTCTGGCCCGGGGGTTTTGTTCTTGGGTAGGTTTTTGATTACTGCTTCAATTTCATTGCTGGTAATTGGTCTGTTTAGATTTTCTGTTTCTTTCTGGGTCAGTCTTGGAAGGTTGTATTTTTCTAGGAAGTTGTCCATTTCTCGTAGGTTTTCCAGTTTGTTAGCATATAGGTTTTCATAGTATTCTCTAATAATTCTTTGTATTTCTGTGGGGTCCGTCATGATTTTTTCCTTTCTTGTTTCTGTTCTGTTGATGTGTGTTGATTCTCTTTTTCTCTTAATAAGTCTGGCAAGGGGCTTATCTATTTTGTTTATTTTCTCAAAGAACCAGCTCTTGGTTTCATTGATTTTTTTCTATTGTTTTATTCTTAATTTTATTTATTTCTTCTCTGATCTTTATTATGTCCCTTCTTCTGCTGACTTTAGGCCTCATTTGTTGTTCTTTTTCCAATTTCGGTAATTGTGACATTATACTATTCATTTGGGACTGTTCTTCCTTCTTTAAATATGCCTGGATTGCTATATACTTTCCTCTTAAAACTCCTTTTGCTGTGTCCCACAGAAGTTGCGGCTTTGTGTTGTTATTGTCATTTGTTTCCATATATTGCTTGATCTCTATTTTAATTTGGTTGTTGATCCATTGATTATTTAGGAGCATGTTGTTAAGCCTCCATGTGTTTGTGAGCCTTTTTGTTTTCTTTGTACAATTCATTTCTAGTTTTATACCTTTGTGGTCTGAGAATTTGCTCGGTAGAATTTCAATCTTTTTGAATTTACTGAGGTTCTTTTTGTGACCTAGTATGTGGTCTATTCTGGAGAATGTTCCATGTGCACCTGAGAAGAATGTGTATCCTGCTGCTTTTGGGTGTAGCGTTCTATAGATATATCTATTAGGTCCATCTGTTCTCGTGTGTTGTTCAGTGCCTCTGTGTCCTTACTTATTTTCTGTCTGGTGGATCTGTCCTTTGGAGTGAGTGGTGTGTTGAAGTCTCTGAAAATGAATGCATTGCATTCTATTTCCTCCTTTAATTCTGTTAGTATTTGTTTTACATATGTTGATGCTCCTGTATTGGGTACATATATATTTATAATGGTTATATTCTCTTGTTGGACTGACCCCTTTATCATTATGTAATGTCCTTCCTGATCTCTTGTTACTTTCTTTGTTTAGAAGTCTATTTTGTCTGATACAAGTACTGCAACACCTGCTTTTTTCTCCTTGTTGTTTGCATGAAATATTTTTTTCCATCCCTTGACTTTTAGTCTGTGCATGTCTTTGGGTTTAAGGTGAGTCTCTTGTAAGCAGCATATAGATGGGTCTTGCTTTTTTATCCATTCTGTTATTCTCTGTCTTTTGATTGGTGCATTCAGTCCATTTACGTTTAGGGTGATTATTGAAAGATATGTACTTATTGCCATTACAGGCTTTAGATTCATGGTTACCAAAGGTTCAACATTAGCTTCTTTACTATCTTACTGTCTAACTTAACTTGCTTATTGAGCTATTATAAACACAGTCTGATGATTCTTTATTTCTCTCCGTTCTTATTCCTCCTCCATTTTTTATATGTTAGGTGTTGTTTTATTCTGTGCTGTTTTATATTTCCTTTGACTGCTTTTGTGGGTAGTTGATTTTATTTTTTGCCTTTACTTAGTGTTTGGTTGGTCTGCTTTCTTTGGTATGATTTTATTTTCTCTGGTGACTTCTGTTTAGCCTTAGGAGTGCTTCCATCTAGAGCAGTCCCTTTAAACTACCCTGTAGAGGTGGTTTGTGGGAGGCAAATTCCCTCGACTTTTGCTTGTCTGGGAATTGTTCAATCCCTCCTTCATATGTAAATTATAATTGTGCTGGATACAGTATTCTTTTTTGAAGGCCCTTATGTTTCATTGCATTAAATATATCATGCCATTCTCTTCTGGCTTGTAGGGTTTCTGATGAGAAGTCTGATGATAGCCTGATGGGTTTTCCTTTGTAGGTGACCTTTTTTCTCTCTCTGGCTGCCTTTAATACTCTGTCCTTGTCCTTGATCTTTGCCATTTTAATTATTATGTGTCTTGGTGTTGTCCTCTTTGGGTCCCTTTGGTTGAGAGTTCTGTGTGTTTCTGTGGTCTGAGTGATTATTTCCTCCCCCAGTTGGGGAACTTTTCAGCAATTATTTCTTCAAATACACTTTCTATCCCTTTTTCTCTCTCTTCTTCTTCTGGTACCCCTATAATGTGGATAATGTTCTGTTTTGATTGGTCACACAGTTTTCTTAATATTCTTTCATTCCTGGACATCCTTTTTTCTCTCTGAGTCAGCTTCTCTGCGTTCCTGTTCTCTGACTTCTAGTCCATTAACGGCCTCTTGCATCTTATCCATTCTGCTTTGAAGTCCTTCCAGAGATTGTTTTGTTTCTGTAGTCTCCCCCCCAACTTGATCCCTTAACTCTTGCATATTTATCTGCAGCTCCATCAGCATGGTTATGACCTTTATTTTGAATTCTTTTTCAGGAAGATTGATTAAATCTATCTCCCCAGGTTCCCTCTCACGGAATGTCTGTGTGATTCTGGTCTGGATCAAATTCCTCTGCCTTTTCATGGCAATAGAGGTAGTTGTAGGGAGTTGGCATGTGTGTCAGCTGGGAGAACAAAGTCCCTTCCTGGTTGCTCGTCACCTTCCTCTCCTTCAAGAACAGTGACCCCTAGTGGCTCTTGCTGGGCAGCTGCGCGCAGATGGGGTCTCTGAGTCTGGCCTGGGTGGCTGTGGAGGAGACTCTGTGCCGCTGCTGTGGGTGTGGCAGGCCTCAGGCTGCTGCTCTGCTATGGCGGGGCTGTGCCGGAGGGGGAACGGGCGGGAAGCTGTTATCGCCGTGAGGGGCCTCAGAGCTGTGTTGCCACCCAGGGGGTTAGGGTGCCCAGAGTTCCCCAGGATTCCCAGCTGCTGGGGTAAGTGTGCCGAGATGCTTCCGTCCAGCTGTGAGGCCCCTGTCCCTTTAAGACTTTCAAAAAGCACTCACTTTTCTTTTGTCTTAGGGGCACTGGCTGCAGGGATCACTCGCAGGTTTTACTGGTCTGTTTCCCTAGTATCCAGCACACCACACATGCACTGTATCTGCGCTCTGGTGCGGATGGCTAGGGCTGGGTGTTTAGCAGTCCTGGGCTCCCTCTCCCTCCCCACTCCGACTCCTGGGAGCTGGGCTGAGGGGCCTTGGGTCCCGCTGGGCTGCGGCTTGTATCTCACCCCCTTCGTGAGGTGCTGGGTTCTCACAGATATAGTTATAGCCTGGCTGTTGTACTATATCTTCTGTACTCTCTTTTAGGAATAGTTGTATTTGTTGTATTTTCAAAAATATATACGGTTTTGGGAGTAGATTTCTGCTGCCCTACTCACACCACCATCTTGGCTCCTCCCATCAAAATAGACTTTTTTTTTTGAGAGGGCATCTCTCATATTTATTGATCAAATGGTTGTTAACAACAATAAAATTCAGTATAGGGGGGTCAATGCTCAATGTACAATCATTAATCCATCTCAAGCCTAATTCTCATCAGTCTCCAATCTTCTGAAGCATAACGAATAAGTTCTTACATGGTAAACGAATTCTTACATAGTGAATAAATTCTTACATGGTGAACAGTACAAGGGCATTCATCACAAAATAGACTTTTACTTGCTAAATTATTCCATGTTAATAATGATCTTTTTCTAGACGAAGGCTATTACTTTATTTAAAAAAAAGAAAAAGTCATTTGTTTCTTCCAAAATAATTGAACTCTCCTCTGGATAACCTGTTGGTTCTTCTACTTCTGTTTGAGTCAGGATAATTGGACTAATACAACATAATTCACTAAATGGAATATAAGAAAGCAGATCGAATTTGAGGTCAAGAATTTGATTTTAGCAAATATGTTTCCCTACAGTTTGCTTTTGCTAGCTTTGACCTACAGTGCATCTTGACTTAAATGCTGTATCTTTATATTTAAAATGAGTTAAGTCAACTTATGTAGTCCTTTTGCCATCTAGGGTGGTACTAGCAAAATATATTCATTTATTTAGTTATCAATGATGTCATTCAAGAAAACCATTTCAAAGAAGAAGTCCTGAGTAGTTGGTTGGTTAACAACTATTCATTCCAGAGAATTTTCCTAAGTCTGTTTAAAGGGCCAAATTCTGAATTAGCCTTTGCAGAAATTTCTGGTTGCTTCCTCAGAGAAAATCAGGTTGCCAGTGTATGGCTAATATATTTTTGATTAACAGATGAACAAAGTAGAATTGGTTAGTAAATGAACAAGTTTTGACACTAGACTCTAGAAGAATAGGGAAGTTATCAGTGGGATGTGAAACATACTCATGTACTTGAATAATTGTATACTTTGTTCACATTTTCCTTGAAGGCTAATTTTTGTTAATTAATATTTGAAGGGTGTATGTAATCTTAAACTCTTAGCTGTAGACCCCAAAGAATTATTAGCTTTCAAAAGGAATTGGCACTTCTGTTATCAGTTTTAAAAAAGAAAATATCAAATATCAAGTAGGTCACTATTATAGACTGTTGTTTAATTATTGTTCATTGGTTAATTCTAAGGTGTTACCTTAGTGGAAGAAATGGAGGTGTATAATAAATTAGGAGAGTGGGCAGGTAAGCTGATTATAAGTACTTCTGGTATACTAATTAGCTTCCATTCTAGGGAAATACTTGCTTTTTTATAATACAGAAAATTTCTCATTTATTTGAAGTGTGTTTACATTTTGGTTGTGTTCTATTTACTTGTATATGAAGAAACCCCTGAATCTCAAACCTCCAGCCTTTATTCAGAGGAGTTTGAGAAAATCTTGTATCAGCCAAGAGAGTAACTGGTTAGTCAGAGTTATTTTCTTGCATATACAAACTATCTGTTTGAGTTGAATTGCATCCCTGCAAAAATAATATATGTAAGTCTTCACCCCTGGTACCTGTGAATGTGACCTTATTTGAAAGGGTCTTTGAAGATGTCATCAAGTTAAGATGAGGTCACACTGGCCCTTAATCTGGTGCCCTTATAAGGAGAGAGAAATTTGGACACAGACATTCATGGAGACCACCATGTGAAGACAGAGAAGGGAGGCCATGCGAGGATGGAGGCAGAGATCAGAGTTATGCTGCTATAGACCGAGGCATGCCCAGGGCTGCCAGAAGCTGGATGAGGCAGGGAAGGATCCTTTCCTAGCAGCTTCGGAGGGAGCATGGCCCTGCCAATACCTTGATGCCAGAATTCTAGCCTCTACAACTGTGAGAGAATAAATTTCTGTTATTTCAAGCCTCTCAGGTTGTAGTTACTAGTTACAGCAGCCACAGGAAACAACAGGACTTTAGACTCAGACTCCCTGAATCTGAGTCCTGGTTTCCCATCTGATGCTGTGATCTTGGGCTTGAAATCAAAGGTTATTGAACCTCATAGTGCCTCAGTTTCTTCATCTGTAAAATAAGGCTGAAAAGAATACCTTTTTGTCTTGAAGATAAAATAATATACATGTAATACTTTGAATAATGCCTGGAGCTATTATATGTTAAAAACCCAATCATTTCAAAGCTATATAGAAATAATTTTTGATTAATCAACAAATAAATATCTCTTGAGCTTCCTTTTTAATGACATGCCTATGCTAGATGATGAGTGTCCATGGGGGACCAAGTAGACAGGATCTTGGTTCAAGACCTTCAGGTGATCATTCCCTCCATTGTGAAGAAGAAAGAAAAGTGGATTCCATGTGGCATCTTTATGGGCAAGAACTGGTGTAACCTCTCCCCTGGACCTCGGAGAGTCTAGTACCAAACCTGTGTACTGCGGAGGCAGGGAGCTTGGAGCCAGACTGCCTGGGGTTAAATTCTGTTTCTTACTAGCTCTGACCTTGGGGAGTAATAGAATTTTTAACTTTATCTGCCTTTACATTAACAAAGTGGAGACACTGATACACCTTCCTTAATAGGGTTATGGTGAGAATTAAATGAGTTAAAAATACGTAATGTACCCAGAATAATAAATGTTGTTATATCAGTAAATGTACCCTGAAAGATCTCAAATTTGTACAATCATTAATGTACAATTTCTTCTTTTGTACAATATTCTTCTTTTGATATTTATTAAGTATGGAATTCAGGTATGGATCAGGTACAGCTCCTTTCCACATAGAACTCATAGGTGAGATTTATTTATTTATATGCTAGTGAAAGAGTTTATGGAACCAAGAAAATGGTGGTAGAAAGAAGACAGAGTCTGATTCATTTTTCCTGGAATATGAGGGAAGGTTTCCTAATGATGAGTTTTGGAGATCAAATAGGAGTTTGCCAGGCAGCGAAGGATGGAAAGAACATTAGGGGAAAGGGGAGTAGTATTTCCAAAGGCAGGGAGTCTTAACACCATGGCAAGTACAGGGGACAATTGGTGGTCAGTCACTCAGGGTGGTACAAGGTCGATCCTGGAGTCAGGATTCAAGTTCTGTCACTACATGTAACCTTAGATTTCTTTCTTGACCTCTCTGTGTCTCTGTATTTTCATTTTTTAAGTAGTGATCACAGGCTTTGGGAGGCTTAAGTGAATATATTAATTGGAAGTACTTAGATTAGTGCTTAGCCAAAGTAATTTTCAAAACATATTGGCTCTAATTAATGTTATTACTCTTGTATTTGCTGTTCGAAAATGAGTGTGAAGAAGGTTCACTTAATATTCCTCATCTAGTTCAGTGATTGCTGTGGGCTTTTATAAATACTGCACCCTCGGGCCCATACATTCTCCTGAAAACAACTTTCACCATTTGAACATGGGGATTAGGAGGTGAAAAAAATACAGTGCACATTGTTTAAGTAGAGGAGAAAATGATTAAAATAGGCCCAGATATTGGCACAAAGATATGTGCAGATTGCTGATTAGGCAAAATAAAAAAAATAAATGAGCATGTTGAGCCAACATGGTTTTGTTTTTAAATCTGGTGAACCACCTGTATCTTTAAGCAATTAATTTAAAGATGGTTTTGGTTTGTTGTTAATTGTCTCCAAATTACCCAGTGATGTCAGTCTGTTCTGAACCTATGTAAGTTTAAAAAAACCACTACTGGAAGGCAGCACATTGGTTGTGCCACCTAGGTAGTGTGTGTTTGGAGGTAAGAGGATGCATGTGCCCTTAGGATTTCTTTGGCTAAACTTCTCAGAGCTGTGATAGCAAATGCGTGATTTTAGCCATGGTCCCTCCTTCTTTCATTTTTATTTTCTGAAAGTGGGTCATTTGCAATTGTGACTTTCTTTGATTATGAAAATAAAATGTGCTCTTTATGATAAGACTCAGGCAAGAAGAAAATAAAAAGTGAACATCACTAGAAATTTTAACATTGGGAGGTAATAATTGTTACTAACGATTGGGGTAGCACCTTCTAAGCCTCCTCTCACACATATGTATAATTTCGGTCTTTCTATACTGCCAGGACAGCTGAGGCCAGCCTTGAACATGGGGCAGGCTGAGTGAGGCTTTTGAGGAAATAACTTAATTAGAAATCATTCTGTAAGATTCAGGGCAGAAGATTCAGGATAGAAATAACAAATGATAATGGAATTGTTTTACATTAAGTTAGTTTAAATGCTGGGAATAATAAGTGGCTGGGCAGAGTTTATAGATCTGTTTATTCTTCCAGCATGTATTTATTGAGTGCCAGGATAGAGCAATGGATACAGCAGTGAACACAGCAGACAAAAGCCTGAGCTTTTGTGGGACTTGCACCCATTGCCAGGATTTTAGACAGTACCTCATTAAAATAAATAATCCACATTACAAGGTGTAAGTGCTATGGAGAAAAATGAACTGGACTAAGGGAATGGAGAAAGGATGCTGAGGGCTAGTAGGAGGGGATGCAATTTTAAATGGTTTTGGGTGGGGGTGTCAGAGAAGACTTTACAGAGAAGGTGGTATTTGAAGATTTGAAAGAGGCGACAGAGGCTGGCTTGTGCTGTGCATATTTGGGGAATTAGAGGTCTAGGCAGTGGTGTCTGAGGAGCAGCAGGGTATTAGCATGCTTGGAATGAGGTGAATAAGGGGAGGAACAGATGGGATGACATAAATAAGGAGGTGGGGTGGAGGTGGTAAAACATCCCGCAGAGCTGGTTAGACCATTGAAAGGACCTTGGCTTTTACAGTAATGAAGATGTAAAGCTGCTGGGGGGTTCCCAGCCTAGGGTAACTTACTGACTGACAGGGTTCATCCAGTGACTGTAGGGAGAATAGATTTTAGGGGTACTGAATGGACCTATAGAAATCCCACAAGACTGTTGTGGTAATTTGGTTTGAGAGATGGTGGAAAGTTGGACAAGGATGGTAGCAGTGGAGGTGGTGAGGAGTGACTGTATTCTGAACAGACAGTTGACCTTGAACAATGTGAGTTTGAACTGTTCAGGCTCACTTATATATGAATTTTTAAAAATAAATACAGTATAGTACTGTAAACTTATTTTCTCTTGTCCAGCTTACTTTATTGTAACAATATAGTATATAAGGCATTTGACATATAAAATATATGTTAATTGATTATGTTATTGGTAAGTCTTTTGGTCTATAGTAGTCTATAATAGTTGGCTGTTAGTAGTTAAGTTTTTGGGGAGTCAAAAGTGTACACAGATTTTAACAGTGCAGGCAGTCAGCAACCCTAACCCCCATGTTGTTCAAGGGTCAACTGTACCATCAAAGTGGAGCCAACAAGATTTATTGATGGGCTGAATGTGGGATGTGATAGAAAGGAGGTGCCAAGGATGGGTCTGAGGATATTAGTCTGAGCAGCTAGAAGTGTGAGGCTGCTCTGAGTTGAGAAGAAGACTGTGACCCTGTGGAGCAGGTTTTGGGGGTTGAGCATCATGGACTGAATGTGTCCCCTCCAAATTAATATGTTGAACCCCTACCCCTAATGTGGTAATATTAGGAGATGGGGCTTTTGGGAGGTAATTTGAATTAGATGAAGTCATCAGGGTAGAGTCTTTATGAATGGGGATTAATGTCCTTATTAAGTCAGAAGAGCGCCCCCTGCTCTCTGGCACTTGAAGATACAAGAGCTGGTAGTCTGAAGCCTGGAAGAAGGTCCTCATCAGACACTGAATCTACTGGTCTTTGATCTTGGACTTCTCAGCCTCCAGAATGGTGAGAAGTAAATTTCTGTTGTTTTTAAGCCACCTAGTCTGTGGTATTTTGTTATAATAGCCTGAATGGAAAAAGATAGGGCAGATCAGGAGTTGTTTCAAATATGGTAATTTAAGGTGCTTAGTAGATATACAATTGGAGATAGGGACCTAGTGGTGGGGTCTAGGAGTCTGGAGCTCAGAGGAGGGAGGAGTCTGAGCTGGAGCTGTAGGTTTTGGGGCACAAATGTCATCCACAGAGGGAGTGAGGTAGGACTTGGAGGAGTTTAGCCTCTCACTGACAAGGCAGAGTTGGAGAGATGAGGGACAAGCAAAGGAGACCGAGAAGGAGCCGTCACTGAGTGGGAGACTGGTGTCTTAGAAGCTAAGTACAGATGTAGCTCAAGGGAGCGGTCTGATCATCAGGGTCAGATCTAAAGATAAATTCATCTCTGTGTAAACTTCTAGTAATTGGAGACTTATGGGTGTTCTTTATGGTCAATCTTATTTATTCCATTAAATTCACAGAATTGTATTGAGTGTTCAGTATAAATGCCCCATTCTCTGTTCCTACTCCCTGGGGATAGCATTGTTAATAGTTAATAATCTGGGTAACCTTCCAGATGTGTGTGTGTGAGACTATTTATGTATCCGTATTGATATACATCTATCTGTATCTAGAAATTTTTGTCTTAACAAATGTTTCAAATATACAAATATTCCAGTAAGTAAGTAGAGACTATGTATTAGGTCGTGGTGTACCTACCACCCATATTAAAGAAATGTGACCACTGTTCTGGGTGTCTTGAATTTATCTCAGGTCCTTATGATTGCAGTTCTATTTTTATATTCACACACACATGTACATTTTCTTGACTATATGCATGCATGTGTGGGTTTTCTCTCTCCCCCACCTATTCTCTTCCACCTGCCCAAGGCTGTGCTGTATTATTCAGACAGCTGCTGTACATCAGCCACAGCAGTCCTGCACCCAGCTGGGTCCTGGGAGAGCCATAGAAGTAATGATGCAGAAAACAGCAGCTTCCTCAAGGAACACGTTAAGCTTGCTGATGAGAGTAGCCTTGGGAAGTCCTGCGTTTCCATTTGGAGCGCTCAGGGATGCCAGTGGGAGGGTCTTGGTCTAGTGGAAGGTCTGAGGCTTTGGTGTCCTCCCGTCCTTGCTTCAGATCCTAGCTCTGTCACTAACTGTGATCATGGACAAGTTGAGCCTTGGTTTTCTTCATCCTCAGACTGGAGCCACCAATCCTCACCTTAAAAGGTTGTGGGAATTGCAGGAGGTAACATATCAAGAAGTACCTAAAAGGTCTTGTCACGTACCAGGTACCAATGGCAACCATTCTTTTCCCCAGGCCTTCCTCGTCTTTTTCCTAATTTACTGTTAAGGTAATTGGTGGTTGAAAAAGGTTTGGAGATATATTATTTAAGTACATATACTCTGGGTTAATAGAAAAGAATATGAGATCAAAGAATCTTATGCATAAAGTAGCTGACCTGAGACTAGAGCTCTACCAGTTTTTTTTTTTTTTAATCCAGTTTCTTAGCCAGGAAGCATTTAAGTTTCACTGTGAATAGTTTCATTGTCAAGTCTGCTTCCAGAGGTCTGGAGATCTCCTGGAAAAGAGCAGCTAATAATATGGCCTCTCTTACTACTTTAGTGCCCTACTGTGCTATTTCCCTGCTTCAGGAAAGAATATCACTTCAGAAGCTCCATCTCAGTATTAGTCGGTGTGGTCTCAACTGTCCAAATCATCATTTAACCAAATGATCAGCTCTGGTTGGTGAAAACAGGTCCATAATTACAAAGTAGTGAAAAGAAGGGGTTCAAAATGAACAAGTGGGAAAAATGATTTCATATATATTTTTCATTGCTGGCAAATAACGAGTCCTCCAAATGCTTAGCTTTGGCCAAATAGTCACTAGGACACCTTGGCCACTTCACTGGGGGACATGAGTGAGTCAGGACAGCCCGGTGCATCAGAGGCACAGTCAGATGGTGCTCCCTTCCGTGGTTCTCAGACTGGCCACTCCACTGGGTGAGGGGCCTTCATTGATAACAACTGTGTTCTTTTACACTTGGGTGTTCTAGGGAGGGTTGGGGAAAAATAAAAATGAATGCATAGAAATAAACTGAAAAGAATTTAATAGCTGTTGACATTGTCAATGAATCCCAACTTAGGCAGAGTTAAGTAAGTGGTTGCTGATTGTTTCTAACCACGGTTTGATCCTGGTAAGTCCATGAACATTAATAAGAGGCAGAGGAGGCTGTTTATTCACTAAGTGGACAGGGGAGGAAACATACATGGTACAAGTTTTCTGTCCCCTAGTCCCTGGTCTCGTGAGCGGCTTATTTTCTCAGTATGAGCGTTCTCCTTCTTCGGGTGGCTAAGCCTGCTGTCAGGGTGGTGTTTGTGACTTCGTGGGTGTGGCCCAACTCCACTGGCCCCTGCTGAGCTCCTCTCGAGGGAGAGCTCAATTGATCCAGTTTCTCCAAGGATCACCCACATGGGAAGTAGTGGGCTGATCACAGCTATCTTGTAGTTGGCTGGGAATCTACTTCCCCCAGCCTTTCACTGCTCTTGTCCACCAGAGAGACCACCAGCTCCTTGTTGGCTCATTTCTTAAACCTCCTTAATGAGAAGTAGAGGATTAGCCTTTATAGGATATTTCTTTGCGGATCCTAGGGAAGAGTCTTTCTTGCCTTTTTATTGGCTCAACCACTTTGTCTTAACTTAGGGAAAGTTAAGTAACTCCAGGAATCAAACTATGTTTTTATGGCCAAGTATACAATCTGTATGACAAAATACTGGAAACCAAAACACAACTCAGTAGCCAAACCTGACTGTGTAAAGGAGGACTTGTATCCTTTTTCCATGACTGGTCCTTGCTCTTTCCTCACTTTTTCTTATGAGATGATCACAGACAGAGCTGAGAAACAGCCTGTGTAGGGAATTCTTTTGACATGGTAAATTTTAGAAAACAAATATACTGCAGACTCAGCAGTATGTGAAACTGTGGCACATTTTTATTTCTTCAAGGATCATAGTATTGAAAGATAAGTCAACTTTTTAATGAAAAAAAAAAAAGCATGTACAGCATGGAACCTACTTGGATAATTATTATAAAAGAAGATGTGACACTTGTTTTTTAGCCATGAAGTTTTAAGGAATTTTTATTGAGAGCGTGTTGAATTGTTCAAACAAAACCCAGTAAGCATTAATTGAGCATCAGCCGTGTACCAGGACAGTGCATAAGGTGCTTCAAAGACAAATGGATGAGCCCCAGGCCTGTCTCCAGGAGGCTCATAGATAATAGGTGTTACCATATAGAGGGACCTGATCTGCTAACACAGGAGAGGGATCAATACACTTTGTCTGGGGGTTTAGAGAAAGTACAAGAGAGGGAATGGCACACTACGTCAGTGCCGCAGTTCTACACCTGAAGAGTCTGAGCCATTTCTAGAACATTTCATTAATGACCTCTTCTGGGAAGCTAAATGTTTCTACATGACGTGCACATGTACATCAAGGTACATGTCCTTGTACTTAGGACTTCAGTTTGTTGACATGCTTTTATTGCTTGATTTTTGAAGTGAGGCTGTTTTGTTACCAGGGTGCAGGGTTTACTGAGCTGTTTTGGGGAGGGGATTTGTTATTACTGTAATGCTGCAGAGCTAGGAGAATTTTAATTCTTTAAAATTTAAAATTAAGGCATAGTTTCTATACAATGAGGTGTATACATCTTACTTGTACAACTTGAAGAGTTTTTCCATATGTATGCACCTCAGTTGTCTTTACCCAGATCAAGATAAGAACATTTTCACCTGCCCTGCAGCTTTCCTCCTGTCCCCTGGCATCATACTTCTGCCACTGGAGATGAGTTTGAACTTCCATAAATGGAGTGAATGTGTCATACTCTGGATGGTCTTTCATGTTGGTTGTCTTCTGCTCAACCCTACCTATTGTTGAAAGTAGCGATAGTTTATAGTCTTTCCCTTGTGTGTAGAATTGCATTCCATGAATATAATTTAACTTGTCCATATGACTGTTGACAGACATTTGGTTTCCTAATTTTTGGCCATTCAGAATAATGATGCCGTGAACATTCTTGTATATGCCTTTCAGTGGACACTTACCATGCATTTCAGTTATATATATTCCTGGGTGAGGGACTGCTGAGTTGTGAGGCATATGTATGTTTAGCTTTAATAAAGTCTTTCAGAGCAGTTGTTCAGGTTTTCATCCCCATCAGCTAGGTATGATGCCACCCTTTTGTACCCCTTTTAGGACTTCCTGTGTCCTCCACCCAGTTAACAGCACCACCATCCCCACCACCCCCCAACCCTCCCCACCCCCCAACCCTTACAGGCGCCAAAGCTACGAAGCTTCCTTGCTCTTTACGTTTTCTTTTCTTTTGTCTGATCTGACTCAGTCACCAAAAGGACTGGCTGGTCTTCCAAATTGTCCCTGGAATCTATTTTCTTCTTTCAGCACACAGTTGTCTTCATTGTTTTTCCTCACCTTGATGATGGCAAAGCCTGTTAATTGGTTGTTCTGTCTCTGGATTTTCTTTTCTGCAAGTCAGTCTTCAAATGTTCCCATTTAAAGTAAAGATACATGACTTAAAAGCACTCATCACAATTCATAGGCACTTCAATGTGAATTGAATGAGAATCTAATTTAAAATTGGCTGAAAAGTCTAAACTCCTTTTGAAAATACATATTGGAAAGTAATAGTTAAAGGGTAATGATTTTTCAGTGTACTGGCGATATCATTTGGGAAATATGCACATATGTGCATGTGTGCACATGTGCACGCGCACACACACACACACACACACACACAGACGAGGGGAGAGAAACTTTTGCCCTCTGCCTCTGCAGTAAGATGTGGCTTATAAAAGAAGCTAAAATAGGAATGGGTAAATTCATGTCACAGAAATGAATGAGAGTACTTTCTGTTTAAGTATCTTTCAGTTCAGATTTCAAAAATCTTGGTCGTGAATAATTAACAAGATGGCACCTCATAGTTTATGAATGTGTGCGTACATAATTGCATGTGTTTCTCATTTAATTCTTACAACAACTATGTTAAATAGGTAGTATTAGAGTATCTTCTTACATGTGAGGACTTGGGGTCTCTGAGGAGCTGAATGACTCACTAGGGTAAATGGACAGTCCCCGATGGTTTGGTACATATAGCCTAGCCTCTGACTTAATAGCACATGGTCATTACATTGAATTTTATCTTTTCTGTAGATGGTTTCTGCAGACAATATCTGAACTTAAAAATCATTAGGTCTTTATACATCTTAAATAAAATATTAGCCCATTGGCACCAGTGTGTGTTATTGTTTCTTTTTCTCAAATCAAAATACCCTTTTAGCTCTTCTCATCTTATAAAAATGGTAAAGGTTTTAGTAAAAGACATAACAAAAATATAAAAAAGACATTTTTAGGATTATCTGAAATTCCACCATTTATGCAGGTTTTACTTTTTAATGTAACAGAAAACCCCAAAATATTACTGTTGCCCTCTATTAAATGAGGTTCTATTTTGTATCTTGTGTCTTCACATCATCAGGAAACACATTCTAGCTGAAGCTAATCCCTGGCCTGGCTGTGCTGTGGTTATTTAGATTCTAATATCTGACATAATCTTAAATAAAAAGGCATAATACAAAATAATACTCTCAGACTGATGATTCCTATGCATGAGCAGGGGCCATGAATTTTAGTGGTAAAATTAGGTTAGTATTTTGATGCACTTTAAATATGTTTCCATTTGCAGTAATTTCCAGAGGAACATATAATACAGACAAGTGGCTAGAATTTGGGGTCCAGGCCAGGTTTCCAGGCTGGCTTCATCACTTCCTAGTTGTGTGGCCTTGAGCAAATTTCTCAATTACTTTGAGCCTCATTTTCTCTGAGTAATTGGAATAATACCACCTGATAGGGTTGCTCTGAAGACTTAGTGAGATCATGTTAGCGCTAAGGCAGTTGTGGTTATTTTAATTACAATATGATGGCCCTTTATTTATGGTCCGCAGCAGTTTGTTTCCAGTGAAGCGGAGAGCTGAAGTTCAGCAGGGGTCATAGTGTTTAGGACTGCCTACAATCTTCATTTTTTTGTGTGTGGTGCAATTATTGGCGTATTGGTAAGGGATCGCCTGCGCATTGTGCTTTGGAACTTGAATTCTGCTTAATGGCAAACAGGTGGCAGAGAATTGAAGCTTGTGATTGCAAAGTGAGCGTGCACACACAGCCCTGCAAAGTTAAGTGCATACCAGTTGAATGAATAACATACTAATTATTATCCTCCCTTGGAGAGAGTCTGGTAGAATTGTAGCTTCAGGCACTGTGTAAAGACCTAGGTTTTTAAGCTGGCAAAATAGTGATTACTATTTTTAGTTCAATTTCTATGCTTTAAAAAGGTGTAGTATATGCCTTGTTACTCCTAGATGGTTTTATGTATTTTAATTAATATTATCTTACTATGTTTGTGCCCCAAGGCTGCTTCAGTGAAAGACGTGATTTCAGAAGGTTGATGAAATTAGGTCTGACGGGAAAGACTCTGTTATTCTTATTTATGGTTATAAAATATTTCAGGTACATCTATGTTTGACATTCCTGTGTTGTAAACACACAGAATGTTCTGAATCCATTTGTCTTAGACCAGGAAAGTAATAACTCTAGTGTGGGGGTTGTTTTTGGTATTAAACATGGCTTTACATTTTTCCCTTTGAATCTCGTCATGCAATAATAGGTAAAGAAATGAAAGTGATTCTATAACCCAAACACAAACTCCCCCAGCTTTATTACTTTATAGTCACACCTCATGTATTCTTGATTGAGTTGTCATGAGGTATGTGATCGGGTAGAAATCAGCTTTATTTGGATCTGAATGAGTATTCACCTGCAAATATGGAAACTGTATTTTAAATCATTTGCTGGAGCTGAATGCAATTAGTCTTGCAATAAAGGGAAAGTTTCCTGAGAAAGAAAAAATAATATTTGAGTGAGACTTGACAAAAGATACGGTGAATAAAGAGAAAAGCTATTATGAACTATTTATGAGGATAAATATGATATAATTATATTAAGCTAAATTCGATGCAGATTTTGTTGTTAGTGGGAGTTAGGAATTAACATACAAGATGTCACAAAGCTATTGAACAGTAATTACGCAGTACCCTCCACTCCTGAAAGGTTAGGGTCCTGAAACCTTCTTCCTAGTAGAACTGGAAGTTGCAAGATTTAAAATCCCAGGAGGAGGGAAAGAGTCAGGAGTATCAAGATAATAAGTGAGTCATAGCAACTTTGTATACTTTTTTTTAAGTTTCTCTGAAATCAGACAGCAAAGTGCACTTTAGAAACATCACGCACGGCTTCAGTGTAACGGTATGTAATCTTTTTGCTTTGTGACAGATAGTGACCAAATTCAGAGGCTTTTGTTTTATTCAGGGGCTGTCTCCTATCCAAATGGTCAATGCTTTTCCCTCCCTCCATTCTTCTCTTCCTTCCAAAATTCCCATTCAGTCATTTCCTATTTTGTACCAGGTGGCTTTTAGGCTTTGGGGACACAGAGAAAACAGTCCCTGTCCCCCGTAGCTTACATTCTAGTTGGGGAGGTGGATAACAGTCTCAGGGTTGGGTTCTCCAGAAGCAGATGCTGAGATGTAGTTTGGGGAACAAGGTGTTTGTCTGGGATCAATGCTGTGAACTGGGGGACGGCAGCTGGACTGTGCAGAGGGAGAAGCTGTGCTGCCAGTTTGACAAAGCCTCCACCAACCTGCTAGAGAGCTCTGGGGTGAGTACGATCTGCCAGAGGGTCCTGCACTGAGGGGGACCTCACTCCTCACCTGCCAGGCAGGTGAGGCTGTGCAGCCTAGGCTGGCCCAGAGGCTGTCTGGGCCCTGGAGGACGTCTCCCTGCAGCTGTCCTGTGAGTCTCAGTGGTGCGATCCCTGGTCTACCACAGTAAGTACTTAAAGTGTCTGGTGGTGACAAGGATGGAGAAAAAGCTGGATGGGGTGATGGGGAAACACAGGATGATGGGGGGGGCTTTAAGGAGGTACTGAACAGAGATCTACAGGAATTGAGGAAGCTGGGGCGGAGCTGTCCAGGGAAGAGCCAGGGCAAATGCCTTCAGCAGGAGTGTGCCTGATGTACTGGGGAACCCCAACGAGGCCAGTGGGTGAGCCAGGGTACAGTCACGTGGGGCTTTTGGCCATTGCAAGCAGTTCACCTCGTTAGAAGTGTTGGTAGGTTTCGTTCCTTCTGATGACTGTGAGAGAGAAACCGTTCCACCCATCTCTTCTAGCTTTTGGTTTTGCTAACAGTGTGTGGCCTTCTTTGGCTTGTAGATCGCAGACTTCGTCTTTCCATGGTGTTCACCATATTTGCATGTCTCAGTGTCCAAATTTCTCCTTTTTATGAGGACACCAGTCATATTGGATTAGAGCTTACACTAACCTAATGACCTCATCTTAACTGATTACATCTGCAAAGACTGTTTCCAAATAAGGTTACATTCTGAGGGGTTAGGACTTCAACATGAGGTCTTGGGGGACACAACTCAACCCATAACAGGTGGGGAGCCATTAGAGAGTTTTGAACAGATTCATAGTATAATCTGTTTTATGTTTAAAAAGATCAGTCTGTTTTATGGAGGCTAGAATGAAGGGAGGAAACGGCCATGCAATCATCTAGGCAAGAGATAATGGTAGCTGGCTTAGTGTGCTGGAGACAGCGGTAGTGAGTGGTCAGGTTCTAGACAGAAGGTAAAGCTGATTTCAATGTGGAGCGAGAGAGAGTGTGAGCAGAGGCAAGCATGGCTCCCAAGCAACTGGAAGAATGGAGTTGCCCTTTACTGAGATGAGCAAGGTTTTAGGAGGAGCCAGTTTGGGGGAAAGATTAGGAATTTAATTTAGGATTTAAGTTTATGATGCCTGTTAGACATTCATGTAGGGATATTGAGTAGGGAGTTGAACATACGAGAAATTCTGGAATTTGGATGAGTGAGAAGGGACCAGCAAAGAAGACCTGAGAAGGCGGAGTCAGTGAGGTAGAAGAGAACCCAAAGAATGGGGGCATCTCAGAAGGCACGTGATGAATGTGTTTCAAGATCAGCATCCAGTAGGATGAGGATCAGCTTGACCATTGGCTTTCGCTCCTTGACAAGAGTCACTTTGATCAAATGACAGGGATTGAAAGCCTGATTGGAGTAAACTCAATGGGAGGAGCAGAAATAGAGAGTGTAAGTGCAGACAGCCCTTGATTTTGTGACTAGCTCTTTGACTAGCTAGCTGAAGAGCCATGTTCACCCCAGAGATGCAGAGTAATTAGGATGCTAGGGATAGAAAACCCTCTGGGAAACTTTTATATAACCATGTTATAATGGAGTCTTGTACTTCTTAGATATCCTCCCCTTTTCTTTTCCAGGATTATTTAGCTTTAACTTTATCCCAGTAATGATAACTTCATGCCAAAATATGTAACATTAGCCCTTCTCAGACAAGTTTTAGCTCCTTCCTCTCAACAGGGTAGAATAGCAATACTGGCTTCTTGAGGGGTGAGTAAGGAAGTGTTGGTGTTATACAGGATTAGTCATGAAGTCATAAGGAAGAAATATTTGACCTAAAAGAAAATCTATCTGGGATTCACTTGCTCAAATAAAGAAAAAGAAGGAATTATACATAATTAGCTTTCAGGATAATTTACATCCAAAAACAATTTTAGCCACATTTCAATTTCATCCTTCACCTATCTTAAAAATCAGGAGTAATGGGCAAAGTATAATGAACAGACTTGAGTTTCATCTCCTCTCATTTCCCAAGGTAAGGGAGCAGAAGAGCCCAGAGGGCAGCTGAAAGGGTAGAGTGAAACAAAAGGGCTTTGAGTTGCATCTTCCCTCTGTCCTCCCACGCTCAGTGAAAGCATTTAGAAAAAGCTCTGTGTGCCTGCTGGAATCGAATGTGGGTGAAGGTGTGAACTTAAACTTTCAGGGAGACTTGTACAGTTTTAGAGTCAATGGAGATAATAAATGCTTAGTTTCTATAAGGCCATATTAGGTCTGATGATTTTTTTAAACATAAATGATATAATTAAATTTGATCATTAATGTCCTTGCTTTGAAGAGGGCACCAAGTTCAGAGCCTTCCTATTCTGTTAACTCACAAAATTCATCTGCCCAAATGTGATTACTTGTTTGAGGTGAAAGGGACTTTTTCTTTCAGGAATTCATTCCTTTCCACTGAGTTCACAAAAGTGGGCTTTAAAAAAAGGAAGTGGAATTAAACTGCACACTAGAGAGCCTTAGACTTAATAAAAGGGAAGGATTTCCTAATGTGACTCTTAGAAGCTGGTGATGTCCTCTCCACAGGATTTATCAATTACGCCTTTGTAGATGTTCCAGGTGTGGGAAAGGCGGAGTGAGCAGAGACAGACCTTAAGGTGGGTGTGTGTGGGGTCCATTTGGCCTGTTAGCAGTTACAAGAAAACATCTGGGCAATTTTAACTCTATTTTTAAAGACCCTCAAGCAAGCAGACAAGCAGAACACCCCGCCATCCTGCAGGCTTACTTCAGTTTATTTAGGAGCCCTGGCACCACAGTGTTTGAAAGCAGTTGCGTGTGTTTAGGAGACTGTGCGTTGAGAGTCAGATTATGTATGCAGCTTTGTACTGGTAGAAGTTTTTCGTGGCTCCAAATCTTTGCCCATTGAGATAAATGATTTCTCAGATTTCTGTCCATTCCAAGATTATTTTGTTCTCGCAACTTCCCTCTAGTCTTATCTGAGACTGGCCTTTTAAAGTCAGCATTGAAATTTAGGTAGGAAAGGAAGAGGAGCATTACTGGGTATTGTTTCTATTAAATCCTGTAATGAGTTAACATTTTATCACATACTCTTTTGTGTGCTTTCCCCCCAAAGCTGTAATAAAATATTGTCAGGATAAGGAAGATTCCCAGGTTTATGTCTTCCTTTTTCCTGAATTCATATGTAACCTAGCATTATTAACCCTTTGTAGCGCTTTTTTATGCCACTGTATGTTTGCTATGGGAAATTTTAAATAAAGCCAGCTGTGTTAAATATTCATAGAATCAATTTTCACTTGTTTAAATTCTTTGGTGATTTATTTTCAGGAGGTGTTAATACGGCAGTAATTTTGCATTACATTTCTTGCACCAACACTTAATTGATACTGTATTTCACGAGGATTATTGCAGGTTTATTGCCGTCGCATTTAGAGTTATGGATGTGTGCTAGTAATTCAGAGGAATGGGTTTCTGGGATCTGCTGTTTCCATTTTAATTGTGTGTGTTTTTGAGCTTGAGAAGGTCTGTTAATGATTTAACATACCTGATAGATAAAAACTTTTGGTGGAGTAGTTTGAGGGATACTTTGCTTGAGGGTGTCATTGTATGAATCTATATATTTTTTATGATGGTAGACAAATTTATGTTCTTTTTTTAACTGATACGGAAGTTGATATAATTTATATTATTTTGATAGGTGTTAGTATTTGCTCTATATTTGCTTTACTTCTCAGTTAAGGTACCTTAGAGGTCTAAGGCTGTGTGAATGGCAGCAATTATATTGCTTTTTAAAGCAGATTGATTTACATTGCTGTTCTCTTCTAGAAACTTCAAGTTTTTCAGATCATTGGGACCACCGTATCCTAACTGTATAGTTCTCATCAGAACCTCACACAGTATGACACTTAGCAGGTACTCTCTGTTGTATGGAAAGAACAAATGAATATTGGTACAATGCAAAACTTTTTGTTGAGGGAATAAACGGTGTCTGAACAATAGAATGCTGTGTATATGTGTAGGTATGACACAGCGGGGGGCCCTGAAGGAAGGAGGAGGGTGTGTGCATTGGTCACAGACTATAATAAATATTTATTTAGTGAATGAAAAATGAGAAAAGATCTTGGAGGCAGCTCTAGATGGTGAAGAGTAAAAACTGTAGAAACTAAAAAGTGTGAGGCAAGGCCAAGCCTAAATATTTTGTATTGGATTTAATGCAGGCAACAGAATGTTCTGGAAGAAACTCCAGACTGGGAGTTAACATACGCAGGATCTTTGCCACTTAAGGAAGAATGTGACCTCGGGTGGCTCTGAAGTTTTGAGCCTTGGTATCTCATCTGCCTTGCCTTCCCCAAAGGCTTATTGTGAGGCTCAAATGAGAAAATTTGTATGAGAGTGTTTTGTAAACTGTGAAGGGTCATTCATATTAGGCGGTGTTGGAGCCTTGATGTTTGATGAGGTTCATTTATCCATCAAATCATTACTAAGCACCTGCGGCAGGCCCTTCCCTGCGACAGACTGGTGGGTAACACACAGGCCTTCCATTCTAATGGGTGAGAAAGGTGTAACCTAACAATCCCTCAAATATATAATTATTAACAAATACTATGAAATACAGAGTGCTAGGGGCTCCATCAAGTCTGGGTGGCAGGTAGAGCTTGATTTTGGGGTTTGTGATTGTATCTGTAGCATGTGGAGCCCTTACAGGTTTTTGTAGGGAATGACTTAAACCTAATATTGTTTAAGGAAGCTTAACCTAGTGGCTACATCTGGGATGGGCTGATGAAGGATTGGCATATAGGAGAAGACTTAAATGAAGCTACTGTCATTATATATTCTGTATCTGTTGTATGACATATATTCATATTTATTCTCAATTGCTTTGTTTTAAATGTTTTAATGTTTTAAATGTTTAATGTTGATACTTTTATGTGAGGTTTTCTAGAATCTTGATATTTATATGGTTTCATTTGTAAATTAACAAACTTCTATTTTCAGCTAAACATGAAGTTAACATAAAATATTAGCAAACACATAGTTTCTAATGTGTCTGGGTACACTGTACTTAGTGCTTCATATATATTAACTCCTGTGAACTGTCAACAACCACATGATGTGTTAAGACCATGTTACCCAATCACCCTCACTTTACAGATGGAGAAACTGAAACTTGCCCAAGGCTATACAGCTGGTAAGTGGGACTTGGACCCAGGCCATCTAGTTCCACGTGTGTGTTCTTTATCTCTTCATCTTCAACTTTTCATTTAAAAAAGAATTAATTTAGTTTAATGTTCTATAAGAAAATATAAGGATGCCAGTCATCTTTAAATAACCAGTGTGAATGCCTTCATCTCAATATATTTCCTTCTTTTTTAAAAATAAATTTTTGTTAATGTCTTGCCAATGGGTTTTAGCCCCCGGCAACTGTCACTATGGATTCAGTGAGAGCAAGGAATGACAATGGAATGTTCTTGAGGTGAAAGGGGTAATTTTATTACCCAGCTTGTTCTCCCAACAATAGGTTGAGCACTAGAATTACATCTGTATCTAACAGTCTGCAGGTCTGTAATACTCCTTCGCCTCTGCCCCCACAGCCGTCTCAGTCTCTGTCCTGGGCACTGCCACCACTCCAGTCTCTGCTCTCCTGCAGCCGTGGAGCCCTGCGGCCATGCCACCGTGTCTCCCAGAGCACTGGGCGGAGCTCTTTATATAGAGTCATAAACAAAGTGTTGCCCACACATATGTAGTGAGCAAGCTGACCAGGGCCAGGTGAGAATCCTGGCCATAGGAACCTTCACTTTATCCAGTTAATTACAAAATTAGGAAGAAAACCTATTTTAAGGCAAAATAGTTTTTACAGTTACATTGTGGTTTTATGCATTTTGCCATGAAGAATTATGAAAGTTTGGTAGTTCTTGACATTGCTTTCTGGGCTGCATATCTCCACATTTTTCCTTTGTTCATAACCAGAGGAACTATTAGCTATAGCAGTGAGTGTCCAGATCTGCTCACTGTGGTAGATCTTAGGTCTACTTCTCATCTCTCATTGCCCATAAAAGCTGCAATTCAGAGTCAGTTGTGTATTTAGTTTAGGTCAATTGAATCTTATTGTGGATAGCACCTGTGGTGTGTATGTAAGCAGACTCCCTGAGTTCACAGATGTGGACCTCAAAATTTAAGGCGAGCCACTTCTCCAGGGCTACGGTGCTGTTTATGGGCAGAGCCAAACCAGAGAGCAGAACCTGGAACATCAGCCCAGTGTTCCCCTACACCTGTTTAGGTCTTGCATGTGAAGGGTGGCAGAATATGCCACCCCAATATATGACTGTAGGAGTTCAGCAGATGGCACTAAAAAATATGCCACTTTGATACATTGATCATTTTGAGCTGTGGGCACTGGAAAACAGGAAATGCAGGGAGAGGCTTCCTCGAAACTGCCCTTATCGGCCCAAAGACATCAGCCAAAATGAATGCAGCTGTCATAAATCCTCTCTCTGGGAATTTCATCACCTAGCAAAGATTGGCTCTTATCACTGGAGGGGAGACTACAAGTTGACACCATACGCAGACACTGTCACAAACTGGCCTACTTCCCATCTGTTATTATTCTAAGGGCCCCTCCATATTCTGTACAAATCATTTACTCTCCCCTACTGTGGCCTATGGTCCCCCTCCCCTTTCCCTAGTAAGATGGCATTTAAGTCTGAATTCTAAGCCACCACGCTGAGTTACTTATTTTCCCATGGGTCTCTCCCTTGTATAGATGAAGTACATATGTTATAAACTTCTGTTTGTTTTTCTCCTGTTAATCTGTCTTTCATTATAGGGTGTCTCAGCTAAGAATTCAGGAGGATGGAGGGAAGATTTTATTTCCTCTCCCACAGATATTTCCACACCTTTTTTTGTTTTTGTTTTTTGACATGTTTTTCCCATTCTATTTCATGTATATAATATAATTGACAGTGAGCTTTTGTATCTATTCAGCTAAGTCTCAATGCTGTGAAGTATAACTAGGATACACTCTGGCTATTCAAAATGAGTTTGTGTTCTAATTATTTCAATTTAAGTGTTAATAAAATCTTTAAAAATTTTTCCGATAATTTTAGTTTTTGTCAATTTAGATTGCTTTATTAAATGAAACTTTAATGTTAATTTCTTTTATTTCACTATGATACTTTTCATTTGTTTTGCTTATTTTTCCTCACACTAAATTAAAACTTTAATCCTGAGCTGTGGGCCAAGGTGGATAAACTGCAAAAAGTTTGAATTCAGAATTAAACTAATGCTGTGGCTTTGGATTAGTTAGGTTTATGGCTCAGAATCACTGACATTTGTTGCAGAGATAGTAAGAGAAAATGTTTTGTAGTATCTCATAAAGGACTTTTTATAATTACTTTTGATTCTGCTTTTGCTTCTCAACCTTTGGTCTCTGCCAGGGAAAAATGATGCTTTCTGTCTGTAACCCAGTTTGTCCTCCGGAGAGATTGGCTTTAATTTGGTTAATGCTGTTAACTGCTAAAAAGCACATTCTCTGCAGGAACTGGGTGTGGATATAATGTTACCAAGAAAGAAACATATGCTTTGCCATTTCACAAATTGTTTCATTTTCTTTATGTTAGAATCTCTTTTTGGATTCCTTATGCTCTTTGTGATTGCTGTGAATCTTTCCATACGTTGAATTTTGTCCCTGTTTTATCACCCACCCACCAGTTGTCTCAGTAATAGGGCTAGGAGGCCAGAATCTCTTGAATATTCTGTACAGAATTTTGTGCTTACAGTATAAACTCTCTTATCTTGGATTATCGTGACCAGCAACTGGTCAGTTAGGGAAATATAAGAAATATTACATTCATATTTTAAATATTTTATTTTTAACTCAAATGTATTAGTGTACATCCATTTGCTAATTTCTAATGCAGCGCCTGATAAGTGGTTTCCATGTTATTTTTGCACACTGGCTGCACCCATGATGTATGTCTACCTAGTTTTCAGTTTGGGCTGCTTCAAAGTCTTACAAGGACTTTAAGATACTTGTGAACTATGAGTGTAGAAGCCTTCCAGATTTTTACGATTTGCTTCCTAGTCCTTTGCTATTTCTTCCTCACCCCTGATATAATAGTAGTTGTTTTAGTGTTTCATTTTTATTGAATTATTCCACATTATTCATATACTTAACTTCATTTTCATAGAAACAGTAAATTTTCTGAACTCGTATTTTATGTGTTTTTATTTTATTTTATTTTCTGTGTATTCACATACAATTAAATTATAAGACCTGCTGGCCTAAATGGGTCAGGAATAAACACATCTGACCGTGGGGAAGGGTGCAATATAATTGGTGGGAGCAGGTCACTGCTTCTCAACTGATATTTAGGTCTAGTCTTTTTTATTTTCAATCTTTTATGGGCTGTACTCCAAATGAAAAACATAAGAAAGGCAAAAAATTCAAGCCTTTATTTTTTACTATTTTATAAACAAAAGAAATAAAATTACATTTCCGTAAATATAATCACAACAAAGATAGCAGAGAAAACAATCTGTGTATATTCTTTAAAGTGTGAATAATTGCTTGATTCATATAAAGAATCCCTATTACTCTTGTTAATGTATTTCAGTTATAACTAAACAAAAAGTTATGAGTGAAATGGTGATCACCCACACTAAATACCTCTATGTGTGTTATTGGATTAAAGATGGCAGAATAGGAAGGCAAGGTGGAAACCTTCTCCTAAAAACACACAAAACAGGAAAATACAGCAATAGTGACTAGACCTGAAAATGACTTGAAGACCGCAGAACAGACCCCCTGCACCCGAGAGGGAAGAGAGGACCGCACAGAGAAGGAGCAGAAAGCGTAGCAGAGATATCTAATACAAAGAACAAAGCACAGAATCCCTGACAAATACCTCTATGTAACTTTCAACAAACTCCATATATATATATATATATATTTCCCATTATCATATATCAGTGTTTAAATAAAGATCAATATTAAAGATTTTTGATATCACAAATGAACTTAGTTCTTTCTTGTTCACCTGCCAGCTTAACATAGGGCTAAGTGTACAAAGTATAAACTGTTTATGGTTTTGTTTTAATAATACTCATGGTGGAGGAACTCGTCTTCTAGAGAAATGTTGGTGAGAATGAAAAAGACATTTTAAAGCAATTTCAGCAAGCTCAAAATCTTCATCTTTCATTTTTCTCTAAAATGAAGCAAAGTGATATGGCCATGTCAAAATTCACCCTCAGTCCCTCCTCAGGAGCCAGTTCCAGCAATGAGTCCTTTGAATTTATGATCAAATTGAAGTGATCTTTTGGTAAAAGAAATGGACTCTGAATTTTAATGCTTTCGTATTACAGTTGACAAAGGAACCTTAAAGTATCATTAGTGGTCACATGGTTCTGTTGTCCTTGATGAGCAGGTAGCTGATGCCATATGCATCTCATCTTGCAGTGTCAACAGTACTAGAACTGGTCAACCAGATGAGTCTGCTTTTCATACGTTTAGATGTTGCAACCATCTAATGGCTACACACGTTTTTAAGTGCCCACTTATCCATTTCCTGGACAGCTGGTACTAGTTTGCAGACTGGCATCTATCTCCAGACCACAGTTTGAGAAGCCCTGTACTCATAGCTTCTACTAGTTGTGAGCTGCTGGTGTACCAGAAACACCAGCCACACTGCTCTATGGAGGGAATGGAATGTGCAGGCTAATTTGGCAAGTTGGCTAAATAGAGATCAGTTAAGAGAACCTCTTTTGTGTACACATGTTTTCCCCCTGGGGAGAAGGTTCATAAGCTTTTATGAGATTGAAAGCATGAGATGCATGCATGAACATATCTGTAGGTGTTATGTATCTGTTTATCCCATGATTTGAGGATAGACATCATGCTTTTGTCTGAAGGAGTTCAGAACATGCCTCCCCAAGATATGCTGCTTTAGTATATTGATTATTTTAAATGAAGCACTTGAAAAATAGCAAATGCAATAAGCGACTTTCTCTGAACTCCCATTATCTACCTAAAAACACACCCTCCAAAAGGAGCTCAGTTGTCATAAATTCCCTTCCTGGGAGTTTCATCAACCAGGGAAGAGTGAATCTTATCACACATCCCACCCCAACAGACTTTATAACAAACTGTCTTATCTCCCATCTAGTTTCTAAGGCCCCATTCATCTTTCCCCAAAATCATTTTCTCTCCCCTGAGAGGCCTGTATCTCCCCTCCCCTTCCTGCATTAAGATAGTCCATAACTCTCAGATCTCACTGCATTTTTGCACATTCACCTTTTTTCCCCTGTGATGTCTCTGTGCATGAATTCAAAATATTAATCTTTTTTTCTGTTTATCTGCCTGTTGTCAGTTTATTTTATAGGCCCAACTCAAACTCAGGAGACTGGAAAGAAAGTCTTTCCTCCCCTACATGCCCATCTTTGAATTACCAAGTGGCCTTTGCGTGTAGCTGCTGGGTATTGATGCATTTGATACAAATGTCCAAAACACAGCCATTTCAGTGGAGATATTTTTCTAGATCAAGTTCTCTGAGGTGTAGTTTTCTTCTAAGGAAACAACACACTCTTGAATTCTCATTTCATGTCTGATCAGTAGGCATCTGTGTAGTTACCCTCAAAGAAAGCCCAGTATTTAGTCCCTGTTCCCTTTGCCCAAGTAGATTGCCTGGGCCCAGGAGAATTTAGCTGCTGTTAGTGAAACATACCTGAAAATACGTTCATTTTGGGTGTTTCAATCCCCCATTTTGCTGTTAACTAAATTACAGTTTTAAATGCTTTTAAATCCTCCTCTGCACAAGGACTCCTTCGTGTAGCTGTGATTTATCCTGCTTTTAATAGTTCATTGTTGAGATAGAAGCACGTTTTCTGTGTTTTTAAAGCAAATGAGATTTTAATCATAGTTGAAACTCATTTTCATGGAAGTTATTAGTAGAGTTTTTGGTGTTTGAAAAGGGAACAATCATCCTTGTAGTGGTAATTTGAAAGAGAAGGCTACAGTGAAGGCTGCAGAGGGAAGTGAAAATGTACTGATGATGAGTATAGATTTATCTCAGATAAAAAGAGTGTAGTGTGTTAATTTTAGAAGCGTTCCCTTTCTTAATGCTATACCTTGCAATCTAAAGTTTTTCAGTATCCTAAAATGAGCTGACTTGACAGTCAGAAAATATCATTGAAGAAAATGACAACTTGGCATCTTTTGCTAGACTTTTTTCCCCTTCATCAGGTGAAAGAAAAAGCAGTTGTAAATTTCAAGCATAGTTAGAGTGAAGTCATTTTGATGTAATTCTAATAACTATCACATAGTGTATTCATATGCATGACATACTTTGTTGCATTTAATCCTCCAAATAAGCAGAGGACTTTATCACCTTAGTCCTGAGTCTGTCTTAACTTTGGTAACCTGGAAAATCAGTTCTTTTATCAGGACACCTATAAAGTTACTGGACTCTCATAGTCAGATTCTTTTTGGGTTCTTGTTAACCCAAAGCGCAAGAGACTCATATTAAACTAAAATGCATGATGGCTGATGTCAGAGTGAAGTTAGTGCTAGAGAGGGGTCTGGACATGAGTTCTGGAGGGAAACTTACACGGGAAGCCAAGTGAGAATCTGACATGATGAGCTGTTAGGTCTCCAGGAGGGCCATCTCTGCAGAGGGAACTTGACACTTTAGCTCCCTGGACATTAATAGATACCATATGGTTTCTTGCAGTTTGGGTTTCCTTTTTACTGATCCATACCCTTCCTTGTCTATTTTACAATTTTTATTGGTTTTTCACTTTTTATTTTGAAATGATTTCAGGCTTTCAGAAAAGCAGAAAGAGTGCAAAGAATTCCCTTACACTCTTCACTCAGATGTTCTAAATGTTAATATCTTACATAATTACTGTACAGTGACCCAAATCAGGAAATAAATCTTGATTTCATACTATTATCTGGTGACCATATTCAAATTTTGCCAGTTAATGTCCCATTGACGTTCTTCTGGTTGAGGATCCCATCCAGGATTACCTGTTGCCTTCAGTTGTCAAAGTGCCTTAGTCTTCATAGGGAACAATGCCTTACCCTTCCTCTGTCTTTGATAAGTTTGATACTCCTGAAGAGTAGCAGCTAATTATTTTGTAGAATGTCCATAGTTTGGGTTAGTTGGTCATTTCTCATAACTGAATAAAGGTTATCCATTTTTGTTCAGACTATTAATGGAAGTAATGTGTGCTTCACTCTCTCTGTTTTTAACCATAGTAAACTTCACTTGTTCTTCCTTTGAAATGGAAAGATACAGTTAACTAGACTCCAGTTTCTCAAACTTGAGATAATGTTGAGCTCTGAGACCATGTCTGGAGCACCACAGCTTGAGAAACACTTGAGTTAAGAGCTCTCATTTTAGTGATCTCAGTCCCAGCATGCTTATAAATACAAATGTAGGAATTGAGATTACTTGACGCTCTAATATCGGTGTCTGGATGGCCTAGGATATACTTAGATTATTGTATGTTAATTTAAAAATTCATAAACTAGGAAAAGAAATAGAAAGTTTCTAAACCTCAGACTCCTGGGGAAATGTACCTGGGCCCCCCAGTTAGGGAAACTTTGGCGGAGGCTATGGCCTCCCCATTCCTCATGGCGTCACTCACTAGAGACTGTACCGTTTTGTAAGGGATTATAAGGGATTTGGGAGTTCCCTGCCTCGGACTGACCCCATTGGCTACTCATCTCATCTGTTATTCATGGACTTTTAACTGAGAGTAACCTTATTCCATTTTAGGATTGTTTTAGATTAATAAAACAAATAAAACTAGTCAGTGTTTTTCTTAACAAAATACATTCTTCATTCTTTCCTAATTCCCCCCATTTGCAGTTTTTATCTTTACTTTTTAAAAAACCTACAGAAACATATTTTCTCTTCATTTTTTTCCTCCTATTCATTTTTGGCTTTTCACCCTAGTAAAATGTTATAAAAATAAATCAGCTAAATTTTAGCATAAATACAGTGAAAGCCAGCAGTTGAAGTGATTACAGTTAGATGGAGGCACTGTAGAAGAAAGATTTCACCATATCACAGGCTGCTGCTTTGAAATAACTCGTGTTTCTTTCCCACTTCTAAATTGTCATTTTTCCAATTCTCCTTTTTGGAATCTTCAGTATGCAAAGCTTTGACAACAATTTAGGAAAATGAGATCACTACTCACTGTATGTGACATTTGCTTGAAGATAATTCATTTGGCTGAGTTAGTAGTTGCTGAAATGAGATAGAATGAAATGTTTGCATGGGTTCATTGTTTAAAGGAAGGAATTCCATCAAGGTGGCCATTTAATTGCGAGGCTGTGAAAAGCCTCTATCTGATCATACATCTTTGAATGGATATTTTCTTCTTCAGTATCATGTAGAGTTTATGTAATAATGAGTGGGTTCTCAGTTCCTTTGCCTGCATTGTATCTTACCTCCATCTTTGTTCTTTTTCTCACCTTATTTTGGGACAGCAATTAGTGTCCTGTATCAAGTAGAAGAGTTTTGATTGTAAATGGCAGAAAATTCAGCTCAAACAGGCTTAAGCAACAAAGAGTATCTATTGGCTCAGTTTACTAAGAAGTAGATTAAGAGTGAGGTGTAGGTATGGTTTCATCAGGGCTGTGGTGCAGTTCTCCTCAGGCCTTTAGGCCAGGGCTTCTCAAGCTGTGTGAGAAAAGGGGCTTTCAAAAAGATGAAACCAATGCAGACCATACTTGTACGAAATATAATGCAAATGAATTACTAGAAAAATGAAATTTAAAAACAAATAGAAGCCCCAGATTTTTAATGATTAAATTCAACAGATAGTAATTTATTCAGTCAAATTGCTATAAATGTTTCTAAACGTGTTTATTCTTAGTTTCCATCCTTACCTTGTTGTAGATTGTCACAGGCTGTTGAGAAGCTCTGCTTTGGTGCTGCTGTCTTCTGCCAGCTGCTTTTTCACTGTGGTTCTCCCCAGGGTGGCTAAATGGCTGCCAGTAGCTTCCAGAACGATGTGTTTGTTCATGTGTAGGGAGTTTTCCCAACTATTGTTCAGAAGTGTTGAGCCTCATACTGGTGGGACCAGCTCAAAGCCCTTCACTGTGACCAGGGGAATACCACCGATGCCTTGTTCATATTATTTGTCCGTTCTTGAACCACTAGCTGTTAGAAGGAACATAGGAACATGGGGATTGGGGCAGCAGTCTCACTTAAACCATACGATGTGGAGGAGGCACTGCAATACTGACTACTGCTTTTTATTAATGAAAACAACAATCAGCCACCACTTAGATGGTGCTTTTCACTTTACATTTAGTCTGTGGTAAATAAAAAAGAGATATTTGGTCTTTGTCCTGGGTTCCTGGCAGAGAGCTCCTAAAACTCTTGGACTCTCCTCCATGATAAGAGTGTCCTCTGTCAGCTCTCGGGATGACTCCTGGATGAAGGGTGAGAGAGCTCTGCTAGGTAGCTGCAGATGAGGGCTGGCCACTGGAAGGACCAAGTTGTAATTAGAGGGCTGGAACTTTGAGCTGCATCCCAGACTCCAGGGTGGAGGTGAGGGACTGGAGATTGAGGTCAGTCACCAATAGTCAGTGCTTTAATTAATCATGCTCCATAAAACCCCTAAACTCCTGGATTTGGAGAGCTGGGTTGGTGAGCACATCAAGGTGCTGAGTGGGTGATGGAGAGGGCATGGAAGCTCTGTGCACCCCTTTTACCTGTACCTTGTTCAATGCATCTCCTCGATTTGGCTATTCCTGAGTTGCATCCTTTATGATAAACCATCAGATGTAAATAAAGTGTTTTCCTGAGTTCTGTGAGCTTTTCTAATGAACATGAGGAGTGGGAGGTTGTGGGAACTTCCAAATTTGTAGCCAGAGCAGACTGAAGTATGGGTGTCCTGGGACCTGGTACTTCTGCTTGGAGTCTGAAGTGAAGATAGTCTTGTAGGACTGAGTCCAAGCCTGTGGAGTCTGATGCTCCCTCCAGTAGTTTGTGCCGGGATTGAACTGAAATGGAGGGCACCTGGTTGGTGCTGGGGATTGGAGAATCAGGGGTAGTCCTAACAGCACTCCTGAGAGATGGGTACTAATATGACCCTAGTGTACAGTGAGAAAGCAGATAAGGGACTTAAAAATTGCAACACCAGGGGTTCTTTGGAATCTAAATCTCAAACTGTGTGCTGCAAACATCCCCAGTGGTCAAATAAAATATAAAATAATTGATGTTTTTGTGGGGAAAGTATTATAGATTTAATGGTTTAGGGAAATGGTTCTTATGGTGATGGTGAAGTTTTCTACAAAGGGGGCTAAAGGGAAACTATACCCACTTAAACTCCGTCATAAAATAAGACTGAGTGATGAGAATAAAAATCCATAATTACTTCTAGAAATCAGGCATTATGTTAACCTTGAAATGTACGTAAACAGCCACATGTAATCTAGTTTTCTAAAAAATAGCCATGTTTTAGAATGCTTCTAAGTGAAAAGAATCAACTTCTAAGTCACAACTTTCTGCTGGTTGTAAAAACATCTGGAATTTATTCTTTGGGCTTATGTCAAAACTAGTGTGAGGGAGGATTTGGTATCCAGAGAATAAAATGGCTGTTTTAGTTACAGTTGACCCTTAAACAGCACAAGGCTTAGAGTGCCAATCCCCAACCCCCTGCAGTTGAATATCTGTGTGTAACTTCTGACTCCCCCAAAATGTAATTACTAATAGCCTGCTGTTGATTTTACAGTAGTAAATGATAAAATAGACTAGTATCTCATATATTTTATGCATTCATGACATACCTAACTTTTTCTTTTTTCTTTTTTTTTTTGCTATTTTTTGGATGTGCAGTTTGTTGCAAGTTTTTTCAAATTGTTGCGAATTTCCAAAATTTTTCCAATATATTTATTGAAAAAAATTCATGTGTAAGTGGACCCACACAGTTCAAACTCACCTGTGTTTAAAGGTTAACACTTAAAGAGAAGGGATATTATTGTTTTATTTTTTTTCAGGCACTCTAAAAGCTGTAGGGGTTTTTCGTTGTTTTTTTTTTTGTTATCATTAATCTACAATTACATGAAGAACATTATGTTTACTAGGGTTCCCCCTTCACCAAGTCCCCCCCACAAACCCCATTACAGTCACTGTCCATCAGCGTAGTAAGATGTTGTAGAATCACTACTTCTCTGTGTTGCACAGCCTTTCCCATCATTGTTTGTTTTTTTTAAAGGGATTTATTATCATGAAAGTATCTACTAATAATTTAATTGGGTTTGTGCTGTCTGGTACAAAGAGAAACTATTGTGTCCTCTGAATTAGATAAAGGGAAATTATGTGTTAAGATATTCTTTAAATCAAAGGATACTTCTTGTGCCCTATGTCAGTGTCTTAGAAACTTATAGTCCTAAACTACTGATTGTAATTTGTGCATTCAAAATCAGTTGTGAATTCAGATATTGAAATTGTGATTTAAATGCTTGCTTACATTTTATCCCTAAGTAAATATAAATATAGAGTCTTTTAGGACTTACCTTTTCTCTACAATTCATTTCCTTCCTCCTAGATCCCTGTCTTTGAAACATTACATTATGTTTATATTTGATGTGGATTTTAATACAAAGCTGTGGAAGTATGTTACTTGAGGTGCTGAATAAATAATTTCTTTTCCTCAAAACAGTTGTCTCCTTTATCTCAAAGCTGCTAATCATCTTTTCGTATCTTCTACACTTTCTGCATTCTTGCCCCAGGAATTCAGTTGACAAATTATATCACTTCCTTTTCTCTTTGCTCCTTCCCATTGGCCCAGTTCAGGATTCCATAACTGAATTATTCTGAAATCCAAACTGGGTTCACCACCTTTAACATGTTCTGAGATGTTAGCTGTGGCTAACACTGCCATACAGACATAGTGCTACTCCTCTACCCAGACATGCTCAGTGATTCGCAGATCCCCAGCACATAGTCAGGATCTTTCATTACCGAACTCTGTTCCTATAAAATTTTTTGCCCACCAGCACTTCTGTCAATGAAAAATATGCCAGAAGAAGTCCCGCCTTGTTGACACTGCCCAAGCTACCTCTATGTCATATTGCCCTTTGCTCCATCTGGTCCCAAAGCATCTTTCCGAAGTCTGACTTAGGTCCTACTTCATCCTTGAAATTCTTCTAGGGCCTTCTCAGGTTGTTCTCATATGTCCTACTTGAATTAATATTATGGCATGTATCACTCTCACTGGATTGTACGTCTTTCCAGAGAAAAGGTTCATGTCTGTTTCACCTTGGTATTCCATTAGCCTTGCCTTTGCTGACATTCTGTAGAGAGTTGTTGAAATGAATCAAAAATTAAATGTAATTTATTATTTTAAAACAGGGAGAAGCATGCAGGGAGAGAAGGAAGGAGGAAGGTAGGGAGAAAATGAGAGTGAGAGAGAGAGAATGCACATGGATGAGCCCAAGCATACTTACTTTATACAAGATGCAGTAGAGTGGATTGTGGGGAGATAAAAAGAAACTCAGCCAAATCCAGTCTGTGGGAAATGCTACAGGATAATTGACCTGTTTTCTTAATGAACAAATTAGTAGAAAAAGAGACAGATGAAGAGGGGACCTAGAGATTAAAACAGACTTAAGAAATTGTCTTGCCAATGGGTTTTAGTCCTAGGCAAGTTCACTATGGATTCCATGTGACCAAAGAAATGACAGTAGAACATTCTTGGGGTGTAAGGGTTATACCCAACTTTATTCCCATGGTGGCAGGTCAATCACTAAAATCCTGTCCACTCAGAGAGAGTCTGTGTGCAGCAGGCAGGTCTCTGCCTCCAGGCCTCTCTACCCCTATGGCCGTCCTCTGGGCCTCTGTCCTCGGCACTGCCACCACTCCAACCTCTGCTCAGCTCTCCTGCAGCCTCACAACCATATCACCACATTGCACAGGGCCCTGGGAAGGGCTATTTATACAGAGTCAATAACGACATATTGCTCACACATGTGTAGTGAGCTAGCCAACCAGGGCTGGGTGAGAATCTTAGACACAGGAATCTTCACTTTATCCACAGAAATATGTCAACCATTTGCAATGTACAGACTTTATGTAGATTCTGATATAAAGAGACTGTAAAAAACATGACAGTTGGGGATATTTGAGCACTGGTGAGATAACTGATGGTAAGAAATTATGATTACAAAGGACATCATCAACAGAACAAAAAGGCATCCTACAGTATGGGAGAATATATTTGTAAATGACATATCCAACAAGGGGTTAACATCCGAAATATATAAAGAACTTACACACCTCAACACCCAAAAAGCAAATAACCTTATTAACAAATGGGCAGAGGATATGAAGAGACAGTTCTCCAAAGAAGAAATTCAGATGACCAACAGACACATGAAAAAATGCTCCTCATCACTAATCATCAGGGAAATGCAAATTAAAACCACAATGAGATATCACCTCACACCAGTAAGGATGGCCAGCATCAAAAAGACTAAGAACAACAAATGCTGGCAAGGATGTGGAGAAAGGGGAACCCTCCTACACTGCTGGTGGGAATGTAAGCTAGTTCAACCATTGTGGAAAGCAATATGGAGGTTCCTCAAAAAACTAAAAATAGAAATACCATTTGACCCAGGAATCCGACTCCTTGGAATATACCCAAAGAATACAACTCAGATTAAAAAAGACATATGCACCCCTATGTTTATCGCACTTTTTACAGTAGCCAAGATATGGAAGCAACCTATGTGTCCATCTATAGATGAATGGATAAAGAAGATGTGGTACATATATACAGTGGAACACTATTTAGCCATAAGAAAGAAACAAATCCTCCCATTTGCAACAACATGGATGGAGCTGGAGGACATTATGCTCAGTGAAATAAGCCAGGCGGAGAAAGACAAATGCCAAATGATTTCCCTCATTTGCGGAGTATAACAATGAAGCAAAACTGAAGGAACAAAATGGCAGCAGACTCAGAGACTCCAAGAATGAACTAGTGGTTACCAAAGGGGAGGGGTGTGGGAGGGCAGGTGGGGAGGGAGGGAGAAGGGGACTGAGGGGTATTATGTTTGGTACACATGGTGTGGGGGATCACGGGGAGAACAGTGTAGCACAGAGAAGGAACATAGTGGATCTCTGGCAACTTGCTGCACTGATGGACAGTGACTGCATTGGGGTATGGGTGGGGACTTGATAATATGGGTAAACGTAGTAACCACATTGTTTTTTCATGTGAAACCTTCATAAGAGTGTATATCAATCATACCTTAATAAAAAATTTAAAAGAAAAAAGAAATTATGATTAAATTTTATAGGTGTTATGATGCTAGTGTGTTTATATTTGAAAGTCTCCTTATTTTTTAGAGATACACAGTGAAATATTTGTGGATGAAAGGAAGTGATGTCCAGGATTTACCTCCAAACAACCTGGTTGTTAGCTGGAGTAGGGGTGTAGAGGGAAAAAAAATAGGTGGTTATGGAGATAAAACAAGATTAGCTGTGAATTGGTAATTGTTGAAGCTGAGTGATAGTTGTATGGGGATTCATTCATCTTTTCTACTTTTTTATGTATTTGAAAGTCTCTATGATGAAAGTTACAGGATGAAATAAAGGATAAGACATGGGTCTTGTTTTTAAAGATTAGAAAGAACATGAAACTGGAATCTGGGAGGCTTGGATTCTAGCCCTGGCCCTCTAATTACTTGAATGACTTGGAGATGCTTACTCAGTATTTCTGGGCCTCCCAAACTCCTCTGAATACGTGAGTTCACTGGGTGGGGGCTTCATTGTCTGTGGACCCCTGGAATGGTGTACTTTTGAAAGAGACTTTGGGCTGGCATTCAGGGAGAAAGATCCCAGAATCCAGGAGTAATGTGTGTGAAGGGCATGGTTTCACTAAGGCTGTATATTTGCTAGATTCCAGCTCCAAACTTGTCACCGCCTTTTCCCCAGGGAAACTGGCAGCATTCTGTAACTTTGAGTTGATAGAATTTTAACTAAAGAGCAAAGAAGTGTCATATAATTAGCTGGATCGTCTTCTCCCCAAAGTTAATGCTGCCGTGTGTAGTTATTAAGAGCTCAGGCTCTGGAGGCCAGGTTCAGATCCCAGCTTAACCACAAACTCTATCACCTGGACAAGCTACTTAACCTACCTTCCTGTGGATAAAATGAAGGTTCCTGTGGCCAGAATTCTTACCTGGCTCTGGTTGGCTGGCCCACTACACATGTGTGGGCAATATGTCATTATTGACTCTATATAAAGAGCCCTTCCCAGTGCTCTGAGCAACACGGTGCAATGGCTGCAAGGCTGCAGGAGAGCAGAGCAGAGGCTGGAGTGGTGGCAGTGCTGAGGACAGAGGCCCAGAGGATGGCTGTGTGGGCCGACTGCAGAGAGACCCAGAGGCAGAGACCAGCTTGCTGCATACAGATTCGCTCCAAATGAACGGGATTTTAGTGATTGACTTGCCACTGTGGAAATAAAGTTGGGTATAACCCTTTCACTCCAAGAACGTTCTACTGTCATTTCTTTGGTCACATTGAATCCATAGTGAACTTGCCTGGGGCTGAAACCCATTGGCAAGACACTTCCTTAGAGGGTTGTTGTATGGATTAAATCGGCTAATACATGCCTGGTATATAGTGGCTCAATAAATGTTAAATGTCATTTTTATTGGCTCTATTAGTTTTGTTTTTATTTTGGATTTCCAGTTCTCATAGGCTTGCTGAGGCTTATGCACATTTTTTACCCTCAGTGTCTTCCTTCTTTCCTCCCTCTCTTTGGGTTAGAAGCACATCAGAGAGCTCACGGCAGTCCATGGGAGGTAAGAGGGAGACCAGCATAACCTGGTGCAGGGAACATGGAAATTCCCATGGCCAGGATCCTCATCTGACCCTAATCTTCTTGCCCACTGCACACATTCAGTGGTGTAATTGGCCTAGGGTGCAGGTGCCTGCTTGCACATGTGCTGGCAATGAGCCATAATAAAGAGCTCCACCCAACGCTTTGCACGGTTGGCTGTGGTGGATGTGAATTGTGGACTTGGTGGATGTGGATGGGATTCTAGTGCTCAACCTGCCACTGCAAGAATAAACGTTGGTGTAAGACCTTTTGCCACCCATGTTCCGTTGTTGTTGGGTCTCACCAAATTCAGAGCGAACTTGCCTATAGCTGAAATCCCCCTCAGGTGTGAAACCAGGGAAGGGGGTTCGTGACTGGAACTTGCTTCTTAGAGGTCATCTTGTCGGCCCTTCACTTGGATGCTGATGGTCTGAGCTGCCAAGGACTTTGCCCTGGCACCACAGCCAGGGCAGTAGTGAATCTGGTCTCCTGCCTGCCAGTTATTTTTGTGGCCTTGTTCAGCTTTCTGATGTCTCCTTTGACATCCTTATTGCTGACCTGGGTGCAGTGTGGGGAGAAAAATTGTCTGTCTGATCTGTCTAGTATTTCAAAAATCATTCCCTCCTTTGAGAAGGAATGTCTGTAGTGCTCTAGAATTGCAGGGAGGGAAGATGGGAGGAAGCATGGTGTTTCTCAGCGTGCTGACTAATTGCTTAAGCAGCCGGGTTTCTGTCATTTCCTCTCAAATGCCTGGTGATCTCAGGCCCTTGTCCTCCTGGGCCAGGCCAGCAGCACCTGGGAGGTCCCCACCCATTCCTTACAGCCAGCATGCCCTGTGCCTAGATCTTTGTCTTAGAATTGTCTGAATCACCTCCTTGTTTTTCATCCTTGACTTTTCCCAATAAATAGTATTGTTTCTCTGGCACCCACCAAGCAGCATCCTGTGATTTTTTTTCTTGCCCGTAAGCCTATTGTTTTTCTCCTTAATGTTATTTTTTGATTGCCTTCATTTTCTTTGGATGTTTCTATTTGTTTTCTATTCATTAAGCTGAAAATAGGTTTTCAAGCTTCTCTTATTTATTCCAGGGATGAGATTGCAGTTTATGGATCATCCACATCCCTTTCCTTTTTCTGCAGCTTTGAGGCACTTTATGGCTCATGAAGATTTCCTAATAAGATTTCCTAATATCTCTATAAGACCTGACAGATTACATAACGATTTTATAGACAAAATAACATACTAGACTTAAGAGTTGAAAAGACTACGTTTTTATCTTCAGCTTGAATTTCCATTCACAAACTGTAGGTTTTTAGACAAGTTATTTTACCTTTCTCTACCTCAGTTTTCCTATTCGAAAAGTGGGAATTTCCAGGGGTTGTAGGGAGATGTGTTTTTGGCATTGGTTGAATTCAATAAATTCTAGCTAATATTACTGTGGATATTGTGATCTTATTTGAGCTTCATAATAAAGCAGCTTTTTGAGGTAGGTCGGGTCATTTTCTCCACTTTTATCTATTTATTTCCATGAGTTTGTGTATTCCTTTCCTTTTGCTTATTAAGAAAAAGATTTTAGGTTAATATATATCAGTTGTACAGATGCAGCACTGAGGCTTGGTGAGGTTGAGAGTTGCTCTAAAATCTTCTCCAGGGGTGAGTGGAGGACCCCTTCACATGTCTTTGAACTTCAGCATATTCCTGGCTCAGCTCAACCCAAGACCTGAGGGTGGGGTGGAGGGTATGTGCAGCTTCCTTCTTCACTCATTCCATTGTCTTTGATTCAGGACCGTGTCCAGGGGTCCCGAGCTCAGAAGGTACCCGGAGGCAGTGTGGTGCAGGAGGAGTCTCGGCTCAGCTATGGAGCCGCTGTACCTCGGTTACCTCCTGTGTATTTTAGCTACCGGTGGTGATCTTGAGGAGCTGAATGTATATATAAAGAGCTTGACATGCTCAGATGCTCAAGCAGTGTTATTCCTTTCTGGTGTAAGTGTATTTCTGGTGCGCAGTGGAAAGCCCCTGCTACAGGAATTCCAGGCAGCCACACGCAGGCTGCAGAGCATTTCTGGGCAGTGATCTTGCAACATCCCTGAGCTACAGCACCCTGTAAGACAGACTGGTCCTGTAGAGTCAGGACTGCATTCGGCCAATGTGTCTCGCCTGCAGGTGGGCATTCAAATGACACTGCTGTGTCAAATACACATCCTGGGCTCTAAACCAGACTACTGCCCACACGTGCACTTTTGGAAGAGCTTCACAGGTGCTCCCCATGCCACCCTGGCCTAGAGTCACCCTCTGCTTTAGACAAAGCAGAACGACTTTCTATCGTTTCTAAAATATGATTGAATTTGAGGGACTTTAGTTTGGGTGTAGCCTCTTGGGGATGCAGCAGTCCTTCTCAGAGAAGACAGCGTACTCCTGTGTGCCCTGCCGTGTAAGTGAGAAGCGGGTAATGCTTTCACAGTAATCATAGTGGCTAACTCAGGCACTTCACAGGTATTAACCCATTCAGTTCTCACAACAGCCCAATGAGTGATGTCATCCCCTCATTGGTGCTCCTTCTGCATGACAGTCTAAGGTCACACAGATAGGATGGGGTGGAGCACAGTTTTAAGCCCAGGCTACCAGACTTGAGTCACTCCTCTTGCATCTCATGTGCTGTCTCTTAATTACAGAAGGGATTGCCTTGGAAACAGGCTTTGGAACATGTAGCTTCTGCCAAGGGTCATGAAAATTTGCTAAGAACTTGTGGTCTCCTTCTTCATGGACTCAGTGTTAGCTCTTGCATGTCCTGGCCTGATCCATATTTCAAGAGAATACATTCATCAGAGCATTGTATGTGCTGCAGTGGGGATGCGGGTGGTAGAGCAGATTTACAGCTCCACCTCGCGTATTTGCTTTCCCATTCTTCCACTTACTGTTTAAGTGTTTGGGATTAGCTTCCTTGGAAGGTGAAACTTGGTCATCCTTTCTTCAGCTAAAATGGTAGGCTGAGGTGTTCCTTTTTAACAATCACTTTTGTTAAAAATGAGGGCTCTTTGAAGTGGATGGTGCTTTGAGAAAGCTTGAGGAGAATGCCTGTCATTTCATCTGCACTCAGGGGAGAACAGAATGCAGTTCCCAAGGGCCCTTGGGCTCGCAGCTTTAACAGGCTTGGCATTAGATGGCTGTTTGAGGAAGGCTTTCCTTCAGGGCCCAGGAACAGAGTGTGTAATTGTCTAGGGAATACTTCTTTATACCAGCCTGCCCCAACATAAAATTATAGAGCCTTCAGGCAGATGTAGCAGGTGTGACATACCAATAAAATGACCACTTGCTCTGCACAGGCCCTGTGAGAGGTCCTTTAGGACTCTTAATACCTAATTCTCACTCCATCCAGAAGGTAGATGTTAAGGTCCCCAGTTCACAGAGGAGGAAATGGACTCAAAGTTAAATGATAAATCCCAAGGTCAGGCAGATAATAAGTAAGGACTACAGTCAGGATTTTAACCCATTTCTCTCAGACTTGAAAGCCTACGAACTTTCTGTAATATATCATCCCTTCTGTGAAAGAAAACTGTGCCTTCAGCCTCACAGCAGATGTTAATTTGTAAATAAAAGTTTTATTTTCTAATAGAACATCAGGATTTTCTTTTGGATAAAAATGAATTAAAAAAGCACTATTAAATGTTACCCGTTATCCTGAAACGGAAGAGATAAAAGAAAGGAATGAGTGAATGAATGAGTGAGTGACTGCAGCTGGACTGGTGATCAATACATAGAGACAGTGAGACCCCTCCCCCAGTGCACTCTGGAGCTCTGCTAATTTTCTTCTAAACAAGTCCATTGGGGAATTTTTTTCCCCTTCTTTTGTTAAAAATGATATAGTATTTGGACCATGAAGTAGCAATTTGCATTTGTAGCTCCATTTAATTCCTGACTTCTTAACTCTTAATTTTCGCCCCCTCCTATTCCTTCCTATTCCTTCCCTTTTCTTTTTCCCTAACTGTCTTTTCTAGTAGGAGATTTTGCTTGCCAGTCTTACTTGGGTTAAGGTGGATAATGTGTATAATGTTAAAAAGTTCAGATTTCTTTGAAAAAGGATGAAAAGGATAAATAAAGCCACATCCATCAGTTATAATCTTCAAAAATACAGGATGAGCTTTCCAACAAATGTTACTATAACGCTTACTGTTCCCTGTCCAATTCAGACATAGATGCCCTGAGGAAACAAACATGGGGCATGGGGGGGGAAATAATATGTGATCATATTAATTATGATTCCACTTATGTGGCTAAGTAGATTTCCAGTCAGACCTAGAGTTGCTTCTTAATTTAACAGTTACTTCTTGAGGGCTTGAAGTCTGCCAAACCCTTTCCTAGTCTTTGATTTCACGTGCTCTTTGGGTGATAGTACCATTGTTGCCTGGAGTTTGTTTGAAAAGTTCTTAATGGCAGCTCTCAGCATCATTTGTGAGGCCAGAGTTTAGGAATGTTATTGCATGAAAGCCACTTTCCCACATGCTTGAAGGCCAACACCATGTCTGCCTGCCTGTGTACTGTGTCCACTGGATTCTCTATTACTCTTTTCTTTTCTCCTCCTTCCTTTCTTTGTCTTACTTTCTTGATTAGGTAGAAATAGTACCAAAATCAGTTTAATTAAAAAAAATTGGATAGATCAGTGTTTCCCATCAAGACCATAAGCATTATCATCACTTGTGCTTGTTAAAAATGCCCATTCTTGTGCCCTATCCCAGAGATGAATTTGAGAATTGCCGAATGAGAGTTATACTTGGTTACTATGTTATTTTTAAACTACCAGTGAAATGTTTTTATTTCTCTTTAAATAAAAAGCCAATCTCATTTTCCCCTGAGTTAATGTACTCTGATTAAAAAACCAAAACAAAAACAACAAGAACATTTCCAAAGAAGCATTCTGGAATTAGGTTTCAGAATTTGGGAAACCTTTATTAGATTTTTATTGAAACACAAATTGTTTCATGCACTGTGGATATCCTCATATTATTAATAGAGAAGTATCAAATTCCTTAAAAAAAGTTCAATGATGACCAAAGTTGTTAATTTGTTGTCTTGTTTCAAACTAGTTGTGATTTACAGTGAGTCAGCTGAGTCACAGGGTTGGACTGGGTGGTAAGACTGGGTAGAACCGGGTTCTAGTCTCTGCACGGCAGCCAAGCCTTTGCAACATTCTGGGCCCCAGTGTGGTCCTCCACCCGATAATGGATTGTGTGGATATGCTGTGACCTGCCTTCTGGTTCTGACTGAGTCGGACCCTGTTGGAAAGAGAAATACAAGATGTGGCATGTGGGCCAGTGTGTTGGAGAGGGAATGTTTTATCTTCATAGAGGAACTTTTAAAATAAACTGCCTGGAGGTTGAAGGATCTGCAGCCCATTAATTCATAAAGAATAAGGCTGTAGATGTTAAAAAAAAGTGATTGGGAGTTTCTTGTGCTCATTCAGAACCACAGTCCTGTACCTACCTAAATTCCCAGTTATTGAAACCCAACTGGGAAATGGACTTCCTTAAGGCAAGGACTGTTCTTTGTTTGACACATTTCATTTGCTGTACAGTTGCCAGGTACATTTGTACCATTTTATGAATTCTAGTACAAGTGGGTGATGGTAGGAGCAGTGTTTCTTCATATTAGAAGTTACATATTATGTATGTATGTCTTACATATTACCATGACTGCAGCAAAGAAAGCACGCTGTCTTAAAAGATTCATCAGTATTGAACTAATCTGAACAGCTGGAGAATTGGGGAGAAACTGGAGTTTAGTACTTGATTTCTTGCTTGTCTGTTACATTCTTTTTCTCTCCATGTCTGGAGAAAATGATGAATATCAAAGGTGGCAAAGTATATAAAGACCAGTGTTCCTTAAATCTCAGTAATTTATGGACCTCTTTATTTAAAGGAAAAAATTTCTCACAGATCCCCAGTACTGACATAAGTATCTTTATTATGAAGTAGCTTAAATATGCCTGAGCGAAGTGGGTTTTGAGGAAGACGATTAGTTCAAGATTTAGGATACTCTAACACACTTACCCCTAAAGCACTGTAATCTGGACAAAACATTTTAAAGTGTACTTTGGGCATCACAGGAACTAAGACATCTCCAGAATCTCCTACCTCAATTAGATCAATCAACCATCAAAGGGCTACATAGAACCAAAGCTGGGAGCTGTGTGTGTAAACAAACACAAACGACAGGTTGCTCGAGGGCAAATGAGGGGAGTGTAAGCCTCCCTTCCGTGGCAAGACATAAGAGCCTGTATTCTACTAGGACCTGTAAAAGAAGCTGAAGTGGCCCAGGTGCCCATTGGCTTTGGGCAGAAGCAAATGCAAATCTCTGGAGGAAGGCATCACCACTTCAGAGCTTAGGATTCTCCTAACCATGGGATCAACCAACTAGGAGTTCAGAATACTTAGCTCTCCAGGCCTACTAGAAAACAAGCCACCAGGAGAGAGAGTTACCAAAAAAGGAATAAAAAATAATAGATTTTAACCCTGAGATCTTTAGATATTAAAATTATATGATACAAAATCTGAAATAACTGTTTGAAATCTTTTAAGAAATAAAATGTTATCACAATTAAGTGCAAAAAACCACAAGATAAAAATTGACCGGGCATATTATTTTACCTTAAAAAAGAAGAAAATCCTGGCCATTTGCCACAACATGAATGGACTTTGAGGGTATTATGCTAAGTAAAATAACTCAGAGAAAGAAAAATACTGTATTATCTCACTTATATGTGTAATCTAAGAAACAAACAACTAACTCATAGAAACAAAACAGTTGGGTAATTGCCAGAGGTGGGTGGGTTTGGGGGAAAGTGAGTGTAGCCAAGAAACAAATTTCCAGTCATAAGTTACATAACTTCTGAGGATATAACATACAGCTTGGTGACTACAGTTAACAGTAATTATAGTTATCTTTAGTATTGCATATTTGAAGGTTGCTAAGAGAGTATCTTAAAAGTTCTCATCATAAGCAAAAAATTTGGTGTGAAATTATTGATGTTAATTAAACTTATGGTAATCATTTCATAATATATACATACATTAGATCATTATACTGTGCACCTTAATACAATATGTCAATTATATATCAATAAAATGAGGCAAAGAGTACGTACAAGGGCAACATACATCTAGGTGATGGTAGCATTAAAAAGAAAGTTGATTGGCAGATTTGGGAAGAAACAAACATAGGAAAATACATAGGAAAAAATTATAACTTGAAATAAAAACTCAATACATTAGATTAGAAACAGCTGAAGAAGCAATTAATGAACTAGAAAAAAGTTTTAAAGAAATTAACCAGAATGTAACATAGAAATGAGAAAAAAAACTTCAAAGTGTAGTTGAAGGACGTAAAGGCTACAGTGAGATCTGTTCAGAGTCCCAGAAAGATAATAGAGCAAATGGGGGGAAGAAATATTTGAAGATATAGTGTATAAATAATTTCCAGAGAGAGTTTTTGAAGGACATAAATGACTAGTGTTCTCTAAATCCAAGTAATTCATGGACAGACAAAAGAAGCACAACATATACCAATATACCAATAAGAAAAAAAAAATCCACATCTTGATACAGGAAAACTTCAATACACCAAAATAAATAAAAAAGATAATCTTAACACCCAAAAAAGACAGATTGTTTATCAAGGGAATAATAGATTGACAACCGACTTTTCAACAACAATAATTGAAGCTGGAAAATATCTTCAAAATGTTGAAAGGAAATACTGTTTATTGTATGTCAGCAAAACTTCCATTCAAGGAAAAGGCAAAATATGTTTTCCAAAAATACTAAAACCATAGCAGACATTTACTAAGAAACTAAAGGGATGTACATCAGGAAGAAAAAGTGATTGCAGGAGGAAGTGCTGAAGTGCAAAAAGGCATGGTAAAAATAAAGAAATTGGTAAACATGTAGATAGATTTCATTAAAATTAAATAAAATTTAAAATTCAGTTCCTCAGTCATACTAGGCACATTTCAAGGCACATGTGGCTAGTGGCTACTGTACTGAATTATAAATATGGAAGGTTTCGCCTCATTGAAGAAAGTTCTGTTGGATAGCACTGTTGTAGAACAGTAGAAGGGAAGTATACTAAGATAATCTCTTTAATTCATTGACTCTAAGATGTTGTTGTAATAGTTACCATTATAGTATGTGTAGAAAAAAATTTTAAGGAAAACGTTCAAAAAATTTTTAGATACCATTTTTAATATTTTTAAAATATTACCTGTGTGAAAATGTGAAGAAATGTGCCTCTTAGAATAGATGCAGTACGGGGTTAGAGCATGAGTGGCTGGACATCCAGGAGCTGTGATCCAAGTAAGTGGGAGATAAGTACTCGAGAGAGGCCTGTCCTGAAGACGAAGCATGGTGCATACTTGGCATAGAGGACTTCTCAGTAAGTGTTTGCTGAATGACTGGGTGACGTACTGGATGGGTAGTTGGGATTCATCAGAATAGCCTCGTAGCTCGTCCTGGCAGCATGGCTGAAGTCACCCAGGTTTATATGAAGTTTGAGGAGAGTTGGGATGAAGCCTTTATGAACACCACTGATATTCTCATGATCATGTAGAAAGGAGCCTAGGAGAGAGAACTTTCAGAGAGGTGGGGAAAAACCAGAAAGAACTTGGGCAACCCGAGACTAAAGGGTGAGGAGGTGAGATGCTGGGAAGACTCTGTCAAGATAAGGCATATAAAATACTGAAATAAGCATCAGGCTGCTCTATGTGATAGGAGAAGCATTGAAAAATCCCAAAGGCATGGATCACTATTCCTGCCAGGGCCTCTGAGAAGGCTTCATGAAGAAGGTAGTATGTGGGCAGGTCGTTGAAGGACGAATAATGGGCACACCAGAGTAGTAGGGCGGGGCAGTGTAGGCAGGAACACTAGCAAAAGCATGAAATTGTGAGAAGGTGTGAAGCCCTTGGCAATGATTCCTAACTAGATGGACTTCACTGCGTTTAGCAGCTTTCTGGGTAAAGGTTTATTGCTCATGAAGGTGCATATATTCCCTAAGGTCAGAATATATACCTCTTACAGGTAAGTTGGAATGGAAGAACCAAAATAACTGCAGACCTGACTGGATAAAACTCCCCAGTGCTCTAAACAGACCACAATTTATATATGATTTTCACATCATATCTTAAATTACAGAATTTATTAGAGAATTTTGAAATTTAAGTTCTGTATTAAAAATTTTAATGCCTATGGTATATTATTAAGATAAATAATCCTATGACATTCTTAGACTAGAGAGTGAGAAAGAGAGTTAACTTGCTACAGTTCACCAGAGCAGAATGCTAAGAAAATGTGGGGAAGATAAGACTTGGGTAAAAACCCCATGTCCTTGATTTAAAAGCTCTGTAACACTAGTCAACGTATTTGATCTCTTTATGCCTCAAGTTTCCCCATTTAAAAATAGGCATAATACATAATAGGTCCTGCTTCAGGATGGACGGAGGAGTAATGGAGAGTGCTTAGCAAAACAGTTACCCATTATTATAATGAAAATATTGTGATACCTTTTTCTGTAAAGAAGTATACTAAATCCATGGTTCCCAACTGTGGCTGTGCATCAGGCATCAATTGGAGACAGTTAAAAAAATAAAGATTCCTGGATGTGTGGATACTGCTCCACGCCTCTTATGTCAGCATATTTGGGCTTTGGATTTTGTATTTTTTGTAGGAATTCCAGGTTTAGGAAAACCTTCCTCTGTTGTAGTTGGGCATTTACTTTCTTCTTTGCTATACAATATTTGGGGCATTGGTTCTCACTATTTGTCGAGTATGTGAGTTTTCAGGGTATTAATCCCAACCAATGTGTGGATCTTCACTCCAGACCTTCCTTTCTCTTTCTTCCCCCTTTCCTCATCACCTTCTCATCCATCCCGTCCTGAATTTTTAGGTAGTTGGGCTGACTATGTCCTGGCCAGCCTTATTCTCAGGCCCTTTTTATTTGTTTATTTTTAATAAAACAGATTTAAAAAAGAACCTTTGCTAAGGCAGACATTTGGCCTGTTAAACTGGAACTTCAGTTTAGTTTCTAAAGTAAATAATGCAACATTTTTTTATCCTTTAAAAAATGACTTAAGGAAATGTTTCTAAAAAAACTGATACTCCTCTCATTAAAACTGGGGTTGTTACTGGGTGGATTCCAGCCTGTGTTCTTTTTCCTCCGGGTGCAAAAGGCTGGGGGCGGCGGGTGTTCTGCTCCAGGCCAATGCATGCACAAATTGTAATCTCACAGACTGAAAAGCACCTATCATATGATGGCAGTTAATTGGTATATTATAAAATGTGGCCTGGAGATTAAAAGAAGAAATATAAAGTGTTTACTCTATTTAGGTCAATTAGAAGATCCCTTGAAACCTTTGTGTGTGGATGTTTCAGTTTTAAAAAAATAATTGTATTGCAGCAGAAGCAGGCTTGCCACTTACCTCTACTTAGTGTATGTATTTTGCATTTCCTATGGAGTGTCAGCTCCATTAGGGCAAAAATTTTGTTCAGTGCTACATCCCCAATACCTAGAACAGTGCCTTGTACATAGTTAATGTTCAATAAATGTATACCAAATAAATGAGCTAACAGTTAGATAACGAAAACCGAAAATGATTATTTACCACTTTTCACTGAGAAACATCCTCCAGGGCTTGTAATGGTAACAATACCTGATACTTCGTATTTATATTAGAGGCTGCCTACATGTTCCCATAGCCCCCTGGGTCTCCCACCAATCACACTGCATCCCTTAACCTTGTGGGAAGGGTCTGGGTCTCTTGTTCCTCGTTGTATTCACAGTGCCGTATCTGGCAGCACTGTAGTTTCACAGTACAGGCATACTTCTTTATTGCACTTACAGATATCAAGTTTTTAAAAAATTTTGTAACCACCCTGTTTTGAACAAGTCCGTCAGTGCCATTTTTCTGACAACATTTGCTTACTTGGTGTCCCTGTGTTCCTTTTAGGTAATTCTTACAACATTTGAATCTTTTTCATTATTATTGTATTTGTTATGATGATCTGTGATCAGTGATCTCTCATTTTACTATTGCAGTTGTTCTGGGGTGCCATGAACTGTGCACTTGTGATGGAAACTTAATTGATAAATGTTCTGTGTGTTCTGATTACTCCACCAACTGGCTGTTCCCTGTCTTTCTCCCTCTCCTCAGGCCTCCCTATTCCCTGAGATACAACAATGTTGAAATTGGGCCAGTCAATAACCGTACATTGGCCTTTAAGTGTTCAACTGAAAGGAAGAGTCACTGTCTGTCACTTTAAATCAAAAGCTAGACATGATTAACCATAGTGATGAAGGCATGTGGAAAGCCAAGATAGGCTGAAAACTAGACCTCTTGTGCCAGTTAGCCAAGTTGTGAATGCAAAGGAACAATTCTTAAAGGAAATTAAAAGTGCTACTCCAGTGCACACAAGCATGATTAAAAAATTTTATAATACAAAATTATTGCTGATAAGGAGAACGTTTGAGTGGTCTGGATAGAAGATCAAACCAGCCACACACTCCCTTAAGCCAAAACCTAATCCAGAGCAAGGCCCTAACTCTCTTCAATTCTATGAAGGCTGAGAGAGGTGAGGAAGCTGCAGAAGAAAAGTTGGAAGCTAGCAGAGGTTGATTCATAAGATTTAAGGAAAGAAGCTGTCTCCGTAACGTGAAAGTGTAAGGTGAGCATTAAATGTTGATGTTGAAGTTATCCGGAAGATCTGGCTAAGATAATGAACGAAGGTCCACATTAAACAACACATTAAAATTCAGATGAAATAGCTTTCTATTGGAAGAAGATGCCATCTAGGACTTTCATAGAAGGAGATGTCAGTGCCTGGCTTCAAAGCTTCAAAGGACAATCTGATTCTCTTGTTAGGGGCTAATGCAGCAGGTGACTTTAAGTTGAAGCCAGTGCTCATTTACCATTCCAAAAGCCCTAGGGCCCTTAAGAATTATGCTGAATCTACTCTACCTGTGTTCTGAACAGCAAAGCGTGCATGACAGCACATCTGTTTACAAAATGGTTTCCTGAAGACTTTGAGCCCTCTGTTGAGACCTACTGCTGAGAAAAAAAGATTCCCTCCCCAAATATGACAGCTCATTGACAATGCACCTGGTCACCCAAGTGCTCTAATGGAGATGAACAATGTGACTGATGTTGTTTCATGCCTGCTAACCGATATACATTCTGTAGCCCCATGGATCAAGGAGTCATTTCAACTTTCAAGTCTAATTCTTTAAGAAATACATTTTGTAAGGCTATCTAACTGCTGTAGATAGTTATTCATCTGGCAGATATGGGCAAAGTAAATTGAAAATCTTCTGGAAAGGATTTACCATCCTAGATGCCATTAAGAACATTTGTGATTCATGGGAAGAGGTCAATATCAACAAGAACAGGTGTTTGTAAAAAGTGGATTCCAACCCTGTTGGATGAGTTCAAGACTTCAGTGGACAAAGTAACTGCAGATGTGGAAACAGCAAGAGAATAGAATTAAAGTGGAGCCTGAAGATGTGACTGCATTGCTGCGATCTCATGATACAACCTTAATAGATGAGGAGTTGCTTCTTACTGATGAGCAAAGAAAGTTGTTTCTTGAGATGGAAACTACTCCTGGTGAAGATGCTGTAAATATCGTTGAAATGACAACAAAAGGTTTAGAATATTACATATATTTAGTTGATAAAGCAGCAGCAGGGTTTGAGAGGACTGATGCCAATCTTGAAAGAAATTCTGTGGGTTGAATGGGATCACACGCTACAGAAAAATCGTTCATGAGAGGAAGAACTTCACTGTTGTCTCATTCTAAGAAATTGCCACAGCTGCCCCAGCCTTCAGCAACCACCAGTCAGCAGCCATCGGTATCAAGGCAGAACCTACTCCCAGCAAAAAGCTTTTTGCCAGAAGTTCTGATGATAGTCAGCAGTTCTTTTAGCAATAAAATATTTTTAAATTAAGGTATATACATTTTTAAAGATATAATGCAAGTGCACACTTAATGGATTACAGTATAGCATAACCACAATTTTCATATGTCCTGGGACACCAAAAAATTCATTTGACTTGCTTTGTTGGGGCATTTCTAGTATTGCAGTGGTCTGTAACTGAACCTGCAATATCTCCAAGGTATGCCTGTAAATATTTGTTGAGTGAACACATAGTGCTTTAAAAATTTCTACAATGCTTTCATATCAGTGGGTAATCCCATGAAGTCAGCTGGTAGTATCACCCCAGTTTTACAAATGAGGGAACAAAAGTTAAAGAGAATGAACTAGTTATCCCAGAAACCCTTGGGTCCTAAGTAGCAGAGCTGGGACCATTGCCTCTAAATTTGCTATTTCCTTCATCCCTTATTCTTTCCAGAATAATCTTTAAGTAAGCATGAACTCTCCTTCTCTGCTCCCCCCTCCCCCAGTTGAAACCCTCTTCACTGGAGAGCAAAACGGGGGAGTTTACTATGTGAAACCTTTTCCAAATTGGCACATCTTCATCACCAGCCACACATTTTATTGGGTACCAGTTTGGGTTATTCATAATCAATTCTTTTAAGTTGCCTATGATTAGTATTTATAGTTTATAATTTATATTTATAATTATAACATTATAGTTCTCTTTGAGAAAAAAGTTAAAAAAATATTTCAAAACTATACTCTCCTTTCCCAAACATTTTAAGATGTAAATTTATCAGTACTGTGAACCTAAGTTTTTAAAATCAAATTTCCAAAGAGGTGAGAGGAATGTTCTCGAACATGTTTTTGCCTGGTTCTCCTGGTCACTTGAGAGAGAAACTTCTGAAGTTTTGAGGTGGCTTGGCTGGTATTTCTGTAATCAGGCTCAAGAACGAGAAACCTTCCCTATGACATTAGAATAGAAAAAGTAAAATGCAGACAAAACATTTAAGATTCTGAAATGGTAGCAGTCTCTGGCTGCACATTTTGCCGACAGCATTCTTAGAAGCTAAAGACCCAGCAACGTGCAGCCAACGTCCCAAGGAAGGAAGGATTTCAAAATCTGTGAATCTGATCTAATTCTAGTTTCTGCTTAGTCTCTATTGAGAAGGGTAGTTTGACAGCTTCAGAAGATTTTATCCAATTGGATTAGTAGGTCAGAGTTCATTCTACCAGACTGCTAAATTTGAACGTACTATCATTACCTTACAAATGACTGTTGAATTACTTGAGAAACACTCACCACGAAGCTTTGATTTCATTGTGAAATAGCAACAAGCGCTAAATTCCTTTTGCCTGCTGTAGACATTAACCTTTAGTGTTAGAACTGAGACATAGAAGGGAATAAATAAACTGCTGATACCGTGTCTCCTCTAGGATCCAGCCACGGAAATATATGGTGGGGACTTCAGGAGCGGTTTGGGGTGGAAAAAAAATGTTGTTTTCTTTCTTTGCTGGGTGCCTGGCTTCTCAGATGAGACGCCATTGTGTTTGTTCTGGCTCTTCCACGGCGAGAGCACATCATCCCTCGATGTGGCTTTTTTGTTTGTAGCTTCACAGTTCGGGCCTTTGTTGTGCTACTTGCACAGTAGGCAAAGGGTGATGGGGACTGAGCTCAATAAAGGCTTTCAGGGAGGGTTTCTGAGTCTGTCATTGCCATCTGTCCTCTTCTCTCCCCTTGTTTTTCAGGGGAGGGCAAAAAGTTCACATGTTGTGAGAATCTTAGGGTTCTGGTTGGTGTGGTGGGGACACTGTTAGGTAGATGCTGAGAGCAGGGGAGGTGACCCATATTTCAAACAGAAAATTTAGAATAGAAAAATCCTGCTCACTCTTTAAGGTAGTATCAGCTATAAGACGTGAAGTATTAGGATTATTTAATTTTATTTTAGTCCTTAGTGACTCAGCTGTTTTCTTAAGTTTTGGAACCGCTAATCTCTCTGCCCTAAGACTTGGGTCATTTTGGAAGGAAGAGGCCAGGACCTGATGCCATAAATGACTTATTTCCGACACTGGAGTGAGCACACATCCTTCCTATCTCTTATAGGAGGCTCTGTGAAAGTGTAATTTATATTGTTGAGAACCTTTTGTCCTGCTTTCAGCAGTGAGAACGTGCTGTTATCAACAGGGCAAGTGCTAGGGCCAGAGAGCTTTCCGTGTGACAGGCCGTTTCTGGGATCAGGCACCTGCTGCCCCAGCACACTGCAACCATTGTTTCTCCGACTGAACGTGTTCTGGGCAGAGCCACGCCTTTTTTAGCCTGCAGTTGACTCTCTGCTTTTTTTTTTCTGCATGCATTGCATTTTTAGTGGAACGAATTTCTGCTGCTGCTTTTGGTTTTGCTGATATGAATTTAACATGTGTGAGTAGTTCATACAAACCCATATTTTGAGGAGTACCTGCTGAGTGTAGAGGTGAAAAGAGTCAAAAGGGATGCAGGAGATCTGGACTCTTATCCCTGCACCACAGGCTGTGTTGTGTGGCCACAGGAAAGACATTTGACCTTTTTGGGATTCAGTGTCCTAATTTGTGAACTGAAGGGATTGGATTTCTTGGAGTGGTGGATTGTGAAGTCCTCCAGGGTTAAGATTCCACCATTGTGTTTTGTGCTTTCTAGGACGCTAGGAGAAGCAGAAGGGGAGTGTGCCAGGGTTCACTGAGGGCTCCGCTCCTGTGATCCCATAGGTAACACCAGGAGGTGCTCTTTTTAATCAAGTGACAATTGTGCAGCAAGGCCAGTGATAGAGAAGTTTGGATGCATTAGGTAAAGGTCTTATAGTCTCTTTGTGGCAAGTGTGCAGAATAACAAAAATATCTTATGTCTAAGAAAGTAGTGTTGTTCAGCCCTGGAAGTGTCATTGGACACTTGGGTTTTAAACTTCTTAATTTATTAGCTGTTATTACTCAGCTAAGAGGAAACTCAGAGATCAGGCTAATGTAATATAGACATTCTATTTGTGTTTGTATTCCCATACTACTTAATAAAACCCTATTTCAAATATTCAAATTCTACAAGCAATACATAGTAATTGTAGGAAATCTGGTAAACACCAAGAAGGAAATACAAGTAGCTTCTAATTCCGTGACTCAGAAATAGCTGTTGTTCAGAGTTTTGTGTGTTTAGATTACACATACTCCGTTAGTAGAACAAAATTGGGATCCTACCATGCGTATATAACCTGGTATCTTGCTTTTTTCCAGCTGTGTTCCTTTTGAGATGATTTTTGAGTATGAAGTTTCAAATGAAGTAGAGATTAATGTATTATTATGCTTGGCACACTTGTGACGGGGCCTGTTTTGACTTACAGAAATAGAATTGTGGACCCAATACCTGAAAATAATGTTTGTCCTGTTCTGTCTTGAGTAAGTTTTTGATATTTACCATGTATAGATGTCATAACTATTACCATAATTAAGAAATGAAGACTTTTGAATCTATTGGTTCTTAATTGTTCACTAATCACTCTGTAAGGTTCTCTCACTTTAAATTGTCTGTGCGAGAATTGCAAGCTTCAACATCAGTGAGCAAAGTTATTTAAACTCTGTTTTTCTGGATGCCTTGATTCCTCAGTCTGTGGCATGGTGTCTACTGTGGGCCAGGCCACAGATTTGGCAGGATGTAGGATGGTGAAGAGATTCCATATATCAAAATATGTTATACATTTGATAATAGTTAACAATTCACTTGTTAAATATTGGTTTTGTATATGTTCCTCTATTAGGAAATGAAAGATGATTAGTTTTCCCTTTGGATTATTTAGCCTATAACATTTTCTGTTTCACCATTCCCTTTGCATTGAAAATACAGTTTCAAACCTGAACTACATTGGAATTTTTTATGACCTTCTTCTTATGTGTCTTTTGGTGGTGCCCTTTGAAGTTCTGAAATGTTTTTATATTTGATTGAGATTAAATCTGGGCTTCATTTTACTTTTTTAAACATATTGAGCAAGTTAATTTTCTGTTTGAGTTCCTAAGGGGAATGATTCCAGCCCTCTGTGTCCCAGGAATTCAGACTGAGCCTTGCCAGAACATTCCTGTGGTTTTCCACAGGGCAGATCAGTGTGTTCATGAAATTTTAGTTGTAGCTTGTGTTTTCTGTGGTTAATTAAAACATCTGGCTTTCAAATTTTCCACAAACAGAGCATAATTGTTTGGCCGAACCTTTTCAATAATGATTAAATATCCTCAGAATATCCCAGCTTGTCTTTAAGGCACCTTATAAACTGTTGTCTCTATGCATTAATGATATTAAATATTTGGAAGATGTTTGGGGTTATCCTGCCAAACATACACTCTTGAGAAAGAGAGAGAGGGTTTGTGACTCTGAGTCCCTGTAACGGCTTCTGGCTTTTGCCCATCCAGGTTGGAGCTGCCGTGGGTGAGCTGTTGTGGTCTGTAGCCAAGCATGCTGTGGTCGGACCTGCCCAGCCGAGGGACAGAAACATTCGCTGGATGGAAAATCCATAAAAGAAAGCTGCTGTGAGAGGCTGAGACAGACGATAACTTAAGCAAAGCCAGGTTGGTACAAGATAAGAGAGCTGGATAGAGTGGGTTGGGGCATATAGGGAAAGTTGTTTTGTATTTTCTATGAAGTGTTTTTGAAACAGCCCTAAATAATCGTTCCCAGTTATATGAGAGATTCCTAGCATGGTATGCACAGCAGATCTGTCCTGACAAAGCTCTGTGTACAGTGTATTGCTGTCTTCCTCTCTTTTCCTTTGTCCTTATCTCCTCTGTCTGCCATCCTCTGCTGCATCTTCCTCTCCCGTCTGAAAGAAGAGAGGAAGCTCTCAATGTAAATATGTAAGATGCCACAACCAGAGGCCACTGGGAGCAGCCTCAGTGATCTTAGCTTTACTTCAGAGAGAGAACAATAGCAAGGTCCTTGCAAAAGGCTGGGCTTGTGCTAGCAAAGACTTGCCTTCATTTGGGTCTTTACATGAGGAAGGGTGGGTCCTGGAGACCTGTTCCTTCTCTTGGGCCTTCTGGCTCTGGTTTCCTTGGCGAGATTGCACTTAGTCTTACCTCCTCCCTAACAAAAGAGCTAGCAACACATTTTATTTTCGGCAGTGTGTGCATTTGGCATTAAGATACTCATGTAGGACAGAGGAAAAGAAAGGTCCTGAAAATAAGAATATAAATCAATGCAAAATATCCTCACCACGGACCAGGAAAATGAAACAGCATTGACAGCCTGACGTATGGCAGGCTGTAAGGTGGAAAATTACTCGTTCTGAGAAAGTATATTGTACAGGTGCAGACACTGCAGACAATTTCTATTGGATATTTGGTGGGTAACTCAGCATTATACATATTACACAGTTAATAAATACTCATGAGAAGGGAGCAAGTCGGCAGTCTTGAGAATGTGTGACGTAGGGAACATCTGTTGACTTTGCCCACCCAGCATCCTTTTCTTCCTCCTGTCAGTAAATCACCCACGTCTCCACAAGCAGTCCACCCTTGCTTTGTCTTTAGCCTATATAGTCAGAGGAGATGACCCCGCTGCTTCTGTTAGGGTCGTGTGACATAAGCTTGACCAATCAGGGTCACAAAAATCAGTTTATGGAGGAGCCCCCAGTATTTTTGCTGAAACTATTGCAAAGAAGTTTTTCATTTTTGTGGGTTTGTTAAGCTGGAGCTGATAGTGACCCTCACTGTTACCATTTCTGGCCTTTCTGAGGATCAAGTCAAAAGAGCAGAAATCAGAGCAGGGAGATGGAGGAAATAACATGGGCAGGACACACCCATCCACACACCCCCTCTTAAAGGCCCCAGATTTAGCAGCACCTACAGCCAGCAACGTTCACTTTCCTGGCAGGTTAGGTAGGTAGTTTGAGTTAGGTGCCCATTATTTAGATCCAAAACCATCTGATTGGTAATGCCTTTTAGGTGTGTGGTCTTGGTATGAAATGACTGGCATAGTCCCGTCTTCCCCGGGCTCACAGTAGGGGATAGGCCAGATCGGTATTCAGCTAGCAGGCGCACAGGGTGAAAAGTGAATCACTAGAGGTAAGAACTAAGTTCTGTGGGAGTACAGATGGCATTCCAAATTCTGCTGCTTGGTGGAGAGACTAGCAGAGAGAGCTATTATTTAACAAAGGACAAATAGGATTTCTTCTTCAGGAACATAAAAAAAATACATTTAACTCAATTACTTGCTTTTTGAGTCTGAAAGAAAGGGAGGCCTTCCAGAGCCTATAGTTAAAGAGCAGATAAGGAAGACAATTTCAGAGCTTCACTAGTAGTAGAATCCTGGTGTGTGCTATAAACACAATTGTTTGGGGAACAGCCAAGTTAGAGGTTATCAGAAAGCTGTCCAGAGTTTTCACACCGCAAGGTAACAGCTGCCCTTTTCGCCAAGACCTCCGTTGACTTTCTGTTCTAAACAATTCTGAGTGCATCATGAATAGTAAAGATTTACTTCCTTTTCTTAATGCTAGATTTTATTTTACTTTTTATAATTGACATTATTTGCTTCTTAAATTAATAGACTTTATATCTGGGGGGGCAGTTTTAGATTACAGAGAAACTGAGCAGAAAGTGTAGAGTTCCCATATATCCCCCCACCACCCAGAGTTTACCCTATTATTAATATGTTGCATTAGTATGGTGTATTTGTTATAATTGATGAGCCAATATTGATACATTATTATTAACTAAAGTCCATAGTCGACACTAGGGTTCACTCTCTGTGTTGTACATTATTATATGGGCCTTGAGAAATATAATATGTATCTACTGTTATAGTGTCACAGAGTAGTTTCACCACCCTAAAAACCTCTTGTGTTTTTATTATCCGTCCATCCTTCCCTCTGAATTCCTGGCAACTACTGATCTTTTTATGGTCTCCATAGTTTTACGTTTTCCATATTGTCATATAGTTGGAATCATTTAGTATGTAGCCTTTTCAGATTGGTATCTCTCAATTAGCAATATGTATTTAAGGTTCTTCCATGTCTTCTTATGGCTTGATCACTCATTCAGTGCTGAATAATATGCTGTTGTCTGGATGTACCACAGTTTCTTTATCCATTTACCTGTTAAAGGACATCTTGGGTGTTTCCAGGTTTTGACAATTATATATAAAGTTGCTATAAACATTCAGATGCAGGTTTTTGTATGGATGTAAATTTTCAGTTCTTTTGGGTTACCAAGTAACCCAAGTAGCAGGAGTTACCAAGTAATATGATTGCTGGATTGTGTGCTAAGGATATGTTTAGGTTTATAAGAAACTGCCAAACTGTCTCCCAAAGTATCTGTAATACTTTGTATTCCTGCCAGAAGTGAATGACAGTTCCTTGTTTCTCCACATCTTCCTCAGCATTTAGTGTTGTCAGTGTTTTGGATTTTAGCCACCCTAATATGTGTAGTGGTATTTCATGGTTCTTTTTATTTGCATTTCCCTAGTGATGTATGGTGTTGAACATGTTTTCATATGCCTATTGTTCATTTATGTATCTTCTTTGATGAAGTGTCTGTTCAGATCTTTTGCCCATTTTAAAATTAGATTGTTCATTTTTCTATTATTGAGTTTTAACAGTTTTTTGGATGTTTGGGATACCATTCCTTTATCAGGTAAGTCCTTTGCAAATATTTTCTCCCAGTTCTCTGTTTCATCTTTTCATTTGCTTGGCATATCTTTTATCTTTCTTATAGCAGAAGATTTTAAATTGCCAAGAAGCCAAACCTATCAATTATTTCTTTCATGGATTGTTGGTGTTGTATCTAAAAAAGTCACTGACAACTCAAGGTCATCTAGATTTTCTCCTATATTACCATCTAGGAGTTTTGTAGTTTACATTTTACATTTAGGTCTGTGATCTATTTTGAGTTAATTTTTGTGAAAGCTGTAAGGCCTTTGTCTAGATTCATTTTTTTTGTATGTGGATGTCCAATTATTCCAGCACTATTTGTTGAAAAGACTATCCTTTCTTCATTGAATGGCCTTTGATCCTTTGTCAAAGATCAGTTAACTGTATTTGTGTGGGTCTGTCTGGGCTCTCTATTATGTTTTAGTAATCTATCTATTCTTTCACCAATATTAAGGTCTTAATTACTATAGTTTTATAGTAAATCTTCAAATCAGATAGTTAGTCCCCCAACTTTCTTCTTCTCCCTCAATTTGTATTGGTTATTCTGGGCTTTTTGCTCTCCATGTAAACTTCAGAATCAGTTTATCTGTATCCACAAAATAACTTGCCAGGATTTTTATTAAGATTGTATTGAATCTATAGGTCAATTTGAGAAGAACTGAGATCTTGCCAATATCAAGTCTTCCTATCCATGTATTTGGAACAACCCTATTTATCTCTATCTTCTTTGATTTCTTACATCAGAGTTTTATAGTTTTCCTCATATGGGTCTTGCATATATTTTATTAGTTTTATATCTGAGTATTTCATTTATTCTAGTGCTTGTATAAATAGTATTTTTAATTTCAAATACCAGTTGTTTATTGCTGGTGTATAAGAAAGCAAGTGTATTTTGTATATTGACTTTGTATCCTGCTATATTTAACTTGCTATAATTGCTTATTAGTTTCAGGAGTGTTTTTACTGATTCTTTGGCATTTTCTACATAGACAATCTCTACATAGACAATCATGTTATCTGTAAGCAATTTTATTTCTTTTCAGTTGTATGCCTTCTATTTTCTTGTCTTATTGCCTTAGCTAGTACTTCTAGTACAGTATTGAATGGGAGTGGTGAAAGGGGCCATCCTTGTCTTGTTCTTGATCTTAGTGGTAAAACATCTTGTTTCACCAGTAAGTAAAATATTAGCTGTAGGGTTTTTTTGTAGATGTTATCAAGTTGAGGAAATTCCCCTCTATTCCTAGTTTGCTGAGAGTTTTTATCATGAATGGGTATTGGATTTTTTTATCAGATGCTTTTTTTATGTCTATTGATATGATTGTATGATTTTTCTTTTTCAGATTATTGATATGGTAGATTATATAAATTGGTTTTTGAATGTTGATCCAGCCTTTTGATAGAGGTTGTGTTGAATCTTTAGATCAATTTGAAGAGTATTTCTATTTTACCAATATTAAGAGTTCTTATTTATTAACATGGAGTGTTTCCACTGATTTAGGTCTTTTAAAATTTCTTATTATTTTCAAGAAACAAGTATTAACACTTGATTGTTAAATTTTTCCCAAGTATTTTTTTTCTTTTTGATGCCTTTACAAGTGGAATTATTTCTTAAATTTCATTTCCATAGTATTCACTGCTAGTATATAGAAATATAATTAATTTTTATGTATTGCTCTTGTATTCTTTAATCTTGTTGGATTTGTTTATTGGTACCTGTCATTTTTTATTTTGTATATGACTTCCTTAGAATTTTCTATATACCAGATTATATCATCTGTGAATATAGATAGTTTTATTTTTTGTTCAATCTGGGTATTATTGTCATTATTTTATATAGTGATATGAAAACTTGACTGTGGTTTGAGAAATGCAAAATAACATGCTTTGGAGTTTTGAATGAGATCGTCCTATTATATGGCTCTTAAAAAGGACAAAATTAATAATTATGAGATTTTATCTCCTCACAAATGGGATAGTTATTCAGTCAGTGAGCTTCTTAGCCACTCATATCTTCTTCAGGTAAATGCCTATTCAAATTCTTTGCACATTTTTATATTGGATTATTTGCCTTATATAATGGTTATGTGATTTGCACAATTTTTTGCACAAGTCTCCAACTTGTCTTTTCATTTTCTTAACGGTAGCTTTTGAAGCTCAAAAGATTTTAATTGTAATGAAGTTCAATTTATGAGTTTTTTTTTAAAGCTCATGATTCTGATTTTTCTAAATACATTTTGTCTAATCAAAGGTCACTAATATTTCTCCTGTGTTTCTTTCTAGAACTTTTGTTGTTTTGGTCTTTACATTTAGGTCTTTGATCCCTTTTGGGTTACGTTTTGTGTATGGTATGAGGGTCAGGTATATATGCAATTTTTTTTTGCATATAGATATCCAGTTGTCTCACCACCATTTGCTGAAAAGACAGTCCTTTTCCTGTTTAGCTTTTGACTTACTTTGGCAACTTTGTAGAAAATCAGTTGGCCATAAATTTAAGAGTTTATTTCTGGTCTCTCAATTCTGTTCCTTTGATTATTTATGCCTATCATTATTCTAGTACCATATTTTACTTAGGTTTATGCTATGCATATTTTCTGTGGAAAAGGTTTGTTTAAGAAGTGAGCTTAAGCTGTGATGTCATTTTTTTTCTTTACAAACGTTGTATCTTTGCTACTTTTCCTCCCCATCCCTGTTTGAGTCACTCTGTTAAAAGTACCAATCTCTGGCTATTCTTTGGCGTAACTGTGGAAATCTGAAATAATAGAAGAGAATGTGAATCAATCTTGATGCATTTTCTAGGTCACTATATATATTAAATTAAAAATACTTTGTTTTTCATAAGGTATAAGCATTTTTATGCTCATTATACTTTTGAATAAAACAGATTAAATAAAAATTTCCATTACTTCTATCCTAATCATTATCAATAACTACTGACTGAGGATTTATAAGTCTGGTATATTATTCAGTAATATAGAACTTCAATAATTTTTATTAATCATTATATGAGTTGAGTCTTTTATATGAAAAGGTACATTTCACAAAACTATTATTTTACTAAATAGAAAACCTATGAGTTAAAGTATCTTGGGTTTGGGAAACATGATTTTATATGTTTCATGAAAAGTAGACCTTTTTCATAGTATAATTAAAATGCTAGCTATATTTTTATATCTACCTGTGCTGTTTTTGTCTTAATATACCTCTCAATAGACTGTTAAACAGACATTAAAATAATTGTATTGGAAGCATGAAGACTGCAGATTTATATCTCTTCTTTAGTTACAGCTCTGTAAAAATTGTGAATGCATAAAGATTGAAAAGGAAAAAAAAGTCAGTGCTTTATTGTGATGTTTGGATTCTAGGTGGCCATTTAATTTTGTTTCTAGTAAAATTACAGTTTTGTGTGGGCAATAACCTTTATTTTTAATGTGCAAAAATATAAATTCGGTCTTGGTGAAATTCAAAGACATTTCCCTTCTCCAGCATGTAGCTAAAAGCTGAGTTCTGCTACTGAGCTTTAATCAGGTATTAAAATCACACTGTTAGATTTAGAACATGTTTTCTGTATTTCCATTAGTAGGTCAAGCCATGCCTCCCAATCTGTGGAGGGCTCAGTTCTCCAAGATGGCTTATCTGCTTCCTGTTCTTTCTTTGTAATCTTATTTCAACCTGGGTAGACCAGCTTCCTGGGAACTGACATCTTTGTTACCTGGCCCCTTTGCTTTCTTTGGCAGTCCTTTGGCTGATAATGTCACTTCATAAAAATTCATCCATAGATCAGTGTGGTATTGTTCATTTATAAGGACAGCCATAGCTAAAGTTTCATCGATATCTTTAGCACCCTGAAAGTGGGTGTCATGAATCTTTTAACCCTGTCTCTCCTTGAGAACCTTCCTTTCTGTTTGATGCCCTTTAAAAAATCTTTTGACCTATTCATAGAATGATGGTTGACCCTATGAGGGGTGTAGTAGAATATTCTAGGAGGATATGGTCTTGTTGGTTATTTTTCTTGCAGCTGAAACAAAATAATGGCTGCATGACAGTAATTTCTTAACTGCCCTTTACTTTGAATAGAGCCTGGTGCTGATTGAAGTCAGGGGTTTGGAGTGATTGAACCACTGAAATTTGAGTTTGGGGTACAAATATGTATGTGAAACTTCCAGCCTAATTATGATTATTTGGTTGCAGATGAAGTAAAATCAGATCAACCTTGTCACACTCAGTTAGCTAATACAAGAATAAAGAGAATATCTGGAACTTGCTAAAGAGAGTATCTGGAACTTGCTTTCATTAGGAGAAACCACATTTTTTTTTATTAAAGTACAATTGATAAACAATCTTATGAAAGTTTCACATAAGCAACATTGTGGATGAGAAACCACATTTTTGTATAAATCTGTAATAAGGATGTTTATGATAAATATGTTAATAGATCTTATAACATTACATCTTCTGATTTTTTGCCTGTCTTTATATTTTTTATGTTAAATAATCTGTGAATTATTAGACTCTCTTTACAAGCCTTCAAAGATAACACACTGGAGTGACATATAGTCAATCATTTATTTTAATATAATTGCTGAAATAAGAATAAGCAGTAGTTTCTTAATCCCTGTAATGAATAAAACATTTAATTTCATTATACTGTCTGAATAAGATCTATATTCAGGACATGATAACTGTTCAGAACTTCTGGAATTTCCAAATAGATTATTATCTGCTCAAATAAGAATTGATCTCCAACTTCATTCATAAACAGAATGGTCTATTGGATGTTTTTATGTAGACAGTATCCAAGCCAATAATTTATTTAAAAAATGACTATCAACTTCAGTCTGGCTTGCATTAGGAAATTGCTCTGTGCAGTTTCCTAGCATAACCTTTTTAGAAATGAAGAAAGTAGTTTTTCCTGAACTCATGATGCAGCTGAGGCCCTTTTGAGGACCGATTTTAGAATCTTAGTAACAGTTCCATGCTTGGTTTCATAAGGGTAATTTTCTTGAAGGCTTAGGGTTGTAGATAATTTGTTAGTGCCAGGATTTCTGGTGTCTGGCTAGAACATGACAGTGCCTAAAAAGTAATTAGCCACTTTACCAAAGGCTCGGCTCAGAAATAAACCATCGGGAGTTCCAGCCACAGCTTTGGGCCCTTGATGATTCTAAAATTCGGTTGAAAATGACCACTAGTCTTGAGCAGACATTAATTTATGAGTCATAGAAGATAGTGAATTAATTTTGCTTAGTTTGGTGCAATTCAGTTAAATTCCAAGCTAACTCATGAAAGATATCCTATATGGAAGGTAACTTTGGTAGCTGCTGGAAGGAGTAAAATGAAATATCCTGGAGGACAGACAGCCAGAGCACAAGGCCTTCTGGGAGAGCTAACATTTTATTGAGCTTGTCCAGTATGCTAACTACTTAAGTACTTTCTCAGCTTTTGATGGGGTGGGGGAGGGAGGAACTTCATTTGATCTCCACAACATCCTATGAAAGAGACTGTATTAGCTGGTTTTATAAATAGAAGAGCTCAGGATGTAGAGATCAAATGGTTTTATCCAAGTTTCACATCTACTAATTAAAATTTGAATGAATTTTTTCCTCAAACTCCATTGTATACCTGTATAAATAAAAGCACCGCCTATAAAGTGGCTGACCTATAGAAAACTCCATGTATCTCTCTTTATGTATCATTCATTATTTTAGTAACTAATGAGATAATTAAGGCCCAGAGTATATAAATGGAATGCTTTGGAATTTCCAGGGAGAAAGTGGTTAATGTAGATGTAGATTAACTAGGAGAAGTAACATTATTTTTGATTAAGAAATAGATAGGAAGTTGTCAGTGGATAGGGGCTATTTTCTTGAGGAAAATACCTAATCAGACCCTCAGAGGCAGAAATAGAAATGTAGGGCATATTGGAAAGATCTGGCCCGGGTTTCATAGCCACCGTATGTGGCTTAGCCACGCACTCTTTCAACTTGCTCTGAGTTATCCAGACGTATCTGGGTGCCAGGAGAATCAGACACTCCCATGCAGCCACTCAGATAATGAAGAAATAAGGTGCGACTGGACATTCCCAGCTCTCCCCATCCCCACTGCCCGCATCATCCCAGGACTCTGAGCTTCTTCACGTTGACTGCCGTGGGCACCCCCTAGATTCTGACAATGTTGAGGGAGCAAGGTGTTCAGCTCTAGATGGATTGACACTCCCATCTATCTACTGCTTACCTAGCATTTTCAACTACTAATATTCCTAATTAAGTACTCCTATGGTCTAAGTGAATGTCACCTCCCCCCCAAATTCATATGTGGAAATCCTAACTCCCAAAGATGATGGTATGAGGAAGTGATGACTTTGGGAGGTGATCGAGTCATGAGGGTGGAGCCCTATGAATGGGTTTGGTGCCCTGCTAAAGAGGCTCCAGAGAGCTCCCTGGCTCCTTCTGCCACGTGAGCACACAGCAGGAGGGCCAGCTGTGAACCAAGAAGACGGCCCTCACTAGAAGATAGCCATGCTGGCACCTTAATCTGGGACTTCTGTCTCCAGAACTCTGAGAAATAAATTTCTGTTGTTTATAAGCCACCCAGTCTGTGGTATTTTGTTACAGCTTCTTGAAAAAACTATGACAAGCGCATGTTAATTTCTCCACCTTGCCCCTTCTTTTCCTGCAGTTGTGTCTTAAACAAAGAATGTAGAAAAAAGTCAGAGGTCAGCCTTTTCAAAGCTGTCATTACCAACCCCCCAGCTTTGCCATAAGATTTCTGGTTTAATTCATAGAGACTGTGCTATCTAGAAGAGCTTGGCTTGGTCTGCAATGGGTTGGTTGTCTGGCTGTTTTCTGATGCAGTTTGAGACAAAGCAGGTCCATATTGTTGATACTTACAACACATGCAGAAAATGGACTTTGTTTGAGATTAAATTATCTTTTAAATTTGGCTATATGTTTCACAATTAAAATCACCAGCAATTTCATAAACAGGTTCACTTAAAACTATGCAAAGATATTTACACACGTTATTTATAGCATATTTGTAAAGAATGCAGTAGCTCTGTGTGCTGCTTTGGAATTGTATTATTTCTATGCATATACTTATATATATATATCAGGACATGTGAATACCATTTCCTTTTGTATAAATTTTTTTAAAAAAGATATATATGTTGATATATATTTTCCACTGAAAAATATGAACCATTAATACACTAGAAGACTTCTCTTTTTCTTTTCTGAATTTGAGTTTTCTAATCATGTTAATTTATTTTCTTTCCTTTATGAACTAGCTTGACAGTATGATCATGGACCATTTTGCTTCATTGGGTTATAATGTGTTTATAAAGCCCTACTAAGTATTTTTAAAAACACTATAATTTTTTTTTCTAATATTCATTCATCAGTCTGTCTTGGCCTCTTTGTATGCAGAGTAAATAGGTTAATTTTTATGGGGAAGAGTGGTAAAGTATATGCTAAGCCAGCAAACATTCCCCTGAAAGTTATTAGTTAAACCATTCAGTTGGGAAAGAGAAAGGGAAAAAGACACATAGCAAATGTGATTTGAAGGACATAGAATCCCGTCTTGCTGGAGTGTGTCAGAAAGTGTACCTTTATGCTCAGGTTGTTTGCTTTAACTATGGGCTTTGGGCTGAACTGTATTTGCTTTTCAGACCACAAGGCTGGAGGTAGCCATGGAAGTCTCCAAAGTCTGATTGCTAATCAGGAAAGCTGTTTGCTAAGAAAGGCCTGCCTGTTTGGACTAGAAGTAGTGACTGATGCACAGATAAAGCCAGTGTGCCCTTTAAATATCTTCTGACTTCTGTTTCCAGATTTTGCTTTTCTGTTAATTAAAACCCCTAGACATGGGTCACAGGTCATAGGAGATGACTCCCCTAAACTCTCCCAGTAATGATAACTGCTTAACCCCTCAACTCTTGATAGGCTTAACTGAAAACTGTTGTATTGTTTCTCTGCAGTATGATTTACCTTCTTTGGTATCATTTTTCTGAAATTTAATGATAGATAAGAAGATGACAATTTTTATTTAAAATGTAGGCGGTAGTAGTCTGGAGATTAAACCCATTGTAACATCCCTAATCTATACATATCTCAATCCTTAATACTTGATGTTTCATTTAAAAAAATCAACAAAACCATATCATTTTTCTAGTTTCAAAAACATTTTAGTAACTTGTTTTTTTCTTAAAATGGTTTAATGGCTCATTAGAATCAGTAACATTTATTTTTTTTCCTTGTCTTCCTTTTTTTCTGTATAGTTTATATACTGGTATCTGACCCTCTTATGCTTAATCATGAATTATAATACCCATATTTCAAGGTATTTGAATTGTAGTATAGGAGTTATAATCTGTTAGATTAAGGAAATAGTTTCCAAAATACACAGGTGTGTGTATATTTGTATATGTATTTGTGTTTGTATGAATATAATTGATTATGTTTATACTACAGGAAAGTCTAAAACCATATCATTGTCACTGGATTTCATGAGTGGGAAAAACTGATACTATCTTCACTAAGTAATTACTTCCCCAAAGAACCTGATAGTTTAAGTATTCAAGGTAACTAGTATCTAATATGGGGATTGCAAACTCTAATGACTGTCAGGACCCAACAGAAAAGTAAACAATGGGACTGGAGTATAAGGGGAAAAAAGGGTGCAGGCACCACTTGGCTGTTCAGGATTGGGGTCTGATGTTGCCTGATTGTCCAATATTTTAGAAGAAGGCAGAAATTTGGATTTTTATGTGATTACTTCCAATTTTAAGTGTTGATGGCACTTCAGAAGTAATTAAAACACTGTACTCTTGCATTCTTTGCTGTAATGTTCTTTGTCAGCAAGTATTTTAATTGCCTCTTATACAGTAGGTGACATGAGGCCTGAAAAACATACCGTGCGGCTCTTGCTTTCTAAGGACGCACAGTCTGGTTGGGCCAGTGTGATGTGGAGCAGTTGGTATGGGTGGTAAAGGCCACAGGAACCCTGAGAGGTAGAAACTATGCTGGGAAGACTCCCTAATGGAGGTGGGACCTGCAGTGAGCCTTGACACGCTGAAGAGCCTTCAGATCTAGGGCAGTGGAGAAACGAAGGGAGGGCGGGTGGAGAGCAGAGGTGGGTGACAGAACGGGCAGGGTTATGTGTGCCAGGAGGCTGGCCTGTGTGGAGGGCTTGGGACCAGGTCTGGCCTCAGAAGAGAGACCCACTGTGAGCAGGTGTGATGGAAGCAGCATTCTGAATAGCCATCCTGCTGCCGTTTGTAGGATGAAGGTAGAGGATAGAATTGAAGATACGGAGAACAAATTGTAGACTCTCACTGCCATCTGGGAATGAGAAGGGTCTATGTGTGAACTTGGTTGTTATCAATGAAAAGGAAAAAATGTAGACATGTTTCCAAGGTCCAGTCTGTCAGAAAACCTTACTGACTGGACCTTCTTAACATATCCATTGTTTCCACCTTAACCCGAGCCACCATCCTCTCTTGCCTAAATTATTGAATGGATCTCCTAGCTGCTTTCCTTAATTCTGTCTTTGCTTCTCTGCCTCTATTCTCTATAATAGAGTAATCCTGTTAAAGCTCAAGTTATACCACAGTATTTCTCTGCTCAAAACTTGTAATGACTTCTCTGTCCTCACAGTAAGAGATGAAGTCCTTATGATTACCTGAAAGGCTCCATATGCTGACCCCTCCCTTCCTTTCTGACCTCATTTCCTCATACTCTCCCCTGGCTTCCTCCACTCCAGCCACACTGCCCTTTGAACACACTGGGCATATTTCTGCCTCAAGGCCTTTACATGCACCGTTTCTTTTTCCTGGATGCTCTTCTCCAGATACCCACATGGCTGACTTCCTCTCTTATTTATATCTTTGCCCAAGTGTTACCCTCTCAGTGAAGTCTATCCTACTTATCCCGATTAATGTGTTGAAAATCACAAACCTTCCGGTCCCTCCTCCCCACATCCCTCTTACCTGTCTTTATTTTTTCCTATAGAACTTATCCTTCTGTAACACACTACATACTTTACTTATGTTTTAAATCAATATCTCTCTCCTCTCACTATAATATACATTCCAAGAGGAATTTACATACATATAAATTCATAAATATAAATTCCAAAAGGCAGAGATTTTATTTGTGTTCACTGATATAGCCCTATCATCTAGATAGTGCCTGGTGGGGAGTGGGTGTTTCATAAATATTTGGTGCATGAATGAGTAAGTGGCTTCCAGAAGGCCCATAATAACCACTATGTGTCAGTCACTGTCAGTAGAAAAAAAAAAAAAGATACAAGCCTGTCCTCAGAGCACATGATCTGTAAAAACAAAGTGTATTGACTTCTTACAGTGTGTCCAGAGTTCTGTGCAAACAAAAATGAAGATGTAGTCACAGTGATGAGTAGATCACTGTTCCTGATTCATAGGTTTAATCCTCTAGAGGGATGTGGTGTTAGTCTAAGACAAAAACGTGAGGATTGTGGTGGTGGGAAAGGAGAGTACGGAAAAGACTGGGGAGAGATTCCAGGAGTGGGATTAATAGGATTTGGTGAATGACCAGGAGTGCAGGGGAAGAAGCAGGGTCATCTCTTCATGGCTGGGGCTTGTGGTGATAATATTATATGTCTGAGGAAGGGTAGGTGGGGGAGGCAGAAATGACCATTAGAAACCCCAGGGGGGACGTGAAGGACAAAATAATATATAAAATAAGTATAAGTTTTGTCTTTGGGAAGGTAGGAGGCTACAGATAGAATTGCCCCAGTCAGGGAAATTGGGAAGGGAAGTGTGCTCTAGGACACTAGGGGAAGTGATGTGTGTATCTTGCCCGAATGTCAGTTCCATGAGGACAGGAATTTTGTTTGTTCATCCTAGAATGCTGCCTGCTACATAGTACAGCCTCAGTTAATGTTTATGGAATTAATGAGTAATATAGATATAATTGGAGGACATAAGTGGTTTTAAGGCATAAATTATTGAAGGCTTAACTTCAGATCAAAATCATTTAAATGCTATTGTTTTTGGTATTTCCTTTAAACAGGGCTTTTGTGATCATTTAGATACAGGACTTTAATATATTTGGCTGATGATATTCCTGGTCACACACACCTGGTTTGAAGAAATCTTGATCTCAGTATTATTTTTTAAACCCATTTTGATAATCAGGAGTTGGCAGTATAGATTAATACAGCATTAGGTAATTCTTCCTGCAAAGATGTGAATGTCTATATGAAAAGGCACATGTGAAAGAAGTGAGAATGTATTTTTTTACATTTGCCTTCTACTATGATGAATGTCAAATGAATGTCCTGATTTTTCCTTGTGTTGGATCTTTGTTGCAGTGAAAATTGCTTATAAAATGTGGGCTGCCAGCTGGTGCTTAGAAATCTTTTGGGAGTGTTCCCACCCCCAAAGACTTTACGATTGGATCTGGTATGGAATGAAGGACTTCATAGAGGCAGTGAAAGTGATAAGCTGCTTTTTTTTTTTTTTTGGTAATCAAAATCAGAGTGGTGTTGCAACATTGTTGAATTTAATATCCTTTCATTATGAAAGAAAGGTGGCTTATTTTTAAAAAAATGGGAATTGAATTCATGGGTTTATTATCTCTAGCCTCTGACACTGGTAAGAATAAATAGCAAGAGAGCCTTTCCATAGCTGTGGCAGGGTAAAAGGCTGAATTGTGTCCCCGAAATTCATATGTTGAAGGCCTGACTTTCAGTACCTTAGGATCTGACTGTATATTTGGAGGTAGGGTCTTTAAAGAGATAAATGAGGTCATCAAGATGGGCCTTAATCCATCATGACTGGTGCCCTTGTTGGACGAGGAAATTCAGACAGACGTATATAGTAGGACAACCGAGGACACAGCAAGAAGGCTACAAGACAAGGAAGGGGGCCTCCGGAAAAGTACAACTTTGCCGACTCCTTGATATTGACAGCTGCATATCAGACTTGTAATTTTCTGTTGTTTAAGCCCCATAGACTGTGGTGGTTTGTTACTGGCAGGCCTTGCGAAATGAATAGGAGCGGAAGCCACGGCGAACTGAAACGTTCCCCTAAACACTTTCTCCATCACCTGGCCTCAGCATCACAGTCGCCCTGGATGTCTGGCGGAGGATGATTCAGCAGTGTTCTGGGTATTCCCCAAAAGACTGGGTCTCTGAATGCTCATAGCATCGCCAGGCAACTGCAGTGGTGATTCCTTGGTGTATTCACTCATTTCTGACCATTTTTGTTTGAAACTGCATGCCACGCCAGCATTTTAATTTCCCGCAGAAACTCAGTTACGATTGTGGGATGAAGTGGAGGCGCTTATCTTACAACTTTCTATGATATGATGTCTCAGCTTTCATTTATGCGGATGGTCTCAAGCTCAGCAGAATGGAGGAGATTCCTGTGGAGACAGGATGGCTTTGTGGATGGCTGTCTTTGTTGTGAATTGGACCCTGTATGTGAGACGCCAGGGTTCCAAGCCAAGTCTGCTTTCCCAGGAGACTGTCCCTGGCAGTTGGAATTTAAGTGAAGCTTAATTTAATCCCTGGTTTTTAACTGTAATCTGTAGGGTGTGTTACTTACAGCAGGAGTTGGAAAACCATTGGTGTCCTTTGGCCTGTTTATTTTTTGATATACTTGGAAATTCTTCAAGAAGCCCAGTGCTAGAGGTCTTTCAAAGAACTTAAAAATTTTTCACTTCATATTCCAGTGGATCTGCCATCAAAATGGGTAGGGCAAGTGGAGTCTTTAATTAATTAGGTTAGCATAAATTTTGTCTTTTTTTTCCATGTCTCCTGGGCTTGGAGAAAATGAGGGCAGTAAGTGTTGAGAACGTCCCTCTTGAATTCTTTCTTGATTGGCATCTGGGACACCCAACATCAGGTTATTTAAAATAGCTGGAGACACCAAAATGATGTGTTCCTGTTCTCTCCTGAGTATCTAGGGTCAAATAGACATATTTGACATTAATTATACCTTTTTCCTATGTTTGGTCGATTCTTCTGAGTGATTCCATCAAGAGTGCCTCTTCAAATTCCTTATTTTCATATATTGCTATTATGTAGGAGAGATAGATAAGACTATCATAATTAAGTGAAATTTAAAGTCTTCTGCTTCAAATTATGAAGTAACATATTTTGGCTGTATAATCTCCCACCCTGGCCTTTTCAGCAAATTTTATGGCTCGTGGGGACAGATGACCCTGAATTCTAGCAGCACCTGTAATCAAAATAGTTCTCATTCCAGGGCCCACACAACAGGGTGTGTTTGAAAGTATTTGAAAGCTAAGTGTAAGCAACACATTGTACATTTAATCATAAAACATTATACTGGAATCTGCCTTGCCCCAGTGCCGAGGGAACTACTACTGTCTTCTCTCTATCCTAAGATTTTGTTGCACTTCCCCTTTCTCTAAAGAATGAAGGCATAGGACAAAATTTCCGCATTTGAATGGAAAATGAAGATACTTAGATGAGGAAAAAAGAAGCTAAAACAGAGCTTGTGTTTGAAGATGACCAAAACCTGGGTGGAAAGACAGTTCTAGAAGAATAAATTAATTAGTCATGCTTATTCACCCAAATAAACTGTCATTCAACTTATTATTCTTTACCAAATACAATTATTCCATGCTTAATTAATTGTAGAATATCCAACAGATTCATGGGTCAGAATGTACTTTATCTGTAGTTAAGAAGCCCCCCTTAGAAATGATTTAAATCAGGGGCCAGTAAACTCTGCAGCTCAGAGGCCAAACCTGGCCTGCTACCTGTTTTTGTATGGCTCATGAGCCCAGAATGGTTTTCATGTTTTTAAATGATTAAAAATATTAAGAGAAGAATATTTCATGACACTTGAAAATTACATGAAACTCATTTTTCAGTGTTAATAGAGAACACAGCTCTGCTGCCTCGTTTCTGTACTGTGTACGACTGCTGTCATGCTGCAGCAGCGGAGCGAGTCATTGTGACCTGCAAATTCCAAGTTATTTACTGCCTGGCCCTTTACAGAATATTTTTGCTGCCCTGGTTTAAACAGTTGTTTAAATTTATTTATGTTTTGGATTGTTTACTGTATACTTTGATGGTTTTGATGTGCCATGTAGAGAATTCTCATGTAGGATGGCAGGTTATTCCATAAACTCATTTTTAATTTACATAGAATCCCGTCTATAGCATCTCTGAAAGGTGGCTCCTGAACGTTTTCTTGGTTACTGGAAACTTAGCTGCAATCATTAAGAAAGGAGACTAGCGGTTCTTTTTATTTTCCCCCAGCCAAATCATCCATTTATTCAATAACTACTTAGTGGGTGCTGACTATATGTCACCCACTGTCCAAGGCAGTGGGGATGAGCGGTGATCCTAACAGACCATGTCCCTGCTCTCTGGGACAATGCATTCTCGTAGGAGGAGATGGACCATAACAAATAAATGTATACTATATTGGTGCAATAAGCACACTGAAGAAAAATTAGGGGGAGAGAGAGCTGGAAACAAGAGAGGGCTACTTAAGAGCTGGTGATGGGCAAGGGCCTCCTAGACCAGTTAGAAGGGACCGTTACCAGTCCACTGATTGTGGAATCAGTGATGTGAGGACTCAGCAGGTAGCATTCTAGGCAGAGTGAACTGCAAGAGCCAAGGCCCTCACATGGGGGGGACCGTGGCCGGTCTGGGAAACAGCAAAGCTGCCCTTGAGGCTAGAGCAGAGGGTCAAAGGAAGGGTGATGTCAAAAATACCGAGGTGGAGTGAGGGAAGGGTTCAGAAGGCTACTATAGGGTAGAATAAGGACTTAAAATATTCAGAGAGATGACTTGATCTGACTTATGTTTTTAAAAGGATCACTTAAACAAGTTGGGACTATGACCAACTCAAAAACTTCTGCACAACAAAGGAAACCATCAACAAAACCAAAAGGTAACCTGTGGAATGGGAGAAAATATTTACAAATCACATCTATAAGGGGTTAATATTCAAAATATCTAAAGCACTCAGACAACTCATACAATCCTTTCAATAACAAAACAAAAAATAAACCAGAAACCCAAACAATCAGTCAAAAAATGGGCAAAGGAACCGAATAGAAGTGTTCCCAAGGAAGACATGCAGATGGCCCATAGGTACCTGAAAAGATGCTCAATGTCACTTCTCATCAGGGAAATGCAAATCAAAACCACAGTGAGATATCACACCTGTTAGAATGACTTTTATCAAAAAGAAAAGAAACTAGAAATTCTGGCAAGGAAGTGGAGAAAAGGGAACCCTTGTATACTGTTGATGGAAGTGTAAACTTGTGCAGCCATTATGGAAAACAGTATAGAGATTCCTCAAAAAATTAAATGTAGAACTACCATATGATCGATCCAGCAATTCCACTTCTAGGTGTGCATCCAAAGGAAATGAAGACAGGATCCTGAAGAGAGATGTGCACTCGCATGTGCATGGCAGCATTGTTCACAACAGCCGGCACAAGGAAACATCTTGAGTGTTTGTCAGTCGATGAATGGAGAGAGAAGATGTGGATATATATATATATATATATATCAGGTGGGATATATATGCAGTGGAATATTATTCAGCCATAAGAAAGAAGGAAATCCTGTCATTTTCAATAACATGAATGGACCTTGAAGGTACTATGTTAAATGAAAGAAACCAGACAAAGAGACAAATACTGCATGATATTGCTTAATTGTGGAATCTTAGAATAAATAAATAATAAATAAAAATTCAGAAACAGAGTAGAAAAAGTGATTTTCAGAGTCTGGGAGGTGGGGAAAATAGGCTTTCAGCTACAAGGTGTATAAGGTCTAGGGGTCTAAAGTAAAACATGGTGATTATAGTTGATAACAATAGATTTTATAATTGAAATTCTCTAGAGAATAGAACATAAATGTTCTTATCCCCCTCCAAAAAGGATAAATACGTGAGGTGGTGGATGTGTTAATTAATTAGATGGTGGAAATGCTTTCACAGTATATATGTGTATCACATTACCATGCTGTACACTTTAAATGTCTTATGATATTATGTATTAATTATACCTCCATAAGGCTGGGGGAAAAGGGACCCCTTAAGCTATGAGTATATTTCCTATACTGTGTAATTCATCATTGCAGGTGATGGCATTTTGTGGGCTTAAAACAAACAAAAATGTCAGTAAACCAGCCAAAACAGTTAGCTTTGAAAGGTCCTGCAGTATTGTAGATGCCTCTTCTTTGACATAATTGATGCAAGGCTGCTGTAAATGTGGGATCAAAACAGTAGTAATTACAGGGCACTCTCCTGTTAGGTGAGTATTCACACTCTTGAGGTCTCAGTGGCAGTCTGGTCCCATCCAGAAACAGGTGGCACATGCAAATTGGGAGTAAGGTTTGTGAGTTGGGTGTGCTACACTCTCCAGTGTGGTGCCCTGGGACTGGTAGCCCCGAAACTCCTCCCACTCTGGGTCTGAGAGGTGAGGGAGGAGCAGTTACAGAGAGACAGAGAGCTCTGTGTAGGGGACCGCCAGACAGGACCTGTGACCTGAAGGGACCTGCGGGGAGGGAATCACTCTGCTCTTCTCTTCTGCTCTCCTGTGGGACCTCTCCATTGGGCAAATGCAATAAGGGGTCAGAGGGTAAGGAAACCTGTTGTTAAATGTGTCAGCATCCTGGAACAAAACCAGAGTGGGAAAACGAAGGGGCTGGTGGAATCTTTAATCTTAGGAGACACCTCAGATGCTTTTTATGAGTGCCAACTCCCTGTTGCTTGACCTCTCCCACCCTAACCCTGCGCCAGGACACACCACAGATGAGCGGGTCCAGGAGTGGACACCCACACCCTTCAGGCCCTTCCGGTATTCTGCAATCACTTTTCTGATGAGGGCAGAGAAGCAATTCATTAACTGAGAAATTTGAGGGCATTTCTTAATTATTTCTGTGTTGTTTGATTCTATAGCATATGTCCTTTACGTACAGGGACGGGTTTAGATAGCTCTACACATCTCATCTTTCATTCCTGATAAAAAACTCAAGGCACATGTTACTGATGGTAGAATTAGACATTTTATTTTACTTTTTAAAAGTCTCTTTTCTGGTTGGACGCAGGAAATACAGTGAGTTAGGAATTTAAAACCTTAGTGAGCCATATTCAGTTTTGGTTATTCTGGTTAGAAACAAAGCAGGCATTGAATTTTAGCCTCTTTGATTCAGATGGTTTTGATTTTCTGCCATTGGACATATTAAAACTTTGAAGACACAGAAGTACCATTCAGTAAACTGCTTCTTTCAGCGACTTTGGTTGTGTCCTAGCACACTGGAAGCCTTCAGTGTTCCAGGCAGGAGAGTTAACTCTGAATTAGTCACTTTCTGTGCAAAGTCAGGAGCTTTATATCTTATACTAGGGGGCAGAGAAGAATTTTTTTTTAATGATTTGATCTCTTAAAAATATTTGACTTTTTACTTGATTTAAATGCTGAGATTCAAAGGCTCTAATAACAGAACAGTCAACGTGGCCAACAAATCTATAGAAAGAGAGATATGTACAAACTGATTTTTAGATCAAGAAGAACTTAAGCTATATGGATGGTAAAAGTCACTGTTGTCTTCCCTTTTCCTGGAATCTGGATGAAAACCAAAACCCGTGGCACATTCCTTGGAATGTTCCTGGCCCTCAATTGGAGGCCCAAGTTCAGGACTCATGGGGAAATCTCTCCTTTCTATTTATGGTTATCAGCCATGTTTGTAAAACATAAACATAATTTATTTTTCTTTAAGGTCAAGGAAAAAAGTCACCTTGAACTCCCCATTAGTTTTCAAGAACCAGAACAGGGTATGTTTTTGTTTCACAGCTTTTGCCCATGGGTAAGCTCTGCAGCCCAGGGTCATCCCTGTGGTCACGGGGCTTTGGGTTTGGAGAGGACCCATTGCGCGAGGCATGGTGTTAATATTCAGAGGCTGTAAGCATGAGTGAGGCACAGGCCTGATCCTGAGGTGGTTTATATAATGCTACTCAGGGGATTGGATGCAAGAACAGACATAAGGCCTGCAGAGGAAGAGAGAGTGCCTCCAGAGATGGCAGAGAACTGTGGAGAAAATTACAACAGGGGAAAGGTCCTGTTTTTTTGGCTGGAGAGAGCACAGACACAACTGGCAATGCACCAGGCCTTGAAGGATCCCCAGTTGAACAATCAGCAGTGTGGATATGATTGAATTCTGGCCTCAATGCCAAGCCTTAATTCTCCTTATCTATAAAATGGGGTGATGTCTTTACCACCTATATCACAGGTCTTTTATAAGACTAAATTATAAAAGGTGCCACAGACACATTTTATATTATATTATATTCTTAATTCTGTTATTTATTGTTGTGGCTAATCTTATCAAAGGTGTCTATTAAATGTTTACACTTCTGTGATATTTTATGTCCTTCCTGGATCATCTATAGTTTTCTAGGAGTTTGAGCTAAAAAAATGTTACTGTTACTAATCGTGATTTATTAGGCTAGCTCCCCAAAGGGAAGTTTTTATATGTGGAAGTCTAGCAGATCTCCCAGGTATAGTGGAGAGTGTCATTTTACAGTGGAGAGAAGTCCCTGGACAGGAAAGGAGTTCTGGCCTGTAGGGAAGAATCCGGCTTAGTATTGATGACTGTGTTAAGTGCAAAGGCCTAAAGGTCTGGGTTGGAGATGGCTATGGAACATGGCAATTGGGACTCTGTGGTTTAAAAAAAAAAAAAAATCACTTAAAAAAAGTTGACCTGCCTATGGTCTTTCTAAGATTTGCTTTAAGAACTTGAGTTGACTTAGAGAGGTAGGAGATATGATAAAAGCCTTCTTAGGAATATTGATTAAAATGTGGTGAATTAAGCTGGAGAACTTGGAACATAAAACATTTTAGTGTTGTATGAGAGGAGGGATATAAATGTATGAGCTTAAGTTTAAGAAGCACATGCCACACATTTGGTGGGAGATGCTAGTTCCAATTCATTCCCCAAATAGGCCCCGTGCATGTGTTTCAGCACCACCGCTTTGCTGTGATGATGGGACAACTCTTTGGGATTGATGTAAAAAGGCAGTTTGTGAGCCAATCTAGAAAACTGACTTTGTAGTTGAGTCCTTTTTTAAAATAGACTTCATTTTTTAGGGACAGTTTTCGATTTACAGAACAATTGGGAAGATGGTACAGAGTTCTCATATACCCTCTCCCCACGTTCTCCCTATTATTAACAGCTTACATTAATATGGCACATTTGTTACAGATGTGAGCTAATGTTGATACATTATTATTAAGTAAAGTTCATAGTTTGTTCAGATTCTTAGTTTTTATATGGGTCAAAAACTGTCCTTTTTCACTCACTACTTTATCTTATCACATGGAGAGGTTGTTTCCTGAAAGTAGTGGCTTTTCAACATATATTTGTTGAGTGAATAAATAAATAAGGTGTGGTGTCCGCCCTTAAACTGTTATAATGTAGCAGGGAAGGGCAGGCCACCCTGCAAATGACCTGTACATTAGTGCTTGAGAGTTTGGAAGCAGATGGGGCTGTGTTGGAATGCAGCCCGGCCCTGTCAGTTACTAACCTGCAACTTGGGTAAGTCACCTAGCCTTTCAACACCTGTTTGCTCACCTGTGAAAAAAGGGTAGTAACAGTTCTCACCTCACCTCAGTGGGGTAGAATAAAATGAGTAAACGAAAGGACACATGTGAGAGGGTAGACCAGGCCTCACAGATGGGAGACCTCTCAGTAAGGTTCCAATTCAGTTTTTACCATGAGAGACAGAAAGTGATAAGTGTGATGGGAGGTACAGAGTGTCATGGGGAGTCAGAAAAGGGGAGATGTGTACAGTTTTGGGGGGCAGTTAGAGTTTTCCAAGAGAAGGTGGCATTTGAGATTTAACCTACAAAAATAAGTCAACAATCACCAGAGGCACAACGACCAGAGAGAAAAAATGCCAGATGAGAGAATATAATCCACAAAGGTACAGAGGTGGTGGGAAGGTTTAAGAGACTGTTTCCTGGAGGAAAGGAGATTATCTACAATAGATGGACTGTAATCTCATATGGCAAGACAATGGGACAAAGGAGGGAGCTATAAGACAATTATTTTTGATGGTATAAATTTAAACTTCTAAAGTTTTCAAATATAGAAAAAAGTAGAATGCTATAATGAACACCTAGAATCCTATCTGATTTCAATAATTTGACATTCTTCCTTAATTTACTTCATCTGTATGAACTTACATATATTATGTATTTTCTGAACCATTTTAAAATAAATTATAGATATCATGACATTTTACCTCTAAATGCTTTGGCATGCATCTCCAATAAGGAAGCTGCCTTACATCAACACAGCACCATTATAACACGATGGACACTCATACACAAATATCATTTAATGTCAGTCTGTAGTTGAATTTCCCAAAGTTGCCCCTCAAGTCTTTAGCATTTAAAAATGTTTTAAAACCAGAGTTAATGCAAAAGGACATGTAATAAATAAATAAATAAATAAATAAATAAATATATGTATATGTGTGTGTGTATATATATATTGTCATGCCTCTTAAATCTCTTAAAATCAAAATTACAGCTAATACAGTAAGACTTCGAGGCTCTGGGCACTGAGATTATACTGCTTTGCCCCACCCAATTCCCTTGTGATATCCATGTCATTAGAAATAAAAACAATACTGAATTTCAATAAAGGAAGTCCAAATAGATTCAGATTTTCCCTCCATGAAGATGATGACTTTGATGGTAATTCTGAAATCTCAAGTGATTAAAACTTCGCATTTGCTTCCTTGCCTTGAGCAGCCCCACACTACACTCAAGGAATTCAAAAGAGATGGGATGTCACATTGTTTTTGGTGGAGCAGAATGTTTCGTGTGTCTGCCCTTCACAGGTAGGAAACCACAGCCTTCCTTGTACTGTGTAGACACACACAAGTGATTTTGGGTTCCGTTGTATATATACGCCTCCCGGACACTAAGTTCCAGTCCTTGTGGGTAATTTCAGTGTTTTGCAATATTTGTTTAAGGCAGAAAATCAGTTACGACTGGGGGTGGAGTTATATGAGTACCTGACAGCTGCAGTGGGAAGCCTTGCCTGGGAACCGGAAGAGAGCTGGAAAAGCAGAGGCTGCACAGTCTGGCTAGTCCTACTTTATCCAAGAGTGCCCTGGGTGTGCCCTGGGAGCAACTGGGTTTCTTCTTTATTTTCGGCCCTCCCTGAGTCACAGACACCTGGCGCCCAGCGGGTGTCCGGATTTGCTGCAGGTGATAGAGTGGGTGTGAAATGCCCATCTGCCAGGGCTGCAACTTCTACAGTGCTCAGCATATAACCTGGCATCCACTGAAACACCACTGAAGAGCCCTTAGGTGTTGGGGGTGTTCTACAGGCTGGGCACCCCCTCAATTCCCTGTTCCCAATGATCTCTCCTTGTTATACTTTGGAAGTAGGGCTCCTCTGAGGATTGTTTCTCTCCACTTCACTTGCTGGGGCACAGTAAGTGCTGCTTTCATTTCTTCTGTTTAGCCTTTTGTGGAGCCCAGCCCACCCGCCTCAGCTGGAAGAAACCCATTTCCACCCCTGTTTCAATTTTCATGTGATTCTATTGACCCACTAGGAAGGGGTTCAGTGTAGAGCCTACTTGTTTTTTTCTGTGTCCTTAATTTGCTTTGTCTTTTATTGTCTTCCAACTGAATGGATTCTTTCTTTCTTTTAAGAGAAGGGAACCTGAGAAAAACAATGCTTGTGGTGGTGGCTGCTTGTTAAGGGTAATTGCTGTTTTATGTTAATCTTCATGTTCAAATGAGTAGACAGGGAATTGTTAAATTCACCAACCTGTTTTCTCCCAAGGCTAGTCCTTTGAAGTATACTTGTTGCTTACATAAAGATGCAGAAATGAAATATCCCAGTGTACAGTTTTTTGTGCATATATATATAGCATTTAAAATTTTTATTTCCACCAGCAAGAGTCATTATGGAATACTTGGAAATTATAGAAAAGCAGAAAGAAGAAACCCAGAGATAACTAGCAATACCACTCTGTGAATTTATGTCTTGTCGTTTTAGTTTACATGTTGTATCTCTTCAGTGGCCATAATATCACTATAACTGTTGAGAACTTTTTGCTGCTCAAAACTGTGGTCCATTGATCAGCAGCACTGATGTCTCTTGGGAGCTTGTTAGAAATGCAGACTCTTGGGCTTTATCCCAGACATGCTGAATCATAATTTGTATTGAATGATATTACATGTACCTTAACATCTGGAAGCTTTAGAACACAGTACACCCAAGGCAGCAAGTGAAATGGATATGATTCAAAGGGCCAAGACCTGTACTCTCTGTTCTTTTCAATTTCCCCTCTGTCACTCTTTCCTAAAATAATTTTCCTCAGTACATGATAAAGATAAAAATGAGGTCAAAATTTTTTTTTAGCAAGGCATAGCAACTCTGTTGAGAAATCCAACTGTCTCATGCATAAACATTTCATTCAATGAGCATTCAGTAAATTCTTACTACATTCCAGGCACATATGTAGCAGTTGTAGGCCCTATAGTCAGGGCTTGCATATACTGCCAAAGCATACAGAGGGCAGGGGGTCTGGCTCGTCCTGGGAGGAGGCTGCAGGTCAGTGGTCATCCTGTAGTGAGCTGTGTCTTGAAACAGACATCAGTGAACATGAGTTACAAGCACTGCTAAACTCTGGAAAAAGCACAAAGTTGTATAAAATGGATCCCTTGCTTCAAGGATTGTATGCTTGGCTTAAGGATGGGGTAGTGTTCACAGGTATAACTAACAGCATCAAGAACCTTGGTTTTCGGGTAGAACCAGAAGACCAGCTTTACCTCTCTGTGACCTTGGACAAACTATTTCACCTGAGTATCCATTTCTTCTGTTAAGTAGGATAAAATAATATAAAGTACTTCCCAGAATTACCGTGTTTTTTAAATGAGATAACACAGTGAAGCACTTGCCTACAGTGGGCGAGGAATTGATCAGTGCTGTGTGGTAAATATGTTAAAAAAGTGCTGAGTGCCAGAGACAGAAATATTAAGGAAGAACAAAGAAAAGAAAGGTTATTTCTACCTGGAAGACGAGAGACCTGTGGGCCATTGTGGCTTTGAGGATGTGAATCAGGAAAAGAGTGTGAAGAATGGACTCTTGGGAACCAGAGTGAAAGATGAAGCTGCCACTTTGAGACTAGATAGACAAAAAAAGAGATTATAGATACAAGGGATCAAGTTTGGTAGAGAGAGTTCTGTGTCAAAGATAGTAAGTTTGAGGCAACTGTTGAGAGTTGTAGGTCTGGGATACATGATTGCTTACATGGGTTGTGATGCAGAGGCATGCCCCTGTTTCTAAGGAAAAGTCCTGAGATGGCCTAAAATTAAGTGACATAAGGGCTGGAGAATAGGGTACAGGGAGAAGGGAGGGTAAAGAGTCAATAGCCATGGGCTGTAGCTAACTAGAGATTGTGTTCCTGGATGAAGTAATTTAAACAATCACCTAGAGTGTCCCCAGAATACCGCATCCCCCTTATGCATGACCAGTGTCTGACCATCAACAATCAATCCAGAAGCCTTCTCTGTGCCCTAATCATCTATCCCCAGACTTCTGCGGCTTCCCGTGGTCTCACCTTCCTTACCTGTAGCCAGTGTGAGTTTAACAAACTTCCTTTCCTTGAGGCCCCTCATCATTGTGCCCTGTTTCTTGAGTTTGGTGGATGGGTTGTTTCTGTTAACTGGCCCTGCTGCTGGTGAAGCAGAAACTTCCTATCCCAGGATGCAGTCCTTATCTGGCTAGCATTTGTAAAGGCTCCATAAACCCTTTATTTCAGATATCTCTCAGTCTCTAGGGTTTTTGATTTGTCTGGCCTGACCAGGGGTGGGCATGGAACGAAGCGCTCAGCCTCCTCTGGTTGGGTGTTTGGTCAGTATAAATCTTGCAAAGGAACTCTTTATGGCTCACTGAACATTTCCAGTTGTTTAAGCCTTGAGACTTACCTCTTCAAAATGGTTGGAGGAGAACTGAACTTCTCTGTCGCTAAGTTTTACCCACTGTCATCTTCTTCCTTGGGTCTCTTTCTGTCAATCTTCTTCCTCCCAATTAACCATCATTAATTGCAATAGAAGAGAAATAAATTGGAAAAAGTGTTTTGGCAAATGGACTAACACCAGTGAGCTATAATCCTATTTATGTGAGTTTCCTTTCAGCCATAAACTACTTTATGACCCCTCTTTACATGGAATAGATGCAGCCTACAAGTAACCATGGTTACTGGATTTTATAGGTTATGGGTAACCTACCACATAAAATGCTAACAGTTCGCCTAATATTCTTTATCTCTGTCTTGCTATGTTTCTCTGTGTCTCTCTCTTCATCCATCTCTCTCTCTGTCCACACACACACTCACTTTTAGAAATTTTTGCTGAACTATTCCTTTGGTGTTTATTAGCTGTCATTCTTTGTAAAGAAGAGTTTCCCACTCTCTCCTTTTTCATGAGTATTTATGAGTTTATGGTTCCCTTTTATAAATTCAGTGTGTTCTAGTTCATCCATATCTTTGTTTTTATTGTTCCAATAGTCCCACATTTGGCCAGTGGTAGCCCTTTCAAGGCAGCTCCTATGGCCTTTGTCACATCTACATTAATATTTGAGCACTTCCTTGCTTTCTGGCATAATAAGATGTCTTAGGCTTATTTTGTGCTTTCCTTGCCCAGGCTTGGACCCAACTTCTTATTCCAATGAAGTAAAGTATTTAGAAACCAAGACCTGGGTACTCAAGTTTTTCTCTTGAAAAATGCATAGAATCCAGAGAAAGTTGGAAGTCATAAATCATTTGTTTAAGCTCACCCATCTCCCAGCTTCTGCTAAAATATTCCCACGGAGGCATTGGGAGTTGAGAAGTTGCAAGGAAAGGACCAGTGAGAGGAGGAGGCCATTGAAAGTGAAGGTCTTTGGGCTCTGGATGGAGGTGGCATGGTACCACAAGACGGGAAGTGAGGTGGTGCCAAAGACCAGATGAGATTATGCTCAAATTCTGCCCAGGGAGTGACTTGAGAGCCTGAGGAAATAATTTCTGCTTATTATCCAGGTAGTCTCTGGTAATTGGTTGCCCTTTTTTATATCCAGAAATGCTAATAGAGTGTATATCCTTGAGCTATACATATGCTAATTCTTAGAGCAATTTAAGAAATATGGTTTCCATACTGAGAGTTCCAAAGTGCTCTGTATTTTCAGAGTCAGTATAAAGTACATATAGAGCAGGTATATTTCAGCATGGCTTCTTTTAAAAATTAAAAATTTTAGTTTTTATGTTTGAATATTCACAATTGAATATAGTAGCTGCATTTACGTGCTGATTATAATTATTTGGTTGCAAATGATTAAAGGTGCATATGGGCAGCATTTTAAGCAGCAATTTGTGAAACACAGAAGCCAAGAATTTTGTTTCTTTTCCAAAGAAATCAGCATGCATTTGATAAAATGATAGAGTCTCTGAGGGAGATCCTGAACTTGAACTGACTCTTCTGGAACTCAGTATTTCCTCTGTGATCTTTATAAGTATATAACAGCACAATTAAAATATTCATTTTTCCTTTCTATTCTTTAAAACAAAAAAAAAACAAAACAGGAAGCTGGTGCCTTTGTTTACATTTGATAGGGAATCTATGAAACTGTTTAAATTAAAAATACAAAAACAAATTTGAAACACAAGGGTTTTGTTTTTGTTTTTCATCAAAGTCAGCATTTTTGGGAGTAAAAAAACAAAATAAGAAAACAAAGACTATTACATCTATACTTTGTATAGCAGGAATATGGTTATTATTCAGATGTATATACTGAATGTTACAGATGCTTTCTAATTTTATGAAAAAAACACACACACACGTACAACCCCTGACTTAATCCTCAGTTCATTCATGAGAATGGTGAGTCATATTAAAGCAACTGCTTTATACCAAATAGTTATTTGGTATATGGTACCCCAGGAAGGTTAAACTAAAAATGGAAAGCAACACTTCATTTAAATGTGCTGCTAGCCAAGCATAGGAGAGTGAACCCAGGTGTGTGGTGGCCAGATTATCCCTTGTACTCAAAAATACCCTCCCCAGTTCTTCTGTGATGTCATTGATGGGATTAATAAACACACTCATGACTAAGGAGTCACATCCTTACTGTCAAATGGATTCTTTTCAAAGTCAAGTTTCATTGTTGTTGGGAAAATTTTAATATAACAGTTCTTTTGTAGGTCATAAAGATCAGTCTCTCTCATCTTACTTTCTCTTTAAAACTCTCCAAGTGAGGCGTTCATTCCTATGCCCAAATCCATCCCTCCTTGTATTTCTTTAATCTTGATCTTGTTTGAAAGGAGCTTTATCCAGAACACAATTTCTTCATTCAGAACGAAACTTCTTTCAGGCATTTATTAAGCTTTATGCAATTATATAATTAAAAAATCTTCTTTCATCTGGATTTTACTAAATCCATGACTGTTTTAGCCAGTAAAAGCAAATTATATTTTGGCCTCTGTGATGGATTTATATATGTTGAACATCCTACTAAAACTGTGTTGGCCCCTGAACTGTGAGCTAGAACATACTTCCCAGGGTTCAGTCATGAGACTGGATCTGTTAATACTTGTGGAGGAAGCTTCTGGTGTTCTTGTTTCTGGGCTGGGCTTCATTCTATTGACTGATTCACACATGGAATTAAAATGGGGATAAAAGAACCTTTTTGCACCAGATGCTTTAGACTTATTTTTATATAGCATATTGTTATTTTTAATTGTAAAAATAGATGTTATTATTGTGGAAAATTTGGGTGCCATAGGAAAATGCAAAGAAAGTAAAAATTATTCTTTCTTTTATCTCTACTTAGCAGCTATAAAATGTGGATTTTTTTTCTTGTAGTTTTTTCTCTAGGTATACTTTTAAATGAAATTGGAGGCATATTGAGCATACTGCTTTATAGTCTATATTCCCAAAAAGCAGTGCTTAACAATATTTTCCCACTTTATTAGATATTTTACTGATTAAAAAAACACTTTATCCATTGTTGGATATTTATATTTTAAAAATTGCTTAAAATGATATTACTTAGAAAACTTCTCTGTACTTACCTTTATGCACATATTGGTCTTTTGGGGGGGGCAGGGATAAATTCAGTCTTTTTTCAAGTTACTGATATCAAGGAATGATAAAGTAATTCAATTCAGCTTCTCCTCTCCAGCAATTATGGTTAAGCCCTCAAGTTCATAGGGTCATCTTTATAACATCTTATCTTGTTCTGCCCAGAATGTTTCAGTAGCACCTCCTTTATCTAACTAACATCATTAGGGAACATCTCATAGATACATTTTCCCCTTAACTGAAACTGACCCTTAAATGTCTATACTTGGTAATTGTAAACATTGTGAGTGAGAAGCTTTCTAAAATTGTATTATATATGTTGTTATTCTCTTTAACATAATGAAAAGATATGAAAATTACAAGAACCCTTCTGGTTCAAATCATAGGCACCCTTGTAAACACTAGTTATTATATTAGTCAGTTCTGCAAAAATGTGATACAGGCATTTCTAAAAACCATAATGCTATGCAAAATCATGTCGGAAAACCCTAATTTTTTATGGGAAAATTAGGATCAGAGAAACAACACTCCAACACCATTACCAGGGACACATTAAAAAAATAAGATAGGAACTGAATAAAAATTGTAGCACAATTTTACACATAATAGGTGGTTAAGAAATAAATAGTACAATAAACATGGCCCTTTACCTTGACAAAGTCCTGATGTTTCCTTGTAGACCCAGGCCCCGGAAGGGTTGGAGCTTGTGAGATACTGTGAAGTGGTGGAAGGAGGGTTAACTGAAACTGGAAAGAAAGTTGGGGCTCCCAGTGTGGATGGGTGTGGCTCATGGCACACTGGTGGAAACTGAGATTGCTGGTGGTTATTTGAGATATGGATTCATGTATTCTGCGTATCCTTACACAGCTGGATACTGCCTGGGTGCAGTCGTCTGCTAGCACCTAGGGTTTCTTGCAGCAACATCATGCATAAATATGAAATTCAAGTTATGCTCAAATCGTTCCCTGATAAAGCAATCTTGGAACAAACACAAGTGTTGGAAGCACAAGCATTACAGTATAGTGTGCAGTAATATGGAGATGTCGAGGGGATAGTGTACTTTTTTCTATCCAAAATAGACTTAATACATGTAAAGCACTTAAGGAAAAATCTGGTACAAGACTCAACACTGTATAAGTGTTGGCAGCAACAATGACAATAATGATAACTAATGCCTGTTGATATTTTGGGGTATCTGCTTTTCAGTTAGCCCTGCCTGTGGTAGCAGGGTTTTCCGCCTCCTCCTATTGACCTGTTTCTCAATCTCTTGTGGCTTTTAAATGGTTCATCATGCTTCTTAGAATTATATCTAGCATAGAGCCCTGAGTGAGAGAGGCTAAGGATTGCACAGACTTTAGGCTGTAGTTGACCTGAGGCATGTGTTTTACCTACTCAAACTTCTGGAACTTATGAATGAGTTATTACCTCTGTATTCATTCCCAGGATTGTTGGAGAAGGAACTTTTGTTTTGAGTGAGCTTATTATCATGCAGAATTTTCAGATTTATTAGAAAAATAGTTAATACAACTTCCTATTCTCACCTGCAAAAGTGAAGTGTGCTTAAATAAATACATGGGAAGGGTATTTAGAAGTTGATGATTTTAGGTTGTTTTGTTCACTTCTATTTACAACTGCTTCTGTGTTTGTGAGATGAGCTCATCTTTGGAAGGTGGGGCAGGCAAGTGTGATTTCGGAAGACCTTCCCTCCCAAGTCAAGTATAATTAGAAGTCCATATCCTCCCTCAGTTGCTTTTTATGACTCTCTGAGAAGGACATTTTTACTGTGAACAGTTGCCAAGAAGCCTTGCTGGTTCCTGCTTTAGTAACTTTAATAATGATGACAGTTCAAAATACCATCTAGATTTAGCAAGCCTCGTTAGTATTGTCTGAAGGAAAAGTAGCTAACATAACTCATCATTTATAGTGTATTTTAATTATTCAAAGAGACTCTGAATAGCCATGGGATGTTTTGATTTTTAATTCTAAATCTGACTTTGAATTTCAACTCTTGTTTCTACAAAATTTTTAGATTTATTTGTGCTGTCTGACCTCATTGAGTGATTGCTGTTAATTAACAAGACTTTGTGGGAAAAGGGAACTTGCCTTCTGAGCTTTGTACCAAAGACCTGGGAAAAGTAAGTAATTTTCTAACTTGCTATTTATTATTATTATTATCCTGTTATACTTCATTCAGAAAGTTTACAGTGGGACTGTGGCATTTCTACTTTTTGCTTTGTAAGTTTTATATGCACTTAAGGATTTGAAACACAGAAAGGGACTCAGGAGACCTTTAAAAAAAACCTTCCAAAAGATTAGGATGACTTTCTGCATTCTGTCATTTCTTCTGGATTTCATAAATGGAGTCCCCAAGATTGTGATAAAACCTTTTACCAGGTGTGCAGTAGATGAATTAAACTTTAAAGGTAAGACAGTGTAATATGTTGTGATAGAAAAGTGAATCCAGTTTTCTGAGCTTCATGAGTTTTAGACTTTTAGATAGGTGCTTTAGTTCTGAATTTTTGGAATAAGAATGATATCTGTTTGGTTCTTTTTTTATCTGGAAGGGAAAACAAAATGTCAAATAATTTGTTCAGAAAGTCCCTCCTGTAGCGTGGTCTTGGAAGAATTGATGCATCTGTCAGTTTTATTATCTTACAACTTTTTAAAGGTACTCTGAGATAGTCTAATTGTGACACCTGTATCAGTGGTTTTGCAATCTTTTAGAAAAAAGTGCTTGGGGCCGTAAAGTTCAGTTTTATTTCTCAATCGTTTTGTAAAGGTAAGATGTGCCTTAAAGATAATAAAATCTGTCTACTTTTTTGTAGATACTAGTTGGAAATATAAATGGCCCATAAGAATGTAAGCAAAACAAAACATGCACACATGCAGACACACAGAAATATTCTTTCTGGCATGTTCCAGAAACAATAACATTGGCAATAGAAAGTATTCATCCATTAAATTACTAGATAGTTTTCTAAACTTTGTATGTTTTGTGTCTTACAGCTCCTCTACATTTCTGACAGTACAAAAGAGCTAGTTTAAACATGTCTAGTATAAAACAAGGCAGAAAAGAACTTTACTGTAGAAGTTCCATAGAAGCATTAAACAGTAAGGTCAGATTTTATTGTTATATTGTATGTACTATAAATTTTTGCTTATGTTAAATTGTATATTTTGTAATTATAATAAGGTAAGGCCTTTAGTTGTGAAGACTTTTCAAAATTAAATAAGATATTCATATTGAAAAAGATAACATACATACACATACACGCAGTATTCATATGCCATGTATATAATTTCTGAGGGCTGTCAAGTCTGCTAACATATAAATCAGTTGAAAGCAAGGACTTAGAAAATTTTCTCCAAACTCTTTTTTTTGTTATAGTGAAGTACTGTTGTCAATAGAATTTAAAAAATGATAGCTGTTTATTTGGTTGAATTTTATAGTTTTGTATTAACATATTAACCTGACAATAAAAGAAATCATGTGCTGTTGTTGTTATTCAGTGTTGGAAAGATATTAAAAGAGGATTATGTTGGAATTCACCAATCTGTCCACAGAAGTAGAATGAAAAGGGCAAAAGATTAAATTCTCTGCCCTTCAGGATCCAGATATTTGCAGTAGTGTTTAGATTGGAGATATGACTTAGCCCCAGAAAGTAAGCTACTTAAACTGCCTTTCAAATAATTTAGCATCTCTTTAAAATTTAATATAGTCTCCAGTGTAATGTTTTCCTTCCCTTATACCAAAAATTCCCTTTCTGACATTGTTGTAGAAGTTATGTTTCCATATACAAGGCATCTTGTCGGACTTTTGATCACAGTAAGAAGCTGAAGCCTGCTCCAGTGTTACAAGACGGATCACAGCAGAAAGATCCCTGTTCACTAAAACTGATGTCGTAGGTGAATACATACATGGAAGGATGTTCACAATTTGCCTTGAAGTTTAAAAAAAAGAAGGTGGTTACAATGCATAACTATATTCCACATGAATCTAGTCCTGAAGAACTAGTTATATGGAAGTAAAGACTAAGGGAGAAGGTGAAACAGGGGCAGGATGGAAGTTCTTTCTGAAATTTACAGAAGTCCTGAGAACAGGTTTCCTATAGTACTTTGAAAACTGTAAGGGGTATTTAAATGTATTGGTGATTTCCCTTTGGGGAGGCAAATGCAGTTTTAGGGAATAATTCAGAACCCTAAACAACCTCCACATGTCTTTTGAACTTCCCTTTGTCCTCTCCTTTTATTTTCTTCTTAATCACAAATGTGTTTTCAAAGTCTTTGTTGTCTCAAGTATTTTATTTAATTATTTGAGGTAGATTTCTGGAAATTTGAAACTGTATTATTGACAAAATATAGATGTACTTTTGAAGAATTAGTCATGGATTATTTAAAAAGAAGTAGCAAATAGCTTCTATTTTATTATTCTCTTTAACACATGTACATATTTTTCTGTTACTACTATAAGAGTAGTATGTGCTACAGTCAGTATCCTGTTTGGATATCCTGTCTTTTCCATTTAACACTAAGTAATGAATTCCCATGATAATAAATATTTATCTACCACATTATTTTTAGTGAAGGAGAAATAATTGGATCTTAGTTTTTTGTTTAATTTGAGGCTATACTGGCTTTCATTTGGAACGATACATAAATATGTAAAAAATGGTGTAAGTTATTGATCTGCAGAGAATAGACTAGGATTCACTTTCTATAATCTCTATAGTGCTTATTGTAACCAGACGTGTTCTGAATAGGAGGCTCGTGGGACTAAATATATGTTCAAAATTGTAAGTGTCACTGTCTGACAGGTACTGTGTATAGCGCATTGTGTCTTCTTTGGCCCCTTTGTTCTTTTACAGGAGTGCATATGACATGTTTCTCCTGCTTAGCTGTCTTCATCAATTTTTCTGTACCCAAGGAAGGATTCTACTTACGTATTTCTCCTTCCCAAGAAACTCTTAGTATTTCAGATGAGGTGACTGGTACAGAACATTGCAGGGGCTTTGGAATACAACTTACTGGAGTATACTGCAGTCTAAAATAATTGGAGACGCAAAATGTCGTTCGACTTTTGCTTGTGTTCTCAATTGCAAGTTCATTATTAAGCCAGCATTTGTAGTGCAACTCCTATGTGCTAGGCACTGAGTTACGAGCTCATTAGCCAGAGATGAGTGAGCTATGCTTTTGCTTTCAAGGAACTTAATTTGAGTTTCAAATTCAGAATCAAATAACATTTATTTATCACCTACCATGTGACAAGCAGTGGACTGGATGTTCTTAGGTGAGGTGTTTGATCACTAAAACTTAGTAATGATATTTATTGACTTATCCCCTGCAAAAAAGTTATGAATAGAATTTTCTAATCTTTCAAATTTTTGTCCTCCATTTATTTTTTTCAACTTCTGGTGTCTGCTACTACTTGTTAGGTTAAATTCTAAATGGAAAAAAAGTTAAAACTTAGAGTGATGACAAAATACATGTATATGTGTGTGTGTGTGTGTATACACATTTAAAAAATATTTGGAAACCTGTATACATATTATGTGGTCATAATTTCTCCTATTCTTAGTTTACATGAAACAATTAAATTTATCAACATTTTGTGGCTCTGTCTGGACAAGCGTGGAAGCCTTGGTGTTAGGTCACTGGATTGTCCCAGTAATTCTTGGGGAAGGGATTATTATTGAAACTTGGGGAAAGTGACTTGCCCACATTCACACAGCTAGAAAATGTTTGAGTTAGGACCCCAACCCTGATCCATCTAACTTCAAAGCCTGAGCAATGTCCTCCCAACTCCCAGGAGCTGGTGGGAAGGTAGACTCGTAAGTGCCATGGGCCTGCTGGGGATGAGGCAGTCATTTCAGCTAAGGACTCAAAAAGTATGTTTGCTTCATTGAAGAGCTGGAATTGAAATAAGCCTTTTAAGGGCTGAGTTAGAAAACAGAAACCGAGAGAGTAGTTGGGACTATAGGATAAGCATGTGCTGAGACACAGAGGAATGGAAGCTCCTGCCATGTTCAGACAGTGGTAAGAATGCTGCTCTGCTGGGCTGTGGGGTGTGTTGGAGAGCAGAGTAGGTTCTGAGATTGAAAAGCCTTGGTGCCCGAGTGAGGAGGCCACATGTGGGTGACACTTGAGACTTGGGGTTTCTAGGCAATATATAGCTGAAGAGTTTTAAGGTAGAAGTAATTGCATAATCAGATGGGAGTTTTATGAAGATCATTTGGGCAGCAATGTGGAATAGACTGAAAAAGAGGAAACTGGAGATGGGAGACCCAGGGCTGCCATGTGAGGCTGTTCAGATTGTTCACTGCCTAAAGATATATGACAGTAGTTGTGACTGAGAACCATCCACCACATTACCCACCAAGCTGTGTGCTCATGAGATTGGGCCTGCTTAGAGAGGGCGCCTTTTAAAATTCACACAATGACATGCTGTACTTGCCTTTTGATTGCTTATAAAATAATAGGAAAGATAAGACAAAGAAATAACTGTGTACCCTAAGATCTAAGAGTCTGGAGGTGGACATAGTAATGTGTTCACTAAGTATATGTCATTGGACATGTTCCTCATCCTCTAAAAATCCATTTCGTCATCTTTAAAGGGCATTTGATAAGAGAATTTAGCAGAACCCTGGACAAAACAGGTAAAGGGCATTGGTAAGTAAAAGAGCTAGACATTCGAGATAGAGAAATAATAGGTCTGGAAGCCACTGCTGGCAGTTAACCCTGAAGTGTGCTGTGAACTGTATTAAGAATTTTACATATTTTATCTTATTTAATCCTGTATCAGTTTTGAGAGGTAGATGTTACAGCCCCATTTGAAAGATTTTGAAACTGAAGATCTGGGACGTTAAATAACCTGCCTGATGTCACATAGCTAGAGAGCGGCATAGTCAAGACTTGAATCCAGGTCTGTGTGACTCTCATGTTTATGCTCTTAACCTGTGTGTTCTGCTTAGAAGTAATCTTTTGTGTATGTTGAAATTCTACTTGAATCTCTCTGATAATATGTTTTGATTTTATGTTTTATTGTTTTTAACTTGGATTGGGTCATAGTTATTTGCATAATGTTTTTTTTTTAATATACTAGACTGTAAGATCCTGAGGACTGGGACCTACTCTCATTTTTTTTTTCTTTCAAAACTCTTTGCTCAATAAAATGTGTTGATAAACAAATAATCTCTAAAACTTTTTCTGTCTCCTAAAATTAAATAATTTTTTATTATATATGTAAAGCTTCAGTTGCAGTAATAGTCAACTAGAACTTAAAAAGGAGTCATTGGCTTTTAGTTTGAGACCTAGATTGATGGCTAAAGTTTCAGAAAATTCTTAATTGCCATTTTATCTGAAAAATAATGTGTGACTTGCTGTCACAAATTCAGTCACAAAGACTGAAGCTGAGACAAAAAGGCACTTGTACTTTTGGGAGGCTCTGCCAGCTGCACTTGCTTCTTTGTTGCTGTGGCAGGTTTAGAACTCAAATGTCTTAAATTATATTTTTGAGTCTGTATAAAATGTTACACTGTTATTCATGCAGGTAAGGACCTCAGTTTGTAAAAGTATGTGGAGCCCTTGTGCTGACGGTCACCCCTGGCTTGGTCCCGGCTAGACTAGAGATTTAGATAAGAAATAGAAGTGCTTTCTGAGTTCAAGACAGATTATCAGAGGCCCCCAGGTCAGACTGCCTAGGTTTCCACCGTAGTTTCTTGGCTTTATGGACTCTGTGATGCTTGGAAGAAAGCATTTGTTAAATGAGGATGGGTAAGAAAACAGGTTGTGAAAATAGGTTCATGTGCCTGGTTCATTGGGAATTTAGGGAGAAAAATCTGCATCTAGGTGGGAGTCACTTTTGCTCAGCTACACTTTAAAGGAGGTCAAAAATGTGAGCCTGTAGGACAGAATTTGATGCTTTAATATTATGGCCCATGTTGATCCCAGGGTGACCCTTTGCTGTTTTTAAATCAGAGCTCACATTCTCTTGTATCTACTGCATCTGCTTTTGTGAACTGTAAGCAGGTAGTTTAGGCTTTGCTTCATGCTGTATATGCCCAAGGAGAGTAGGAAATGATGGCTTTTAAGTAAATGGAAAATGTTATTCCAGAGCAGCATTGCCTCTGGGCTTTGAAAAACCCTGAGGTTTCTTTCTTCCAGGAGAGTAGCACACAGGAGCTGTGAGAAAGGAAACCAAACCCTGGGGAAGTTTCATAGCTTGCCTCTGCTGCTGTCACTGAGAAAGAGGAAGGTTAAGACCTGTAAATAGCTCTCATAGCCTCCGTAGGTTGTAAGTTCAGGTGTGCTGGAAATAGAGCCCAAGGGAGCTTCTTATTCCCCTTGGTCACTGCTTGGTCTGGGGGCAGTCAAATAGCAGCAGAATAGCTCAGAACATTGCTTTATAGCAAAAAGAAACTCATGCCTGTCTGTCACAGTGCTTGTTTTCTTTATAAATGTGAAGTTGCCTGAAGACTAGTGATGTTATTCCTTTTTAAGGTTTTATGCCTTAGACTGCTGGAAGGGCGAGCTACCTGGATAAAAATACTCCTCAGACCCCATCTTATTCTTGTAGTTTTTGACTGCTTGGGTTTGTACTTTAAAGTAAGGGCAAACTTGGACTTTGTGATAGTGAAAATCTGGAGCTATCATAAATACTGAATTTAAAAACCATTTCCAGGATTACCTTCCCCCACTTTGTGACTCCTGCAAAAAAAAGCTTCAGTCTGCTCTGAGCTGGTAATCCCTTAATACTTGGATGTTTTGGTAGGGAAAATAAAATTGCATTGCGCACCTTTCCTTTTTACTTGTGGACTAATTGTTGTTCTCCTGAATTTAAAAGCAGATGTTAAACTCTTCCTTTGGTGCTCAATAGCAGACAGACTCCAATTGTGTATTAAATCTCTTGATGCATATCTGTTGTTTGAATGAAGATCAGCTTTGGCGTATTAGATTTTGATGGTCACATTTTGATCTGAAGCCACAGAATGGAATGGCAATTTATTCTTTCATTCAATACACATTTACTGCATTCCTGCCTGGCCTTTTACATAAACTGTTTTCAAACCTCACATATACCAGAAAAACCTAACTAGATACAGTGCTATCTCTATTTTATAGATAAGAAAAATAAGACATGGAGTCATTAGAAAACTTGCCTAGGGTTAAGTGGCTGGAAATTTGATCTGGGGTTTTTGGCTATTACCAAAGCTGTTACTACTGTGGGGACCTCCTCTTAAGAGGGGATAATCAGCAGAGCAAAGATCTTGAGGTGTTGGAATCAGGAAAAAGCAGTAAACCATGAGCCCCTCATTCATTCATTTACTCAACAGATATTTATTGAGCGCCTATTCTGTGTTAGACACTCTGCAAGGTGCTGGAAATTCAGTGGTGGGCGAGACGAAATCAGCTCCGAGGAGGAAATAGGAATGTGAGAAAGGGTTTGCCTCTGCAAAAGCTGCAGTATCTTGGTGGGAGAGCTTCCCTAAAGTTTTTTAAGATCTAGAAATTTTGACACATTAACAAAAGTTTAGTTGCTTATTCTTTTCTATCAGTATATATACTAAATTACCTACAAATACCAGAGCGGTGGCTTCACTAAACCTAGCTTTGCAATTGTACTCCTTGCTTGAGCTGCATAGGACATGCAGTAATGAAGCTGGACTGGAACTGTATTGCCTTTTAAACAAAGTGTTGCATCAAAAATGTGAACACCTACTTGGCAAGGCTGTAGCTAAGTGAGCTCTGAATTAGATACATTTTCTGTAGGAGGTACTTAGCACAGTGCCTGGTCTGTAGCAAGTACCCAGGAACTCTGGTTCTTTGGGTCAGTGATGGGAAATAAAATGGGGAGGAGAGGGGAAGGGTATAAGTTATGGGGAGGGGTATAAGTTATGGGGCATGGGGAGGGGTATAAGTTAAGGTAATGTCAAGGAGGAGTGTTAAGGGTGGCCATAAAAGTGATAAGTAAGCGAGGGGACCACATGACACGTGATGGACTTAATTCCCATGTACACATTTTGAATAACCAAGGAGGGAGGAGCTGTATTTGGGAATTTGGAAATGCCATGGGGTTTGGGTATTTGAGAGAGACTGCGGCCTTCTTTTAGTCTTACACTTTGGCTCTTCTGGCTTTCTGTTCACACGTGAATCCTCTGTGTCCCCTTTCCCATCATCATCTTTGTTCCATTTTTTGAGACTTGTTTTTTAAGCACAGTATTTGGTTCCTTAGTAAGTTAGATGACTATGTGTCAGTTTGCTGTAACAAATCCTGCCTGCCCTTTCTGTTACTGTTTTTGATGCCCTCTTTCAATGTCAAGTGTTCTGGTTTGGATGATAAATTAAACGGTCACCCTACTAATAAGGGGAAAAACAAAAACTACACTAGTCAGATTACTTTGGTGAATTAACTTAATGTGGATGTAGCACCAGTAAAATTACATATTAGACTAGTGTCTAATCACTTATAGTAAGTTGAAAGAAGAAAAATGAATGGTAGCTGAAAACAATCTGTTGTAGAGAGAAATAAGTTCGTTTCTACAAAATGAACTTTAATTACAACAAATGGCTGGCATGGCCATATGAGAAAGGGCATTTAGAGGTTATCATGAAAATGAGTGGTGTTCAGGGAATCTAGCATCCTTCAAGAAAATCTCATCACTAGTTTTGATTTAGAGTGTCAGTATTTTCACAGCAGTTGTAATTCAGTTCAAATGCATTTTCATTTGTTCTCTAAGTATAAAGTAAAGAAAATAATTTCTTAGGCATTTTGTCAGAGGTTTAAAGAAATGGCTGGAAGGAAAATTGTTAAATTCAGATTTTTTCCCTTAAATCTGTTAACTTTTGTTGAAAAATGGTGGTAGTGCTTTAATCAAATGGATGGATTTAAAGAAACAAACTAGTATTTTTGTTACACAGATATACGAAAGCTTTCAGTATTCAGCTGATGCGTGACGATAATTGCAGTGTGAGAGTCAGATGGGGCATTAAAATCATGCTAATGACCAGTTGTTCCATCTTAACATCTTATGATAGTGATGCATTAACCTTCAAGGCCCATAGTTTATTTTTGCCTACACTGTTGTCTTCCATAGGAGGGTAAATTTCCAGAGCAGAGGGACTGTTTTTACAAAAAATCCTAAAATTCTGTTCGTTTTGGAGTTAAATTCTGGTTCTGCCACTGAGCCAGTTTTCTAGCCTATAAAATGGGAATAATGTTATTGATTGCTTAGAGTTTATTTATAGGATGATTAGTCATTCCTGAAAGTCAGATAAACATTAAATGTATAACACAAAGGCTAGCATTTTCCCAGGCTGAGGAATCAATAGTAGATACTGCCAATGGAGAGATGTGTTATTGTCGGAAGGAAGAGACTTGAAGTAGTTAATATGCAGCTTCTGGCCAATCAGAATGGATGCAGGCTATAAATATTCTGGACGTCATCACAGTGCTCCGAATATTAGCCTGCATTGTCTGTATCAGGAAATCTGTGCTAAACCTGTGATGATTTGCAAGGAAACCCATTATGTCTCCTACTTAAAAATTAATGCCTCCTCCTGTGAGATGATCAGGAAAGGACACATCTTCATATGATGAGGTGAACCTAGACTTCATGCCTAGATTCCTGTCCCAAAGGTTCTGTATTTCTTTGGGGACCTTGTTATCATTGCTACCAGCACTGTAATGACTCTTTGGCCACTCTGCTTCACCATTTTCCAGTCCATCCTTAGTCTGAAAACATGTCCTTAATTCCCTATAGCAGATAAAAGTTGAGTTTATGACTTTTAACAAAACCCTGAGAGTCTCATCAAATTGGCTACAAGATATGGAAGACCCAGATCATCCTCTCCAGGCCGCCTCTCAGGCCCAGACCCTCTCCCCACCCCCACCCCAGATGTGACTGTCAGCCCATCTGGACATAGAGTCCAGGCATCAGAGAGATTGAGGCCCTGGAAGTGGGAGGGGGAGTTCCCTCTTCCTTCAGCCAAGTCTTTCCTTGCTGGGGTCCATTTCTTACCTCAGGCTCTGCCTCTGAGGCAGATGATTGACACCGGGAAGACAACTGACATTGCCCAGGATAACTGACACTGGGAAGCCCACCTCTCACAAGGAAGTTTCTACAGAGATGGGACTGTGTCGTCACAACTATCAGAAAGTCTAGTATCAGTATAAGAGCTTCCGTATAATCCTAGAAGGTTCCTGGCCCAGGGCAGGGAAGAGTTGATTTAACCATATTGGACATACACTGATGTAGTTAAGAGTGTTCAAGAAATTGTTTTGTGATCACCTCACTTGTTAGGTGGGTCATCAAAAAGGAAAGAGACAAAATGTGTTGGTGAGGATGTGGAGAAAAGGGAATCCCTTGTGCACTTTTGGTGGGAATGTAAATTGGTATAGCCGTTATGTAAAAGAGCCTGGAGGTTCCTGAAAATACTAAAAATAGAGATACCAATGACCCAGCAATCTCACTTTTGGGCGTATATCCAAAGGAAATGAAATCACAATCTAGAAGAGATACCTGCACCCCCATGTTCATGTAACATTATAGCCAAGACACGGAGGCAGCCCATGTGGCCATCAGTATCTGAATGGAGAAGAAACCATGGTGTTTATGCATGTGACTATGTGTATAATTTAGCTATAATAAAAGGAAATCCTGCCATTTACCCCCACATGGGTGGACCTTAAGGCCATTATGTTAAGTGAAATCAGTCAGAGAAAGACAAATATTGTATGTTATCACTTATATATGGCATCTTTAAAAAATGACAAATTTATAGAACAGAGATATGGCAGTTGCCTGAGGTGAGGGGTCGGGGGTGGGGAAATGGGTGAAGGTGGTCAAAAAGGTACAAACTTCCAGTTATATGATAAGTAAGTTCTGGGGACACAACGTAGAGCACAGTAACTGTAGTTAATACTATATTGAATGTTTGAAAGTTGATAAGAGAGTAGATCTTAAAAGTTCTCATCACAAGAAAAAAATTTTTTTTTAAATTTTTATTTTGTTATCATTAATCTACAATCACATGAAGAACATTGTGCTTACCAGGCTCTCAAGAAAAATGTTTTTAACTGTATGGTGATGGATGTTAACTAGACTTATTTTGGTGATCATTTTGTAATATATATATATATCTCAAATCATGTGGTATGCCTAAAACTATGTTAATACAGTGTTATATATCTCAGTAAAACTGTAAAGAAAAGAAATTGTTCTCCATAGAGTTTTTCTGCCAATAGTTTAAGGTGGCATTCCTGAACTTAAGCTCAGGAGTTTTATTAGGGAAGATGGAGGGACACCTCGGTTGTCGTCCTGGTTTTGCCACCTGCTAGTTATGTGGCCTTGAGGTACAAAGGCATCTCTTCTTAGGGCCCTCATTTTCTTATCCATATAGTGATTTTCTTATCCATATAGTAATATTATTTTTAAGGTCCAGGTCAATCAGAAATTCTATAGATCTATAGTAACTCCTAAACGTACACAGTGCAATTTTTAAACAGATTGAACCTGCTTGTATCTGACGATGGTGGTTACTGTTCTTAGTACTACACTGGTTTGTGACTATAGGTGTTTTGTGGAGACCCAGGCATCAATCTCTGGAAAAGGCCATTCCTCCCTTTATTTGATATTATACTATTGTTTTGGTGTGCTTTTCAAGTACAATGGCAGACTTGTTTTCTGATAATAGGACAGGCTTACCAAGTGTCCCCTGTGATTGTCTCATACAAAAAGTCACAAATAAGGTCCATTGTCAGCCTGAATATTAGTGATGATGTCACTGTTTTAAATGTTGGATCATCTATATGTTCTAAAGACAGCTTCCAATGTGCTACACTGAGTCTTTTACCTTATAGCTTAATTATAAGTAAGTGTAACCTGGAGTGATTTGCCCTTAAAACTTATTAAAAGAAAGAACATGCAGATTTTTCTATTTCAGCAAAAATGTCATTAGGGTTTTGATAAGGATTGCATTGAATCTGTGTATCACTTTAGATAGTATTGACATCTTAACAATTTCAAGTCTTCCAATCTCTAAACATAGGACGTCTTTCCATTGATTTGACTCTTCTTTAATTTCTTTAAGCCACATTTTGTAGTTTTCATTGTATAAGCCTTTTGCCTCCTTGGTTAAGCTTATTCCTAAGTATTTTATTGTTTTTGATGCTTTTGTAAGTAGAATTATTGTTTTAATTTCCATTTCAGCTTGTTTGTGGTTAGTATATAGAAATGCAACTGATTATTGTGTGGGTTTTATATCTTGCAACTTTGCTGAATTTATTTTGTGTGTGAAATCTTTGGGGTTTCCTAGATCTGCAGTGGATTTTTATATCATCTGTGGACAGAGATAATTTTACTTGTTCTTTCCAATTTGGATGCTTTTTGTTTCTTTTTCTTGCTTAATTGTTCTGGCTCAGACTTCCAGTATGGTGTGCAGAAGTGGCAAGACTAGGTAGGCATCCTTGTCATGCTGCTGGTCTTGAAAAGCTTTCAGTCTTTCACTGTTGAGGATATTGCTTCCTTATCATCTAGGTACTCACTGGTGTAGCAGCTGTAATTTCCTTCAAGAACTGTTCCTTTGCATTCACGACTTGAGTTACTGTTTGACCCAAGAAGGCTAGCTTTTGGCCTATCTCGGCTTTTGACATGCCTTCCTAACTAAGCTTAATCATTTCCAGCTTTTGAGAGATATGCGATTCTTCCTTTCACTTAAATACTTAGAGATCATCGATGGTTAATAATGACCATAATTTAAATATTTTTGTGTCTCATGGAATAGGAAGTCCCAAGAAGGAAGAGACATGAAGGAATGCCAGTCAATGGAGCAGTCAGAACACTCACATTTATTGATTAAGTTTGCCATCTTTTATGGGTGCAGTTTGTGGTGCTCAAAACATTTACAATAGTAACATGAAAAAATCACTGATCACAGATCATCATATGAAATATAATAATGAAGAAGTTTGAAATATTGTGAAAATTACCAAAATGTGATACAGAGACACAAAGTGAACAAATGCCATTGGAAAAATGATTTGTTGATCTTTTTGAAGAATCAACTCATGTTTCGTTAATTTTTCTCAGGTTGACTTTTGTGATTTTTATTTCTTACACTAAGGAAATTGACATCATAAATTAGTTTCAGTATTAGACTTCTGAATTTTGTTTTTGTAGTTTTACAATGAATAAGACCCCTTTGCCTTACATATGTAGATGTATGAAGTGTTAAATAACCAATGCTCTTAAAATAATAAACTTGAGTCTTTCTGCCATTTTTTTTTCTTTTTGGGTGATGTTTTTGAATCACTGCTAATTATAGTTTGATCTTACAGTTTGCTTGCATTGTTTGATTATTCTCTCAGAGATAGTTAAGGCTTCCAGTTGGAAAGTTCCTTATATTTTCTTCATGTTAAACTGCAAAAAGTTCAGGTGAGATTAATTAACTTTGATTATTATTTTAAATAAAAATGGGTGAGCTTAGGAAAACTTACAGGACTAGTAGATGGAAAATTCTAAATTTTAATTTCATTTTTGTTAACCATAATGTTTCATTCACAGATCTGGACTTATTAGTTCTCCCCATCCCATTCCCCCCCCCCCCCCCTGCAAAAATTTTGACATTACCAAAATTCAGGGAGTGTCCCTCTTGGTGATTGTTAACCAATAGGCAGTTTCAGCATTACTTCTAAGAGACTGCTCCTCGAAACCATTCATTTCATAGTTACTTTTGTACGGGAGCTCATAATCTTGTTCAGGCCTCTTGGTGTAACCTCAGTTTCTCCTTGATAATCTATTTACTCAGTCCATTTGGATCAGATATATTTAATTTCAGGAACAAGATGAAGATTTGCCTCCTGTTGTGTGATGTCCTTGTTCCTTTCATGATCTCACTCCTTATATAGACCTGTTTATGAATCAAACTTATTTTTCTGTTTATAGAGATTTCTATCAATTGCCCCATAGATTTGTTAGCTCCTTGTTATCTCATTATCAATAATGGTCACTTTTCATTTGACCAATAGAATAGTTTCTTATACAGTTCTTTATAATATATTCTATTTCATTGGTTCTAAGATACATGTCTTTCAAATTTTACCATTCTTGAAGTTTGGTATATCTGTAATTGCTGACATTTTACAATTATTGGCAGCACTTTTGTTTTTATTCTTAGTATGTAAAATAGTGATGCATCTCCCCATAGCACTTGGATTTGATGAAATAAGTTACTATTAATGATTGTTATAGCAATTACTGTTAAAAATATAATGTTTAAATACTACTTTTACAATGCTACTGTTAAAATAGTATAGCTTTATAATAGGATTTATAAATGACAATGTAAACATTGTTTTACAAAAAGTTTAGAGTTGAAAAAAAAATCACTTATAAGCTCAATCTACTTAGACATGTATTTCTTGTATATTTTTCATTCCAGTTTTCTTTCACATACTATACCTTATTTTGATCTTCTTATTTGTTGTTAGTGTTATATCTATATCCTCTGTTGCAGACCTTCATATCTGTCATTTTTAGCAGTTCCATAATCTATCCAGGGGTTGACCATAGTAAAACAGCACATCGCCCAGTTGTAGAAAATTCAAAATATTGCCATTTTTCCTTTATGAATAATGCTTCAATGAACAGCTCTTTTGCATATTTTTTTATTATTAATTTTAACCATTTTCTTAATGAAATACAATTTCATAGAGGCTTCCTGAAATGTGTTTTCTTTTTAAGAATCAATTTTTATATTCAGATAAATCACTAAATAAGTAGCTACTATTATAGCACTATTTATTCATCCATTCACCATCAGTACTATATTGGATCATTATGTGTTCAGTAGGTGCCAAGAGCTAAGTATTAGAAGTCCTTTAGTATTTTATAGTCTAGTGGGAGACTCAGACTGGTCAAAAAAAAATACTGCTGCAATGATGAGCATTGTTGGAAAGATATCGAATATAAAAGAAATGGTAAAGTTCCTGAGTTGCATGAAATTGACTTTAGCAACATTGTTGATTGGTCCTTTGTGATATAAGAAGTGTGGACATACGAACATATTCCTGCCACACAAAAATTTTGAGAATTGTATAATAGACTTAATAATCTGGCAGAAAAGGCCCATCTGAGCTCTCTAACTGCTTTTCCTTCAAGTCTAGACCTTTTTTGGGACATCCAGTGTTTGTTTAGAGTTCTTCGTGTCATGTTTCTCCAATATGCTCCTGTTGTCAGTAACTGTGTCACATGCCTTGTTCCTGTTCTGCACCTATAAAAACTGCTGAGTTTGTAGTAAATGTTGAAGGATTAGTGGTTGACTTGCTTTCAGTTATGTTATCAAATGAGCAGCAGTATTTCAGCAGTTTTATACTTTGCTTAGAACTTCACTATCAGTTTGCATTCTGTGACATTATTGAAATTAATGCCATTTTAATGACATCTTGTCATATTCATTTCGTTAAAAAAGTTCAGGTTAAGAGAGTGTTTGAGAGATTATATAGTCCAATAGAGATTCTTATCATAAAAGCTTAAAAATCTACTTCTAGTGGTGGGCAGCAGAACCTACACAGCAAAATAAAACTCCTCTGTAAATTTCTGGATATCTTACCTTGTATATGGGGAAGTACAAAGAAATCTTTCTCTATAATAAGTATTAAACCAGTTTTGGATATAATGTCTGATTTTGAAATAGCCATTTATGTTGCCACCATTTGGAAGTTCATTAGCTAACTATGAAATTGCCTTCTTTACACTTGAGCATAAAAAACTGACCCTTATTTTTGACTTCCTCGGAAAGGTAGTCTCAGACACAGCTTTCGAGACTGTGTTCTTGGGATTTCCCCCTTCTTTTTCTCTTTTCTTTTTTGAAAAGCTGAACTGTGCAGTGTTCTTGACCACACGGTGGTGATTACACTGCATGTTCACCTTGATACACTCCCAGACTGCTGTGTGGAATCACCCTCCATTGTGATGCCCAGATGAACCAAAGGAGGGAGGCGGATCTGGGATTGACTGAAATAAATTTATTCAGATAAATAAATTTATCTAAGCTTCTCAAAGCACTGTGAGCATAGTGTAATCCACTTGGACAACTGTGGAATGGAACTCTTGTTTCAGCGGCCATCAGATGTTCCATGGGAACTGACTGCACAGAAGAAGACTGTATGGTGAAGATGGTTTGACAGTTGATAGAATTTGCAGTAGTGTTTGCATCACCAACTGAAATAAAATTAATTTTTTTCCCAAGTGATTTATAGCCTGATTTCTGTAACTGGGGATTGATCTCTTGGCAAGTCTTCATGAAGTAACACTGCAGGATGGGAAATTAGGCTTTGTGTTTATTTTGTAAGCCTTCGACACTGGGTGTGTACAGCCTTGTTCTGTACAGCTAACAAAAAATGTAGTTGTTTGTCGTGAAAGACTTCTTAAGTTTCCAGAAACAATGGGCATCACAGAGAGAGATTTTCTTTCTTTGCATCCACATTTCTATTAGTGACATTACTACGTTTGACTCTTATGAAGCCCTTTTGGTCTCATCAATAGTTTGTTCTAAGCTATCTATCTCAACCTTTAACTTTGCGCAATTTGTGTGGTAAGCCTGAGACATATGCAGACCAATTGCCTAGGGTTTAGCTTTCTCAGACTTGGAAGTCGATATGCTGCTGTGCACCGAAGTGATGGATGCAGCTTTTCAGCAACATTGATGTTTCTGTAGTTGAATACCTTAGTTTTCATTGGGATGCCTTAGTTTTCATTGTCATATTATGTGCAGTTCTTGACCACTGGTTTTCATAGGGCTTCATCTTTCAGAAAACTCTGCGTTAAGTAGAAAGACGAAGAAATTTGTTCTTCCTCACCCACTGTTCTTCTGCCCACTCACGACAGTAAGCATCATGAGTGTGAGTCTTTTGTCAGATGTAAATAGTAGCAACTCCCAATTCACAAAATAATTATATTCCCATGGCTCGTTGTGAAGTCAGTCACTGGTTTGGAACTTGGAATGTGTTTTCTAATGGGAACAAACAATTTAAAGAATAGATGAGCCTATTGAAACTTCTTTAACCCATAACATGGCAGCAGCATAGTTTCATCTGTTTCTTAAAACCTAACCTTCCCTGCTGTTTCTCTGTGGAAAAATGTCCTTCGTTCTGCTTTGTTATCTTAAGAAACATAAACATTTCATTCTTAACTTCAGTTAGTATCCAGTTATCTCTGCATGCACCTGTATGTGTATCCCACGGCAATACACCAGGCAGGATTCTTAGGTAGAAGCTATGGAGACTGGCTGAATGAGTTAGGCAGAGAAGTAATTTATGGAAAAGAGATTGTGTAGTTTCTGGAACTGCTGGAAGTTGGAAAAAGGGCAGGAGCAAATAGAGACTACACAGCCACATTCATAGCCAAGGCCACAGGATATGAATAGATTTTGGTGGTGTGGATCCTGTCACTGAAGACTGGACTGTGCTGATTCCCACTGACCACACCACAGGGACCAGACACTTGCTACCAACACTGTCACCTCAGTCTTTGCTGCCTCTGGGCACTGGACGTTGTTGCCAGTGCCCTCACGCATGGTCATTTCCTATTGCTCCTACCTCTCTGTGTCTCCAGTTCTAGATCAGGGTTGACCAGGGCTAAATCACGTGCCCAAACCTCTGGAAAGGTGAGTGTCCAGCCATTTTTGCCTCTATGTTGAAAGGTGTGGCTCTCATCAATACTTCCATAATGAGGAATTCCCTACATATAAAAAGAGGGTTCAGATGCTGAATATTCTCCATTCTTCTCTCCTCTATAAAGACAAATCTTCACTATAAGGAGCCACAGTGGGGGCTTTGGTAGGAGGGGAGTGGCCAACATGTTACCCATCTGAAGCCGTAGTTAAAGACCTGTACAATAGAAGCATGGCTGTTTCTCCCTGTGCACTGGAGGCCTTTTCCATGTGGTAATGAAAGCTGGAGGTGTGACTTGACTGCTCAGGCATATTTGATCTCACACAGTATGTTCCTTGCCACTTTAAGATGGAATGCAGTAAACTGAATTTTAACAATTTGATTAGCTAGTAGAAGCACATTAATATTTATCTATTTATTTTTGGTATGAAATGAAACTTCACATTATCAGTTTGTCTTACATGATTGGTAATTTATGTATTTTATTGATCGGTTTCTTCCCCTTAAAAATTTATTTTTATTTCAACAATACATTTAGCTTACAAATTCTTGCATGCTTATTTGCACTGCTGTTTCCACTTCTCAGAGGCAACTACTTTTAGTTCTTAGTTCTTCTGATATTTACTTCTATAAAGCTGATTGGAAGAACTAACTGAATATTGATATTTCTGTTTTGATTTTTCAATTTTAGGCATTAAACATTGAATTCCTATGAAGAAAGAAAGGGACTTTCTTTCCTTTCATTCTTCCTCCCTTCCTCCCTCCCCTGAGTACCTGCCCTTCACTCTCTAAGATAATTATATTTCAACTTGTTTTCACTGTAAATATTTTTCACCACTGAGCAATGCAGTATACTGTGATTTCATTTTCTTTCATGTACAGCATGTTAAAAAATTCTTTTTTTCTTTCATATTCTATTAGGTACTCCTTAGTCACCCCCAAATTCCCATGTAAGGTCAAACACAGTGGCTTGCCTCACAGTTCTGTGTATGTGTGTGACATCCTTCCCAGAGCTTCCTGCTGGCCTGCCATTCTGGACTGTTTACTCTTGAGGCCTTATGCATAGCTGTTGACCTGGAATTTTCCTTCACTATCGTATTGGGAATTCTTGACTGACCTGTTGACGTATTGCATCTGGCTTGGTTCCTTCTCTCCTTTGAGGGGGTACATTGCCCGGTTGCTTCTAGAGGAAGAGTGTGTATGATGTAACATTTTTGAGATCTGGCTCTGTGAAAATATCACTTAGTTTCTCCTCACATAAGACTGATAGAGAAATTAAGTTGAGAGTTTCCCTCAACTTATTTTTTTTTATTCCCTTAACAATTATTTTCCCTGAGAGTTTTGGAGTCTCCTTTCATTTTCTTCTGCTTCCAATTTTATTACTGTATTATTGGATGCTTTTATGGTTCTAGTTATTTTATATGTGACTTGGATGTGGGGTGGGAAGTTTTCAGTTTTGTTTTAATCCCCTAATGTTCTGAGAGTTCATTATACTGCTGTGTAACTTTTTTCATTCATTGTGAAGATTTTTGCAGGGGCTGGTAGAGGATAATGTTTCCTTTCCTTCCCTCTTTTCTGGAACTCTTATTTGTCAGATGCTGGACATTGGTATTTGTCCTCCAACTTGCCATTAAAAAAACTTCTGACCTCTATCTTCGTATCTTTTTGTTCTACACTTGGGGAATATTTATCTGTACTATCTTCTAACCCTTCTATGGACTTTTTATTTCTATGATCATAATATTAATTTCTAGGAGCTCTTCCTTGTTCTCATATTTCTATTTTATAATACCCCTTTTTGCTTGCTGGCTGCAATATCTTTTACCCTCTGGGAGTTATTTATAATGAATATATGAAGTTTTTCCCTGCTCCCAGTATTGACTTGTTTTCCTATTAAAGTTCCTGTCTGTCATGTTACACGCTTCATCACATGCCTGGTGATCATGTGCTGTCCCTTTTTATTTATGTAAAGCCTTGCAAACTAATAGGAAGCTCTCTGTGCATGACCAGGTTGGCAAGCTCTCTTTCTTGTCAACTGGTGGCCTTACTATTAGGATGACTTCCTCTTTTCAGAAGCCCTTTTCTCCCTAGTTTTGGTAACTCTAGGTGTCTTTTCTTGGGCTGGTTATTTTCCCCGGAAAAGCCTGATAACTGCTACTGGCCACCTCCCAGCAGGGGGAGGTGCTGTGGGTGTCCGTTCTCAGGGGGGACACTCGTTCAGTCCTCTCTTTCAGTGAGGTGCCTCCACTCAGTCAATTCTCCTGGTGTCCCTGAGTCTGGACCTGCTCAGGTTTGATCTTTGCAAAGAGCAAACCTCAGGTGGAAGGGGAGACAGTTGACAAGCTTCATGGCTGAGGACGAATGTGGAGGTTTACTCCTTAAAAACAGCTAGCAAGCAGTCCTACAATTTTCAGTGCCACCTCCATTTTACACTCTCCATCCAAGTCCCATTTGACATGTAACTGTGCCTAAACTTGCTCTTCTCTAAGCTCTGTGTCCCATATTGGCTTCCTTTTTCCTGACAGTTCTTTACATTGGCATTTCATTTTGTCTGCTTCTGCTTTGAAATTCACTCATCATTGGCCCATCTGCTTTCTGTTTTCCAAACTTTTTTCCATTCATTTTCTCCTCTTGCATTCTCTTTTTGTGAGTTTATCTCTGCCTCTCCCTTAGTGTCATTTAGTAGAGTTTTGGAGGGAATGGAGTTAAGCTCATGATTGTAATCTACCACATACAACTGAAAATCCCTATTAATGAACTTTGGAGAGTTTGCATATGTTTGGTCCATTAAAGAAGAGTTAATTTGATTACTCCAGGATGGATTCCATTTACTGTACTTCTGTTTCATTCAGAGATTGTTATTGTCAGTGTCAAAATGAATTGGTATCACCCTTTCCTGATTTGAGCATGTGAAAAGAAGAGGGGTCAGTTACCTCTAAGGTATAAATTCGAAGTCTGACCTCAAACCCAGTCACAAGAATAAAATTATATTTGTTTCAACCTTACAAAGAAATGACTTCTATCTTCTGGTGTTTTTCACAGCCATCTTCCCAATTGGGTCGGTCTTTCTTTGATTTCTACTAGTTTGACTTGAGTTGTATCCAAGCTGGAAAAATTCTTTTCTAAGAACCATTCCGTCCAATGGTCCCAACTGTATTCTGTGAGATAGTGAATGTCCATGAGGCATCTCGATAGGTTCTATTGTAGAATGTTGGACCATGATATCCTTCCCCATTCTTATGATAAAAATCACTAAGCATGTAGTGTAGTCTCTTGCAAAATGTAGCTTTTATAATATGCCAAAGGCTTATACTATTGAACATGTAAACCCCATGGAGTATCAAGATCAAATATGATGTCTGTTTCAACTTTTTCCTTAAGTATTTTTAGTATTCCATTTTAACAGTAACAACTGATTTTTGTTTTACATGTTTAATATAATACTAAGGTATCGCAAGGGTTACTGTAAAATTACTGTGGGTCTTACTCATCCATTGTAAATAAAGCAAAGGGGATGCCAATTCAAATTTTAAAGGTTTTGTGGTCTGCAAGGTTTGAATGAATATAGGGGAATGTGATCTGGGTTCCAGTCTAGAGCTTACAGAATCTTAAAAAAAAAAATGTTTACCTTCACATAGCAGAATTAATATTTTTCTGTTTCAAAATACCTCATGTTCTTTGTTGATAAATCATTAGATGGAGAATATGTAGAGGTTGTGAGAAGAAACATTTGTATTTGAAGGTTCCTGTTTTCATCATGATAGGTAGAGTGCCAGGCATCTGTTTTGTGCTAAAGCTTGCTAGAGGTGTCACTGCCTCTGAGCAGCGAGCAGGAAGTACTTCTGTCCTTAAAACCAAAAATAGATGCTCTTTCTCATTATCTTAACTCAAAAGATCATCTTTTTAAATGAGATGGGTGCATCCCTTATAGTTTTCACAGATTTAATGATCAGATTGTTTAATGCAGAGCTTGGAGAAAAATAGCTCTGATAAGATAGATAATGGAAGTTTTACTGAAAACTAAAACAGCAAGAACTGTTCTTTTTCCTTCTGTGAACCTTTTCACTCTTTTTTGTTTCTTTTTCTTTTTCATTTACTACTTTTGATGATTTACCTGTAAGACAGAGATTCACCTGTCTTGTTTTAATATGTTGGTACATTTACACATTTCTCACTGTATTTTAATTTCAAAAGATCATCATCAGGAGAGAAAAAATATTTGCCAGAAGAATTGAATGTGTCAGGATTTAGGTATACTGCATATAGCCTAGCTGGCTTTAGGCAACTCTGTCAAGTATTGTGCATTAAAGTGTTGGAATTTGGAAGGAGAAAAATTGCTTCTTTATTTTAGAAAGTTCTGCCTGTGTTTTAGAAAGTGGACAAGGGAAAACAAAGAAAGTAGAAACAATTTAAGGGAAATGAAAGTGCTTGGTAAATTGCTAAATAACATAAAGGTGTTAGTTACTATTGCAAAGGTTTAACTTAAAGTGAGAAAAAAGAGCTGCAAAAATTCAATAAAGACAAATGGGAAAAAGAGAAAAGAAGTAACTTGGGTAAGAAAAAGTTAATAAAGTGTGAAAATCATAACGGGGGAGTTTTACATTCTAGTTGTTTTTATGTGAAAATGCAGTAGTGCTTGCATTTTCTTTTCAAGCAATTAAGTTAAAATATATATTTTTTATTAACCAAAAGGCAAGTTCTGGTGAAAATAATTTTGGGGAAGAATCTTGTCACGTGAGGTGGTGAGAGTTGAGCAGAAACCACGAGGCCAATGACTTTCTCAGCTCTAAAAAAAAATCCGTGTGTCACCTGTACTGATTTTCCACTGAATTAAGGAGTAATTTACATTTGTTGATACCATCTGAGCCTTTCATTTTGTTCTCATTCATGCCTTTGCAATGTAAGTATCATTAAGACATTTTACAGATGAGGCATAGAAGGCTCATTGACTTGCCCACAACCATTTCTCCAGTGGCAAAGCCCTTCTTTCTCCAGGTTGTGAGTTTATTCCCACATTTCTACAGATACCTAACATCAGAGCAATTGATTCTGTTGTGTTTTTGGATATTTAGCTTATTGGATTTCTCTAAAAGAAGTTCTTGTTAAATACTAGGGGTCACTTACAGATAACACCCCAGGGCATGTTTTAGGCTTGGCTGTATTTGTATTAAATGAGTTCAGATGAATCCTACTTAAGGAATACTATTTGAATTCTCTGAGAACCAATGAATAAACAAGAAAGACATCTCAAATGCTGAAGTATGGATTCATATCTCAGACTGTACCCTTTAGGCCTTATCTGGAGCCTGGTATTTTAAGTTTACTTTTCTTACACTTTTTTTTTTTGTATCATTAATCTACAGTTACATGAGAAACATTATGTTTACTAGACTCCCCCCTTCACCAAGTCCCCCCCCCACATACCCCATTAGTCACTGTCCATCAGTGTAGTGAGATGCTGTAAAATCACTACTTGTCTTCTCTGTGTTGCACAGCCTTCCCCATGCCCCCCTCCACATTATACATGCTAGTCGTGAGGCCCCCTTTCTTCTCCCCCCACCCTTCTCCCTCCCTACCCACCCATCCTCCCCAGTCCCTTTCCCTTTGGTGACTGTTAGTCCATTCTTGGGTTCTGGGAGTCTGCTGCTGTTTTGTTCTTCAGTTTTTCCTTTGTTCTTACATTCCACATATGAGTGAAATCATTTGGTACTTGTCTTTCTCTGCCTGGCTTATTTCACTGAGCATAATACCCTCTAGCTCCATCCATGTTGTTGCAAATAGTAGGATTTGTTATCTTCTTATGGTTGAATAATATTCCATTGTGTATATGTACCACATCTTCTTTATCCATTCATCTACTGATGGACACTTAGGTTGCTTCCATTTCTTGGCTATTATAAATAGTGCTGCAGTAAACATAGGGGTGCATCTGTCTTTTTCAAATTGGGCTGCTGCATCCCTAGGTAAATTCCTAGAAGTGGAATTCCTGGGTCAAATGGTATTTCTATTTTGAGCTTTTCGAGGAACCTGCATATGGCTTTCCACAATGGTTGAACTAATTTACATTCCCACCAGCAGTGTAGGAGGGTTCCCCTTTCTCCACAACCTTGCCAACATTTGTTGTTGTTTGTCTTTTGGATAGTGGCCATCCTTACTGGTGTGAGGTGATACCTCATTGTGGTTTTAATTTGCATTTCTCTGATGACTAGCAATGTGGAGCATCTTTTCATGTGTCTGTTGGCCATCTGAATTTCTTCTTTGGAGAACTGTCTGTTCAGTTCCTCTGCCCATTTTTTAATTGGATTGTTCACTTTTTGTTTGTTGAGATGCATGAGCTCTTTATATATTTTGGATGTTAACCCTTTATCGGATCTGTCATTTATGAATATATTCTCCCATACTGTTGGATGCCTTTTTGTTCTATTGATGGTGTCCTTTGCTGTACAGAAGCTTTTCAGCTTGATATAGTCCCACTTGTTCATTTTTGCTTTTGTTTCCCTTGCCCGGGGACATATGTTCATGAAGAAGTCGCTCATGTTTATGTCCAATTCTTACACTTTTGTATGTCGTTTTGTTTCCTAAATCATAGCTGACTTGAAAGCAAAGGATGGTACTCTGACCTCAGTGAGATTTAACTCTTAAGGGCAAGGGAGAGGAGACATCCATCTGTGAAAGGCAGGCAGAGTCTCTCTCAGAGCAGCAGTGGGCCACCCTGGAGTGGGGAGCCCCTATTCCTTAGGAGGTTTTCTTGCCACTGGCCTTGATAGGCAGGCTCAGTCCAGCTACCAGCCGGTCACCATAAAGTCAGTCTTACTGCCCTGTCCCTTGATTGCATGGATTTGTCTTCCCCTCAGATCTGGACTCTACTTGGCTCTAGACCTGGATCTTTAACCTGGATTTCGCCTTTGGCTCTCCAAAGTTATTTGTGTCTGTGCTTTCCTTGGTGTTTGAACCTCAGTGGTGTCTTCCTTTGGATTCTCAGTGTTCCGTTGCTCTTAGGAACTCTGCACCCGCTCTCCTCATGGTGGTAGAAACTCTGCTTCTGCTTCATACCCACGAGGTCAGCTCCTTTTCCTCCAAGGGAGTGTTCTCATGTTCCAACAGAGCAAGATGCTTGAGAGTCTTATTAATGGCTCTTGTGCAACCAAACAAATATTAATTATATCATGGATTCTCTGAAAAGGCTTTTACCTTTTAGAAAAAAAATTAATCTGGTATCACTGAAATTAAGTTCATTTTATTACTTAGATGGCTAGTCCTTCAAATGTTATGAAAATCTTATTCATTCTCAGTATGTTACTCCTTGAGGTTTCTAAAAAAAAATCAGAAATCATACAGCATTTTTACTGTAGAGTAATGTAGAGCATTATCATTTAATGGGCTGTAGAATATATTATTTTTGAAGAACGTAACCCAACTTTTTTAGTAGCTTACACCAGCTTTCATATCAAAGCAATGTTACATTAAACAAAGCCTTTTTAAAGATATATTTTGTTTATAGATTTGTCTTTTAGGTCAATAGCAGACACTAAGAAGAGATATGATATCATAAAATAGTTGGAAAGGGAGATAGGAGAACAAATGGCTATTGACATGAAATGTTTATTTTGGAGAGAATTCTTGGCATTTTTGCCCCACATCAGCATAATAAGAATTTGTTGAAGGGGGAAGCAATAATGTGTTTGTTGAGGATTAATGTCCTCAGAGCATTTGTGTTAGTGAATGTATTACTAAAGTACCATAAATATAGTAATTAAAAAGTTGCACACTACACACTTTGTGGACTGGCATAAATACTCCGTTCCTCCCCTTTGATGGCCTGCCTTCAAGTGAAGAGTCTATTGTTCATCTTGGTCTCTCAGCATATTTAATCAAGAATAGAAAGAAGGGTGACCGTCTGAAAGATTTGTTTTATTCTAGGAATATTACTGATTAGATGAACACAAACAAATTTGATGTTTTCAGGACTGAGTTATTTTTTAACAGTTCAAAAAAAAAGATCATATAGTACATACTACCAATGAAAAAACAACCCACTATTCCTCACTTTTGGAAACTTTATCATTAGAGGATTATTTCCAGACAAGACCTCAGCACCGTGCTGCTCTGTAACATGTATATGTGTTCAATATGACCGTGATACCTCAGAGCTTCTGTGTTTTACAAGAAGCAAAATGATGAATAATATAAATATATATTAGGACAAAAACATAGACCTGTAACTGAGTGAATTTTCAGAATTTTCAAGGGAGTGAGACTTGATTATCTCATTACTGTGTTTTGCCCCAGTGGGTTGAACCGGTGCAGGTTGCTGTGTGAATGAGCATCTGGAAGGAGAGGCACCATGCGGTCAGACTAATGATACCCTGTCCTTCACACGGAGGATGACAAAGAAGGCAGACAGATGTAAAGTGGGCAATTTCTATTTCTTTGTATGCTCAAAATGTTCGCACCTACCTATTTTCCCATTTAGGAAGCATCCTGTTTTCATGATTTCATTATTTCTGAATCCTCTTACTTAACACATAATATTTATTTATGAGTTCATAAAGAGTTTTTCTGCAAAGAGGAAAGTAAATGCAGTTGAATGTGATTTGCAGCTTGGCTTTGAGTCAATTAGGGTGGGAAAGGAAGGACTATAAAGACTATTTCTGTTCTCACCATTTAATTGACCTCCTTACTTCCTAGTTGTGAGACCTCCTTATTTATGTATTGGCTTTTGATTTATTCCATATCTATAGGTTGCCTGCTATACATCTTATGCCCTGGGGATACAAAGATAAATGGCCCAGTGAGAAGGCATCTGATGGCTTTGGAACCATCTCAATCCTGGCTGATTTCAATGATGATAACATGTTTGTCTAGAATTCTAAAGTTCTGTCATTTTCCAAAGATGGTCTGGAGATGTCCACGTTAACAGAATAGACAAACTGTGGAACAGCCTCAGGGTTTTTGAGATCACAAAGTCTGCCTGAAGAACATACAATGTACTTTTGAAGATGTTTTCCATTGCATTTGATTTTCTAATGAACCTTGCTGGTTTTGGCATTTATTGGAGTGCTTTCCAAAAAGGAAGTCACTCCACCCACTTTTGGATTTGCCAAAACCTGAGGTAGAAGTGCGGGCAGGAGACATCCTTGCTGTGTGCAGAGGCATTACGCTTGGGCATCTCAGGTGCAGGTGCTACTTTCAACCAGTGTCCCCTTCTTCTTGCCTTAATGTCTGACTCCGTTTTCATTAGGTTAGTCATGCTTGGAGGGATCTTTGATTTGCAGCATCTTAAGAGGCCTTGTACAATGGTGGGTAGTCCTTTCACTTAACGAATCTATATGTAAATCTTTGGGAAGGTTGGCACCCAAAACTTAAGATCATTTTAAGAGGAATGTCCTGTTCTTCTGAATCTTTTGCTTATATGGTATTTTTTGTTACTATTATGTTCTACTACGTGTGTGCTTATATCACAAATGCCCTTTTCCATCTTGATATGCACTATGTTTATTTACCTTAACACAGGGTTGAACTATTTTAATTTTGGAGGGCAGCATGCTGGACACGAAGATTTTCAAGATCTGTGTTCTCAAACCATTTTCATTGTCCCCTCATTCTCAGCAAAGAGCCTTGCCAACTCTTTTCTCTACAATGTAAATGTCATTTGGCTTATTGCCTACAACATCCCAATGCTGTTACATACAAACTCACTCTAACCACATTTGTCTTTATTCTTGTAATTCTAACATTACTCGAATTTTGGAGGGTGTGGATTCCCCTTTCTCTTCAAGGTCAGCCCCTTCATCTGTACTTGTGACCCTCTTTCTTGCCTCCTCTGGTATATTACTCCGTTTCTTATCCTTATTCGCCTTGTATCCCATGGTACCTCTCTGCCTTTCTTCCTTGGTCTTTTTCAAAAGATTTTTTTCCTTTGCCCATTCTATCAGGGTGCATATTCTCTGGGGTTCTGCTTTTGGAGTTAATCCTCTCATCTTCTCACTCTACCCATGTTCCCTCAGTGACATCACTCACTAACCTGATTGCTGTTTCTCTCTATGTATTGATCACTTATGTACCTGCATGTTTCAGGTTTCTTCCCCAGACTTCACACTCAAGAGTATCTGGGTATCCCCACCTGAATCTTCCACACCTCAGTTCATAATGCCCCAAGCTAAACCCCTTGTGTTCCTATTAAACCTACTCATTTCCCTGTATTCTCTACCTTAGTTGTCATTCCTGTTTGCACATGTATTCAGTCAACAAGCTGTTCTGTTTTTAGTGCCTGGATGTTTCCCTTTCTCTTTTCTTCTCTCCTTTCTCCTTACCCACCTCTAATTCCCACCCTTCCACTTCTGCCTAACAACCAAACTGGCCGAACTGGTCTCCCTGTCTCTGCTCTGCCCCCTTTGAATCCATTCAGAGAGAGTAATGCATCTGAAACCCTGGTCTGACCCAGCACTGGGTGTCTGTGACCAGGATACAGTCAGAGTTCTTGAGTATGAGTACAAGGTCCCATGGGGCGCCAGGCTTCTTCGCTGTCCTCACCCAAGGAGGCCAGCAACATTGAAAACATCTGCCGCTCCTGTCTTGTCTCCCATTCCTGGCCCGGCTAAGTCCTACCCAACCGAGGACACGCCAGACATTGCCTTTCCTTGGAAGCCTTCTGCAGCCTCTCCATTTCTGGGCGAGGTGCCACTGCTTGACAGGAAGCTCAGTCACTGCCCTAGTCCCACTGCCCTTTCGGGTCTGTTGTGTGTGTCTTTGGCCCCACTAGACTTCACTTCCCTTAAAAGCAGACAGTGTCAGAGGAGCCAAGATGGCGGCGCGAGTATGGCAGTAGAAATCTCGTCCCAAAACCATATATATTTTTGAAAATACAACAAATACAACTATTCCTAAAAGAGAAACCAGAGGATACAGTACAACAGCCAGGCTACATCAACATCTGTGAGAACCCAGTGCCTCATGAGGGGGTAAGATACAAGCCATGACCCAGCAGGATGCAAGCGCTCCCCCAACCCCAGCTCACCGGTAGGAGGAAAGGAGTTGGAGTGGGGAGGGAGTGGAAGTGCAGGACTGCTAAATACCCAGCCCTAGTCATCCGCACCAGGAGTACAGACACACATTGCATGGTGTGCTGGATATTAGGGAAAAGGAAAAGGAAAATCTGCAAGCGGATGCCCACTGCTGGCTCCCCTGGGACAAAAGAAAAGCAAGTGCTTTTTGAAAGTCTTAAAGGGACAGGAGTTCCACAGCTGGACGGAATTGTCCTGGCACAGTCAGCCCAGCAGGCTGGGAATCCTGAGGAAATTCAGGTGCCACAACCCCCTGGGTGGCAACGCAGCTCTGAAGACACTCACGGTGATAAGCAGCCTGCCATCTGTTCCCCTGGCTGGCACAGCCCTGCCACAGCTGCCCAGCAGCTGGAGAGCAGCCCCGCCCACAGCAACTGCCCAGAGTCTCCTCCCGGCATGCAGCTGCCTGGGCCGGACCCAGAGGCTGCTGCTGGTGCACTGCTGCCTGGAACAGACAGAGGAAGCTGGGGCAAGGCACGAATGGGCACCATTCTCACAGGAGAATACACCAGGCACACCTGCCATTCCCCGCAGGATTCTGGGGTGTCCCAAGGGCCGCCCCACATACAGCAGCTCATGGGACTAACCTGGAGGCTGCTCCCAGTGTGCAGGTAACCAACAGAGGCAGCGGAGAAGGGCAAGGTGACCAGCAAGCAGGAAGGGACTTGATTCTCCCAGCTGACACACATACCACCTACCTACGACTACCTCTATCACCATGAAAAGGCAGAAGAATTTGGTCCAGTCCAGAATTAACCAGACAACCCCTGAGAGAGGGCCTGGGGAGATAGATATAACCAATCTTCCTGAAAAAGAAGTCAAAATAAATGTAATAACCATGCTGATGGACCTGCAGAGAAATATGCAAGAGCTAAGGGATCAAGTCAGGAAGGAGAATACAGAAATGAAACAATCTCTGGAAGGACTTAAGAGCAGACTAGATGAGGTGCAAGAGACCGTTAATGGAATAGAAATCAGAGAACAGGAATACAGAGAAGCTGAGGCAGAGAGAGATAAAAGGATCTCCAGGAATGAAAGAATATTAAGAGAACTGTGTGATTAATCCAAATGGAACAATATTCACATTATAGGGGTACAAGAAGAAGAAGAGAGAGAAAAATGGATAGAAAGTGTCTTTGATGAAGTAATTGCTGAAAACTTCCCCAAACTGGGAACGGAAATTGTCTCTCAGACCATGGAAGCCCACAGATCTTCCAACACATGAGACCCAAGGAGGAAAACACCAAGACACATAATAATTAAAATGGCAAAGATCAAGGACAAGGACAGAGTTTTAAAGGCAGCTAGAAAGAGGAAAAAGGTCACCTACAAAGGAAAACCCATCAGGCTACCATCAGACTTTTCAACAGAGACCTTGCAGGCCAGAAGAGAATGGCATGATATATTTAATGCAATGAAACAGAAGGGCCTTCAAAAAAGAATACTGTATCCAGCACAATTATAATTTACATATGAAGGAGGGATTGAACAATTCCCAGACAAGCAAAAGTCGAGGGAATTTGCCTCCTACAAACCAGCTCTACAGGATATTTTAAAGGGACTGCTCTAGATGGAAGCACTCCTAAGGCAAAATAGATGTCACCAGAGAAAATAAAATCACAACAAAGAAAGCAGACCAACCAAATACCAATCAAAGGTGAAAAATAAAATCAACTACTCACAAAAGCAGTCAAAGGAAACACAAAAGAGCACAGAATAAAACACCTAACATATAAGAATGGAGAAGGAGGAATAAGAAGAGAGAGAAATAAAGAATCATCTGACTGTGTTTAGACAGTTAGATAGTAAAGAAGCTACCCTTGAACCTTTGGTGACCACAAATCTAAAGCCTGCAATGGCAATAAGTACAAGAGTGGATAAAAAAGCAAGACCCATCTATATGCTGCTTACAAGAGACTCACCTCAAACCCAAAGACATGCACAGATTTAAAGTCTAGGGATGGAAAAAGATATTTCATGCAAACAATATGGAGAAAAAAGCAGGTGTTGCAGTACTTGTATCAGACAAAATAGACTTCAAAACAAAGAAAGTAACGAGATAAAGAAGGACGTTACATAATGATAAAGGGGTCAGTCCAACAAGAGGATATAACCATTACAAATATATATGCACCCAACACAATGAAACAAATACTAACAGAATTAAAGGAAGAAATAGAATGCAATGCATTCATTCTAGGAGACTTCAGCACACGACTCACTCCAAAGGACAGATCCACCAGACAGAAAATAAGTAAGGACACAGAGGCACTGAACAACACACTAGAAGAGATGGACCTAACAGACGTGTACAGAAGTCTACACCCAAAAGCAGCAGGATACCTATTCTTCTCAAGTGCACATGGAACATTTCCAGAATAGATGACATACTAGGCCACAAAAAAAGGCTCAGTAAATTAAAAAAGATTGAAATCCTACCAACCAACTTTTCAGAACACAAAGGTATAAAACTAGAAATAAATTGTACAAAGAAAACAAAAAGGCTCACAAACACATGGAGGCTTAACAACATGCTTTTAAATAATCAATGGATCAATGACTAAATTAAAATAGAGATCAAGCAATATATGGAGACAAATGACAACAACAGCACAAAGCCCCAACTTCTGTGGGAAGCAGCGAAGGCAGTTCTAAGAGGAAAGTATATAGCAATCCAGGCCTATTTGAAGAAGGAAGAACAATGCCAAATGAATAGTCTGAAGTTACAATTATTGAAACTGGAAAAAGAAGAACAAATGAGGCCCAAAATCAGCATAAGGAGGGACATAATAAAGATCAGAGAAGAAATAAATAAAATTGAGAAGAATTAAACAATAGAAAAAATCAATGAAACCAAGAGCTAGTTCTTTGAGAAAATAAAGAAAATAGATAAGCCTCTAGCCAGACTTATTAAGAGAAAAAGAGAATGTACACACATCAACAGAATCAGAAATGAGAAAGGAAAAATCACAACAGACCCTACGGAAATACAAGGAATTATTAGAGAATACTATGAAAATCTATATGCTAACAAGCTGGGAAACCTAGAAGAAATGGACAACTTCCTAGAAAAATACAACCTTCCAAGACTGACCAAGGAAGAAACAGCAAATCTAAACAGACCAATTACCAGCAATGAAATTGAATCAGTAATAAAAAAACTACTGAAGAACAAAACCCCGGGCCAAATGGATTCACCGCTGAATTTTATCAAACATGTAGAGAAAGCATAATACACATTCTCCTTAAAGTTTTCCAAAAAATAAAAGAGGAGGGAATACTACCAAACTCATTCTATGAAGCCAGCATCACTCTAATACCAAAACCAGGCAAAGACACCACCAAAAAAGAAAATTACAGACCAATATCCCTGATGAATATAGATACAAAAATACTCAACAAAATAATAGCAAACCGAATTCAAAAATACATCAAATGGATCATACACCATGAGCAAGTGGGATTCATCTCAGGGATGCAAAGATGGTACAACATATGAAAATCCATCAACATCATCCACCACATCAACAAAAGGACAAAAACCACATGATCATCTCCATAGACGCTGAAAAAGCATTCGACAAAATTCAACATCCACTCATGATAAAAACTCTCAGCAAAATGGGTATAGAGGGCAAGTACCTCAACATAATAAAGGCCATATCTGATAAACCCACAGCCAACATCATACTGAACAGCGAGAAGCTGAAAGCTTTTCCTCTGAGATCGGGAACAAGACAAGGATGTCCACTCTCCCCACTGTTATTCAACATAGTTCTGAGGGTTCTAGCCATGGCAATTAGACAAAAGAAAGAAATACAAGACATCCAGATTGGTAAAAAGAAGTTAAACTGTCACTATTTGCAGATGACATGATATTGTACACAAAAAACCCTTAAGACTCCACTCCAAAACCATTAGAACAAATAACTAAATTCAGCAAAGTTGCAGGATACAAAATTAATACCCAGAAATCTGTTGCTTTCCTATACACTAATGATGAACTAGTAGAAAGAGAAATCAGGAAAACAATTCCATTCACAATTGCATCAAAAAGAATAAAATACCTAGGAATAAACCTAACCAAGGAAGTGAAAGACCTATACCCTGAAAACTACAAGACACTCTTAAGAGAAATTAAAGAGGACAGTAATAAATGGAAACTCATCCCATGCTCTTGGGTAGGAAGAATTAATATTGTCAAAATGGCCATCCTGCCTAAAGCAATCTACAGATTCAATGCAGTCCCTCTCAAAATACTAACAGCATTCTTCAACGAAGTGGAGCAAACAGTTTTTTTTTTTTTTTTTTTTTTTTTTTTCATTGCATGTTAACATATTTTTTTTTTTTTTTTTTTTTTTTGAGAGGGCATCTCTCATATTTATTGATCAAATGGTTGTTAACAACAATAAAATTCAGTATAGGGGGGTCAATGCTCAATGTACAATCATTAATCCATCTCAAGCCTAATTCTCGTCAGTCTCCAATCTTCTGAAGCATAACGAACAAGTTCTTACATGGTGAACGAATTCTTACAGAGTGAATAAATTCTTACATGGTGAACAGTACAAGGGCATTCATCACAGAAACTTTCGGTTTTGATCATGCAATATGACCTATAAACCATCAGGTCAAATATGAATATTCATTTGATTTTTGTACTTGATTTATATGTTGATCCCACATTTCTCCTATTATTATTATTATTTTTATTTTTAATAAAATGCTGAAGTGGTAGGTAGATGCAAGATAAAGGTAGAAAACATAGTTTAGTGCTGTAAGAAGGCAAATGTAGATGATCAGATGATCAGGTGTGTGCCTATGGACTAAGTATTAATCCAGGCTAGACAAGGGCAGCAAGACATCCACGGATGCAGAAGATTTCTCTCAAAGCAGGGGGGGTGAGGTTCTGAGCCTCACCTCTGTTGATCCCCAAATTCTCACCTGATGGCCCCCCTGCGACTGTGCCTGTCTTAGGTTGTTCCTCCCTTGAGGAATCTTACCCGTCTCTGGCTAACCAGTCATCTTCCGGGGCCATACAGGGAAATGTAAAGTTGGTAAGTGAGAGAGAAGCCATATTGTTTGCAAAGGTTAGCTTTTTACTTCTTTGCAGATTTATGCCCTGTGGCTTTTATGCCCAGCACTTGTCTCGAGGTATCTTTACCACCTGGAGGAATTATGATACTCGGTAAATTCGATATGAGGCACGAATTCTATTTAAGGTTTGTAATTAGGAAGGAAGAAGAAAAGCTATAGATGTAGCATATGAAGGAAACTTGGGAGGATTGATTATTTCTTTGACATATCTTCTTGTATAGTACCTTAAGTATGTATAGGTTTTAAACTACTAACTAATTTGCACACACATATTAACATAATAGGAATACGGTGACATAAACAAAGCAAATCTATAATTACCAGCCATCTCCAGTGAAGCCAAGAAAACCATTTAGGCACCCTAGGCATTTGTGAAAATTTATCTATAATATGATGGATATTTTCCAACTGTACTTGAACCATCAGACAAATTAAAGCAGCCCATTTCTGGGATCTGTTCACATCCCATATGTTCTTTTAACCATAGATAGTCTATAGTCATGAGATTTTGGGGTGCTACAACTTGCACCCCTCCCAACTCCTGGTTGAGTTCCAACAGTACAGATCCAGTCAAATTCGTTGTCTCACTGTATGCACATGCCAGCCTAGACATCTCCCTCCTCCTTCTTATGGCAAGTCCAGGAGACGGTGGGCTGGATGCAGCCACAACCGCAGCATCGTCCGGATCCCTGGGGAGGCTTTTTGATGATCATCCCCCGGCACGAGTCCTCCAGAGAGTGCTGATGCCGGAAGCTCCTCCTCATATCGTATCTTATTTCATTTTCTGGGTATCCAAGCTAGGCCTTGATCTTCTGCGTAGAAACAAACAGACCCTTTGCCCACACTTTGACATGCCCTCTATACCACTGTGCAGAACTCATTGGAGGTCAGCACACAGTAACTGCTTTTTTTTTTTTTTTTTTTTAATTAAGAGAAAGGAATATTATCAGAAAAGAGTACCTCCATAGCTGATCATCTGACACCCTTTAAGTGATCAACATTAAGGATATTTAAAGCATGCGTTGATCTTTGATTTACCAATAGTTTTATCCTGTTAACGAGTAATCCCCTTTTCTTTCTTTCTTTCTTTCTTTTTTTTTTTTTTTAAATTTTTAATCTACCCTTACATGAAGAATACTATGTTTACTATGCTCTCCCCTATATCAGGTCCCCCCTAACAACCCCATTACGGTTACTGTCCATCAGCTTAGCAAAATGTGGTAGAGTCACTACTTGTCCTCTCTGTGTTGTGCAGCCCACCCTCCCCTTTCTCCCTCCCCCCCATGCATGCTAATCTTAATACCCCCCTTCTTCTTCTCCCCCCTTATCCCTCCCTGCCCACCCATCCTCCCCAGTTCCTTTCCCTTTGGTACCTGTTAGTCCATTTTTGGGTTCTGTAATTCTGCTGCTGTTTTGTTCCTTCAGTTTTTCCTTTGTTCCTATACTCCTCAGATGAGTGAAATCATTTGGTATTTCTCTTTCTCCGCTTGGCTTATTTCACTGAGCATAATACTCTCCAGCTCCATCCATGTTGCTGCAAATGGTTGGATTTTTCCACTTCTTATGGCTGAGTAGTATTCCATTGTGTATATGTACCACATCTTCTTTATCCATTCATCTACAGATGGACATTTAGGTTGCTTCCAATTCTTGGCTATTGTAAATAGTGCTGCAATAAACATAGGAGTGCATCTGTCTTTCTCAAACTTGATTGCTGCGTTCTTAGGGTAAATTCCTAGGAGTGGAATTCCTGGGTCAAATGGTAGGTCTGTTTTGAGCATTTTGATGCACCTCCATACTGCTTTCCACAATGGTTGAACTAATTTACATTCCCACCAGCAGTGTAGGAGGGTTCCCCTTTCTCCACAGCCTCGCCAACATTTGTTGTTGTTTGTCTTTTGGATGGCAGCTATCCTTACTGGTGTGAGGTGATACCTCATTGTAGTTTTAATTTGCATTTCTCTGATAATTAGCGATGTGGAGCATCTTTTCATGTGTCTCTTGGCCATCTGTATTTCTTTTTTGGAGAACTGTCTGTTCAGTTCCTCTGCCCATTTTTTAATTGGGTTATTTGTTTTTTGTTTGTTGAGGCGTGTGAGCTCTTTATATATTCTGGACGTCAAGCCTTTATCAGATCTGTCATTTTCAAATATATTCTCCCATACTGTAGGGTTCCTTTTTGTTCTATTGATGGTGTCTTTCTCTGTACAGAAGCTTTTCAGCTTAATGTAGTCCCACTTGCTCATTTTTGCTGTTGTTTTCCTTGCCCGGGGAGATATGTTCAAGAAGAGATCACTCATGTTTATGTCTAAGAGGTTTTTGCCTATGTTTTTTTCCAAGAGTTTAATGGTTTCGTGACTTACATTCAGGTCTTTGATCCATTTTGAGTTTACCTTTGTATATGGGGTTAGACAATGGTCCAGTTTCATTCTCCTACATGTAGCTGTCCAGTTTTGCCAGCACCATCTGTTGAAGAGACTGTCATTTTGCCATTGTATGTCCATGGCTCCTTTATCAAATATTAATTGACCATATATGTTTGGGTTAATTTCTGGGGTCTCTAATCTGTTCCACTGGTCTGTGGCTCTGTTCTTGTGCCAGTACCAAATTGTCTTGATTACTATGGCTTTGTAGTAGAGCTTGAAGTTGGGGAGTGAGATCCCCCCTACTTTATTCTTCTTTTTCAGGATTGCTTTGGCTATTCGGGGTCTTTGGTGTTTCCATATGAATTTTTGAATTATTTGTTCCAATTCATTGAAGAATGTTGCTGGTAATTTGAGAGGGATTGCATCAAATTTGTATATTGCTTTCGGCAGGATGGCCATTTTGACGATATTAATTCTTCCTAGCCATGAGCATGGGATGAGTTTCCATTTATTAGTGTCCCCTTTAATTTCTCTTAAGAGTGACTTGTAGTTTTCAGAGTATAAGTCTTTCACTTCCTTGGTTAGGTTTATTCCTAGGTATTTTATTCTTTTTGATGCAATGGTGAATGGAATTGTTTTCCTGATTTCTCTTTCTATTGATTCGTTGTTAGTGTATAGGAAAGCTACAGATTTCTGTGTGTTGATTTTGTATCCTGCAACTTTGCTGTATTCCGATATCAGTTCTAGTAGTTTTGGAGTGGAGTCTTTAGGGTTTTTTATGTACAGTATCATATCATCTGCAAATAGTGACAGTTTAACTTCTTCTTTACCAATCTGGATTCCTTGTATTTCTTTGTTTTGTCTGATTGCCGTGGCTAGGACCTCCAGTACTATGTTGAATAACAGTGGGGAGAGTGGGCATCCCTGTCTGGTTCCCGATCTCAGTGGAAATGCTTTCAGCTTCTCGCTGTTCAGTATAATGCTGGCTGTGGGTTTATCATATATGGCCTTTATTATGTTGAGGTACTTGCCCTCTATTCCCATTTTGCTGAGAGTTTTTATCATGAATGGATGTTGAATTTTGTCAAATGCTTTTTCAGCATCTATGGAGATGATCATGTGGTTTTTGTCTTTCTTTTTGTTGATGTGGTGGATGATGTTGATGGATTTTCGAATGTTGTACCATCCTTGCATCCCTGGGATGAACCCCACTTGGTCATGGTGTATGATCCTTTTGATATACTGTTGAATTCTGTTTGCTAATATTTTATTGAGTATTTTTGCATCTACATTCATCAGGGATATTGGTCTGTAATTTTCTTTTTTGGTGGGGTCTTTTCCTGGTTTTGGTATTAGGGTGATGTTGGCTTCATAGAATGAGTTTGGGAGTATTCCCTCTTCTTCTATTTTGTGGAACACTTTAAGGAGAATGGGTATTATGTCTTCTCTGTGTGTCTGATAAAATTCCGAGGTAAATCCGTCCGGCCCCGGGGTTTTGTTCTTGGGTAGTTTTTTGATTACTGTTTCAATTTCTTTGCTTGTAATTGGTTTGTTTAACTTTTGTGTTTCTTCCTTGGTCAGTCTTGGGAGGTTGTATTTTTCTAGGAAGTTGTCCATTTCTTCTAGGTTTTCCAGCTTGTTGGCATATAGGTTTTCATAGTAGTCTTTAATAATTCTTTGTATTTCTGTGGAGTCTGTCGTGATTTTTCCATTCTCATTTCTGATTATGTTGATTTGTGTTGACTCTCTTTTTCTCTTAATAAGTTGGGCTAGAGGCTTATCTATTTTGTTTATTTTCTCAAAGAACCAGCTCTTGGTTTCGTTGATTTTTTCTATTGTTTTATTCTTCTCAATTTTGTTTATTTCTTCTCTGATCTTTATTATGTCCCTCCTTCTGCTGACTTTAGGCCTCATTTGTTCTTCTTTTTCCAGTTTTAATAATTGTGATGTTAGACTATTCATTTGGGATTGTTCTTCCTTCTTCAAGTGTGCCTGGATTGCTATATACTTTCCTCTTAAGACTGCTTTCGCTGCATCCCACAGAAGTTGGGGCTTAGTGTTGTTGTTGTCATTTGTTTCTATATATTCCTTGATCTCTATTTTGATTTGTTCATTGATCCATTGATTATTTAGTAGCATGTTGTTAAGCCTCCATGTGTTTGTGAGCCTTTTTGTTTTCTTTGTAGAATTTATTTCTACTTTCATACCTTTGTGGTCTGAAAAATTGGTTGGTAGAATTTCAATATTGTGGAATTTACTGAGGCTCTTTTTGTGAGCTAGTATGTGGTCTATTCTGGAGAATGTTCCATGTGCACTTGAGAAGAATGTATATCCTGTTGCTTTTGGATGTAAAGTTCTATAGATGTCTATTAGGTCCATCTGTTCTAGTGTGTTGTTCAGTGCCTGTGTGTCTTTACTTATTTTCTGCCCGGTGGATCTATCCTTTGGGGTGAGTGGTGTGTTGAAGTCTCCTACAATGAATGCATTGCAGTCTATTTCCCTCTTTAGTTCTGTTAGTATTTGCTTCACATATGCTGGTGCTCCTGTATTGGGTGCATATATATTTAGAATGGTTATATCCTCTTGTTGGACTAAGCCCTTTATCATTATGTAGTGGCCTTCTTTATCTCTTGTTACTTTCTTTGTTTTGAAGTCTATTTTGTCTGATATTAGTACTGCAACCCCTGCTTTCTTCTCACTGTTGTTTGCCTGAAATATGTTTTTCCATCCCTTGACTTTTAGTCTATGCTTATCTTTGGGTTTAAGGTGAGTTTCTTGTAAGCAGCAGATAGATGGGTCTTGCTTTTTTATCCATTCTATTACTCTATGTCTTTTGATTGGTGCATTAAGTCCATTTACATTTAGGGTGACTATTGAAAGATATGTACTTATTGCCATTGCAGGCTTTAGATTCGTGGTTACCAAAGGTTCAAGGTTAGCTTCTTTAGTATCTTACTGCCTAACTTAACTCGCTTATTGAGCTGTTATATACACTGTCTGGAGAGTCTTTTCTTCTCTCCCTTCTTATTCCTCCTCCTCCATTCTTCATATGTTGTGTGTTTTGTTCTGTGCTCTTTTTAGGGGTGCTCCCATCTAGAGCAGTCCTTGTAGGATGCCCTGTAGAGGTGGTTTGTGGGAAGCAAATTCCCTCAGCTTTTGCTTGTCTGGGAATTGTTTAATCCCGCCATCATATTTAAATGATAGTCGTGCTGGATACAGTATCCTTGGTTCAAGGCCCTTCTGTTTCATTGCATTAAGTATATCATGCCATTCTCTTCTGGCCTGTAGGGTTTCTGTTGAGAAGTCTGATGTTAGCCTGATTGGTTTTCCTTTATAGGTGACCTTTTTCTCTCTAGCTGCCTTTAAAACTCTTTCCTTGTCCTTGATCCTTGCCATTTTAATTATTATGTGTCTTGGTGTTGTCCTCCTTGGATCCTTTCTGTTGGGGGTTCTGTATAATTCCATGGTCTGTTCGATTATTTCCTCCCCCAGTTTGGGGAAGTTTTCAGCAATTATTTCTTCAAAGACACTTTCTATCCCTTTTCCTCTTTCTTCCTCTTCTGGTATCCCTATAATACGAATGTTTTTCCTTTTGTATTGGTCACATATTTCTCTTAGTGTTGTTTCATTCCTGGAGATCCTTTTATCTCTCTCTCTGTCAGCTTCTATACGTTCCTGTTCTCTGGCTTCTATTCCTTCAATGGCCTCTTGCATCTTATCCATTCTGCTTATAAATCCTTCCAGGGATTGTTTCACTTCTGTGATCTCTTTCCTGACATCTGTGATCTCCTTCCGGACTTCATCCCACTGCTCTTGCATTTTTCTCTGCATCTCATCCCACTGCTCTTGCATTTTTCTCTGCATCTCATCCCATTGCTCTTGCATTTTTTTCTGCATCTCTGTCAGCATGTTCATGATTTTTATTTTGAATTCTTTTTCAGGAGGACTAGTTAGGTCTGTCTCCTTCTCAGGTGTTGTCTCTGTGATCTTTGTGTGCCTGTAGTTTTGCCTTTTCATTGTGATAGAGATAGTTTGCAGAGCTGGTACAAGTGACCGCTGGAAGAGCTTCCCTTCTTGTTGGTTTGTAGCCTTTTCCTGGGAGAATAGCGACCTCTAGTGGCTTGTGCTGGGCAGCTGTGCGCAGACAGGGCTTCTGCTTCCTGCCCAGTTGCTTTGGGGTTTATCTCTGCTGTTGCTGTGGGCTTGGCCTGGCTGGGGCTGTTCCTCCAAAATGGTGGAGCCCCGTTGGAGGGGGAGCAGCCAGGAGACTATTTATCTCCGTAAGGGGCCTCTGTGCTCCCTGCTGCCCAGGGGGTTAGAGTGCCCAGAGATCCCCAGATTCCCTGCTTCTGGTCTAAGTGACCTGTCCTGCCCCTTTAAGATTTCCAAAAAGCACTCTCCAAACCAAAACAACAACAGCAACAATGAGAGAGGGAACAGAAAGAAAGAGAAAAAAAAAAAAAGGGAAAAAAAAGGAAAAAACAAGCGATTTTTTTTGTTTTTTTTTTTTTGTCCTCAGGTGCCGGTCCCAGGCACCCGCTCACTGGTCCTGCTGCCCTGTCTCCCTAGCACCAGGGTCCCTGTCCTTTCAAGGCTTCCAAAAAGCACCCACCCACCGGTCCCGCAGGGAAGGAACGCTCAATATTCTTTGTCCTCAGGCACTGGTCCCACGCACCCGCTCACCAGTCCCGCCGCCCTGCCTCCCTAGCACCGGGGTCCCTGTCCCTTCAAGGCTTCCAAAAAGCACTCGGCAAAAAGAGAGAAAAAAAAGGGGACAAACGCGCGATTTCTTCCGTCCTCAGGTGCTGGTCTCAGGCACCCACCCACCGGTCCCACAGGGAAAAATGCGGGATATTCTTTGTCCTCAGGTGCCGGTCCCAGGCACCCGCTCACCAGTCCCGCCGCCCTGCCTCCCTAGCACCGGGGTCCCTGTCCCTTTTAGGCTTCCAAAAAGCACTCGCAGAAAAGAGAAAAAAAAAAGGGGAAAAACGCACGATTTCCTCTGTCCTCAAGTGCCGGTCTCAGGCACCCGCCCACCGGTCCCGCAGGGAAAAACGGGGGATATTCTTTGTCCTCAGGCGCCGGTCCCAGCCACCCGCTCACCAGTCCCACCACCGTGCCTCCCTAGCACTGGGGTCCCCGTCCCTTCAAGGCTTCCAAAAAGCGCTCGCCCAAAAGAGAAAAAAAAAAAAGGGGGAAAAACGCGCGACCTCCTCCGTCCTCAGGCACCGGTCTCAGGCACCCGCCCCCAGGTCTCGCAGGGAGAAACGCGGGATATTCTTTGTCCTCCGGCGCCGTTCCCAGGCACCTCCTCACCGGTCCCGCCACCCTGCCTCCCCAGCAACGGGGGCCCGTCCCTCTAAGGCTTCCAAAAAGCGCTCGCCAAAAAAAAAACTGCTCCGGTTTCTCTCCACCCGCCGGGAGCCGGGGGGAGGGGCGCTCGGGTCCCGCCGGGCTGGGGCTTGTATCTTACCCCCTTCACAAGGCGCTGGGTTCTTGCAGGTGTGGATGTGGTCTGGATGTTGTCCTGTGTCCTGTGGTCTCTATTTTAGGAAGATTTTTCTTTATTATATTTTCATAGCTCTATGTGTTTTTGGGAGGAGATTTCCACTGCTCTACTCACGCCGCCATCTTGGCTCCGCCCATTGAGCAAACAGTTTTAACATTCATATGGAACCACAAAAGAGCCCAAATAGCCAAAGCAATCCTGAGAAGGAAGAATAAGCAGGGGGATCTCACTCCCCAACTTCAAGCTCTACTACAAAGTCACAGTAATCAAGACAATTTGGTTCTGGCACAAGAACAGACTCACAAACCAGTGGAACAGAATAGAGAGCCTAGATATTAAGCCAAACATATAGGTCAATTAATATTTGATAAAGGAGCCATGGACATACAATGGGGAAATGACAGCCTCTTCAACAGCTGGTGTTGGCAACACTGGACAACTACATGTAAGAGAATGAAACTGGATCATTGTCTAACCCCATACACAAAAGTATGTTTGAAATGGATCAAAGACCTGAATGTAAGTCATGAAACCATCAAACTCTTAGAAAAAAACATAGGCAAAAATCTACTGGACATAAATGTGAGCAGCTTCTTCATGAACATATCTGCCCGGGAAAGGGAAACAAAAGCAAAAATGAACAAGTGGGTCTATTTCAAGCTGAAAAGCTTCTGTCCAGCACAGGACACCACCAATAGAACAAAAAGGCATCCTACAGTATGGGAGAATATATTCATAAATGACAGATCTGATAAAGGGTTGACATCCAAAATACATGAAGAGCTCATGCACCTCAACAAACAAAAAGCAAATAATCCAATTAAAAAATGGGCAGAGGATCTGAACAGACAGTTCTCCAAAGAAGAAATTCAGATGGCTAACAGACACATGAAAGATGCTCCACATTGCTAATCATCAGAGAAATGCAAAATAAAACCACAATAAGATATCACATCACCCCGTTAAGGATGGCCACCATCCAAAAGTCCAACAACAACAAATGTTGGTGAGGTTGTGGAGAAAGGGGAACCCTCCTACACTGCTGGTAGGAATGTAAATTAGTTCAACCATTGTGGAAAGCAGTATGGAGGTTCCTCAGAAAACTCAAAATAGGAATACCATTTGATCCAGGAATTCCAATTCTAGGAGTTTACCCTAAGAATGCAGCAGCCCAATTTGAAAAAGACAGATGCACCCCTATGTTTATCACAGCACTATTTGCAATAGCCAAGAAATGGAAGTAACCTAAATGTCCATCAGTAGATGAATGGATAAAGAAAATGTGCTACATATAGACAATGGAATATTATTCAGCCATAAGAAGATAACAAATCCTACCACTTGCAACAACATGGATGGAGCTAGAGGGTATTATGCTCAGTGAAATAAGCCAGGTGGAGAAAGACAAGTACCAAATGATTTCACTCATCTGTGAAGTATAAGAACAAAGAAAAAACTGAAGGAGCAAACAGCAGCAGACTCCCAGAACCCAAGAATGGACTAACAGTTACCAAAGGGAAAGGGACTGGGGAGGATGGGAGAGGAGGGAGGCATAAGGGGGAGGGGGAAGAAAAGGGGCATTATGATTAGCATCTATAATGTGGGGAGGAGGGTACAGGGGGTCTGTACAACACGGAGAAGACAAGTAGTGATTCTACAGCTGCTTACTATGCTTATGGACAGTGACTGTAAATAGGTTATGTAGGGGGCACTTGGTGATGGGGGAGTCTAGTAAACATAATGTTCCTCATCTAATTGTAGATTAATGATACCAAAAAAGAAAAAAACAGACAGTGTCTTCTATCTGGTGTTTTATGTTCTGGGTTTTAATCTGGTGTGTTCAGTTTAAGACAATTCACTGAGACATCCAGCTGTGGGATGTGTACTTTTCTATATTTATGTTATACTTTAATTAAAAGTTAGAAAAAAAGTCAATGTGACATCTTCTCTACCCAATGCAGACAACTTCTTTTTTCTTTCAAGTGTTTTGCGTTTCTGTAGGATATTAGTTCAGATGTCACAACAAAGAACTGGGCCAGTGGTATTCCTTGATGTGAAGGGAGAGTCAGGTGAAAAAGCCTCAGAGAAGTGTGAATGGGATTGCCTGGTCTGCTGAATGGGGCCGGGGAGGCCAGCCCTAGTGGATAGACTTGCAGTGACCTGTGCTTCAGTCCCAGGGACCACATGCTAACCGCCAGTGAGCTTTCCACCCGCCTGCAGTGATAGGGTGACTTCATGTCCAATGTGACTGTGAATAATGCATAAATGTGGTTATCTGGAAATTTGTGGTCATTAGCATTTTAATAAAAAAAAACGCAGCCATTATCCTAAATCTCTATTTTGTTCCTACTTTTTTTTTCTCTGTCCCCCAGCTAACCGTCTCAGTCTTTCCTGAGTGCTTGGAAACCACCGGGTCCCCTGCTGATGTGCTGACTGGCCGCTATGGGCATACGGTATCCGGAGGCTCACTGTCATCCACGCAGCTTGTGTATGTATGGAGCTGGTCTCTCTATTCTCCCCTTTAATTTTCATTGTAGAATACTGCAGGGTACTGGACTAGTGAAGGTTTATAAGATTTAAATGAGAGTGTTTAGAAATGCAAGAGAATGGACTGCTCTAGGGTACGTTTTTAATATTGAATGATGAGGCATTACTTAAATTAGGATTTTTATAATCCATTGACCCTGTAACACCAGCAGTGCATATCAGCAATCTCCCTTTTCTGATTAAATACATCCACTCATATATGTTTTTTTTTTTTAAGGCTTTCCTTTCTCATCACAACATACGACATTTGGAACAACAGCAGTGTCATAAATGAAAAACATTCCCCACAGATTGTTTTAATTCTGTTGAAATAAAAATAATTCATGAACCCAGAAGAGAGGTCCTCTGCATATGTTATTATTGAAAAGGTTTTAGGGAGAGAGTCCCTGACTCTTATTTTTAACTAATCTCCAAAAGAGGAAATGCTTGACTCCCTCGGTGATGACCGGGTCTCACAACACTTCAGTCTTTCCAATAATAGTCTTCTGGGAATGACTACAATTGCAGCTTTTTCCTATTTGTCTCTACCTCTGATTAACTTAAGAGAAAAATGAATATTGCCCATTTAACGATCTCTCTTATTTTTATAAAGAAGGGTTTGTCCCAAACTTATTTTTTGCCTCCTTTAGTCTTCTAGCTTTGAGCCAGCTGTTTAGATATTTGTTTTTGTTGCTTCCCTGTGGACCTCTGGAATTTTGGCTTCAAATCAGGGATATGTTAGGGTCATTCCCCAGAGTGCCTTTGCTCTCATAACCTTCCCTGAGTTATGTTTGGTTATATTCACCTTTAAGTCCCACTATCTTCTACGTCTCAGTTTTTACTTCATAGGAAAGTTAGAACCACCCTCAAACTTTCACCTGGACAGTTGCTTTTAAAAATAAGCCAGGGCTTTAGAAGCAGCCATGGAGGGGAGAGTTGACAAGATGGGGGTTCAGACCGACCACCAGCTAAGGCCCATGGGGTGGGAGAAACAGCTTTTACATATATACGTTAGTATTCTCCCAGGGCATTACTATATTACTCTAAAATCAGCAGTTTTCTTCGTAAACATAATCAGACAAAGCTTACCCTTGTTTACTGTAAAATAGAGGTCAGTAAACTGTGCCCCATGGGCTAAATCCAGCCCTTGCCAGTTTTTCTTGGAGCTAACAACAGTTTTTATAGTTTTAAATGGTTGTGTACACACCTACACCATCTCAAGTTGCCTCTTGGCTCTCAGAGCCTAAAATATCTACAGTCTGGCCTGTTAAGAGAAAGTTTGCCTATCTTGCCATAAAGAAGTTGAAAGCCATGTCCTGTGATTGAACCACATGACATTGTCATTATTTGATGAGTTTTGACCTGCAGAAATGCACTTTCTATATGGCTTAATCTAATAACATTTCAAGGAAATTCTTCTTTCAGAATGATTAAAAATGTTAAAATTTGGGTTCATAGGGTGGAAACTGTAAATTTACATGAAAAATTTCCATATGTGGACCTGCTCATTTTTCGCCATCTTGATGAATGAGTCATTGTACCTCTCTGGGGCTTTGCACATGACTCTGAGCTGCAAAGTCTTGTGCTGTCATGTAGTTGAAAGAAAGCACTTCTTCGTCACCTGACTTGTTTCTTACGAAGGGTTCTCCAGGAGAAAACTGTCTTCTACCCTTCCTAGGTGCCAGGAATGTACAAGCTCTCCCCAGAGGTCTCTGCTGAGCATGTCTTGTGCCTCTTTTCTGGTGGGAAGGAGGACAAGTGGCTGCCTTCTCCAGCAGGCATGTGTGATGGTCCCTTGGCCTGCAGTGTGTTGTCATAACATATTGTTTGAAACATCCTCCCCTGGAACTAGAATGTGTTTCTCACCCTTTTGTGCTTTCTGTCTCCTTTTTCAGTATTGTTGATCCCTTCGTCCAGTGCATTAAAGCAGTCCTTTATTTTATGTGGTTTGTTTTCCACTCTCCCCCTTCCCCACTTGTACTCCCTTCTCCTGATTATTTAATAAGATTTGCTGTTGAAACCTCCGATGGACATTCTTTAGTGGCCATTCTTAGTGGTAGGAAAATTGACCACAGCTGCTTTGTCTTCTGTCACCTAAGGCAAGTTATTTAAGATGACTGGGGGCCTAGGTCTGAATAGGGCCACACTGTTCTCTGGAGAAGGAAAACTATTTCAGAAAAAAAAAAATTCTCTGGAGTTTATAATTTTGTCATTAGGTGTGGTCAGAACCATCAGTCAAAGGTTGGTAGTACACACTGCTGCATTCTGAGTATTTTTTGAAGCTCATATATAAACACACTGGAGTTTTAGATTTTCATTCTTTCTGCTTTGGAGTGATTGTTCTGCCTTTTAAGGCTATCTTCTTTCAGGACAGGATGCCTTCTTTGGTGGAATGTGGATTGGCATCCATTGAGCACCAAAATAAGAAGCTAATAGCTAGAACTGACCTTTCCAGTTTTTTCCTACAGATATTTGCTTGTGTTAAGACTGGAGTTTGCTTGTGTTAAGACTGGAGTTTTAAAATTCTCCTGGGAATTGCTAATGAGAGTGCATCCTTGTTTATTTTCATTTGTATCTATTTGCTCCTTTGCATGACTAGAGCCACTGCCCTAGCTCCAGCTGTTAGGATCTGGACTGTTGCAATAGTCTCCTGACCTCTGGCTTAAAGTGTCTTTCCCTGCAGATTTGACTCATGTATAGCAACCAACTTAATCGAATGGAAGCACAGCCCTGATCATGTCGCTTCCCTGCAGAGAGTGTTTGGTGTATCCACACCAGTCCAGAAGGTCACCCTGACATGAGTCCTCTGCGTTTTCTTTCACTCCTTATTTCAATGTCCATTACTCCTTGTTCATAATTGTTACTGCTGCCTTCAGCATGTTCCTCCTCCATAGCTATCTCACACTAGCCTCAGTGGTCTGCTCTTGCCAAGACATGCCCTTTGCCTGTAGGTCACTGTGCTTTGCACCTGCCGTTCCCTCTGGAACACAGATCCATCTTTTGACAGCCTGCTGGAACCCTGCTCTGGCTGTAGGGTACTGCAGAGTTGTCCTCTTTCCCAGGGAGTTTGCCTAGTTGCTCAGCTAGAAGCATGTATTCTTGTCACTCTTAAATCTCCGTCCTTGAGCTTGTGGCCCAAATGACTCATTTTGAGGAGTGTGTATACTCTGAACTTTTACACTAAATGCATTTTCATTTCCCTCCTCTCCTCTGTGTGTGAGAATGGTGCTATACTTACAGTAGATGCTCAAATATTTGTGGGATCACCTGGGCTTAGGGGTTGGGTTGGATAATGATTGTCCTCAGGAAGCCCCTGCAAAGCATTTTCCAGAGCACCTGACAAAGCCTGTGCAGGCCAAGGCCATGGGGTGCCAGGGCAGCCCCTGTGCCGCTCCCTGACCCGTCTCTCCTTCCGCCTTTCCTTCTCTCTCACTTAGGGGTGTGGCCTCCTTTCTGCACTTAAAGAATTGCCATTTAAAAAGTTTAAATAGAAACAGGCACACACGAAGATTTCTTTTGGCCTCCCCTCCTGGACTTCCTCGCTTGCACTGATGAAAGGCATTCGTTTGGTTGTAGGTACTGCTCTACTCCACATGCTGTGTATTAAATTTACTATAAGTATTTCACTTCCAAAGGGGTGAACTTTGAAAGGCCATTTTATTACCCCCATTTCACAGATGGGAAAACTGAGGCTTGAAATAACAAAGTAAGTTGTCAGAGCAGAGTTGCCATTTGAACCTAGGTTTATGTGCCCGCCCAACCCCATGTATGTTCTTTCCTACCACCAGGCTGACTTGTGATCTGTGATCACTTGTTTAGGTGATGTGCACTCATCTGCTGTCCCTACCAGGGCTCTGGGTAATATGGCTCTAAAAGGCCTAAAAGATTCAGTATCAAAGGATGCTGACATCTGTCTCTATCCAAATAAACCCAGTCACCACAAATAACATGAAGGCCTTAGGAAAGCATATAATAAGAGTAATCATAATAAATACAACAATGGTAAAAGCACTTTTAAAAAATCATGCACATAATCCCTGTTTAATATAGAAAATTTTAAAAATAAAGAAAATAAGTTCTCAAAATATGACATACCAAGAGAGAATGCCTTTTTAACCTTATCTTGAATACCCTTTTGTACTTCAAAAGTTCTCTCAATATATTTATTTATTCTGTTTATTTACAGAAATGGGACCATGTTGTACATGGTGTTTACTCAACAAAATATCATAAATACCTCTCTAGACCAGTATGTTTACTTTCAGAGCAACTCAAAAGCAGCTGTGGCCTGTGGCTGACTGACTGACATGATATGCTAGGAGGCAGTAAAAACAGTTGGGTGCATGAAGGCTGATGCACCTTGCTATGAAGAGCAACTTTTACCATGGTGGAAAAAATGCTGGTCAGGACTCAGTGAACTGATTTGCACCATTCATTCATGGGTCTCAACTCTCAGTTTGAAAAGCACTGATCTAGAAATCACACAAAAATGGAAAGTGCGCTTGGCAGTATCAGGGTTTTCAGGGGCAGGGGTGAGGGTGGTAGAGGGGGTCTGAATTCAGCCTCCATGGGAGGAATTTGGAATTTGAATTAAGATCAGGAGCCCAGGAACAGTGCTCAAGATCATTAACAACCAAGTGGGTCTCACTGCCCAGAACAGCCAGGATGTGACGTGCTATCCCAAGAGAGGGGCTTTCTGCTCTGGCTGTAATAGGTTTTCCTGGTGTGGGAGGAAGTTCCTGCAGGGTTGTCCAGATGCGGGTGATCACAGCTCAGGAGCCCCTGGGAGTCTTACAGTTTTAGTAATAAGATTCCCTAAATGAAGAGTGGATAAGGGAGCTGGGAAAGGTTAAAGGCAACAAGATTTACAAAATAACACTGATTAGATTTTTCTTCTGTCAAAGGAAATAAAAAGTGACCTGTTTATTTTAGAAAATGCATAAACACCAAAAAACACAAAGAAAAAAAAATCCATGACATTTTGCATGTGTCTTTCAAGTCTGTGTGTGTGTGTGTGTGTGTGTGTACATGTGTGTATCTGAACCTTTATATTAAACACTGTGGTCATACTGTGGTCTTACTTTATGACCTGCTTTTTGTCACTTAATTCATCATGGAAACTTCAGATATTCTTAAATCTTCTAGTATGTGACTTTTAATGATCTTATACTTTATTGCATTGCATGGATATTTCATGATTAACAATCACCCATAGTTGATCAAGAATGGTATTTCCAATCTCTGCTTTCCTCTAGATTAATCGTCACTCATGACTCTCTTTTTTTTCCCTCTCACTAAGAAAGGTGTAGAAGTGAAATTGCTAAGTTAAAGCATTGTTTGCACATTTTAAAGACATTGCTACTCATGTCCAAACTGCCCTCTGGAGAAGTTTTATCTCTTTCCATTCCATCATCCTTGAGTAGAACTACACATTTATTCTCACTCTGCAAACAGAGGGAAAGAAAAAACACTTTCCAGTATGATAGATGAAATATGCTCCCTTCGTTGTTGCTGTTTGCATTTCCTGTTTTTTCCTAATATTGAGGCTTAACATTTAAAAAAATCTGTTCAGTTAGTCCCAGATCAGCCACATTAAATATGTCAAGCCAATGTAAAAAAAGTCAATATGACTGGTCGGTGAGGTGACATGTTTTCATTCTGTGTAGTTTGTATTGGGTTTAAGCTAAACGTCTGATTCTCTAAAGAGACAAGTTGCCAGGTTTTTCATATGGCAATATCTTAGGGAGTTTATTTAAAGTATGAGAGCCCTGGGCCTAGAACTGTGGGTGTAAGAGCAGGCAGCCTGGGATCATGGGAGAGTACTTTGCATGGGGATGGGAGGCCTGGGCTCCAGCCCTGGTCCTGCCCACCCCAGGCTGAGGGTGTGGACAAATTAGAGCCCACTGAGTCTCGCTGCTGCTATCTGTAAATTGAAGAGTTGGACTGGATGATAGTTAGGCAACCTCTAGTTCGAAATTATATTTGTTTTCCAGAGAGAACTGCAAGCAAGTCTTAGCTCTAGGAAGAACCAAGTCAAAGTCAAGCAAATACATTAAAGTCAGAGAATTCAGAAAATTGATGGATAGTGAAGCAGTGTTTAACCTTACACTTTAACTGCTTAAAATACCTGCAAATAGGCCAAGACAAAGCGCATTTAAAGGAGAGTGATCACAGCCAAGGAAATAAAAGTGATCCACTTTACTATATAGTAGCAGTAACAAAAATAAAAGTTGTTTTACATGATAATATTTTGGTTTATCTAGTTAGTTTAGATAAGTGTGTTAGCTCCCATTTCTTGGTGTAATTGTGTAAATGCTTCTGATGGGAAAAGTTTTGAATAACCATTATGAATGTAATAAAGTACAGGGCCTGACACTTAGTAAGTGCCCAATAAATACCTATTGAATGAATAAGTACTTGAAAACTCACTCAGCATTGATTGGGAGTAGGGAGGGTGATTCGTTGCGTATTATTTGTTTTTCCAAATCCTGTTTTCTAACACAAATGATTCTATAGCTTTCGTGGTGCTCAGGGTAGCTTCTTTCTGCAGGCGACAGCCCCCTTTGGCACCCCCTGACTTTACCATCCCTCTCACCCCTGTTGCCTTACTGTCTCCCTCTGTAAACTGGGAAGCAGTTCTAATGCATGTTTTGGTGTCAGTTTCCTTTATTTCTGCTAAGGTGGAATTAAAAAGTCCTCTGTTCTTCCACTTATCATCTCTGTATAGTTTCATAATGCTGCTAGAGCAGATTACTGCAAATTTAGTGACGTAAAACAACAAATTTCATCTACCATTTTGGAGACCAGAAGTCAAGTCCAAAAGGAGTCCCAGGTTACCAGGGTGTTGGCAGGGCTGGCTCCCCTTCAAGGGCTAAGGGAGAATCTATACCTTCATCTTGTCAGCTTCTGGGAACTCCTGTATTCCTTGGTTTGTGGCCCCTTTCTCCATCTTCAGAGTGTGTCACTCTAATTTCTGCTCACCCTGCCTTCTCCTCTTCTGCAGTCAAGTCTTCCTCTGCTTCCTCTTATAAAGAAGTTGTAATTACATTAACTGTCTCCCCAGAACATCCAGAATCTCTTCTCAAGTCATTAACTTAATCACATCTTCAGAGTCCATTGTGCCCATATAAGGTAACATTCATAAGTTCCAGAAATTAGGATATAAGTATCTTTGGACAGGAGGGGACATTATTCAGCCTACCGTATATTCCTTCACTCTTCCCATCCTGAACTTTTTCCTTTTCTATTTACTACCAACTATTTGCTGTTGTAGGAACACACACACACACACACACACACACACACACACACACACACACACACACACCTGTGTTTGTGTGCAGTTATTGCATCTATCTAGAGAAATCTTAGTTTCCTCTAAAAACAACCCATTTCTGGATTGCTATACCAGGTACTCCAGCCAACAAAGCAGGACTGCTCATTACCTGATTAAGAGATGAGGTATAGTACAAAGAAGAACATAAAGAGAACCTAAATTCAGAGACACTGTTTTGTTGACAAATCTCCAACTCCTAATTGGGCCAAACCCTACCTGTTAGCTGAATCAATACAGTCCTGCCCAAACTACCTTCCAGTTTATGAATTTACTCTTTGACTATTTCTAATTTATTATTAAATTTGCCTATTGAAGCTTTTCCCCATTAATGAGATATAATTCATGTACTATAAAATTGACCATTTTAAATTGTAAAATTCAATGGTATTTAGTATATTCAGAGTCATATAACCATCACTACTAATTCCAAAATATTTTTATTACCTTGAAAAGAAACTCTTTACCTGTCATTAGTTGTTGCTGTTTAATCTCACCTTCCCCCTAGGGAACCATGAATCTACTTTCTGTCTCTATGGAAAATTGCTTATTCTGGGCACATTATAAAAATGGCATCACATAATATACATATGACATTAGTGTTGCTGTGAACATCCAAGTACAAGTTTTGAGTGGAGAAATGTTTTCATTTTTCTTGGGTATATACATGGATCACAGGGTAACTCTATCTTTAACTTTTTGAGGAAATGTCAAAGTGTTTTGCAAAGTAGCTGGGCCCTTTTACAATCCCACAGGTTCCAATTTCTTGATGTCCTTGCCAAACTTTATTGTCTAACTTTTTTATTATAACTATCCTACTAGGTATGAGTGGTGTCTCATTGTGGATTTAATTTACATTTCCCTACTAATTAATAATGTTGAGCATCTTTCAAAGCCTTTATTCATTTTTAAAGTGGGTTATTTATCCTTTATTTTCTTATTGAATTGGAAAAATTCTTTATGTATTATGGGTACTAGTCCCTTATCAGATGTATAAAATTTTTCTCCTCTTTTGTGGATTGTATTTTTACTTTCTTGATAGTGTCCTTTGAAGTAGCAAAGTTTTAAATTTTGATGAAGTCCAACTTATCTGCTTTTCTTTTGTTATTTGAACTTTTGATGTGATGTCTGTAAAACCATTGCCTAATCCAATATGTTTAAGATTTATCTTTGTTTTTTTCCTAATAATTTATAGTTTTAATGTCTACACTCAAGTCTTTGATTCATTTGAGTTAATTTTTATATATATTCTGAGGTAGTGGTCCAGTTTCATTTTCTTGAATGTGCATAAACTTCATTCTCTTGCATATGCATATCCAGTTGTCTTAGCACTATTTGTTGAAAGACTATTCTTTCTCCTTTTTAGGATAAGCTTTTCAATTTCTATGAAGGTACCAGTTGGGTTTTCATAGGAAGTGTGTTTGTTTATTAGATCACTTTTGGGGGTGTCACTATCTTAATATATTGTTTTCCAAATCCATGTACATGGATGTCTGTCCATTTATGTGTCTTTTAATTTCTTTCATTGATGATTTGTAGTTCTCAGTGTGAAATTCATACTTTGTTAAATTTATTCCTAAGTATTTTATTCTTTTTGATGCTATTATAAATGGAATTGTTTTCTTTATTTTGTTTCAGATTGTTTTTGCTACTGTATGGGAATAGAATTGATTTGTTTGTGCATGTATGTATGTGTATTATATGTATGCATGTATTCATGTATGTATATACATGTGTGTGAATGTATATGTTTATTCCTTTCTACCTTCCTTCACTCTGAATTTCTAGGTAGATTTTTTCTTCACCTGCTATCTGCTATCCTTTCATTGTTCAAACACATTTTTCAAGTCTCTTTCAGACCATTCTACTATTTTTAGCTCAAAAGGTGCAGATTTTGCCATTTGCATTGGCTCTCTCTTATGGTGGAACTTTTTTCTTGTTTAGTCTTAAGCTTTGACAATCAGAGCCTTGTTAATGGGGGTGGTTTGCCACGGGAATCCTGTGTGACTAGGAATGTGGAAAAATAGGGCAGTTTCTCATTTGCCTCAGCCAGTGCCCCATGGTTGTCATTGTTTCTGGACATTTTTATATTATTTTCTTGGCCTGGGGACCTGACACTTCATGGATGTCATGTATTTGGATGTCACGTATTTTGATGTCACAGCTCCGTGTGGGAGCAGACTTGAGATTTTTCTTTGATATTGGCAAGGTTTTTAAAAATGCACTTACTTACCTTGTTTTTTTACCTCATCCCCAAAAGCTTCCTTGCAAAGCTTGGGGAGGGTGGCGGGAATGAGTATTTCCTAGACTTTGTTTTACCGAGGGGAAACCCTTAGTGACTGCCGCATAAAGCGGCCAGCTCAGCTCTGGCTAGCCAGTTTCATAGACCCTCTGGGCTGCATGCCCCTTGCTTCTCTGTGGGTCACCAGAATCTCAGCACCTGGCTGGTAAGGCTGTATCATGTTCTCATCGCCTTCCGAGTCTTTGAAGCTTTTATCCTCTTTGTTGACTTTGAGTTCTGTCTTCTGTTCTGGCCCAGGGATGTATTTCTCATGATTTTGACTTTTTCTTTGTGTAAAAAAAGTTGTTAGTTATATCTTATTCAGGTTTTCCTTGTATTTGAAACAGGCAGACTCCTTCTTTGTCTTCTTAGCTCACCATATTGACTAGAAACTTTATCACCATGATCTGATTATAGGATTTTAAGACCTTTGAATCACCAGATTACAAACTTCTACAAAACTTTAAACCTAAGTAAGTGTTAAGTAAATATTAATTCAGGGGATGGGTGTCCTGTAGATCTTTCTACTGGTATACCTTGTACCTGAGTGCAGTTTTGTGGTGTCATGAAGGACAGTCTAATCAATAGCCACCTAATCATTTGTAGAACACCACTTTCTGTGCATGACTCAGAATTAATAAATTCGGCTCTAGATTTTTTCCATGACATGTGAACCCAAGCTGTGAAGTTGGTTATCTGAGGTCTGTCTACTACCAATGATTTAGATACGCACAAAATAGAGCTTGTTTTCATGTCCCGTAAGTAAAGTTGTATCTAGTAAATAAGGTTGTATTACTGTGATGTTAATAGTAATAAATAAAGGTAGCTTCTATGCATTTATCTTTCTCTGGAGAGAGAAATTAAAGGTCAGCAGCCCAAATTAAAATATCTTCTTGGTAAATTTTTGCTTTTTTTTTTAAAAATCCCTCCATATCAGCTTCTTTGGAGGTAGAGATTCAAAACTGTATTTAGTTGTAATGAAAAAGTCTTCTTCATGTGGATGCCCTGGGTGTAGCACTTTCCCTGCAGTAACAAAAAGACAGTGCAGAGCTAAGAGGCCCTAAGTTCACGTGTTCAGTTGTAGGAATTGACACTGTGGAAGGAAGCCTGCTTGGTATTGGCTTTTGTTGTGGAATGAGAATAGAAAACATGGCAGAACAGTCTTTGGAGGGCACTAAGTGTGACTTCCTTTTTCTCTTTCTGTAGACCAACTTTCTTTTTTTTTTAAAATTTTTTATTAAGGTATGATTGATATACACTCTTATGAAGTTTTCACATGAAAAAACAATGCGGTTACTACACTTACCCATATTACCAAGTCCCCACCCATACCCCAATGCAGTCACTGTCCATTGGTGCAGCAAGTTGCCACAGACCCACTATGTCCCCTCTATGTGCTACACTGTTCTCCCCGTGATCCCCCACACCATGTGTACTAAACATAATACCCCTCAGTCCCCTTCTCCCTCCCTCCCCACCCACCCTCCAGCACCCCTCCCCTTTGGTAACCACTAGTTCATTCTTGGAGTCTCTGAGTCTGCTGCCATTTTGTTCCTTCAGTTTTGCTTCATTGTTATACTCCACAAATGAGGGAAATCATTTGGCATTTGTCTTTCTCCGCCTGGCTTATTTCACTGAGCATAATGTCCTCCAGCTCCATCCATGTTGTTGCAAATGGTAGGATGTTTCTTTCTTATGGCTGAATACTATTCCATTGCATATATGTACCACATCTTCTTTATCAACTCATCTACTGATGGACACTTAGGTTGCTTCCATATCTTGGCTATTGTAAATAGTGCTACGATAAACATAGGGGTGCATATGTCTTTTTTAATCTGAGTCGTATTCTTTGGGTATATTCCAAGGAGTGGGATTCCTAGGTCAAATGGTATTTCTATTTTTAGTTTTTTGAGGAACCTCCATATTGCTTTCCACAATGGTTGAACTAGCTTACATTCCCACCAGCAGTGTAGGAGGGTTCCCCTTTCTCCACATCCTCGCCAGCATTTGTTGTTCTTAGTCTTTTTGATGCTGGCCATCCTTACTGGTGTGAGGTGATATCTCATTGTGGTTTTAATTTGCATTTCCCTGATGATTAGTGATGAGGAGCATTTTTTCATGTGTCTGTTGGCCATCTGAATTTCTTCTTTGGAGAACTGTCTCTTCATATCCTCTGCCCATTTGTTAATAAGGTTATTTGCTTTTTGGGTGTTGAGGTGTGTAAGTTCTTTATATATTTTGGATGTTAAACCCTTGTTGTATGTGTCATTTACAAATATATTCTCCCATACTGTAGGATGCCTTTTTGTTTTATTGATGATGTGCTTTGCTGTACAAAAACTTTTTAGTTTGATGTAGTCCCATGAGTTTATTTTTGCTTTTGTTTCCCTTTCTTGAGGAGATAGGTTCTGGAAGAAGTTGCTCATGCTTATATTCAGAAGATGTTTGCCTATGTTGCATAGACTAGCTTTCTTATTTCAAGGAAACTTGTTTATAGAATGTGTTACTTGCAGACCACATGCCAAGCATTTTTGGGATATCAACTGCAGGGACTTCCAAGGATCCTTTTCCCCATATTCCCTGATGGGTGGTGGGGATGGATTAACCCTCTGTATGTGTGGACAGGCTTTGACTCAGAGAGCTGAGAAGAACATGTTGTCCTTAGAGTGGGCTTGGTCGTAGCACTTGCTGCTAAAGCAGTAGCTGGGAGGAAATGCCCCAGCCAAATTTAGGGAGCCTAAGAACCATCTCCTGGGAGCAGCCTCTGGACAGGAAAGAAAAGAAATATGCAACTTTATAAGGCAATTTTGAAACCAAAGCAAATATAGTTTTTTTTCCCCAGGTTCCCTGTACAGTTGTTCATTTGTGCAAACCTGAGATTGTTCTTAGGGGATATGAACTGTCATGACCTGAATGAAAGCCACAAAAATCCTTGCAAAATGAAACTGGTAGAAGTTTGAAAGGAATGACTTGGCATACTTCAGAGTCACAAGATAGGTCAATTTCTTGTTAGCCTTTCTACCTTCTTGATCTTTCTTTTATGAGGGTGTGTGTGTATGCATTTATGCATGTATATGTGTGTGTATATATAGAGATAGTATATATGTACAAATAGTTAATAGCAAGCATTATTGAATATTCTATAGAGAATGCTTGGTTAAAGGTTTATCCAGACTTCTTAGTTATTCTCTCTCTTAGTTTTTATGGAAAATATGTACATCTATGGGATTGCTTTTGTTTCTCCTTTGAATTCTTATTAGTGTTCAAGTATGGGAAAAGTTGATACCATGTTCCAGGGTACAAGAAAATTTCCCAAAGAGCTTAATTTACATATTGTTTATCTGGAACTTGATACCAATAGATTCAACATGACTTGGTTAAATCATGCATACCTACTACCATCCTATCCTTATGACTGGGGCTTGGTTAGGGGTAAAAAGGATTTTCTATTGTTTTTAAATGTCAGGAGATAGAAGTTTTTTGTTTTTGAAATCACTGTTCCTCACACTGAAAGGTCCAATTTCAACAAGGCTGAAAAGAACCTTCCCCTTCCTCTGGTTGAGGGACAGGGTGGAGTTCAGGCGAGAGAGGTGATTAGAGCCAATCAGTAGATGGGTCGATACTGGACCTGCTACTACTCAGAATGTCGTGCTGACTTCTGGGGAGGACGGAGAAGAGTTCCATATTGTCCTCAGAGAGTTTATGTTTACGTATTTAGACATGACCAAAACAGTAATTCTGTCAATTAGAATCAAACTATATGGTGTAGCAGTTTAGAAGAGAGAAAGACCAGTAATGGTATGTGTCATCCATGAAGTTCAAGGACCAAAAAACAAATTTTGAGAGCATCTTCCTCCAAAAGGACACAAAGGTCTGGAAATAGGTATAATTTAGATCACGTAGCTGTAGTTGGCAAAGTGGCTCTGGGATTGCAAATGGTTTGAAGTGCACATGCAAGGGGATATCATGGGGGGGGTGCTGTTGAAATGGGGTAATGTGGGGAGGATCCAGGGAAGTGCACATCCAGATGAGAACAAAGAGCACACTCATGATGATAAGCTATTTATATTATTAATGACTAACACTTACATAACCAGACACTATTCTAAGCACATCATGTGTATTCTTTGAACCTTCCCAACAACTGTGTGACAGAGGTGCTAGTGTATCTCTCAGTTACTGATGAGGACACTGAGGACACTGAGGCACGGAGAGAAAAGTAACTTATTTACAGTAAGTGGCATAGTTTGAGATCTGAACCCAGGCTGTCTGGTTCCAGGGTCTCTGCTTTTGACCACTGTGCTGCCTGCTTTGGTAGCTGTGAGAACAGTTGAAAGGGATTACAGCAAGAGAGTTGTTGTGGGGAGAGGAATTCCAACGTCAGGTCACAGTCGGTCAGGTCATGGGGATATGATGTCTATTTGGTGGCCACACTGAAGAGTTGGTAATGTAGAGGGGAGTTAGAAGTCAAGCCTGTCCTGGAAGCAGGATGGCAAAACTAACAGTGTAGAGCCCTTCCTATGTGCTGGACTCTGGGGATAGAGCAGCAAATAAGTAGGTAATGTCGCCGCTCTTGTGGGACATCCATTCATTGCAGTGATGGAGACAGACATAGGAAAGCTGTCTAACAGAGAAGGTAATTGTGGATTATGGTTCATGCTGTGGAGGAATCATGAGTGTGACTGAGAGTAACTGGGCAGGGCCTACATCACAAAGGGTGACATGGGGAAGGTGTCCCTGAAGAAGTAAGTGATGTTTGATCTGTGATCTGAAGTATGTGGAAAGCCCAGCCACACGAAAAACTGAGGAAAGCTCATTCCAGGCTGCAAGAACAGGGACTGTTCACGGAATGGAAAGGACGCCAGGGTGCTCAGAGCATTACGGGCATGGTGGGGCCTGGCGGGAGAGGAGAAGGGAGGAGGAGGCTGGGCCAAATCAGACTTGAGGGTTTTGGAAGGGGGTTAGATTGTTTCCTAGAAGCAGTGGGAAGCCACTGAATGTTAAGTAGTTGGGCGTCGTGAGAGCTCCAGGGTGCTAAATAGATGCACCTGTTTGATCAGGCAGGAACAGGGAGATGGATGGAAGAGGAGGGCAAACAGGGTGGAAAAGTACATTTAGGATGCTTTTCCCCTATCAGGTACCTTAAAAGTCTGAATTGCAGCCAACATTATCTTTCTACCTGGACATACATGTGTGTGTATATATATATATGTATATATACATATATTTTTTATGATAGTCAGTGTTCTGGTGAACTGCATATATATATATAAAATGTAGAGAGAAAAACCAGAGTATATGAACCTAAAGATTAACCCATTTTTGTTCGTTTTTGTAGACATTGAAATTTGTAAAATAATACTTTTTGTGTAGTAGATACTTTTGATATGGAGAGCAGAAAACACCCTGGAAGTACTATAATTATCTCCTCTTTTTATTGGATGACTTTTGTATTCCCAAATGGGGACTTAAAATTGAGACACTATCAACTGCCCATCCAGGACACCCACCCATTATTGCTAACAGACCCAGCATTTAATTCAGGGTGACATGGTGATCAGACTCAGACAGTGGTTGTGATGGTCTAAGTGAGTGTACCAGCCCTGACCCTGACTTCCCAGCATTCCTTGTAGCTAGTGTGGCCATGTGGCCTAGTTCTGGCCAGTGAGATCTGAGAATAAGTCCACTGGGGTGGGCTTTCTGGGAAAGCATTTATTGTCCTGACAAAACTTGACACATGAGCCTGTCACTGCCCTTACCTGATTTTCCCTGCTTTCTGCTTTGAATGCTGATAAGATATCTGCATGCACAGCAGCCTTCATGTCACCATGAGATGATGAGCTTCATATGAAAGAAAAACCAAGAACATCACTGAGATACCTGCTCTGACATTGTTCCTATTGAACTGCCACCAAGGGTGGCCTTCCAACTACTTCCTATTTGTTGGATCCACTGTTTGTTAGGCTTTCTGATACTCACAGATGAATGTAATGTTCACTGAAGCAGACATGAAGATACAGATGGTAGAAGATTTTTTCCTGTGTGCTGTGATTGCCTCATAAATGTCCCTGGATATTCAGTATGACCTTTATTTAGCCTGTGTGAAATCTTTCCCAAAGAGGAAATTCTAACCTGTATTAAAAGCTGTTCACAGTTGTAAGTGATGAGTTGTTGACTTAGAAATGTAATTTTCAAAATGAATGAACTCTTCTGGGTGAGCTTGCTGTAGCAAGTACCATGGAGCCTTACTTCATGGCCAGTATCTTCCTTATGGCCTTTTTTATGATAGTCAGTGTTCTGGTGAACTACATTGTGTTTATTTATGGCTTTATAGGAAACTATAGCAGTACTAGGGGTAATAGCATAAATAGTCTGATTTCTTAAAAATATGAAGCTCCAATAGCCTTTATTGGATTTCAGGGTAATGGTATTATTAAATTTTCTGCTGCTTTTCAAACTTTTTATGGCTAAGTTCCACCCTGGTGATTTCAAGAAGTTCGGGGGCTGGTTCTGTACTTTTATGGAGAACAATTTATCCTGGAATTTGCTATTGCTGAAAATAGGGGTGGGGAAGTTAATCTAGATTTTCTTTTCTACTGTCTTGGACTTAATGCATTGTCTCATTCAGTGTAAATACTCAATGCATGGTTTTCCACATGGAAGATACAAATGGCTCTGTGGTGCACCATGGAGATAATATGAAGTATAAAATGAAAATCATCTTCTAAGCTATTTGGAAAATAGGGATTATAAATTATACGGTTTTCAAATTGTAAAGAGAGAGAAATTTTAGAGAGCATCTAGTAAAACCTCACTTTTTTTCATAACCTCAGAACTTGAGACCTAGAATAATTTCATTCATTTAAAAAATAAAAACACATGTGGTTACTCTCTGCACCCTCTTCATCTTTAATGAAAGATTGTTCCAAAGAAACAAGGAAACATCATCTGCACAAACCCCAGTAGCCCAAGACTTTGTAAGCCATCTATGCTGTCTGCCTCATATTGCAGGTAGGAAACTGAGTCCCAGAGAGAGGACAAAGGTTATTTCTTTGAGGTAGACCAGAAGGTGGCTTATTGAGCAGGTAGGGACAGGACCATAGCTGGTAACTTCTTTAACATCTTTAGTGCTAGCGTCGTCAGTGCCTTCCCCGGAATTCCTGATGGCACTGTATTAGGTGGGATCAGTGTTCCGGCTCGTCTTTGAGAGCTGGGGAGGGTTTGACAGGCAGTGATAAGAGGCAGGGCATCCCAGGCAGAGCACATGGTAGAAACGCATGGGCAGGAAATTTTCAGTGGGTTCTGTAAAGAATTTGGAGCCCAGACTGGTACCCCTTTGGGAGCAGGTGGTAGAGGAAGGGTTTACATGCCCACAGAGATTAAGGGCAGGTTGAAGCTAGTTCAGGCCAGTTTGTGCCAGTGCATGGAGGGTCTTGAGAGCCCACTGATGGAGTGGGGATTTTATTTGGCAGCCAGTAGGGAGCTCTGAAAATAATTATCATATTGATGATTAAGCCAACACTTACACAGAACTGTGTGCCATCTGGAGTGCTTCACACATACGTACTTGTTTAATTCCTGTAAGCCTTTGACATAGGTACACTCTTTATCTCCATTTCACAGTTGAGGAAACTGAGGCATAGAAGTTGGATGACTTACCCAAAGAGACACTCATAGGAGGTAATGGAGACAGAATTCAGACCCCAGTGGTCTGGTCCTAGAGTCCCACTTTTAATGGCCTAGAGCTATTGGTGATAAAGATGTTGGATTCTGTTAGGAAGGTGAATCTGTAGGAGCATGCATGAGGATGGAGCAAGGGCAGGTGGGGGTTCAAGAGGTGGGTTTCAGGCCTCTAGGAGAGTTACTAGAGCCCTGGCCCAGGTGGTGACAATGGAAATGCAGGGAGGAGACATCAACTGTGAGTAGCTTCTGAGCATGGCTCCGTGGTGTCAGGTCCCCAGGCTGTGGAGCCAGGGAGGGACAGGGTCAGAGATGGCTGGGATATCGCTTAGATGCTTGCCTGCCCAAATTAGGGAAGTTGAGGAGATTGGGGGGGAGGTGATGATTTATTTTTACATAGCCCTGTTTTCTCACTGTAGCCAAGTAGTGGAATGGTTCTTAACCTAGAGAGAAAAGATCCCTGTAAGCGCACCTAACAAATTCCTGAAATAATGGACCTTTGCAAGCTTACGTGTCTTACTGTGGTATTGGGCCCACAATAGGGCTAGGTGGTTTTTTAAGAAGTTTGTGACCTTCACAACTGTAGGATGGCATGTCCTCTTCCAGCTTAAGAATATTGAGTGTGCAAGGGAGGAACAACCTAAGACAGGCACAGTCGCAGGGGGGCCATCAGGTGAGAAATTGGGGATCAACAGAGGTGAGGCTTAGAACCCCACCCCCGCTTTTTGAGAGAAATCTTCTGCATCCGTGGATGTTTTGTTGCCCTTGTCTAGCTTGGATTAATACTTAGTCTATAGGCACACACCTGATCACACACATTTGCCCTCTTACAGCACTAAACTATGTTTTCTACCTTTATCTTGCATCTACCTACCACTTCAGCATTTTATTAAAAATAATAATAATAATAGCAACAATAATAATAAGGGAGAAATATGGGATTCACATATAAATCAAGTATAAAAATCAAATGAATATTCATATTTGACCTGATTGTTTATAGTTCATAATGCGTGATCAAAACCGAAAGTTTCTGTGATATGACTGCCCTTGCACTGTTCACCATGTAAGAACTTATTCACTATGTAAGAATTTGTTCACCCTGAAAGAACCTGTTCGTTATGTTTCAGAAGATTGGAGACTGTTGAGAACTAGGCTTGGGGTTGATTAATGATTGTGCATTGAGTCCCCTATACAGAATTTTATTGTTGTTAACAACCATTTGATCAATAAATATGAGAGATGCCCTCTCAAAAAAAAAAAAAAAAGAATATTGAGTGTGAGAGCAGGGGGTTGATGGGTGTGGTTCTGCTTTGGGGGGCCACCTTTGTTTCAGCTTCCCTGGCAGTGATTTTTGCCTTCCGCTTTCCTGCCTGCCCTTGTGTTTTGACGAGGAGAGCCGATTGTGGCTAGAGATAGGGGGGCCCTTGGTGTTTCTTTGTGAATGAGCATCCTGTGTTGAGAGGAACGCCCTGTTCCTGGTGGTGGTGGCCTCAGCCTGTGGGGCCAGAACTGACTGCACTTTCTTCCCTCCTGCAGCCTTTCTGGTAAAGGTAATCTGGTTGAGTACGTCTTCTCTAAAGCCTGTAACTGCAGACCCCAGGGGAAGGGCCAAGAGGAGACAGCAAGTTTTTCCAAGATCAGTAGCTGATAACCTGGGATATAATGAGTCATAAGAAATACGTATTTGTTCATTCAGATGCATTGGGGGTATATTCAGGTAAATTTGGTCTTCATCCACAGTTTCTGAAAATACTGCAGAGCCTTGAATGTGAAATGGATGTCTTGTCATGTTCATGAGAGACTTTTGGACCCCCACCCAAGGGTGGGTGGGGGCTGTAGGTTGAATCAGCCAATGGCCAGTGATTAGTCAATCATGACCATGCAATGAAGCCCTCACAAAAACCCGTGAGAAGAGCATATCTGTCTCTTGCATTCTGCTTCTCTGTTAGAGAGAGCTTCCACACTTGGGGCACCAGAAAGCTTCCACATGCTACTGAGCCAGGCCCCAAGCTCCATGAGGATAAAAGCTCCTTATTTAGGGCCTTGCGCTACATACCTCTTCATCTGGTTGTTCACTTGTATCCTTTATTAAACTGGCAAACGTTAACTGTTTTCCTGAGTTGTGTGAGCCACTCTAGAAAATTGATTGAGACTAATGGGGAGGTTGTGGGAAACTCCAATCTGTAGCTGGTAGGTCAGAAGCACAGGTAACTGCCTGGGGCTTGCAGCTGGCATCTGGAGTTGGGGGTGGAGGACAGTCTGGTAGGATGGAACCCTTAACCTGGGGAATCTGGTGCTGTCAGCACACCCTGCTAGTGTTTGGAATTGCTTGGCATTGTGCATGGGAAGACCCCCTCCCATGCACACATGCATTAGAATCCGAAAGAAGTTATACTGCTCTATTGCTGTGTATAAAAATACATACCGTTGTGGAAAACTACATCCTGAAGTGGATGACAGAGCATAGAGATTACTATTTGGGATTATGTTGCATTATCATTTCTGCAGCCTGGGACTTTCTTCTCCCTCTCTTTTTCTTTCTTTGTTCCCTCCCTTTCTCTCCATCCCTCCTTTTTTTTTCCCCCCTTATCAGAGGAGTTGCTAATTGTGCATGCTCAGTAAATGTGGTAGCACCTATTTTTATCTCTGATTATAGTTTTCCATCTTGATTTCTCAAAGAAAGGTAGCACTGGCAAGGCACATAAGCAGTGGTTACATGTGGAATTTCTATAGCCATTCACCACTGTGGATATGGCTACATGGGGAAATGAAGGAACCTGGAACATTTCGGTGTCCTTGTTCTCAAGCCACCCTGAAAGACCATATGTGTAGGCTGGTTCCAGTTCCAGTTCAGGCACTAGCAGAATGTCTGGACATGAGTTCTCTGACCGTGCACCTGTGAAATGGGGATGGTGATACTTAGTTCAAAGGGGTATTGTAACACACACATGAGACAACGTGTCTGAAAGAATAGTGAGCACTTTCTTATCTCCCTGTTCTCATCTAATTAAAAATTGCTGAATCGTACCTTAGAATGATCCTAGAAATACTAAAGGAAGAAAGGGGAATCTAAATATGGTGTTAAATTACTTTGTTGCTCTGGGAGGAGGGCCCCACCTGGGGCAAGTTCCCTATGAATTCAGTGAGACTGAATAAAGGCAGGGGCAAGAAGTTAAAAGGGATTCATCCCATGTTTATTCTCCTGGCAGTCACCTGGCCAAGTACAAGCTGCTGGATCTGACGCTGCCCCCTCCTGCTCCCCGGCTCTGGCTTAATCCTCTCCTAACACCAGGGCTCCACAGCTTCCCTCTACCAGCCACCGTTCTCTCCTAGTTCTCCCTCTAGACTTCTCTTTTCCGCTTTCCAAGATCCCTGCTCTCCTGGCTTGCGCAACTCTCCGCCCACTCTCATGGCACTCTACTTCCCCACCCCAGCACCGGGAGGAACTCTGTGGGTGGGTCTCTGGTGACTGGCAGATGCCTAACTAGTTAGGCACCAGGAATTGAGGAAAGGAGAGAATGGGTGTTTCCTCTCCACCCCCCTCTGAGCCAGTACTCCTGTGACTGACCAGCCGCTTTGTCCCTGGTGAAGATTCCACAGATGTGCAAACAGGCTGTCTTATGTATATATACATGCAGTGGGCTCTGTTATGATCAGGCAGGAATCCTGGTCAGAAATATCCATTTTCTCCACATGCTTTATGTATGTTTATTACAACGTGAAGATAAATATTCTTTTTATTTTTTAGATGAAAGACTGAAGTTCAGAGGGGTTGAAAATAAAAGAAGCAACACTAACCTGCTAGATGTGTGACCTTGGGCAGTTATTTAGTATCTCATTGCCTGTTAACCCATCTATAAAATGGAGATAATAATAGTTATCTTTTCACAGGGTAGTTATAAGGATTGAAATGACTAATATGTAATTAGTCTTAAGGCAGTGCCTGGTAAATAGTCAATGTGATGTAAGTATTCAAAATTATTATCATTAAGAAATTGCCAAATGTCTTCTAAGCCACTATAGGGTGAAGTCAGGATTGATTCATATGCAGAATGTGTTGAAATGGGATTTAACTGTAATTTTTGAAATGTAAAGTGGATTTGGTTTTCATGAAGAGGGATTAGGGAAGTGATATTAGAAGCAACAGGAGAAGTCCAAAGGAGAGAGGAAAAAGGATTTGAAGATGGGGAGATTAGGAGCTATGCAAAGATAATTGGGTAGCAGGTCAGAAGGAAAGCTCTGTGTTGCTTTTGTGATGTGGCTGAAGAGACACCGTTTCCTAGTTGTCTGGTTATGACACTCACTTTCTCTGGGAACCAGTGGGTGAGGACTCGATAAAATCTGCCAATGGGATCTTTGGGGGTTCTGTTTCACCAGCCCCACCCCTCTTTTCACTTCCTGGAAGGGACAGTAGAGTTGCCTATTAAACTAAGAATTCTGGAATCAGGAGACCAGGTTTGGAGCCTGGGCCCTGGTGCTTATTAGCTGTCTTCCAAGCTTTTCAGCCTTGCTAGAGCTCCCTGTTCTTTATAAATTGAGGAGAGTAATGGTGCCCACTTCCTAGGGCTGTGAGACCTGAGAGAGATGTGTACACTGTTTATATCTAGCCCAGAGGAAGCTCTCAACAATAGCTACTTAATGTTAGCCAGGGCTGAATATTTCCCCTGGGCCTCTGTTAGACATTCAAGCTTGGTAAGCACGCCATACATGGTGACATTTTGGGACAGTGCCCTTTCTGGATGAATTCCAGCCAAGACCATACAAGACCCTGGGCTCCTGTCACTGTCTCAGTCAAGAGTCTGTTACGGAATCTGGAGTTGCTTTTGAGGCATGCTTTATCTGCCTTTTCTTTATCTCAAAAAAGTATCTTAGAGCCTAGAGGAGAACAGAAATGGACTTGGTCTCTTCTTCTATTGGGTTCAAAACACCTGGACCCTCATTTCTCTTCCCCTGATTATTAATTCACAACAATACTGAGCAATGAGTCATATCTAGCAATCAAGCAAAATTCCATTATAAACTAACAGTTTTGCACTTACAGTCTTTGTTACAAAGAATTTTTTCTCAGAGTCTCATTTTTTTCTCTCTACCAAGATAGGGTAAGGGAATGAATAGTGGGTTTCTGTAAGGAAAATTAACAGGTGGCAAAGTGAACTAGGTTCCTCAGATTCACAGATCAAGAAGTCTAGTCCCATGTATCCTACTCCCATTTCCAGGCTTCTTTCAGCAAAGCCATGTTACCCCCCAGCCTTCCTTCTTGCCTCTTGTTAATAGGGCTGCCAGGGTGTTCCACGCTGTCCAGGAGGCAGTTGTCTTTGGAAAGGTTTCCTTTTCTCACATAGGTGTTACAAATGACCTGTGTCAGCTCTGTGGGGAAACGTGAAATCCTTTCTTTAAAAACTCTTGCAATCTACTTCAGATGAAATCATTTTCCTTGGCCAATTTAACAAGATCCTTACTCTTTCGTTTCCTTTAATTATCTTGTTTAAAAAAAAAAAAAAGAACGAACCAGAGAAGACCATCTGCTTTATGAGGCAGTTCATCTCTTATGTTTTCTCTAATGGATATGTGAAGGCCCAGTTAAGCAAATTAAGACTTCATCTCACTCTTGTTTGGGGTTGTTCTGTTTGGTGATTTTGTGTCACTGCCATCGGCATTTCTCAGTTGTATATTTGAGGTGTCTTGGGGTGTAGATTCTATGAAAAGATGTTGTCTTTTTTCCGTGAATTGCAGGCACTGTGAGCCATTTTCCATATAGTGCCAAACTATCACAACAGGGCTCTTTGCTTTTTTAATCCCTTCCTCTCACCATGAGGAGTCCCATTAACATGTTTTCTGAGCTACAGAGTAAAATCTGTCAAATATAGCATGAAAAGCAGATGGATGGTTGTTGTCTTCCTTTACACAATCTCTAAACCTAGACCTCCTCAGTAAAGCTCAGCCATGTCACCTTTAACCCTGAGCCTTCATCTGTGAATAGAAGACATGTGCAGTGAGGGGGCTGGGGGCACGACTTCTTCCTTCCTTCCTGATACGTGGTATGCATATGTATAGCTTCATGTATAAATTTTATTTCTTTAAAGTTGAAAATAACTCTTTTGTTCTGAGTATGAAAATGCTTCATACTCATTTTAGAATAACTTATACTCATCAGCAGCATATAGAAGATAAGAAGACATTTTTCTAGATTCTGCCAACCAGATATTACTGCTGTTAATATTTTGGTGGACTTTTCTTTTCGTTGCTTTATGAACTATTTATTGAATGTCACATCAATATATTCATGTAATAGGTACTAGGAATATGTGGTCCGTGCCCTCATGGAGCTTTCCAAAAATGATAGATATTAAAATAAACTATATAAGTTATATATATATTTTCTTCAGATGTATGTTGTTTTTCATGTCTTACATAATTTTTTAGATATCTGTTACCTCTTTTGAGATAGTGTATTGTGTTTTAACTATATAGTACTTATCTTTGTGGCATATCTTTATCGTTTGTGAAGATACCAATCTGTTCCTTATCCTTTTTTAAAATAGTAAGTTCATATGGGATTTAATCTTCCTAGTGCTATATACTTACATGAAATTTTCTTTTTTTATAAAACTATAGAACACTAAAAAAATTAAATCCCATACAAATTTGCTATTAAAAGAACAGAGTAATGTCCTTATAAGACAATAAAAACATGCCAAGCAGACATGCTTAGAAAGAATTAAAACTGTATTATACTATTTCAAAAGAAAGTAAATAAGATTATTAAAAAATTATACAAGACATGAAAAAACAACATCTGTCTGATTTTGAAAAATCTGAGAAACAAGATAACAGAACTCAAGAAAGAATTATAAATTAAAAAAATAATTTTGGAAATAAACTCTAAATTAGATGGAACATAAAATCAAACACCACTAATAATATTGCTTTAAGAAAGAGGATGATGGAAAGGAGGGAAAAGTTAAAAATTAAAAGGAAATGAAGAAAGAAATCAAATTTGGGAAAGGTGACAAATATTACAGACAGGCAAAGAAGATCATAAACATTACAAATAATGTATTTCAAGAAATTTTCCTGAAAAAAAAAGACTTGAAACTACATTTTAAAATAGAAAATTATTTATTGTTAGAGTATTAATCTAGAAAAACCAATGCGAAAACATTCTACTAAAATTACTGGATTAAAAAAGAAGAAAATTCATTTGAACATCTAGACAAAAAAGAGATAAACAGCAATAAGAGAACTCAATTATTCTCAGATTTTTTGACAGAAACACTTTATGCCAGAAAAAAATGGAATAACATATTTAAGATACTCAAAGAAAAAAAATGTGAGCCTATATAAGTCTAGTAAAATTGACTTTCAAGTATAAAGAACACCCACTGTTATTAACATGCAAGAAAGCCAGGGGAGGAAATACTGTTCCTAAGAGCTTTCCTGAGAAAACTCCTGCAGAGTGAACTTTACCTCTTACTACATTGATGGATAGTGACTGCAATGGGGTGGGGGCGGGGGGACTTGATAATATGGGTGAATGTTATAACCACAACTTTGCTCATGTGAAACCTTCATAAGATTGTATATCAATGATATGTTAATAATAATAATAAAAAAGAAAAGAGTGATGAGCTTTAAACAACAAAAATAAAAGTGAGGAGAAAAGATGAGCCTGGAACATCTCAAGATAATAGCTAGCAAGGAAGCTATCAGAGATTATTAGGGCATATGAAAATAACTCAGGAGCCAACTTAAAGAGGTTCCTGCTAGCCAAAAATGGGACAGTTTGAGCTTCAAAGTAAGAATTCCGTATATGTTTAAATCTATAAAGTTTGATGATATGAAAAAAAAATTATTGGTTACTACCTGAGGTTAGTGGAAAACCAACTCTTGAAAGTAGTCAGGAAAACAAGTATTTACCCTGCCTTTCTGATATGAGCTGATCACTGGATAACCAGGTAGTAGGTGATAGGAGGCACATTCAAAATTTTCCACCCAATAAATGAAAATGAAGTAAGAGAATTAGAATATCATCATTTTGCAACTCCCATTGCTTTAATGGACCCGGGCATTGAGCAACAATGGCTGACATTAGATACCAGTGAAAACCAAATATGTGCTTCCTGATGAAAGATCATGCCACCAAATGGGCAGAATCTCAATTTCTTCAAGCCTCAGAGTCCAGCTGCCAATTTGCAGGGAACTGCATATGATGGAGGAACATGTTTACCTGCACCCTGAGTCCACAGTCAGCAAACTCCAGATGGTGGAGACACCCACAGCTCAAATGGCCCAGATTCTTTAATGAATAAATGGGAAGATAATGAAAAGGATGAGGGGTGGGGTGGGGTATAGATTAAATGTACCTTAGAAGAGGTATGAAATTTTGAAAAATAGGTAAGTATGAACTCTATTGACTGGGGTTGTATACTTGGGTAATAAAATCATAAAGAAACAGAAGGGATTACTGTAAGTTCAAGATGATTTGTTTACTTTTGAAGGAAAGGAAGAAGTTCATGGAGGGCCTTCCAGGGTAGCTAGAGAAGTGTGTTTCTTGATCTGACTGGTAGTTATAGAGTGTTTTCTCTATAATTAGGAATAAGGTATTTGTTTGTGTGATTTTTTAAATCTATGTTTTATTTTACTATGAATTTTTAAACATTTATAAAAGGATGACACTATATGTGCTGCCTTTATTCCAACTTTTTATTAGGATAATCTTCAAACATACAGAAAAGTTGAAAGGATGGAATGTCAGTGTACTCACCACACTGTTTTATAGCTTGTTTTTTCATTCCATAATATTTAGTAGAGGTCTTTCTATGTAACTAAATACAGAGAAACATACTTTAAATGACTTTTAAATGATGCATAATATTCTATTGTGTAGATGTGATACTTTATTTAATCAGTTTCCTATTGATGGACATCTAACTTGTTTCTGATTTTGTTCCAGTAGAAATAATGCTGCTTATATGTCCTTATGACAGATTCCTAAAACTTGCTATCAAAGAGTATTCTGATGTGCAAAGCATAAATGATTGCGTATTGTGAATGAACAATAATATAGTAAAGACCTATGATGCAGCTTGTATTGATCAAGACAACCCTGTGTAACATAGGGAGGGTATAAATTCCAAGAAAAAACATTCCCCACAATGGTATTCTCATGTTAGGATTACACCTCCTCTGGATCTATTCAGGTTTAATCCCAGTGGCTCTTCTATGACCTCGTTTTGGTTGCTGTGGATATCATTAGTGTATCATGTGTTTATTGCCACTATAATGCTGCATAATGAACCACCCCAAGATTCAGTGACTTAAACAATAGCCATTAGTATCTACAGGATGGCTGAGTGATTCTTGCCATCTCTGCTGAGTTCACTCCTACACATAGAGTCAGGGGCAGGCATAGTGTGCTGGTCTTTATAGCGCCCTCACACATGTTTGAGGTCAGCTGCCTTAGACTGATCTAAGTTAGACTTAGACTTGCCTTAGACTGGCCTAAGACTGGCCAAGAGGACTTAGCTGTCCTACTGAAGGCTAACATTCTCCCAACAGGCCAGCTTGAGCATGCTCTCGTGGTCAGTAGTGCAGATCATATCTTCTTCAAGGAGCTAGAAATGAGCCATGCTCTCATGAGTGTCTGTGTCATCCCATTTGCTAACTTCCTACTGACAAAACAAGTCACATAGCTAGGCCAGAGTCTGTGGGGAGGGACAACAGAGTTACAGAGCAGAGGGCTCGGACACAGAGAGGTTATTGATTGGGGCCATTAATGCAGTCTGTCCTCCAAAGCTCGCCCAGCAGCATATTTTAAATTGGCACATCTTACAAACATGAGGCATTGCTGTTACTTCTCAATTGCAGGTATTGTGCCTTTGAGGTATGAAAAGCATTATATCAAGAATATTTTTAAAAATCAAATTTTTATATGCCATACTTCTACTCTCTTTGAAAATACAAAATACTGAAATAAAAATTTGCATATGTGTATACTTACTAAATACTCTTCATTATGTGTGCATCATAAAATTAGACACACTTTAGTTGTTTAATGGAAACTGTGTGCATTGTACTGTATAGACAACTTAAAGGATTTTCAAAGTGAGTTTGTTGTCAAGTTTTGCTTCATTTTCTGATTTTTAGGACCCACCCCAAGTGAAAGAAGATTTCACACACTTGTTCTTAATTGTACTCCACTTTGCTCTCTTAAGCTGTCAGGAAAAAGGGTACTCAAATTTTGTTTGCCAGCGGTTGAGAGCACCCCTTTTTTTAGTTTAACTGTATATCAGGATGTTGGACATAAATCTATAAGAGAATAATATTGTGGCAAGAATTGGCTTGTAAAATTAATTAATGCAGGTGATTTGAGTCAACTTCAAGAGAAAGAGGCCTGAAAAATACGGCACAGCGGTCATGAGTCTAGTGTTAGGAGGCAAATGTGTGTGAGTCATGTTACCAGCTCCATCATTTGCTTTGCTTGTGACCTTGGACATGTTACATAATCTTAATTTGTGCCTCAGTTTCCCTATCAGTGAAATTGATATAGTAATAGTACCTCTCTCATAGGGTTGTTGGAAGTGATAAATGAAATAATCCTTATAAAATGCCCACTGAGCACAACCCTGGCACATGGTAGGTGCTCAATTAATGTCGTGTAGTACTGGTATTAGAAGGAACTGTGGGTATCTGAAATAGCTGGTCCATTTTGTAGATCTGGAAATAGAGATTAAACCTTCAGGGAAAAATGTTAAAGCCTTAAAGTGAGATTGAATCAATATGAATTTGGAGATAGGTCTAATCCTGGAATGCAGTGTCTACTTTAAAAGTATTTACAAACGTATAGAACCCTGTAGATTTTCAAAAGCAAGGGTAATAACAGTGCTTGGCAGGTTATGATAGTTACTTCAGTAATGGCAAAAAGAAAGCTGTTATTCTTTTTTGCAGTTCTTAGCTCCATTCTTGGACTCAACCTATTATTTGTGAGCATTTTTACAGAGGGCAGGATAAGGCAGGGAGAGAAGACAAAGATGTAAACCACCAAAGTTTATTGAGTACTTTGGGTAGACATGCAAAGATCTCCAAGACACTGCTTTTCTTCAGAAAGTTTACAACCTCATTGAGAGAGTAAGTCATATGTGTAAGAAAAAATAAAAACAATAATAATAGCAATTGGCATTTATTGAATGCTTAATATCTGCCAGGTACTAAGTGAAGCAAGAGAGCAAACAAGCAACCTTGGACCCTCATGGTGACTGTCAGATTGATGGTAACTGCAGTCTGCAGTTGCATAAGACATACTTCAGACATTAAGTATTGGTTCAAGATCATATAGGACTTAAGTGTTGAATGCATTGAGAAGAGAAAGAACTCTGGGCTGAGGTTATAATTTTCAAAGTGTTGGGGGTGGGTGGGGATTAAAGGTGTCTAGAGCATCCCTTAGGGAGTGTGGAAGGGGGCCCACTTTTTGGGCAGGGACAAGGCCTGATAAATGTCTTGCAGTACCAGCACACCCTCCATATCAGAGAATGTCTTACCCTGCAAGTACCCTACCAATATTCATGTAGGTGAACACCATGTTTCTAATTATCTGAGCTGAAAGTTCTAAACATAAAGTATTTTTTATGGCATTAAGATACACTATATATTCCAGCAGTGGAAACTCCTCCTAATTGAAGGTAATTGTGTTCAATAATTTTTGGAATTTTCTTAGAGTTGTTATGCATTTTGAAATGTTATTGACAGCAGTACAAATCCTGTCTGCTCTGACAACACAAGACAAGCCTGTGTCAGTCTGCACTGATCGCTGTTGCACTCACAGTCATTCTGACCCGTAGATGCGAGCATCTGATGACTATTCTGGGGGACAGCTGGCAGTCAGGCCTGAGGATTTGCTTGATGAAATGAATCTCTCCCTTTATTTTTCCTTCTCTGGAGTTTGTGTGTGGAGTGTGGATAAAGTGAAGGTTCCTGTGGGCAGGATTCTCACCTGGCCCTGGTGGGCTAGCTCACTACACACGTGTGGGCAATGCGTCATTACTGACTCTACATAAAGAGCCCTGCCCAACGCTCTGTGTGACACAGTGGCAGGGCTGCAAGGCTGCGGGAGAGCAGAGCAGAGGCTGGAGTGGTGGCAGCGCCGAGGACAGAGGCCCAGAGGACAGCTGTGTGGGCAGACAGGCCCAGAGGCAGAGACTGGCTTGCTGCATGCAGACTCGCACTGAGAGGATGGGATTCTAGTGATTGACCGGCCACCATGGAAATAAAGTTCCGTATAACCCTTTCACCCCAAGAACATTCTACTGTCATTTCTTTGGTCATATTGAATCCATAGCAAACTTGCCTGGGGCTGAAACCCATTGGCAAGACAATTGGTGACATCGGCAGGGTTCGTTGGTGACCAAGGAAAAAGAACAGGCTGCCCTCATGGAGTGTTTCAGCAGGCTGTCCCTATGGACGGGGAGACACTTGAGTGTCCCCTGTGGACGTGTGGTACTGTGAAGGGGTGGAGGACTGGGGTCCACCCCAGGAGAAGGAAAATTTGTTGCTGACTGAAATGGTGTCACTATGAAGTGCTGTGGAAATAGTAAAGGCCCGAGAGGAGGCAGCATGAAAAGGAGCAGTGGCCCAAGAAGGAGTGGCCCGAGAAGGAGCAATGTGGGAGTGCAGGCTGCCAGGTGCCGTGGGGCCGGTGAAGGAAGAGGCCCGAGAAGGGGCGGCACGAGAAGCAGCAGCACGCAGGCTGCCTGGTGCCATGGGGCAGGTGAGGGATGTAGTGGAGCCGTCAGCCCCAGAAATGGGGGATTGGAGGTTTGAAGAACAGGTGGGGGTGGAGGCCCTGCTGGTGCTGGAGGCATCGGCTCCTCCTCAGTTGAGACCCCACCTGGTTGAGACCCCACCTGGTTGAGAGCTGGTGCAGAGCCAGAAGGACTCGGCAACCGCGGGTTCTTCCAGGAGAGGTGCAGCCCCCTCCTCAGGCTGTGGAGCCCCTCACGCTCTGCTTCTATCCTCAGGCTCAAGCACAAAAGGAAATAGGGTCTGCTTCTTGAAGGAAAAATTTAAAGGGCCCCGTGGGGGTCACAAGGACCCAGATGTGGGTTGGTTTGAAAAGGTGGGAGTAGACGGAAAGAAATTGGATGCCTAGAGCTGTGGCAGCAGTTGGGGCCAGAGCTGTGGTTCTGGCTGCTGAGGACGAAGCAGAAGGAAGAGGTAAAGTAACAGGATAGGGTTGTGTGTCTGCAAGACTTTCTGCTGGAGAGGCTGAGAAGGTGGGTATTGTAAAGCCCACCCATGGTCCTTTTGGTTAGCTCATTTGAGTAGAACTGGTTTGAATACAGCCAGGATGACCACTGGGTGGCAATGGATCTCCTCAGGCTTGAGGGTTGTTATAATTTGTCATAATTTTTGTTTGTGTATTGTATTATGTTATTATGGAATTTGGTTACAATGCTCCAGATTTCTCACACAGGGACCATTGCAGAAGATTGAGGGCACATAGAATTGAGAGGCGAGAATCCTGGAGGGGTGGAGTGTGGATAAAGTGAAGGTTCCTGTGGCCAGGATTCTCACCTGGCCCTGGTTGGCTAGCTTACTGCACACGGGTGGGCAGTGCATTGCTATTGACTCTATATAAAGAGCTCCACCCAGTGCTCTGGGTGACACGGTGGCACGGCTGCAAGGCTGCAGGAGAGCAGAGCAGAGGCTGGAGTGGTGGCAGTGCTGAGGACAGAGAGTGGGGTGGCTGTGCAGGCAGAGGGGCCCAGAGGCAGAGATGGCTTGCTGCATGCAGACTGGCTCTGAATGGACAGGATTCTAGTGATTGACCTGCCACTGTGGAAATAAAGTCGTGTATAACCCTTTCACCCCAAGAATGTTCCACTGTAATTTCTTTGGTAACGTTGAATCCATAGCAGACTTGCCCGGAGCTGAAACCCATTGGCAAGACAGGGTAAGTTATATGTCTATGCATTTCACTTCATGATAGTGAAGGGAACATTGTTAAACAGTTGTTACAGCAAGATAGTGTGGGATCTGGTAGGAGTGCACTAGGTTAGTTTTAGGAAAGTAGCTCTTGAAAAGTGATGAAGGATTTGAGTAAGTGGGTCTAGATCAATGGGTATTAGATTGTCAATGGCTGAAAGACCTTTATTCTCCTTGGGGCACTCCTCTGTGGTCCTGTTGGACACTTAGTTCCAATAGCATCATCAGGGGCGTATAAACATTATGGATTTCATTAAAGGGACCCTGGAAAATGCCGCTGGAAGGGAAACTGTTGTTGCTCAGTTGTTTAAGTTACATAGCTTTATGCTTTAAAAATGCCAACTGTTGTCTTAATGTGGAGCTTGTGGTGGCCTACCCTGAGTCAGGGCTTTCTTTGAACTCAGTGTGTGATTTAATGGGAACTAAGGCACCTGCTTTGAACACTGGCTTTACCTTCTCTAGCTTTACAGCTGAGGTAGCAGTTCTGCCTGGCTTTGCTTTTATGGGAAAGGTAGATAATATTTTGAGTAGTGTAAAGATGCGGAATCTCTCTGCCTTCCCTAGATCAGTGCTTCTCCAATAGAAATATAATATAAAAGAATTTATAAAGAGCCACATATGTAATTTACTTTTTTTTAGTACCCATATTAAAAAAAGAAAAAAGTAATAGGTGAAATTGATATTAATAAGTTTTATTTAACTGGCTGTATCCAAAATGTTATCATTTCCACATGTAATCAATATTTAAAAATTTTTAATGAAATATTTTATATTTTTTTCATGCTCAGTCTTCAGGCTCATGGTATGTTTTACACCTATACCTCTCAACTTGAGTGCAGGATTTTCACTGGAAATATTAAACTTTATATAGATTCATAAAATTTATGGTTTGAAAAAGTACATCCACCTACCCAAGAAGTTCCAAACATACTGAAGTGTTTCCTAAAAAGAGTCAAATATCTGCTTATAAATTTGTTTAAATTAAATTTAATTAAATGAAATTAAAAATTCAGTGCCTTGGTTGCACTAGTCACCTTGCAAGTGTTAGTGGCTCCATGTTGCTCCTGGTGGCTACCATTTTGGACACAACTATAGATTAATCTTAAAACCATACTTAAGAGCTTTTATATTTTCTCAGGTTATTATTCATGTAGAATTAGTTCATGCCACAAGGTCCTCAGAAACTGCTTTACTAGATTACTTTTCTTCATCCAAGTTATAAGTGCCTAGGGAAAAATAGCTCTGCATATCCCCAGGCATGAAGCCCCCTTCTTGCAGATAGTAGATATTTAATAAATGTTGTACCAAGCTGAATCGTTTTTAATCCTCAAATTGTAACTTACATTAACTTTCTCAGGGAAGTGTTTACTGACTCTCCAGTCTATCATATGTTCACCCATTACGTTTTCTCATAGAACTTGCTTATTTGCTCCAGAACATATATACTTGCACACTGTCTTGAGTAATTTTGTGGTTAGTATCCATCTCACCAACTAGTCTCTAATTTCTACTAGAGAGAGAACTGGGTTTTATTCACTTAAGTATCCCTTGCTCCTAGCATAATGCATGGTATGTGTGCAAAATTGGCTAGATAACAATAGTACAGGGCCATTTAAAATATGAAGTGATTAGCAAAGTGTCCAATTCTTAACTTGACAGAAGTTGGAGTTTGTTTTGTGTTGAGGAAGAAGGAATATTTTAAGAAGTATACACTCTAAAAAGTATGCAGTTTCTTAGTTTTTGTTTGGTCTTTTCAAGATACTCGTTTTGTATGTATGCTTTTTCTTAGCTTGCTTTCTACTTATATTCATTTTCTGGAAATAGATATCGCCTCACATCTGTCTTTGCTTATAACTTAATATATACTAAAAATAAACACTAAAAATTGGAAAACTGCATTGTGAAATACTTTTAAGGGACTGAGAAAGGTAGAGAGCAAAAGCAAAAGTGCATAGAGAAAGCATCTCTTGCTGTTTCAAGATGGTTTGAAATAAGCCCACCCTTTTAATTATAGCAGAGTAATGAGCCTTACCCACAATATGTGAAAATATAATTAAAATTGTATTGTGGGCGAGTAGACCAGGTTGTCAGGTCATTATCTGAATCACAAAGTTGGAAGTAATGCATATTAAAGGTTACTAGTTTGGAAAGGTTAGATTACAATCGAATCTTTGTAAATCCAAAGTTTCTCAATTTGAATAATGCTTTAGGAAACTGCTAGCATTTAATGTTTTATTAAAAAACTTCATGGAAGCAAAATAAGCATGCAGAAATGTGCATTATAGGGTACAGCCTGATGCATTTTCACATCCAGATCAAGAAATAGTACGCGTCCATCACAACATCCCAGAGGCTGCGTTCTTGCTTCTCCCCCTTTCCTGCCCTCCAGGGTAAACCACTATCCTGACATAGATAAGTTTTTCCTGTTTTTGTACTTTATATAAGTGGAATCATGCGGTATCTGCATTTGAATTCATATAATAGATTATTATTCTAAGTGACATTCTTGATAGCTCATTGAAAACAAGGTCTGTTTTCAGTTTTCCTTATTATGGATCTAATTTGGTAAACTGGCTAGTTTTCCATGCATCTAGTTCTTTATTATTCCATGTGCACGTGATTACATGCATGTCTTTACACACATATATGTGGTTTTAGGATTTTTGCTCAAGTTCAGTCTTGTGCTATGCATATTATTCACCTCTTAGTACTAGGGCTCAAATCTCTTTTTGTATCAGTTCATGTAATCTGCTTTTTTTCTAATGTGTATGGATGCACCCAAATTTAATGAACCAGCTGTCCACTGAAGAACAGTTAGGTTGTTACTGATCTTTGCTTTAAAAATAATAGAGTCCATGTAAATTTATCTGTAAAATAAATTATTAGAAATGGAATGGTTGAACAGTGGAGTCCATGCATTTTCAATTTGCTCAGGTGTTTTGAAATGGCCCTCCAAAGGGTTTTGCCAATTTTTCTCCCTCCAGCAAGGTTTGAAAATTCCTATTTGCAGTGTTCTTGCCTTAGATTATGTGTTATCAAGCCTGCTAATCTTTGCAGTCTGATACAGGAAAAACAGCAAGTCATTGTTATTTAAATTTGCATATTCCTTAGTTTTGAATGAGGTTGTTTTTATGTTTATTGGACATTTGCGTTTGGTTTGGGAGTTTTTCGTTTCCTCTTGCTCATTTTCCTATAAGCCTGTTCATATTTTCCTTAATAATTTCAAGGAGTTCTTTCTATATAAAGGCAATTAACCCTTTCGTGTTATCTATGTTAATTTCTTTTTTCAGTTTGTTTTTTGTCTTTACCATGTTTATAGCCATTTTTTTCCTAAATAGAAGGCTTACATTTTTATAATGTGTCAGATTTTTCCTTGTTGGTTTCTGAATTGTGTATTTTTAATGAGAAAAAGCATTGAAAATTTGAGGTAAATAGATAATTCAAGAGGACATAGAAAAAAAAGTCTCAAGAAGCGTCTGTGGGAATTGTTTAAGCAGGAATTTGAATTTCAGACAAAAGTGTTTTAGCCAACTTTGAAAAAACACAAATTTGGTCATTATCTGCCTAAATTTGTTTAACATTTTCAACAGCTTTTGGAAGAATTTTCAATGCTATGCTTTTTTTTTTTTTTTTTTAGTATTGTTATTTGGGGTTTTAATTTCTCAAATAATCCCTCTTTTCAGATTTCAAATTATAACCTATTTCCTGCACCACTGCTGACGTCCAGTGATCCATGTCAGAAGTACTTCCAGGTCAGAAATACTTTCATATGTTTCAATGTAGAGCAATTGAGTATTAAAACTGTAAAGAATGTGTGTGGTAATTGTTTTGATGTTAAATTTAGGATTTGCTGAAGTAACATGTTTTTGCTTTTCATTACTCTTCACTAATGTAATAGAAGAGTAGATCTTTAAAATAAGACAGAAGAATCCATTGGATTTAACCGTATTCATGTAATTGCATGATTCTATTAATATATTGAAAATATTAGTAGACTATAACAGGAAATTAAAACTGTCAAATTTTGCTGTCTAGCATTGCACATTATAGTCTGAGAACTGTTAAATATGAAAAAGAGGGTGCTGGTGGTGAGTCCCCATAAACAGCAGCTTAGCCATTATGGGGTTTGTCTGGAATAGAGCTCCACAATTCAGTATTCTCTCTGGATTTAGTGCTGATTGATTTTGGAACTTAAGAAAACCACCTTAACTTTACTGTATGTCCTTTTTTTTGTCATGATGGATGCTGGTCTGCACACAACGTGGTATGGGATTTAATTCTTAGCCTCACAGTAATTTAATAAGGGAAAAGCAATTGTTATATATATATAACATTTTGAGTTAAACATAGTGTGGGACTGTAAGTAGCAGGTAGATCTGGGTAGAATCCCTATTTGTTAGAACACACAGCACTCAGCACATTTTCAGTTTTTAAATAAGTAGATTTAAACCATGGACAAATAGACATTAATGTCTCTATATTCTAAAATTAAACTCATTAAATATATCCAAGACTTTTTCTCCATTATATAACACTGCATGTTACATTTCAACAGATAACTAAAATAAAACATAAACACTAAGTGTAGTAGAGGTATCTGAATGACAGAAAATATCCTTTTCATTTAAAACAGCCAAAAACAAACAATGTGGCAAAACTAAATTCACACAGGAAAACTAGAAACTTTGAGGAGATTCTTAGAGGGCATCTAATCATACTGTGATAATTTGCATCAGAGAGTAGATTTTCTTTGTAAATATGTATTTGAACAGGTATATTCATTTTGGGAAATCAAGGCAAATACATGTGTCCTTTTAAAAAATACATTTTAAATGTTGAGAATAATTCCTTTTAGGACTTCTTAGCACTTAAAATCTTCCATTATATTACAAGATAGACTCAGTATGGAAACTTTATAAAAGCAAAGCCGGCAAATATGCAAAGTGATGTGTTTTTCTCTAAATGAGCTAATCAAATAACTTCAAGAAATTTCTTTTTGTCACCATATTTTATTATGCTCATGTATTCATCCTTTCTATTGGTATTCATATTTATATGTTTAGATAACATAAGAGATAATGAAACTCTTATCTAGCATGGTTTTTTAGTAACAGCAACTACCACCAGGCATTGCTGTAAGTGTAGCACATTTTACAAGGAAAGTGGTATTCTTTTTTCAGCAGAGTATCATATTCTAGTTGCTTTTTTACTTGGAAGTTCAAGTGGCAGCTAGTGAGGGAGAGTCTGGACCAATAACCGGGATAAGGTATATTTTCAATCCTGTTCTCCAACTCTCAGGAGCTGTGAATACAGGGAGCCTTTTAAACACAAACATACCAAACTCTATATACCATATCTGCCTGAAAAATTCCTGTTGAGTCTTCAGGATTCAACCCAGGAGTCCCCTCCAAGTAGGTCTTACCCTGTGATGTAGTCAAGTAATTACCCCATTTCAAGGATTCTGTCATTGTTTAATACTTTTTCCCTTTTGGAATTCACTTGAGGACCCACTTGTCAGTTACTCAAGAAAATCCATGTCATTACCTAGAGTTCACCCACTTTTTTTCACTCAAACTAGTGTTTTCTGTCTCGATCGTTGACCGTATTCATCAGATGTGACCATAAATGTCTAGAGCTATATTTATGAAATCCATTCATCTCCAGGAGATGTTCAGGCTCTTCTAAATGATGGAAACAGCTTAAAATTGAGCAGAGAAAATACCCCAAAGCATATAGTATCTCAAGGTGACTACTTAGAAAATCTTCATTCTTATTTTGAGTATATAAGTTCTGATTGGTGTTTCCTAAATAACTGATCTCCGCATCTGCATGCCAGATTTTCCCCATCTGGAGTGCCTTTCTTGTCCTTGTCCACTGAATACTCTGTTCCGGATTCAGCTCCCCTGTTCTTTTTGTGGGAAGCCTCCTCTGAACCTCTCTCCTCATCCTTAATGCCTTCTTTTAAGGCATTCTGCTTACTCGCGCCATTGTGAGTTTGTTGAATAACCTTTCATCTCATTGCCAATTCCAAGTTCCTTAAAGAAAAATACCAGGCATGTTTCAGCTCCACTTGGGATGTTGGACAGAATGAACCCTCAGGCAGTTAAGGTGAATGGGAACGGGAAATCCTTAGGTCACACTTCAGCTGTTGAAATCACCCTTTTGTCTTTGAGCCTGGGGAAGTGCCCTGTGAATCCACTGTGTGAAGTTGCTCTCCCAGCTCTAGAAATTTCCAGGGTTCTAATCCTGTGATCTCTCTGACTCAGGGACTGAAGTTGCCTCCTAATAACCTTTGCCTCTTTTATTCAGAGAGAAGTTCTTATCATTTTTGTCACATTGAGAGTTTACTTTCATGAGTAATTTCAGGAAACTGGCTTCATTTTGCCTCTCCTTCCTAAAAGAGAAAAAAAGAATCAGGGTTTATTTCATTTCCTTAAACTTTGAGGTCTTATTCAAAAGACAACATTCCTCAGGGTAGAAATTTTGCTGTTAACTCCTCAGTGAAAATAGAATTGTGTAGAAGAAAAATAAAACTGGAGAAAATGTGAAGTTTCTTTCAACAGTGGGACGAACATTGGCCTTCCCTGGCCCATTTTGTCAATTCCCAATTTTTGAAGCCTGTTAGTGGGGCAGAGGGCGAGCAGCAGGTCATCACAGAGAGGAGTGCCCTGTCATTACTGACAAGCTTTCCCTTTGACAGAAGGTTGGAGGTCTGAAAAAAGAGAGGCAGCGAGGGCGGGCTTAACTGCAGGCTTGCGGCATGGGTTTGTATCAGGATGTCATCTGAGTTATGGGGTTACGTCTGAGCACCGGGACCTTTGTGACTCTGACATGGAGGAAAGCTTTGTTAGTGGTGGAATTGAAGTGACCCTGGCTTACCTCATTTTGTTCAGGCCTCATAAAAGGTGCTCTGTGTATTAACTAAACGTTTCTAAAAGGAGAAAGTAAGTTTAAAGTGGTTTAAGCAAAAAAAAAAGAAAAAAAAAGCTATTGGCTTCAGTACTCAAGAAGCCTGGGCTCTCACGACTCAGGCATTTCTTGCTTCGAGGGCCCCAGCAGTGTCCTTGGAGTTCACTCCTTTCTCTCCCTCTAATGGCTCAGTCGCTTGTTAGGTTCATGCTTACTCAAGTTGTCTCTTTACTGTCGGTGGTCCCTTAAAGCTCTAGTTCAAGTAAATGAGAGAAGAGAGCACCCCTCTTCTGATCATTCTGGCAAAAGTCTTAGGATTGACTCTGTGCGGGTCAGAGTTGTGACTGGCTTAGGATAGTTGTGCTACAGTTACATCCTACTCTGGTGGGGTCTGAGCCTTGTGTCCCATGAAGTAAGGGGTAGAATCATCTGGGCCTAAAACACATGGGCTGGCCTCTGTAACATAAGCTTTGTGAGAGTAGTATTTTTATTCCGTCAGGTTTGTTCATTGCTGTATCCTCAGTTAGAACCGTATTTGTTGCATAGCAGTACACAAAAAAATAACTGTTGAGTGAATGAGTGAGCATACAGAAAGGCTGATTCCTCAAGAAAAATTGTGACTGCTAATTTCTTTTTGGGTAGTAAATATGTTCTGCATTTAGATTATAGTGATGGGTGTGTTCCTTTGAATATGCTAAGCACCACTGGGTTGTACTTTAAACAGTGAACTTTATGATATTTTATATGAATTATATTTTTATATTTATGGAAATTATATTTTAATACAACTCATAAAAAATGAACAGAACATTTTTTTGAAAATACAACAAAGACGACTCTTCCTAAAAATGAACAGAACAGTCACTACCCTCAAGGAGCTTGCAGTTTAGAAGGGAGATGGATGTCTCCTTTGGGATTTATAGTTTAGTACAGAAGGGCTGAGATGGGTAGCATGTTGCATAGTTTGCCTAGAGGAGAGGCAATCTCACTGTGTACAGGAATCAGAGAAGGCCTAGAGGAGCTGGGTTTTGAAGGATTTATAGGAGCTGTCAGCAGAAAGTAGGGTGGCGTAGGAGAGATGAGCGGAAAGGACATTCCTGGGCAGAGGAAACAAACTTTATAGAGAGGCAAAGAGCTGCAAAGGGCTTGGCATCCTCGGGGAAGGGCTGTAGTATGGACAAGACGCCCAGTGACAGGAGATGTGACTGATAGGGTGGACTGAGGTTAACTGAGGAGAATTTGAAGTGCCTTGTGTCCTGAGCTGAATTTGGACAACAGCAAGCCAGTCAATGTTCTTAAGCAAGAGAGCTACATGATCAGTTTGTTTTTAGAATGAAAAAGGGCAAAATGTGTCAGTCTACAGTGGAGTTTGAGAGAGCATTGTGCTTGGGTGATCTAGAAGGAAACTTGTAAGTGATGAGGACCTGACGGCAGGCGTGGAAGAGGTGGGAAGGGGGAACTCGATTTATTGGAGAAACATTTTCAAGTAAAACTGACAGAATGTGGTAGTATGAGAAACTCCTGAAGGGCTATTCCAGGATTTCTAGCTTCGGAAACTGCAATGGTGGCAGTGCCACAAATTCTTACTTAGGGTCCAGCCCGTGTGCCCATGGATTTAACTCCTCCTCCCCCCAGTTTATAGGGAGCAGTAAACCAAGGGGCCTTTGATCCGGGATCCAGAGTGAAATCACATGAGGCAAAGGTAAATGGACTGGCTTAAATGCACCAAGTTTGGCATCTCAGTCTAGCTTCAGTGTTGGAGAAAGTAGGCTAAAATATGCCTTATGTGCAGATGAGAGAAATCAAAGGATGGAGGGAGGCAGCAGAGGAAGATACTCATTTTTTTATCCATAGAGCATTCCCTTTTCTCCATAATTTTTTACATTTATATTATTGTTTTGTTTCTGTTTCCTATTCTCCTTAATTCTCCTCTGTTCATTGTTGTAATGATGCAGGTGGTAAATATGAGGTAAAAAATGAGGAAGCAAGGACCAGAAGAAGGCCTGGAGTTGGGGGCTGGGGGTCAGCAGCGACTGGAGCAAACGTGCCGTGTGCACCTAAGCGTTTGCTGGGCCTCCAGGGCTGTTCAGATCAAAGCAGGGAATCGCTGAGCTGATAGGATTACAGCTGATGAGAAATCACATTTGCCAGAGAAGTACACCTGTCTGCTTTGGTCACAAATGACCTGTGACTCCAAATAGTTTTTTCTTCTTTAGGGAGTGATGGGTAGAATTGAGCAAGAATCTTTTCTTGAACTGACACCGAGTAGTAAAATAAATTGGTTTACACAATATATTGAAGGAATTTATTTTCGATCTTGCTTAGATGCTACATGGGATAAAAACTGAGATAGTTGACCCTAGATCACCCTTTCCCTTTCTGATATCAATAGCATTTTCAAAGAAAGGAAAAAATTATTTATTGTTGACTTAACCAATTTGATCAATCATGGTGGTTTGCTTTCAATCTTTAATGAGATTGAAATTCTTAATTTCAAAAAAGTTCTACCTAAACTTTTGATGTAAATATTTCTTGAGATGTGAATGAAATACTTGTCTTTTTCATTTTAGTCAGTGATTTATTCTAGAAACATTTACTGAACACCTTATGTGTGCTAGGCTGCTGAGTGGGTTAGGATCATAATTTGGGAGGAAACTCAAGCAGGTTAAAAATAATAATATGAATGAGGCTGTCATAGAGAGATGTTTATGAAGGTTGGGGAAGAAGGAACCCTGGAGTCTGCCTGGAGAGGCAAGAGAATATGACAGGTACCCTAAATCAGGAAGAAGTAGGAATCTGCCAGACGGGAGAGAAGGATGCTGAGAATGTGCACAAGGGAAGGGACATGACCTGTGTCATCAGAGCATTCCAGGTGCCTCTGAAATCATTCACTCAGATATACTTATCATCTTATTCTTCCAAATCTCTCACTTCCTTATTCCAGTGGTTTTCAGTCTTGGCCACACATTAGAATCACCCAAAGAATATCTCCTATCCTGACTGGACCCAGTCCCAGACTAATTAAATCATAATCTTTCAGGGTGCCTTTAGGGCTGGGGCCTAGGCTTCTGTGCATTTTAAAAGTTCCCCAAGAGACGCATGCAGTAGGGTTGAGAACATTTCCTTCTTGCTCTCATACCTGTTCCCTGACCTTTCAGAGACCTCTGAACCCTTGGTCTTTTCCTTTTCTCCAGACTCTTCAACCCCCTCCCATCTCCATTACCTGCTCTTTTCAGGTCAGAGCCCAGAATGCATTCCTCTCCTGTTCACTTCCCCACACCTGACACCTTAATCCTGTCACCCTCTCTCACTATATATATTTTTTTCTTCTTTTCCATAGGTTGCCTTTTCATTTTGTTGAAGGTTTCCTTTGCTGTGCAAAAGCTTTTTAGTTTCATATAGTCCCACTTGTTTATTTTTGCTTTTGTTGCCAAATCCAAAAATTCATTGCCAAGATCCATGTCAAGGAGTTTATCACTTGTGTTTTCTTCTAGGAGGTTTATAGTTTCAGGTCTTAACATCTTTAACCCATTTTGAGTTAATTTTTGTGTGTGGTATAAGACAGTGATGCAGTTGCATTCTTTTCCATGTACCTCTCAAGTTTCCCAGCATCATTTATTGCAGAGACTGTCCTTTCCCCAGGGTATGTCCTGAGTCCTTTGTTGTAAGTTAATTGACCACACACGTGGGGGGTTATTTCCAGGCTCCCTATTCCACCAATCTGTGTGTCTATTTTCTATGCTATCAAACTTCAGAAAATTTTTTAGGAGTCACCAGCTCTTGTGTTTCTCCCTTGTGACTGTTTATAAACTTTGTCCCTCTCCTCATGTGTACCTAGACTGCTTCCCGTCATGGGGAGACTTCATAGAGAAAATGGAGACTGTCACTTTTGCTTTTCTTTGGCTTTGTGTCACTGCAGCAGCATGTGCCTGTCCCCATCCCTGCTCCCTTTCCCTTCTGTGTGAAGTGGTGTCCTTTGTCATGGGCAAGACTCACTCCTCCACATCTGCTGTGGTCCCTCTTCTCTTCCCACTTGGATTCTGCCTCACTGGTTTGTCCCTCTTTTGTTTCCTCTTTCCCCCTCTACTGGCCTCTGCTTTTGCAGCCTGCAAACAATACAAAATGGCTAAGAGTCTCCTCCTTAAAAAAATATTCCTCTCCCGAATGCCAGATCATCCTCCAGCTGCCCTTCTCTCACTCTCTGCTTTGTTCATAGTGAGGCTCCTTAAAGGTCACTCTCTGCCCACCTGCCATTCTCCGGAAACTGATACAACCACAGCCTCTGGGGTCCTCGTGGTTGCTCAGTGCACCTGGCTCTTTTCAGTCCTTACCTCTGAATCCAGGTGGCTGGTGAAGACCCGAGCCTCATGCCCTGGGCAGAGATGTGTGGGCTGGGCTGGCACTGAGGCGGCAAGAGACAGACTTTACCCATCCCTGAGCCTCCTTTGCCCACCTTCTCCTCTCCCTGCTGTCCTGACTGCGCTGGCCTTCGGCTGGGTTCCGTGCTTTTGTCTCTGTTTGGTAAATGGCAGGGTCAGGCTTTAGCACCTGCCTAAGATGGGGCCACTTGCCTCTTTGGTGAGAGAAAACTCTTTGTCTGCCTTATTGTGCTCTTTCCCTGATGACCCCTGGTGTTTTAACTGCCCAATTTGCATAGTTCTTTAGTGCCTTTGCATCAGAATCATCACCTTCTTGGAGAATATGCTGGAAGAAAGATGCTGTTTCTACTCACCACATAAAGGAATATCTCTCTCCTCTCCTCTCCTCTCCTCTCTCTCCTCTCTCTCCTCTCTCTCCTCTCTCTTCTCTCTCTCCTCTCTCTCCTCTCTCTCCTCTCTCTCCTCTCCCTCCTCTCCCTCCTCTCTCTCCTTTCCCTCCTCTCTCTCCTCTCTCTCCTCTCTCCTCTCTCTCCTCTCTCTCTCTCTCTCTCTCTCTCTCCCCCCCCACCCCCAACCCCTCTCCCCCACTCCCACCCCCCAGCCTCAGATTTGTTTTCATGCTGCTGTTTAAGTGCTTGATCTTCTCTGCCCCAGGGTCAAGTCCACATTCTTGGAGCATGCGGTGCAGGATTCCCTGCCTGACCCCTCCTCCCTCTTTACTGCCTCTTCTCTCATTCTTGGTTTGCTCAGACTCCCCAGATGGTAATCCACCTTCTTTTACCTTCAGAGCCGCTCCAACCTGAGGTGGCAAGACCACTTACTCCTTTGTACCTCCCCTTACTCACACCCTAGTCAGTTTCTATCACTTTATTGTGTATGTTTCTTCCAGAAGGCTGAAAGCACTTGCCAGGTGGAACCTTGTAAGTCTTGGTTTCCCCCTTCCTAGCACAGTGCCTGGCAGGAAGAAAGTGCCCCGTTAATGGTGGCTGGGTGACATTGCAGACTCTTCGGGTTATGCCAGGGTAACAACCTGGGAGGCATTCCTTGTTGAATATTGTCCATGCCCTTGATGCCTGCGATATCACCTTGCTTGTAGATTGTGTCTGTGTGGCCAAAAGAATAACTCCATGCTTTCTAAAAGGCCTAGAGAAGATATAATGGGTACCTCTGTGGTGGTCAGAGACCATGGTGTATGGGGAAAGAGGATGCTGTAAGGGTAATAATTACATTGTGCTCTTACAGTATGCCAGACATTAGGTTAAATGCTCAATGAGGTGTAGATACTATTATTATCCCGGTTTTACAGCAAAGAAATGGGGTGTTTAGGTAATATCTGTTATGTCAGGGAGTTTGGACTTACTGTTAGGCTTTTTTAATCCAAAGAAAACAGAAATATTAGAAGGTTTAAATAGACACTAATACATTTTCTTTTCTTTAAAAAAGAAACACAGCCCTTCCTCTTAAACCTGAGGAATGTGTGTTTTTGTTTTGTTTTGTTTTCTTAATTAAACTGTTCTAGACCCAACTTCTTTATTCCTTCTTGTTAGTCTGTTTACTTTCTGTGTGTCTCCTCAACAAGACCATTTATATTGCTCAGACCAAATAGGGTGATACATTTGGGCCTTAACAGGCAGCCTAGTGCGGTGCTCTGTCCCTTGAATAAAAAGGGGTGAGGGTTGCTGGCATTATTGTTATGTACTATGCTAACCTCTCTGCAGGCCTTTCTCATTTTATTCCTCACAACAACTAAGTCCTCTTACTATTCCCACTTTTCCGACAAGGAAACTGAAGGTCTGGTGTCCCCCATCACTCAGCTATTAAGTAGCGTGAGCCTTGTCTCTGACCCTGAGGTCTGTGCTCTTATTTATCCTCAAGGGTACTACCTCCCACTTTCAGGAGCCTATTTTCCCACAGCTTTGGTCTTTCTAGGAATTCTTAACTATTTCATGACCCTTTTGTGTCCAAATGACTGCCTACCTGATATATTAACTCCTGGAGAGAACTGTATGCTTCGTAGGATTAACTTGGTTGCCTTGGTTATAGATTTGAACCTTTTATTTATGCTTCCAGATAACACCATCCCTTAAAATTTATGACATACTCAAACTTTGTTCATTCTTTGAGCTGTAAAAACAGATCTGTTTTGTAAGGGCTGGTCCAACTTAACCCTCCCAACCCTCTCCTTTATGATTTGATAGTTCTAGCAAAAGGCATAGGAGGACAGTGGGACCCCAAAAGCTGATGAGAACATGGCTGAAGTTAATATAAAATTACTTAAGTACTAGATCACCTAGAAATTTTGATGGTATTCTTTCTGAAAATGCTTATGGTTATTTGTAAACAAAGTAAATAAAAACTTCTCCCTTGTAACATTGCTAGAATATAATGTCTAACATCACAAAATAGCCTCATATAAATTTTTTGCTCTTCCTTTTAAAAAGCCAGCAGTTTTCTAGCTTTCTTGTAATAATGTCACTGAAAATACCCAAGAGTTTAAATATAATTTTCTCTCACATGCTTATGTTATAGATATTTGTCTCTGGGAAAACTTTATATGGGTTCAAGGTGGGCCCTTCTCATGTCACATGCTACTCCTGAGTGAGGTTGAATTATAAATTGAAACATGTTTTTTATAAAATGGTAGTAGTAGCCAAAATACTCTATAATTTTGTCCTCAAAGCATTGTTTATAAAGGAGATAAACATACTAGATTCTACCTATAGAGTGAAGCTCAAGTGCTGAGCTCAGTCGAGTAGGAATCCTTATAAATAGTAATTCTAAAGCATGGGGCCCAAGATCTAACCACTTAGCCAGCTCTGTGGGCCACATGGTCATGCTGTTATAAATGTGGACACAGCCTTGAGTGTATAGACATTGCCTAGCTGCCTAGAAGCACACAGACTCCAAGATGAATGGGTGGCTTTTTTTCTAAAATAGATAAGCCTGAGTATTTGGTGATAGAAAGAGATACCTCAAAGCCCTCGAACAGAAAATTCTTGCCTTCCTCTCCTGTGGAGTTCCCTGTTTGCCTGTGGGAGGAAGAGGGAGTTGTCAGAATACAATTCTAAGAATGTTAGGAGCTGTGCTTTGGTTCACCTGCTACTGGTATAGAAATCCCCAAGGTCCTTGTGGAGGGCAAAGGATCAGATAAGAAAGAAGTCATTCTTCATAGGTTGAGAAATGTGAAACCTTAGAAATTCTTGCAGATGAATATTATTCCCTTCTAGTCTGAGAAACCTTTCTTCCTAGCAAGAGACACATGGAATAAATCACTGATGGTGTGAACAATATTTGAGATAAATTGTGACTGTCAGATAGTTTCTTAGTTCTGCGAGGGCATGGAGACTGCAGCAGCTGAGTGTATATTTTAATTCAGTGGAATATATTCAGACTCCATGTTTGTAGCCAAGGGTTCAACGTACATTATAGGCAATAGTTTCATGTCTACTCTTGAGCAATTAAACCATTTGTCCAAAATTTCTATTTAGTAGAAGCACTAAGCCCAGGTCAAAAATGTTCTCAGAGACATTAACAAAGTCTAATGGACGTCTGATTTTTCTGGACACTTCCACCACTTCTGTGGCTGAGAAAAATTATGCTGGATGTATGGTGCATCACTGAACAGTGACCTTTCAGGTTAATTAAGGAAGTTGGAGCCTCAGAAGATTATTGAGCAACTTTTTTGTTGCCTGAGGGAACCACAGAACAGAAATGTGGCATAAATGTTTAGAAAGGAGGTGATTTTCAAGGCTGTGAAAATGAAATGAGGACCAGCTGCCAGAAGAAAGTGCTTTCATGTAAATTCTAAAGAGAGATACTTTTTTATTCTAAGTAAAATGTGGCCCCTCAGACCTGTTAGTTTTTCTAAAAATTGGCTTTTCTATATTTACATTAAGCCTTTTATTTGCTTCTACTTAATATATGAGCAAACAGTGAAGATAAAGAGGAAAATGGGTTAATTCTACAAGAATGTGTACAGTGGATGCATTAACATTTTCAATATTCTGTATAAAAATGTTTGCTCACTCTGTATGCTAAGTAGTTTAATCATGCCAGGCACCTAATGACCAGTTTTCTTGTTTTCCAGTGGACTCAGGTGTAGACACTTTGACAGTGTTTATGGCCAGCAGCGGAACTACACACGTCACGAATCGAAACAGCCCGGCCACACCACCAAATACCCTTAATCTCCGTTCCTCCCACAATGAACTGTTGAATGCTGAAATAAAACACACAGAAACAAAGAACAGCACCCCCCCCAAATGCAGGAAAAAATATGCACTAACTAACATCCAGGCAGCAATGGGCCTCTCAGATCCAGCTGCACAGCCCTTGCTGGGAAATGGCTCTGCCAACAGTAAGCTGGTGAAAAATGGGGAGAACCAGCTCCGGAAGGCTGCAGAACAAGGGCAGCAGGACCCCAACAAAAACGTCAGCCCCACTGCAGTCATCAACATAACTTCTGAGAAGTTAGAGGGTAAAGAGCCCCATCCACGGGATTCCCCGGGCTGTGAAATTTTACCCTCCCAGCCCAGGAGAACCAAGAGTTTCCTAAATTACTATGCAGACCTGGAAACCTCAGCCAGAGAACTAGAGCAGAACTTAGGCCACCAGCATGGAGTTGTGGAAGAGAAGTCTCAGCCAGACCCAGGCCCAGCCCCCACCACCGTCGGAAATGACGAGTTGCTGGTGCAGAAACCTAACAAGCCCCAATGCAGCCCTGAAGATGGCCAGGTGGCCACAGTATCATCCAGCCCAGAGACCAAGAAGGATCATCCTAAAACGGGGGCCAAAACTGATTGCGCACTCCACCGGATCCAGAACCTGGCTCCGAGCGACGAGGAGTCCAGCTGGACCACACTGTCCCAAGACAGCGCCTCACCTAGCTCCCCAGATGAAGCAGGTACCCCTGGGAAAGATGTAGACTACGTTGGCACTGTTTCTTTCAGTTATTGGTGGAATTAATCTCTAGACTTAGCAGAAAAATCCATTTGCAGGCATAGAAGAACATGAGCCTCTTGGGTTAGAATTAGGCAATTTGCATGGAAATGAGATTCCTCAGTGGTTTCATTTTGGTTCACTCTGGTAAGCATTTTTGTAAAAGAATTTGATTGTTGGTGTTAAGTACAGTAAAATACCATCTATTTGGAAATTATACTGCCAGTGCTTAGGTTAACTATTTCTATATACTGTCTAGGAATATTCGTTTTTGCTAAGCAAAAACTGAAAGAAATAGTGTGGCCAGGGGACAGGCTACAACTCGGTTAAGAGAAGCAACTATTTTAAAGTTCTCAGAAGAACTTATTTATGCTCAAGCTCATGAAAAGTTAAAAGTTTAAAGTCTGTTCATTAAAGCCATTTCCCTTTTGACCTTTCCTGGGGAACATTCTATTAGGTTGTTCAGTGATGTTTGAAAGTGAGAAAGTGCTGTTTCTTTTTAAACATATTGAGATGTTCAGGATTTGAACTAGTTTGATTGAGACTTGTGTGTGCAGTATCTGTAACATCTTGGGGTCAGTCGAGGCAAAATTGTGAAAGAAATGAGCAGGGTCCTAAAGTCAGCTATTTTTAAACTCAACTTCTGATAGCCTCCCATTATACTGTTCAGCAGATTAAAAGATGTGGAAGACTTTGCTGTATCTGAATTCAGTATAAATAAGCACTCACAAAGCTACCCACCCCCCCACCTCTCCCCTCCCTCTTTTTCAGTTGTAACCCTGGAACTGCCCTGGTGAGTCACAGGTCTATGTCAGTGTGATACAGATATAACAGATAGAGCCACCAGGGAAGGAAATTACATTTTCCTAACCTATAATGCAGAGAAATTACAAGGACTACAGATAAGGAAAAGGGAAGGAGAAAGTTAAGGCATTAACTTGTTTTAAAAAAGTGTGTTTGAAGTCCCCTCTGAAAATGCAGCTCTTTACATGACAGATCTCATCAGCTTGCTGTGGCTAGATATGGTAGGAGGGTGGTTGAGATGGGTCCATGTCATCTTATAAACGTCTGGACCTGCACATTATTGGAACCATTAAACGTCTGGACCTGCACATTATTGGAACCGTAATTATGTTTAGTAATGTCACTGAGTTTACAGCTCTGTTAATTTGTCCCTATTGAGAGAATTCCTATCCTGAATTGATGGACCCTGTCACCTTCTAGTGTTTGAATCAACATGAAGGACTCCCTGAATATCTTACATCCAAACTCTACCTCCTGTTTTCAAAACTCCCCATGAAGTCCTCACTGGCTTCTTTCTATTGTGACAGCCTTTTGGGCAGTTTTCCAGGCATGACACTTTCTAGTCTAGTTACATTTTAAATTTTACTGTACAGTGTTAAATGAACAGTAAAGTGTCCCCTGCTCCTAACTTTAGCCACCTTTCCCGATGATGACATGAGCATAATCCCATGTTTATAATAAATTTAAATTTTTATCCCAATTTTATGATAATGATATTTTTTACGAGTCTTTACCTTTTAGAGATAAATACTAATACTTCATAGTATATAACTAATACATCATATGCATAATATAATATATATTAACATAAATAATATTGTGTATGGAATTTTCTCCAAACTAATTTGGGGGGTGAGGGTAGGTGATAAAAAAAAAATTGCCCATAAGCTGATAATTGTTCCTGGTAGGTACATAAGGGTTCATTATTCTGTTCTCTCTGATTTTGTATGTTTAAATTTTTCCACATTAAAAAGCAAAAACAAGAAAAATTTGCTCATGTTAGATTGTTTAATGAATGTTTTGCTTTTTCCTCTTAAATATGTATTTTGTCAAGCAGCCAGATCAAGCAGGGCATACCATTTTTCCACCTCAGGCTTTTAAAGTATTAGGCGCGCTATTACACCTTACTCCAACTCCATGGCTTGTTTAACAACCCTCTCCCCGCTGAGGATCCAGATTATTTCTCCCCACAGCCACTTCACTAACTGAGTACTGGTGTCAGCGAGGGGCATGGAGAGCAGGAATATTCAGCTGAGCAAGGGTGCTGAGCTCCGTCTATGGGGCCTCTCCCCAGGAGACCTTTCTGGGGGTGCCCCTGTGCTCACCACCGCTTTGCCCAGGGGCTTGGCATTCCCTTCTCTTGGTTTCTCACCCATTACAGTGCTCAATACCCAACGTGAACTGGATTAGCGTTTTCTGACATGTTGAGAGGTTGCGTTCATTTTTCTCTCTTAAAAGTCAGGTTTGAAGAACTTTGAATGTTGAAGTATGACAGTGTGGTGGTAGCTTAAGTGTCGCTAAGGCAGACATTTTAAATGAAAGCTGCCTGAAAAAAAATGTGTTAGCTATGGCGCTAAAGCAGCAAGACGGAGTTTTTAAAAAACATACTAGAAGCCAAACCTGTGCTGTTCCTCAGAATGGTCGTGTTGGGATCTCTGAGCCTAGTTCAGCATGCTGCAGTGTCTCAAGATATTACCCTGAATACTATTTGGAAATTCATTTGGAATTTCCTCGTAGACAGTTGTGAACTCCTGCTGAAAAGAAACCTTTTTACTTCATGATCACACTTCAGAGTTGCAGGTAGTGACCACTGCATAAATTAGTAAAATAAACAGTTATTCAGCACTGGTATTTCTTTGGATTTCATCTTTCCAGTGAGACATACTGTTAGTGTTTACAATGATCCCAATCAGTTTAAATTAACCATGGTGTGTTTCACTTCTAATGTTAAAACAAGTGTTTATTATATGTTTTACATAGTATACACATGTTTATATATATAATAAACACAAATACAAACTGTTGAAATAAAAAAGCAAATATTTTGTAAGATACTAGTATGCAGTGCCATAGTATATATATAAAAAGTGTATATATTTCTTTGCTTATTTGCTGCATGTTAAGTAAATACTCATCACAGTGGTGTGTGTTTTATGACTAAATCGTGACACAGTTATCTTTGGATTGTAGAGTGCTTTGGGAAGCCTAGAAAAATAGACTCATTTCTACCTTAGGGGCTTCCTTTCCAAGATATAATGCTATTTACAAAATAAATTGCACTGCCTAACCCAGAGATTGACTACTTTCTATTTCCCTTTCTTTCTGAATTGCCATCTCCCGCATTTTAGTAGTCTTTTTTTTTTTTGCAAAAATCAGTGATGTATACAATATGTTGCTCCTCTTTTCCTCCTATGTAGTCTGTCCTTTGAGGGAGCTCAAAGAGGCTATTGGGGAAAAAAAGCATCTGTGAAATTACTGAGTTTCATAGGAATTTAGAAAAGTTCAAAAGAATGCCTTGTCCTAATTCTCAAAGAAAGGGTCTCATAGTTTTAGTACTTGAAAGTAAGAATGTTTAACCTATTAGGGTGTTTCCAGAGATACAGTTCCGTGGGCTTCCCAGCGAGCACAGTGGGTCAGAGAAATACAGGTTGGCCGGACTGTGTGTCATCTCTCTGTCATCACCTGTTGTTTTATGTTTGCTTCATGAAAACTCTTGAAAGACACAACTGCTTGGTGCTACTGGGTATAGGTTTAATTTGGGGCTAAACAAAATTGAAGATACAGAGTACAAAACTGGGTAGATCTTATAGAATAGCCATTTCAAAATTAGGTTCATTGCTGACGTGTCGAAAGGACATACACAGAGAAAACCAGATCTAGGTGGTATGGCAGTAGACCTAATGCTTCACTCACTTATCCCTAAGAGCACGGGTCCTGAGTTCAAATGTCAGCTTTGTGACATGTAGGCAGATCACATAGCATCTCATCTATAAGATGGGGGTGACAGGGTTTGGCCTAGGCCTGGCATGAGGATTAAATGAGAGCATCTTTGAAATGCTCTCAGAACAGTGTCTGGCATGTAGCAAGAGCTTTATAAATATGAATGCTTATTATTAGTGATCATCATTAGCAGTACAGTGGTGGAATAAAAAAGTTCACTTCTCTTTTAGTCATGAATTACCTATATTTTGGACTTCAATTTTTCTTAGGACTTTCTGTACCCTAAGGGCAGGGATGTCTTCATTTTTGTATTGTTGGTGCCTGACATATAGTAGGTAGACTTAGTAAATAAGTAATGATTTATTGAATAAAAATGGAGGTCATCTACCTATCCCAAAATGTCCCAGGTGCATTAAGTCTTGTGATGGCATATCCTAATCCATGTTTGATTTTGATATTGGGTATGTATTTTATAACTTAATTGATGACATTGCCTTATACTAGATGGGGCCGAATAACCAGTTACTGGGGAAGGCACAGTAGAATTCTGCAGGCCTACTCTGCCAGATGTTCATGCTACTTCTCATACTCAGGTAGTCATGCTGGGACTTGAACCAAGGTGTTCAGACATAGCATTCAGTGCTTTCCTACTGTGCCATAGTCTTGAAATGTGGGCATGGAGCCCCCAGAGGCTGACTACATCAGACTTCAGACTTTATCCACTTCAACTGGTTATCTTGAGTCTCTGAAAAATAGAAAATTATATATATATATATATATTTTTTAATTTTGTATTAAGGTATTATTGATATGCACTCTTATGAAGGTTTCACATGAAAAAACAATGTGGTTACTACATTCACCCATATTATCAAGTACTCTCCACATACTGCATTGCAGTCACTGTCCATCAGTGTAGTAAGATGCCACAGATTCACTGTTGGTCTTCTCTGTGCTACACTCTTTGGAAAATTATATTTTAAAGGATCTTTCCATTCCTGTAAGGAGCTGAGATTTAGCTCAAGTATCATGTCCTCTGAGAAACCTTTCTAGTCCCTCTGAGCTGTTGAAAGCCCTTTCTCTGTACCCCAAAGACATATTTCCAAGTCTCTCTTACCATGTTCCTCTCAGCAGGTTGTAACCTTATTTGAAAGTTTCTATTTAGATACCCAGCTCCATGGAAGCAGGAGCCAAGTCTCCATTATGTGTGGATATGAACCTTTTTACACAGTGTGTAACATATAGTAAGAGGCTCCATAAATGTTACCTGTTTGCTGGTTGAATAGATGTAGCTGGGTGACATGCAGGGGTGCTTACTGGGGGCTGCTGTATCAGTCCTCCTATAGACACAGAGAAGGTAAGCTCAGCTTGTACAAAACATCTTCTACAAACATTCCTTATATTTGAGTCTCTAGGTCTACAAGTCAGACAGGCCAGTGCCAGGAAAAGGGCCCTTGCTGTGTCATTTGCCTCCCTAATCTGCCTTGCGTTCCAAGTGGATCCATGTTGTTAGAGAGTTAAGACTCTTTGATGTCAGAAATCAATTGGTTTCCAGTCTTCAGGCAGCAACGCAGACCCCTTCTGCAAGCCGGATGGCTGGCGAGGTGAAAGCCAAGGCCCAGGCCTGACTATGTCATAGTGACTAACAGCCCTTCTTTCTGGCTTTTGCTAGCTTAGGTGTGTTAGAGCTTCAGATAAGTTTGTATTATTAATACTTTTAGAAACTTATTCTAAATGTTTGTCTTATGTCAAGTGGTTCTTGGTAATTTTAACCATAAATAATTTTAAGATTGCTTTCAAAGAGCCCCTACCGCCTTAAAAAAAAAATTCCAGGATATTGGAAAGGTCCAATTTTCAGCTGGCTTGCCCTGCTGAATTAATTTTAATCTTTTAAACACCCTTTAGTGATTCACTAGCCTTCCTGTCTAGTCTTCTCTGTCGAGAGTTCCGTGATGTGACAGGAGGAATTCAAGAAGACAGATGTGAGAAGTTTCTAAAATAGCTCAGACGCACTGTGTTCTGGGGTAGATGGTGTGATTTCAGAACTAGATTTTAGTACCTCGGGGGTAAGATGTATAAAAATATTTTCTATCTCACTCCATGAACTTAAGGAAGAAAAAGATTTTGCTCAATTGAGTATGCTTGAAAAGTTCTAGAAAAAAAATATATTCAGTTGATTGTTCAAGATAGTTTTTGGTTGCTCCTCTATTATGAAGTATTATACTAAGTACTTCAGGAAACAAAAAAAGTAACTACAGCTGACCTTTGAACAATGCAGGGGTTAGGGATACTGACCTCTGTGCAATCAAAAATCTGCATGTAACTTTTGACTCCCCCAAAACTTAGAGCTACTAATAGCCTACTGTTGACCAACAGCTTTACAGATAATATCACTCTTTGATTTATATTTAAATTGATTTATATTTAGTAAATATAACTAAATTATATTTATATAATATATATATATATATATATACAGTCAATTAACACATATTTTGTAAGTTACATGCATTATATACTGTATACTTACAATAAAGTAAGGTAGAAAAAGAAAATGTTTTCCAATTGTTGCAAATCTCCAAAAAATATTCCAACATATTTACTGAAAAGAATCCATGTATAAGTGGATCCTCGCAGTTCAAACCTGTGTTCAAGGGTCAGTTGTACAAAGAAATTAGTCACATCAAAAGTCTAACAGTCTGATAGCACAAGATAGTCCATATATTCAAGATGACACCAGCAGGTGGCTGTGAGAGGCTTGAGTGTGGTAGAGTTGCTCAGAGGAGGAAGAAACTCCAATTGATTGGGACGCATTTTAAGTTAACTGCCTGGAGATGGAATAGTCTTTCATTGGAGAGAGATCTGGAGAGATCATTACCTGTTAGAGCTTTTAAAGACTAAAGAATTTTTCTTCTCTATTCTTTTTTATTAATTACTTAAGAAGTTTATTAATTCATAACTTTTTTCCCACTCTTTTCTTTGCCTGTATAGCAAGTTTTTAGCTTCTGGGGCAGGGTAGAATGGACAGAGAGAGGCTGCTTAGGAAGTGATGGGGTGGAATCCTCTAGTAGTCATATATGAGGTGCTCCCAGAACTGCCAGGTGATGCCCTTGTGTCCTTGGATGGTGTGTAATCACTAAGACTGACTCAGTAGGACCATCAAGACAAAAACACGACTGGCCATTTTCAGAAATGTTCTGGTCAAATTTCATCATGAACTATCTGTCCAGATTCAGTATCCTTACAAAAGTAACTAAAATTAATAAATACATAGAAAGATTTATGGCTTTAAATAAATCTTAAAATCCAAGAGGCCATAGAAACATCCATATAGTCAGCATGCTTGAACTTATCTATATCCATGGGGACTTGGAATGGATCTATAACTTTGCCATGATTTTCACTGAACAGTACTATCCCTCTAAGTTAACAGTACTTCAGGAGTCTGTGAATTTGCTCATCATAACTTTGTTCAATCAATTCATCTATTCTTTCTTTAATTTGTTAGTTGATTAGCATGTGAATGTACAAATGCTTCTTTAATGATCTATTCTGTGTACTGTGTGCTCAGTGCCTGACATATAGAACCAGTCTGTGACCTCAGACAGCTTGCGTACAGTTTCCTATCTCCATGGACGAAACCTCCACTGTGTGTAGATTGCCTTCTAAAATGTTTCTTTGTTTCATCTTGCGCACGTCATAGCTGAGTATGAAGAGATAAAGCCCACCCTAGAGCCTGGGCACCCTAATTAAGCAAAGAAGAGAAGATGTTTAGATGTTTTATTAGTTTCTCAGGGCTGCTGTAACAAATTATCACACTCCTGGTGGCTTAAAACAGCAGACATTTATTCTCTCACAGTTCTAGAAGTCTTCAAGTGTCATCTGGGTCAAGCTCCCTCTGAAGGCCCCTTCTAAAGGTTCCCTCCTTGCCTCCACCAAGCTTCTGGTGGCCTCTGTGACTTGTAGCTGCATCACTGCAATCTCAGTCTCTGTCTTCCCATGCAATCTCAGTCTCTGTCTTCCCATGACCTTCTTAGGGCACTAGTCCTTGGATTTAAGGCCCACCCTAAATCCAGTATGACTTCACCTTAACCTAACTGGTTATATCTGCAAAGATTCTTTCCAAATGAGGTCACATTCTGATGGACGTACATTTGGGAAGAATATTACTCAAGCCAGTACAGATATCTTCATAGATAATGCCTTAATATATGTGACACAGGAGAGGAGAGAGAGTATTTGTGGGGATTATTCAAAATTTTCAAGAAGGAAAGCTAATACTTGGAGGTATTAAGAATTGATAAGTGAATAGAATGTGCTTCAGGGGACCTCTACTTTTGGGGTACCATCATCCAAATTCTTTGTTGTAAAGGTGAAACTTAAGTGTGGACCTGATACTGGTGAATTTGAAACCACAAATCCAACTGAGACAGAAAAAAACTGTGGGAAGGGCAAGAAAACATGATCAAGACACGGTAAGCTTACCATTTAGCAGTATGGTGTAGTTTTGCAGGGTAGGGTAGTTTAGGAATACTTAGCTTATAAGAATGGGGTCATTCTCTCTGATCAAAGCTTAAGAGCAGACAGACAGGGATATCAATAATAGTCATGTTTTTCTTACCTTGTTTTAAGAGGCATGGCTTACCAAACATGCAGAATTTTCTTAGGAGCTATGCAGAGTATAAAAGAAAAGATATGACCATAAACTTCAGGGCAATGCAAAGGCAACATAATGCCAGGACAGCTTAAGAGATCACAAATGGGCAGTGCTGGGGAGTGTACAGATGATGCACAGACAGGTTTTGTCCCATCAAGGTTTTTGTCCCAGAAAACTTGGAATTAGATACCAGTCTTAGAAATTGGGAGCTTTTATATTAAAATATGTGTTTCTCATTTCTCATGCAAATCCAGAAATCTCACAACACTGGGCTCAAATGCCAGAGACAACAATCTGTGGCAGGTCTTCCTTCTCAGCTCACAGCACTGGGCTTGTGGACCCCGGCTCTTAGTGTCAGTGGACTCAGCTGAGTCTGTGAATACACGAAACTCTTATGGTAAAAAGAACTAGGCCAGTGCTGGTCTTGCCTGTTACAGGTGTGTACGAATGTAATGCTGTAGTAGCAATGTCCTTTCATCTAAAGATTTCTTTTAATCATAGTCACCCTAGTGTCAGTCCAGTGCCTTCTGGTAGAATTATAATGTGTGACATGAACTATTAAGCAAAACATGCTTGAAATTTCCAAAGGCATCTTCAGATGACTTCTCAGAGCTCCCCATCTGTTAATCTAGTTAGAGGAAATAAAACATTAGCTTTTCAAAAGCTAGGATGTGGGTGGTTCACAAATTTTGTGCCTCAAGTCTGACTCAGTTAATATAATCAATTTGCTTTCATAAATGTGCAGGTAGTTTACAATTACCCTTATAATTTATGTAATGCATTTCCCTGTTAGGACCTTTGGATACAAAAGAGTAAAATAAAAGCTTCATATTCAAGCAGATTTCATTGGAAAAATTGAATAATTTAATGACTACAAATTCATATGTGGGTGGCATTCCATGTGGAATCATCAGAAAGTGAGACAACAGGATGACCCCAACTTCATAATGATACCCAAGAGGGGAGATGATGTTTATTGGGTGTGAGCTTTCTTTTTTTTTCTTTAGCTTTCCATTGATTTCCTCTTGAATATGACTGCATTTAATCCTTGCAAGGATTCTTCCTTAATATCATTAGAGACAATGTTAGTTGATTATTTTTCTCCCACAGTAGTTATTTGAAGAAGTCTTCTTATAGAAGTGAATTGGTACATTTAGGATATTCTAAAGGTAGAGCTCTAGCTATAAATGGCTTGTTTGGGAAGCTGGTTTTGGTCTTTTGTTTCTTTGTCCCCATGGCACTTTTTCTCATACAAATGATAGTATATGTGAAGGTTATACAAGTATAGAAAGTGGCTGGCCCATGAAAGGCGATATAATCTCAGTAGACATGTAGAGCAGTATTAATAGAACCATAGAAACTTTTCCGAGGTTATTCTAAAGGAAAATACGGTCCGACGTTCCATGTGGAGTTGTCAGAAAGTGAGAAAGGAGACGATGCCACCAAACCACTGGGAAGCGGCTGGTGGGAAGTGTGAGAAGGGAAGTTCAGGGGCTGAGGGGGTGAAGCGACTCCAGGTGTGTGTCCGGTTGGGGACCCTTGACGGGCACTTCCTTTCTTCCCCTGTTCACCATGGACAAGGGAGCCATTCTGTGACCCGCTGCCCTTTCTTCAGCTTCTGTCAGGGTTTCCAAGTCGTTTTCACCTTTAGTCGATGTCTTCTTGCCTGTCTGTCTCCTGACGATTCTTGCTGTTCTGTGCTGTGGAACAAAAACCCTGAGACAGAGAAGGGACTCTGTGTTCTTCTCAGGCCCGTTTTATCTTTAGTGGAGTTAAGGACTATTGGAGTGGTAGAATCTAGTCTGTTTATTTTTAGGATTCCTTTAGTAAGATGATAGGCTAACCTTAAGCCATTCATACTTTCAATCAATGAATGTCTGCTGAATTCCTAAGATGTGCAAGGAACTGAGCTAGTGCTTTGGGTGATCCCAAGACTGAGGCACAATCTTTCTCTCAAGGGACTGATTCCCAGCCTCCTTGTCAAGATTCTTTTAAATCCCTTTATCTCTCTTACGCACTTAGCACTTCCTGGATTTTAGAGTCAGACATCCTGACTCTTCTCAGCTCCATTCATCTTTTTCTTAACCTCTGAGCTCCAAGTTTCTTTATCCCTAAAGTGGGAAAAATAATAGTACCTATCTTAAAAGATTGTTACATAGAGCCCTTGGCACAATACCTGAACCACAGAAAGCATTTTTTGAAGTGTTAGCTATTATAACTACTGTCTTTATCTTCACTATGAGATGGAAAGTTTCTTCAGGATATAGGATGTTTTGCCTTTGTTATTTTTGATCCCCAGAAATGAAATCCTATACAATGATTACTCATATCTGAGTGAGTGATCTGCATAAAACTAAACTGTATTATTTATACTAGCAGTACAACAAATTAAAGATAATAATTTACCTCCAAGAAGTTCACAGTAATTAGGGAGATGTATAAATCCTCTGCTTCTTGAATGTGAATGTGCAGGATGTTCTCCTGAGGATCTTGTTAAAATGCAGCATCTGATTTAGTAGGCATGGTCTGGGACCTGAGATTCTGCATTAAAAATTTTAAAAAAATTTTTTTGATTGTGGGGATTCTGCATTTTTAATAAGGGCTCTCAGGTAATATCAGTGCCCACTCCTGCTGTTAGCCACATGTTGAGTGGTAACACTGCACTGTAAGCTGCAGGAGGGAGGGGTCCAGTCTCTTTTTGTTCACTGCTGTATCCTGAGCACATAGAATAACAGTGCCCAGGACATGCTCGTGTTAGAAAAAAATAATGTGGAGTGAATACATTTACCTCAAAACATAAGTAGTGGCATCAGGTAGATTTTTGCCAAGTATGTAGAACAGGTAAGGGTCATAAAGTCCAAGATAAAGCATTTCTTGACCTGGTGACTCAAGTGCTGCATGACACAAGAGAGGACACAACTGAAAGAGAAATAGAAATAGGGGGCTGTCACTTCAGAAGGGGATTTAAGCTCTGGGCAAGATCACTCTGGATTCAGTAAGACTGAATGATGACAATGGAATATTAGCGGTAAAAGGGTTTATACCAAGCTTTATTCTCACAATGGGAGGGCGAGCACTAGAATCACATCTGCATCCAGCAAAAGTCTTCATTCCATCTCTGTGTCTGTCTCTGCCTCTGGGCAGAGCTCTTTATATAGCAACACAGATAGTAATGGCTCATTGCCAACAGGTGTGTAAGCATGTGCCTATGCAGTAGGCCAGTTACATCATTGCACGTGTGCAGTGGACAAGTAGATTAGGGTCAGGTGAGGATCCTGGCCATGGGAACTTCATTTTCCCTATGAGGCACACACAAAATAGAAATTTGAAGAAAGCAAAAGCAGAGATTGCTCTAAGACAGTATTCTCAAACCTTTTGATTTTAGGAACCTTTTACATCTTCAAAAATTATTGAGAGCCCCAAAGATCTTTTGTTTATGTGGGTTATATCTATCAGTATTTATTGTATTAAAAATTTAAATGAGCTATCTTAAGTTATTCATTTGGAACAAAGGAATAAGCAACCCATTGTTATAATAAAATAGACATGTTTTATGAAACATGACCATTTTTTTCAAAGCCAACAATAGTTTAGTGAGAAAAGTGATATTTTATTTATTTGGAAAGCTCTTTAATGTATGTCTTACTTGAAGGCAGCTGGATTCTCTTTTCTGCTTCTACCTTTAATGTGTCTCAATAAATTGTTTGGGTTGAAGGAGATAAAGAAAATCCTGCTGGACTCATACAGATATGTAGGTAGAAAAGACAAGGGATATTAATAGCCCTTTCAGGCAATGATGGAAATTCTCTTTTGAAAAAGTAAACTTGATCATTGGTGGTTTCTTGAAGGTTAGTTATAATGTGGAATCTGAAACCATAGTAGTAATTTTTTTTATGCTCTGTTATATTAAAGTCCATTGTTCTGTCATACATTTTGAATGGATGTTTTACCCATATATAATTTTGTAACATCATACATTGGTGATTTGGAAAATCACCAATTGGTTGGTTCAGTGAGTTGTAAAGCTTTTCCAAATGTTGACACATTTTATTATACAATATGAAAACATTACATTCATTAATCTCACCACCCATCTCATCAGAAAAGTCATTAATTATTGGGAGCTGTCAAGCTCTTTGTAGCAGATACCAGTTTCCCAAAATTCTAGTTTTTGTTTGAAGCTCAAATTCTATCATTGACTACAGATACTGTTGTTTTCCTTAAAGTAAAAGGCTCACCTCATTCATTTTAGAGAAAGTGTCTGCCTAGTACCCAAATTTGAATAACTATAGTTTGGTCTGTTCTTTTTTTTTTTCAAGGAAAAAGGGTGTTTCATGGGCTTTTCTTTGAAATAACCATCCTTTGTATGCAGCAGAAATGCTTTATGCATACTTACATTAAAAAGGTGTATACTTAGGGAATGTAAATTGGTTCAACCATTGTAGAAAGCAATATGGAAGTTCCTCAAAAAACTAAAACTAAAAGTACCATTTGACACAGTAATTCCACTCCTAGAAATTTACCCAAAGGAAACAAGATCCCTGATTCAAAAAGACATACAAACACGTATGTTTATTTCTTCACTATTTACAATAGCCAAGATATGTAAGCAACCTAAGTGTCCATCAGTAGATGAATGGATGAAGAAGATGTGGTACGTATACATGGTGGAATATTATTCAGCCATAAGAAGAAAACAAATCCTACCATTTGCAACAATATGGATGGATCTAGAGGGTACTATGCTCAGTGAAATAAGCCAGGCAGAGAAAGACAAATACCAAATGACATCACTCATTTGTGGAGTATAAAAACAAAGCAAAACTGAAGGAACAAAATAGTAGCAGACTCACAGACACCAAGAAGGGACTGGTGGTTACCAAAGGGGAGGGGTGAGGGAAGGTGAGTGGGGAGGGAGGAGGGGATTAAGGGGCACTATAATTCACAATCACAATATAGTTAGGTTATGGGGAAGACAGTAAAGCATGGGGAAGACAAGTAATGACTCTATAGCATCTTACTACGCTGGTAGACAGTGACCACAATAGAGGGGGCGAGGGCTTGATAATATGGGTGAATGTTGAAACCACAGTGTTGTGTATGTGAAACCATCATAAGATTGTATATCGATACTTTAATAGAAAACATTTTTAAAGGGTGTATACTTAAAAACTGAGATTTCATAAAACATTTTTACTGCTTCAACAAGGACATTCTTAAGTGAAGCTGGCATTGTTTTCAGTGGGCGTATAAACATTGGAAAATGATAATTGCTAGTGTAGTTTGTGCCATTGTCTTGTTTTGTGCTGAGATGCCAGTAATCTTATCTATTATTTTTTTGCACCCTGTCAGTTAAATGTCAACACAGTGAACAAGGCTGTAAATAAATCCTAGTATTATGGAAATAATTTCCACCTCAGAGACATCCTGAAATTCCCTTTGGGAACTTTTGCTCTTGGTGTGAGGATCAGTGCTTCTAGAAATTTGGCTGGAGAGGAGAGTCTGTGAAAGATAATGGTGAGACATCAGGTAGCTAGGTGGCGAGACCACATTGGGGGATGCTAGTGGTTAACAATTTCTTTGTTAGTGAAAATAAAGGGAGTAGTGCCATTTTTAAGGTGGAGTTTGAGGAAGGTATATGTGACATTGCTGCCTAGAATATGTTGGAGGGGCAAGGGGAACAAGCAGTTAGGGGAGTGTCACAGTAATCCTTTTGAGGTAATAAGGACTCAAGAAGACTCCTAGCTTCAAAAATAGAAGTGGCAGAAAGGAATCTCTAGGATTTAGTGACTGGATATGGGGGCCAGGGAAAGAGTAGAATAAAAAATGTCAGATTTTCAATTTGAAGACTAATAAAATGCTGGTTTTCAGAAATAGTGAAGTTGTGATGAGGAACTAGTTTTTTGAGAAGGATTTTTTTTTTTTAATGTGTGAGTTTGAGATCATGTGAGACTAGCCATGGGGTAACACCCCGAAGTTAGAGTTGCAGCTCTGCTTGGATACCAAATTCTTCCATGGTCTGGGACTTTTTCATGTTCCTGTAGTATGTCGTTGCTGTACCCATACTTACATTTAGAATATAATGATTAGGATAAGGATGGAATGGGAACATGGGTAGCTTAGCCAGGTTGGGTGGTATTAAAGGACTGGCAAGAAGACTAATGAAATAGCTATGATAGTTTGAACCAGTCAGCAGTTTTTTCCCCATTTTAAATGTTAAACTTGATTTAGCATTACTTTTAGAATAATGACTAGGTATCTCATTTACTGATGACTGAGCTGTTAAATACAGGGATAACATTCTATTTCTCTTTACTTCTCTATAGTAAAGTAAAAGGGCCACATGTAGAAAAATAAAGATTCTTCTACTTACAAGTTGACTGACTTCTGCTTAACTCTGTCAAGTAAGACACCCAACAGACTTTATCAGGTAATATTTGTGGTTGTGGGTCTACCTGACAGTCTCCAAACCAGCCTCTAAAAGCAGATTTATCTCTTAGGGATGGACTCATTAATCAAGTTCATGAAACCAAAATAATGCTGCAGACAACATACCAATTTGTTGACTTGTAATGAAATAATCACTCTCTCAGGTATTAGATTTCTTGACACTGTGCAGTCAGTACATACTCTCAGTGCTGGTGTTTTACTTCCCAACCAGAAATCATTATTACATGTCCTGATTTGCCCCAAACTGCTTGAGTAGGCATTCTCTCTGTCTAGACAACCACATGGGAAACCTAGGCATAAGCAGGTTACTTGAGGAACATGGTCTTAGCCGAAAGGGAGAGAAATCAGATGTCTGAATGTCATCAGGCTGGATTGCCTGATTCATGCTGTGCTTCCTCCCCTTCACACGATGCTACCAGGGACCTAGAATGCCCAAAGTGCATTGGTTAAGATTCCCTCTTCTTTGAAATTTGAGTTTATCATCTGCTTTTTCTAAGCTACCTAGGTTTCTGGTTGACACAGTCTTTCTTAAGATATAATATTTTCTACTTAGTTTAATATAATTCATTCCTACCGCTATGATCTGTGTTTTTGCCAACACAGAACACTTAGGACCTCAAATGTGTGGGTATATCACACCAAGCAATTCTCCAGTTCTTTGCTGACACCAACTGGTCATCCTATAATTTACTTCAGTTCTGAGACTGACTATCCAGAGTTAGCACAGGCCCCACAGGTTAAGGGCTCAGTCCTCTAAGACTGCCCCCGACTTCAGACAACCAACCACAAGTAGTAGGTTACCGTTACCCACAGTTCTGTGCAACTTGGCCACAAATAAAATGTTTCTAGGACCCTCTCTTCAAAATGATAATGGCTCACAGAACTCAGGGAAACGCTTAACTTACATTTACCAGTTTATTATAAAGCCTTTTATAAACTATACAAATGGACAGTCAGAAGAAGAGGTACATAGGGTGAGAGGTGACAAAGTCATGAGGGTAGGAGTTTCTGTCCCTGTGGAGTTGGGGTGTGCCACCCTGTTGGCATGTGGATTTGTTCATCAATCGGAAACTCCAAACCCCTTTGCTTAGGGTTCTTATGGAAGTTCCACTACACAGGTATGATGGATGAAATCACTGGCCATTGATGATTCGCTTAATCTACAGGCCCTTTTACCTTCTTAGAGGATAAGACTGTAAGTTCCAACCTTCTGATTTTCTTCTTCTCTGGCAACCAGCTCACATCCTGAAACTACCTGGAGTCCCGTCTAGAGACGTCTGATTAATATAAACTCAGCTGTGCTTGACAGTGGCTTATTATGAATAACAAAAGAGAGTCTCTGACTCTTATCCCTTGGAAAATTGCAAGGGTTTTAGGCACTCTCCAGGAACCGTGATGAAGACCACATACATTTTTCTTATTATATCACAAAATCACAGTCACGCTATGTTTGAGAGCCATCCTATCTCGTTCTTACCCCATTTCTTGGCTTAGATCCGTCAGCTGATACAAGTGCTGTGCGGTAACTCTAAGAAAAATGTTATTTCCTTTATTTTCTAGTCTTGGAGGAAATCTCATTGCCACTATGAAGTCACTGTTTTCTCCGGGTTTGGCCTTGGTCAACCTGTATCAGAATCTCCTGGTCATGTCTTACAGCATAGATCCCTGTAGCCCTGCCAAGCCTTACAGAGCCAGATCCACTAGCAGGGCCTCTGGCACCTGCATTGCAGCTAGCCCCTCAGAGGATCGATCCCTTTACACACCAAGCCTGAGAAGCATGGCTCCAGTTCGGACACCAGATCTGCTTTAGTCAGAGCTTTCAGAGGTGTTTAAAGAGTTGGGTTCCCATTAGTGTCAATACTGATTTGGTCAAAATTTAACAAGAATTACAATCCTAATGAAGAACATGCAATATGTAAATTTCCTTTTAAAAAAGAGTGTTTTATTGCAAAACGGATGGAACAGAATAGCAGTGGACTTACAGACACTGAGAAGAGACTTGTGGTTGCCAAAGGGGAGGAGTTGGGGAGGGAGAAGGGGATTAATGGGCACTTTAATTTGTAATCACAATATAGGTAGGTCACAGGGAAGGCAGTATAGCACAGAGAAGACAAGTAATGACTCTCTAGCATCTTACTACATTGATAAACAGTGACCGCAAATGGAGGGGGTGAGGAGTTGATAGTATGGGTGAAAGTTGAACCACTATGTTGTGTGTTTAAAACCATCATAAGATTGTATATCAATGACACTTTAAGAAAAAAACTAGTGCTTTGTTTTTTCTTGGTAGGAGCAAGAAGAGTTCTTAATTGCTTTAGGATCCAGAAACTAAACACTGAAAGTCTTTTCTCTGATTGGTCCAAAATGGGATCTGTGACCTAAGCTTCAATACAGCACAAAAACTGAATATTTAAAATCCTAACACTAACATTGTTAAGTGGATGGTTGTGGCTGAGTTGCTTATCTTGCATCTCCCCCACTGTAAAATAGGGCTAGTAGGGGTCCCCACCTCACAGGGTGGTCATGAGGATGAAACAAAGTATGGCCCCTGGAGCACTCGGCACAGTGCTGGGCATTCCGTGAGGGCTGAGCACAAGTATGATTTACAGATATTCCCATATGGAAAATGAGCTCTTTCACAAAAGGAAAGACACAGAAAGAGAGTAAAAGAGAGACTATCACTGTACACAAACAGAAAATACTTTCAGATAAGCAGCAGGATGGACTAGAATGTGCAGACAAGGAGCCAGTTCATAATGGAATAGAGGTGTTGCAAGAAGGCTGGCCTGCTTTCCAGCAAGCACCGTAGAGTTTGGTTTGTAGGTCATTGCTCATGGGGATCAGCCTTACTTGAAAGGGTGTGGCCTGAGGGTGGTGCAGCCCCCTCGGTCTGGACATTAGGAGGTCTGGGTTCTGCCCTTGACACGTGCACTTGGAGCATGCCAGGGTGACTTGCATGGGGTCCCGGCGCTTCCGTCCAGCCATCCTACACTCCTGATGGAACAATTTTCTAACGGTCAGTTCGTTCTCTTCCCCATTACATGTTTATGAGGCATCCAAGAACACGTCCAGGACATACCTAAAATTAAGTTTAATTATATCGGAAGATGAATCTATCTATAGCCATTAAAGTGACCCAGAGAGCTGTGCTGATCACCAGTCAGGTGAGCATCACGGTTTCAGTCTCAGAAAGTTGTTCTGAGTGTTAACTGAAGAAAAGTGTTAGCAAAAATACTTTTCTCCCTAGTATTTTTAGCCTTAATTGGTAGTTTTCACTCCATTACTCCCAATATGAGTCTGTGGTATGTGTGCATGTGTGAGATAGAGAGAGCGAGATAGACGGGATAACAACGAATGTCTACTGAGGACAGAGTGCATCACTGATAGGATTTTTCTAGCTTCCTGGTTTCAGACCAATGTTCAGATCATAAGAGAAGCTGCAGCCCACCTTCTGAAAGGGTAGGATGAGTACCGTCAGCTAAAATACCCTCTGATGTTCGGCAGATTTTTAAAAAAACCTAGAAAACTGAAAGATAAACTGAGTTAGGGAAGGAGAATTTTCAAAGCCCTAAAATAAGAAGTGTGCCTATTTTGGGAATAAGGGTTAAAAAGTCTAGAACTTATCTGTAGTTTTTGGCTGCTTGGTTCATTTGCCAAAAACAAAACCAAAACCACCTTACTTCAAACTCAGAATCAAGAAGCAGGGGGAGATTGCCATGCTCAGAACTCCGTGTATACTGTTTCCTGGGTTCTTTGCATATGTCTTTAAAAAATGAACAGGACTTGATGATGGGGGGAGTCTAGTAACCATAATGTCGCTCATGTAATTGTAGATTAATGATTCCCCCCCCCAAAAAAAGATAATCCCTAAAGAGCAAAAAAAAAATGAACAGGGTCACTTAATGTTTCTCACTCTGCCCCACCATAGTTTCCCCTAAAATGTTTTGAATGTCAGTAGGGGCATGAAAGTTTCAAAATGTGTGACATTCTCCACTTGACTTTCTGTAAATACCAGGAAGCAAAATAACACATTTCAAAATCAAACCCCAACTCAAAATAACCAGAAGTCTGTGTAGTCAACAAATGCTTCACCCTCCCCTCACTGTTGAGGGTTCTCGCTGCTTCTCTTTTCCTCTATTTGCCTTCCTAGAACACGTGAATCCAATTTACACCTTCGTGAGCTGAGTCCCAGAGTCTTTGCTTTCCTTGGCAGAAGTGGAAGAGAAGATGCCCTATATAGTTTGGGGTAACATAGATTTAAAATGAAGGATGGATTTGGGATAAAATAACTCACTGTGTCATCTGTATTTCTTTGCCCATATGGGTCCACTTGGGCCCACCATGCATTTCCTGCTTGATGGCCTATTTGGGCTGGATTCCATCGAGGCGAAGCAGTTCCCCCAGGAGCTCACCATGGTCTGTCAAGAGCCTTCTGGGTGTCTGAAAGGTTTGGACGGTATGCTAATGAATGAAATGCTAAGCTGTTTTTGCTGAGTTTCTTTCTTTTTTTTTTTGATATGACAAGTGGTTATAGCATGAGTGTTTTCATGAGAAATGATCAGCTTTGGAATCTCACCACTTGTTTTTGGCACTTTTGTAAAAAGAACACTTTTTCTCAGGCTAGACACCCAATAAAGATAAATGTTCCCAGGATGCTGGGCAGCAAACCAGGCCTAGTCTGTCAGTTTTAGGTTAAGTAATATTTTATGAAACACTTTTTACAGTTGGATAAATACGTGTGTATTTGCTGGATCATGATTAAGAAAATGTATTCTTACACTCACCACATTCCAGTGGTATAGTGGAAAGCGTGATATTCAGAGTCAAAGATACCTAGGTTTCAAATCCAGATCTGTGTCATTGCTCTGTGTTCTTGACCAAGTTACTGAGTGTCTCTGAGCCTTGGTTTCTTGATTTAGAAAATGGACTCATATCACCTTCCTCTTAAAATTCCTGTGATGATGGAATGAGCTAATCCTATAGGGAAAGTATATGTGGAAATATGTGTGAAATGTATATATGCATGTATGTGCATATGTAAAGTGTATTTCTGGCACATGGCAGGAGTCAAGAAATAGTTTTTCCTTTTCTACTTTGATTTTATCTAGTTTCTTAAAAAATTTAGTGATGCTTGCTGGTGATTCCTTTGATTTGGTGTTAATGTTGACCTAAATTATTATTTAGAGACAGCAGAACGGAACTTGCAGTAAAGAGGGTATTATGGATCCAGACCCTCGTGCTTGCTCTGCCAAATGAATGTCTTATGTTGGCAAGCTGCCTGTGTGCTGACTGTGTGCTCCTCCTTCCCCTGCTGGCCCTCTCTGTCCCAGTCTGTAAACTGCTTTGTTTAATGATGACATATGTTTCAGGCCCACCTTCTAACATGGCATTAGGATCCACATTTCCTTTTAGGAAATCTAATATTTTGCAAACTTTTTTCATTGTTCATTCTGGTATTTGAGTATACATCCTGACCATATGTACATTTGTTTATAAATCATACACATTTGCAGGAAGCTGTTTTGTATATAGATAACATACAAAAAATAGAAATAAATGGATAAGATAACACGTATAAATAGGATATATACTTTCTTCCTAATATCAATGGACCATCTTGCACTGCTCCCATTTTTTAAAGAATTGTGGTAAAATACACATAACACAAAATTTACCATCTTAATCATTTTTAAGTATATAGTTTAGTTATAGTAAGTATTTTCATATTGTTCTGCAACAATATTCCTATTGTTCCATCAGCTCACATTGTCATCACTACCACCCATCCTTAGAACTCCTTTCGTCTCGTAGTGAAACTCTGTACCCATTAAACAATAACTCCCTAATCTCACCTCCCCACAGCCCCTGGAAGCCACTATTCTGTTTTCTGTCTCTCTGAGTTTGACTACTCCAGGTACCTCATGAAAGAGGAATTTACATGTCTTTTTATGACTGTCTTTCTATTTGTCTTTGTATTTGACTGTATTTGTATTTGCCTTTTTATGACTGGCTTGTTTCCCTTAGGATAACGTCTTTAAGGTTCATCCATGTTCTAACATGTGTCAGAATTTCCTTCCTTTTTCAGGCTGAATAATGTTCCATTGTATGTATTGCCATGTTTTGCTTTTCCATTCATCGTTGGATTGCAACTTGGGTTGCTTCCACATTGCACCACTCCCACTTTTGAGACTTACTGGTGTAGCTGGTGAGCCAAAGACTTATGGTAGATAAGCATATGAAGGGTCATAAGAAAACATGCAGGCTTGTCCTTGGCTAAGGATTCAATCCTGTGGTTCTCACTCTGGTTATACATTAGAATCTCCTGGAGAGCTTTAAAAAATTATGCTGGTGTATTCCCACCATGAACTCTGACTTGACTGTTCTGTGGTGGGAGCAGTATTTATTTGAGGCTCTGGGATGAGTATTTTTTAAGCTATTCAGATTGTTCCATTGTGCAGCCAAATTAATAATCCTTGATTAACCTTTCAGAAATTGACTCCATTTGTAAAACACCACTGATAATCTCTTTATTGGAGTGATAATTGCCACCGTTTATTGAATGTCTCCTGTGTGTAAGGCTCTGTCTAAGCATGAGGGAATTTAATTTTTGCCATTATCCTGCAGGATGCCATTTTCTTTCTTCCTCCCTCCCTCCCTGCCTCTCTCTTTTGGGTACACCCTTGGGTATACACACCTTCTTTTCTTAAATTTGCTGAGGCTCACAGAATCCAAGAATGGACTGACAGTTACCAAAGGGAAAGGGACTGGGAAGGATGGGTAGGAAGGGAGGGATAAGGGGGAAAGGGGGCATTATGATTAGCACACATAATGTAGGGGGGGGGGGGAGCCCGGGAAGGCCGTAAACACAGAGAAGATAAGTAGTGACTCTATAGCATCTCACTACACTGATGGACAGTGACTCTAATGGGGTATGTGGGGGGGACTTGATAATGGGGGGAGTATAGTAACCATAATATTGCTCATGTAATTGTACATTAATGATACCAAAGAAGAAGAATTTGCTGAGGCTCAGAAAGCAGTAGGAAATCATGGCTAAAGTTACATAGCTAAGCAGCTCAAATCATCAGGATTCACACCAAGGTCTGTCTCAATTCAGAGTCCATGTCTCTACCCCATCCCCCCAACTTTTTTTTCAATTCCCTAAATGTGAATGAAAGTCATATGAATAAAAATGGAACAATTAAGGGGAAAGGAGTCTGATTCCAGATCATTAAATAAGATTCTCAAGTCCATCTTTTGGACCTCTTTTTTGATGACATAGTTTTAGTATTTTGTGTGTGTTCTTTCATTTTCTCCTTTTCTTTCCCACTTGAACAGACAGTCCACTGAAAATCAGGATTTGCTCTTCCTGAATACCCAGTGATTGTTATCTTTGTTGCCATTGGATTAGAAAGTCTGGTGGAGTGATACTTAATCTATGAATGTGGAGTCTGTGACACCGTCTCCTAGAGCAAACACATCCCCCTTTGGATGAAGGTCTTGTGACACAGTGATCACTCTAAAGCTTAGCATAACAGAGGCAGGATTCAGGAGAAGATTTTATAATAGTCGGTGTGATGTATGCACTATTTATTAGAGTAATTAGAGAATAAACAAACAAACAAGCAAATTAACAAAGTAAGTATGTAGCTGGTTTGAAAAACTGACACATTTGGGATGGCTTTGGAAAAAATGTACTTTCTAGTCTACTCAAGGGAAATTAAAAACTCTTGTGTTATTGATTTCCACTAAGCTCATATGCACATTGTTTTTATAAAAGCTAAGTGATAAAAGAAACACCATAATTTTTGGAAGCATAGATTGTAGATAGATTTTGGTTTTACCTCCAGGAAGTAAGCCCTCTCTGCAGAGAAAGGTCCTCCTCCGGAAGGCATTTTTCGTGTCCGTTCTGGTGTGTGTCAATGCTAAGTTGAGGGGAGAAAGCATCCTGTCTGAGCCGAGTTTGGCTTTCCTTCCGTCTCCAGCCCCTGAGAAGTGCAGGAAGAGGCAAGGCATCATGGGATGGCTGCCTCCTTTGAGAGTCCATGCAAGTAATAATGACCATCTGACTGTTAATCCTGGACATCTATTAATGAGGCAGAAAAGGAGGCTCCATTATCAACCTCCTCTCTCTTCTCTACTTCACTGAAAAACCCATTTGTTTCTCACCCTCTGTATGAATATTGAAAAGTCTAGAAAAAGACATTGGACAGCAGAATAAAACTTCATTTCTTTAGTGTTCATTACAGTAATAGTAATTGTACATGTACCATGCCTCCTGGCATTTTAAAACAAAAGGGTGAGTCATTGAGAAGAATTTAGCTTGAATCATTTGCATACGAGTGTAGTGTATATCAAAATAAGGGCATCAGCACAATTGCAGTGGGAACACATCTTGTACCATGTTTGTTTCTGCAGCTGTTGGGATTGTCGTACTTGTGGAGCTGTAATATGGCTTTGCAATTCTAGTGTCAAAATTGGCTTTGAATCATTCCTGGAGCAGTAACTTAGTCACAGTGACCATTTATTATTTCTCACCTGCTATATGAACAGTCTCTTGACATCCATTATCTCATTCAGTTCACAGAATACCCTTGTTTATAATTATTCCCATTTTTCAGACATGGAAACTGAGGTTTTAGAGATTGATTCTGTCTAAGTGCTGATGTTTGAATGTAAAATATAATTTTAACATAGTGGAATAAGACAGAATCCTGGAATTTGTAGGGCCCTTAGATTTTTATCTACTACAATTCTCACCTAATTCCTTCTCTTCCATCCTAGAGAGATGGTCATTCAGCACATGCCTAGGATGAAGCCACTAGTTTCTTAGTGAGATGTGTGGAGATGCTCATTGAATCGTTCTTGGTAGAGAGTTCTAGAAGCAGGGGCAGTGATGAACATGGTGATGCGCACCTTCTTCTCAAAGTTCTTCACCTTCCACTTTGTGACCAACAACCAGAAGCATCATGGGAATTTTCATGCCCTAGTTACAAATTATACACACAGAGACTATGTTCAGCCCTTCATTTTGAGAAAGAATGACTATCTAATTTTAAGTATATTTCAAAGAATTAGTCATTTGGATTGAAATGTCAGATCTAAAAAAAAATGTTCTATGAAATATTAAATAGACCTTCTTAGTCCCTAGTGTACAAGTCAAACCTAAAGAGAACAAGGTGCATTAAAATAAAGAATTGCTTCAGGATAATTTGTAATCAAAGCTTCCTGCTGATTATTTTGTAACTTTAGATTAAGAAATTTGCTGAACTGCAGAAGAAAACAGCTTTTTACAATTATATTGTCAAGTTCTGAAGTATGTGTTGTGCCTGTCAAGTTCCAAATCCATCTTTTAAACTTTATAGTAAATCAAATGTCTAAGTAATAAAAGGGACAAATTTATTCCTCTTCCGATGCATACACTTGGTATCATATTGTTTACCACTGAGCTGTTCTTTTCAAGTGAGTATATTGGCAAGGTGTGAAAAAGAGTTAATAAAGTTACCTAATAATTCTCTTAAGAGTAATAATTTGTTAACATACACTAATTTAGTTTTACTCTTACACTGTGCCCAAAAAAGTTTCTTCATTTTGGCTGATGTGATTTTTGGCTTTGCTTTAAATTATTGATTCTGTTAAAAAGGGGAGGGACTTCAGCACTCTATTTAATAGCCTTTTACAAAAATCAATTTCTACCATTCCTGCTGTGCTCCTGTGGAGTATCGAAGGTTAAGAACCTTGGGAAGAATCGTGTCTCCTAAATTTATCTTTATAATTTTTCATTATTTACCCTTTTCTCCCTTCTATGGATATCCAAACAACTTGCAATAAAGATCTTGTCAAATGTTTTCTTTTGTGCTTGAAATAGGATGTGTAAATGAGGGGTTTTTGCTGTTTAGGTAGCTGCTTAGCATCAGTCATGGGTGATGGATTAATACAATAGATTCATGGCCCAAATGCCCTGTTTCCTGGTTTTTGTCTCTTGAATAAGTCAGATCATGCATCAGTGTTTTTCAAACTGGAAGCCATTTGGTAGTGAACCAATTGTTCAGCTCATCAGGACAAGGAGGCATTGGTGCCATTTGCACGTGAAACTTTAGCAGTGTGATATGATATCCAGGCAGATGTGCACAGGAGAGGGGTTTTTATTCTCTCAGATGAAGTCTGACTTTACTTGGACTAATTAACTAAATTCTTGTTTACACACAAAACTGTTTGCCTTGCTTCAAATGGGGAGCTGATTTGGAGGCATATGAAGGAAGGTAGGAAACTACTGAGAAATGTAGCTCAAAAATACAGGATGCTGGTAGCAGGTCAGCTGGGAGTGGATTGCACTGTCATGGCGAGAGATTGCAAGTAACCTCTTATCAGGTACTGTATTTCATTGGTTATATCTTGCTTCTGGTTTGCTTTGAAACTTTCCCTTTTACCTTATTTTTTGTAAGGCTGGCAGAGAAACCATAGAAAGAGGAAATGAGTAATTTCAAATTGGTGGAGTAGCTTGAAAAGACTTGTCTCAAATCAAAGTTCTTGTCTTTCCTGTGGTACAAGTGGTAGAGATGGGAAATGGTGATCCATGGAGCTTGAAAGTTTTCAAACAGAACTGGAATTCATTACAAAACTTCTCTTTTCTCCTTCTGTATGTCAATTATTTCTTCTCTGGGATAACATATTAAGTTTTTTCAAGTAGAAAAAGCCTATTCTCAGGATAATATGAGTCAGTAAGTTCATTCTAACCAAATGCTTTAGTGCAAGGCAGAGTAACTTTTTACTATAATGAAACATAAATTGATTCTGAAGTCTTGTAATTATTACCAGGGATGCTTTTCTAACACAGTTTGGCTTATATTTAGAAATGCTGCTTTGCTCAACTTTCCAGAAATTACAGATGTTCCTCTTTTACTCATCTTCACTCTAACTTAAATTAATTAATCTTGGGACATTATCTTTTTATTATCTTAATATTTAGATATTTAATGTGGTCAAACAGCAACAGAATGAAAAAAAATTACTTTAATTTCAATATTTCTGTTAAGAAATCTGCCTTTAAAAAGTGACTAAAATTGTCATGATTTTTATCTTCTCCTTTATTACAGTTGTGAATTAGTCAATATATTGAATATTAAATCCAATATAAATAAAGTGGATTTTCCAAGATAATGAAATCCATACTAACCTGAAAAGGCCTGTATTGGTTATAGTGACCTCACAGTCAACACTGTACTGCCTGGCAAGTGTATACTTAGCTTCTCCAATCCTTTATGTAGCCTCTTGAACAGTTCTACTTAATCTCCTAAGGTTAACCTTGCTGAAATGGACCTTAGTTAACTTAGTTAGACATAGCTTCCACTTCTGGGTTGTTTAATTTTTTTAAGTAATTAACTTAATCAGGTAGTTTGACATTTTATTAATTTATTAGCTGCCTAAATCAAGGCATGTTCATTGAAGACAAGGTTAGGCAAGATAGGCATAAATAAACAATTTAAAATCTTCTCTAACTCTACTACCCAAAGATACGAACTGTTCTGTGTTTTATGAATATCCCTTCAGACTTTGTTCTTTGGCCCTGTTGCTTACCTCTTCATATGTTTATATATCTTTTTTCTTTTTAATAAAATAAAATTGCTGAGCATTTACTTGGTAACTTGCCCTGTTTGCTTATTATTACATAACTATTAGATATATTGATACATTTTCATGTCAGCAAATATGCTTTTATTATATGATTTTCAATGGCTGTCTAGTAACTAGGATGTGGAATACCATAATTTTTTTGAAGTAGTTCCATCACTGGACAATTAGGTTGGTTTTTTTCTTCAACAAATTCATTTGACAAATGTTAATGGACTTTCTAGCATGGGCCAGTGGTAGAATATACAAAGCACTTATGGTTTCTGTCTCATGGAGCAGGTAGATCCACAGAGGAGAGTTAATTACCAGTTGTGGAAAGTGGTAGGAGGAGTAAGTTCTGGTAGCTCTGAGAGTTTATAGCCAAGAGAAGGGAAGATTTTGGGGTCCCGGGAGGATCTTCCTGAGGTGGTGATGTTTATAGGGCCATCTGAAGATTAGAAAAGAGTTAGCTGTGTTGGCTGGTGAAGGTGGGCATGAGTGGGCAGAAGAGAGCATGAGCAGAGTCCCTGGGCTGGGCAGACAGTGGCAAGCTTGAGTTGCTGAAAGGTGGCTGGTGTAACTGTGACCTAGGGAACAAGGGGTCGGGTGGTACCAGATGAGGCCAGAAAGGTGGGCAAAGGCCAGATTATTGAGTGCTTTGGTCTTTATTAGCAAGACAGTGGGAAGCCATGTGAAGGTGACATTAGCCATAGGAAGGTGGCATCAGATTTATGTTTTGAGAAAATAACTGAGATTGTGGTGTGAAAAGTCAGCTAAGCAGGAGTTCTTGACCTTTATTATTACCACTGACCTCCTTCGCTGTCTGAAGAAGTTCAAGGGCACCTTCTAAGAATAATGTTTTAAAATCTATAAAATAAAACACATAGAATCATAAAGGAGACCAGTTATATTGAAATATAGTTGTCAAAATTAAACATATGCTAGTGATACAATGGTATATGTGCTCCTTTATTAACACTTTAAATAATAACATTTAGTGGGAAACCTAATAGCTACTGTAATTTCAAAGTAGTGGTGACAGTAAACATTATATCTGACAACTGTCATGTGATATGAAAATACTTTTCTCTTGGTGGCAAAATCACAGCAGTGTTGGGAATACTGGTACTCTCCTAATACTAGCATCCTTTATTGCTCACATTCATGATTGAGGGAAATGCTAAATTTCAGTTTGAGATTAATGATACAATATTTTCTCTCTTCCAAATTCATGGACTACTGGAGTTCTATCCACAGACTCCTTGGGAGTCCATGGATCCTAGGTTAAGAACCTCTGAGAGGAAGACCAGAGTACAAGCTGGTAGCCAGCTGAGAGGTAATTGCAGTATCCCAGGTGAGAGACTGTGTGTGCCTGAAGAAGGCAGCAGTAGAGATGGAGGCAAGGAAGGAGATGGATGCGGGAAGACACAATAATGGGCTCTCCTAGGGTCAGACCTAGGGGTGCAGAGAAGGGGGATTTATCAGGAGGAGCCCTAAGTTTGTAACTGGGTAGATGAGGCCAGGAATGATCGAAGCAGAAGGACCAGGCCCTGACATGGTCATTTTTAAGTACCCAAATGGTGATGCCAAGTGGGCAGTTGATGCCAGGAGCTCAGAGGAAGGATCCGGAGTGGGTGTAAGTGTGAGAGGAGTGCTCCTAGAGATTGTGACTAGGACCCTCGGCCCTGTTGAGATTGCCTGGAAGTTGAATCAAGTGAGCAGAAAAGGGCCCAGGAAGCAGCCTTCAACACTGAAGGTGCAGGGCAGGAATAAAATAGTCAAGGAGACTGAGCAGAGGGAGAGAGGGAGAGAATAGCCAGTAGGTGTGCTGTTTTGGAAGCCATTTTTTAGAAAGTGTTGTCAGTTGTGTTAAAAACATTAAACGGCTATGACAATTGAAAGATGTATTTTGAATTTACCATCAAGAGGTTATTAATGACTAGAAGAGAGTAGTTTTGTAGATGTGGCATGAGTGGAATGCAGTTCGATGGAGCATTAGGAGTGAGCAGGAAGGAAGAACTTGACAGCCAGTGCAGTTGGCAGGTTCTTAAAGATTCAGGTGGTGAAGGATAGGCTTTTTAAATCAAAATTCCCTCTCCACCCACTCCGCATTCCACCTTCTCTCTTGCCCAGAGAGAAACTCTGTGTGTGTGTGAAGGAGAGAGAGAGGGAGAGAGGTGGAGTCAGGGAGGTAGGATGGGAGGAGGGAGGGAGGGAGAGAAATGTAGTTATGGTTTGCTGGACTTATTGTGTAAATTCTACATGTATTTTGCTCCCCTTACCCCACCATACACACACAGAAGATATCTACTGGTAATAATAATAGTAACAGGTAACATTTATATGGCCCTTACTCCATGCCATGTAGTGTTCTCAGCACTTCACTTACAAACCTCACAGGAGCCTTCTAAGAAGACTACTATTATTATCTGCATTTTACAGTATCAGGAATTTGTGTCCCAGAAAGGTTACATTTTCTAAGGTCATACAGCCAGACTTTTAAACAGGAAAACAGTGATCCATGAACTACTGTTTGTCAAAGCCTTGTTTATAATGGGAGACCTTGGAAGAGGCATCTGTCAACTGTGTGTTGGAGCTGCGATTAGAATCCAGGAAGACTAGCTCAGGAGTCGAGGTTCAGTACAGAGACCTCCTCATTCTGCTGGGTAATAATTACAATATAAGTAGATTATATTTATTTTATTGTTCCTTGTTGCTGGGCCTTTAGGTTGTTTCTTTCTTAACAAACTAGTCTTCCATGAACATTATACATCTCATGAATATGTACAAGTATTTTTCTATAGAGGTTGTCTAGGTAGAGCATTTTTGACAGGTACCTCTGCCAAGAAAGTTTACCACTGTAAACAAATGGGTGACAAACTGGGCTCATGAATTTCTGTTTCCTTGTGCAAGGGTTTCAGTAAGAATATTAAATCTAATATTCATCAAAAGAGTATTGTTTTTCTGAAAAGCCTAGTCAAGTGTTTTTTATTATTCTATAAACTCCTTATAATATGAGTACTGAAATATGTCAATGTCTTTATTGTAAACTATTCTTTATTCCCAACCTCCATAAGCAAAAAAACAAAAACCCACCAGATACCCCCCCACACACTGAATTCCCAGCTCTCTCTGGGCAGATTTTTCTCTGCCTCTTTGCTTCTTGTTAGCTATTGTTCCACCTCTTGGGATCACAGAGGCCTGGATGGAATTAGAAGAACACATCACTCCACAGTGAACCAGATGACTATTTCTGGCCTGGACTGTTTTCACAGAGCAAGGTGCCTCCTGAGTGGGGAATATAAGGGAACTCAGTCTATCGCTCAGCCCTCGGCTTCCTTAGTTGTAAAGTTCATTTGGCCAGCTACCATACACCGTCTTTCAAAAACCCCAAAACGCATGTTTGTTTTACCTAGCCACCTTTGTCCTTCATTTTCTCAGAAATTAACTCCTTTAAGTCCTTTAAGAAAGGAAGACAGCTCTGAACTCACTCAAAGACAACCAATTCTAGGCTCAGTTGCATGAACTTTAATAAGACAGCACAAATGCTGGAGATCTTGAGACTGGCCAGCGTCCCAGGAGGTCAGCTGCCGTTGGGTTTCATGCGTGACTACTCTCCCAGTCCAACTGAGGAAGGTTCCTGTGTCCGGTCCATGCAGAGTGATGAGCCATCAGTTTCTCAGCCTCACGCAGCGATCCCTTGCCCTGGTGGTCATGCACCACTGCCTACTTTCGCCTCTGAGGATCAAGACCAAGTCACAGTCCACCCCCAGCATTTTAAGCAGATGGTTGCTGATCCAGGGCTTTCTCTGGATCCTTTCATTAACCAGTGAACTCACAGCAGGGTTGCATTAAGAATGTACTTTTTTCTTCTCCCCCAAGAGACTTCATGATTCAGGGATCAAAATCCTAGTAAACAGGACCCTGGAATTAGGGATTTGGACTGGCTGTGACATTGTACTAAGTCAGCTTTAGCTGTTTTGTCCATTACTGAGAGAAATAATATTTACCTACTTCCTAGAATGGTAGAGAAAAGACTATAAAATGTTTGCTAATTCCCAGTATTTAACATTTAAGTTAGAGAAATGCATGTTTCATTCTGTTTTTCCAAAAACAGTGCTCTTCAGAACATGGGTGGGAGAGCAGATTACTGAAACTATGCTTTTTAAATCATCTCTGCTTTAGACAGTAACCACACTAGTGGGGGGTGAGGATTTAATAATGTGTGTAACTGTTGAACCACTGACTTGTATACTTGAAAACAATATAATATTGTATATCAACTCTACTTCAATTTTAAAAAATCATCTCTGCTGTAGTATCAGTTTTTAGGGGACAGCAAATGTGTGATGGTTAAGAGCAGTCCGTGGAACCCAAACTGCCTGGGTTTGGACCATTTATTAGCTATATAACCTTAGGCAAACCACTTAAGTTCCCTGTTTCTCATTTTCCTCATCTGTGAAATGAGGCATTTTGAGAACTAAATGAGTAATATTCAAAAAGTGCTTAGAACAGTGTCTGGCCTGTGGTAAGTGCTCAATAAGTGTCAGATACTATTGCTGTTTTTGCAACACCCAAATGTGTGTGATGTGTCTCCCTTGCATGCTTCCACCCATGTCCTCTGCCAGCCTGGGTAGTGGTCAGGCTAGAAAGGCATGCAAAGGGCAGTTCCAGCTCCTAGAGAGGACAAAGCATATAAAGCCCAGGTGCATGTCAGGGATCTGTTACCTGTCACTTCCAGGAGGCCAGTCTGCTACTTTTCTACCTGCTGCATCTGAAGAAGTGGAAGGACTTTCAGAACTTGGCTGTTTCATCTCTGGGAGGGAGGAGGACATCCCTGCCTGTCTGTGTCCTGGGGGAGGCCAGGCAGGAAGGAAGCCTGCCTACACAGTTTGGCTCCAGTCTTTGTGTTTGTTTATGTGGGTTACTGAAGTTCATTCTTGGGTAGGAGGAGAGAGATTTTGCTTTTTTCTCCATTGACTAGATCACCTGTACATATTTGGGTTTGTTAAAAGTTAAGATTTATTTTTAAGTGATAAGAAAAAGTGATCATTATGCCTTATTTTTGTTGACTCTTTGTTACTTCATAACCAAAGAAAAAAGCTTACATTTGAACACTTGCAGGGAAAATATGGGGCATTTCTAATTCATTGAACAAATGTTTTCTAATCTTGAAAAAAAAAAAGGGAGGGGGTTGCTATAATCAGAAAACAGATCAGCCCTGTCTGAAGAGAAGGATAACTAGAGGGCAATCTCAGATGGGCAGTTTACTAGCTGTAGCTATCATGCCAGGGACTTTATAGTGAGTGCGAGTTGTTACTGTTGTGAGGCAATCCACTCTGGGGTGATCTCCCTGCGTGAGACCTCAACCTGGGAAAGGGTTCTTGGCTCTGATGGAGGAAGAATTCACAAGCAGGTCGAGCAGGTACAAGCGAAGAGTGTTTAGTAAAGCAAAAGTACACACTCAAGGCGGGAGTGCGGGCGTGCTCCAGAGATGAGCAGCCTGGTGGCGTTCAGATGGGGTGGTCTTCAGCTGCATCTTAAGCAGGAGGTGGAATATTTGTCAGGATTGGTGGGGTTTCCTGGGAATAGGGAAGGCATATCCAGGAAATAGGGGGGTACCCTCTTTTTGTCCTTAGATGGTCTGTCTTGGAACTGTCATGGCACCAAAGGGTGTGACTGTTAGTATGCTGATGAGTGTACAATGCATTTGAGGGAAGTCAGGCTCAGCTTCTCCTTCATGTTGGAACCATTCCATTTAGGCAGGTCTGTTATCTATACCCTCACTCCCCACATCCCACGAGAACAGTTCACATGGAATGTTTAGAATATAAACAAGTATCTAACAGAATGTAAACCTGGGCCAAAGCCCCAAGCACCTCCCTGCTTATGTCTGGCTGTCTACCTACTATAGCATTACCTTAGGTAGGTGCATACATCTGCTAGGGCTGCCGTAACAGAATACCAAAGGCTGGGTGACTTCAACATCAGAAATTTATTTTCTCTCAGTTCTAGAAGTTGAAGTCCAAGATCCAGGTGCCGGTAGGGTTGGTTTCCGCGGAGGCCTCACCCTGGCGTGTAGTCAGCTGTCCTCTCGCAGGTTTCCCGTGGGCTCACATCCTGGGGATGTGCTTTCTCTTCTTGTGGGGACATCAGATTAGGTGGATTGGGGCCCACGCTAGTGGCCTCATGTAGCCTTCCTTCCCTCCTAAAGGCCCTGTCTCCAAATGCAGTCATATTCCAAGGAACGGGGGGCTAGGATTCCAGCATATGAAGGGACACAGTTTAGCCTACAATACGTGTTTGTTGGAAATGAAGTGAAATTGGTATTTTAAGGCAGATTCTACTTTACGGCACGTGAGAAAAGCACTGTCTCCTGTAAGAATGTGATGGCTGCAGTGGAAGAATTACAGGGGCAGCAACTGTAGGGCAGGCTCCATGCATCCCTGTGGTAGCCTGGGTGTCTGCAGGGAGCAGAGACCATGCCTGCAGCCAGAATGGACACTCATTATTTGGAGCTGAGGTGGGTGGGAAGGGATATTCAACAAAGAACCTTCCTCACAAGCCATCCCAGTGATAACTTAGTGTGCTGGCAAATTTTGCACAAACCATAAAATGCTAACTAATTACAGACCTTGGCAAAATGGAATACTTTTCCTAATGTGTTTACATATTCCTGTCACTATAAAGTCATTTTATCTTCAATGCTTAATTGTCTATACTAATGGGGGAGAATATTAGCATGGAAAACACAAAGACACTGATTCATTTCCAGCTTCCTGGTCTATGTCAGGTTTTACATTCTGGATTCTAATCCTAGCTCTCCTCCTTGTTAACCATGTCTCTGTGAACAAGTTGGTTAGCCTCATGTTCCTCACCTATAAAATGACCCATTCTAACCTGTCCATGTTAGATTATTGTTTTGCAAATTTGGTGTGCAAATTACTCAATGTTCTAAAAAGTGCATATTCTGTGGGCCCCTCCCCATAGAGATTCTGATTTACTGGAGCTTAGGTGGGACTCAGGGATCTCCATTGTTAGCAGGCATCCCCTAAGTGAGTGTGACACCCGGTGGTCCTTCCATCTCACTTTGAGAAGCTGCTCTGAGATTTCTCCTAAGCATAAAAAGCAACTGAGGCCTAGAATAGACTTGGAAAAAAGCCTGAGTTTGAGAAATGGCTAAGTGTTGGGTCCTTTTTAGTGTCTTTGTTGGTCCTTGTCCCCAGAGCTACACAATTTAAATTTTATTTTGTGCCAATATGCAGCAATCAAGCTATGAGACTGTAAGAAGAGCAACCTTTACTAGAATCACACAAAATGGAGAGGGTTCTTCTACCTTTAGGGCTGTGATTTCTATTGTTTCTGATACTGTCCTAAACTTTCCCCTTCACAGTTTTAAATGTCTTTGAGTTGACTGGCTACCTTTACTGGATATTCATTGGCTCTGCTGTGTCTCTTCACAGACCATAAGTGCAAATTCTTTTATCTCATGCTCACAGGAGAATGGCTACTGCTCTTTCAGGCCAGGGTTGTAAAGAGTAAGCAAATCCCAAATGGTTGCAGAAGAAAAAATTCATAAGGAAGCAGAATGTGCTTTCCAGGTAACTGTGGACTGAAGAAGACTGAGAAAGGTCCAGCAGGTGGTGAAATGGGGAAACAGCCCCTGGTTTTGCTCCAAAATATCTAGGTGTCCTATATTAGTTTTCTGTTGCTGAATAAAAAATTACCACAAATGGAGAGGTTTAAAACTGCATCTATAGTTTCTGTGGGTCTGGATTCTGAGTATAGATTAGCTGGGTCCACTGCTAAGAGCCTCACAGGCTGATGGCAAGGTATCAGCTAGGGCGGCAGCCTTATCTGAGGCTCAGGGTCCTCTTCCAAACTCACTGGTGGTTGGCAGGGTTTGTTTCCTTGTAGTTGTGTGACCGATGTCCTCATTGTCTTGCCAGCTCTTGGCCAGGACCACTCTCAGTTCTAGAGGCTGTCTATGGGTCCTTGCCCTATCCTTCTTCATATGGCTGCTTAATTCTTCAAGGCTGTCATCTGTTGCTGCTTATCTCCTTGAAGGGGTCACCTGATTAGGTATGGCCCATCCAAGATAATTTCCCTTTTAAGTAACCCCAAAGTTAATTGATTAGGGACCTTAATCTTATCAGCAGAATCCTTTCATCTTACACTGTGACGTAAACACAGGAGTAATAGTCCATCATATGCCTACATCTTGCCCTTACGCAGGGGAGAGAATTTTTGGAGCATGAGTATCAGGAGTCAGGAATCTTGGGACCATCTTAGAAGTCTGCCTATCATGTGTCCAAACATCATTCACTGTATGTTAGGCACCAAATCTTGACTATTTGGTTAGTAACTCTATAAAAATGTTAACATTAATTTCTAGGACTCTTTAATCATATAGATTCTAAGCTGCAGCTTTTTTGAGAAATATTGTTAAGCAGAATAAAGTATCTAGCCTTTTTTATCCAGAATTTGAAACACAGAAAGCTAGAGAACCTTAGAGCTTATTCAGTTATTACACACACTCCTTGTGCAAATGCAGTCTCGATGGGAAAGACCTCGAGGGTCAGGAGCAGAGAAAGGCTGGGAGTCTGCTGGCCCTTTCTGTCATTTCTTTTCCTGTGTCTCTTTCCTAAAAGATGAGCTCCAAGTACTCTTATTAATTTAAAGTGCACTGAATTTAGTGAACAGTTTTGTTTCCATTATTGTCTTGAATTAGAGCATTTTTCTTCTAATGTGTTTATAAATCACTAAGTGGAGTGGGATCTTGGGTAAAATTAGCTTTGGGTTGTTTATTTGTGTTTGTATAATTTTTGTAATTTTCATGATGACTCATACAGTCAAGTAACTGTAGGGCTGAGGGTGGGGATAGGAATCAGAAAGCTTTTTATAATCCAACTGCCTTACAAAAAAAAAAAACACCTTTTTTTTTGTGATTGACAATTGGGCTGACATTCATTTAATAATTTTCCACTCTTTTGTTCCACATGAAATAATACTTGGTAGTTTTTTAAAAAAATACCTATTTAAGTATAAATATGTTTGAACATTTTTCCATTTCCTCTTGTGCAGTAGCATCTTACTGTGGACAAGACAGTGTTTTTGTTTAACAGTATGTATTCAAGCTTCCTCTCTAGGCTGCCCTCCGATGAATGACTGCACAGGACAGACTCACCCTTAGCTTGAAAAGTGACTGCTGCCAAATAAGAAGTAGTTATTGTCCCAGCGTGGAGACCATGGATACTTCAAATAGGAATAGAATGTCCTTAGCTAGTGTGTATGGCTAAAATAATGTGTGACTTAGCCCAACCCCAGGCCTCCCTGATCTGGGGCGAAGCAATGGACTGCTTGCCAACTTGAGTCAAGGCACACATCTTGGCAGTTGTCAAGGTATGGTTGTGGGCTAAATCCCCCAAATTGAGAAAATAGTGCAGCCACAGGCTATTTCTAAGTCCCACCTCTTGCAGCTTCTCATGTATTAGTTCTTGGTTACGGGTACATCAAGGACATCTCAACATTCACCTGAGAATGGCTGAACAAACCATTTAGCTACTGCTTCTGCTATGAAGCTTCTTTTTCTCTAATTTTTTAATTAAGGTATCATTGATATACACTTATGAAGGTTTCATATGAAAATCAATGTGGTTACTATATTCACCCCTATTATCGAGTCCCCCCCATACCCCATTGCATTCACTATCCATCAGTGTAGTAAGATGCCAGAGTTACTACTTGCCTTCTCTGTGGTACACTGTCTTCCCCATGACCCCCCCCCCACCATGTGTACTAATCATAATACCCCTCAATCTCCCTCCCTCCCCACCAGCCCTCCCTCACCCCTCCCCTTTGGTGACCACTAGTCTCTTCTTGGAGTCTGTGAGTCTGTTTATGAAGCTTCTTATTATTTGCCAATTTACTGTATGGGTTTGTGGAGCATGGGTTTGTGTTTCATACTCTATCTTACATGAAGCTCATTTGTACTTTTGCTTGGAGATTTGTTAAATCTTCATTAGAACTAAGGTTTCTTGAGGTAGAGATAGTATCTCCAGTGTCTTTCTGTAGGTCACCTTTATACTGTATCTATCACATAGTGTATTAAGTAATTCCTAGTTTGTGGACCTCAGACCTCTGGGAACAAGAAGATATTTCAGTATGTGTGTCTGTATGTGCCTTCAGTGTTTTATATGTGTGTGACTTTTTTTTTTCAAATGTGTTTAGATGCTCTGGAGATAAACAAAACACAAGTTTCTGTGAAAGTGCACTGGCTTCATTATAATTTGGGTCTTAATCAGTACTCAACAGGATGCCCTTGTGCTTACGTGATGAGAGCTACTGTCTGTCAGCATCTAGCAAGGTGCTTTGCATTCTGAGCTTTTTGGGCTGTTACCTGATCTCAAACCTCCTGGTCCCAGGTTTCTTCTGCGGGATACGCAGGAAAGCCGACAGTGCTTCCCTTGGTAGCACCACAACCCATTTCAGTTCTTTAATTCTTGAAATGAATGTCTAATTCATGTTCATGTCTCCCCTAGACTGGAAGCTCCCAATCCCCAGCACTGTGTCTATCTATGACCCACTGTCTAACAGAATGACAGTCCGTAGTAGGTTAAATATATACTTTCCTGGTCACAGCTGGGGGTGTTAGGAACCACTTTAATATGTAGATACTTTCTTGCTTTTTAGAAGTTGGCAATTCCTATAATGAGAATAGGAATGTGCTCTCCAAAGGTCTCTAGTTTCTGATTCAAAGGATTTAGATGAACCATCACTAATTCCAACGTTAAAGCAAAATGTCTGCCACCTGGTGTCAGATTAAGATTTAGCATCTTGGCTAATTCCCATACGGAGTCCTATTACTTCTACTCTTTTGTTGTAACAGTTAAGTTATACATTTTACATAAAATTAAAATAAGCCCTATTCTTAAATTAGTCCTGACTTGCTACTATGAACCTGGGATTTGGGATGTGTATTCAACATTTTTGGGTTTTTTCCAGATCTAAAAAATAATTGGAATTAAAGTCTAATTTTGGTAAATTTTCTATATATTTTAACTCTGAATTTTACAGAGGAGAAAAATAACAATTTTTCTGTGAAACAAAAATAGCCTTAAACATAATTAATGTTTTATAAGTTTGTATTTTACCTTATCACTGCTGATAGTTTTCCTAATGATTTTGGCTAGAACGGAAGATAAACATTCATTTTTTAAGAAGCCTTTGAGTAACTTACATTTACTGTTTGGATTAAATGAGAATGCAGGGATTCATGAGGTTCCCTAGAATGAGAGTCAACCCAAGCCCTGGGTTAAGAAATAAGAATGTGTCTTTCTGTTTTGTAAATAACGAGACTTATGTAGGGCCAAGTTTCTTTTCTTACTGCATTCATAGTAACCTTAGTAACCTGAAAGCCGTTTATATCCACTGTACATGACTTCCTCCCTTCTGGGCCAACCATAAGATTATATGAGATCAAGCGTACAGTGCCTGGAGCAGTAAGGAGTAAGAAATGTTAGAAGATGCATATATTTATTAACAATGTATAGCACATACCAGGGATTGTACAAGATGCTAAGGATCTGCAGTTATACCCACGCACTCTGGAGCCTCAAGGTGCTGAAATTCTAATGCAGGAGTCAGGCGATAATTAAGCATATAATTAGACAAAATTAGTTGTGATCACCTACTGCTCCACATGGAAAACTACCCTGGTGTAGGAGGGTTAGGGGCAGCTCCAGGTCAGTGATGAGAAGCTGAAATAAGGGCAGAAGCCTTTGGAGAAGCCAAAAATAGCTCATTGTCCCTGTACTGCACCACGTTCACTTCAGTATGGAAGATCCTCCAGGCCCTCACTCCAAGCCTTCTTACTCTAATTTAGATGCTTCTGACATGGCTGCACAGTGGACAAGGGACTAGATTTAGTGGGTTAGGAGGGAGCTGGGTGGTGGAAGGGAGGATCAGGAGGAAAAAGGAGCTGATAGAGCCAAGTCTTCGGTATTAGCAAGCATGGGGGCAAGGGGCCAGGGCAAGGGGCGTGGACCAAGTGTTAAGTGCTCAGAGAACCTGTCAGTTAGCAGTGGCAGATGTAAAGAGCTTGCAGCTGCTGATGTTTGAAGTAATGAAGGGGTAAAATTTAATGCTTTGGGCACTTTTAATAAAGCAGAGAAATGAGCAGTGGGTACAAAAACCCTTAGCATTTGTATATAAGGTGTTGGCCCTACTGGAATGTGATGTCCCTGAAGACAGTGGCTGTATTTCATTTGCATCCTCAGAATTTATCTCAGAGTTCAGCCCAAAGCAGTGGGTTGTTTAGTATTTATTCTTTGTGTTCCATCACAGAGGATTACTTCTCCAGATAGATCTTCATAGAGATGCTGGAATTAGCTATGCCTGCAGCTAGATATACAATTAAATCTGAAAGCTGAGCATCCTGCTTACAATTTGTGATGGAGAAGAAGTGGTTAGGCAGCTTCTATTCTCTTAGTCTCTATGGACACAATTTTTGAAACTGTAATAAAACTACAAATCTTTTTTTCTTTTTAATGGCTATGTGTGGCATTCATTTACTGATCTATGGATTTATTGGGTCTGTTTGAGCAAACATTGATTGTACCTGCTGTATGCTTGGGCCTGGGCTAGACCCTGTGGCTACAGACAGATTGGTGAAGATATTTTCCCTACCTTCAACTAATTCTGCATGTAGAAGATATCTATTAATATGTTAATTATTGTTATTCAGGTGTATCCTTCAGAAAGACATGTTGAAGACCTCCCTCCCCCCTGGTAACCTGTGTGTGGGACCTTACTTGGGGGTAGAGTCCTTGCAGCTATGATCGAGTTAAGGTGAGGCCATTAGGGTGGGCCCTAATCCAATATGACTGGTGCCCTTATAAGAAGAGGGCAGTTTGGACACAGACAGGCATGGAGACCACCATGTGAAGACAGAGAAGGAAGAAGGCCATGTGAGGATGGAGGCAGAGATCGGAGTCACGCTGCTGCAGACCGAGGCATGCCCAGGGCACCAGAAGCCGGACAAGGCAGGGAAGGATCTTCCCTAGTATGCCTCCACCAGCATCTCTAGGCTCCAGTACTATGTGACAATAAGTAACTGTTGTTGTAAGCCATCCAGTTTGTGGTACTTCGTTACTGCAGCCCTCGGAAAGAAATCCAAGTATAAGACATTTCTGTATGAGTCAGGGTTCTAGAAAGAAATACAGGATCACTCCAGTAGGGTAACTGAGGGAAGTTTAAAGGAGGCATTGTTTACAGAGGTGTGGGCAAGATTAAGAGCCTTTAAGGGAGGGGAAGCTTTCTGGAGTTGGCAGCAACAGGTTCCTATTGTCACGTCCAGGCCTAAAGGGCCAAGGAGAGGGAGGAGCTAGATTTGGATCTGGGAGTGTAGGAGATGGAGGGGTAGCTAGTCTGCAACCCCAGCCAACCTGTGCTCTTGCAGAGAGCGTGCTGGGGAATTCCTACTCTGACCACTTTCTCCTCCTGCGCTCCTGTCATCTGCCGAGCCTCTCATTGGTGGTACCTGCCAAGGGTTTAGCCTCTCAGCATCTAGGTAGAGGGGAAAGGGCAGAGAGTAGATCTGGAACGGGAACTGGAGAATATCCCACACATTTGGGATAAGGGGTATATGTCATTCAGAGGTATCTGTTCTCCACGAGAAGGAAAGAATCTAATGTCTGAGATAGTATTATACATACTCCTGGTTCTCAACAAATACTTTGATTGCTGATATAGGCTACCCAAGAACTGTTTGTGTTGGAGTTCAAGATTCAAGGTGGTGGGATGCATTCAGCAAATTCTTATTAAGCACCTACTGTAGTGCCACTTACGAGCCAGCCCTAGGGATAAGCCCTGAGCAAGACAGACTCTGTCCTTACCTTCATGGAACTCAGAGTCTAGTAGGCACCAACTATATTAACAAGGGTTAACGCTCCCTAAGATTCTACTTTCCTTTTATACTCAGTGTAATTTGAACTTACTCACTCGGTGCTGCTTTTCCCCTGTGGACTACAGACTTTGCGAGGCTAGTGATCGTCTCTCACGTTTACTTCCAGGTCCCTACACCTCGCCCAGCACCTGGCTCCTGGCAGGTGTTCACTGAATTAATGGATGAATGATAGAGTGCCTTGTATTTGCCAGAGAGGAAAAACTTTTCCTCTGTTCTTTCAGGTTCAGTCATCAGGGCATGCAAATTTGTAAAACAGATTAGCAAGAGGAAAAAAAGAGCCAGATTTAATTATGTACTTGCACATAAGATTTCCCAAAGAAACGTGACTTCAGGAGACTGTTAGTATTCAGGGCTTATATATAATCTTAATAGTGGATGGTGGTAGGGTGGGTGCAGAGGCACTTCTGAGAGAATAAATGATTTTTTAGAAGTGAGGGAGAAAGGACACTATGGAAAAACCAATGATTATTTGAAAAAATAAGTGGGTTCTTAGGAGAACAGGCTGGATATGTGATACTTTGATGACTGGCTGTGGGTTATGGACTTCTCTCCCAGGAGAGGTTAGAGTTGTTCCTGGGGATGAGATTTATGACAATTGAATTCTTTTGGCAGGCTCTGTGTTTAGGCAGATAAGGGATTTCAGGAACTCAAATATCTTCAACACAAAATAGTTTCTCTGCCACAGTGGCTATTTCTAGACCCTTTCATTTTACTATTTAGGGGTTTCTGAAAATTAGTGGGTAGTTGAAAATATATAAAATTGTATTTTATATATTTTAGGATTATAAATAATCCTAACTAGGATAGTAACTATTTTAGGACTAATAATATTATTAATAATATTAACTAAGTATCCCTTCAAAGTAGCTATTTGAAAGGATTATTTAAATGACTCCTCTACCAGGGGAGCATGCTGAAACAAAATAGTCTGTAATTTATCTATTTTATAACTCTAGGTTTAATTTGTGGAAGTTTTGGGTTTTGTTGGAAGTACTTCTGTTAAACTTCAGAGACAGAAACCGAGTACTGTCTGTTTTTCCCTTGCTCACTGTTTTCATAAACTGATTGATCCATAAGAATATGCACTGAAATGAAATGAAAATTTGAAATGTGTGTATGTAAGTATTTGCTAGGCACAATAGCCTTTTAACATCTAAGGCAATGGTTTAAATCTAACACAAGAATTTGGGGCAATACCTTTGTTAATTTCAATGTGAAAGCAAAACATTTGTCACGTGGTGTCAGAACAAGACCTCCAAAGGCATGAAATGGAATGGCTGTGTGATAGACTTGGCTTGCCTGCTCTTAGAACATTTCCTGGTGTTAAATGAGGGGTGTTCACTCCTTTGGGCCCTCCAAGTACCATTACTAAACCAATGTTGAGACACCAGTGTGCCTCCTTTGGTGACCATATAAGGAAAACATTGCTAGGAAAGAAATTGCAGAGTCCATAAGCAGCTCGGCTGTCTGCTAACCTCAGGATGGGGAATCTTAAAGAGAATGACAAGCAGATGGCTTAACTGTTTTCCACAAAAAGCCTCTACTATTTCTGATAAAGATGTATAACGTGATCCTTAGAGATCTTACTCCCATTATTGCATCCTTGATTTGATAAGTATTGAATCTAGTTAATGCTTGTCAGTAGTGTAAAATGCCTTCTCACCTTAAGAGTGATTGAGGAAATTACTTGTAAAAAAATTAATGAAGAAATCAAAGAAGAGAGAAGGTAGGTTCAGAAAGTCATCAGTCTGTTTCTCAATATGCAGTTTGATTTTAGGATTACAGTGTTTTCCTTCCTCGTAGATTTTGAGTCTCACAAGGAAGAATCATGTTGGTAGCCCCCTATTGATAGGTTTTGCTGGAGTCTCTAGGTTGATAGAAGTATGCTGAGCAGTAAGAAGACATTTCATAGCCATGATGCTGGAATTACTCTCACAAAAGCTGGATTGAGGGTTTACCTGTGCTAGGAACTTCTAAGGTTACAAATATATATGGAGAAAATTGCTTTCCCTCTGAGATATGAACTGTAAATAAAAGGCAGAAGGGCCTGGTGAGTTAGGGAACCATGGAGAATTCTTAAAAGACAGAGGGGCAAATGTGCATTTAGTCCATGAGAGAGTAACTCTCCAGTGTTTGGCAGGAGCAGTCCTTCATTTGTATGAGACTTAAGGTGACGGTTTGCCTGGGACTTTCAGTGCTCAAAACAGGGGAGTCCTAGGAAAACAAGGACACTTCAGGACCCTGACCAGACTGCCCTGCTCCTTGCAGGTCAGCTCCCTGGTTCCTCCTCATCAGTGATGCCCTCTAGCCATCATGAAACCCTAAGCATCCCCATACCTTTCTAAATGCCCCAGAGAGTTGGAACTGCCCCTGTTGAGAACCACTCATGAGTCTAGGCATGGTGGCAAAGCACACTGTCCCATTGGCAAGACTATTACTGAAGTAAGGTTGATGCAAGAGGCGATCTTCAGTCTTCAAAAACCCATGCAGTTAATTTAATGCCTTTGGCACAAAAAAGAGGAGTGGGGAGAGGTGGCAATGTTAATTGAAATTGCATGGGGAAAAAATGAGAAAATTGATCCTGTTTAAGAACTTTCAAGTTTTCTGTTGCTTTTATTCACAAATAATTACTGATTCTCACAGAATTTTCAAATTTATACTCATGGAAGATGTTCAACATACAGATAATTTATAAGGGTAAGAGATATAATGGACCTCTATTCCAGTCCTCCATCCTGTCCCTGGTATCATAGAATCAGTTCTTAATGAGAGTATATCCTTCAGAAGAGGTGAAACAGAAGAAAGATGGGTGGCCTTGGCCTCAGAAGATTTAGGATAATATTCAGTAAGTGTAAGGACAGAATATGTTTTGAAAAACCCCTCACTAATTAAGAGAATGGTGTGATTTTATTATATGTTAAATATAAGTGCTAAAGCACAGTTTTATTGATTAAAAAAGCCCAGCCTGATTCTGTTAAGGGAATTTAAAGAGATTATATTGGATAACCTTGGGTTGAAACACGTTTTCTTTAATTCCAAAATTGGTCAGTGTATTCTTTATTTAACCTGAATGGTCCAGGTCCTTTCCCTTTAAACATAAGCTTGTTCACAGAGATACAGCTGGAAGTCATGTTGGCATGACAACAGTTAAACACTGGGAGGGAGGACTCTTTCAAATGGCCAGTGGCTGGGTTTTTAATCACTGATTTTATTACTAGCAAAATGAAATAGGGATGTTGAATGTGTAATAATATGTTATTTTGGCTTGATATTTTCACTAATATTACATGTAATTTTTGAATATGCATTGGGATACATAATTTTTATGTTATTGCATGCAATTCCATTTCATCTGTTTTCTGTCTTGTTAATAATAATATTCTCAAAATATATGGAGTTCCTGCTTAAACTTTTGATGGCATTTTGTTGCATGCATAATAAGTCCTGAATTTAGGAGTATAGTTGTGGTGGGGGGGGGCTGTGAAAAGTAGCTTCCGCCTCCCATTCAACTTTTTCTCTCAACAGTATCTATTATGAATCCCACATGTACATTCCATGTCCCCAGTCTGTAGGGGCTGAGGAAGATAGGTGTCTTACACTGGAAATTAAAATATTAAGTGGAATATTGCCTTTATAATTTGCCTCCAAAAGAAGGTAGTAGTACAGGGAAGAACAGGTTAATTTTTAAAAATGGGTGATTGGAAAAGGTTCTTGGAGGGCAGCCCCTGAAGAATGACCAGGTTTTTGTTTGGAGTTAGGACAGAAGGAGATTCCAGTCCAGGGTAACAGCACAAGCAAAGGCGCAGGGGTGCATCAATGATCAGCATGTTGTGACACCAGTGAGTATGCAGGTGGTGTGAAATGGAAGGGCCATAAGGGAGGAGGATGGCAGAGGGAACAGAAACATTGACGCATTCAGTGCACTACTGTGCTCATGGAAGCGGAGCAAGGAGAGGTTGGAATGGGTGTTCTCTGGGAAATTGCTGTCTGTAATATGATCAGAGAGCAGTGTAGTTACAATAACTGATTATGAACTGTTTTCAAATCCAGGTGAGGCTCTGGTGAGCTTAGCATGAGGCAGTGTTATGGAGATTGGAAAGCAGGGCATGCCTGTTTCTGGATTCAGTGCCTGAAATAGGTGGTTTTGTATATTGACCAACATGTACTTGGGAGTGTGGGTTCTGGTTTGGAGCTGTGTGTCTTGAATCTCAGCTCCACCGTTACTCGCTCTGGGACAGTGAGTCCGGTTTACTTACCCTCTGTGTGAGTCACCTGTAAAACGGGGATAAGATAACACCAGCCTTAAAGGGTTCTAGTAAGGAGTAAATGAACAAATACTTGTAAAGTGCCTAGGACACTGCCTGGGACCCGTACGCACCTCAGTGATACATGAATGTAGATGTTGATATTGATGAAATGTGAAAACATGCTAAGTATTCTTCATAATTTTCTTACGCAATCTCAAAAAAAAAAAAAACTTTTCTGACTCTGTGCCTCCCCAAACATCTCAGTCTACCCTCCCTAAACTCTCATTTCCTGTTAAGTTGATGGATAGTTGTTGATCATCCATTATGTGCCAAGCATTGTGCTCATCACTAGGGTTACAAAAATGGAAATGCAAGGTCTTGTCATAAGGGAGCAGAGAGGCCTTTAATAGGTGGCACTTGGTCCACACAAAAGAATATGGGAAAAGGGGTCCACATGTCACAAAGGACCACTTGTAGCAGAGCTAATGAGAGAAGAGGGGTAATTACTGAATACATAATCTCTAAATTGTTAGTACCAAGGTCATTATTATTTTAAAAGCACAATCATGTATTTGTGCATCTGTATTGATAAGTTATATCAGGTTTTCCCAGTGATATCTTATTATGTTACCTCATAGCTTCAGAATGAGTTATAGGAGAAGTTCTCTTTTCCTTCAGTCTAGTTTCAAGGTCTGGGTTTGAATTTCTGAAAAGCAGCTTTAATCCAAGGGAAATTTTACAATGAAAGTGGTAGAAGATTGTGAATATTTTAAATTGTTGGCAATTCCTAACCTAGAATTTAGTATTTAATCCTGAATTGCTTTTATATCCTTACAGTCAGGGGCCACATGATGTTTTTCAGGACATTGCAATTGGAGTTGAAAAAATTCCAAAGAAATTTTTGCAAAAAGGATCCCTCTTCCACACCTAGCTCCTTGGAAGCCTCTAGACCAGTGTATCCATTATAAAGGCAATCTGAACCACATAATGTAATGTAAAGTATTCTAATAACCACATTAAAAATAAGTAAAAAGAAACAGGTGAACATAATTTTTTTAATTACAATATTATACTGGTTTCAAGTATACAACATCAATGATTTGACAGTTACCCACATTATTAAATACCCACCACAACTAGTGTAGTTACTATTTGTCAGCACAGAAAGAGGTTGCAGAATGATTGGCTATATTCTCTATGCTGTACTTTCATCCCTGTGACTAATTTATATTATGATTGAGATTTTGTGCCTCTTTATCGCCTTTATCTGTTTTGCCCACCCACCCAACCCCTCTCCCATGGTAACCACCAGTCACTTCTCAGTGTCTGTGAGTGTATTGCCGATTTGTTCATTTTGTTTTGTTTTTAGATTCCACATGTAAGTGAAATTATATGGTATTTGTCTTTCTCTGCCCGGTTGATTTCACTTAGCATGATGTTCTCTAGGTTCATCCATGTTATGCAAAATGAAAGGATTCTTTCTTTTTTATGGCTTGATAATATTCCATTATGTGTATGTACCACACCTTTATCCATTCATCTACTGATGGACACTTTCATTGCTTCTATATCTTGGCTATTGTAAGTTATGCAGTAAACATAGGGGTGCATATATCTTTTCAAACCAGAGATTTTGTTTTCTTCTGGTAAATGTAATTTTAATTATGGATTTTATATCTAAAATATTATTTCAACATATAACCCATATGAAAAATATTAATAAAATATTTCATATTCTTCCTACTGTACTCACGTCTCCAAATCCAGTGTGTATTTTACACTGGTAGCGCACAGACTGGACACATTTCATGGGCTGAGTAGCCCCATGTGGCTACCATATTGGACAGCACTGTGCTACAACTTAGGGCTTTTTAATGCCCCTGGGTTATGTCTGGTTAGGTCACTACCTAAACAATGTCTGTATCTTTGATGATTTTTCATTAGTATTTTTATTATTTAGGAAAATATGTAAATATAAAAAGTGAGTTGGTTTTGGTCCTGCACTGCAGACAGTTGAATTAATCACGTGCCCTAATGTATGCTGCCTTTTCACCCCTGGTCCATACACACAGCATCTCTCTTGTTTTACGCCCTTGCTTATTTACTTCCTGTTATTCCCTTACCTCTCATTCTCTCTACCCAGGGATAACTATTCCAATGCATTTAATGTGTAACTTAATGTGTACATTGTTGTTTAGTGTGTGTTCTTAATTTATTTCAAGGATATTTTTTTCCACATGCCCAGTTTAAAGATCTATCCATAAGACTGTGTATATAACAAATGCATTGTTTCTAACTGCTGCCTGCTGCTCCATGGGGTGAATTCAACCCATTTTACCTTCCCCCTGTAGAATGATGGGCCATCAGAGTGCCTCCATCTCCCCAGCTCCACAAATAATCCTGCAGGGAATATCTTCACTGTATTGTCTCATGGAATTAGTGTGAGAAAGTATGTGAGGTAGATCTTTAGTATGGCTGGGTCATAGAGTAAATATTATTTACTTGTGTTGGGAAAAAAATGATTATCTTTTTTTATTGATGGATATAACTTTGTTCAGTGGCAAATACAACACTGCAGTTGTTTGTTGAATCAGATCCTTCCAACCTACTAGGGTAAATCAAGTTGTGGCTTATTTTTTAGGAGTAACTAACCAATTCAATTCTTGTGGATATATTTCTCAAACAGCAGTATCCACGAGGGAGGTCAAGGTTTCTTAGGGTGACCAGTTGAAATTTGGGCCAAGTGCAAGTGTAACCTCTACTCACAATAAGAAAATTTGCAATTCTTGCTCTGTCAGCAGAGCATAATATACTTTTTAAATGCATTAGTCATTGAAGCAAGCAGTGGAAGAAAAAAAAGCTATTGCTCTTAAAAATCCCCATGGAAATTTTACACTGAAAATGCATTCCTGCTTTTAAAATTAATGCATACTGTTTGTTTCTTCAAAGGGCACTAAAAAAAAAAAAAAAAAGGCAAGGCAGTGTTTTCTTGCACTAAGCTCCTTTCTGCTTCTGGCTCCATGGGTAGGTACTTCCCGCTGTAATATTTTCTAGAGGGAGGGGTAGGTGCCCTCAGTTCACTCATCAAAGCACATCTGTGACACAGGAAGACACACAAAGTTTGTTTCCACAAGGCAGGAAGCACAAACAACTGCCTAGGATGAAGTTGTCCACGTAGCTATTCACTTGCCCTTGCAGATGTCTGCCTTGTCTGCTGGCAACAGGGCAGACTCTCACGCAGCTTCTGCGTCACCAGCTTCCAAGGAATGTTCCTCTGGGTTCACGTCTGAGATCTAAGGACCATTTGTGTGTGATGAGCAGTCTGCTCTCAAAAGTCTTTAGGTTACAGTAATTTCTTTCAGAGAGAAATGGAAAGAGTTGACGAAGAAGGTGCTTAGAACATACCAGAATTCAAGACCAGGTAGACCATCATTTACAAAAGGACACTACCAAAAAATCTGGAAAGAAGGAAATGGGCCTAACCCAGAAAAAAAAAACTTTTTATGAATCAGAATTTTCACAAAGGAGAGGCTTAGATTTTTGAGATGGGGAAAAAAAATACACCTATTTCTGTAGCATAATAAATTTGGAATTCTTCCCAGACACCCTGCAGATAAGAAACCTCTTAATGTTTCAAGAGCATTTTTTAGTAGGAAAATAATTTTAGATTATTGGCTGGAATTTGAGGCTCAGTGGGTTAAACAGTGTATTTGTGGGTAAATAAAAATTAACAGGGACCCAAGTTCCTTCTGGATGTCACAGCAAAGTAGAGCTCAACTCAGACTCAGCAGGAAGGCTGCTTAGTAGTACCTGCTCCACCCCTGTTTTCCCTTCTTTTCTTTTTTGCCTCCTTTCACTTCTTTGTCCTCCTCTTTCTTGTAGCTTCACTCATATAGATATTATCTATGCAGCCTCTGCAGTCTCAGAGAATAAGACGTGGAAAAGGGAGCCACTCCCAACTATATTCCCTTACATTCAGAAAACTTACATTGACACCTAGTGTTCATGAGACATGTTTATGGTACTTTGTTAATTTAAATAAAAAGAGGAACAAGCCTGATCTTCACTTTTAGGAACTTAGATCTGTTTAATTTGTGATTAATAGCATCTCTGTGATGCTTTCTCTGAACTTTTTGCTACTGGGGACCCACAAACAAAACACCCAATAGTTTCATTAATCTTTACAGAAAGGAAATTCTTCTAAACTTTGAGCACTAATTATTGTTTGAGATCTTCAAGAATAAGTATTCTGTTTACTTGTCCCTTCCTGGAATTTTGGCTCAGTTACCTAATATTGTCTTATGCTGAATTCTATTTTGAGGAGTGTAAAAAAATGACACTTTCTACACGTGCATCCTTGGCAGATGGGATCCACAAATACCCCTGCCTCTTTTCTGCCAGTAGCCTGAGCATCTTTGAAAAACTCAGAGCTCTGCATATCACTCTTTCATTGCTGGAAAAGAAAAACCGAACTATTGCACAGGTGTGCAGCAGCTAATTAGTTTTACCATTTTGTTTTTCCCTGAAGAATCATTGCTTTTCTCTCCTGACCTAGATTTAGAGGGAGTTGGGGAAGAAGATGGTTTAGATGAAAGAAATAAAATCCTTGAATCAGATAAATGGCTGGATGCTGCCTGTGGTTGGTTGAATCCTGGTGGATACTTCTTGAGGTTTGTAAAAAATAAGGCCCAATACAGTGTCTGCCTTTGGTATATTTTTTTAATCACAGTATCATTGATAAACAATCTTAGGAAGGTTTCATATAGGCAACATTGTGGTTTCAACATTCACCCATATTATCAAGTGCCACCCCACCCCATTGCAGTCCCTGTCCATCAGCTTAGTAAGATGCTGTAGAGTCATTAACTTGTCTTCTCCATGCTGTACTGCCTTCCCTGTGACCTACCTATATTGTAATTGCTAATTATAATGCCCCTCAATCCCCTTCTCCCTCCCTTCCTACCCACTTTCCCCCACCCCTCCCCTTTAGTAACAGCTAGTCCCTTCTTGGAGTCTGTGAGTCTGCTGATGTTTTGTTCCTTCAGTTTTGCTTGTTATACTTCACAAATGAGTGAAGTCATTTGGCACTTGTCTTTCTCCACCTGGCTTATTTCATAATACCCTCTAGCTCCATCCATGTTGTTGCAAATGGTAGGATTTGTTTTCTTTTTATGGCTGAATAATATTCCATTGTGTATATGTACCACATTTTCTTTATCCATTCATGTATTGATCGACACTTAGGTTGCTTCCATATCTTGGCTATTATAAGTAGTGCTGCAATAAACTTAGGGGTACATATGTCTTTTTGAATCAGGGATCTTGTTTCCTTTGGGTAAATTTCTAGGAGTGGATTACTGGGTCAAAGGGTATTTCTACTTTTAGTTTTTTGAGGAACCTCCATATTGCTTTTCATAATGGTTGAACTAATTTACATTCCTACCAACAGTGTAGGAGGGTTCCCCTTTCACCACATCCTCACCAGTATTTGTTTTTCTTGTCTTTTGATTGTTGTATTTGGTATTTTTGACAAGAGTTGGAGATGAAGTTTAGATGCTTGGCTAGGTAGGGTGGTAGAAAATGAATGAGTGACACTTTAGGTTATGTTCCAGCAATATGCTGTTTTAGAAACAGTGTTGGAGAAGTTGGGAGTTAAAAACTTGGGTTTCTTAACTTTTTAAGTTAGAGGCCTATATGTTTGGATTGAAATATGGAGTTATAATAAAAGCTAATCCATTAGAAGCTGTTTCTTTCCTAGATCTGGATTTCAGTTTCCTACCATTGGATGAATGAATGAAGATCAACTTCAACTGCTAACAGTACAAGACTCTAAAATAACAGTACTTATTACAACAGAAATAGATTTTCATTTCGCATAGGGGCCTAGCAGTAGCAGTCTACTTATATGGTGGCTCTGTTCCACAAAGACCTCAGGAACCCGAATTCCTTGGCCATACTACTCCACCATCCCTAGGGTAGATGTGTCCTTATGGCCCAAGATACCATGTCTGTTTCAGACAGCAAGAAAAAATGTACCTGCCAGCTATTTTATAAGGACGTTTCCTGGAATCTGCCATACAATCCTTGGACTTACACCCCAGTTAGAATGGAACTTGCCTGGCCACACCTAGCTGCAAAGGAGGCTGGGAAATGTAATCTGTATTCTGGGTGGCCACGTGTCCAATGAAAAGTTTTTATTGCATGGAAGAAGACACTGGGTATTGATCAACACCTTGCAGTGTCTACAACTGTACAGAAAAGTACCAGAATTTATCTTTTGCTCACTCTGCTTCAAGTTCTCTTTTAGGTGAAAAATAAATATCTCAGAAGAATAAGAAAAGAAAACAGGTTTTACTCTGATCTTTTTAAATGTGTTTTCAAAAGTTAATCTCACAAAAAAACATTTTTCTCTGAATTTCTCCAGCCCATCCATAGTCTAAAAATCAAATATTAAAGCTTGTCCACTAACTACTGACAGTCTGAACAAATTACTTCAGTTATAGTGATTTTTTAAAAGGCACTTCACCTTAAAAATGCACTTAACAAATAGATTGATTCCCAAACAAAAATACACTGAGATTTCTCTACAGTCAAATGAAAACCTGTTTCCCAACCTTGGTCAAGTTATTTCACATTGCTGAAATCTGTTTCTTCATCTGTAAAATGGAAATAGTATCTCATCTACTGATGTTGCAAGATTTGGGGCATCAAGTGAGATTGGATTAGTTATGGCACTTTGAAATCAGTCTTGTAGTACTCTAGGAGTATATGTTCTTGTCTCATATTGGAAACAAACACACACAAATATATATATATATATATACATTTTAATCTATTAGAGTTAGTTCTGTGTGCTTCCACACATAGATTCGATTTTAGAAAGGATGACATCCACTTCAGCTTGCTCTTTCAATGTGCTGATAAAAGGCCACATTGTAGTTCATTGTCAAATAATGTGTCTATTTGCTAGATTCTCAATAATCACCTTGTGTTTCTAATTTTAATGTACATGAGAGAAGTCAAGTCCTGCATGTCTCTCTTCATTTAGAGTAAAAATGACCCTAAAGTTGGTTAAGGCAAGCCTAGATTAGCTTCCACCTTGTTACCACTGCTATTGTGTTCCAGCCTAATGAGGTCCACAACTCTAAGTGTATTAAAGACCCTGCCAGAATATTGGAAAAGAAAATTGGTGCTGTGTGATATACTTTCAAACTTGTCTACAGTGAGACAGTAGTAACTCTGTCTAATTGTTTGGAAGCCAAGGAAAAATTCATGCCCATGTGGCATTTTGTCTTCTCCAGTTGCTCATTGTAAAATAATCAATTGAGGAAGTTGTGTAGTTGGGTCGACTGAGGATTTTCCAGCTGGACACATTCTCTGAGTGATGTTGTGCAATTACCCTTTGGTTAATTTCCAAATATAATTATAGATCCTCCTAGAAAATTGTGTTTAAGATGAGATACTAAATACTCAAACTTGAAAGCAAAGAATATTAGGCCTGATTTGTTGATCTTCATATGCAACCTGAATAATCCTATCTGATATTGAACAAGATGTAGTGTTGCCCTTCAGTAAATGGGTGGTATAGTCAGAAAATGGGAGGAAAAAGTAATAAACCTGTCTAGTAATTTTATATAAATATATCGTGATAATTACTTTTTAGAATTATCAAAAAATTGCTGATTTTAAGAGCATGCCCACCTGCACCCATTCTCCATTCATTATAGTGATTCAACTTTTAAAGTTTCGAGATTTGTTGGTTTTAATAAAGGTTCCCAGTACTTCTTAGAAAAACAAAATTGAGGTTACTGAGATGACCTCTGGCTTTCTTAAAGTATGAATCTTCACTCAAGTTTTAAGTTTTTATTTTTAAGTTTTTTTGTATGGGGAAGGACCTTTAAGCCTATGGCTTCTCAGAAGTGGTTATAAATTATGTTACCTTGTACTTTGTATACACTCTGCAAGGAAAAGTGTTCTTGGGTTATATTTCATGTCATTTTAAGATTTTATATCTCCTTTCATAACTTGTAAGAAAATGCATGATTTATTGTGTGTTTAGTTATTTAGAATGAGACCTTCTGATTTATGAATTCTGTGTCTGGTCATATGAATAACTTCAACTGTATGTGTGCATAGGTATGCACGGATGGATGGAATTTATGAATACTAATTTTTCCTCAGGATAATTTTTAGATTCTTGCATCTCATGCTTTTTAGTTTTTAAATTTGTCTTTGCAGAGTCTCTGACTCCTGCATTGTGTTTTGATTTTGGTTAGAAACAGAGAGGCATAATTTCCCTTGTATCTCCCACCAACATCAATTAGTTACTATTTACACTGCTGCATGAGGGCATGAGGTAGAGTAGTCTCAAAAGAAGGATGCCTTAAATAATAAAGCACACTTAAGATTAACTATTTTTTTCTGACTTCCTTTCTGCTTCTTTCCTGGCTTAACTATATGACATGAAAGAGCCACATGCTGATTAAAGAAGTGCCACATACTCAAACCAGTGTGTTCTCATGTGATACATTGTTTCTGAATTGACATGTGAGTGGCCAGAATTGTCAGCTAGTTTTCTTGATCTAAATAAAAACTGCCTTTTTTTAATAATAAAAACATGTTTGGTGGTTGCAAACTCTCCAAAATCTTAGTTTTTTAAATGAAATGCACTGTGGTTGATGCCATTTCAAAAATGTTCTGTATTACAGAATATTTTTCCCCCAAAGCCACATTGAATGCAGCAGTCAATAGCTAATATTCACAGATGTTTACCTGAGTGATTACTACATGCCCGACTTTCTGCTGGTGCTTTGTTCTGCATCGACCCTGTGAGTCAGGGGCTGTCATCATCTGGGCCCTACAGTGAGTGGACAGGTCATTAAAAATCAAGCCACTTGTCTGAGGTCATACAGCTCGCCAGCATCGGAGCTGAGATTCAGGGCTATTGGCCTCCTCCAAAACTCCTGTCTGTGACAGTAATATGGCCCTGAAGCAAATTTAGTAGAATAAGCCCAGCAACCACTGTCTCCAGTGAGTTTAAATTAAGAAATTTTGTGTTGATTGTATGCCAAAATGCTTGATAAAAATATACAAAGAATGTAGTGTTATAAGGCCTAAATTTGAGGACCATTTACATTGTGAGTTCTTGGAATATTTACTCAAGAATCTTTAACAGAAAAACCCTTAGTTACAAATTGCTCCCTAGTCCAAGGACACTCAAAACTCTTAATACTAATATTTTTAAAGAAAAATTTTGGGAAAAAGGTTTAGGAAGTTAACACTCCAATGACTGTTGAAAGTTTTGTTATAACTGTTAAAGGAATGCCACCGCAGGAAAGTGCAGTTGAGTACAACATAATTTTTCTAAGGATGCGATAGGCATTTCAGGGTCTCAGTTATGACTTACAAATAAATGCCAAGAAATGGAAGAGGCCCTGAAACTGTTTAGGCTGCCCTGTGTCTGGCAGGCTGGCAGGTCAGAATTCTGAGAGCTCACAGATTTTGGACACTTGGGGCTTGTGCCTTTGTTTCCGTAGTTGTTTTTGCCGGTTCCTGTGGCTGAGAACAACGTCACACCAAATTCTCAGCAGCCTCCGTATGCCACTTGGTACCCTCAGCACAACTATAATAAATGAACTAGACCTGGAGTGCTGGCTCTGTGGCATTATCTTCACAAATTGGTGATGAGGTTGAAGGACAAGAAGGGCCTTGTATTCTGGCAATGAAGTTTGGGGTCCAGAAAAAATAAAGGAACTAAGAAGTGAAGAAGAACGGAGCGAGGCCATGGAAGCAGACCACCAGGTGATCAGAAAGAGTTTTAGAGCTAAAGTCAAACATAGGTATCCCCTGCTTTTCGTAAGTTCAAGTTTTGTCACTTCACTCTTACAGAAGTCTCACGTTAGTATCCTTTTTTGCCAACCAAAAGAAATCCAAAGAAGATTTCCACTTTTATGAAAAAAGGGGGGAAAGGGGAAATAGCGTCCAGTGTTTTATTTACAGCAAGTCCTTAGAGAGGCGGGCGCAGCCCCGAGCAGGGAGAGTGGCGCCGCCAAGTGCCTTCTCTGAGGACTACACTCAGCGTCTCAGCATCAGGCCGCCTGAGCTTTGAACTCCATCTGTGAGCATCTGTGGCTTATCTCTGTTCGTTTCATCCAACTGTTATCAAGATGTGTCCAAAGGTATCAGAAAAGTCTGAGAGAGGTTATTCTTTGGGTCTCAGAATGCGCACACAGTGCTAAATATTTCTATTCCTTAGCTGCTGTAACTAAGACTTCAGAAGAGAAATTTTCTTTCTGCAAGAATGGGAGCATTGTGCACATTAGGCTTCTGAGTTTGAAAACACAGATCATGCAAGGCCTTCGAGAGTTTTCCTTTGCATAGTGGGTGAATTCTTAGCCCTCTGGCCTTAAATCTTATCCTAGACCACTTTTCCCTCACCCAAGTGACTTTTCTGCTGTAAGAACATGACAGTCTTTTCCTGCCACATGGCAGTTAAACTGACTGTTACTGCTGCTGGAGCTCTGTTCTCTAGTCTCTTCTCAGGACTGGCCCCTTCTAGTTTAGGGAGACATCATTCCTCAGAGACCTTCCCAGACCACCGTGACCAAGTAGCCTGCCCCAATCCCTAGACATGATTGACTGTTACCCAGTTTCCTCCTTTATTCGCTATTGTATTCTCAGCTTCTAGAGTAGTACATGGCATTTGTAGGAGACCCTCAATGCAGAAGAGTGAATGAAGGAAGGAAGGAATGATTGAACACGCATTCACTTTTTAATTCCATGAAGCCGGTAGGTAGATGGAGTCCAATGCAGGAAATGACTAACTCTTCTGTTTTACTAGGCCAGTGGTTCTTAAAAAGTGTAGCCCCAAGCCAGCACCATGAAATCAGCACACCACGTGGGGATGTTAGAAAGGCAAGTTCTTGGGCCCCACCCCAGACCTACTGAGTCAGAAACTCTGGTGGTGGTACCCAGCCCATGAATTCCAGCAGATTCTACAGATGATTCTGGTGCTTGAGAACCACTGCCCCATATCTCTGATGCAGGACATGGTCTATCTGATGATATCTGCATCCTCAGCCCCAAAACAATGCCCGGCACAGAGTAGACAGGAAATATTTGTTGAATGAATTAATCTATCTCCTCTTTCCTCCCACCCCCATATTCCGTGCCTTGGACACGGAAGGTACGGGGTGCACAGATGTTGAGGAAGGGAGTGAGTTCTATTCTGAGGACCTAAGGGAGACCTTTTGTGCTCTGCACTGCAGACCTTGCCAAATTTAGAATTGCAGCTCACCCGTTCCTCCTTCCTGTGGCCTCCGGAGCAGAAGACATTTCCAGCTGCTGCTAGATGCTAATAGGTTTTCATTTGACCCTTGGGATTCTGCAAGTGAGCCCAGGGTAGAGGGTGATTAGAAGCAGGCTTGCCTCGCACACATGCCCCATGAGGAGGGGAGCGGGGAGGGCCAAACCTGTGGTCCTGGCACCTGAGGGGGCTGCGAGGGTCACCCTCGCCCTCTCAGATGGGTTACTGGTTCCCACACCAAGCCTTGCTCTTGGCTCACGAGGCTGCCAGCACAAGAGGGGCTTTCTGGGCTTCTCAGCCTTGCTATTTCTACAGTCTGACTTCCAGGCTCTGCTTCCAAATAAACCCACAAACAATGAAAGACCACAGAGCCACTTTGAAAGGATACCTGTGGCTTCCAGCTCCTAACTCTGCTGTCCCACTAGCCCATGACAGTGCCTTCAGTGAGACGCAGTGGTGACCATAAATCTTCTTAGGTGCAAGTCTTTTGGGGAACAGAGGAGGGAGAAGTGGATCTTAGGCTCAGCATCTTGCCTGAGGGTGGAATTCGATCCTAAGGCTTCTGATGGGAGGCGTACAGATGTGTGGGCCAGCTGGAATGGCTGCAGGATTTGCTGGAAGAAGAATTAAGAGGGAGGCACGGCAAGGAGGGCCCTACGTGAAGGGACATGCATTGGACATGTCCCCAGCCTGGGCTAGTTCAGGGGTCAGGGCCAGTTCCCAGAGGACAATCTTGGTGCTCTCTCAGTGGCCGTTTGCCTGTGGTCAGGTCAGCTGGCTGGTCTCACAGCCTTGGATCTGCAGCCATTGTGTTTTTTCTTTGGTTTCCACTCTTACCTTCCAAATTCCCCCAAACTGTCCACACTGGTTTTTCTCAGGTCTCTGAAAAAGTAAAATCTATTTCTATATAGGGACATAGTTTACCTCCTTGGCTTTAAGCCAAACTGCTCTCCTCTCTGAGCCTTAGAAACAGGGGTAACAATAGTGTGCCCCAACCAGGGCGGCTTGGACATCCCTCCAGCTCCTGCAAGAAAGAAGCAATAAAGGAGCTGGGAAATCTGGCCCCCGTCAGCGTCAGTATTCAGTTACTTTTCCTTTTGTTGACAGTATTATGGTTACTGCCCCTCAGAACCTCACCATAGCACTGTGGCACTTCGGTTAAGCCTTGAAAGGCCCGATTCTTGTCCTAGCTTGCTAACATTAGTACCCTAGCCGTCTAGCTTGGATTGATGTGAGCATTAAATGTGGTCATGTATGTAAAGACATGCTTTACTTTAAGGGTGGGGAGCTTCTTTCCTAGTGAAGGCCCCAACCCACAGTGGGGGGAAACCTTGAGACATACAAATAACAGGACAACTATATTCATTTGGGAATGGTTTGTGTTTGAGAGAAGCCTAGGAAAAAATGTGCAAATCTGCTTTGAAATAGACAACAGGAGACATAAAACTTTATTTTTAAAAATAACAAAACTTACCTCCATATTAGCCAACACAAACAGGCATTTGGAGAAAGAGAAGGTATCTGTGAAGCAGAGACAGCTGGCCAGCGGCATGTGTACAGTCTGGTCTTTCTGACCCCTCAGCTCCACAGAATGCAGCCCTGCTCAGGGAGTCTGGCTGACCTTCCTCACCAGGGAAAGAGTCCTTATAAGATTTGAAGACCTATAATATATAATAATAGTAATAATAATAACAATAGCAGAGAATACTTATTTAGTGAATATGCCCATCATAGGCCAACCTTTAGTCAAGTATTTTACACGCTACCTCGTGAAGTCAGAACTGTTTTGATTCCCATCTTACAGGAAAGCATCCAAGACCAACGAGTTTGAGTGGCTTATCTGAGGTCGTTCAGAGAGTGGGTGACTGAGCCAAGTTAGGAAGACCCCGCATGGAGTTCACACTTGGGTTTTCACACCACGCTGCCCACTGTTATCTCTAGAATCTTTGCTCACTGGTTTCTAGTTTCACTGGTGTGTTTAAAAATACTCTTCAGGCTTTATGTAGATTTTGCCATTTTAACTCTCTGATAAAACTTCCCTAAAGTAACTGCCCCAGTGGGTCTGAGTTCCAGTCCTGAATTTGGGTGACTCTGAGATGGAATCCCGTGGTTTGCCTCATGTTCTCCCGTGGCCGCTGCTGCGTGATAACTCAACCGGTAAGAGAAAACCTCTCCTGTGTGGAGGTTTTTCAGGTTATTCCTACTAACAGCTATGAATGCCTACTGAATACCACATTGAAAACAATGAATATACCAAGTTGTGATTTCAGAAGTCTAAGCAGATCTGTTGAGAATGGGTGCATGACAGATACTCAGCTTTTTTTTCTCAAAAAACTGCTGAGCATCGGAAGGTGCATGAAGCCATCAGCCGCTATTTCCTTTCTGCAGCCCTTTGTCTTCAGCAGTGCTTCACTATGTAATTTTCTGAGAATCAGACAGGATTAGACCTTTTCCTGTAATACCCTATATTGATTAGCCTGTATGCTTTTTGTCCTGTCACATGCACTGTGGTCCCCATTTCGGTGTAACTGTTTTAAGCCGCTTTGCAGTATTTTGATGAATACGCGACAGAAGCAGCTTCCTGATAGCCAGGTAGCAGTCCTGGCCCCTGTACTCTTGCCTTTCAGTAGTTAAGCAAAAATGTGTAAAAAACAACTGATCCCTTCACGGGGAGAACAGTGTAGCACAGAGAAGGCACATAGTGGATCTGTGGCATCTTACTACACTGATGGACAGTGACTGCATTGGGGTAGGGGTGGGGACTTGATAATATAGGTAAATGTAGTAACCACATTGTTTTTTCATGTGAAACCTTCATAAGAGTGTTTATCAACCATACCTTAATAAAAAATTTAAAAAATAAATAAAAAACAACTGATCTCTGTTTTCAAGGAAAAATACACACACAAGTCTCATATTTAAAACAGATGAAAGTGGTGCTGCTGTAGCCCGAGGCTCTGGAAGGGCCTGAGCTCCCCCCGCCTGCACCGCTGTTTCCCCCTCAGTTCGCAGACAGCTGAACACTGCCGACCTGCCGAGTGAGGTCTCAAGCACTCATGTAAACATGCACATAGTTTTATGGAGGAAAACAGCAAATTGGGGCTAGGAAGGTTAAACAAAATGAAGTGCAATAAGGCCAAGGCACCTCGCAAGGCATATTCCTCACTATTCCTTGAGAAACCTGTCAGTAAACAAAATCTCATCTAAAAGTCTCTTGGCTTCCAGCCCAGGACTCTTCCCACTCTATCATATTGTATATACATATTTTTGTCTGTAAGAACATTCACATACACCATCCAGGGAAGTAAACACTGCTCTAAACTAAAACTTCATGGTCCTGGGGCTTGTGAGGTCACTCTTTTGTGAAATTGTACAGAACTGATTTCTTCACGATTCCTCTTTTGCTAAGTGCCAAATTCCATTTCCCATCATTCAAGGACTTCATTCATTCATTCCCTTCTTTAACCATTCTTCCTTCCTTCCATCTATTCATCTATCCATCCATCCTCCATCTATCCATCCAACTTGTTATTGAACACCTGCCATGCTAGGTGCTGGTAATATGATGGTGAACAAGACAGGTATGATGTCTGCTTGCCCTCACAGGGCTTACATCCCTTACAACCAGTGTGGGATGATGGGGGAGGGATTCTATAAATGATTCTGGAACTGTGAATAATACTGTAGAGATGCTCACCTCATATCCTCCATCATCACTGTCAATTTTTAGCAGCAGAGTCAACCCGCCCTTTAAATTTTTATTCCAACAAAATTTCAGCAGAAACTCAGACTGTAAACCAAATATAAGTGGGTGGGTCTGATTGAAGACAGAAGAGCTCAGTTCCTGCCACGCAACCCAAAGCCCCCCTCATGCTTGCCCTTGAGGTGCCACCTCACACACTGACCTTGGTCTCTGTCCTTGGTCTGACATGGTTTCATATGCTAAGAGTGCTATGCAGCTATTCTTCATATATGCTAATGTCCCAGCTGTAGGAACAGCTAGGATGAATGTGTAAATTCAGGCCCTCAGACCTCAAAAACCACAGGCATGGTAACTAGCAGCCTTTTTTTGTTCTTTCAGTTTCTACCCCCAGAGCTGGTTGTCTGTAGGCCACTAGAATGGGACAAGGGAGCACTCTTGATAGGGTGTTCTCCAACTGAATCCTGGGCCCTGTGGATTGTACCTTTTTGTCCCAGTTGAGATGTTGAAAACAAAAAACAGCAGGAATTACTCCTCCACCCCCAAAAAACGAGACAGGATGAAGGAGCATATATACACATGTTTGTTTTGTGTTGTTTCTGAAAAATTTGGGTAACTTGAAATTATTTAATCATGTTTAATTTCCTGTAGGGGGAGGGGAAATTTCCATCGTAATTTGAGACAAGTGGCAGTTTTGCCTCTGGCAAATTTAAATGAGAAAAGTGAATGCTGCGATGCCAAACCATCCATGAATGCACATCTGTGCCCATAGTCTTAATCAACCTCTTTGTCTGGCTCCTTTTTTTTCTTGTTGCTGCTGCAGCAGCCTCAGTGATGCCTGCCCACGTGATACAGTGACATCTGCACAGAACAGGCCCTCACTTTCTCTTTGAATTGATGTAAAGCGCTCCAGCCTCTTCAAGTGGCCACATAGAAAAGGGCCTAATCCTTAGGATAAAGTGATCCCCAGATTTAGAGCACAAGTTTCTTAAGTTTTTCCACCTGTGTATACGTCAGTAGAGCTGCCTGTGTTCCTCTGTTATGCCTCTATCTGTATGGATCTCCTAGTCTACTCAGCTTCTCTCTTCTCTAGTTCGTTAGCCCATGTCATAGTCAACCCAAAGAAGGCCGAAAATGAGATCTTAAAAAACAAATAGTTATTCAGTAAACTGATATATTAATACAGGCCAGGGATGACTGTAGTTGCCCAGTGGATGTATTTTATTTAGTCCCACAGCACTGTGTAAAAAATTATTTTTTGAATTTGAATGCCTTTGGACTTTGCAGATGCTTGCCAGTTTGCCACAATCCCCACCATTCTCTGTTGTCTTTCACATTCACCCTCCTTGATGTATTTACATTACTGCCTGTTTTTAAAGTCATTCTCCCTTCTTGCATTCCAAGGCTTTTCCAGTCTGCCTTCCTTGGAAATCTCCTATGTGCAATTTAGAATTCTGGAGTACTACAAAAGACATTGCTACTTTGTAGATATTTAGAGCTATTAAAGCAAATGAAAAGATATACAATCAGCACTCATTTATAGAAAGTTGGTTAAAGAAAGTTAGAGTTGTTCTCACTGCTGGGAATGGTATAAGATGCCAACCAGTAAATCTTACTAATTTAAAAAGTGACTCAGCAGATTTTATGTGTAGCCTCGAAAACTTTGCTCAGGTGGTTGATTCTGGCTAGACCAACTGTTGCTTGTCCACAGGGTTCCTGGAGCTGTAAGATAACTTGATAATGGGTTCTTTATGTCCATATTATCAAATATCAACCTTCCTTTCCAGCTCACTCTTTCCAAATTTCTTTCCATATTGCCCGTCCTACCATACTTGGTGTCATAGAATGGCGTTAGTTCTCATTTGGGCTGTGGACTCACCTGCCTATGAAATTTCCCTGACTATTGGTACTGAAATTAGAAGGCTATCATTGTTCCCTGTTTTTTTTTCCATTTCCCAGCAGACATATGGAGTGATCACTCCTTTCAGACCGATCCAGATTTGCCACCTGGTTGGAAAAGAATCAGTGACATCGCTGGGACCTATTACTGGCACATACCAACAGGGACAACTCAGTGGGAGCGCCCTGTCTCCATCCCAGCAGACCTTCAGGATTCTAGGAAAGGGTCACTTAGTTCTGTAACGCCATCTCCCACCCCAGAGAATGAGGTAAAATGGAGAATCTTTTTAACAGCTTGGTAAAGTGAATGTAGCTTGTGATTTCTGTTTAGGCTTATTGCTTCTGCCCCAACAGGTCATCAAGGTAAGCATTTTAATTATCATGCATGTTGCATTTGACACTTCAGAAATGTTTCCCCTTAGTAAATAGTGTGAATACCACCTTCCAGGGATGTTTTCATTTTTTAGTGGCTTTGGTCTCTTGAAACACTGTTCCAGGTACAGAAAGTAAGTGGGGCTGATGAATGAGAAGTGGCTAAGATTCCCTGGGGCTCGCGGAGGTGATGCTTTACTCTAGGTGCCCCTGCGTGGTGCTGGCTCCATAAAATATTTACAAGCAGAAGAACGTCTCTTGGCCAGACGTATTATAATTGCTGCATAATATTAGCCCTAGATTAATTTGATTGCCTCGAGAGGATGCCTGTAAGAATAACCCCTGAGAGCCCTTAAATGCTGAATTTCTATCTTTTTACAAAAATGATCTGTTTATTTAGTGGAAGTGACATTATTTCAGAAATAAGTAGCTAAATTTCTGCTTGCCCTGAGGAAGAAATCTGATATTTAAACAAAGAGTTGAGGTATTAAAAGATTCTGCTGTGGTATTTATTAATACAAAGATTCATGTAGTGAGCTTTTGTGAACCTGATAACAAAATAATCCAGAGAATTGCAGTTGGAAAAGGTCACAAGTAATGGCTTTTTTTGAGACATGTGGTTGGATCCCTTACAGGCAGGCATTTCTGCCTTTTTCTACCCCAGTCTTTTGTTTTTTTAAACAGCCCATTTCTTTTCCTTTGAGAACAAGGAGGGAACTTATCTGCGAAGCTTCTCTGTATATTTGCAACTGTTAATCACCCTGCCTATCTTTGACAGTAGGCAACATCTTGTTTCCTACATCTTTGATTATTTACTTGCTGTCAACTGGGATGCAGTTAGACCTATAATCCAAGCACATTCCTGCTGTAACTGGGTTTTAGCATCTCACTTACCCTGCCTGGGCCTCAGATTCTCCATCTATCAAGTGATAGGTTGGGGTGAGCTATCCCCTCATTGATAGACAGGGCCCTTGGTTTGTTGGTACTTGACCCCAATAGTCAGGCATGCTTCAGTACCATTGAGCCGTGTGGGATTTTGTTGCTATGTGATTTTGATTATTCTTTATTGAAGCACAATATTCCTACTTCCAGAGCAAAGTCCATTCATTTACTCATCTCGTGTTATGTATGCTAGGGGATAAAGACGAACCAACACAGTCCTGGTCCTCAAGGAGCTTAGCATGAATGGAGTCCTCTTCCTACCCCAGCCCAATTGCATCTTGGCGTTTCTAGCTGGACCACAGAGTGGCCTCCCAGAAGCCGAGCAGGCCAACATGGCATGCAGCCTCTGCTCTTTGCGAAGGAGCAGATATCCTCTCTCTTCCTTACCTGTACATCCTTTCTCTTGACATCTCTGCTAGCATCTCTTTCTTCATTCCAGGGCTTCTTTCCCCTAGTGCCTCCCTTTAATGTTCTTCACCCACAGAAGAACCTACAACTACAGAATACTGGGGTGGGAGGGGATCATCTGATACCAGAATCCATACGTTAAAGTCAGGGAACCTAGATGCAGAGAGGTTAGTGAGCAGTGGTAGCACTGGGTCTAGAAGTCAGAGTTCCTGAATCCTCCTGAATCCTAGCCTGGGATTCTCACCAACTTTGCTGGCTTTGGGATTTCACCCTATTCTGCTTTTGCATTATCCCAGAGGTGAGGAGATTAGACTCACTTTGAATTACTGTTTCTGTTCAGTGAACCTCCTGTCCTCTGTATGGGGAAGAAATGAAGTCCTGAAAGCCTGCCTCCTGAGGCCAAGGTGTGGGTGTGGTAAAGTCCAAAGAGCACATCCCAAGGCTTAGGCGGCTCCCAAGGATTTTTATTTCACTTACTATGGTAGACTTTCACATCCCCATTTTCTGCAAGAAGCCTTGGGAGGAATGCAGCACAGGTGGGCCTGGGGAAACTGTCAGGTAGCAGAGTTTGTATCTAATCCCTGAGCCTCCTTGCAATGGCTGCTCCTGCCTGTTCTTCCCCTTCTCTGTCCCTGCTCCCAGTTTCATCCTGCCCAGAGCTCAGCCTTCTCAGGTCACACTGTGTCCTGCAGCCCGCCCTCCCTGCCTCCTCTCCAGAAGTTCAGTGTTTACCTCATGCATCCCCACTCACTCCACCTCCCTGCTGTTATTCATGATATTGTAGCTTTCAGTGTGTTTTCATAAATGTCAAATCATTTATTTCCTTCAAGACTCTCATGTGGCACAGAAGACAGCTATTATGTTCTCCATTTAAGAAAAGGATTAACTGAGGCTCAGTGAGTTGAATGACCACACAGCGGGCATAAGGATGGACACGTGTCCAGGGCTCTGACTCTAGATCTTGAGCTCTGCCCCCAACACTATGTGGATTCCCTTCCTGTGACTTGTCCCATTCTTTCTCCTGCTGCTGACCATGCTATTGTGATGAGAAAGTCTTATCCCTCCAGGGAACTTTGTTAACAGATGTGTAATTTTGAAGATACATAGAGAGGACATGGCTTATATCCAGCACTTTAACAGACTTACGAAATAGATGTTCTTCAGATCAGCCTTTCAATTGTTCCTGTCATACACATTTCCCCCTGTACATAAGGTCATCCATTTAGTCAAAGAATCAAGTAAGTTCAAAAGGCAGTGGATTAAAATCATAGAAGCAAAGGGATGAACAGGTAGATTGAAGAGGAAGGGTAGAGTTGGGGAAAAGTCCTAGCCTGCCACGTATCCAGAACATGCAGAAGCAGACATGGACGTTAAACCAGAGGCACTGAGGGTAACTGAGTGTTTACAGTGCTGGGCTCATGCCTAATCTCATGACTACTCTTAAAACCCTGTGCATCTGGTATTAAAGTTGTCATTTCCTTTTTACATTTGACAACGCTGAGACACAGGTGAAGAAGCTTGCCCAAGGTCATACACCTAATACATGGTGGAGTCAAACTTGAAAGACGGTCTCCTGACCCCCATCTCTACCTGAAGCTTCATGGTAGTGCACATCAGGAGGCTGGGAGCATCTTGAATCTCTTCACATCATCCTGAGGATGGCTGTGTCACTTGCAGAGCCTTCTAGAAAATGACTTCTCTTGACAACATTGTTTCAGGTGCTAATGTCAATTGAAGAAAAATGATTATTTCTCTGACACTGTTTCTTTGATCTCTCATTAAAATGTATTTCAGCTAATTCAGAAACATGAGAGAAAGCAGAATGTTAAGAGTGAGAAGAAACATGTAATATGTCATGTTAGAAATGCATATTTTATTCAGCTTTTTTCCTGAGCTGGTTTTAAAAAAAAATCAAATAAATGCCAAAATCAGTTGACTAAGCTTCACAAAAGTTTAGGACTGAAGGCTTCCTTACAGTTTGAAAATTTTACATTTCACATTCCAAAGTTCACTGGGGAAGTGTTAAGTGCAGTGGATAATGTTTCCTCTGCACATGCCAGAAGTATTTGCAAAAGTTTATAAACTATCCAGGAAGCATTTGCTGCTGAAATTTGGCCCATGAAGATCTTCCCCCAAACCACTGATATCTCCCAAATTATATAGTTGTCAAATTTTAGGAGATCCACACAAAATAGTTTTGTGAATAACTATTGTTCCATAGGCAAATCTTGCTTATAATCTTTCCAACTTAATGGCATTCCCTGGTTCCTTAAGAAGAGAGTGTGGAGGAGAAAGTGCGTCTGAAGGAAGGTGGAATTGTTTCTCAGGACTGTGATCTTTTCTAGATCATAATTCAGTCAGTCTTGCTGCATTTCCCCTGGAGTATGTGGGGGCCTGTGTAGCTAACTCCCTAGGAGGGACAAAACCCATTATGATATTAGAACCTGTAGACGCTCATATGTTCATAGAAAAAAGATGATAACATAAGGGGCCGTTCTTCTGTCCTTTTACTGAACTTATTTTTCTGATCTAGAAATCATGACATTTTAAGGCTGGCAAGGGCCTATCAAGAAGGTCCTATCAAATGCTATGGCAGTATTTCTTTCTGAACCTGTGAGCTAAGGACTGCAGCCGGGGTTACTTCTGGGGCTTGTAGAACATATCAATTCCTTCTTCCTACCCCAAGCCACTGAGCTAGACTCTGTAGGGGTGGGACATGGAAATCTGCCTTTATCATAAGCTTTCTAGCTAATCCTATGCTGACTACGTGCAAGAGCTGGTCCTCCAGTGAACCTAGTTTCCCTGTCTTTATTTCTGTGTCACTTCCTCTTGGGCCTTACCCCAGCACCTCCTGGGAATCACTGCTCTTACCCTCTACTTGAAAACCCTTTAGTCCATAGTGTCTCTTTGTAGTATTACTACTTCCAGCATGTCAGTCTCTCTCCTTGCAGAGTCAGGACTGTCCCTCCATCTTGTGTCCCTGGCGTCTGGCACAGTGCCTGGTACATGATGAAGCTCATTAAGTGTTTGCTGAAGGAATAAAAGAAGGCATCAACCACCTTCATGGCCAAGAGAGCTCTTAGTTGACTTGCTGGAGCAGCAAAGCCAGCATTAGGCCCTGCATCTCCTGACCCTCCTCTGGTTTATGTTTGTGCATTGTGCTGCTGCTCAGAGACTAATTCATTTGCACAGGCATTTGTCAATCTGTTTACTAGTTTTTATTTATTTATTTGCTTCTCTGGATTGTGTTTGCATGATAAACCATACCTCTGTTCTTCCTTTAGTGCTGCATCCAACAAAACACAGAAAGCATTTTAAAAAGACAGACAAAATATACATGTAGGCATACAATGTTCATTAACACTGCCTGGCAGTGTTCCTTGGGATTCTAAGACTCCAGATGCTCTGCTTTTTCTCATCAAGGTCACACATACTGAGGCTCAAGTCTTGACAAAGGAAGATTAAGCAGCATAGTTCATAACTCTTTGTAGTCCATAGGTCCCCTAAATTTTTGTTCTTACAGATGGCCTTGTTTTTTTCCTCTGTGGAGAAAGTAGAGGATAAGGAAAGTGACATGCCCCAGACACCTTTGGGTAGCCAGGCCCTGTGCTAAGGGCTGATGTTCTTGGGCTCACTTTGTCCACACTGCAATGGGAGGTCTTCTTAGCTCTGTTTGAGGTGCAGGGTGCTAAGGTCTCAGAGCAGATGCATGATCTGAACCTGGGCTTTCCAGGAGGTCGTGTTGACTCCAGAACCTCTGATGTGCAAAAGGAGGTGGTGACTGCAGCTGCTGCCCGTGGAACGTTCATGTGTTCTGCCCTCTCCAGGACTCCCCAGCACCACCTCCAGTCCAGTTTGCATTTTGACAGCACTGCATAGAGACTTTCTTAGTGTCTCATAGGGACTTCTCATCCCATCAGGCCCCATCCTCAAGAATGCCCTGTTGACACTGTCAAAGGATCAACTCCAATATTAGCTTTTTTTCCAGCAGGACATGGCATTGTTTTTGTTTGATTTGTGGAATTTCTTTCTAAGATCCCAGAAGAGAAACATGGAAGAAGGAAAGTCTCAGTAGTCAAGGTTATACAGTTGGATTCCCTGAGTGGGCCCAGGCTCACACAGCTTCTGCTGCATGGTCACAGAGGGTGCCACGCTGGAAGGTCACGAAGGGTCATGATGGGCATCATGCTCTGGGCACTGGGCTGATCCCCATGGGCACACTGTGTCTAAGTTGCTGAGGCTCCAAGGCTCTCCTGGAATTCATGTACTTAGGGAAAGGCACTGCAGCCTGCGCAAGGTCAGGGCAAAGCACCAGGAGGATGCATCCCAGGCTGGAGCTCTGCCACCAGAACATCACTCCGCTGTGCAGAGCGTGAGCTGCATCACCTGGAAGATTATCAGTCAGGAGGTCCTTACTCATGGAAGACAGCCTCTGTTGTTCTTTCCCTTCCTTTCCCCTCTTTCTGTCTTTGCCACCAGCCTTTCCCTCTCTTACTGTCCCTCTCTTTGCCCCTTCTCTCCATTATCTCGCACTCCCTCCACCCAGACTGCAGAATGGGGTGACTGCAAACTTTCTGTAGAACCAAAGAATCTCCGTTAGGTTTTCTTTTTTTAATTGATTAGTTAAAATGTTGTATTCTCTCTTTGCAATAAAAATAATTTGGTGGATAGAATATGTAGTTCTTAAAATGTAAGACAAATTACTTTTGTCCTTCCTTGCCCTAAAAAGGAAAACTCATTTTTAAGGAGGAGAAAATTTCTAAAAAATGAATACTTTTAAATATAGGAGGAAAAAAAGTCTTTTGGCTTAGTCATAACATTTAATGTTGGTCCCATTTTTCCCTTCTTTGAGTTTTGCACCAAAGGGTTTCTGTAGGAGTACCCATGTTATTTTGGCTTTTGCAGAATCACTGTATGGGGCCTTTGTTGATTTAAATCTATAAAAAATGATAGCTGGAAATTCGCCAGCTGGCTCATGTCTCCACAGCATAAGAGCTAGATTCATGTAGTCTTAGAACTCTAATCAACTTTACCTTACAGGGACCTCTATATCCAAAGAATAAATACTTAAAAACATTTAACCCCCACCCCCCACCCCATCCCCACACATGCAACTGTTTTAATCGAATGCCAAAGTTTTCCAAATACCTGTTTTAAAAAATACTCTCCTACTCCCAACATAGTGTCTTTTGAGGGTAATTTCTGACTCCAGATTCCTCTTGTCCGACACCTACTGTTTTTTTTAAAGCTTCTTCACAAGAATACAGCTGCCTTGAGCCTTCCTAGTTCACTACCTGATATTCTTTTTCAATATTCAACTCAAGTGAAAAACAAACATTGCTCACATGTGTGATGACAGTGTGGGTCAAAGACGCTTGTTTTCCTTTTTAAAAAGAAACCCTAGCTTACATTTTTTGATGATTCAGGTCCTTATTGTGAGCCCCCCTCTGATGGTGATTCTAAACCTTTCTTGGTCACTGGACCCTCTGAAAATAGGAGAAAATAGGGGATCTTCTCCCCAAGAAAATACACAAAACCCCACCCCCTTTTGAGGGGTTCCCAAGCACCCACAGTTGATAGATTAAGCTCTCCTGGGTTATTAATCTTCTCAGTGAAAACCGAACATTGCTTTGGGGGATACAGTAAGGAAAGAGGCAAGGTGCTGGGAAGCATTCCTGCTCTTGTGCTCAATCAAGGAGATTATTAAAAAAAAAAATACAATGGTCTGAGTTCTATTTTATTTTGAAAAACTTCAGTTTGGGTGCCTAGTCCAAAAATGAAGCAACAGTGGTATCAACCATACAACAGTGATAATGGATTGAAATTGGTGATGACTTGGTCCCTTAGAGTCCTTCAGAGCTAAATAAAGGCATCTTTCAACACACAGGATATTTGAACTGGGCTGCTTCTGCTTTCAGTGGTTTTAAAAATTGTATTAATGTTGCGAGCAAAGGTTATGGGTCAGTATTCCCTTTTCATTTTTGAAGAAATTTAAGTTGGAAAGTTTCCATTGTTGATTTATTATCCCAAGAAAAGAGATTTCCCTGACGAGTCAGTGGAACCAATTCACAAGGATGTCTGTGGGTCTTATGAGCTTCAGGTATTTCCCTAAATCTTAGGTGGAAAATATTTGAGTATTCAGTCAGTGTAGTAGAAAGGAAAAAAAAATTGCCTTGTCTGAGATGTTCAGATTCAAAGATTGATTAGAAGAATTCTCCCAGTCAGCCAAGGCTTCATGCTTTGCTGTATAATTATGTCTAGAAAATCGTGTCATGATCTAATAGAAATTTGTGAAGAGGCTTGTGTGCAAGGCAGCGGAGCTTTTTATGAATTAGAGGAATTTACACAGGATTGTTTAGAGCTACTTTTTGTTAGGTTAGATTTCAGTGGGATATTGATGTCAGGCCACACTCTATCTCCCTCTTTTCCTGCTCATTGTCCCTTTTTTTTTTTATTTTAAGTGAAAATAATTTGACCTCCGGCTTCATATACCTTTGGCCGTGGACACACCCCAGTTCCCAAACCAGCATACTGACAAGCACCACCCCTAAATTCTCCCCCACTCAAGAAAACAATTCTGTTTGTTCATGGGAAGTAAAAAGCTTCCTTTGGAATTAAGAATACTAGGCATGTAATACTTAGCTCAGTATGTGCTTTTAAGACCACACTTAGAAAATGACTTCACTGTCTGCTAATAATGTTCAGTCATTTGTTTGGTAAGTAAAGCTCCATCTCTTCCCTCCTGCCCTGGTCTTCAGGTGATCATCCAAGTCTAGGGAAAGTGAACTAACAAGTTCTGTTAGAGTGAATTTGTTCCCTAATCCGTCCTGTGAATATCAATGCTAACAACAGTGTCTTGTGTTTTTTTTTTTTTCTTTCCTGTTTCCTTTATTTTCTTTTTAAATCATGTGCTTTTTCCTATGTGAATAATTATATGTCTAGAAACAGCCATGGAGTGATTTTGCTGTTCTGAATGGGGGAAAGATTAATAGTGACATTTGGAAGGCAAGTATATTGTCAGATTTTAGATCATTTAATATTTTGTCCTGTTTGCATGGCCGTGGCTGTATCTTTTACTTCATGAAGATCATGCATTCTGCAGAGATGAAGTAATGGGGCTTCTTGCTAGGGATGTCCAGCTCTCACACATGATGCCTTTTTTGAAGTCCTCTGTTGTGAGTGACTTGAGGATGATTGCCCCAGGTTCCCTGTTGTCTTATAAGAATCAGCGCTTGCCGAGCCAGCACCCAGCAGCCCCTGCATGCCTTTTTCTGCCTAAGCTCACATACATGCTCTGCCTCATGCCGGGAGGATTTTTGCTCCCCTTTGGTATTTGAGGCCATGTTATGGGCCCTCCCCCTTCTCCATTAACAGGGGTCTATTTTCCTCTAGGATTTGCATGCAGCCACAGTTAACCCGGACCCAAGTTTAAAAGAGTTTGAGGGAGCAACGCTGCGCTATGCATCTTTGAAACTCAGGTAAGATGTTGGAAAGACCTGCAGTAATCTGTGGCTTTGTGCAGTGAGAGTTTGCAATCGAGTTCTAAGTCCAATATTCTGTTTTTCTTTCTAGAAATGCCCCAAATGGTGATGATGATGATTCTTGTAGTGTCAACAGTGATCCAGAAGCCAAGGTTTGTAAGAAATATGCTTCCAGTGACCGGGTTATATTCTTACATCAAAGCAATGATCTTGGACGTGGCCCCGTTTTTACAAACCATCAACCTAGAGTCACTTAAGCTGTTGTCCCTCGATTGTCTCTCTTTCCTAATCTTCCCAACACCTGAAGTAAATCTCCAGGCCAAGTTAGGTTTGGGAGGATTTCTGTAATCATCAGGACATACCTGTATCTCATGGCACCAGCTCTTTGCACAACATAAACAGTTAAAATAATTGTTCAATGTGAGCTTCCAAAGTCTTTGAAGAGGGCCCAGCCTTGCGGGGAAATGGGAAGGGCAGTTGGACCAGGGTAGGAGCCTCCTCACACCCATCTTCTCCAGGGCAGCCTCACCCCTCTGCAAGGTGATAAATGCAATGATCACAGGCAGGATTCATGATGGGAAGTGAGAGTGAACTTTTGCTTCTAGACTGCTGGTGGGGTACCAGCAGAGCCATCATTACAGGCTTGCAGCCAGTGTAGTAACTCAGGGTCCTGAGCTGAGATCAGGCCCCTATGTAAGATCTTTTAATGCTGTGTAGTTTCAGTCTTGAAATTCTTAATAATTTTATTAGGGCAATGGAGCATACTCCTGGGACTTACAGTCTGGGCTTACTCACAGTCCTGGCACCCCCTACCACCACATTCCGGCTCCACCAGCAATTACTACTAGGGGCCTAGGTGGGAAGGGGAGGGTTGGCATTAGGCACACATACCCCCAGGAAGGGCTAAGTGGTGGCATGTCCAGCCCAGGCTGACAGAACCATGATGTGTTCAGCAGGCTCTGCCTTTTCCCAGTCCAAATACCTAGCATGTCCTGGCACAATGGTACTGTACACTTGAGGGCCACCCATCTGCTGTGGGTCTGTGGGAAAGAGATTCCTGGCTCAGTGTTCTTATCTCAGCCAGGGCATGGTGCATCGGGCCAGCCACTGGTGGGAGAGGTTACCCAGGAGCTGGCGGTCTGTGGGGGAGGGCAGGCTCCCTAGGCACCTAAAAGGGCCTGCCCTCGCCCTGCAAGTATCTCTGTGCTCAAGGGAGCACGACTTTAAATAGTAAGTAAAAACCACCATAAGGAATCAAGAGAGAGAATGCAGAAGAAAGGAAAAAGTTTTGTTTTAGTACTTCTTACGCTGTTTTTCCTGTTTCTTGAACAAGGGACCCTGCATTTTCATTCTGCATGCATCATTTTCATTTGTAAATTATGTAGCTGGTCCAAGATAATTTCTATCTGAATTCCAAAGCAAACTGTGTCTATGATTAAAATGGCAAATAGGTTCCCTTAGTAGTCGAGTGGGAAGCATCATGCAGGTTCAAAACTGTGACTCCTTTGCCAGAAACTCCCATATTGCCATCAGTTCTATAAGGATCAAGGCTAACAGTTGACATCTCTGGTACTCCTAGATTATCAGCTTCACTCTGAGCGCAGCCTAATAGGATGAAAGCGATCCAGAGCCAGTGGTATACTAAACAAGGCCTTGGGCTTCTGCTAACATGTTGGCCTTTAAAGATAAATTTTATGGCAGGGAACGGATGCAGTAAAATAGGAAGGCGGGCTGTGAATAATTGCTTTGCTACCGGGTGTTTTACAAGGGCTATGGGCAGAGGCTTGGGGGAGGAGGGGTGAGCAGCGGCAGTGTCTTTCTCCACCCCTAAAGGCTGGAGGAGTGGTGTCTGTAAAGCTGGGGTGTGAAATTGACACAGGCGGGCAGGGAGGGAGATGCCTGGAAGGGAGATGGAATTAGAAACGGGAGTAGGAGGACTGGTTCAAATATTACCCAAGTCGGTGCTTTCTCCTTTTCCCTCCCAGTTGTATTGTTTACTGAATTCTTTATCTGCCCCCTTTCTATTGCCAGTGTGTCTATCGATACCTATTACAAATTTGTGTTAATAAGGAGGCTCAGCTTTATCCTAAGTTACTGCAGGTGTACTGAGTTCTAAGCAAAAAAGTGTGGGTATTGCATTATGTATTTATGTTCTTCTTTGATCCATAAAAGATCTGAGAAGACTTAAAAGAACAAACACATTTTTTTAAAAGGCACAGAAGATACAAGGAGATAATCATTGTGTCTCACTGTACTGGGACAGTAGAGTCAGGAAACGTCAGATTGGGGGAAAGAAAAACACATGGCTTTTCAGACTGTAGGACTCTGCACAATTAGAGAAACTGACCTGTGGGTTCATTTCCATACCTTAGTGATTATTGATATCCTGTATTCTTGGAGTGAATGGCATGAATCCCTAGACGGGCAACTCAGAACCCTGACAGGACGTTTGCACCATACCTGCTTCTAACTGCCCCCAGCCCACCCTAGATTCTGAAGGTCCCTGTGCTGTAGAAATCACTGTCGCTGTTAAGGACCCCAAGCACTGGGAGAGAAAAGGGTTTCAGAACCATGCTTTCAGGAATCACAATGCACAGAAGGCCAGAGCCTCCCAGCTCTCTGCGGAAGGTAACCATTTGCCTAGTGCTTCATTATAGATAAGTGTAATAATGAATATTAATTTTTTGCCAGGCATGGTCCTAAATTTAATTTTCTTGGCTCTCATCCCACAAAAATTCAGTAGGCTTACGTGTCATTATCTCCATTTTGCAAATGAGGCAACAGGCATAGAAATATAAAAATCTAGTAAGTAGTTGAGTCAGTATTTGAATCCAGGCAATTTGGCTCCAGAGCCCATGTTCACTGGAGTATATAAAGAAAATTCTTTATACTTTACATATTTGAAAGTTGCTAATAGAGTAGATCTTAGAAGTCTTTATTGCAAGAAAAATTAATTTGTGACTGTATGGCTACAGATGTTAATTAGGCTTATTATAGTGATCATTTTGCAATATCATTTTTAAAAATCATTATGCTGCACACCTGAAATGAATATATTGTTCCGTGTCAATTTAACTTCAATTAAAAAAACAAACTCTCACTTGGAGCTTCTTTTAGGGGGCAACCAGCAAATGATGTGACCTCAACAGTATTCCACCCATATAGAGATACATAGAAATTTGGATTTTGCCAGTTGGTATTTTATGGCATTACTTATTGGGAACAAAGGACGGAAACCCCAGCAAAACTCATTCTAGGCACATGGTGGAGGATCATGACAATGTGGACCAGCCCTCTGGTCTGACTTGAGGCAGAGGTGGACTTGGCCCAGAAGTGGAATGGATGAGCTGCAGGTTTTTTAGATCAACTCTCAGTCGTAGGATTTCTACTAGGCTTGTGAAAAAGGCCAGGCCCAGGAGGAAGCCAGGGCTCATGTGGAGATGACCTGCACTGCTGGTGATGGGCAGATGCGCACACTGTGGCTCCCCCATGCAGGGGGCGGGGTTGACATGCCTTCCAGGAATCCAAGTCTTGCTGCTGCTCCTCTGGATGCACGGTTACACACCACCCCCTAAGGGAGGTGGGCTGGGGGAAGCCCCGCAGGGAAGGCCAAGATGTTCTTTGAGAATTACAACTATTTCAAAATGCAACAGCTCTAAATGAAATTAACTTTTACAAATATTAAAGTCAGTGAGTTTAGAACTGACTTTTATGAAGGCCCTTTGGAGGAGAGCCATGCTGTGTCCCCGGTGCCCCTGCATGTGCACCCACACACTCCCTCTGTCCTCTCCCATCCACCTCTTAGTCACTCCTTGCCTGATCAATGCCACTTCGGGCACCCAGGAACGGAGAAGTGGCAAGACCTGGATGTCCCAGATGTCCAGGCTCCTTTGTGGAAGTAATTTAATTCTTTAGATAACCAGTTACGGTTTTTGAATGGGCCAAGGATCAGGAAACTGAGTGGTTTCAAAATAAGCAGAAAGTATCCTTTCTTTAGGAAAAACAAACCTGATTTCATGTACCTTGAGATGCTAAATATATTCTCTGAGGCATGGTCAGATTAAAAGATTGTTGGAGAAAATACAAAGACTATTGTAGAAAATGTCTTCCTTACTCCCTAAATGAAACTTATGTGCTGGAAAAATAAAAACCACTTTTAGATTGTCAGGCTGTGGACACTTCCAGATCCTCTCCAGCCATTCTGAGTTTGGGCATCTTTGATAATCAGCTGTTCAGTGAAACCCTTAAATAGCAGTGGTCGCATGAAATGACCCCACCACTCCCACTCTCCCACTTCTCCACCTCAAAGAGCAAAGCATTTTTCTAACTCTCAAGATGTTTTTTGAGCCCACCTAATTTTTTTTTTTTTGAGAGGGCATCTCTCATATTTATTGATCAAATGGTTGTTAACAACAATAAAATTCAGTATAGGGGGGGTCAATGCTCAATGCACAATCATTAATCCATCTCAAGCCTAATTCTCGTCAGTCTACAATCTTCTGAAGCATAACAAACAAGTTCTTACATCCACCTAATTTTTTATACAATAAATTATTTTTGTAGTTGATAGTATGTGTGTGTGCTTGTGTATGATTCTAAATTCTTTAATTTTTTTATTTTAAAACAATCAGATTTATAGGACAGTCATAAAGATTGAGCTCCTATATACCCTTCACCTGGTTTTCCCTAATAATATTAATATCTTTATAATCATGGTAGTTATCAAAACTGAGAAATGAATATTAACACCATATTATTAACCAAACTGAACTGATTCACATTTTCCCACTTTTTTCCACTGATGTCTTTTTTCTATTAGTGGACCCAGTCTAAGGTACTACCTTATTTGGAGTGAGCTCTTTAAAATTTATTTCACATACTCCTTTCCATAATTTTCATATTTTTCATTCTTAAGCCCATTATATTACTCCATTTAATTAGTAGCACTATAGTCTGGCTAGGTACCCAGCTTACAGTACTACAGAGCAGAGCTACAACTTCAGAAAAATAGGGGACTTTTTTCTTTTAAGTTATTGCTTTGGTATTCATTGCTAAGACTGGTATTACTAGGTCAAAGGCTATCAGTTTATGGCTTCTGTCACTTATTGCAACACTGATGTTCAGAAAGGATACAGCAGCAGCATTGAAGTCCACCAGTAAGATCCTAGGATACACCTTTTTGTCCACTGCCCATTTGACTCCAGGCTTTGTCATTTTTATTTATTCACCCTGGTTTCATTGCATGTGAGCTCCTACCTCCTACTTTTAAAGTTTCCCCTTCTTAAATGATCATAGAAACAGGGCATTTTTTATAAAACTCTGTTTCTGTCCATTCTTGGCTGTTTTATCCTCTTATTTTTCCATGTATTTTTCAAATAAAAATTTTATTTTGGAATAACTTTAGAATAAATAATAATGTTTTAAAAATAAAAGTTCCAAAGATAGCGTCAAGCTCCCATATGCCCCCTAGCCAACTCCATGTCCTTCCTTACATAACCATAGCACATTTGTCAAAACTAAGAAATTAACAGTGGTACAAAACTCTGAACACTGTTCTGATTTTACCAATTTTTCTTCTATTGTCCTTTTTCTGTCCCATAATGTAATCCAGGTTACCACATTGCATTTAGTCCCTATGCATTTTAAATTCAGAACTTTGTAGTTGTAATCTTAAATATTTTTCTCTAATTGCTTTTGTCTGTTTGTGTTACTTCTCTGTGTGATAATGTTTTTAAAATTTCTGTGTATTCATATCTTTTGTAGATCATTGTCTCTCATGCTTCATTTGTCAAGTCCACTCCTTGCCACATGTTGGTGGTGGATGCTCAGGTTGCTGGCATTTCTCAATTTTTGTTACTTTACTGTCTGACCTGGTGCTCATCCTGCTTTAACACCTTAACGTCTGAATTTCGCCCTATAAAACTTTCCTTTTCTCATGGCATGTGGCACATTGCTGATCCAGTGACTAATTAGAATAATCAACACTAAAATAAAATGTTATGGTTAAATTGAAGAAACTTAATGCTTTGGAAAAATATGTACTAGTTTCCTGAGTTTTTTCCCATCCTTTCTATCACTCACTCTGCTTGGACTTCTGTAAAGGAGATGTTCTGCCACCTTGTGGACAATATGAAAATTGCATCTTTAAAGATATTGACAAAGGCGGCAATTTCATGTGGACTCTGAATTGCTTTTAAGTGGAAGTGACATTAGAGATGATTTAAAGGGCCTCCTTTACAGGTTAAAAAAAAAAAGTGAGTCCCAGAAAGTTTGAGTAAATACTTTACTAGGGCCACACAATTAGTGTTGGAGATGGCATGCAGAGATGTATCTCCCTCCTGGCCTCTGACCACCCACCCCTCCTAACTGTCCTCTCAGTGTGTAACAAATCTTTTTCAGGGTGTCTGTGAGGAAAGGTTTTTAGAACATTGTTGTTTTAACTCCCCGAAAGGAACTGGGTAAGGAAGATGATATTGTCCCAAGCTAATTAAATTTGGGGGGTTTCAGCATCTCATCTGTAAAATGAATGTGTGGCATCTCAGAAGCCACTTCTGGTTCTGAGGAATTTTAAAATTTGAAGTTAAATGTAGCAGTCCTGACCTATGGCATCTGGAAATGAAATCTGCGTCTGATCTGTCTTCAGATCTGGAGAGGGAGAGCAGTTGCTCTCCAGGGCTGGCGATGGGTCGCTGGCTCCCCTTATGGGAACACACTCACTCTGCTGGCTCTCCGTACATAGGCACCTGCATGCAGTGTTCCTGCAAACACAAGGTGATGTGGTTTTTTCCTCCATTTTATAGATGGGAAACTGATGCTCTGAACAGGCCAAATAGTTTATCAATAGTAACTGGTGGAACTGGGACTTGAACTCAGAGGCACTTGGCTCCAAACCCAAGCAAATGTCATGGCCGCCCACTCCTGGATACTGCTTCCCCATGCATTGAGCTCACTTTGGCTGCCTGGTACTTTGGGTGGAGGCAGCAGAGATGTTGTGGCTAGGCATGGAAGAGGGAACTGGAGGGTGACTGCTTGAGAACAGACGCCCCCTTTATTTCGCCGCCATCCACACTCATGAGTCCCTGTCCTCTGCAGTGATTGCAAACTGACCTGCACATGTTGGCAAGTTCCGATTCAGCTGTTCTGGGGTGGGAAAAGGGGCTGCTCTTCTGCTAAGTTTCCAGGTGATGCTGATGTGGAACACTGAGTAGCAACACTAAAAAGTTTGATAAGTAAGGCATCATTGCCATGCATAGTCTTTCTGCACAGAACCTCCCAGTCTATTGTGGCCCTTTGCAATGAGTTCTCAGCTCAGATTTTTTTAATCCAGGCCCTGGATTTTGTGAAAGCTTTGCCATCTCCTTACTCTCTTGTAATTGCCTGACCCAGATGGACAGACTAGGGGGAGGAGGTGATGCAATCAGCTGATTAGTAGGGTTGGTAGAGGAACTTTCTGAAATGAATGGTGAATGAACTTGAGATGCTAATATTTATCTGTGCCCTCTGTTAGTTCCTATTAGCATAGATTTTCATGAAGTAATTACATTAGCAGCTACTGACTTGATTATCACTAATAGATAAACAGGAAGGGGTAGGGAGTATCCTTTCTCATTCAAATTTATTTCTGGTCTGTGTGACAAATTAATTATCATTACTTAGCATTTAATGTCTGCATGTAGTTCTCGTAATTGATTTTTATTTCTGTGGCAGAGGTTTTTTTCTTTCAGAAGTCCTGGTCTGTGTGAGAAGAGTGGATTTGATTTTTTATGTTGATTCGTTGTATCAAAACGTTTATTGAATGCTTGATTTTTCAAGGAGAGGCTAAATGATACAATGGCTAAGAGCATGGACTCTGGACCTAGACTAAGTGGGTTCAAAGTCAGACTCTGCTACTTACTGAGTGAAGTTGGGAAAGTTTCTTAGCCTCTCTGTATCTCAGTTTTCTCATCTGTAGAGTAAGGATAGTAATTGTACCTACTTCACATGGCCACTGTAAGCATTGAGTTGATATATTAAAAACATGAATGACAAGTGCTTAGGGACTGTCTGTGGTACATAATAAGCAATCTTCATGCATTAGCCATTATTACTGTTTCTGTTACAAAGAGGAGTAGATATGTCCCCAGCTTCAAGGGGCAGACAACAAACAGGCAAATTGAATGCACGGTGCTAAGAGCTGAGTTATCATCTCATGAATGGAGACTGCCAGGAGCACCTACCCTGGCCGGGAGTCAGGGCTACCTCATGTGGTTCCCTGGAAGGAGATGATGCCTAGGCTTATGAATGTACTTGAATTGCAACAAGACTTAGTGATTTCCCCCCATTCTGTGTAAGTGCAGAAGATCTGAAAATAATTCTATTATGTAACTTTGTGTGCATTTTCAGCAAATGCTTTTAGGAACAGATCTACTAAGATGAGTCCCATCCTATTTTTCCAATACTGCTAATACTATGTAATAAACCTTGCCAAAACTTGTTCGCTTAAAACAACGATTTATTTTGCTCCTGATTTTGTGGAATTTGCCGAGGGTTCAGCAGTGCAGTTCCTTTCTGATCCACATGGGGACAGCTGGGGCTTGAGGATCCACTTCCAAGATGACTGCTTGGCCCCCGTGCCTAGCAACTCAGTGCTCCTTGGCCTCTCTCTTCCTGCAGCCTCTCATCCTCCCGGGCCTCCATGTGGCTTGGGCTTCTTGCAGTGGGGGTCGCTGGGTAGGCAGGTGTACACATGTGTCTGGATTCTGAGGCACAGGAAGCTGATGGCCCAGATGTGACAAAACTGTTCTCAGAAATGGCACCACATTGTTGATCGGAGCAGACACCGCCCAGACCGAGGGTGGAGACACAGACTCTCCCTCCTGAGGGAGAGGGGCAGGGCCAAAGTGCAGAGAGCACGTAGGGTGGGAGGCCTTATGTAGCATCTCTGGGACACAGTCTGTGACAGAGGCCATCCCATTCCATGGAAATGCTCTCAGCGAAGGGCGTGGTTATCAACACAGTTGCATCCAGAAACGGAGGCACAGAGCCGATGACAAACATCCGAAGACCTGGCAGAGGGAGTTTCATCCCTCACACATGGCTTTTAGGTTGACATTCACAAAGAGAAAATAATGCCCGTCCCGTTCAGCCTGAGGAGGAGAAGGAACACAGAGAGGTGAGGTGATCCGCCCAGGACTGCTAGCTGGTCCCGGAAGGGCAGGGCTCAGAGCCAGGCCCCCGGACCCTGGGCCGGCATGGTTTCCGCTGGGCAGAGCTGACACTCACAGCTTCTTGGACACTCACAGCCACTGGCCTCAAACGCTTATTTTGTCTCCCAGCCCAGAGGACGGCTTTTGTGTTTCTAAAACTGTTTTCCTCCCTGTGTTTGCCAACACAACTGAACATAATGCTGTGCTCTGGCAGAGCTATGACTTCCGTTCCCTTGTCAGCGTCTGCTCACCACCCTTGCCTGAATGAGCAGTCGAGGAATCCGCAGCCGTGGGAGCCCCTCGATTTTGAAGGACACAGTTGAAATGAGATGTATTGTTATCCAGCTGTTGGCAGCCACGCCCTGTTGTAGCAGGTGCCTGGAAAGGCAGATTTCCCTCTTCCCTTGAGTGATGGCAGCTCGAAACAGGTGCGGAGATGAGCGGCAGCGGGTGGCAGAGGTGGGCACCCTGGGTACGCAGGAGTCGCAGGTTCGTGAACCTAGCTACATGGGATCCTGGCCGAGAACTCCGGGCCGATGGTAGTCACAGAATTGAGCAGCCGCAGGCAGGACAGCAGTGGCGTATTCATCTGGCAGAGCTGGTCCTCTGGAACGGCCAGCTGGTCAAGACCTGGGGATCCCGGAGCTGGCGTTCTAAGCCTACCTGGGGAACTGCCAACAGATACCAGGCCTCGTTCTCTTGGCTTGGTTGACTGAGAATGAAATGCCAGTACCAGTACTGAGGTAGTAGTGCAAACATTTCTTATTTATTTGTCGTTAATAAAACTTGTAGAGAAATGATGGTTCCTCCTACAGGACTATTAGAATTCTTCAGATGCTGAGCCATTTAGCTGAGCCACACTGTCCCCTCACCCCTTTAATATCTCATCAAAGTGTGAAGCCACAAAGATCAGAATCTGAATTCTTCCTCTCCTGGCTCTGCTGCTTGTAAGGAAATCATTTTAGTAGTAAGGCGTCCTGTATTTTTAGTCTCTAAACTGATATCAAGAGTGGCAACTCTCAACAATAGTCTTCAATGGATTCATCGTCCATCATTTTGGCATTTATATTTATTCAAGAGCTATCACATGCCAGTTGGTATGAGATCAGTCAGACTGGGGAGGGGAGCAGAGAAAATAATATAGCAGAGAACATAGTAATCTCATTTGAGAATGACACAATGTTAAGGAAGCAATAACTTGCAGCTGTGTGTGGAATTTCTGTTGCTTCATGTTAAAGGCAGTGTTAGAGATCAGTTCACTAAGCAATGACACATTAATCATTTTAGTTGATGACCTAAGTGTCTGTCAGTGGATGATTGGGTAAAGAATATATATATATATATACACACTGCATCTTCTCTATCTATATATAAATATAAATATACATACACACCAAATATATATTTTATATATACAGACACACACACAGAACTGTCTTTCAGCCATGAAAAAGAATGAAATCCTGCCCTTTGTGACAACATGGATAGACCTGGGGGTATTACTCAAAGTGAGGCAAGTCAGACAAAGGAAGACAAATACTACATGATCTCACGTATTTGTGGAATCTAGAAAAACTGAACTTGCAGGAACAGCTCCAGTAGTCTCTCATTCTCTCAGCAGACTTGCTGCTCGGGAAGGGGCGACAGGTCCCCACCTGGGGTCCTCTCTTCTGTTTCAGCCACATTACCAGTGGTCATTTTGAATAGCACATGGTGTCCATCTCTAGCAAAGCTAGAAAACTAGCCTGCATACATGACACATGGAATCTAGAGCCAAGAATACATGACTTCTCAAAAATTGCTCTCTGAGAAGCATGATTTATTTCAGAGCTGTAATTCAAGTGACATCTATAGCAACCTGGAGCTCATTTATGAAAAGTGCTCAGTCTCCCTCATCACTAATGCTATAGGCGAGTGTCAGCTAGTAAATAACAAAATGCTATGTGAAGCTCATCTCTCCTACTTGAGATATTCTTATACATCTCTGCATGTTTTAGTTGAGTCTAGAAACAATGGAATGAATGGCCATCTGACGTAGCCCATCATTTGGCAACAGGAGAGGGTGGGTGGAGAAGGAAGTGAACATTTCTCCCATCCAGCCATGTGCTGGGTACCCTACTGGGTGGTCTACGTGCACTGGTCATCTGATCCTCAGAACAACCCTGCAAGAGAAGGGATGTTGTTATTCCCATTTTATAGATGAGGAAATTGAGATTCGAAGAACCTAAGTTACTTTCCTAAAATCACAAATCTGTTATATGGACAAGCTGAAATTTGAATCTGAGTGAGACAGACTCTAAAGCCTCTGTTCTTTCTGATAATAAAATGATGATGATAGATAATATGCAAGCATTTAGTGCGTGCATGGCACAAACACAACCAAGATGGCTTGGGGCCGCCGTCCGCAGGCTGAGCCTCCTGGTCCCAGGCTCACCCGGCACCTCTACACAGCGGCAGTAAACACTCACACAGTGCTGCCGCTGCTCTGTTCTCCCACACACCCTGTGAGGTATATTCTCCCATTTCTCCTATTTTTAGTTGAGCAGAGGCACAGAATCTTAAGTGACTTGCCCATAGTCCCCCAGTGGGTAAATGGCAGAGCTGAGATTTGCACCCGGGAGTCTGGCTTCTGAGCCCAAGCTTTATCCTCCAGCTCCTTGCCTCCCATGTAAGTGGGCCTGGTAAGCGTGCGTTGGGTGTAGTTCTCTGACCCCCTGGGGACTGTCATGGTGGGAGTTGTACACCACAAGTTCAAGTTCACCCACAGATGTGCCTCTGTTTTAAAGACAGAGGAAAAATAAAATACAGTTCTTCTGTGTTCCAGTTTTGCTTTTGTTTGCTTTGTGTGGGTTGCTTTTTAGTGGTTAACCAAGCATTTGAATGGCAACAAAAGAAAAGCCAGCCAGTCTCTGTCCCCAAGTGCCGGGCCACAGGGCCATGCTCTATGTGGAAAGCGTAAGAAGCAGGAACTAGAATATCTAGGTTCTAGCCCCCATTCTGTGGGTGATGAGCGGTGTGGCTTTGAATAAGTCACTTAACCTCTCTGGGCTTCACTTTTCTCATCTGTAGAAAGAAATAATGCTAGTGCCTGTCCTATGAACCTCACAGTATTATTACAAAGACCAAGAAAGATGTTATAGAAAAGCTTTGATAACTCTACAGTCCTAGCTAAACGTATAGTGTGACTTTGGTCTTCCAACAGTTTCTTTAAAAAATTCGATGGCGTGGTTTCCAACATTCCCAGCATGTCCGGCATGGTGAGGTAGTGATTTTTGCTGCTGTGTGGACAAAGCTGGCTGGAGGTGGTGTGGGAGTGAGCCTAGGCCTGGGCACCCTGTCCCGGAGGCCGTGCTAACCTGGAACTTGGGAACCATTTCAGCAACTGGAGTTTTGTAAGGTGTCGTAGCTTAATGTGAGCAGCATACATGTCTTTTTTCCAGACCTTAGAAAAAATTTAAATGGGAGATTTCTGGGAACATGCTGTTATTAGTGGAAATGCAGATGTATCAACTTATGTCATAAGTTATGTGAGGAGTTTTAATCGAAATTTCCAGAAAGGAGACAGTGATAGGCTTCAAGAATCTCCTCTGTGCTGATGGAGCCGAGTGTTAGTTGCCTCACCCTGTAGCCCAAACAAGCCTTGAGACAGTTCTTGGAGTGGCTCCTTTGGTGAGTGTATATATGTGAATGTGAGTTTTCATGTTACTGGAGCAAATTCCTCTCCCCCTTTCCTCTATGTCAGAGCATATTAACTGTGAGGCGCACGTCAGCTCAGAACCCCTTGGTGGCTCAGCTGGAGCGGGAGTGAAGCACGTCTTCCTTTTTTAGTGGCTTTGGTTAAAGCCCAGTGTGGGCCTGAGTTGCCCAGGGCTTTATACTAGCTTTAAAAGAAAAAACAACTTCATAGTCTACTTAAATATTAAATGATTTCAGAGTTGCCCTGTTTTGCATTTTGTCGATGGCTTGCTCGCTCCTTGCCTCGGTCTGCCACTTGTCCCAGTGTTTGCCGGGATTTTCAGAGTTACAAGGACAGTCAAAAAATGGAGGATTCCAGCAGTCTGGCCTGTTGCCTTGGATAACATTAAGGCTGTCTTACTGTGAAAGAGAGAAGAATAATGATAAATAATGTAGCATCTGGAAAACATTTTCCCCAAAATCTTATTTTTACTTATTAAAAAGTTGACACAGGGAAGGAGGGCATTGACACAGGAAGCTGGGAAATTTCCCAGTGGCCCATGGCATATTTTGGCATTCCCTTATGTGCAAAACATCTTCTCATTTCTCTAAAGTTCTTTGTGGACCTCTTTCTTTGAAAGGTGTGAAGTCTGCAGAGAGAGCATGTGTCAGCCCTGAGGAACTGTATATTGGTGGGGGCGGCAATGTGCTAACTGAAGCCAGTCCCCTTCCCCTCCAGAATCAAGATTATGTGGTCAGGCCAGCACGGGGGCATCTCACATTGTTAATATGTGAAGATATTCTGAAGACATAAAAAACAAATATTATTTTGTGCTCTCTTTTATGTGCTCAAATGTGAATTGCCATCTTCTCCTTCAAGTGGTAAAGACTTTTCCCAAAGTGATCTGAACCACGGGGTGGTCAAGGCTTCAATACGTTGTCATGGAATAAGTTTCACAGAGATCACGGTCTGCAGACAGAACCATAACCTAGGCAACAGAATAAACCTAGTGACTCTGGTGTAGTCAATTTGTTGAAACAGGAAGGTCACTGGGGACAGTTAATGCATCGTACTGTTTTTTAAAGCTTTGCCCCAGGGATAAAGAACTATGATAAGAGGGTTTTTTGTCTTAATACCTTCCTTAAGAAGCTGGCTATTACCACTCTCCAAATTTTCTATGTAATTCCAAAGCTCCTACCTCGTTCTTAATACCCTATGTAGGATAACTTTGGGTTGGCATTTCCCCACACTCTTTCAAATACTTCAAGATAGCCTTTTTCATTCTCTGAAATCTAAAGTCCCTCCACCTTTCTTTATAATTTATGGGACTCATATTGCTTTGATTAGTTTTGATTTTTCTCTGGATAGTCTGCATCTTCTCATTAGAACAAAAAAAAATCAACAAATATTACATGCTTATGATATGCCTGCCACTTACCTGTGCAGTGTAGGATATGAAAGAAAATACACATGTGGCTCCTGGGGGAGGCCATGGGGGTTGTGCAAGGGGTACTGTGTTCAGAGCCAGGAGGCCCATTGCTTATCTGGACCTGCCACCCACGCACGAGTTGGGAGACCTTGGGCAAGTCACTTCCTCTTGATGGGCCTCAGTGATCAAAGCAAGAGGATGAGAAAAGCTTGGAGTTTTGCTCTGTAAGCAAGTCTCAGAGACTAATTGGGGAGCTGGAATTAATTCAAAGAATAGCAGAGTCATTAAGAGATGAGCAATGGAGTATCTACCATAGGAGTTCGGGAACAGGAGAGATGAGTTTGGGAATGAGGTTTCTCTTTGAACTTGACCTAGTGATCTCTAACCCAAGGCACTAGACACAGCTCAGGTCCATTCTGGGAACAGAGTCCTAGGAGTCCCACTAGGACAGTAGTGAGTCCCGGGCAACAGCAGGAGCTTCTCTGGCTTGGTCTGTGAGCCCTGGCCCGAGGAGGGGGCCTGCAAAAGTCTGCAGCACTGCAGAGACCCAAGGCCATGGGTCCTTCCTTCTGACCCTTCCAGCACTTTCTCCTCACCCACTTCCTCCACTGGCTGCTTATATACAATCCTTCTGCCTCATTGCCATCTCAAGGCTCTGTGACAGGATCCAGTTGGCAGTTGGTTCTCTTGGACCCTTGGGAATCTGCAGTCTTACAACACTCTGGGCCTCCTCTCCTTGTTGATTTCATGTGGTCACCAGGGTGGACCAGTCACACTTGCTCTTAGAACAGTCCTCAGTCTCTGGAGTTCCTGGGCTTCCTGATGGCTCCTTCTGTCCATCTCTTCTCGTGTCCACACACATGCAGGGTAAAACAGGACTATACTTGAGACATAAGTATGTCACCCACTTGAAACAGAAACCAGCCTTATAAATCAGCATGGGCCAAAGCTGTTTCTTTTGAAGAGAAGCACATCTTGCATTTTGAAAAGCATGGCTCAGCTAATACAGGGTAAGAGCTGCCAATCTCCATGTGAAGGGTCACTACCTAAGAAACTTGACACATTTTTAAGATAGGCTTGCTACTGATAGCCCCTGCTTTGTGCCTATGTGTGAGAAGGCACAAGGGGTCTCTTCAGTCCGTCTGTCTTCAGACAAAGTCCAAGGTGTGTCTGTTCCTCAGATACGTTGTCGTCTCTGGGATTAGGTTTGTAGTCTTTACGTTAGTCTATTGCTGAAAGTTTCCTCCTCTTTAATATCTTAGCTATGTGTCCATCATTCCTATCCTAATTCAATGTATCTAATTTACAGCACATTCTTTAAAACAGCTACTTAAAATTCTTTTTGAATTGCCATAAATGTCTTGGAACAGTGTCTGTTCATACTCCGTCTTCACAGTCACAGTGCGTCCAGTTGGTCAGGAGCTGTTTCAGTACGTGGTGATTAACCAAGGGAGCCCTTTAAAGATAGCCTTCCACACCCACTCCACCCCCCTCCCCACAGGGCAGACACCCGTTCTTATTAGTGGGTAATGCTCTTGGGACTTGGGTTTACTCAGTTGTGAAATGAGGCGATCGGGTTCCTTGGTCCCCAGAGCCCTTGTGTTCAGGGTTTCTGTGCCGTGGTTAAATGCTTTTCCTGTGTGAGTGCCACGGAGACGTCTAGGAGTCAGCTTCAAGAAGGAGACCATCGTAAATGCTCTTTAGGGTTGGTGCTTTTAAGTGAGGTCCTCATAGGCCTTTGCACTTAAGAGCTTGCTGAACTTGTCTCAGATGCTTTGTAAAAAGCTGCAGACTTTTTGCTTCTTGGTGAGTAGTACAGTAAAACCTTTCTTAGAAACCAACAATAAAAACTACAGTTAGTCCTAATTATGTGACAATTATGGCTCACTTTAACCAGGCACCAAGTGCTGCTTGAAGCCTTCTTGATGTGTATGAACTCGCTGAGTTAACTCTTTTTTTTTCATTAAGGTATGATTGATATACACTCTTATGAAGGTTTCACATGAAAAACAATGTGGTTACTACATTTACCCATATTATCAAGTCCCCACCCACACCCCAATGCAGTCACTGTCCATCAGTGCAGCAAGTTGCCAGAGATCCACTATGTCCCTTCTCTGTGATACATTGTTCTCCCCGTGATCCCCCACACCGTGTGTACTAAACATAATACCCCTCAGTCCCCTTCTCCCTCCCTCCCCACCCGCCCTCCCACACTCCTCCCCTTTGGTAACCACTAGTTCATTCTTGGAGTCTCTGAGTCTGCTGCCGTTTTGTTCCTTCAGTTTTGCTTTATTGTTATACTCCACAAATGAGGGAAATCATTTGGCATTCGTCTTTCTCTGCCTGGCTTATTTCACTGAGCATAATGTCTTCCAGCTCCATCCATGTTGTTGCAAATGGTAGGATTTGTTTCTTTCTTATGGCTGAATAGTATTCCATTGTGTATATGTACCACATCTTCTTTATCGACTCATCTACTGATGGACACTTAGGTTGCTTCCATATCTTGGCTATTGTAAAGAGTGCTGTGATGAGCATAGGGGTGCATATGTCTTTTTGAATCTGAGAAGTTGTATTCTTTGGGTAAATTCCAAGGAGTGGGATTCTGGGGTCAAATGGTATTTCTACTTTTAGTTTTTTGAGGAACCTCCATATTGCTTTCCATCACTGAGTTAACTCTTACAGCCCTCAGGGTCTCTGCCGAGGGGCAGGGGATACTGCAGACCAATCTCTGCCTCCAGGCAATTCACTTCCCAGGGTGGGGAGAGAGGTAAACAACAAAACACCGAAGTAGGATATAAGAACATTAGATGAAAATACTTGAATGGAGCAAAATTAAATAGGGAAGAGAGCTGGATAGTGCTGGGAGGGGCACAGTGTTAAACAGTCAGGAAAGCCTCCTGAGAAAGTGACCTCAAGGAGGTTGTGAGGCAGGGACCCAGGTAGAGTAGCGGGGAGCCCAAGGCAAGCACGTACCTGGCAGAGAAGGGATCAGCCTGGAGGCTGGTATGGTGGGAGCCCAGTGAGTGACCAAGAGGCACAGGAATGGGACCAGAGGTTTGAGAGGTGTTGTACAGTGGGGATGTCCTGAGAGACCTTTCAGTCCGGACCCTTATTCCCTCCCCAGTTCCCTGCTTTTCCTCTCACATTGTCAAATGAGGCTTTGAGGAATCAACAGTTGGTAAGCAGCACCAGGACCAAACCCAGGGTTTCATGTCCCTAGTCCTGTCTACACCCTGTTAAACCAAGGTCCAGAAAGCTTACGAGTAAGGAAGCCCCCTTCCACTACCCCATGTCCCTCCTTCCCTGCTCTGGGATGAGGGCACATGCAGTCAGTTCTGGTCATTTGCAGTCCTGTTGGGCTGTATGTAGTTCTATAAAGTCACTGCCAACACTGTATTAGTAAATACTAAAGCATTGTTCCCAGGGTTAAGTTCCCATGAGCCTCTAGTCACAAGATTTTTGTCAACCTGTCAATACATAACCTTGTTTTATTTGTTTCTGTTTGAAGACATCTTATTTAATATATACGGCTGATTCACTAACATGGAAGTCACTGCCAGGAGCTCTGTAACTCATGCCTGACGGAGCTTATTTAACATGTATTTTCTCAGTAAGGCACATCATAGCTATCTTGTGTGTAGGAACACTAGACAGCACTTCAGCACTTCAATGGGGGGCATTTTAAACAGCAAAGCCACCAACAAAAAGCACAAAAATGCAAAAAATGTTCTCAGTTGACCGTGAAGGGACACTTGGTTTCAGTCCGTGAGCTGAAACAAGAAGTTCAGCTTCAGTTGGGAATGGGCACCTTAAGCCACTCAAAGTTTTTTGTCAGCATGTGTCCGTGAGTGACCACATCAATGCTATTGATTTGGGGGTTACAGGTAAATTTTAGTGATTAGGTGAATTTTCCAATAGGGAATCCATTAAGTAAGACTGACTGCATTTGCACTTGAGCTGTTGAGAGGAAGGACTTTATTCAAGACCCAAGTGGCATCATTCTTGGGGGAGTCGTCTATTGGGCACATTTGAGCATCAAATTAGTTCTGAATTACCTTGCATGCCACTTGCAGAGCATGCTTTTGGCTAACTTGTTAAGAATGATAACTCTCTTTATTTGAGTATTGCTTTTTCCATATTTCAAGTAAACTTGTGACTAGTTGAGATTGCATATGTAACTTCCCCATCTCACCAGTCATCCTGCTTATGCTAGTCCCTGTTTCCTGAGGTCCCTAGCCTCAGCCTAGAGGGTGCAGCCTGTCCCCGACTTCAGGCTCTTTCTGCTGCTTTCCCCCACTCAGCATCGCCTCTGGAGCTCACATGGCTGTCTAGCTTCCCTAAGACAAATAAAATGGCCAACTTCATGTGCAGAACATGGGTGTTCATTATGGTTGTTCTCTATGCTTACTCTGCAAATAACACTTCCAAACTTTATAGCGGCATAAATATAATCTATAGTGTAAATCAGCCATGAGGACTGTAGGACTTGCCTCTCAGTCTCTTCCAGGACTCCTGCAGGGGAAAACCAAAATACCATTCACACTTCCAGGGGATAAGAATGGTTTCCCAGAAGTGAAGACATCTGCTGCTTATCTGCAGGAAGAGACGCAGGATCCTGCCAGCCTTGCATCCTGGCCTGGGCTTGCACAGGCTCTTACTCAAGCTCTGAGTGTGGGCTCTGCGTCTGTGTTTACTGCCACAGGCTCAGCTTCTGTTGGCATTTGAGTGTCTCCAGCAGCCCAGGTTCCCTTGTGTGTAACACGTTCACTGTCCCCTGGAAGTTCCTGTGGTTACTGGCAGACCATGATTCTGAGAGATGCTTCCTGGTGACTCTGAGTTGCCCTGGGCCTTGGGCTGCAGCAAGCCGGGGCCATCCAGAAGGTGTTGTGATTGGGTATTTGGCTGGGGGATCTGACAGGTGCCATAGGGGGACATGTTAGGCTTCAGTCCCTCTTCTATTCCCACCCTTCCACCCTTCATGAGAGCCAAGTTTTATATCACATAAGAAATAATATTTTGCAGAAGCTTTTGAATATTTTAACAGTTAAACAAGGTACTGAGTTCTATTATTGCTAGGGCGAGTGCAGGAATGGCCCTGATCACACTCCCCAAAATCTCAGTGGGCTGGTCCCTGTCCAGAGGGGCCCATCCAATGAGTGGGTCCTTGCAGCACGAGCATCTTGGCAGTCTTTACCTCAAGGCTAGGACAGAGGGACATCATGACAGTGAGTTGTCTAGATCCCTCTGCTACCTAAAGAGGAAGTCACCGCAGAGCTTTGCTAGGTTCTGAGCTCCAGGACAGGGCTCTGTGTGGGCACCCAGAGTGTTAGTCAACAACCAGCTGGAAGCCCAGATAGACTGCAAGCACAGCAAGGGCCCAGGTTGTTACTTGTTCCCCGTGTCTTAGGACCCTTGAATGTGGCTCATCTACAGACCTGTATTAAGGCCCTAGCAGCAGTGAAGATGGAGCTCTTGACAAACCAGATTAGGACTAGATTAGGCACTGGGTAGGGATTAGCCCCCTGGAAAGACTGCCCTGTGGTCTCACAGTGGATGCACTGGGAGGTGTATAATACCTGATTCTAGCTCCCATTACTCGCTAAATGAATATTTTTTTAAATGACTTTTATATTACTAGACATGGCCTAGATCATTTCCTGATCATTTAGAACTAATCATACAAATAGCTAACACATTGAATGCTTACCATATGCCTTTCTAATGAGCACCTTAGATGCATGTTTTTATTTATTGCTCTTGACATTCCTTAGGTCGTAAGTTCTACCATCATCTCAATTTTACAGATTGGACAGCTGAGCCAGACTTGCCCTGTGTCACTCAGGAATTAGGTGGGAAACCTGGGTGCTCTGGCTTCAGAGTCAAGGTGATATACATTTGCTAAAGTGAAAATGGCCATGCCAGGCTCTCAGCACACATCCCTCAGATCCTCACCAGCACCTGTAAGAGTGGGGTTAGCCCCCAAGTTTGCAGAAACTAAAGATGGTTAAATTGTGGAGGGCACAGCCAGAGATTGGTGGTCCAGGATTCCCAGGCAGATCTGGACCACTCTTAGCACCATACCTGAGTCTGTCTCCAGCCCAAAGGTTTTCATATGACAAATATTTATTGAGCATGTAGCATATGCCAGGCCTTCTTTTGCGTGGTGGATGTTCAGAGGTCCACAGAACAGACCTGTTCTCAAGGAACCTCCTTCAGATGGAGTGTTCCTGTTTTGTTCACTAAACAAATGTGGAACAAAGAATAGCGGGATCAGTGGTGGGACTACGCTTAGGATCCATCCAGTCCTCTGCTGTGTCACTTTGCTGATTTCCTCTTCTGTGGGATCAAGATAATCCACTGTGAGGACCAAACCTCAGATCAGATTCTAGTTGTAGCTTATTTACTATGTGACCTTAGGCAATTAAGGTAAACTCTCCAAACCTCAATTTCTTATACATAAAATAAGACACATAGCTCCTGCCCTGTAGGATTGTAGGACAAGTTGTGTTATGTTTTGTAAAGCGTGTAGCATTTAGAAAGTGATCTATAAATGTCAGTGCCCAACTTTGTGCTTCCTGGCCAAGTCCACACTCTCAATTTTGTATATAAAATACTCAGCACAGAGTAAGCATTCAATAAATAGCCACTGCAAGAATGATGACAATTATATGTGAAGGTGTAAAATACAGTATATCTACAAGTTTATGTTTATGCACAGACAGATACTTTGTTCTGTGATGCTCTGGAAACATTGGGCTAAGTATCTTGGTTGAACCCACCTCTGCTGAACTTTTCCATTAATAAAAATAGGCCCCATAATGCCAGGCTAGTTCCTGGGCAGGAAATGACTAATACAATTAACTATTTATATAGTAAATCAGAGCCCAGAGGCCTGTCTCTGGCACTAATGATGAATCTGCGAGGATCCTGTGGAAGCGGTCTCCTCCTCTGCATGCATCTTTGCTGGAAAGCGAGAGACTTTCCTCCAGAGAATAAATCCTCTTGTTAGCCAACCCCAGCATCTGGTCAGACTTACCATTTCTCTCTGTAAATTAATAAATTAGCATTCTGGTTTTCATTTTTAAATGTATATAAATCGCTCGTGATGTGGTGGTGATTCACCCTTCCCAGCAGGTGAACCAGGTCCCTGTGGACCATGGAACACTGGCCTTTCCTTAAGGCAGAAAGCCTGTCCTGTAGGGGGATGGGCAGGACTCAGGCTGAGAGGCCCAGCGGCCTCAGCCCCACGCTGGGGGGCCTCTTGGCCCCAGCCTAGGCTGTCCTCAGCCTGACAGCCTTGCGCCTTTCCAGAACCCAGTGTGAACCGCCCGGAGGGATGAGAGCACAGGCGCCAGGTAGTTGACTGCAGTTGTATTCCGTTTGCCTCTCTGCAGACTCTTTGCCTCCAGTGATGATTACCAGGGGTTGGAGCTGGGAAAGAGGATGACAGGTGCTACTCCCTGGTGGAAAGTGTGGGCCAGGGCACCCAGACCACCTCTGCTGCTTAGTGCCTGTGGAGAGGGTCCCATAAACCAGTGAGAAGTGTCAGGGCCAGCCTGAAGCAATAAATCTAGACCTAAGGGACTTTGAAGTACTCATGCCGTTTGGGGTATTTCCTTCTTGGTGTGCTCCTGGCCTTGAGTCCTCTGGAGCCTCTTTAGAATGGGACCAGGCCCCCTTGAAGTCTGGTAGCAGCCTGGTCTGGCTGTTGAATACTTATGATTATAGGGGGTTGGGTTGTAGGGCCTCTGGGAGGTCCCTAGGTGTAGAGTGAGGTGTGCCTGCCTGCCCCTCCCTCCCTCCCTCCCTCTCTCCCTCCCTCCCTCCCTCCCCTTCCCTCCCTCCCTCCCTCTCTCTCTCTCTCTCTCTCTCTCTCTCTCTCTCTCTCTCTCTCTCTGTCTGGCTCTTTTCTCTTTAGGAAACCAACACTGTTGCTGCTCCGAGGAGGCAGCATGGCAGGGTGACAAGAATTTGTCTGCATAAACTTGGATGGGCATGCCAGCTCCCACGTGCTAGCTGGTTAATTTGAGTTCATACACCACTGGCTACTCGGCGGCCACAACAAAACACCACAGGCTGGGTGGCTTAAACAACAGGAATTTTTTTTTCCTCATAGTTCTGGAGGCAACATCAAGGTGAAGATTTGGTTTCAGGTCTGGCTTGGTTTCTCCCATGGCCTCTTTTCTTGGTTTGCGGTGGCCACCCTCTTGCTGTGCCCGTGCTTGGCCTTTATCTGTGTGTGCACACTCCTGCCCTCTTTATAAGGACGCTCGTGTTTCTGGGTTGTGGCCCCACATTTCGGGTCTCATTTAACCTTAATTACCTCTTCAAAGGCCCTGTCCCCAAATACAGTCACATTGGGGATTAGGCATGTCAACCTATGCATACAAATAGGACACAATTCAGTCCTTAACAACCTCTCTGTGCCTCAGTTTCCTCATCAGCAAAATAGGAATAATGTTAACGTCTATCTCATATGTTGGCATGTGACTTAAGTTTATTAAATATGTAAAAAAGTGTTTGGAGTTCTCTGCAAAGCTTTTGGCTATGAAAGGTTATGACAGAGATGTGTGTATATATCTGCCCCAGGTTCCTGGCACAGAGCTCCTAACACCCTTGTAATTTCCTAAATGACAAGAGCCCTTGGAGCATCTTTTGTCGTAGTGCTTGGTCTTGCCCTGTGCTCCCCGCGCAGCTCCCAAACGCCTTGGAATGGCTGGGTGATGGCAGTGTCCTTTGATGTGATGAGATGGTGCTTGGTGGGGCCCCTGGGTGGAAGCTGCTCACCAGAAAGACCAAACCATTATTAGAAGGTTGAAACTTTCAGTCCTACCTCCCATTCTGCAGAAAGGGGAGAAGGGCTAGAAATGGAGTTAACGATGGATCATGTCTACAAGGTAAAGCCTCCGTAAAAATTCCCAGATTAGGGGATTCAGAGAGCCTCCGAGTTGGGAACATGGGAGGTGCTGGGAGAGTGGTGTGCTGAGGCTCCGTGCTCCTTCCCACACACCCTGCCCTCTACCTGGTCCTGCCGTATAGTCTTTTATAATGAACCAGTAATGTAGGAAGTAAGCTGGTTTCCAAGTTCTATGAGCCACTCTGGCAAAGTGCTTGAACCAAGGGAGGGGTTGTGGGAAACTGTGATCCTATAGCCAGTTGGTCAGAAGTACAGGAGACAACCTGGACTTGGGGTTGGCGTCTGAAGTGGGGAGGGGGCAGGTCTGTGGGACTGAGCCCTATGGGATCTGGTGCTATCTCCAGGTCCATAGTGTCAGAATTGATTTAAATTCTGGGACACACAGCAGATATTGCAGAGAATTGCTTGGTGTGGGGAACACCCCCCGCCCCAACACGTTTGGTGACCAGAAATGTCAAAGTGCTCTGTGTTAGTGAAGGGGAAGCACAGGGGAAGGGAGTTTATCCTACTTGATATGTAATGCACACACACATGCATACACACACACACATACGCACACATTCCTGATAAATGCATGCGTGTGACACTCCCGTCTGTCACTTCAGTCTTCCCCCACCCCACCCCCCTCCTCACCATCACATGCACAAATGTTAGGATTAAGTGTGATTCCTTCAGAGCCCCAAGTCAGATTTTTCAGAATCCTTGACGAGACCTTAAACTTGCCCAGGATTCCTTTAGGAATCTGTTTCCTCTCCTCAAAAATGGGGGCATACCTCTTTCACTTAGTTGTGAGAATTAAACTATATTAAATTAGGTAACTAATAAAGTGCCTCTAACTAAGAACTCAGTGAGTGGAAATTCCCTCCCTCATTCTAATTTTGAAATCCTCTCATCTAAGTATTGAGACTGTTTCTTCTAAGATAATAATAAATACTGAGAAATATGTTCAAGACATACTAGTGCCATGATTTCATTGCCTCACAAAAACATGTGTCTTGTGTCCTAAAAGCAAGACATGCTAGTGTCATGATTTCAGTGCTGACGCAAACATGTATCTTAAATTAAAATCCCAAATTCAGTGCTGTGCCCCCCTCCCCCACTGCCCAGGGTGGCCTCAGAATCCACCCACTCCAGCAACTTGAGGGGACAGGCAGGGGCCCAGGCTATTGCTCTGCCCAGCTGGGCTGTCCCATCCTTACCCAGAGGTCTCTCAGTGAGAAGCACAGGGAGCTTTTGTTCTTCCCAAATGAGAGTGGGAAGCAAAGTCTCCCCCACAGCAGTTTATATTTAAAGTATGTGCGAGTCACACCTCTGTCCACTCCTGTGTCACCACTCACATGAATTCCCTTCAGCATGTCAGTGGATCAAACCTTGCTTCTTATAAATCCAAAAATGATTACTCTTGTTGGCACTGGGCCATGGGGAGCCAGTAGAGGGACCGGTTAACAGTGGGCATGACAGGTGGGAGCTAACTTGGGGATGGTGTAGAGGTGCAGAAATAAAGATGCCTTTCTCTCTTGGAAAGAGTCCTTACATCTTCAATTAAGGATTTAAAATCACTGAAGCTTAAATCTCAGAAACCTGCATGGCTCCCCATTGCATATGAGGGAAGCTCAAGTACTGCTTCTGAACTGCACTGCATCTTTCCCCTACTTATGTTAAATAACTTGGCTTCGATTCCCTGTAATTACACACCGTCCGAGTCCTTTCCCAAATATAGGGAATGCCGATGGCATTTCCTGCCCCCTGACTTTGCATGTTTCCAGAACATTAACTAGGGACTGGGCTTCCTATTGCTACAGATCTGTAACTCCAGCTGGGAACCACGCTGCAGGAACCAGCCAGGAGATGGATATCATAGCCAACGCATCGCTTACAGATCCACCCTTAGAGCCTGAGCCATCAGGCCCTTAGCCATTATCATGACTGTCTTCTTGGAAGCCTCCGGCAAATGTCATCATAGGGTGTCCTTTTCCAGGAGGGTTGTCTGTTTCTGAAAAATAGGAAGGGAGGAAAATTAAGTAAATGGGGCCCCAAAGGCCGAGGCATCTTGTTTTCTGCCCCAATGCTCACCACATTGCCACTGTCAGAGCAAAACAGCAGGGAAAGCTGAGGTGCTCATTGGGGTCAGTGCGGAAACGCTCCTGGATCCTCTGTGGCTGCTGAGGTCATGCTGAATAATTAACCAGGCTGATTCCATGTTTCAGCCAGATGGAGAACTGGGTCAGGCGCCACTCCGGACTCCCCAGACACGGCTCCAGCGGAGCCCACTGAGATGCTGGATTTGGAAAGCATTTCAGAGTTTCAAAGAAAAGCAAGGGCAAATAAAGCCTAGTTTTATTTCAAGCCATGTCCATAATGGCAGTGATCTGCATGCTTACATGCAATGACCACAAACACTGATTTACTGGAGACTTCCCTGTGACAGAGGCAACGTCCCAGGAAGACGTTTTGAACCTTGAAAACCCTGCATGTTTTTTGGACACTTTGTGAAAGTTGTTTAATGTCACAGCCCTTTGCTTTATTTCTCAGAGAAATCTGGACAATCTAAAGATGGGCCACTGGGCAGAAATCAGGTCCATGCTGGCTCTCTTGCTTATAGGCAGAGGACTGTTAACTCAGGGATCCATCACAGAACATAGGACATCACATGTAATGAATGTGCACTAAATGGCTACCATTTGAGGTTATTGGTGGTTATTCTGGCCACCAATATGAAATAAAAAAGGATAACTCATTGCTCATATTTAGGCTATATGATTATTCAAAGGTCCTTCATGGTTGCACATAGCAAGACTATGTTTTTTCCCCACCTGACCCCAAAAAACACAGATATAAAGAGTCTCTGTAGAACGCTCCACAGAACTCAGACAGCAGCTGGGGTCACCAGCTCTTAGGATCGAGGTGAGTCAGGCTTGAATCCCAGTGTCACAGCCTGCAGAAGTCCGTGTGGCCACCCCGAAGCTCTGCCTGGCTCCCTGGGGCTTGTATTTCTCTTGAGTTGATTTCTTGTTTTACACTGTATGGTCTTGGCTGTTGCCTTTTTCTCTGCCAGTCCCCTCCATGGTCAAGGGTCTGTCCTTCTCTTTAATTCTCCCTGATAATGTCAGTCATCTCTTTGCAACAGGCTTTTGCTGGAGCATCAAGACTGATATCAGGGGCTTTCATTGCATCAAAAACAGTTACAGGTTTTAAAAAGTGGTTATTGGACTTTCTCATCTTTACAAGTCCTTCAGGAATGCCTGCCCGCTCAGAGCTAGTCCCTCCCTGGAGGTTAAACAGCTTTCTTGCTCTTCCTGTTTCCCTATCATACCCGTGTTTTCTTTTCACCCTTAATTGCTGATCATTTCTTATGTAGAGCCATTTAATCATTTTCCTTATCCACTTCTCAGAAAAGACCTCTCGTGCCAACTGGTAAGCTTTTCTATGCCCCAAAACATGTATCTTAATTGATGTCTTGATGAGTGAGTACTTTGGGATCTTCCTCTTTGGAATTCTTTCAAAATACTTTATATTCTCAGTCTTTGGAAAGCTGGTGAAATCTTTAGACCCTCTTTCCATAATATGCAGATACACACCTGATTTGGGGTGTATTTCCTCTTGGGTAAACCCCTGAGGCAGGCCAATGAGCTGGATGGAGCCCGGCCTTCCAAGAGGAGTGAGCCCCCCACCCCTCACCAAGCCCCGTGTCTCTCCCCACCCCCAGCCCCTCAAGGTACATCTCAGTGATGCTTGAGTTTAGCTGAAAAGACAAAACAGAATTGATTGGCCGTGTGTTGGTGGCATTTCCTGGTCCTGATACGTTTGAGGAATCAGAAACCTTGGGAAAATAGTGGCCACCTCTTTTTGATCATCCCCTTTGGGCCAGGCCTTGTAAAGGTCCTAACATAAGCCATCCCGCTGAATCATGCCAATACCCCGAGGAGATTCATACTATTATCCTCACTGCAGCATGCGAGGAAATTAAAGCTCACCAAGATTAAGTAACCTGGCTCAGATCACACCACTAATAAGTGGTCACCTTGGGATTTGATCCCAGGTCAGTGACTTGAAATCATTGGCCCTAAACCACTATTTCTGCTGCCCTTCCCCTACATACCGTTGCATGGTACTCATCTCGGCTCATGTCAGTGGAGCTGTGTGACTTTTGGTGTCACAGCCAAATGAATACGCCCTTGCGGTTTTTTGAGATATTACTCAGAACACAGTGTTTGGTCTGTTCAGCTCATTGATGTGTCTCCAGCTTCCTACAAGGCTCAGTTCAACATCACATCCTTCAGGGAACTGTCCATAACTTCTTCTAAGTTAAAAAACCCCTCCTTCCAAGAACAACCAACACACATGGGTGCCTCTGTGTCCCCTTTACTTCACATGGCCATGTCGTAGGTTCCTGCTTTGTGTCTACTCCATTACAGCCTTCTCGAGTGGAGCTGTGTCTGATTCATTTCTCTATGTCTCCAGGAGCTAAGAGGCTCTCATTAATGTTTATTGACTTGAATACACAGTTGTTATTGTGCTGCAAGTTAATTAGGCCTACATGGTAAGTAATTCCTATAAATGAGTGTTAACTAGAATTACATTTATAGTGTTAGACCAAGTTATAGCCTTTCTCTGTGAGCTTTTGGAGTTTTTTAATATCCGTAATTTAGTGTAGCTGTCAATTCTGGTATCATTTGCTTTTTGGTTACTGTCCCTCGATAACTATGGGGCACTGCCTGTGTCTGGACATTGCACGTGCTGCGCTGTGGACATTCGCTCGCTGATATGCCGTCTGCTTTGGTGCTGTGCGTGGAGGCTGACTTGCCTGACAGGCAAGAATCGGACCTGCTTTCCAAAAGCTCCAGTTCCCTCATCTCACCCCTGGCCCATTCCCTCCCACTGTACCGTCCAGGGACAGGTGCGAACATGCTCTCACCTTGCTTGTCCTTGTTAAGGCTCAAGGGAAGAAAGCTGGAAGGCCTCTGGGAGAAGAGGGAACGAGCGAGTGCCCTGGAGCCAGAGAGAAGAAGTGAACGTTTGCTGAGGGCTACCACTTTCCTTCCTCACTTACCTTGGAGCTCCTGGAAGCTCTCTGAGCCCTGTATTATTAGCGTGTTTCACCTGAGTGAACACATTAGTGGATGCCAAGGACCTGCTGATGGGAATATAGGAATTCAAACCCAGTACCATCTGGTCTTAGACTGGGGCTTTTTTTTTTTTTTTTGCACCGTGTTCTCTCTCTCTGCACATGTTTTAGGAAGAGGTTCTCCCTAGGCATAGGTTCTGTTAATATAGGACTCTGAGAAAGTGAAGTTGAAATAGGATTTGTGTTTCCAACCAAGGTACGATAACGTGGTTCTGGTGTGCGAGAAGAGAGACCAAGTGGAAGAGAAGGAAAAGGAAGCCTCAGGCTAAGAGCTGGATCCTCCCGATTCAGCTGTGCCCTTGTTGTCCTGGTTGCCTATGATAACTAACCACAGTAAACTCCGCCCAGTTAATCCTCACACGATAGGCCACTTACTGTGAGACAGGTGATTTAGTACCCCCATTTTAAAGATGAGGAAACTGCAGCCCAGAAAGTTTAACTAACTTGCCCAAGATCACAAATCATTGCAGTCCTGGAATTTTGACCCAGATTTTACTCTCAGGACCAGTCTTAGGAACAGTAAGACTTTGGGGAAGGAAGGGGGACCATCTGTGTACAGCAGTGGTTCTCAAAGTGTGGTCCCCAGACTTGCAACTTCAACATCACCTGGGGAATTATTAGAAGTGCAGGTTCTTTGGCCCTGCCCAGACCTGCTGGAGCAGAAACTGGGGGTGGGGCCTAGTGTTCTGTGTGTCAGCAAAGCCCTCTGGGTGGTGTGTTCACAAGGGCCATGATCTACATGTCCTCCACATGCTGGGTTTGGCTGAAATTTGTTAAACTAGAGGAACCTTTAAAATCCACACATAGAAAAGAATTAAAATGTATTGATAACATCATAAAGGTATCAAGTTCTAAGTACATGCTGGGCACTGTGCTGAGCACTTTACCTGCATCATCTCATTTAGTCCCCACAACAGTACTAAAAAGTACAAGTACTATTATTATTCCCATTTTACAGATGAAAAAAACTGAGACTTAGGGACTTGAAGTGACATCCCTAAGGACACCAGCTGGTAGGTAGCAGTGTTGTGACTTGAATTCAGATCCATCGGATGACACAGTCCATACCCTGAAGCATTACTCATTTTTGCCCTTTTGGTAAAAAAAAAACGTTAAAGAATGAACATCAGTTAAAGTGCAAATGTTGGGGTAATTTTTTTTCAAAATTTGAAAATATGTTAAGAGTCTGGTTGATTAAATATTTGATTAAATTTTCGATTGAATATTTTGAGCTTCCCCTATACTCTGAAACGAGTGTTTATTCCCTGAGCTCATTACAGTAAGCATCAGTTATTTCCCAAGTGTAAGCGATAGTGACTATAAACGTCCTGGCCACACGGGGGCAGCACCAAACAGCGCAGGTTGCCCTTTGCTGCCTGGTTCTGTGCAGGAAGTACAGGGAGCTTAGTTATTCCCCATAACATCCATTTCCTCTAACTTTGTCTCAGTGGACTGGTGGTGAAGCTTTTCAGATCAGAAACTAGATTTCAACAACGGCAAGATTGCACAAGGAAAATTACTTAAAATTAATTCATCATAATAATATAGTTAGGGCTCTTGTTTTTTATCAGCATGACGAAACAATGTAACATACTATTGTGGAGTTCAGCATTCACATTTCTTGGCAGAAAAGCATTAATTTCTAATGAGGGTTTTTAGGTTGAAATCCATTTGTTCTTGGATTCAGGGGAGAAAAAGCAACCAGCTTTTTTTTTTTTTTTTGCCTTCTTATTGTTCTTAAATTATTTTTAGTATCACAGGCTGACAATTTTGTAGTAGGCAATTAGAGGAAGTGGGGAAATGTGTTCCTGACCTAGTTTTAAGGGCATATGATCATCCTACAGTAATAGTGGTATCTTAGGTTCACTTCTGCCCAGGATCACATCACCACGGTGCTCTACTGATAGCAGCTAATGTTGATCCTGAACCCCATTTCCGCCTAGGCATATCTCAGTATCCCATCCAAGTCTCATTTTCCGTATCAATGACTGAATTCATTGGAATTTTGACTTGAGTGAACATAATTTATTACCCAAACTAGGGCACTTTTGAGAGTAAAAGGAGCCGCTCTTAATAATTTTGCCAGCACAATAAACATCAATCATTACTATCCAGGGGGCAATGAGAACATGTGGTCATTCTAATCACACGTCTTTGCCTTTCATTTCAATCACTCCAATCAGGATTTATGTGGCACTGCATTCATTCGCTCCTTCATTCAACAAATGTTCATTGAATGCTTCCTCTATGCTAGGTTCTCTACCTGTATTATATTGTATTCTCCTCCTCAGAACCTACTAACTATTATTGTTATTCCCGTTTTCACAAATGAAAAAAAATGGGACTTTGTAAATTACTTAGCCAAGATCACAGTACCAGTAAATCAGAGGTAATATTTTAATCCAGGCTGTCCCTGCCTTTGGGCCATATACACCAGAACCTTACTGATGTTGCTAACTATTCTGAGCCCCCTTTGTGGGCCTTGCCCCATCTGACACTGCTTCTCCATAAAATCTCAAGTTTTTAGCAGGTAGGTTAAGAATGGGAACCCAGAAGGCAGAATGCCTGGATTTGAATCCTAGGTCCACCACTTACTAGCCCTGTGCTTCACTCACTTTCCTCATCTATAAAATGGGTATAGTAACTTACTATCTACTTTTAAGGGATGGTGGGGGGGGAGATTAAATGAATTAACCCCTCTTAACCTTAAAAATAGAACAATTATTTTGCCAGAAAAACAGTTTTATTCAGGAATAGTACAGAATTGCAATCCAGGACATGCAAGCTCTGGCAAAACCATAGGCATGTGTAGCTCTGGGCAGAGGGGATTCCCAGCTCCAAGTAAGTTCACAGTGGATTCAGTTAGAACGAATAATGACAACAGGATGTTGAGGGTAAAAAGGGGTTCATAACAAGCTTTATTCTCATGGCCACCACCGACTGTCTCTACGGGGCAAGTCTGGCTCCGTCTCTGCTCCCGACTCCAGACTCTGCTCAAGCGTTGCCTCCATTCCAGGCTCCCCAGTCTCCGCTCTCTTCTCTAGGCTCTGCTCTCCTTCCCTCTGCCACAGCACCCTGTGGAACTCTTTTTAAAGGAATAACAGATATAAATAGCTTATTGCCAACAGGTATGCAAGTACGTGCCTGTGCAGTAATCTAAGTATCACCTCATCCCACTATACAATGGGTGAGATTAGGATCAGGTGGGAATCCTGGCCATGGAATTTCCATTTTTGCTACAGTGTGTCTGGAGAACAAAAGGAGGACCGCTCTTTTTATAGAGGAAACGGGCCTTGTTGGAAAGGCTGTTGCTAAGCAAAGGGTCCATTGGAGTAAACTTGGAGTTTTCGTGTATCATGGCTTCTCATCATTGGCTGAGTTGTGACTCTTATTGGCCTGGCTCCGGCTGTTGCAAGAAGAGCAGACACCTTCCTTCTCCTGCTGGATGGTTACATAGCCAGAACAGCATGGACTTTTAAGTCCGTCTTTTCTGATGGGTTCTGAGATGTACAAGGAGTGGAACACTATGGAGTTTCCCCTGCAGGCCCCCCAACGCCATGTCAGTGAGGTTTCCCTTTACTTGTTTTCACATACCTTGACATTTGAACAATGGTTGGTTGTGTCAGATGATACAACTATGCTATGCTTATTTTCTGCTAATAAAGTAGGTTGGGATAATATAAATGTTCTCCAAATCAGGAGTTTCAGTTTACTTTTTGAGGTACAAGGAGAGAGCTAAAGGTGTGCAATATTGTGATTTATAAGAAAATATATATTTGGTCATTCAAATACATTTCTCATAATTATCTGATCTTCATCCACAGTTCTTGGCTCACAGCTCCCAAAACCCTTGAAATATCCAAAGTGTTGAGGATAATCATGGTGTCTTTTGTTATGTTAATGAAGTGAACATTGGAAAAGCACCTAAGGTTAGGGGCTGGCCACCAGAGGAGCCAACCAGGCCTTCAGAGGGTTGGGAACTTTCGGTCCCAGTCCCTGACCTCCAGAAAGAGAGTCTAGGGGTTGAATCAGCTGCCAGTGGCCAATGATTTCATCAGTTGTTGCTATTTAGTGAAGCCCCCATGAAAACCTGAAAGTACAGGGTTCAGAGAGCTTCCGAGTTGATGAACCCATGGGGAGACTGGGGGGTGGTGTGCACCTGGAAAGGGCATGGACACTACACCATCTTGCCCTTCCATCTGGCTGTTCCTGAGTAACATCCTTTTCTAATAACCTGGTCATCTAGTAAGTAAAATGTTTCTGAGTTCTGTGAGCTGCTGTAAAAAATTAATCGAATCCAAGGAGGGGATCATCAGAAACCCCAATCTGTAGTCGGAAAGACAGGTGACAACCTGGGCATGTAACTAAACATCTGAAGTGAGGGTGATGGTCTTCTTGTAGCGCTGAGCCCTTAACCAATGTAATCTGAAGCTATCTGTGTCTGAGAATTGCTTGTTGGTGTATGGGAAAACCTCCATACATGGGTGAAGATGGAAAAGCTGTCTTTTCATCATAAGGTGGTATATAACAAGGTCAGCAGGCCACAGATAGATTGTGGCATTGTGATTTTACTGATGAGGGACTATGTTAGGAACCAATGAGAGACAGTGCTCCTTAGAGGAAGCAAAATGCGGTACTTAGGAGCCATAGACCCGTGAAATTGTGGGGCTGAATAAAACTGGGAAGATGCACTGTGGTGTGCACCTGGGGCACATCTGACTGTCACCTGGAGAATCACGGTTTGGTCTCAGGGCTATAGAAGCAGAGCTGCAGCAGGCAGGCCAGCTGCTGACCAGAGGCTGGCCCTCAGTTGCTCAGCAGCCAGCCATAGTAGCTGTGGGATCCTCTTCTCTGAGCAGCTTCACTGCAGCCGATCCACAAGTGCAGGTGAAGTGTGATGGGCATCTCCCAGACTTGTGCCCAGGCACAGGGTCCTGAGTGGCTTTTGCAGTCATCACAGGGACAGCTTCCTCTTTTTGGCATATTTGTGAAAAGCATCACATGCATGGTCCGCATGCAGCAGGTGGTTAACGCAGAACCTTGGGCCTTTCCCTGGAGCTTCCCCGCTAGGATGTGAGGATCCACATGCTGTTTGCTTAAGTAGATTGTCTTTGGCATTTTGGTATTTTCACCCCCTGAGAAAGTGTGACTAGCAACTCATGAAAGAGGCACCTTGTCTGGGCCCAGGGGCTGAAACGGGGAACATTGAACTGGACTGAGTGTGTGGTCACTGTGGCACAGTTTGCTGCATTTCTGCATTTTATTATGAAGTTCCCTTTGGAAACTTCGCAAGATGTTCTTCAAGAGCCAGCCTGTTACCCCCAGCAGAAGTGTGGCACCTTGCCTGCCCCTCTTCTCCTGGGAAGGTGGTCTCTTCAACTGGCATGCCACTTCAGAGGGACCCCAGGCTGCACCAGGGATCATGGACTCAGACTGCAGGGTGGGATGAGGGACCCCACTTCAGGCCATCTCCAACCCTGGCAGTTAAGACCAAGGCAGATACTCCAGCCAAATCACCCTCACATGTTGCATGAATTTCTTTGTGTGTCTGTGGATTTTTTACTTGTTGCAATATGCATATAATATTTTTTATACTTAAAAAATTGAGTACTGAACAAGGAGCGTGAGCTCAAGTAAGATGTCCCTAAGTGATAAAAGAGTAAATAGATTTTTTTCTTTAAGGTATCTCACAATTCATCCATTCTGCAGGCTTTTCAGGATTTGGTGCAAATAAATGCTTATAGGATCTGAGACCTATTATCATGAAAACACATTTTCCCCATTTTTCTTTATTTCTGGGTATTAGAGAATGTATTTTGCTTCATAACAATGAGAAACAAGTGCCTGATATATATTTAATTTCTCATCCTATTGTCTTTTTCCAGGTATTTAACAAACAACAGATCTCATGGGGGTTGCATTTCTTATTATGGAAAAAAAACACTACCTTATAATAGATAAAAGAACTTAGAAGTTTTTATACCTATTAGCCCTATAATTCTACTTCTAGGAACCAATTCTTAGAAAAAACCTTGAACACACACACACAGAATGTTAGGCAAGAAGATATTTATCACTACATGTTTTTAAGAGCAAAAATAGTCACAATTTAATTATTTAGTCCTAGATTCCTTGGCTACATTAGATGATTGAATATTATGTAATAATTAAAAATGCATACCTTGTAGAGGATCTTAGGGTAAATTGATAGCGGTTGATTTGTGACTAATGAGTAATTTCATGTTCCCTGACTTTGTCCTCTAGTGTTTTGCTGTGCGTTCTCTGGGCTGGGTAGAAATGGCAGAGGAGGACCTTGCGCCTGGTAAAAGTAGTGTTGCTGTCAACAACTGCATCAGGCAGCTTTCTTACTGCAAAAATGACATTCGAGATACAGTCGGCATTTGGGGAGAGGTAAGTACCACGTGGGAATGACAGACTTGTTTACATTCTGCTGTGCTTCGTGAGACTCCAGAGTTCTGTGAGACGTGATCCTGAGGGCCACTGAAGGTATTTTTTGGGTGCATTTCCTGTAAAGGCAGATAGTGGAGATATGATATACCCAGTGAATTAATTATCTGGGAGCACCGGCAGATCTTAGTGATGATGAGGCCCCTGGGAGAGAACATTTCTCTAGGTCTAAATGACAGAGTTCAGCTTGGTATCCCTGGATCCCCAGAGATACATGGATGGGCTTTAGAGTCCAGACACTCCTAAACTTGGATGCAAAATTGGGTATGCCATTACATAACAGCAGTTTTCCAGGAAGAAGACCCAGGCCCACTCAAAGTATATCCTCAGGGGGGAAGGTGACCCTCACACATACACACCAAAATGTTGATGCCTTCCTCTAAAAGTTGACAAATTGCTCTTTTATAACACAGTCCTCTTTATGGACAATCTGAAAATGAACAATATACGTGAGCTTTGGAATTGATACTTACATATTCTTTCTCACTTTGAACATGGTAATTCTGATTTGAAATGTTAGTGAATTCCAGAAAGAAAAATAATAAGAATATGAAATTTGTATAAAAGTCATATTGAACAGGAAAGCACATTTCTACTGTGTTCTGAGGCCTCTGAACAAGTGTAGTGGATGCACCCTGGGGCCATGCTTCCTACATGAATCTACTGCACTCAAACCGTCCCCTTTTAGCAGAGCACTGGTAGTGAAAGTTTGCTTTCTGATTGGGCTGTTCAGACCTCAGGCACTTCTTTTTTATCCTAGCAACTCTATCATAAAGGGGGGTGGGTTCCGAGGCTTCCCATGGAGGATTCTGTCTACCTTAGAAGGGGGCCAAACTGCACTGCCAACCTGACTTTTAGATCCCAGGCATGGCAGGAGAGGAGGCAAAATTTTCTTGCATCCAGGAAAAGGACTTTTTTCAGGTATTTCTCTTAACCAACATTTACTTTACCAGCATTACTATCCATCTCCTACCCAAATATCTGGGACTATCTTTCCCATTAGATTATCCACCTGTCTTCTCGCTCCTTCAGTCAAAATGCTATTATACTGAAGGAACAAATCTCACTTAGGATGTAAAAGGAAGGGCAGCATTAATTTATACTAATGTGTGAATGACTGATGAACACCACCACAGGGGTTTATCATTTTAGAAGAGTTTAGTAAGATTCTTCAAGGGATCTCCAATTGGCTCCAATAGGAGAATAGGGTTATAGGGGGCAGCCAGGCCTGAAAATCTACCCTGCCTCCCCACCTAGTTAACTCTGATAGGCCATTCCTGTTTTTCTCCATTCTTTTTCCTACTTCTGAAACAATAAATTCTTCAGGCAGTGTTTCTAGTTCATAGTATATAAAGTACTGCTTAATGCTTGGGGTCATGAGCAGTGACTTTGTGCCATGCCCCGCCATGTACAGCACAAGTCCTTGTTGAACGGTAGGCTGAAAATAAAGTCCTGCCTGTCAGAGGAGTGTCTTATCTTTAGGTGACAGCTGCATAAGCATTGGCTCTTTGGGAACAAAAACCAGTTAGCCAGACATGACAAGTGGCCAACCAGGAGCTACTATTTGTTGATGAGAAAACTGAAAAGATGGGTATGAGCGACACGACTATGCTGAACAGGCTCAGCAGAAGCCAGCGTGCATTTTCATTCAGGGACACCCCACACTCAGCCATCCAATCTCATTTTAGATTATCTGCTGGCAGTTGTCATTGGTTCTGTCCAATAATGCAAAGATTGTTAGGAGAATTAACCGATGAAGACAAACTCTGCTACCTTTGGGAGGACCAACTGTTGTTTCTAAGCTGAATCAGCCCAAAGGAAATATGTCACCCAGCTCAGTGGGACTTCACCTCACTGTTGGTCACATCCCACAAAGCATGTTTAACATTATCAAGCGATGATATCGGCCAAACAAAGCCTTTCAGAATCTCTTAGTACCTGCGAGGTGTTGGCCTTGAGGCAGCTGCAAAGAAAGGAAGTGGGGGTCACTCACTGGAGGGTCTAGCTGAAGATCTCTCATAGGCTCCAGTCAGTGCTTAATTCCTGGAGGGGAAGGGACAGAGAGAGAGAAGAAAGCACCAGAAATCCCCAGACAGCTATCAGTTATCCCAAGGCACATCACCTGGCCAGCTGCTGCAGGACGTGGGACCTGCTCAGCCATCTGGTTCCCAGTTCTCGGGACCTCTGAGATCATACAGCTCCGAAGTGCCACTGAGTGGCAGCCCTCAGCTCAAGCCTGGGGGAATGGAGCCCAGCCTTTAGCGGAAGGATAGGGTGGGAGACTGTAGCCCACCATTCTACCTTGGCTTCTCTTCTTGTCTGCCTACCATTGCTTAGCTACTGATCAGTTTCCCAGCCTCCAATAGGTACTAGAAGATTGAATCTCCTCAGGACCTCAATCATGATCAATCTACAAACTGGTTAATTAAGATTTGGCTCTTTACCCAGGGTCTGGAGACAGCTGTGACCTTGAAGTGTCCACAGAGGCTTGACCCTGCAGCCGGTTGAATGAGCTGCAATTTTCCACCGAAGCCATTTGGGGGTGCATAGAGCTGAGATAGCTTGTTGCCCTTAGGCTCTGTGGGGTCTGTGCAGCCAGCAGTCTGCCCAGGTCGTGTTCTGCTAGTACTCATCTGGAAATGGCTTCTCCACCCTTTGGGAAGATCACAGATCATCCTGGATCTCAGCTGTAGAGTTGCAGCAGATCGACCGGCACAGGCACTGAAAAGCCCAAGTCTGCCACTGAAACAGCAGAGCTTGTGTTCATACTGAGAGCCGTTGATGGGAACCTAAAATATCACCTCAAAACAGAGCAATGAGAATTTCTCTCTCCCGCTTTCAAAACCTACCAAGAAGGTTCACTGTTCAGCCTAATTAGACCTTCCTAGCTTTAGTGCCACAGCATCTGGGCTGACCATGACCTTCAGGAGACAGTCTTTAGTCTTTTGGTACAGCGCAATAATTCCTTCGAATTATGCCTGAGAAATTGCAAGGGGAATAAGCATTCCTGTCTCAAAGAGCCAGTGTTGTGTGGGGACAGGAGACCAAAACCTAAACACCTGAAGTGTAATGCCAGAGATGAGAAACGTGGCCTTCCCTATATGGGTATTACAGCAGCGCCCATGTAGCTAATAGCATCTCAGCTTCTGGGTTAGACCTTGAGCAAGTTCCTTAATCTTTAGCCTCAGTGTCCCATTTTGCTAATTGGAGATAATAACAAACCAAGCTCTTAGGGAAATTGGGGGGTTCATGAGCCAATGTACCTTAAGCATAATGTTTGAGATGTGTTGAAGTCATATAAATGTTAGCTATTTCAGTACCAAGAATTGTCACAAAGATGCTCCTACTATTGGCCTGCCAATTCGCAAAGATACGAGATGGTGTCCAAGGTGAGAAGAGACAGACATGGTTGTAGGCCTGGGAATTCTGGCAAGGCTTGCCTGATGCAGGGTCTGACAAGAGAGGAGGAATGGGGAGAGAGGGATCATGCCAGAATTCAAAACACGGAGTTAGTAAAAGACCAGGTTCTCCAGGGAGCCCACAAGTAGCCTTTTTCCTTCAAGTCAATATTCATAAGTGTAATTAATTAAAATAAGAGCTGTCTAGAATGCAGGTTAGGGACTCACTTCAGAGGACTTGGAGAAAGAGAGAAATTGGGTATGTGAGGGGAACATAAGAAATTTATGGATATTTTAGTAAGGAGAGGATATTTCTTAAGAAAACAAATAGATCGAAGGGGTGACTTCTTTTGATGGTTGAAATGCGCCCCTAGATAGCCACAAACATCATGAGGATGATAACCTGTCTTCTCATCGAATCCCAGGGGAAAGACATGTACCTGATCCTGGAGAACGACACACTCAGCCTGGTGGACCCCATGGACCGCACGGTGCTCCACTCCCAGCCCATCGCCAGTATCCGCGTGTGGGGTGTGGGCCGCGACAACGGCCGGTGAGTGTGCTGGGGGCATGCTGTCGTGTGTCACCTCACCAGCTGACCCAATTTTAACTTAATATGAAGTTACTGCACCTCACTGAACATGGGAGTTGACAGTAGACTCTTTGGAAATGTAAAACATGAAAGCACGTCGCTGTTTCCCTGCCTTGCAAATCCTCCGAGCCACTTCCCTTCCCAGAACCACAAACCTTCTGTCAGCTCCGGATCCTGCCTTGAGTTCTGCATCTTTTTCCTCCTGCTCATCTTCATTCATTGATGTTCCCAACTCACCCAGGCTTCCCGACCCCCTGCCTTTTTCCCCTCTTCTCTGCAATCTATTTAAATCTCAACCATTTCAGAAGCCCTCCTATTGGTATTTCCTTCTTAGAGAGCCTGTTTGAAGGGAGAGGTTCTACAGATTTAATGACAAGCTTTAAATCATTAAATCGTGATCAGAGACTGCTGGGGTTTGGGGTTGGCTGAACTATTTTGTTGTTTACAATATCTGGTCATGCCAAAATTCCACACAGTGTGTATTTTTCTGAAATTCTGCTGAAAATTTGTTACTTATAGCAACTGCTGCTTATTTAGATGTGTTGTGAATTTTCTGTTTTCCAGGATGACTAGAAATGAGGAAGTCAGGATTTTCAAATACATAGTCTAACTAATAAAGTAGCAGTTATCACAGACATTATTCTTGGATACCATTGTCGAATAATTGTACTACACTAAGTGCATTTAACTCCTCAGGTATAGCCAGTCTTTGACAATGTTCAAGGTACCTGAGGATTGCCTAGCATTTAGGGATGAGCTATAGGATGATTAGTTATTGCTTTGTTGAAACTGGACCAGGGCATGGCAAAAGCAGGTGAAAACCCCCCACCACAGAGATGACTCTTCTGGGCTTGTGGTTCCATTCCTGGGCATTCTGGTTTATTGGGTCATGTGGTCCTCTCTAGGGGACTCTATCTTGGCTTATCCCAGACTTTTCTAGCAAGGCTGGGCATTAGCAGATTCTATAGTCTTTTGATTCATTCAGTTCCAAGTCCTAAGCCAGAAAAGAAAATGGTTAAGCATTCACCAAAGAACACACATTTTGCTGGAATCAGAAATGGTCTGCAAAAGACAAAGCTGATGTATCCTCTGACTGCTAATTGGATAAACCTTCCTGGGAGCATGTTGTGCCTGAGCTTTTGGAACAAGTGATGAATGGTGACAGCTGGACCAGGTGCTTTGGGGTAAACGAGTAGATGGTTTATGCATACACACCTGTCACTCGCTTCCTTGGCAGAGCTGTGGCACTAGAATTGATGTGTTGACATGAATTGATTAAGTTTACAAGGAAAATACCTGATGTTTGCTCATCATTAAAAATGTTAGCCTTGATGGAAGGATACTGAGATGCTTGATCCTTCTCTGGTTCCTGTCCTCCAAGTTTGATTTTAAGGCAGGAACAAGATGAAGGTCATATTATATACATGTACAACTAGATGGGGGTGTGTTTTCTTAAGGTTAGGTTGTGAGCACATTTCACTGATTAGATTTTCAGCCTGCCCCAACTCTTTGAAGTGAGGCCAAACACTATATAAATTCAGCAAAATAATGATTCAAATTCCAGTTGACAAAATTTGTCAAGCTCTGAGCCTCATTTTCTCTCATGTATGAAATGAGGACCATAAGGACCACAAAGCTTGTGTATATGTACCTTCTTGTATGTATAGTTATTGAAACAGTGGGGATACAGCAAATGCTTAATGAATATTAGCTCTTAATGAATGATTTGTTAAAGCTACATACACTAGTAGATTCAGCTAATTACATGGCTTCCTTTCAAAGATTTGCAGGGGGTTGTGCGTGGGAAGGAATCAGACCTCTGGGAGGCTTCAAGGACAGTTTATCACTTGATACGAGGATGAGGTGGTGGTTCCAGACACTGAGAGCCCCCCGCCCTCTGCCCATACAACATCAGTGTAAATTAGGTTACATTTTCTGAGTTATGTTTTTGAAACATGGGCTGGGTTACCTATGTTTTCTAACTAATTCTTATTCTTACTTACTGTTAACAGCTAAGTGTAATTTAAAATTTCTGTCAGGGCTCCACATAGGACCTCACCAAGTCAAGGGTTGGGGGCCCTTGAGCCGGATTGCTTTTGGAAGCAGTAAATAAAGTTCGTTTGCCACTGAGACGTTCTGTTTCCCCTCATTGGTCTCCTGAGTTTTCATTCCCTAGAAGAGGCCTTTGTATTTCTGTTTTTTTGGTTTTTTTTAACTTTCTTTTGCTTTTGATTCTTTTTTTTTTAGCAGCAATTTACAAGAGCAAATTCAATTTGTAATGCTGCAAAGGAAAAGGGCTTTCACTTTGCATGAATAAAACATAAAAATGTTTCATTTTGCTTGCAAAAAATGAGCTCATTTCACATTCTTTCGTAACTTTCCTTGCTGAGAAAATGAAATCTCATAGGGGATTTCTTGTTTTTTTCCCCCTCTGAAAAAAGGTATGTTTAATGAAATGTGAGGTAACGCAGTGGGACAAATTCAGCCCTTCACACGTCCAGCGTGGCACTGGAGGTGCCCAGTGAAGGTTTGTGGATCTGATTTGTAACTCACAGGGTACAGGCCTTGGAACTTGGGCCATGTGTTCTCCTCTTGTGAATATCAAGATAACCATTTTCATAGAAATGCTAGTAACAATCCCTAACATTTATTGAGCACTTACCATGTACCTGACCCTCTGCCATGTGCTTTTCAAGCAAGAGCTGCTGCGACTCCATTTCCCTTCTTGCCCTATAACCCTGTGATAATCCACCTGTCAGTTAGTCGTGTCAAGTATACATGAGGAAATCAGACCATGGCAGTGTATTCATTTGCTAGGGCTCTTAGCGGGTTTCTTGATGTGGTTAAAATGAAGAAGAAAAGCATGCATACTAGAGGCTTGAGGGATGCAGAATCTTTCTTGAAATTCAGAATGCTTCACTGAAATATAAGTTATTTCAGAATTTATAGTCATTTTAGGTCTCACATTTTTGTAAAGCTCTTGTCTGGCTTTGATTTGCTGTGAAGAAGTTCCTCACAGAGTAATGTTATTTAGGTGAGGAGCTGATGCGGCTTCGATGCCCCCCCCCTTCCCCAAGGTGGATCTGGAGGAACCCCTTATTAAGAACGGCAGAAGGAACTGTAGTCACATCACATGCTGGCTCTCTGTGGGGTCTGGGTTGTTGCTGGCCTGTACTGAAGTTTTCGCTTATTCTTGAGAGTCATGCCTGCCTTTGTGACATTTCTTAAAGCACATTTGCATTATCGCCCAGCAAAGGGAGGGCTACCTCCTCTCCTGGCCGTTCTGTGCTTTGGTTCCTTTGATCACAGTGAGACAAATGTCAAGGCTCCCAGACATGGAGCTTGGTGAACAGGGTTTCATGAGCCTTGTATTTCCAAAGGCAGCAGAGGGAAGCCCCCAGACTGCCCTGCTCTGCTCCCACCCACTGTGGGAAGGGGGCAGATGGCTCTGGGCCATAGAGGTGGCATGTCACCCCCAGTGACTGGGGTAGATGGCCACAGCCCTCTCCCATCTTGTCCCTGTGTGCCTGCACGCTTCCATTTCAAAGTGGAGTGAGAGGGATTTCATGAGCCTGTTTTCAGAGCCTGTGATGATTCTGACCCACGGCTCTTTCTTACTCAGACCGTGAGGAGCAGCTTTCTCCCTGATATTTGATAGAGGTATCAGAAGCAAGCAAACATACTTTCTGAACTTAGGAACCTTTTAACAGGGACCGTCCTCTCCCCTTGTAGCAGATAGAGGCCCGTCATAGGGGAAGAGGAACACAGGTCCTCGTGTTCATTGCCAGTAGACAACAGTGCTAATCCCACATGTTTCCCAGGAGGAAGGAAAATGGGTGCATGGTATAGTCAGAGGGTTTTAGACCCCATAAGTGGCATTTTTCCCAAGTGACTTCCATATCAGTGTCCCATGGAGCACTAATGAAGTAAGATATTCATAGACTTTCCTTAAGGGAAAAAAATTTTAAAAGATTGTAGGGTTGATTGGGAAACTGGGTTAATCAAAGAGCAAAAACCCCCTTAACTGTGAACCCTCCTAGAGGTTTTCCTATGCTGATGTGCACTGGGAACCTCCAGGAAAGCATTTTCCAGACTTGACTGGAACCCTTTTCTTCAAGGAAATGCAGTCACATGGAACACACTTAGGGAAATGCTATTCTGGTCAATAAAGTCATTAAATTAGTGGCATCATGAGATTGCTGTTTTTATTTTTAAGAAAAATTGCAACTACTTTTAATAAATGACTTATAAATGGAGACCCCATTGGGCCTGCTGTAATGAAGATAAAACCCCTTCATAATCATTAGCAGCTATCACAGCTATTATGCACAAGTGCTTTTTGAGAAGTACTTTCTTAGCAGGTTAAACGTTAGCCCTGTGATATTGTTTGTATCGCAAAACCTTTCTTCCTAGAAGGTGGTCTATACATCTGTTTTCTACTTATGATGAATAATTTTTTACAAAATCTTACCGTGTATTCAATTATTCATAAATTTCCAAATAAGTTTGTCAACTTAATTGTTTTAGCTGGTTACAATGCCAAGGAACTTTTATTTAAAGAATGTAGTAAGTCCCTAAGGGGTATTATGTTAAGTGAAATAAGCCAGGCACAGAAAAACAAATACCATAAAATTTCACTTATATGTGGAATCTAAAATCAAAACAAAACAAAATGAACAAAACAGCAGCGGTCTCACAGACACTGCGAAGAGACTGGTGGTTACATGGGGGGAATGGTTGGGGTGGGTGGGTGGGTAACCACCAAATCTCAGTCATAATATAAATAAGACCTGGGGATGAAAGTACAGCATAGAGAATATAGTCAGTGGTTCTGCAACATCTTTCTATGTTGATAGATGGTAACTACACTAGTTGGGGTGAGCATTTAATAATGTATGTAACCCTTGAAGCACTATGTTGTATACTTGAAACCAATACAATATTGTACATCAACTATATATCAACGAAAAAGAACATGTAAGTCCAAATGTACTATTTTGTTCATATTTTTTTCTAGGATATTCCCACCCGGTTTTATCTACCAAGACCCTGGGTTGAGTTGTTTCAGAAAGCTGTTGCCATACATAATTCATGCCCGTGTTTTCCTGCCAGTGTTGCTTTGTTTTGACTCCTTTTGAAAACACTACTTAATTTTGGGGCTAGGGGATTGCCAAGTAGAACTGGAGCTAACTAGTTAACAAAACTTCAATTCATAGGCTTTTAAAAGTAAAAGGTAGTTTAGTAGCCAGTGTCTTGTCTCCTCTTTGCTTTAGAGATTAGGCACCTAAGGACGGAAGGGCATGACTTACATGGCTGACCCTCCCCATTCTGACAGCGCAGAGAACAGACTCCTGGTGCTTTGACCTGTTGAAGCAGGAAGCTCCTCTCTTCATCCTGATGAGAGATGGTGGATGGTCTAAAACAGCTGGGGGTCAGCAGGGAGACCCAAGAGCTCAGTGGCCTGGTCCCTGTCCTTAAGGGTCTGGCTTAACTGAAGAGGAAAAACCACAGGTGTGACCTGAAAACAGAGGTTGACAAACTATGGCCCTAAGGCCTGTTTTTGTATGGCTTTGAACTAAGACATTTTTTTAAATGTCTTTAGTAGGAGGTTTAAAAAAAAGAATAGGGACCAGCTGTAGGGACCCCAGGATGCACCTCCCCTAACCTCACTGTATAAAAGGGGAGGTCCCTTCAACTGTCTCTCTCCTTCCCCCCAAGCCTCAGTTCTACCAGCCATACTTGGGCTGCCTGCAAGCATTGCTTGCCTCTCATCCTAGAGCTAAACCTCTAAGTGTTAAGTAGGGTACAAGCCAGGCTGCTGCACCAACGCTGTGGAGTCCCCTGGCTAGGATCCCAGAGAGCAGTTCCCTGGAGCAGCCCGCAGTGAGCGGTGCGGTCTGCAGTGAGTGGTGCAGTCTGCAGGCCAGCTCTGCGCCTCGCACGCTTGTGTGCCTTCCGAGTTCCTCAGGTGTCGTCCTAGTCTAACCAGGCCTGGGGACTTGTCTCTAAGTTGAAGGTGACTTGGCTTGTATGCCTCTCATTATGCTCACATTCTGTTTATATCCCATCATCAAGGGACTCTGGGGAAATGGAGCTGGGCTGACAATTGCCAAGTTAACACTACTACCAGGAAAGAACCAGCAAACTAAGGAACTAGTGAAACAACTAGCATTCTGACAGTGTCAAGATGGATCACCTCTGCTTGCCCAGCCCACAACGTACTGCTTCCTGAGCCAGTTATTAAACTGTGTCTCTTTGCTCCTAACCCACCCTTCCCTGCTCTGCTTCATTGGGTCGCGGTGGGACTCTGCAAAAACACATTTCTGCTTGTCCAGTTGGCTGCCTCTTAGGCCCTAACTAACTTTGCTTCCTGTTTCTGTGAGCGTCATCCTAGAAAATCTCCCTCATCCCACTGCATCCATTCTGGCTCCACTTTGCAGTTTTTCCAACACTCCCAGAAATGGAGAATCAGCCTCATCGAGCAACTCCCTCAGAGCCACCAGCACAAGGGCTGGCATGCCTCTTCAGAGGTCTGGGTCCCGATCCTTGGGGTCCCTCCTCCAAGCCTAGAGACACCAGTGCAGCCAGGCAGTGCCCCTTTTCAGTGTCAGGGGTTTTGCTCCATAAGGCATCCCCTCCAAGCATCTAGTGTTAATAATTCCCATCTCAGGGCTTTGTTCCCTCAACCCTGCAGGTCACAGCCCTACTTGTAACTGCTGCCTCCTTGCAATTGTTCCCTTTTTACCTCTTAGTCACCTAGCTATAATTCTTTACATGAAATTCTCTCTGTTCAGATATCTGGGGTAGTTCCTGTCTCCTGCCTACACTCTCACTCAGTGACTCCTAGGTTGAATTAGCACTGATTCAGGGCAGTGGCCACTCACACAGGGCAGAGGCGTGTCTGCCACAGGCGTGTTGGCCAGAGATTTTCTGAGCAAGCGCATGAGTGTGGCTGTTGTTTCTGTTCAGCTCCATCACCCTGCAGTGGATTCAGAAGTGCTTCTTCTGGGAGACCCTTTCTGAATTGGCAGGAGTTGTCAGCCATAAAGCATGGCTCTTTTTTAGGTGGTGGGAATTTAGAAATAGTGGACCTCTGGGTTTTTGAGCTAATCTGAAAATTATCTCTATTTTCCCTTTGACATTGTTTCTTTTCCTAGGAGTAACTGAGGGGTCTCCATATGGAGGATAGAGAGCTTCCTAATGACATCTAGTCAGAGGGTTCTCTGAACCAGACAGTAATGAAAGATTGATGGATGTCCAAGACCTGCTGATGAAAGTTTAATCTAGGGTATATGCTGTCTTGCCTCTGGAAGAAAAGTCTTCAGGGAGAGAGCAGTAATTCTCTCCCTACACTACAGTATGATCTTGACCTCTAGAGTTAATTTCTTTTTAATACAGCCCCATGATCAGCAGAGGCACCAGGATTTACCTGACTATTTTGCTGACTTACACTGTAGTTATATTTTATCTCTTTAGAAGTGGCTTCCTTGCCTTCTATTAATCACGCCAGGATGCTTGCTAATACTTTCAGCTTAGAATAACCTTTAAGGAAAGACACTGTAAGTGATTGTCTTGTAATGAAAAGTCTCCCTCAGAGGAATGTGGGAGGGCATTTTCAAGCAGATCTGGCATGGTGGTGCCATCCCTGTTGGTAAATCCATGAAGACGAAAGTTTCTTCTGAGGATCTATCATCCATTTTGCTGACTGGTTCAGTGTATGTATCATCCAGCATTTCTCCCAAGCATGTTTCTGCACCAGCCAGTGAAGCAGGAAGGCTTGAGGTCATCACGTCAAGAAAGCAAAAAGCTCTGATGATGATACCAAATAACTCCCATCTCACGCTCCCTAGAGCCCCACGCTGGGTGAGAGACAGGCCTTTCTGGGCGCGACATGAGGATGATCGGGCACACTGGCTTCAGCAATTCTCTTCAGAATTCTCAAAGTACCAGAGTCTTCTTGGAATGCATAGAGCATTCCAAGAACATACGGAAGAGTAGTTTCAGTGGAGAAATAGCCTGACAACCCACATAAACATGGATTAGTGTTTCTTACAGAGCAGAAAAAGCTGTACGTATTATATAACCCAGAGCTTAGCTTGGTTACTGGCATGTTGTATATGCTCAGTAAATGATTAGGTGTCTGGTGAACTGCTGAAAGACTCATGTTATGGCTGATGAAGGGGCAGCCACTGCTTTTTGTACACAACTTTTCACCTTGAGCCCTTTTCCTCAAATGTAATCATGTGAGATTTTTGGCTTCATGGTGAATCCAGTGATTGAGAACATGGTGCAGGATATGTTACTACTCACAGAACACTTCTGACACTGAATGTGTGGGTTTCCCACACCAGGCAAGTCTCCAGTTCTAAGCAGACACCAACTGGCTATCCTACAATTTAATGCATTTATACACTTAACTACCTGGAGTTAGCACAGACCCCACAGGTTATGGGCTCAGTCCCATAAGACTGCCCCCTCTTCAGATGCCAGTCACAAGTCCAGGACACTCACACTTCTGACCAGCCAGCTATATACATCAGAGGTTCCCACAACACCTCCTTAGGTTTGAGCATTTGCTAGAAGGTCTCACAGAACTTTACTTACTATTAGCTGTTAATTGTAAAGGATGTAAATGAACAGCTTGGAGGCACAAACATAGAATGAGGGCTGGGATGGTTGTGAACAGCAGAGCCCTGAGCTTCTGTGCCTGCGGAGTTTGGGGTATGTCACCCTCCAGGCACCTGGGTGCATTCACCCGTGGAAGCTCTCCCATCCCTGTGGAGTAGGGTTTTCATGGAGGCTTCTTGCATGGGCATGATGGAGTAAATCATTGGCCATTGGTGACTGACTCAATGCCCAGCCCTCTCTCCTCTGGAGGTGGCACTGGGGCTGACAGTTACAGCCATTTAATTACACCTTGACCAGTCCACTGGCCATTCCCCATCCTGAAGCTTCCCCGGGGGGGGGGTCCCCCAGACTTCTCATTAGCATACTGTTAGCATGCTGGAGATTAGGAAGCTTTTAAAAGCTCTTTTGTCAGGAATCAGGGACTGAGACTAAATATTGTAACAAAAGATGCTCCTATACCTCAGAAAACTACAAAGGTTTTAGGAGCTTTGTGCCAGGAACCAGGGAGGAAGACCAAATATATGTTTCTTCTTATATGAAGGTATAATAGTGCTTTTTTCACTGAAGAAAAATTTGGGAATACCAGGTGGAACTCACGGGGCCTCCCCACATGTAATCATGTGCCAGGTGTTTCCGAGCTAGGGCGGTCTGAGGGGCAGCGCTGGAGTCAGGCCCCATGGTGGGCAGCTTCACCGTGGTTCTCTTGCGCTGCTGCTGGGGACACTCGGTGTCCCGGCTCCACACCTACAGTGGGGGCTTTGCTGGCACGGCAGCAGTGTGGAGGTGCTCTCATAGAAGTGCCATGCGCTGTCCCCAGCTGTACTAGGTTTATTAAGCTGGTAGTACTTCCTTGAAATATTGCCCTAGGTCAACTGTAACTTTCTGCAAAACAGTGAGAGAAATGTAAACACATGGGAGGTGAGTGTTATTCTGTCTTTGATCTTAAATGTCTAACAACATCCATTATTTGTTCCCGTGAGTCTTGACCAACTAGTTGATGCCTCTTCAAAGGCTAACATTAATTTTTAGAGTCCCGTGTCCCCATGGCTTTGTATTTTTCCAAGGCCCTTATTAAGTATCAACAGCTGTGAATTAAAGCCTGGAAATTGTGTTTGGAAGAGTTATTTCTGAATAGAGAAAAGCGAGAATTTATGAAGATTATCCCGTACTGGGTTTTCAATCCAACCACTTGGCCTCTGACACCCCCTGCTGCTGCCATACATGTGTCGGCATGTGCACCCGCTTCCCGATGGGGCCCACATTTGTCATCTCCTGCTCACTAGCCTGTCTCCTTAGGTGAGAAGACAACCAAGTTACGTCCCCTGCTCTCCCTCTTAGCAGCACCCAACCTATGGGCCCCAGCCCTGGGTGCCACGTTTCTCTGTTATAACTCTAACTGGGAGTTCTTTCCTTCTAGGTTGTTCCCCAAGTGCCCTAGGGAACTCCTCTTTAGAAAAGGGAAGAAGAGACAGGGAGTCAAAAACGAGAATTAAGCCATTTAACTCAGGGTCCTCAAGCATGGAGGGTAAAAAAATCCTGGGTGTAGAATCACTCGGGCCTGGTCACGGCAGCCAAGAGAACAGAAATAGCAAATCAGACATGAGCCAGATGAAAGTTAGTGAGCCAAGCAGTTCATTTAAAAAGCAGAAAGGGTGTATCTCTGTAAACCCAGGAAGAGGCATTTAGACTATAAATAAAGGAACACAGAGTGGGTGACAGACTGGATCTAGCACTATTCACATATCTAGAGAGGTTGAGTGGCAGAGAGATGGAACAAGAAAAATAAAACCTAGAAAATGTTGTCATTCAGTACAACATTTTATACCAGAAATATGCCAAAGAGGGAAAACTGCTTTAAAGTACTGTTTGAAATGTGGGTAGGTTAGGGTAGGAGTGCCCTGGTTCAGGCTCTAAAGGAACCTGGGCTCAGGGAGAGCTGAGTCAGGGCCTGTGACACGGCCAGCAGACAATGGGGATGAGGGCGGCCATGAGTAGAAAACAGCCAGACCCGGGCTGCCTTTCTGTGCAGGCAGCGCCTTCTGCCTCTGATGACTTCTCCAGGCCTATCTTGCCGAGTCTGCCCCTTTAGCGTCTGTGTTTTCAAGGGTTTGGTTTTTTGTGCACTGAGCACCCTGGCCCATTGGAGATCTGTCTTTGGGCAAGGTTCATGGGTCCACGCCCTGCACCCTGAGCAGCTGGTCATGATAGAGCTGTGAATCCCTTTGTTACTGGAAAATTGCTCTTGGTGTCCCTTGATCCCTTAATCCTTTCTTTGCCACCCACCTAAAGGAGAGCTAAGTGTAAATTTGTTGGAAACAAAGCCAGAAAAATCGAAGTCTGAAATCTTCAGCTCAGTAGAACCAAATGTTTCTTTTCTATGTGGGCACTGAAACAGGTCTGTCCCAAGAGGCAAACTAAACAGGGAATGACACTGGGGGGGTAAGTTTTACAGGAATTTTGCATACACCACTGGTAGAGGGACCAGTATCTTTTTCTTTTTCTTTTTTTTTTTCTTTAGAGTTAATCCTGCTTTGATTACCAAATCTATGAAATAGATATTTAGCTCAGCTTGAAAGTATCCAGTTCCCTCTGGCCCCAGGCCCTCAGCAGCCCTCCCACCTCATGTGCCATTGGACGTAAGTGGCATGGGGATTGGAATAAGGACAAGAGGACATAAGTCATTCCTGAATCTATAAGCAACTGTCTGAACTCCAAAGAACTCAGCAGTCCATTTCAGAAATTTCCTTTAGAAAGAAGCATCTCTCCTAACTGCATGACACAAGGTCACAGATTGCGTGTGTAGCCCCTGCTTAGCCAACCTCAGGCTAGGTCATGTTTGCTGTTAGTTTAGTAACAGCTACTGCTGGAATGACAAAACAAATCTGTTACATTCAGTATGATCAAAACTGAGAGTATTATCTTCAAAAATTCATATACCAAACCCCATTTTCAAGGTTATTCTGAGCCCTGTGTTCTAGATTCATGCATACATTCTTCGCTCAACTCCTGCTCAGACTAATCAGCTGCAGGAGCCAACGACTTGAGGTCCTTTTACCTTCCCCACATGCAGGGAGTGGTCAAGCCCTAATGATTGGGCCATCTTAGTACTTAGGTCAAAGTACAATTTTCAAAAAGCTAAAAACAGGCTTTCATATATTTAGTAATAATCAGAGTTGAAAACAATTCAAAAATCCATCACCAGGTAAATAGATAAACAAATGGTGGTACAGCCATGCAACAGACATCTGCTCCGCATAAAAAGGAAGCAGCTACTGATATACATGACAACATGGCTGAATCTCAAAAGAATTATGCTGACTTAAAGAAGCCAGACCTCTTCCCCCACAAAAAAAAAGAATACATACTATATGACCTCATTTATATACATTTCTAGAAACTGCAAGGCAAACTAATCTATAGTGATGGAAAGAGATTAATGGTTACCTGGAGAGGGACAGAGACAGAGATTATAAAAAGGCAAGAAGAATCTTTGAAAGTTACAGATACAAATCACTATCTTATATCTTATAAATGTATACATATGTCAAAACTTATCAAATTGTATATTTTAAATATATGCAGTTCTGTGGTAGTTATAGCTCAATATTTAAATATAATTTAAAAAATATATAGTGAATAATATATCAAAGATTTATTTAATCCATGATTGAGAACCCACAGGACACCTACCAGATCAAAGGAATATAAGAAAGGCTTAGAATCTTCAAGACTGCTTATCATGCCACCAGGAAGCACATGTGATTTGAAGAATTACAAAGAGCCTCAAGCAGGATAAATTACGTGCACACACACACACACACACACACACCGCTCACACACTCCCCTCTTTAAGGCATATCCTAGTAAATTGGTTGAAACCAAAGGCAGAAAGAAAACTCTAACAGCAGCCAGAGAGAAAGAGAAGGTGTTCAAATACAGGGCTACTTTAGATACCAAATTACTTAATATTCTACTGGCAATAAAATCTTTACCTTTGTGGTTACCTTTTTTCTTTTTTGGCATAAAGCTGCAGATATTATTTGTAATTTACATCTTCTACAAATTAAAGAATGACTGTCACAGAGTGTGAGCCCTTATTACTAGTAAAAAATAAGTCACAAAAATACATTTCCCTAGAGCTGAGCTGTCCAGTACGGTAGCCACTAGTCACAAGCAGCTTGAGCATTTAAAATGTGGCTGCAAGTATAAAATACACACCAGAATTCAAAAACATTGTACAAAAGAAAAGAATGTAAAATGTACATTTTATATTGATTACATGTTGATTGGTAGTATTTTGGACATAGCTAGATTAAATTAAATATATTAAAATTAATTTCACTTCTTTTTCCTTTTTAAAAGAAGTGTGACTACTAGAACATTTTAAATGCCCCCATGTGGCTTGCCTTCTGTTTCTACTGGACAGCTCAGCATAGAAAATTAAGCAGCCCTGAGGAGAGCCAGTTAAATGTTGCTGCACTCTGACACTGAAAAGGCAAGGCACACTGTCCTCCCTTTGCTTTGTTTCTGAGTCTGGGTGAATTTTTCTTACCACTTCTTATGCCTGCCTCTCCACCCCAACTCCTAACCCCCATCATCTCTCTACATCCCCTGTTTCTCCCCTTTAAATAATCTGCCAGTTGCAACCCAAGTAAACTTTCTGACAGGTGGAGACATGTTGTTCTCTGCCGTCCAGAGGATGGAGTCCGGACTCCCTGGTGGGATGAGTCATGTCACCCCTACCTGCCTCTCCAGCTGCCGTCCCCAGGCTCCCCCACCTCCCACCCAGCCCAGTGTGCAAGTGCACGTCCCCAGCTGCACCGGACTGTGCCCTTCGCCCTGCAGTTCCCTTTCTCTGGGCTGCCCTTCCCTGCCTGCTCACTTTCTGAAGCTTCGCCATGGACCTGTTAGGTTCCTTCAGTTGAACTGGCTGTTCCCTCCTCCAGGGCACAACCAGAACCTATGGAAACTTATATCTCAGCACCTCTGAAGGAAGCTTTATTTAACTTGCTGAGGATGTGTGTGTTTACCCACATGAAAATAGATGTTACAAGGACAGTTGTTAACTGAATTTTAAAAAATGTGTTAAGCCCCACATTCTTTTATAGTCATCTTTTTTCTGTGTCATTGTTGTTTAAACTACTTTGTCATAACTTCAAAGAAATGTAGTTTATGGTATAATCTAATTCTCCCTCCACCCCAGTTTCCTTTACTCAATCACATATAACTAACAAAATTTCACACAATATGTATCTTCAGTATGTGCTCTGTTCTTAGATTTTTTTCTTTGGTACTCTATTTATTTAACTTTAAAATGCTGTTTGTACCACTAATTGATGATAGTTTGAATAGCACTGATCTTGGTTAACTTTTCAAAAAGATTTTGAACTGAACGCTCTACCAGCTTTGTAACTGATGTTTAAACTTAAAAGGAGTCCATGGACAAATAATTTTGGGAAACCATATATGCAATGCCCTGCTCTCATAGAGAACCCCAAATACATGGCTTAGCTGTTGGAGGCTTTGAACGGGCCTGCACTTAACACTTTGTGAGCATAAAACACATTATTTGCTTCACACAAATGACATTCCAGAGGATCAGCATTTCTGGGATCCACCCAGGTTAGAAAACACTGAAAGCATGCTGATCTAGGGGCTCTAAATGATAGCTCTATGTGAAGTTCTATTATAACCAATCTCTATTATTAGACTCATTTGCTTAACACTCCACCCCCCTGCCTTCACTAGAAAGTGTTGTATTCTTATGATCATAGCTCTCATTGCAGTCAGGGAATATTGTCTCTCTTAAAATAATTTTATTTAATGGTGAAAATTATGTAATTTGTGATATTTCCCTTTTTTGCCAGAAAGTTTCAAGTGAAATTAAATCCTCATTTGCAGTAATAATATTGGACTGAAATGTATGACTGCTGTCTTTGTGGACTAGATTGGTTGAATGTGATTCAAATTAATATTTAGCCTAATTGATTTACAGAATTACTTCTTTCTATTTGGTTTTAAAATTTACTTTCTAATTTAAGAGTCTGATAGAATGTGTGCCTTTTATTGTAAATCACTTAATTCTTTTGGAAGCAAATGGGATATAAATTTTAACAAAAAACACCATCCAGTTGTAATAACCCACAAACCCATAGGGTGTTTAAAATACAGATCTTTTTTCCTGACTTCACTACCTTTCAATAACTGAGAAATGCTATGCATTCTGCAACAGGAATATTTTGAGGGCATTTTTGTACCCTACCCCCGATGCCATAAAATCCCTGAGCAGTTGAAAGAACAGCAAAGTTAAAACGATATCTCTACACTCAATTAATATTTATTAACCAAACCAAATGACATTTGCAGCTTTCTAGATGAATTAGAGAATAATAGTTTCACAGAAACCATCTCAGCACTAAAGATACTTTCTTGCCAGTCTAGTTTTCTCTACCACCAGGGATCCCAGTACAAAGATAAGCAGTGATTACTGAGAGCATTTCATCTAATGGATGGGGTGGAATTTCTTAATATATTTCCCCTACGAATTCAGTGACCTAGAGTAATTGTCTATACCCCTATCTTGCCTAAAGGAAATGTTTTGATTTATCTCTATAAAGCTTCTCACTAAAGAGTTGCTTTGTCTTTTTTATTGACATAAGGGAAGCTGTAGAAGGTATTAAGAAAGATAAAACCAAATCCTAGTCATTAAATTCACTGTCAAGGGTTGAAAGTAAAAGGGAGAGAAATTTTCTTTTAAATAAAAATAAAGTTTTAACATGTCTGTACTGTACAAAGTAGAGTGCTTCTTTAAAAGAAAAGAAGATGGTATATATCTTAAGTCTTTAAATCTTGGGTCACTTTTAATCATAGTGGTGTTAATCACTCTCTTAGGCCTTGGAACCATGGTAGTAGAACAGATTCTACCCAAGAAGTATATTAATCAGGGCAGGAGAATAAAAATGACAGTCTTTATCCAGAAGGGGCATCATCTTTTCTATAAGATTTATAATTATAATTTAACCATAATTGTGCCCATATATATATATTTTTTGGTATCATTAATATAAAATCACATGAGCAACATTGTGGTTACTAGATTCCCCCCATTATCAAGTCTCCACCACATACCCCAATCCAGTCACTGTCCATCAGCATAGTAAGATGCTATAGAGTCACTACTTGTCTTCTCTGTGTTATACTGCCTTCCCCGTGCCCCCGCCTACGTTATATGTGCTAATCCTAATGCCCCTTTTTCCGCTTATCCCTCCCTTCCCACCCATCCTCCCCAGTCCCTTTCTCTTTGGCAACTGTTAGTCCATTCTTGGGTTCATGAGTCTTCTGCTGTTTTGTTCCTTCAGTTTTTCTTTGTTTTTGTACTCCACAGATGAGTGAAATCATTTGATACTTGTCTTTCTCCACCTGGCTTATTTCACTGAGCTTAATACACTCTAGCTCTGTCCATGTTGTTGCAAATGGTAGGATTTGTTTCTCTCTTATGGCCGAATAGTATACCATTATGTATATGTACCACATCTTCTTTATCCATTCATCTACTGATGGACACTTAGGTTGCTTCCATTTCTTGGCTATTGTAAATAACGCTGTGATAAACATAGGGGTGCATATGTCCTTTTCAAACTGGGATCCTACATTCTTAGGGTAAATTCCTAGGAGTGGAATTCCTGGGTCAAATGGTATTTCTATTTTGAGTTTTTTGAGGAACCTCCACAGTGCTTTCCACAATGGTTGAACTAGTTTACATTCCCACCGGCACTGTAGGAGAGTTCCCCTTTCTCTGCATCCTCGCCAGCATTTGTTGTTCCTAAGTCTTTTCTATGGTGGCCATCCTAAGTGGTGTGAGGTGATATCTCATTGTGGATTTAATTTGCATTTCCCTGATAATTAGCAACATGGAACATCTTTTCATGTGCCTGTTGTGTACCTGTACATTTTTAAGTGATCTCTAATTGGTTTTCTTCATGCCCAAGGCCCACAATCCTCATTCCTACCTTGAAGTTTCAAGCTGTAGGATTTCTTTTCTTTCTCCCTCTTCTCTATGGTAGGATCCCATCCCTTCCTGGGGATTTATTAGATACCCTTTTATTAAGTCCCCACTATGTGTCAGCCACAGTGCTTGGCACCAAGGATGTAGCTGTGAACAAGAACCTCAAGGTCCCTAGGCTCGTGGGATGTACTAAGTGGAACAGGAGGTAATTACATGAGTCCTTGAATCCCATGAAGCACTTTGTGGTATAACTTCCAAGCCCAATATGGGTGTTGTATGATGTTGCTTATCATATGTTTCAGTCCAGGGCCCACCTCTGCAGTTAGCCTTCTCATCCGCATTTGAATCAGTCAGCACTGGCTGGGTTATGCTGCAGCAACAAAAAAAAACTCTCAGTGGCTGAAAACAGCCCTTCACACTGCTGACTATCCATGGCAGGCTGGCTGGAGGCACCACTTCTTGTGGGCGTGGTCCTCATTCTGTGTCCAGGGCCAGTGAGACAGTCACTAGTAGGCTAGAGGATTGCTAGCTATGGCAGCAGGGGGAAAAGATGCAGTGATTCTTTAAAGTTCTGTCTCGAAATGACACTTAGCACTTTTGCTCACATTTCATTGGCCAAAGAAAGTCACATGACAAAGTCTGACTTCACAGGTGGGGAAATAGACTCCTGCTCTATGAAAGCGACTGTATGTTCACACCATGCAGTGCCCTATAATTTCTTTTACTTCTGTAGTCATGTGGATCTTGTTGGCACTTAATCTTCTCAGCCTTGTGTCATTACTTTACATTGTAGATGTATGCATCCCCCCAGTAAGATTGTAAATTCCTTGACAGCCAGCACTCTGTCTTATACTTCCTTGTATGTGACTCAACATGGTGCTGCACTTACACAGGCAGACCTCAGAGATGTTGTGGGTTCAGTTCCAGAGCACCACAATAAAGTAAATATCGCAATAAAGAGAGTCAAATGAATTATTTGGTTTCCCAGTTCATATAAAAGTGCCATTTACACCATACTGTAGTCTATTAAGTGTGCAATAGCCTTATGTCTAAAAAAGAGTATATACCTTAATTAAAAAGTACTTTATTGCTAAAAATGCGAACCATCATCTGACCTTTCATGATTCATAATCTTGCTGCTGGGGAATGCCTTGTGTGCATGTTGATGGCTGCTGACTTATCAGGGAAGTGTTGCTCAAGGCTGGGGTGACTGGGGCAATATCTTAACATAAGACGACAATGAAGTTTGACTTCACTGATTGACTCTTTCCTTCAGGAATGATTTCTTCATAGCATGCAACACTGTTTCATAGCATTTTATCCACAGAACTTCTTTCAAAAATGCAGACAAACCTCTCAAACTTCCTGCTGCTTTATCAACTAAGTTTGTCATATTCTGAATCCTTAGTTGTCATTTCTAAAATCTTCACAGCATCTTCATCAGGAGTAGATTCTGTCTCAACAAACTACTTTATTCGCTCATCCATAGGAAGCAGCTCCTCATGTGTTCAGGTTTGATCAGGAGATGCAGCAATTCAGCCATATCCTCATTCCAGTGCTTTTGCAATTTCCACCACATCTGCAGTTACTTCCTCCACTGAAGTGTTGAACCCTTCAAAGTCATCATCCGTGAGTGTTGGAATCAACTTCTTCCAAAGTCCTGTTCATGTTGATCTTTTGACTGCTTCCCATGAATCGTTAATGTTCTTAATGGCCTCTAGAATGGTGAGTCCTTTCCTGAAGGTTTTTCAGTTTACTTTGCCCAGATCTATTAGAGGACTCACTATCTGTGGCACCTATACAGCCTTACAAAATGTGTTTCTTAAAGAACATGTCTTGAAGTCGAGATGACTCCTTGATCCATGGACTACAGAATAGATGTTGTGTTAACAGGCATGCAAACTGCATGAATCTTGTTGTCCATCTGCATCAGAGCTCTTAGGTGACCATGTGCATTGCCAATGAGCTGTCAGATTTTGAAAGGAATCTTTTTTTTTTCTAAGCAGTAAGTCTCAACAGTGGGCTTAAAATACTCAGTGAACCATGTTGTAAACAGATGTGCTTTTATCCAGGCTTTGTTGTTCCATTTATAGAGCACAGGCAGAGTAGATTGAGCATAATTCTCAAGGGCCCTAGGATTTTTGGAATGGCAAATGAGTATTGGCTTCAACTTCAAGTCACCTGCTGCATTAGCCCCTAGAAAGAGCATTGAAGCGAGGCACTGAATTCTCCTCAATAGTTTTGGAAATCCTAGAAAGCACTTCTTACAAAAGAAGGCTGTTTTGTCTACATTTAAAATCTATTTTTTAATGTAACTATCTATTTTTTAATGTAACTATCTATTTTTTAATGTAACTGTGGAGGTTCCTCAAAAAACTCAAAATAGAAATACCATTTGACCCAGGAATTCCACTCCTAGGAATTTACCCTAAGAATGTAGGATCCCAGTTTGAAAAGGACATATGTACCCCTATGTTTATCACAGCGTTATTTACAATAGCCAAGAAATGGAAGCAACCTAAGTGTCCATCACTTAGGTTGTAGCCATAACATATCACCATGAACTTCCAGACTTCAAACAACAGAAATGTGTTCTCTCATATTTTAGAGGTCAGAAGTTCAACATTATTTACCCTGGGCCAACATCGAGGTGTTGGCAGGGCCCCACTGCCTTGGACACCCTGGGGAAGAATCCCTGCCTCACCTGGTCCAGCTTCTGGTTGCTAACGGCATGTAACACAGGGAAGGAAGAAGGAAGCTTCAGAAAAAGAGCTGAGAGCCCCTGACCAGTATGGGAGTCTATCTCCTGGTATTTGGAGCCCAGCCAAACTGTGGAGGACAAAGCAACAACTTTAAGTGTGTTTCAGCAGGTCAATGTCGTAGTGTCTTGGGGCTGCCATAACATATCACCATGAACTTCCAGACTTCAAACAACAGAAATGTGTTCTCTCATATTTTAGAGGTCAGAAGTTCAGACCTTTGGGAGAACTTGCTGCAGCTTCTGCATCAGCACTTGCACTTTTATGTTCTGGAGACGGCTTCTTTTCTTAAACTTCCTGAACCAACCTGTGCTAGCCTCCAGCTTTTCTTCTGCAGCTTCTCAGCCTCCGTAGAATTAAAGAGAATTAGGACTTTGGTCTAGATTAGATTTGATTTAAGGGAATGTTGTGGCTGGTTTGAAATTCTATCTAGACCACTCAAATTTTCTCTGCATCAGCAATAAAGCTGTTTTACGTTCTTACCATTCATCTGTTCACTGGAGTAGCACTTTTAATTTCCCTCAAGAACTTTTCCTTTGCATTCGCAATGTGGCTGTTTGGCACAAGGGGCCTAGCTTTCAGGCTGTCTTGGCTTTCCACATGCCTTCCTCACTAAACTTAGTCATTTATTTCTAGCTTTTCATTTAAAGTGGAGACATGCAACTCTTCCTTTCCCTTGAACACTTAGGGACCATTGTAGGGTGATTCATTGGCCAAATTTCAATATTGATGTGTCTCAGGGAATAGGAAGCCCTGAGAAGGAGAGAAATGGGGAAATGGCTGGTCAGTGCAGCAGTCAGAACACACACGACAATTATCTATTAACTTTGCCATCTTTTATGGGCACGGTTCATGGCACCCCAGAACAATCACAATAGTAACATCAAAGATCACTATTCACAGATCACCATAACAGATATAATAATAATAATAGTGAAAATTTTTTAAATATTGCAAGAATTACCAAAATGTGACAGAGGTATAAAGTGAACAGATGTTGGAGAAATGGTGCTGATAGACTTGCTTGATGCAGGGTTGCCACAAACCTTCAATTTATTTTAAAAAAAAGAGCAACATCTGTGAAGAGCAGTAAAGTGAAGTACAGTAAAACAAGGTATGCCTGTAATAGGTGCTTAAAAATGCTTTTGATTGTACGAAGGAGAGAATGAAGGGATAACAATCAGAATTCTTTCCGTGTTTTAATGTAATGCTTTATAGCTTACTAAGAGTCTGTGCACACTCTTGCCTTTAATCTTTTCAGAGACTAAAGGACATATCATGCCGTTTACAGATGAGGAAAGTGAGACTCAGAACTCTCAGATGGTGTGCTCAGTGTTGCACAAAGAAAAAGTGATCGAGCTATGTCTGAAACCATGAATTCCGAATCCTGGACCAGTGCTTTCCCACTCCTTTTAGTTGCTAATGCGAAAGCCCAATTTTTTTCTTGTTCTGAGGATCACACAGGGAAGGAAGAAGGAAGCTTCAGAAAAAGAGCTGAGAGCCCCTGACCAGTATGGGAGTCTATCTCCTGGTATTTGGAGCCCAGCCAAACTGTGGAGGACAAAGCAACAACTTTAAGTGTGTTTCAGCAGGTCAATGTCGTAGTGTCTTGGGGCTGCCATAACATATCACCATGAACTTCCAGACTTCAAACAACAGAAATGTGTTCTCTCATATTTTAGAGGTCAGAATTTACCCTGGGCCAACATCGAGGTGTTGGCAGGGCCCCACTGCCTTGGACACCCTGGGGAAGAATCCCTGCCTCACCTGGTCCAGCTTCTGGTTGCTAACGGCATTCGTTGTCCATTAGCATCCAGTCTGTGTCCTTTTTACATAGTCTTCTCCTCTGTATGTGTGAGCTCTCTGCCTCTCCCTTATAGGGACATTTGTTATTAGATTTAGAGCCCACCTAGATAATCCAGGATCATATCCCCATGTCCACATTGTCAGCTTAATCATTATCTGCAAAGACCCCTTTTCCTTGTAAGGTAACATTCACAGGTACCAGGGATTAGACCTGATACCTTTGGGACCATTTTTCAACCTACTGCAGTCAGCGCAGTGGGAACCCTTGCTGGTCCCATGGTGTTCCCCTGGCTCCCTCCCCTCCAAGTGGTACGGTTTATCTGGTATCATGGAAGGACCTTTGGAGTTTATCCACCCTAGTGGACCTGCCTCTCTGTGGCTGTGTGGCTCTGGGCAAGTTTCTCACTCTGAGCCTCACTGGGTGTCCTCTTGTGAAGAGATGGAGTCCTCAGAGCCCACCTGCAGCTTGGTAAGAGATAATAAATGAGAGCAGCTGACATGGGCCTGCTGGCAGAGAACCCCGCCCTGCCCACTGCGCTGCCCGCCGCCCAGGCTCACCCGCGACGCTGCGCACAGAGGCCTGGAGGCAGCAGATGCTGCCCACTGAGATTCCTAGAGTGACTTCTCCCATTTATTTTTTTCAGTGAAGTTAAAAACACAGGATATTTATTAAATAATTAATCATCCTTCCCTTGAAGTGTTATTTCATTTCATGGATGAGCAGTTTATTGCCAGAGAACTATGTCTTCCTCCAAAATGATGTATAACATGATTTGGTATCTACATTTTTAGACACTTGAATGTTTTTTCTCTCTGCCACTGAACCTGAAGGTAGTGCCGTGCATATTCCTTTGCACTCTGTTTCTTCTAAGAGATACACTTGTGAATAGTAGGATGAGCTCATATTTTTCCATTTCTAAAGTAGTATGCACACCCTGGTATGTTAGTGCACATAAATTCCAGTAAACTTTAGTATTTGGTAAATACTAAGTATTTAGTAATAAATGCCATTAGGTAATAACCCTTCACAGCATTAAGACTATGAAGAAAAATAAATGATTATATAATTGGCAAGGACACTAATACTGTACAAAGGTATAAACCAAGAAGTACCAAAGCCGTATTTTTAGCTCAGGAGTTTTTGTGGTTTCACATACATTTGTTGTCTATCTTCAGAATCTAAACTTCTGGCCTCATTTGTTTATAAAGCAGTCTCTCTAGAAATTTACCTTATTTTTAGGAAATTTGCATCTTAATGCTAGGATAATATGTAGGGGTTACACACCATCTCTGACCTATGACATTAGGGGGCCTGAAGTATGGATTGAGAAGAGTCATGAGACCAGAACCAAGCTTGGTTAGCAGTGCTGTGATCCATTGGTTATGTCTGCCATGGGCACAGAGCAGGAGGCGCAGGCATGGCACAGCATAATGACTGAACAAGTAATTATTGGAAGGTACTTTATTTAGTCCCTTACACAGTCATAGTGCACCCAGAGTAACCAATTAACGGTAACTTTTATTCAGGAAAGGTAAAAAAATGGGGGAAAGGGACCACATATTGAATACTCTCAATACCTAACATCATATCTGAAATTTAGTAGTTTCTTGATAAACTTTTACTGAAAGAAGAAAAGGAGAGTCATTTGCCTAGAACACTGTGGCCACATTTACAAAGGGAGAGCTGTTTAGGGCCTGATTGGAAGTCAGGAGGACTCATAACAGCTCCAGCAGAGTGGTATGCAGTGCTCAGAACCACGAACACCTGTAGTTCACTTGTGGATAAACAGCATAAATGCAGTGTTTGAATATTAAATGCTTAAAGCATTTTCACTGTCTAACCACAGATACACAGCAGTTATAACAATGTGGCCTGTTGTTTTTGTTTGTCACACCTCTGGAAGAAATCCAGTGATTTTTATGATTTAAATTCTAACTCTGCCTCTTGCTATTTATGTGTTCATGGACAAGTTATGCAACCCTCTCTGTGCCCCAGTTTTCTCATCAACTACTACCACTGCCTACCTCCTAGGAGTAAATGGGGCAGCCTTGCTAAGAGTTGAGGACAGTGATGGCACATATGTGGGAAGTGCCCTTGGTTCTCTGCCCTCAGTTCCATTCGCTGTCCTCCCCTGCGGCCCCCCAACCCCTGCAAGCTGTGTCTGCAGGTTCTGCCTGCGTTCGGCCACCAGGAGGTGCTGAAGGTTGGAGGTAGGAGAAGCCGGGGTTCCTCTCCCCTGGGAGCCTTTTGCTCCTGTCTCAAGGCTCCAGCGACCTCTGCACAGGTGCCTGGTGGTGATGCCACCTCCATGCCACCTTGGGCCCTTCAGCCTGGGGTGCTTCCTGCTGTTGCTAATCTCTGAGTTGCCTCACTGTCTCTTGTTTGTCTTTCAGCTCTTTATCACCCATGTCACCAATTCCATTAAATTCCCTGTTGCAAATATTTAGAGCAATTTTTGTTTTCCTGGTTGTACCCTAATGAGTAAGACTAGGCAGTCATTTGCTCTCATTATTATTGTTATTGCTGTTGTCCTTTCCTCACCCACCTCAGAGGAAACTGAGGCTGAAGAAGTGAATTAACCAGGCTCCTGCAGCTGGTGGGTGACAGACCCCAGCGTGAAACCCTTCTCACTAAATCTTTCCTTCTACCAGCCTTTGCATGTGCTGGTATCTTCAACCCTAATTAGTCTGAATTTACAGTGTGTTGCATAAGAACCCCCTTCCCTTCTGGGTTTCCACATATTGGAAGATGAGTCTACTTGGACAGGTGCTGAGGAAACAGCCTAACAGCCAGTGATTGCTCTTGGAGTCTGGATAGTAGAGTTGGGGCTGACCTCAGACTTCACGGGGTTCCGCCTCAGTGGAGGCCGGAGTGTTAGCTAAAGATCACTAATTATAAGCAACAGAAAACCATATGAGTGATGTTAAACAGAAGATGATTCGATTGTCTCCTGGAACCTGAGGCAGGGGTGGCCAAGGCTTGAGGACAGAAAAGGGCATGAAATAGTGTCAGGAGGCACTTCTGTTGTTCTGCCTCCTTCTTGGCTTCAGTCTTTTTGCTGCTTCATATGGTAGAAAATGACTGGGTACATTTCTTTTCCAGCCAGTCCAAGGGTGTAGTTTGTCAATTCCAAATTCGTGAGGGAAGAGGCTCTCACCCAGCACAGACCAGTCATCCACCTCAGGCTAAATTAACTGGCCAAATTCTCTTTGGGCAAGGTATCACCGGGGGCCTGCTGTTGCCACAAGGGTTTGAGTGGGTGTTGGAGTGTTTTGCAGAAAGGGGGCCAGGACAGTCAACAAGGGTCTATTATAGAGCTCATTTCAAGATTTCGAACAGCCTAATTAACAATCGTGGGGATAGCAACTGCCATATTTGGGTGCCTACCATTTGCTAGATATAGTGCTAATAACATACCTGGTTTTGCTCTTTAATCTTAATCCTTACAGTAGCCTTAGGAGGAAGGTTTTATGATTTACCTTTTGTAGATGAGGAGAGGCCAAAAGGAAGATTATGTATCTTTGCTATGTGAAGCTGCACAAGCCAACTAAAATGTTAAGGGTCTTTGCTTCTGTTAGGAATTAGAATCTATCAACTGAGAGTGGCAACACTGGTTAGCTAATGCTGGTCAGAAGTGAGTGGCTAGGTGTACCTTTGATTAACAGAGAAAAGTGTTGCAGGGACAAATCAAAGTAGTTTGTGACTTGTACGAGAAATATATTTTAAAATAAGAGGTCCTTGTGACTGAAATAATAAAATGGCTCTTTGGTGATTAAAAGGACCAGTTTGGTCCAGCCCTTACTCTCTAAAAATAAGGAATTTTGTTGGAGGTAAGTAATTTAACTCCTTTGTGGGAAGTTCCTTCAGTTTCTAGGATGATTCAGAGCTTGCAATTACTGATTCAGCCTTCTGACTATATCAGGAGTGTTTAAGTATGCATTTTCCACTCAATACATCATGAAGTCATTTCATTTATCAATCAGTGCCATCAGAAGTCATCAAAGTAGTTGAGCTGTGGCATTGGCTTCTCTCCTTCTGGTTCATCCTGACACATCTCTCCTGTCATGTTTTTCTGGAATTCTGGAAAGGAGACTGCTTACTGTTAAAACAGATCATTGGATTGCTGCATTCCTGAAGAGAAATTGTAAAACTTGCTTAAGTGAAACAGTTTCTTCTTTTCTGCTCAAAGAGTTTTCTACATGAGTGGAGAAAGTACAATGTGTGGTCTACGAGACCAGTGCTGCCCAAACCTGAATCAGTTGTAGATCCTTATAAAGCACAGATGGCTGAGTCCCATCCTCTGAGTTTCTGATTCAGAATATGTGGAGAAGGGCCTGAGGATTTGTATTTTTAAAAAGTTGCAGGTTTTATCTGTGAGCCACACTTTGAAAACCACTGCTCTAGGCTGAAGAGAGAATTTGCTGAGAATAGGTATAAATGCTTTCAGTCTTGTAGCTTTAAGAGAAAGTAATGGAGGGGGCAGATCTACTCATCAGTCTGTTTAGCCAGAGGCTCTGTCCTTTACTCAGGGAACTCAATTTGGAATATCTGAGTTTCCATTAAGGGGGAAAGATAATAAACTAAGGAGGATTTACTATTATGATAATTAAGCTTAAAATTTAGGGCTCTTTGTGATGCCCTGGGAGGGGGCCTAGCAAAGAGTTCACATGGGTTTTGTAAAATTTGCAAATGGAAGATATTTTTATATTCTTTTTCTTAAGGAAGGCCTGAGAAATTATCCAAACTGTGTCTCCCATAAAGTCAGAATCAACTCTATGATAATTAATTAGTATAATTGACTAATATGTGAAAGGAATACAGTTTGTAACAGAAGTTTTTTGTAGACAAACAATCTCTAAGTACCAGAAATAAGGGTAGGTGGGGACATCTCACAGGACAGAAATCTCATCTGTGAACTTTCTATGGAACTTAATTGAATGAGCTCAATGGGGCATTTAGGCAGATGAAAATCCAAGTTCACTTTAGCTCACACACTAAGTGATCAGCTTGCTATGTATGCTATATTTAATTTTATTTATTTTGTTTTCATTTTTTTTTTTTTAAATGATGAGCAGGAGATTTGAAGAATGAGACAGGCTCAAGTTATGGCTTCACCTCTTATAAATACATTCAATCATTCTCTTGGGACTATTTTGTCTGTACAAAGGAGATGGTAATAATAATTGCAAAGTTAATAGGGCCAATGGGGTAATGAAATGACAGATATGAAGTGACATTTGTTCATATCTGAAAATAGAAAATGCTAGTAATTATTGGTTATACAATGCTACACAGATAGTACACTAACAGTTCATATTAATTGAATGACTAAAGGGCCATTATTCTAGCTCAAGAGTCAGCACACTTTATCTGTAAAAGACCAGACTAAATATTTTAGGTTTTGTGGGTCATTCTGTCTGTCTTAAGTACTTAACTCTGCCACTGTTTGGCAACAGTAACTGTGTAAATAACAAGATATAAATGAATGGATGTGGCTGTCTTCCAATAAAGCTCTATTTGCAAAAAACAAAAGCAACTATGCTAGGTTATGTACCAAAATTTATCCAGAATGCTACTGACCTTCTGGAGCTTCCAGTTGAGCATGAAGAGAAAATGAATACTAGGGTTATAAATGCTGTTTTATTTAAAGTTAGCACTGAAGGATCAAAATGTTAGCAAATTTTATCTCCTTTCCATAGACCTCTGACATAGCTGATATCTCTTTGGGGAATGAGGGCTCCTAAGGGGCATAGGGAAGGCAGAGTGGGGAGAGGAAGGGAGTCAAGGTTTAGAGCAGATAAGAGTCAAAACACCAGCTTTTGCTTTTTCTGATTCCTGGTGCTGGAGGTGTAGGAACTGGGTGAACTCCTGCTTAAGCTCTGGGATTCAGCCTCAACAGTAAGGTCCTGAGAATGAAGTTAGTGACCACCAAGACATTAAGTGGTTCCATTCTGTAATCTTCTGATTCATTTTTAAAGATCACTGATATGCTCAGGTTTGTAAACATTGGAAAACTGTTATAAACCCAGCAAAAGATAGTTGCCTGAACATCTTAGAAGGAACGTTAATCATGAATCACAAATAGAGTTGCTATAAATATTTGCATATCTGTTTTTGTGTAAACATAAGTTTCCACTTCTTTTGGGTAAGTGCCTAGGAATGAGGTTGCTGCATTGTATAGTAATGGTATGTATAGCTTGAAAGAAACTGCTGAACCATGTTTTGAAGTAGCTGTACCATTCTGCCATTCCTACCAGCAGTATAAGAGAATTCCAGCCGGTTAGTACCCTCACCAGCACTTGGTATTGTCAGGTTCCTGCTTGTGGGTTTTGTTGTTCTTCTAAAATTCTAAAATGTTAACTTATTGTGGTTTTAATCTGCCTTTTTCTAATGATTTTGAGCGTCTTCCACGTCTTTATGAAAACCATGTATCTTCTTTTCTGAAGTGTCTGTCTAAATTTTTTGCCCACTTAAAAAACTGGATTGTTTGCTTTGTTGTTATTCATAATGGCCCCAAACTGTAAACGATACAAATATCCATCATCTGGTAGATGGATAAACAAACTATAGTACATCCATACAATGAAATTCTCAGCAGTAAAAGGGAATGAACCAACTGATACACTCAACAGTTATGCTCAGTGAAAGAAGCAAGATTCAGAAGCTATGTATAATATGATTCCATTTATATGACATTTGGGGAAAGGAAAACTATAGGGACAGAAACCAGAAAAGTGGTGGGCTAGAGGTGAGGGAAAAATACAATTTATCCCAAGAACTTCTCTTTGCTCCACTCTGCCAGCCCCTGCCCTCTTATGCCTACCCCCTCCTTCCCAACCATGGATTTAGGATCAATCTAAGCTTGGCCCTCCATTTTCATTCCTGAGTAGGCATGAGGACAGCCTGGCTCTGTCTTCACCCTCGTGCTTTCATGGCTTCTGCACATCCCTGCAATTCTGCTTGCCAGAGAGAGCAAGCTGGAGGGTTGAAGAGGGGGATATGAGCAGACATATTTTAAGAATTGAGTGCCGTGCTGGTCCTATTAGGATTCTGAATCGTAGAGGGTAATGATTTATGCTCACCTCCCACCACCTGGCAGGTGGAAACATTGAACATTGCAGTGAGATGGAGGGAGGAGGGATAAGTCAAATCTCTACAGTACAGTCAATGCCAGGGAATTGCCCGCTGTCTTTGGTCTAGGGAAGGTTCTGTCTGCTGAATATCGCATAAAGAAAATGAACTGTGCTCCCTACCAAGGGCTTGGAAATGTCTTCCACTTACAAAGATTTTTGTTGTACATATTTGTTTTAAATAGTCCTTGTTTTAACAGGCAGAACAGGAAGATTACAGACCATTGGGCAGGAGAATTTTTTTTCCCAAAATTTCTGTTAGAAATGAGTTTAAGAAAAACTATGGTAAAACCTTGAGGTCTCTGAGAGTGGAAGTTGCATCCTTTTATGTGAGTGCAGGCAAAGCTTCTGCCATATCTGATGTGTTGTGGGCTGTAGAGATTTTCTTCTACAACTGCACGTTACTGGTTCCTTCAGGAGCAACTGTCAGGGACACATGTCAGGGACACAGTCCTGTAAACTAACTTGGGAATTATTTCCCTTGGTCTACAATTACTGGCTTTCCAGTTCCCAGTTCATTGTAGATCTGAGTTTGCATTCTTTTTGGTGTTTGTTTATGTGGCCATTCTTTGGCTAATATGCGTTACATTTCTTGCCAGTTAGGTGGAGCCTCCCGGAGCAAATCATCAGCATTTCCTGGAAGGTCTTTAGAAGTGCAGGCCCCACCCCAGACTCAACTGACTCTACTGAGTCAGTCAGCCTTTTACCATATCCCCAGAGGACACATTTGCATGTTGAAGTTTAAAGGCTCTAATCTAGGTTAATGTCCTGCCTAAACATGCCACCTGCTCTGTAGATAACCTTGTTAGGATCATGCGTGACCCTCCGAAATGCATCCCTGGTGAATTCTCCTGTTGCTTATGTAGACTGAATGTGGCTGCATGCTGCTTTGCTACAACTGAACTGTATTTAGTAAGTGCTCAGTGCTGAGCTGGGTGCCAAAGATACAAAATGAAATAAGCAACAGTTGAGCTTCCAGGAGCTGAGAGTTTGCTGGGAGACACAGAAGAACCACAGCATTGCATTATCTACTGTCATTATCTATGTCCTTGGACTTCCTTTGGGAAACAAGTCTCTCAATGTGCAGTCCACAGGCTGCCTGCCTCTGAATCCTTCAGGTACTTATGTTCAAAGAGCAAGGGGTCCAGCCCTACTGAATTACACTGTTGGGGTAAGCCCTAATATCTTCACTTTAATGATTATTATGCACATTATAATTTGAGATCCACTGATCTAGGCGCTGCTTTCATATCCTTGGCAGTTGTGCGGTCCAATACAGAGGGATGTTTAAATACAATCTCATACATATAAGGAGTCATTCAAAGTTTCCCTCAGCCTCCGGGTTCAAAGCTGCTTTTATCTTTGGGTGAGGCAATATAAGGGACTTTGTGGATGGTATTTAAGGATTGTTCAAAATCACATTTTTACATTTTCTATAAAACATGTTTTCTAGGAGCAAAGTAAAATGCTTTGTTCTATAATGAGTTAACAGGGTGAACACTGTTATGACAGTCCTGCGACTTTCTTGTTTAATGTTTATACTCATCTTTTCAAACAAATCGAAATTGGATTATGGCTGTTGCACATTATAGCTGTTGTTATCCAGTTTAAATGCAGGTCTGAAGAGAATAAAATTGATTTTCCTGTGCTACCTGGGGACATCTTAGGTTACTGGTGTGCTGTTTGAATTTTCAATTAGATTTGTACAGAGGAAAGGAAAGATTAGTGGTGGATTTTTTTATTTTCTTAATGCATTATGTAAATAAAATGTACTATTTCATTCTAATTAGGGAATCAGATGACTTAAAAGTTTGGTGATCTGCTTCTATATTTTAATGTAGAGTATGTCAGGTTTTTAAAGTGGATAATAATTTTGAAGACCATTTTTATTTTTAGAAAGAAAAAAAGAATAGAGTAGAACACCATTATAACACTGTTACTGCAGTAACAGCTATCTTGTTTTTCAGGGAATGAGCTGTAATATGTACCAGAATTTCACAGATAATTGAACCTATCTTTTATAAACCAAACCTTTTAAAAAATTGCCTTCAATCTACAAACACCTCTTGTGTACCTGCTCTGTGTAAGCGCGGCACACAATGCTAGGGATTCAGAGTTGCTCTGACATCGGTCCTTTGTAGAAACAGATGTTTCAATGCCACTAACTGCTCTGAAAGCAGAGTAATGGGTCAGAGAACACAAAGCCAAGCATGACAAACCCTGTGGAGTAGGAGGAGGCTTCGTGGTAGAGGGGACATTTGTTCTGGCCCTTGACTCAGAAGTAGGAGTTGGCAAAATGGAAATATATTCTTGAAACTGTAAAGGTATTACATGCTCATTTTAAAAGTACCTTTAGAAAAATATTAATATGTTAAATTTGATCATTATGAAGTGCATTAAGCACTTTATGGTGTGTCAGGAAATACGCTTGCTGCAGAAAATACAATGGGGTATCGTCCACAAGACCACTCTCAGGTTATAATTCATTAGTAGGACTCGAGAACTCACTGCAAGGTATTATACTCACAGTTATGGTTTATTACAGCTAAAGGATACAGATGAAAATCAGCCAAGGGGAGAGGTATATAGGACAGAGTCCAGGGAATTTCCAAAAATGGAGCTTCCGTTTCCCTCTCCTGGTGGAGTCATGGACAGCATAACTTCCCCAGCACTGATGTGTGATACTATGCACAAAGTAGTACCAGCTAGAGAAGTTCATCAGAGTCCGAGTGTCCAGAATTTTTTTTTAGGACTCCATCATATAGCATGGTTGATGGCCCACATAGCTGATCTCAGTCTGTAGCCCCTCCAGAGGTAGAACTGATGCCGAGTGACCCAAAACTCCTACCTATCACATTATTAGGCTACCTAGTGAGAGCCAAGAACCACAGGTGAACAAAAACACCTCTATTAGGGATGACGTTCCATGGTCTGAGCAATTTACCTCCAGAAGCTGAGCACCAAGGCCAAACCTCTTTGGCCATGGTTGAATTCTTTCCCATACAGGAACAAAACCAGACACCACAAAAAGTGGTAAGTGTAGTAAAGAAGTTTATAAAATTCACCATAAAGTGAAGGAAACGGGGACTATGAAGGAAAAATCTGGGATGCTTGTGGGGATGAGGTAGCCAGTACAGCCAGTTAGGAGGATATTCCCAAGGAAGTGGACTGAGTTATAAAGGATGAAAGGATTAGCCAGGTGAACAGTGCACTGAAGAGCATTTCAGGAAGAGGGAACAGATAGTGTGAAGGCTATGAGGTGGGAAGCAGCTGGGCACGTTCCAGAAACTGGAAGGAAAAGATGAGGCTGAAGCAGAGAGAAAGGGGGAACGGTGATTGCAGTGTCAACTAGAGAGAGAAGTAAGGACCAGATCCTGGATGGCCTGAGACCCAGGAAGTGACTATGGACTGTATCTCCAGTCAATGGGAAGCCACTAATGCAGTTTTAAAGCAGAAGCATGGACGCTCAGATTCGTGATTTGTTTTTTAAAGGGACACGTGTGGATGCTGTGAGAATAGCCGGTCCTGGACAGGAGTGGAAACAGGGAGTGTTAGAAGACTATTACAACTATCTCAATGAGAGAAGATGGTGGCTGGAACGGATGGTGGCCATGGAGTTGGAGAAAGGGGCACAAGTTTGAGAGAGCAGTGGGAGGTTGAGTTGGCAGGACTTGTCAAGTCCTGTGGGCATCTGGCAGCTCCATCTGACTTTTTGCTTCTGTCCTGCTGTAGGCTGAGTGTCAGATAACCAAACTCACTAGAACTGTGTATAAGGAAGGACAGGCAGCCTCTGCAGGGGTGACAGTTAAATCCTGTGAAATTAGTTCATGTCTTGGGAGTTGGTGGTGTCTATTCTGGCTGCTTGAACCCTAAGCCTCAAACACCCTCACCTCCAGTTTGGCTTGTGTTCCAAACAACTGTGGTTGCCAGAGCAGTTCATTGTGAATGACTCTTCTAAATAACTGGCATACATATTTTGTTTTTTCTATTCCTTTTCCTCTAAAAGAAGTGTATGGTTTGAATATAGCTAAAAACATGGCTGTTGTCTCCTATTTCACTTTAATTGCTTTGTCAAATAACTTATTCTTGCCTAGAAACAATCAGAAAGACGAATCACTTTCAGTACACACAGAATACATACTGTAAGAGACCTTGGATTTTCCTTTCAAATTCTATTTCTGCCAGGGGTTGGCCAGCACTCTTATTTAAAATGCGGTCACTTAGCCCGGTGAACTCTTTTTTTTGCTTCCCTGTTTTGGAAGGTGGCGGGGGCTGCTCAGCTGGAGATGACAGTGTTGGAATGCTAGCATCATCTTGGCTTCAAGTCAGCAGTGAACAGAAGGTGACTTAAGAGAAGCCGAGATCAGAAAGTGTGTCAGGGTGTACTACTGTTTGGTGCTTCGTGTAAATTGGCAGGGAACCTGTGAAAACTACCTTTTAGCTCAGTTAAAAACTTAGTTCCCGATTTACCAAACCAGTTTGCTTCTGCTTTGTCTTGACATTGCAAAGGCTTTCTGGCTGTGCTTTGCAGTACGCCCTGCCCTCATCCCAAGCCCACCTGTCCCAGCACGCATCAGGCAGGGTCTATGAGAAACCCGAAACTCGGGTCCACGGCATCAACTTTCTAAAGAGGTTCGGTGGGATTAGAAGGAACATTCCAAGTCAAGCCCTGGGAGTCCAAAAAGGGGTATGTTCGTCGTAGTAAGGGAGTACGCTGGCGATGGGCGTATTCCACCCCTGTCTTTGCTCGCCCGGGGCCAGGCCCTGGAGCAGCTGGCGGAGTCACCTGGCGGGAGCACCTGGCGGGAACGCCGCACCCGCCTGGGCGCGCGGGTAGCAGCCCACGCGTCTCCCCAGCAGCCAATGAGCGGCTGCGGCGGGCGGGCCCGGCGCGGGGAGGCGCGGCTATCGTTCGCTTCAACTTAAGACAGGATCCCCGGGCCGGCTGGTGCGGCTGCTGCTGGCCACGTCCTAGCGCTGAGAGCGGCATCCCCACCCAGCCCCGGGGCCGCCCGGGAGGCCACCGGGAGGAGCGAGCGAGGGGGCAGCTCGCCTTTGTCTGCAGGTGTGTGCGGAGGTGACTACCGGGGGAGGAACCTGAGCTCGCTCGCACGCTCGCGGGGACAGCGGGGCGGGACAAAGGCTGCGTCCCCTGCGGGAGTCCGCGCTTAGTGAGGTGCTGGCGCGGGCCGCTGGAAGGGCGGCGGATGGGTCTTTCCATCTGGCTGGAGAGCAGGGTGAGGATGGTATGAAGGGGGTGCGGAGCCTGGAGGATGCAGGAGTCGTTGGGTGCCAACTGACCGCAGCAGGAAGCTGCTCAGTGGATGGCTGTTTGGATGGTCTGCATCGGACATTTCTGTTGTGGCCAGTGTTATTATTGAGTAAATGAGTGCATTCATCTCACATGCCTTCTGGTGAATCCCATTTATGTTTTCCTGTCTATAGGAGGAGTGAAAAATAATTGCAGGATCTTGGTAATCCAGTGTTTGGATTAAAAGCAATATCCTTTGGTGTAGAAAGACAGTGGATTTCTAAATAATTTTAGTTATATGATTTAGAATATCAGTGTGACTTCCATGTGAGAAAATGTCTCAAATTCCCAAAATGTAGAAAAGCAGCCAACTTATCACGGGCTTCCTCTTAGCATGGAAAAAAGGAATTTTTCTGGAAAGGAAAACATGAGTTAAATATTGCATATAACACTTGATTGGATTCCAAGGGAATCTGTGTCTTTTCTGTTATCTGGTTCCCTTTATCAATATTGTAACCAGGCACGTCTATCGATTCCCTAATTAATGTGTGGCTGTGAATCTTCATTACTGCCTTGGGTGGGAGAAGGCGAGGAGCAGACAATCCCATTAATCTTTTTCTTTCTTTTTATAACTGCAGCTGCAGCCTGGCTTTAACTTGTGTCCTGAATGGTGGGTTCTACCGCCTGTTTTCCTGATACTCTCTTTGTGGTTTTCTTAGACCTCTGGGCAGTCAGTCCTTCCTCCAGCCAGATTCTGACACAAAAGCAGTTTATAAGTTTTCTTCCCAAAGTTCAGATCTCTGCTACTTCCTTTGGTTGTTATTTGCTTTGTGAAAGAAATTGTTAGTTGTCTTAAGCTCTTTCCCAAGAAGTTAGAAGCGCAATGTTCTGTGAGGAAAACAGCCCTAAGTCCATATTTACAAATTTTGCCTCTAATTTTGTAAAAGTTATTGGTGGGCTGTGTTGTCCAAAATGAAAAGTGAATACAAAGCTTAATGAGCAAAAGATTATCCACAAAGCTTTGTTCGAGAGGGTGCTGTGGTTCTTGGCTCAGCCATGAGCTGAGCAAAGGCATGGACTGTGTGCTGTTGGTCAGGATTTCCACCTTCTGACAGCTGGTACATTTATGAGTTCTGTCATTGTAGCAAGTCCTAGCTTTTGAACAATTATGATAATTTATTTAACAAGTATTTACCTGCTATGTACTGGGCATGCCCACTAGTGATTAAATGGGAAATGCAACAAGTACGCCTGCTTTTTTGGAGCTCACACTGTGCTGGTATGGGGCCAAGTCATCTGAACTGGAGCGTAGCTGGGAAGCAGTGTGGATGACACTGAGGTGAGCCAGGAGGCTGTTGCTGCCAGCTGCTGCCCTGGAGGTCGGCTCAGCATAGGGCTGGAGGCGCACACAGGTGGGGCCGCAGTCTCCTCTGTTCCAATGGGTGGAAATATTAGAGTAGTGGATTTTTGTGCCCTGGAGTTGGTCTTCTTGAACCTGCTTCCCTTGTTCAGGGATACCTCTTAAAAAGAGTCTGGGACTGCAAGGAGGGCCAAAAGCTGAGTTCTAAAAGAGTTTGAACAATGGAATTGTTTATTGCAGTGCGGTAATTCTAGTCTGTTTCAAAAACTGTCAGTCATGCAGTTTCCAGGTGTCACCTCAACAGTTTCATTCGGAACAGCCCCTCAGGGAAATGAATTTCAGTCTGTGCCACTGACACTGCAAAGTTTCACATCTGTCCACAGTCTCCCAAGTGTGAAGAGTTGAATCCTAGGTTCAAAGACCTAGGATTTTAGGGAGTATACTGATGGCATAAACATCTTACTTTTCTGGGTCTCCAAACTTCCACAAATCCCTAGGGTCACATGAAAACAGACTAAATAGTAATGTAATTTGCTCTCTTCTAATTGCCCATGTTAAATAAAGAATATAACATTTTTGAAAAATTCTTAGACCTTTGGATTCTCCTGGTCCTAACATAGTGCCTAGCATAGGATGCTCTATAAATAATCAAGTTGTCAAATGGGCATATAAATGAATACAGATGAAAATATTTTAATTTCTACATTTAGGGTTTAACTATGACCATCACATGTACTTGATATTCATAATCTATAGGTTAATTTGCTGTGCAGCAAACATCTACTACATGTCAGGCATCTTGTGAGGTACATGAGGGAATGAGACAGGGTTCAAAGAGGTAGGAGGTAGGCCAGAAAAACAGCTCAGGAGGCATGATGGTCGAGGCTGTAAGGACCATGAAGATGGTCACCAGCACAATGCAATAGAGTATAGATCAGTGGGAAAAGGGGCAGCCTTCCTGGGAGATGACATATGAGCTGAGCTTAAAGACTGAGAAGAAGTCAGGTTTGTGGGGAGTCAAGTAGGATCTGAGAGGAGGCCAGCATGGCTGGATCCGGGAGCAAGTATGCACTGGGGTATAAGAAGTAGGTGGGGACAAGATCATATAGGGCTTTGTGGCTACGGTTAAGGATTTGGGTTTTCTTTTTAATGCTGTGAGAAGTCTTTGAAGGGTGGTAACCAACAGAGTGCTATGATCTCATTTATTCCATTAAAAAAGATCTCAGTGCCTACTCTTAGGGAGTAGATATTGGGGCAGAAGTAGAAGCTGGGGATCAGTTAGCAAGTCCTAGTCCAGGAAGAATCAAAGCAGTGGCAGAAGGGATGGAGAGAAATGGGTTGTAGAGATTGAATGGGCAGGATTGAATATAGAAGACTGCAGGCAGAGGAGTTATCTAGGACCACACCTGGATTTTTAAATTCAGTGTTTGTGCCTGCTGGAAATACATAGTAATGGAAATATAAGTTATGGAGCAATGGGGCAATGGAGCAACTCAGTTTTTTTTAATTTAAGTATTGTTGATATACAATCTTTTATGTTGGTTTCAAATATACAACAGAGTGGTTCAACAGTTACCCATATTGTTAAATCCTCACCCCCTCTAGTGAGGTCACTATTTATCAACGTAGTAAGATGTTGCAGAATCATTAACTGTATTTTCTGTGCTGTACTACCATTCTGTGACCAACTTATATTGTGGTTGCAAATTATTGTGGCCCTTTATCCCCATTCCCCTTTCCCCCACCCCAACCCCTTCCCCTTGGTAACCACTAGACCCTTCCCCGTGTCTATGAGTCTACTGCTATTTTGAAACAACTCACTTTCAATTTATGCTGTATCAAGATTTTGACTTAATATTTTTAATTCTCCAGTGTGGATGAGCACATATACCCATAGAGTGCTGTGCATTTGGCTATTTCTCCAAGACATTTCAGCATTCATTGCTCTATCTTTCTCAACTGGTAATCAGACCTTTGATCATTTCCTTTGTTCTGTCATTAAAATAAAGGATCAAAGTAAGAAAGAAGACTGGTTTAAGCTTTAACTCATGTGGAATTACTCTACCTTTGCTCCCAGTTTTAGAAGAAACTATTGATAATTGCATTTGAAGTTAATGTATTTAACATACAACATTCTCTGTGATTCTGATATATTATCGTAAATAAAATTTTGTCTCATGTATTTCAAATCAGGAAGTGTATGTAGGGGGGTCACGGGGAAGGAAGTATAGCACAGAGAAGACAAGTAGTGACTCAATAGCATCTTACTATGCTGATGGACAGTGACTGTGGTGGGGTATGTGGTGGGGACTTGATAATGGGGGGAATGTAATAGCCACAATGTTGCTCATGTGATTGTATATCAATGACACCTTAATAAAAAAAGAATATATATATATATATATATATATATGATGATATTTTTAAAAAAGACTCCTTAATAACTTTGAAGGAAATTCACTGAGCATTTGTGAGCTGGAAAGCCATTTTTTCCTTGTATCTGTAAAGTAGAGGAACGATGGTTTCTGATGGGATTTTTTTGTACCCTCCTCCTAACTTCAGATTTATGAACTTGCAGATTCAGTGTCTGTGTCAGTAAACTTTAGTTTTGAAACCAACTTTGGTTTGGTTTAAAAAAAAAATTGATGAAGAAAAGACTCCTTCTATAGTCAGAAATGTAGGTAGATGAGAAGGGTCAAACGTGACTAGGGCTGTCAACCCTTCTGATCTGAAAGCCTGGACTAGTTACCCTAGAATATGTAAGCTTGTCTGGGGATGAATAAATTATGACAGTTTAAATAATTATGACAGAGGGAAAGCAGCTGCAGAGAGCACAGTTGACAATTAGGGCTGATTCGGCCTGATTCTGTCAAGTCACAGCATACATCTGTTTGCCAGGTTACATGAACATGCTGTTCTCAAGCAGTCCAGTGTGTTGTGTTTTTTAATTTTTCTCCCCCAGCTGCCCAGGTGCCCCTTCAAAAAAAACATTCTAAGAAAAATATTACAAATGCCATTCATAGCCTGCTAGTGACCTTTTTGAAATAAAATGGTTGGGACAGAGGGCTCCACATTGATTCTGATTTTCCTGTGGGATGTCCGTGTAAGATTTCAGTTGAGCAAAAGGTTTTTGTTTCTAAAGAAGTTGCAAATTGGAATAGCTCTTATTCCTGCAACTGGGTTAAACAGTTTCTCGCTGGTCCTGGAGTCTTGTCACCTAGAACAAGGAGTATTCCAGCATCTCAACCAGTCACACAGGTTTCATGTATGCTTGGTTTACTGCTCTGCTGTTAGTATCTTGAAATTCTTAATAATTTTTTCACTTGGGACCTCCCACTTTCATTTTGCACTGGGCTCCACAAATTATTTAGCTGGTTCTGTTGTCGATGTTTGTTCCACGTAGTAAGTTGCATCTTGAATCAGGTTGCCCTAGGCAGGATTTGGCACTTTTTCTGTAAACAGCCGGATATTAAATATCTTGGGCTTTATGGGCTACGTGGTCTCTGTTGCAACTACTCAGGCTCTGTCACTGTAGCATGAAAAGAGTCATAGACAATGGGGAACAAATGGGTATTGCTCTGTTTTCCAGTGACACTTTGTTTATAAAAACAGGCAGGGGTCAGGTGGTCTATGATTCTGGAGCCATAGTTTTCAACCCCAGATTTAAAGGACCCAACTGGAATCTGAAAGGAAAGGAGCGACACACAGCAGCAATTCACCAGAGAATTCCGCTTTATTAGGGAAAGGTGCTGGGTTATATAGGAAGGGGCATGGAGTGATTGTGGTGTCACTTCTACGGGGCTGGTGGCTATTGGCTAGGTGCTGGGATTGGGAGGGGGGAGAGAGGTGATTGGGCTTCAGGTGGCGCTGGCGGGAACTGAAGACCCAGAAGAGAAGCTGGAAGTTTGCCATCTTACAGGTGGGGGCCCTTCATTCCCCACTTTCTCCTCTATGGGGTTGTGGACGTTGCTTTCTCTCTGACTGCTTCCTGCTGAACGGGGGCGGAGAAGGGAGTGAGGGCTTGAGGATTGGGAGGAAAGGGTTGATAGGACTCCACACAGTAAGGACGAGTAGATGTGGACTTCTTAAGGTTAGAAATCAATGAAGGTTCCCTGTAACCATAGGTCGAGGACTTGTTGATTCCAATGGTGCCAAGAGGATACGGGTGCCAGAAGCCAGGCGTCTGCGGCCAATGTTTCTAGGAACAGTTTACAGCGGAGAGAGGGGTCCATCTCAGCGTGTGGTGAGGAGGTTACGTGAGGGTGAGGGATCTTCTGTGGCCAGAAGCTGATAGTTCCTGAGTAAAAGCTGGTTGAAAGTTTGATTAGAGATTTTTCCGACTTGGGATTTGATGAACTTTATTATACAGGGTAAGAAGAGACAGGCGAGAAGAATGATTATTATGGGGCCTGCAATGGGCCAGAGCCAGGTAAGGAGGGGGTTTGTTAGTATTGAAGAGAATGGGTTGGAATTGGAAGCAGAGTGGAGGCTGGAGGCAAGGTCGGTGAGTTTGGTAATGTCAGTTTCTACAATGCCGGATTCGTTGATGTAATAGCAGCACTCCTCTCGAAGGAAGACGCAGGTGCCGCCCTTTTCGGCTGTAAGCAGATTTAAGGCCCGCCGGTTTTGAAGGGTGACCTTAGCTAGTGAAGTGACCTGTCTGTGGAGAGAGGCCAGGGAATCGGCAGTGGATGTCAGGGCTCCCTCAAGTTTGGTGTTGAGATCTCTAATTGCCCATAGAGAGTGACCCAAGGCTCCTCCCGAAAACCCTGCCCCAATGGCTGAGGTGGTCAAAGAGATACCGACCATAATGGGAAGGAAAGCAGCCCTTTTTGTGCGCGAGGGCAAGGGAGGTTGGAGCTCAAGAAATTCTGCCATGTGATTGTGGTGTCACTTCTATGGGGCTGGTGGCTATTGGCTAGGTGCTGGGAGTGGGAGGGGGGCGAGACGTGATTGGGCTTCAGGTGGTGCCGTCGGGAACTGAGGACCCAGAAGAGAAGCTGGAAGTTTGCCATCTTACGAGTGGGGGCCCTTCAGAATCCACAGTGACCCTCGAAATAGGGACCCGGTTCTTTGAATGTAAGATGGTTTGGTCACTTTGGCCAGCCTTGTGCTATTATGGAAATCAGTCTCCAAAAATAATTCCTGGAGAAGGTCAAGCCTAGCTGCGTATGAGAAGTAACGTACTGAAGCCTGACCTTCTCCAAAAGGAATTCCTGGAGAAAGCCCTAATCCCTTCTGACCCTTCTCAGAATTCCATAGAAGCAGAGTACTTCTATGGCAAGCCATTATGCAGACATCCCAGTCCCATGCTTGAACTTCTTCAGACAGTAAAAACAGGGAGCTACCACTATGGGATTTTTGTTTTTGTTTTTTTTAAAGATTTCTTATCATATCTGATGGAAAATGAAAAAGGTGCTGGAACAACAAGCCTAGCTGCATATGAAAAGTAACCTACTGAAGAGGAAAGATGTGGGAGTCCAAAATGGCATCAAGAAGTGAACTAACTCCTGCCTCTGGTGAGGGCGCCTCAGGGTGCCGTGGGATGCCTCACAGCGGAGCATTTCATACCCCCTCTGCTGCAGCGTGCATGGCAATGCGTTGTCTGGGGTCTTTTCCCTAAATGGTACACGAAGGTTTATTTCTCTTAAGAGTATAATTATAAAGAAAATGATCTGAGGAGGTGGTAAATCTTGACAGAAATCAATATACAAGGGAAATTTATGTATTGATTTCTTCAGGAGCAGAAGAGCTGTTTTTAGATATTCTGAAGAAGGAATCTAGTTAGGGGCTCTGGAAACATTGTTTGTTCTGGAGATGATTAGATGATTCACCTTCAAACAGAGTCACAAGAGATTAATAATCTTCTCAGAGCTTGCTTTCTGCCCATTCAGATGAAATATATGTTTTATTAACATTGTTTCAGGTGACCTGAAAAGAGAATATGAACTAACATAATTTTTAAAGTGCCGTCTGTGATCAACAGTAGCAGGAGAAACAAATCCTGCCAACTCCCTAATATTCACAGCATCATTCCCTTAGAGATCAGGAATAAGGGGGGCACTGTTCACCCTTTCTGGTTATTCACGCATTCAAAAGTATTTACTGATTACCTACCTTGTGCCAAGCAGTAGTGAGTGAACATTTACTCACGGCGGTGAGTGAAGAAGGCAGAAAGGTTCCCACTCGCATGGCTTTTGCTCCTTTGTGAGAGAGAAGGACAGACATTAAACAAGTAAGCAGGGTATGTGTAGATGGCTGCATGCGCCGGCAGTGACGGGGTGCTGCCGAGGAGTCTTACAGAGGTGATGGCAGTAAGGAGGCCTCCACCAGAGACCTGGGGAATCAGTGATCCAGGCAGCAGAAGTGTGTGCAGAGGTGCCAAGGCAAGAAGGAGGTGTATGTGCTTGGGAACAAAAGATGGGGGCCTATAGCACAGAGAAGCCAAGTAGTGACTCTTTAGCATCTTACTACGCTGATGGACAGTGACTGTAATGGGATATGTGGTGGGGACTTGACAATGGGGGGAATCTAATAACCACAGTGTTGCTCATGTACTTGTGTATTAATGATACCAAAGGAAAAAAAGAAAAGAAGAAAACAAAGCAAAAAACCAGGAAAAAAAAAACAAGCATTAAAAAAAAAAAAATGGGAGTGTGGCTGGAGCCCAGGAGTGTGGGTGAGGCAGGAAGTGGAGTCAGAGATAGATGGGGATCAGAAGCAGGAGAGCAGCAGTGTTAAGTGACTGCTGTGGAAAGGACGGAAGCATCCTCTGTCTGGGAAAGTTATTTAGACCAAGCACAGCACTTAACTGGAACTAAAAATCCAGTAGGGACAGAGACAGGGCAGAGAGCTGAGGCTACCTCTCTTCCCTGCAGGGTGGGGTAGGAGGAGTTGTGACAGGCCCACTGTGGCCTTAACTAGGAGTCTTGTCTACATCTTGTTGGTGCTTTGTGCCTTTGTGGCACATCTTGCATGGATCACTTTCCCAGTGTGGACAGCTGTCACCTTCCCTACTCCAATCCAAGCATAAAAAAATTTTTAATGTGAATTTAAAATTTCACACAGTCCTGTACCTTGTCAGGAGGAGCCTTCTGGGTATCAAGCATTTTTGTTTGTGTTTTACCATCTCTGCTTTCAGGGAAGAAGACAGCCCGTGGTTTTACAACTCGGTTATAATTTACATTATTTTATCCTTAGATTATGCCCTAAACTTTATACCCTGAAAGTGTAATATGGCATGAGTTGTCGCTCACTTGAGAACTCAGTGTAAATTGTGTGTGTATCCTCTTTTCACTCAGATATCCAGAGACGCAAGGTGGTTGTTTTTCTCTAACTGTAATGTAGCCCAACTGTTTAATTCTTCTTCTCTTCCAAGATGGACTAAAAGAAAAAATTTTGCCTGGTTGCTCTCCAATATCCTTTTCCCCTTCATTAGTAAGCTGACTAGTTACTATTGTGTCTTCTCTCCAGAGGCATGAAAAGTCCTTTGTTTGGAAGAATGTGCCTTGAATTTCAATAAGCTTAAACTACTTTAGATCCTAAGCTTCACACTTAACTCCTCTTGGAACTCTACCTCCCATGTCTTAGAGCTGAGCTTCCAGTTAAAAGTTCACAGGCTGTGCGTTGCTAGCGGGCAGGAGCGGTGAGATGGGAAGGGAACTAGCTTTGCAAAGAAAAGTACACTTGTCAGAGATTAGTTGTTTCTGTCACTGTTTGGTCCTGGGAAAGACAGAAAACCCTTCTTGAACTGAATTCTCTGAAACACACCATACTCCAGATGGGAAATTTGCATAAAGTCAGAATTCAGTTCAGAGATCTTTCACCTGCAGGGTATGGATTCTAAAGGAGTCTGTGAATGAGCTTCAGGGTTCATTGAACCTTCCCCGCAAAGAGTATATTGTGGGGTTTGTACACATTTCTTTCTGGAATTTTTTCATCAGGTTCCAAAACATGATCCAAAACAGGTTAGGAACCTTCCTCATGGCATACCTCCCACTTCTCACTCCCAGTTGGTGACCGCACTGCTTAACATTCACAGCACTCTCAGGAAGCGAGCACCCCATCACTCCGATTTCACAGATGAGACAGCTAAAGAACTAAGAGATTGAGAGCCTTGAACAAAGGCAAATGGCTAATAAATGTCAGGGGCCAAAAAAATGAAGAAAACTTGAAGCTCAAAGAAAAAAACTGTCAAGTGCAGGAGTTGGTGTGAGAATTTTCATGACACAAATTTTTAAAGTTTTAACTTCATTGTCATGTAGATAGATAATGCCGGTCTGTGCTGATGTTCAGAAGGTTCAAAAGACACCCCCAGTGATGAAAGACAAGCATCAGAAAGTAGCATGAAGCAAAGAGCTGCAAAGATGGAGCAGGAAGCGTATTGGCAAGTCTTTGCTTTACGTGCTCAGTTTGTGAAAAGTAGGAGGTTGTGCATTGCATGTGAAGTAGGTGGCTCTGCCGGGGAATAGGAGATGTGCCCTCTTCCAGAAAGCTGGCAGAGATGCTGCCATTCTGGTGTGCTATTTATTTTGAGGAGTTTCCTATTCATGTGGATGCCTAGTTACACCTGCCAAGTAGTTCTCTTATTTCAGGCTTATTTTGATGTAAACATTGCCAATTGCTCCCACATTCATTTTCCCAAAAACAGCCACCACAAGCATGCTGATGAGGCAGGCTTGGGTGTGTGGCTGGTGTGGAATTAATGCTAGGTTTTAATTCTTCTCACTGGCATCTTGTACAGCAAGGAGCGAGTAAGCTTGTGGCTGACTCTAAATTTAGCCTTCTCCACTCTCAGAATGGTGTGTCTCATGCAGAAGCCCAGCTTTGGGCTAATGCTTTTCTTCTGGCAAATTTATAAGGAGTCAAATCGGTGGAGCAGCTGCCACTGTGACTCTTCTGGATTGTTTGAATGACATTTCAAAAATCTCTGAAGTCCCTGTTTATGGTTGATTTTTACTTGAACATTTAAATCTAGCCCTGTCTATTAACCCTTAAAGAATTAACCTTGTTAAAAATTTACAGGGTCAGTTTTCTGAGTTGCCTTGAGGGAAAAACACACTGGGTTTACATATATTGATGTTGCTTCCGTGAGTAAATCACTAGTAATGGGTCTGATTTAAAATATCCAAGACTCCAATAATAATTAAAAGAAATTGTATTCTCAGGTTTCTAGATTTAAGGTTATTGGGCAAAATTTTTGCCATACACTAGGCATAGGCTTTTTGTTAAGAATAAAAAATTAAAAGCATTTGCTGTAAGTCAAAATCTAATCAAAGAAATGCTACATGCTCATTCTTTGTAGTAAGAGTCAAAGCATTTAACAAATCCTTTTCTGATAATGATATGAGCACTGGGCAATTCCTAGACCATGTCATCTGGGATGAGCAACCAAGACCCGGAGAGATTATGAGACTTGCCCAATGTTAACTCAAGTTGGGACTAGAATCCAGGTCTTTGGATCTTTTGCTGTTGATCTAAATTGTCTGCAAAGACTAATGTTGATCATGGGGCTGGGGCAGTACAGAGGGACAGGAGCCAGAAGTGTCCTCCCTTCATTCTGTGGTAAATGATGACCAGCAAGTCTGGGGAGAGGGCCTCAAATCAAACTGCAGGTGACCTCCCTTCCATGAGAAGTATTTCATCTCAAATGGTGCCCAGCATGAGCCAGCCGAGACGTGAAACCGTCATGTGACTCAGTGATAGTAACAATAATGACACAGTTTATTGCACTTGTTATATGCCAGGTACTCTTTTACACACACCGTCTCATTGAATTCCCATGATTACCCTGAGTGGGTGTCTTTATCCCCTTTTCACTGATGTAAACAGTGTGCCTGGCCCACAGAGGCAGTCTGAGAAAAAGAGAAGGTAAGTACCACACCTGAGGGAATGCCGCTACCAGCAGGACTTGAACACAGCTCTGTCTACTTATTCAGCCTAAATGGCCTCTCTTAGGAATTTACAGCTACCTTTTCCCCCTACAAATGTTCATAGATCGAGGAAAGGGAGGGAGGTCCCTCTGTTCATCCAAAAGCCCAGATTCTTGCCATACCCTTTGCCCCTCCTGAACACCTGTGCCTGGCAACCTTCTGGGTCATTTGGGAGAGAAACCGTAAGATGGTTTTGCAGGACAGGGATGAAGTGTAGGGTGCCCATCATTGATGATGCATCCTAAGAAGACTCGAGTTAGAGAGTCCTGAAGACCTATAATCAAATGCTGACTTCACTATGTACTAGCTGTGTGACCTTTATTAGGTTCCTCAACCTCTCTTATTTATTTTTTCCTTTTTTTTCTATTGGTGAGAGCAGTAATATTTTCCTTGTCATGTTGCTGTTAGGACAACAAAGAGCCAGAGTTCAATAAAGGCTTGTTGTGGGGCGTGCTACTGTGTGGCCACACTCATGAAGGTGTCCTTACCTGTGCCTTAGGGCATGCTCACCACAGGGGTTCCCCTCAAATACTGAGGTAGACATTCACGTATTTGTATTACAAAGGCCACATATGCTTATTGTATAATAGTCAAACAAATATATTCAGTAAAATCCTCCATAATCCCCCCTCCAGGTAACAGTTGATAGTTTGGGTGTTATGTTTTTCCAGATTTTCTTTTCTGCATATGTTAAAATACACATTCAGCCTTTCTTGTTTTTCATATGAGACCATGTATCTTCAATTTGGATTGCTTGCTTGGTTGCTTTTCCCCACAGAATAGTAAGTCATGATCACTGTTGGGTATGAGGATGTACAAATTTGCCTTTCCACTCACAAAAATCTGGCCCGCTTGCCGTTCGCACCATGATTTTTAGCTCTTGTCTCTGCAAAATCCTGTGGGCTGCTCCATGATCCTGGCCACAGGCCACCTGAAAGAGCAGGTTTCTGCAAAACTTGGGTCTCTTCCTTTCCGTTGTTCGCCGGAGTCCCCTGCCTCTTCAGCCCAGTTGCTTTGTGTTTGATGCATACGTATGACTGACTTGGGGTTTCTGCCCTTTCAAATTGGCTGTGACAAGACCCAGAGGGGTTGGTGAGCACTCTGGGTGAGGAGGTAAAGTGGCTTCATTAGGGTCACCCCGTGGCTCAGGGCAGCTCTGGGAATGGAACTTAGAGCATCTGATCCCAAACCCCAAACTGCTCTCAGCTCCTCTCCAGGTTCCTCTCCTCTCTCCTCATCCCCAACACATCTCCATTCCTCACCCTTCGAGCTTTCATTTCTGGCCCTCCATGTCCCACCTCTGCCTTGACCTGCTCTCTTTGCTTTTGTGATGCATTTCACTGAAAGCACCTGGATTATGGTGTTTGTAGCTCTGTTTAGAGAATATCAGAAATGTTAGTAAAACAGGTAATGCTGTTCCCATGTCATTGTTACCTATGTTCTTCATTGGGAGCAGGTGGAGCTGGAAAATGAAGATAAGTGCTCTGCCAGCATTTACTGTAAACGGTTTCCCATATTTGTGATATTTTAAGCCTGATTACCTCCCCCGGTTGATATGTTGCCTCTAAACTCAGCTGGCATCTCTTGGCTTCATCGTAACATGGCTCAAAATACTATGTGATAGAGTTCAGCTAAAATAAGCATCGAAAGGCTATTAATTGCAGCAAAGTTGAGAAGTAAGATGGGATATTAGCGCTCCGAGCTGCTGGTAACGGGACTGTTTTATTTACCGGATGCCGTGTGAATGCTAACGTGTTGTTTCTCCTCTGTTCCCTCATGCCTTCCCGGACTCAGAGAGAGGTAACCAACCACTTGCACTTCCCTCTGTGGTGTCTTATGCGTCTGGCAAAGCTCATTTGCTTTCTTCATGCTGTATTGCCATCCTTACAGCCTTCGTTGTCTTTGAAAGGCATTTTGTTCTGTTTAACCTTTTACCATTGTTACTGTGCCTCACATTTAAAGCAGAGCATGGATTTGCATCTGGGTGATACCCTTTTGCGTTTGACCCTGTTTGGGGAAGGTGCTGCCAGAGTGAGGAAGGATAACAGGAAGTTGGCCGCCCTCACTAATGGCTAAGAGAAGTCTAATCAGCATGCTAGGGAGTAAATGTAATAGAAATACTTAGGTGATGTCCATGTTGTATAAGGAGGCTTTTCATGCTTCTTGAAGAATTAATACCAGGACTTGCTTATGTTATATATTCTCTAGAGTTTCATCAGTGAGGTTTGGTTCTAGGCTAATAGCCAAAGGACTGACTCAATTTCAGTCTTGATTATTAACCAAAATACATGGCCTGCCTCTCCTCCCTTCCCACATCCAGAAGGGCATAACCATGAAAAGCATAGAACTCTGAAGTGAAAGGCATTTACACCTCGATATGTGCATTTCCAGTGCTCTGAATGCCAGCCTGCCCATTTGGCTGATTCAGGCTTTAAGCTCTACTATTCCACAGCTCGGTCACTTAATGAAAGCTCATTATTGATGAAAGAAAGCTTTGGCATCTTTCTCCTTGAAAGAGTGACTGGTTACTGCTTGACAAAGTGAAGAGACGCAGGCAATCGCCTTTTTGTGTTGGATCCCATCTCAGTCAGTCCTGCCTGGTTGGGGCCAAGCCATCTCCAGCTGGTGGCTGTTTCCCTCCCCTGGGATGAGCTGCTGCCAGGGCTCAGTGGTGAGGAGGGAGAGGGAGACCCTGTAGACTGGTGGTAACAGGTCCACAGTCAGTCTCCCAGAGGATGTGATTAGAAGAATTTGCGGACTTGAATTGAGCGAAGCCCTGGCCTCTGGGGGTGGTGGAAGGTTCTGGAGAATGAAGGCTATGCATTTGGATGTGAGCTCCCTCATCTAAAGCAACGACAAGTCCTGTCTGAGCCAGTGGTGAGGATATTTCCAGACGTTTTCTAGTCCTGCCCCCTGTATTTATTGTGTTCTTTTCACTGGGAAGTGGTTGCTCTGAATATTAATAGCAAGACTGTTCTAGAGACTACAAATTCTGGTCAACCCAAGCCACATAGATTGATTGCAGCTGGTAAAATTTCAAATCTGCTCTTTATACAGCCTACGTGTCTCATGAAAGTGCCTGGTGAAGGATTCCTTGTGGAGAACATGTTTACACCCAGGTGGAGAGTTGCTGGGATGACCCTTTTCTTAGAGGGCATCCCAGTAACTTAGTATCTTTGAACCCAGTATGTTTTTAAGCTAGCAAAGGAGAAAGAATGTTGAGTTTACTAAGGTAGAGCATGAATTTTTTGAAGTTAGTGATAGCCACATATGGTACGTGTGCTGCTGGATAAAATTAAAAAAACAGAGTTGTGTGTGTGTCTCACCTTCTGGATCAGCCTTCTAGAAGATGACATTTCTCATCCCCTTTCTCCCTCTTCCCTTCTCCCACCCCCAAAACAAGATTGTCAAAATACAATCAGAAAATAAGATCAATTAGGCAAAGGAGAGCTGGGAGTCGGAAACAGAACTCGCCCTCCAGGCCCTGTGCAGGTAGACAGAGAGAGAGCCCTTTGTCATAAAGGCTAGAAATGTGGATTTCAGATCAAATCTCTTTGCTGCTATTTGTCCTTATTTGCAGGTGGGGCTCTTCATCTGCAGTAGTAACAACTCTGGTGGGTTATAGCTTCTACAAAAAAATTAGCTGGAAGGAAAGTACATTTCAGGAAGTTTTAATATATTCATATGAATGCGAATATTTATTAAAACATCCCTCCCTCATGAATCAGAGGACAGTATTTCAAAGGGGGATTTTCCTTTGACTTCTTTTTTCTCACTTACAGTAATAGCAACCGTTAATTGAATGCCTCTCATGTGCCAGCCTTCACAAATTCCCTGCATCAAACAACATGTATCTGACCTAAGCAGACATGTGTTATGTGAAAGGTGTTACAGATGTGGGGGGCTTGGTAAGGATTGCTAGCAGAAAAGTTTTGGTGAGACTGGATGGAAGGCAGTTTAATAGGAAAGAGGAGAGAGAGTTACTGCCAGACAAGTCTGGGCAATTATGTGGCAGACAAGGTCAGTTCATTCTGGACTGCTCCAGAAAGCAAAGCTCAATCCCACAAGCAAAAGTTGCAGAGAGGTAAGTTTCAGTTCATCATTTGGAAAATATATATATATACATATTGGTTACTGGGAGTGTTCCAGCAATGGAACAAACTGAGTCATTAAGTAAATGAGATTTCATACCACTGAAATACTATAAGCACCACCTGGCCCAGCTGCTGTAGACGGGACGTTGAAACATTAGCCTGGGTAACCACAGGTCTGTAGGTGCCTCTTACCTTCCTTTCAAGGAGACAGAAACACATAAGCAAATTCTGTTTACAGAAGAGAGTTGTAGGAGATAAATTTAGGGAAAGGGTGAGTAGTTCTGTCTTAGCTATTTTTTAATAGAATCCATCTGAATGATGAATCATTTATTCATTCCTTCCATAAAGATGGATTAAGCCCCTACAGGGAGATTAAAGTGCTGTTCAACTGAGAACAATAAAAGAAATTTTTATCCTTTCTCTTTGCCATTAAGAAATTTGAGGCTGTCATGTAAGATGTCTATAAGAAGTACTGACATTTTTTTCTCCCTGGCAAAATTTGAGGCTGGTAACTCTGGGAATACTTACTAAGGAGAACAGTAAAAGGACAGGAACAGAGTTAGAAACACAAGGGCTCAGTGAACAAATGGCAAAAGGTAGCTGATTCCTGGTACTTGCTTCTGCTACAGTTTAAGGAAGAGACACAAGCAGCTACAGCTATAACCCTTCTACTTCCTGGCTTATTTAAGAAACACAGTGATACCTATGACTACAAGAAATAAATAGGGTGGGGCTCCATGTACGGGCTGCAGGGGATCTCACCAGCACCTCTTTTAGCAACTGGCTCCTAGTTCAGTGTTGTAAATGGAGCAAAGGTCAAAGAAGGTCTTTGCTGCTGAGTGTCGGACAGCACCTAGAAGAAGTTGTGGGGAAAATGGGAGCTGTGTCTGAGTGGGCCTTGGAGATTATTTGGGCCAGCTCTGTGGATTTAAAGGAGCACACTGAGGCCTTGGAGGGTGCATGGCTACTGGGCTACCTGGTCAACTGGGGCTGGTCTAGAAGCCCCTCTGAGTCCATCTCAGTTGACATAGGACCCTGTCGGTGCTGTGGAAGTCAGGTGGCTGCACCCCCAGGGCCACTGGAGGCTCTGAGGAGTGGCGGCCTGAGAGCCTCTGAGGGCTTCTAATATGTCCCTGCAGCAGGCTGACCCACACCCTCACGCAGCGTCAGAGCCACTGCAGGGCCTGCCTGGCTGTGTGACACCCCGTGGCACCTGGTGCTCTTTCCTCCTGCTATGTGTTTTCATATAGAAAGACAACAGTATTATATGCAGCAGTAATAGGGATATGATATGACTCCGTTTGGGCTCCTGGACCCGATTCCAATGTGTGTAAGTATGTGGAGGGGATCTTCCCAGACACACACCACCAAGCAATTCTTGAACACCAGCAGGGTGTCCAAGAACTTGATTCTGATGCTGTCTGGAGACAGCACCATATTCCCCAGGTTAAGGACTCCATCCTACAAGACTGCCCTCCACCCCCAACTCCAGGCACCGGTCGCAAACCCCAGGCAGTTCCCTGTGCCTCTGACCTACCAGCTACAGATTGGAGGTTCCCATGACCTCCCCCTTAGGTTCAATTAATTTGCTAGAGCAGCTCACAAAACTCAGGAAAACATTTACCTTTACCAGTTTAATAAAGGATACCAGAAAGGATTCAAATTAACAGCCAGATGAAGAGACACACAGGGCAACGTCCCAAATAAAGGAGCTTCTATCCTCCATGGCACATTGGAGGCATCTGGTTCCCCAAGCGTGCAAGCTCTCTCCGACTGAGAAGCAGGATCTAAGAGATGAGTAAGTGCTTCTCAGGGGATTTTGTGAGGGCTTCATTGCACAGTTCACCTTTAAGACCCTACAGTGTTTTCAGCAACTGTAGATGAAGACCAAATATACCTGGGAAATGTATGTTTGGCCATATGAATGACCAAATGTGTATTTCTTATGATTCATTATGTTGCACCTCCCAGAATCACTTGCATGAGACTGGCTGCTGTGCCAAGTTGGGTTCGCACAGTCTGGGAGGAATGCTGTAGCTGTGGAGGCGTGTTTAATGTAAAGCAATTCTTGTCCTCTTCAGAATACAAGAAGCTCATAAAAATGTTAAATTGTTCTTACATATGAGCATACGGTCTTTTAGGACCATAACACTGATTGGAAAAAGTCTCTCTGACAGGCTGATCTGGGCTACATCCTGGTCACTGTTGAAGTTGGGTGATGGGACATGGGAGTTCATTGACTGTCGTCTCTACCTTTGTGCATATTTGGAAAGGTCCAGGGTGAGAAATTAAAGTAAAAAAAAGTGGCAGACATACTGTGTTCTTTTAACTCTTACTCTTCTCAGTCTCCTAAAGCTGGGAAGCAAGCTAATGTCTCTAGGGAGAAGGCCCAGGAGGCCCAGGCCACCACAGACCTCCCTGTCACTAAGCCTGAAGAGCCTGTCTCCTCTGCTGAGCCCCTGCTGCCCTGCAGATGTGTCTTGGAACCCTCTCTCCGATGTCTGTGCAACCAGCCTGGCCTGGGCTTTCACCTCCACCCCAAACAGACATAGGCCTTCAAGTGCCTCTCTTCCTCCAGGTCTAGGCCTTGTTTTGTCTGTTCTCATTCTCCACACACTCATCTGCTCCCCGTTCCCACCCCGACTGCTCCCCAGTTGTGAGCTCCAGGACTAAGTGTCCACCTGCTTCCTAGGCCTGGCCGCCCGGAGCCTCTCAAGCACCTCATACTTACTGTCTACCCTGGAGTTCCTCAGCTTCCTCCACCAAGTCCCTCTCCTCTGCTCCCGCAGTGTGAGGGTGCTCAGTTGTTCCAGCAGGGACCCTGCTTATTCCAGATTCTCCCCCTCATTGACCATACCATCAGTCCTGCAGTGGCCTTCTAACACCTCCTTCCCATCTGCCTCTTGTACCTGTCTCAGATGCCAGCTTAGCCTGCACCTCGTCCATCCTCTCACCTGGACCATAGCAGCAGCACCCAAGGAGCTGCTTCCTCAGCCTACCTTGTTCCACCAGAAGGAACTTCTAAAAACACATGTCAGATGAGTCACATGCCATATTACAAGGCTCAGATGGCTCAGAGGAAAGGCCAGACTCCTGGTAGACACAGATACAACCTTCCTACAACCATACCACGGCCCCCACTGCAGTACCAAAGGTGAATGCACAGGACCGTGGGTTCTTCCAAACAGTCTGGGGGCTTTCTTTCCTCTGTGCCTTTGCTCATGCTTGTTTGAATGTCTTTGAACCATTCACTGCCCTTCTTACCCTGGTGATGTCCTTATTAAGTGCAAAGATACAGCTCAAATCTCACTAATGTCTGTATCATTAGACAATGGGCTTCTTAGGCTGGAACCTTGTCTGCTTGTGTTTACATATCTGGTGCCTGGTACATATAGTGCCTCAGGCATTTGTGGAAGTGAATATTTTTTAAAAATGTAAGTCTTTTAGCCATGTCATAATTAGGTTAGAATATAAAGCCAACTAGCAGCTGTATTAGTTTCCAATTGCTGCTGTAACAAATCAGCCACAAACATAGTGGCTTAAAGCAACACAGATTTACTCTCTTACAGTTCTGGAGGTCAGAAATCTAAAGTAAGTCTTACATGCTAAAATCCTGCTATTAGCAGGGCTGTATTCCTCCTAGAAACTCCAAGAGAAAATGTGTTTCCTTGCCTTTTCCAGCTTTTAGAGGCTGCCTGCCTTCCCTGGCTGCTGGCCCTGCACCTGCTCTTTCACTTAAAAGGAAATTGCCCTTCTCCTTCCCAGTAATTGTGTTGGGTCCACCCAGATAATCCAGGCCTAACAGCCCCATCCTTAACTTAATCGCATCTGCAGAGCCCCTGTTGCCATGTAAGGTGACATATTCACAGATTCTGGGAATTAGGATGTGAACATCTTGGGAAGGTCATCATTCTGTCACTACAACAGGCATTTTTAGATATCAGGTGCAGAAAAACCAAGCTTTTAAAGCAGCCCATTGGGTGATGTTTGGATATCATTCTGAATAATAATGAGATTAGATCAGCCATGTATTTCATTTCACACAAAGGAAGTTGTTCAGTTTGTGTTCTGGGTCTTAAGGAGAGGCTTCGCTGCCCTTTACAGGTCCCAGTGGATAGGGCTGTCATCTCTTCAGGGTAACTCAGGATGTATCTCGTGGGAATAATTGGATAGACAGGCATATCTCCTGGTCTCCACACTGAGGAGAGGAGACACTTGTTTTTTCCTGCGAAGCAGATGAAGCCACCAGAGGTTTAGTTGTGGACTGTCCTGGACTGACAGATTGCTACCTCCCTGATCTATTAGCCAGGTACCTAGAAAGGAACAGGAAAACACAAAGCTGTTTAAAAAGAAAAAATTGTCAGAATCCCCCAAATAAAGCCTGTGGTTGGTGAGCTTCTCCTTGGAGAAGATGTGGGTTCCAGATGGTTGCCTTAGACATTAATCACTTTCTCCTGTGCCAAGAGAAAATGAAGATGAATAATAATAATTTTTAGAAAAATTACTCCTAAGGGGTTGCATATGAAAGAACAGAGGGCACAGTGTTGAAGTCTGATAGGAATGATCCATTGCTTATTGATGCAGGGCCTGTTCCCTCATCCCTGGTGGTAACCTTGCAGTCGCTACACTTGCAGGCCAGCCAGCAGTCACAGAGAACAGGATGGATCTTGGAACTGACATAAGAGAGTATCAGAGCCAGGAAGGGACCTTGAAAATCATGTTTTTCAACAACACCCTCACTTAGAGGCGAGGTTAGGCTCCACGCCCAACACTGTATGGCTCAGTGGAATCAGGAATGGGGCTGGAAGTGGGGTTACCTAAAACCCATTCAGTGCCCTCTGGCTGTTCCTTATTGTCCCTGAGAGAGGACAGACACAGGTGAGATCTGTTTAGTAACTATAAGGATAGTAACAAGCACTTATCCTTTGTGGTACAGAGTTTAAATACTATAAGCATTTAGGCCCAAGCAAGATCCTGAAAGCCAGATGCCAGGCAGGCTTTTGCTGGGCAGTGGCACCCTCCAGGCGGTGCAGGGAGGCCAGTGGGCACCAGGTGAGGGGAGATACCTCGAGCGAACATGGGGATCCCTCTTCCTGGAGCAGACAGGAGAGCCCCATGCTGGAAGAATTAGTAGGACACATTTTGGAACTCTGGGAATCCAGGCTAAGGTTTTTGGACTTTCCTGGGTGGCCATAGGAACTTCAAAGAGATTTGGCCTCAGAAAAATGGTGGCTGAATATGAAATTTTGAAGGAAAGCAGTTTTGTGTGGTGAGGCAATGCATACATTACTTTAGGATCCATCTAGGAAAGAAAAGTAGCCAGAGGTGGGTGTGGGGGATGAAAACAGGGCTTCCTTTGAGCATGGTCTCCAATAGTGACACTTTCTCTTCCTTTTTAAGTAATATGTTGTTTTGATGGTGGTTAAGATTACGATGAAAAGCCTCAGAAATGCCATGTGACTGTGCTAACCCTTCAAAGTCTGTGCCCAGCTCCTTGCCCAGACCCACCCCTCAGCTGTCTTGGTCCACACTGCTGACTATGGGCCAGCTTACCTGATAGGAAATCCGGACACACGCTGCAGGCCCTATGCTTTAGGAAGGAAGGAGCGCTCAGTCCCTGTTATGGCCAGGACTGGGTCTTGGCAAGGAATAAGGCACAGTATCTTCACAGAGCCTCAAGGAGTTGTTGGGGGGGACAGACTTGCAAGCAGATACCTGTGGGGCTTAAGTGCAGGTAAGGGTGCTCACTTAGCATTAGTTGCACCCTAAACCACAGCCAGGGCTGGGAGCCAGTGTGACCAAGGTGCAGTCCTGCTCAGCATGCCTGAGTGGCGGTGGGGCTGGTGAGGAAAGGGTGGAGTCAGGGCATTTTCAGGAGGAAAGGGGAAATCAGGAAGGCCTCGTGGTTGTAGCGCGGAGGACTCCAACTGCAGTACATGAGGAAAGGATGAAAGGTAGGGGAGAGCGGATATCGACGTCACGCATGGACCGGCTCAGTGAAAGTCCCTGTGGGCAGCTGGGTAAAGATGTCCCTGAGCTGCAGCCCCACCTTCATGGTGGCCAGTTGTGTCCAGTGAGTAGATCCCTGTGCCCTCCCAAGGAAGCCAAGGATATGCCAGGGAAAGAATCTACCAGAGTCTGTGAAAAGACTGCCAGTTCTTACGTTAACAGAAATAACGAACAATAAATTCATCTGTGGTCCTATTCATAGACAGCATCCTGGCTTAGCAACATGCACAAAGAAATCATTATGCTCCAGATGGGTAAATCTGGGATATTGACTTTGTATAAACACTTTGCTCTTTAAACCACTGTCCTCCAATAATAACAGCGAAAATTTAGCTGTGTAGCAGAGTTCTTCTGAAGCCAGGTAATGTCACAGTCAGTGTCCTTTTCATCAGCAAAGCAGATGCTAAAATTCAGTGCCAGCTTGCATACTCACCATGGCATCGGAGCTACAATAAATAGTGGGATGCTACCACCGTTGCCCTGAGCTCCAGAGTATGAGAAGTGTTCGACAGCATCAGGCACCTTTGACAGGGTTTCAGTCTGTGGTGCCTCTGCACTCCAGCCAGCCCTGTGATTGCCCGTCAGCTTTCCCATGCAGCTGCGTGTCTGATCCATTCTCTGTGCACATGTTTACACGTCAGAGCCCACTCTTCTGCTTCCACACCACTGTTTGTCATAATATCACTGATGCCAACTCATGCTTTCTCAAGCCTGTTTTCTGTTTTGTAATCATAACATTTATAATCATTTCTGTTGTTATTCTAGATAGGCTTCCTAAAGAATTCAGTTTTCATTTGGGGTTGTTAGAGATTCCAGAAGGTAAACAGACTGAGTTTGGGGAACATTGTAGTTATTCTACTCAGGATGAGTTCCTAATATCCATAAAATTGTTCCTTTGTTAGTATCTGTCAAAACTTTATTTTTTTAACCATTGCGTACACTGTTCACCACTCTTTACGCTGGCCACTAGGTCAGCTAACATTTATAACTAGAATGAGTGTTGGTAAAGGTTCGTTTTTTTAATGTACTGATAAATTTTTATTTGTGCAGAGATTTTGCTTATGTAGCAAGAGACAAAGATACAAGAATTTTGAAATGTCATGTATTTCGATGTGACACACCAGCAAAAGCCATCGCTACAAGTCTTCACGAAATCTGTTCCAAGGTAAGGTGGTTCAGGGTACAGTGGCCCATCCTGCGTCCTCACGGCTTGAGCAGCGGAGGGGATGGGAAAGGGCAGGAGGGGGCACATCGGGCTCAGGGAGAAGCAGACAGGCTGCTTGTTTAGCCATTAGTTCAGGTTCTCTTGTGTGTCAGGCATTGCTCTAAATGCACTCCATCTATAAAATGAGTACAGCCTCGGCCCCTCCCACAGTTTGGGGAGTAAAATAGGTGGATAGAATAGTGGGAACTCCAGTGGCAGAAATGTATATACCTATTCTACTAGAAAAGGGGGAAAGGGATCAGGGCAGATTTGAGGGTAAACACAGTGGAAGGAAAGGTAAGAGGAGGCTGCCTGGCGTCCATGGACATGCGGGCAGCAGGAGGTTTCCACAGGCACACGCTGACTTCCTTTGGACACACAGTGGCTTGTGGAAATGCTGACCACCTGTAGACAGGACTGTTGTCACTTTCTCACACTGGTAACGGTCCCGCTTCCTTACCCAGAGTCACAGAGCCTCATAATGAGAGGAGACAGCTGGGTGTCACCAGTCCAACTTCATCCTGTGCTTCTTCCCTCCAACAGAGCATTAAATAAATATATATAAATCCTCACTATAAATATCTCCACCCTCAGCTTCTGTTGATTTCCACTGTCTCCTATCAACTTCAAATGACAGAGTCTCAGGCTTTTCAAGAGACTGTTCTGTCACTGAGCAGTCTGGCTGTTCCAGAGTTCTTCTGCTGACCAGCAGTCTTCCTCTCTGGACCCTGCATGTATTTACTTGAGATGTTGGTCTGTGGTAACAGAGAAAGATCCCTCCATTCTGTCTCACTGTGGGGCAGCCTTTGTATTTGAAGCTGTGGGCTGTACCTGGTGTATTCAGAGGTGCTGGCCAGGTGTCTGCCATTGATTCCTCCTGCTGCCTCCTCCCTTCTCCAACATCCCTACCCCCATCTCTTCAGCCACTTGAGATCATGTGGTTGCCAGCTTCTAACCTTCCTCTTCTGGGCAGAGTCTGGTTGGTTCCCCCGGAATGAAGTGTTTCCACAATTAGCTGGCAGCGAACAGACCATGGGCTACTCCGTCCTTTGCTCTCCAAGGATACAGTGCTCAGGTGATTGGTGTGCTTTTCCACCGCCTCACCCTCGGGCTTGTGTTCAGATGGTGGTCAGCCAAATCTCCAGAACACTGTAACCCATTTCCTTGAGCCAGGCCTTTCCACTCCCTGGTCTGACTTAGTGAATCTAAACACAGGGCTCTGACATCGCTTCTGTTGAACATCACCTTTCTGGTTTGAGGCTGATGTCATGACCCAGCCTCACTCCCACAACCCCTCCTGAGCCAGCAAGGCCCAGCCACAGCCACCACCATGGCCCAGCCTGGTAACAGAGCAGCAGGAGCAAAGCAGGTGCAAGCCATCATTGCCAAGGGAGGGGTGGGGACCAGGAGCCCTCTCCCAGCCCTGAAGGAAATAGCCCACGTCTCTGCCACTCTGACCCAGGTGACCAGAACATGTAGGATGGGTGCTGGTCTAGAGATCACCACATTTATTCTTGCTTCTATTCAATTCTTGCATCGACAGGCCAGGAACATGGCTGCACCTTTTGCAGCATTGCAGCACACTCCCCAGGTCTCATTTTCTTCATTCATTCATGCAACAAATATAATTGAACACTATGTGCCACATACTATTCTAAGGACACAGCAGAGACCAAAACAAAAAAAAACCCCTTGCCTGTGTGGAGCTCATATTCTAGTGGAAAGCCCTCAGAACATGGCCTGGCACAGATTAAGTGCTCAATAAATATTTCATTTTATTATTGTCAGCAGCTGTCTTGCGTGCTATCCCAGACACAGATCTAGAGATGGGCGGAGTGGAGCTCTGGGGAGGAAATGACTTTATTCCACCTGGAATGGAAAATTTGGGATGAGAATGAAGATGTGAATTACTTTTAGGGCCATTGAAGGGTGGGTTTTTTTCAGGCCCTAAATGCACAGCACTGTGTAAACAGGAGTGAAAAGTGATAACCGTTCAGTAAAGGAGATGTAAGTGCCCCTAACAGGAGAGAGACAGTTTAGTAGACAGCTGACAGGTTTAAACAGCTGGAGAATAACAACAATGATAGCAGCTAATATTTCTGAGTGCTTATATTTAATCCTCAGAAGTGACATTATTATCAGGGGCATAAATGTTATCCCCATGAACAGTCAAGTAAATAAGACATAAGAGGTCAGGTGACTTGCCCAAGGTCACTCAGCTAGTATGTGGGGGAGGTAGGATTTGAACTCTATGTACTTTGTCCCCAGAGCCCTGATGGGGACCTAAAAGTCAGCATCTGTAAGCCATGGGAGAAGTCTCTTGCTCTGTGTCCCGCTGACCACAGCAGGCCAGCAGGTCCACCAGTGGCCGGAGGATATTTGCGTGGGTTTCCCTGGAGGTGAAAGCCTGCTGAATGGAAGAATAAATTCCAAACAGTTAGGAGACTGTTCCTCTGAGGCCTAGTCATTCACCTGTTATCCCGAGAGAAAATGAGCACAGTTCTCAAAACATGTAGCTTCAGTGATACAAGAGGAGGAAGTCAGGCAATACACTAACACCAGTCCAACTTTGAAGTGAAATCCGCTCAGACACCTTACTGGCTGGAATAGCTGAAAATATGAAATCTGTAACCATGAGGCAAAGCTGTGTTTTCTCTTCTTCAGATTATGGCCGAACGGAAAAATGCCAAAGCCCTGGCATGCAGCTCCTTACAGGAAAGACCCAGTGTGAGTCTCGACGTCCCCTTGCAAGGTAGGTTGGCCACACCTGCTTTTTTCGGGATGGCTTGTCAGCAGCCGAAGGGTCTCCCGTGGGTCCCTGGTTTTTCTAGTCTCCTTAAAACCTGTGTTCAGCTCGACAACCATATGCTGAGCATGTACTCCGGGCCCTCCCACAGCAGAAAGGTGACTTCGTGTCCCTAGGATGAGGCATAAAGGGTCGGGATGAATTGTGTTGTTATTGGATAGGATTAAAAATATTGTCTTCAGTGTTTTTGTAACTCATGTACAGCCTGGGGTAAGAACCAGCTAGTTTAAAAATACGTGAGTTGATATTTTAAAAAATTTTTTTTGGTAACCATCTTTAGTGATAGTTGTTAACTAGGGGTTATTGTGATGATCATTCCACAGTATATACAAATGTTGAATCATTATGTTGTACACCTGCCACTAATATATATGGATTACTATTTGGGGTGATTCTGTTTATTTTCCCTGTTGCTCATGATTGTGCCATCAGTGATTACCTTTTCTCTCGGCATCAAGCACACCTAACAACTAGGACGTCAAAATCTGCTATTTAGCATATATCAAAGAGACAGTAGCTGCTTTAACTTGTAGATTCCAGTTGCTGCTTTCACATGCTTTCCTGCCCAGAAATTAAGGTTTAATGGATTTTGACTGACAGAGCCCCAGTGTCTGGTGCATGAGATGCCATTCGCATAGAGTAGTTGCTGCATTTACCTCCCGAAAGAGTACATTATGCACAGGTGGTGGTCTGGGCATTCCTGACACAGAGGGATGGCTGGATTTTATGTGTTTGTCAGAACCACTGAGAAAAATGTGTTGCTTTTGTTCTCTGTAGTAGATTTTCCAACACCAAAGACTGAGCTGGTCCAGAAGTTCCATGTGCAGTATTTGGGCATGTTACCTGTAGACAAACCAGTCGGTATGTCAAACATTTATGTATTTCTACTTTGCAAGTGTTTGAGAGCTCTTAGGAGGTGTTTGCCCTCCCCAAAAGGTCCGGTCTGCTGTTTCACTCCCTTTCCTTGCATCTTTTCTTTACTCCCTTTTCTTGACTCAGGCCCTTGCACTGTCACCAATCGGAGCACATAAGCAGTCCTGATCAAAAGAGCAATAGAGGACAGGCTAGGCTGCTCTGACATGTGGGCCCCAGAATACAGGCAATTTAATAAGGAAGACACATAAATCTACTCACCCAACAGTCCAGAGTTGCACAATCCAGGGTTGCAGAAGGGCTCTGCCATTTCTCAAGAGGGGCTTCCATCTCTTGGGTAGGGAACACACTTTAGTCCTTGTCAGCTGGTGGGCAGGGACAAGGGGCTGAGGGAGGCCTCATGCTTCCCTTTCAGGGTGTGACCCTGCAGTCGGCTCACATCCCAGGGGCAGCACCTGGTTGCTTAGCCATACCAAGTTGAAAGGAGGCTGGGAGACGTAGCCTTTACAAGGGTAGAAACGACTCTTGAGAAATCTGAACCCTTGTGCACTACTGAGGGGAAATGTAAGATGGTGCAACTACTTTGGAAAACAGTCTGGCAGTTCCTCAAAAGGTTCAGCATGAAGTTACCATTTGTCCCAGCAGTTCTGCTCCTACCCATATACCAAGTAAAGCGAAAACCCCTGTCCATACAAAAATTTGTACATGAATGTTCATAGCAGTAGTATTCATAATAGTCAAGAAGTGGGTCCCAAATATCCATCAATAGACAAAAGGATAAATGGGGTTTTATTTGGCTGAAAAGTACTGAAACATGCCACCACATGGATGAACCTTGGAAGCATTACACTAAGAGAAGTCAGACACAAAGGGCTGCATGCTGTATGATTCCATTTATATGAAAGGTACAGAGTAGGCAAGTCTAGAATTAGAAATTAAATAAGTAGTGTCCTGGGGCTAGGGGCCTAGGAAGAAACGGATGGTGACTCCTAAAAGGTGCAGAGTTTCTTTTTGGGGTGATAAAACAGTTCTGAAGTTGACTGCCCTACTCTGTGAATACACTAAGAACCACTGAATTATACACTTTAAGTGAATTAATTGTATGGTATGTGAATTTTTATCTCAAAGTTATTATCCCACCCTTCCCCTGCCCCACAAAAAGTGACTGTGGGAACCCTCAGGGGAAGGCCCCCCATTAAATAACGCATAGCCCTAGTGTATGGGTGCCTTCCAAGCTTGGCCATATTTAAGTACAAAGTTAGATGAAGGAGGATCAGCATGGTCTCGCAGATGCTGGCTCCTGTTGCGTCCCCTTGCCCAAGGCTCCTTGCCTGGAAGAAGTTGGCATTGCCTTGAGTACTGTTCATACACTCCAGGGTGGGGGGTCTGGAGAGACAGAAAGTAGGACCGTGGCCCCACGAGACAGGATGTCACACACTGCATCCCTGGAGGCTCCTGTGACTCCTCTGTCCGTTAAAAAAAAAAAGCTGGCATTTCTTTTCTTTTCAGCAATGAAATGCTCAAATGAGATGTCTTCTAGGGCTACGAAAACAAGATCAGTTTGGATACGGTTGTTTCTGGGTGATTTGAGCCCATATTTGAGAGTGATGAACAGGTTCAGGACCCTTTTCAATTACCCATCCCATCCACAGGAATGGATACCCTAAACAATGCCATAGAAACACTTACGACCTCATCCAGCAAGGAGGATTGGCCGTCTGTGAACATGAATGTGGCCGATGCTACTGTGACTGTCATCAGTGAGAAGGTGAGAAGGACCATGGATGCAGGGGGCCTGTCTGGGCTCCATGACACTTTGACACATAGCCAAGGCCTGACCCCTTGGGAAGTCATGCTTGCTTATGATTAAAATAGCCTACATTAAAAAAAAACATTTTGCTCTTTGTGTCTGGATCTTTGCATGTCTTTGCTTTCTCAGAAGCTCCTGTTCGGGTGCTCCTGATCCCCTCTCATGTGCCCAAGAGATTGAAGTCATTGCCAGATGTGACTGTGTGATGCTCACAATGGCTCTTTAATGGGGTTTGGTCTTCTGGTCACTCTTCAGGCTTTAGTGCTGACCGGGGCCAGGACACAGGAGATGCTTCTAACATGGAGTGTCCTGTGGCATGTCTTGTCAGTAGTAGCAGGGGCTGTTGGTTATCTTGAGAGAGGCCAGCATTAGCCTCATCCCAAATTACCCCAATTTTGTGATTGAGGAAACTGAGGCACAGAAAGGTTAAGTAAGTGCCCACAGTCACACAGCTAGACGTAGCCGGCTCTGGATTCAAATGCAAACAGTCTGACTCTTTACCACATTACCATTCACAGGTGTCTTTGTGAAGCACTTGTTGTATAAAGTCCTCAGCCTCCCCTTGCTTCTGTCCACTAGCAGGTCACCTTCAAGCCCAATTCCCTGTCTAAAGAGGATTAAGACCCTCACTGATCGTGCTGGCCTGTCCAGCCTGCCATGCTGGATTTTCTTCAAGTCTTCAAACATGTCACACCCCTTCCTACCTGACCATCTTTGCAAGTGCTACTGCTTCTGAGCTCTGCCACTTTACCTACCTACCCTTTCCCAGATCTCAGTTTAAACATCATTTCTCCCAAGAAAAGTTCCCAGCCTCTCAGACTAACTTAATTTGCCTGTTAAGCAATTCCATTGCACCTGAGTGAATGCTTAATAAGTCAAGATGTTAGTGATCCAAAAGTCAACATTCTGGGTGTGTTTACTAATTCAAAAGTGCATATGGTTGCTGCAAAGGATATGTTCGTAAGAATGAATTCTAAACATTTCTTTACCCTGCATCATATGGATACCATATGGATAGCAGTTTGTGAGAAAGAGAAAAAAATGACTTGGTAACTTTTTGTTTTACACGGTCTGGAGGGAAATACGATACAATGTGCTGCTTGGCTTGGGAAGAAGATCCCATGGCTTCTTTCCATGATGCTCTGGGGTTTCCAGTGGGTTCACTGGGGTGAATGGGTTTTGAGCCACTGGGTGCCCTGTATGGGCAAGGCATAAGAAGGGCGCATGACACTGTTCCTACCCACAGTGAGGTCACAGGCTTGGAGGGTAGTGGTCAGAGAACAGAACACACATATCACAGTTGCAGTGTAGCTGAGGGCAAGTCTGGAGTCTGGAATCAGACACCCACAGCAGTGATGGCCTCTCCAGACACAATGAGAAACTTGCCTGTCTAGAAAAATACCAGTCCTGTCTAAATCAGTCTGGCTTTATTTTTTAAATACAAGTTCCCATGTGTGGCCGCTCTAAGCTTGATTCTGTGATTTAAGATCTGAACCTGTTTGTGACTGTTGCCCAGCTTCACAGAGAGCAGGCTGCTGAACAGCGTGTCTTGCAGAGTGAAGAGGAAATCCTAGTGGAGTGTCGTGTGCGATTCCTGTCCTTTATGGGCGTCGGGAAGGATGTCCACACCTTTGCCTTCATCATGGACACTGGGAACCAGCACTTTGAGTGCCATGTTTTCTGGTGCGAGCCTAATGCCGGGAACGTGTCCGAGGCAGTGCAGGCTGCCTGCATGGTGAGTAATTCCATGACAGGTTCGGCCCTCATCCCTTTGCTTTTGTTTTGTATGCTGCAAATCAAAGCCGAGTTACTAATTTAAAAGAAAAAAAGTCTCATCTCTAAAGTATTCCCTTACTGTATAATACTCTCATTCCTGTGGACGGAATCAGTGATGATAAGCAGTTTGCCATCTCGAGAGGCAAGGACACCTGGAAGAAGCAGGACCAGATGCAGCCAGTTTCCATAGAGACTCCAGTCACATGGAGAACAGTGATCCTCAGTCACAATTTGAGAATTCTCCATTCTTGGTCTCTAATTAATTTCCGTACACAATCAGGAAATGTTGGTCATGTGTGAGTTGGTGCTGTTTGGAACCAACACAGTCCTTTTTTATTTATTTATTAATATACAATTACATGAGCAACATTGTGGTTACTACCTTCCCCCCGTTATCAAGTCCCCACCATCTACCCCATTACAGTCACTGTCTATCAGCATAGTAAGATGCTATAGAATCACTGCTTGTCTTCTCTGTGCTATACTGCCTTTCCCATGCCCGCCCTACATTATGTGTGCTAATCATAATGCCCCTTTTTCCCTTATCCCTCCCTTCCAACCTACCCTCATAGCCCCTTTCCCTTTGGCAACTGTTAGTCCATTCTTGGGTTCTGTGAGTCTGCTGCTGTTTTGTTCCTTCAGTTTTTGCTTTGTTCTTATACTCCACAGATGAGTGAAATCATTTGATACTTGTCTTTCTCTGCCTGGATTATTTCACTGAGCATAATACCCTCTAGCTCCACCCATGTTATTGTAAATGGTAGAAGTTATTTTCTTCTTATGGCTGAATAATATTCCATTGTGTATGTGTACCACATCTTCTTTATCCATTCATCTACTGGTGGGCACTAAGGTTGCTTCCATTTCTTGGCTATTGTAAATAGTGCTGCAATAAACATAGGGGTGTATATGTCTTTTAAAACCTGTGATCCTGTTTTCCTATAGTAAATCCTAGGAGTGGAATTCCTGGGTCAAATGGTATTTCTATTTTTAGTTTTTTGAGGAATCTCCATACTGCTTTCCACAATGGTTGAAATAATTTATATTTCCACCAGCAGTGTAGGAGGGTTCCCCTTTCTCCACATCCTCACCAGCATTTGTTGTTTGTCTTTTGGATGTTGGCCATCCTAACTAGTGTGAGGTGATATCTCATTGTGGTTTTAATTTGCATTTTCCTGATGATTAGTGATGTGGAGCATCTTTTCATGTGCCTGTTAGCCATCTGAATTTCTTATTTGAAGAAGTGTCTGTTCAGATCCTCTGCCCATTTTTTAATCAGCTTATTTGCTTTTCAGTTGTTGAGGTATGTGAGTTCTTTATATATTTTGGATGTCAACCCTTTATCAGGTATGCCATTTATGAATATATTCTCCCATACTGTAGGATGCCTTTTTGTTCTACTGATGGTGTCCTTCACTGTACAGAAGCTTTTCAGCTTGATATAGTCCCACTTGTTCATTTTTGCTTTTGTTTCCCTTGCCCAAGGAGATGTGTTCATGAAAATGTTGCTCATGTTTACGTTTAAGAGAATTTTGCCTATGTTTCCTTCTAAGAGTTTTATGGTTTCATGACTTAGATTCAGGTCTTTGATCCATTTTGAGTTTACTTTTGTGTATGGAGTTAGACAGTAATCCAGTTTCATTCTCCTACATGTAGCTGTCCAGTTTTGCCAACACCAGTTGTTGAAGAGGCTGTCATTTCCCCATTGTACATGGCTCCTTTATTGTCTGGTAATTGACCATATATGCTTGGGTTTTTATCTGGACTCCCTAGTCTTCCATTGGTCTATGGGTCTGTTCTTGTGCCAGTACCAAATTGTCTTCATTACTGTGGCTTTATAGTAGAGCTTGAAGTTGGGGAGCATAATCCCCCCTGCTTTATTCTTCCTTCTCAGGGTTGCTTTGGCTATTCGGGGTCTTTTGTGCCATATGAATTTTAAAACTATTTGTTCCAGTTCACTGAAGAATGCTGTTGGTATTTTGATAAGGATTGCATTGACTCTGTAGATTGCTTTAGGCAGGATGGCCATTTTGACAATATTAATTCTTCCTACTCAAGAGCATAGGATGAATTTCCATTTATTAGTGTCCTCTTTACTTTCTCTTAAGAGTGTCTTAAAGTTTTTAGGGTCTTGCACTTCCTTGGTTAGGTTTATTCATAGGCTTTTTATTCTTTTTGATACAATTGTGAATGGAATTGTTTTCCTGGTTTCTCTTTCTGCTAGTTCACCGTTAGTGTATAGGAATGCAACAGATTTCTGTGAATTACTTTTGTATCCTGCAACTTTGCTGAATTCAGATATTAGTTCTAGCAGTCTTGGAGTGGATTCTTTAGGGTTTTGTATGTACAATATCATGTCATCTGCAAACAGTGACAGTTTAACTTCTTCCATACCAATCTGGATGCCTTTTATTTCTTTCTACACAGTACTTTTTTAAAAAGTACAGTGTATTGAATGATGGTTCAGATGGTTGGCTTAAATGAGTTGTTCTTAAATGTTTTATTTACTTTCTGAACACAATCCTTATAGCAATGCTGTTAGGTAGTTGTTCTGTTTTATTTATAAGAAAACAGGATCAGAGGAAATAAAGGGCCCCAGGACACATAGTTGGTTAAGTGACAGGGCCTGCATTTAACCCCAAGTTTTCTGGGTAACAGAGCCAGTGCTCTTTGTACCATTTATATGATTTCAGACAAACAAAAAAATCTCATTCATTCCACAGATATCCTTTGAGCACCTCTTATGCCAAGCACTGAGGAAGTTCTAGTAAACATGAGGGAGCTGTATGAATGTAGGCATCAAAGTCTGGCATCCGGGTGTTTTCTAGAAACAGCAGGTTGGGTTCCTGGAACCCAGTGGAAGGAGGTGAGGTCCATATCATGAAGGGCCTGTGATGTCATGCCAAAGTGTTTATCTCAGCAAAGACTGGTAAGCAGGAGACTGAACTGATCCTAGTAGGTTTTAAAAGTGTACTCAAAAAAAAAAAACAAAACACAAAGTAGAGGATGGTTTAAAAGGACACAGCCAAGGTAGGGAGGTGGGGAGGTAGGGACTAGCCACCCCATTTTACTGGTCCAGATGAGAGTGCTGGAGGATCCACACCAGGAGCGTGGCGGTGGAGTAAGCAGGAGCAGATGATTTGACATCTGGGGTAGAGAATCACCTGGCTGGGATGAGGAAAGCTGAATTTGAAGCAAACTATGTTTCATTTAATTCAATCCACTATTTATGGGCTGGAGTCCAGGAAATTCAAGTATGACTAAGATAGTGCATTATGGAGCTTAGATATATGGGGTAGACACACAAACCAAAATTCTTTTAGTGTAGAGAGTGCTATAAATAAAAGCAGGAAATTGCACTGGATTGAGAAGTGGCTGGGAGAAAAAAGAGGTGGAGGCCCTGAAAGTAGATCAGTCTCAGAGTCTGACAGTGAAGGGGTACCTTGAAGCACAGTGCTGAGGGGTCTGTTTTACCATGGGGGAGATTCATACATTTTTTAGGGAATGTGCCAGTAAAGCCAATTTAATGGGAATCACATATATATGTAGTTGGTGGTAAATCAAGAGCCTAGGGTTGGGGCTTAGCCTCCTAATGGGATTAGAGCAACTTTGAGACTAGCCAGTAGACACTAAGAATCCAGGAATAGTAGGCGGAGTTTAGGGAAGTGGAGGTAATTCTCTCTTTTGTAAGCTGCTGGGTAAGAATAAAGGAAAAGGATGAAGTGAACGGAAGGTGGCAAAGGTGGGGAATGAGAAGAGAGAGCCAACTGACATCCATCTTACCAGATACCTTTGGGTGGTGCAGGAAGGAGGCAGACCGGAAGGCAGATGTGGTGGTGTGCACTCATCACCCAGCTTTCTTTCTGCCACTGGCCTGTGTTAGTCTGACCATTTCCTCTCCAGGGCTGTGAGCCAGGAGATTTACCCAAATCTGCCAGGACACAAAGGAGCAGGGCCAGTGGGAGGAGCGAGCGGGGCAGAGGAGCCACTATGCAATGCCTGACCAAGGCGTGGGAAACCGAGGGGGGTGAAGAAAGCGGGAGAGTTCAGCCAAGGGAACATGGAGGGTGATTATTAAGGTATTTCATGAAATTGAAAAGGATCATAACAGATGGTTTTAGTCATAAAATCAATGGCTTTTAGCCTTAATTATACATTTTAAGTGCCGATGACAAATAATTAGCTTTATCACTGGTTACAGTTTGTTTTCTGATTTCCAGACTCATTTTCTCTCTTAGAAACAATTTGTACTCATTTGCTTATCATTTTAATTGTGTAATTGGGCAACCAGCCAATCCAGTACAAGGTGTACTGATAAACTCAAACCTTTCTCTCCACTCAGAATCCAGCATTTCTAACTCAGTGACTCTCCTCTTTATTTAAATCTGTCTGATTTTCCATCTGAATTATCTATGGTGTTAACACATTCTTTTGAATCTACTTATTTTAGGCATATTTTGCAGCTGTGTAGTAGAGGCCCAGCTGTGAAGGGATTTTGGTGATATTTAGCATAAGACAGAGGGATCTTTAATGAAATTCACCAGGTACAATTTTGGTAAACGCTGGACGTACATACATACATTAGAAATCCCCAGTCCAGGATACCATTTTGCTACACCTGCCCATTTATAAATCCATGCTTTAGAAGTGTGTGGTTTGTGGGGTGGTGCAGACCTACTAAGATACCTCACATGGGAAACTTAGTAAGTTGTTTTTCATATGATTGGATTTCATAGTTTTGTGGCTTATGGGCTGTGACAGAGCACTCTGACACAGTCTTGCTGTAGATAGTTGAGGCTTCTCAGGGGACAAACCAGCCTATTTCACTCTGTACTAAAGAGCCTACTAATTTTAAGTAGATTTAAGTATTTTAGGTACTTAAAAATACCAGCCACAGAGTTATTTTAAAGTGCTCAGAGTAGGAGAAAAAAGCGTTTGGTGAGTTTTAAGTTGAACAGAAGGTGGGAAAGGTGGGGAATGAGAAGAGAGAGCCAACTGACATCCATCTTACCAGACACCTTTGGGCTGTGCAGGAAGGAGGCAGACCGGAAGGCAGATGTGGTGGTGTGCACTCATCACCCAGCTTTCTTTCTGCCACTGGCCTGTGTTAGATCATCTCCCCTCCAGGGCTGTGAGCCAGGAGATTAACCCAAATATGCCAGGATACAAAGGATTCTGAAGGATTACTTATTTTTGCATTAATATGAAAGCAGGTGAATTGTGTTCTATTTCTGAAGGATAGAAACTGCTAGTGGATTTTTAGAAATTAATCCATTAGGATTTAGACTTGTATATAAAATGGATCTTGAAATCTTAATACATGAACCTTTTCAATTAAAGCAGGAAATAGGGAAGGGAACAAACACTTATGAATGCCTTCCTTGTTGCTAGGCCTATTTTAGGCATTCTGCAAGTATTCCTTAAAACCTAACACCCTCTGTAAAGATCCCTATTCTTCAGCCATTTTACACTGAAGACACTAAGACTCAGAGATTTAATAACTAGCCTGTGTAAGTATGTATAAGTTATATATACAGTTCACATAAGTGATAGAGCCTAGATTCAAAATGCCCTTTATATTCTCTCAGTTAGTCAGGGGCACTCACCTCATATACACAGATGTACAAGTCGTTGGTGAAAATTTAACACTACCTCTCACAATCCTTTTCTTTTCATTAGCTCTTTGTCTTTGAGGTATATTAATTGCAGCCTATTAATATAGAGAAAAATAGAGGGCAGAGATGGATGAAAGGAAAAGGTGGAAAAAGCTATAATACCTTTGTTGAGCCTAGTGATCTTCTTAATGATACTGGTTTTGAACTATACTACAAAGCTATGGTAATCGAAACAGTATGGTACCAGCACAATGAACAGATACATAGACCAATGGAATACATAGACCAGAGTAAGAGCCCAGAAACACCCATGCCTATGTGGCCAATTAATATATGACAGAGGAGGCAAAAATGTACAGTGGAGAAAAGACAGTCTCTACAATAAATGGTGTTGGGAAAACTGGACTGTGACATGCAAAAGAATGAAACTGGATCACTGTCTAACACCATACAAAAAAACAATGCCTCAAAGTGGATGAAAGACCTAAATATAAGACATGAAATCATAAAACTCTCAGAAGAAACAGACAGTGAACTCTTTAGCATCATCATTAATAACTTTTTTCTGGATACATCTTCCCAGGCAAGGGAAACAAAAGCAAAAATAAACAAGTGGGACTACATCAAACTAAAAAGCTGCTGTATAACAAAGGACACCATCAATAAAATATAAAGACAACCTACTAACCTACTATATGGGAGAATATATTTGCAAATGATGTATCTGATAAGGGGTTAATATCTAAAATATATAAAACACTCATACAATTCAACACACCCCCCCAAAAAAAACATCCAATTTAAAAATGGGCAAAGGACCTGAATAGACATTTTTCCAAAGAAGACATACAGATGGCCAATAGACACATGAAAACAATGCTCCACATTGCTAATCATCAGGGAAATGCAAATCAAAACCACAATGAGATACACCTCACACCAGCCAGAATGGCCACTATCCAAAAGATAAGAAATGTAACAAGTGCTGGTTAGGATGCAGAGAAAAGGGAACGCTTGGGCACTACTGGTGGGATTGCAAGTTGGTACAGCCACTATGGAAAGCAGTATGGAATTTCTCAAAAAACTAAAAACATAAATACCAGATTACCAAGCAATTTTACTTCTGGGAATTTACCCAAGAAAACAAAACCACTAATCCAAAAAGATACATGTACTCAAATGTTTACCCTAGCATCATTTACAGTAACCCAAATATGGAAATGACCTAAATGTCCATTTATAGATGAATGTATAAAGAAGACGTGGTATGTATATATAATGGAGCATTACCCATAAAAGAATGAAGTCTTGCCATTTGCAGGAACATAGATGGACCTAAAGGATACTATGCTAAGTGAAATAAGTCTGAGAAAGACAAAGGCATATGATTTCACTTATATGTGGATTCTAAAACACAAAACAAAGGAACAAAACTAAATAGACTCATAAACACAGACAGACCAGTGGCTGCCATAGGGGAGGGGTGGGAGTGAAAGGGGGAAAGTTAAATGAAAACGTTTGATGTCTGGATCCGGGCAATGGTTACATGAGTATATATACATGTCAAAATTAAGCTGCGCACTAAGATTTGTGCATTTTATTGTGTGTACCTCTATTTAAAAAAAAGCCACATCATCTTTGTTGAGTTTAATCATCTTTAAGAGAATTAAAACACCCACGTTAAGAAGAAAACAAACCCTTGGATTTATGTTTAGGAGCTGGGTTGTTAACTTTTGGGAGAAAATGTAGTGGTGCTGAATTAAACTCAAATTAAAGAAGAGATGATGCTTTATTAGTGACCAGTAAACACTTTTTGTTTTATTTCAGTTACGATACCAGAAGTGCTTGGTAGCCAGGCCGCCTTCACAGAAAGTTCGACCACCTCCTCCGCCAGACTCGGTGACCAGAAGAGTCACAACCAATGTGAAACGAGGGGTCTTATCCCTCATTGACACTTTGAAACAGAAACGCCCTGTCACAGAAACGCCGTAGCTGGGTTTATTGAAGGAGTCTGTGACATCCACCTGCAGACTGAATAACTCCACTAAAGATGAACTGATACCAGGCCTTCCATTCAGTCGCTGATGCTTTGTCTTCTGAGAATTTATCTGTAACCCAACAATGTTAGACAAGCATGTTCTCTGTCTTGCCACCATCACGTGATATGAAAAGAAGCATGACTACTTTTTTTTGCTGTCAGTAAGTTACATCACAAGCAGTGGAAGGTCCTTTTCTTACTGTAAATACCATGATGTCACATTTCACTTCACATCCACGAAAAAGAATGTGGCCACCCTCTCCTAGTGAACCAAGCTGAGTCCTTGGAGTGAATGATGCCTGAGTTTTAATTTCACTGTCATCATGACTGGATCTGTCACAGCAACTTTAACTCCTCCAGCGCTTTGCCCTGTTTTCAACATTGGAGTAGCCACTGCATACAAGATAGCACTGAATTGCTATAAATACTTGATGACCAATTGTTTTTGCTTTTCATAACATGGAACCTTTTGGTTGACAAAAATTGGCTGTTGGCATCAGTACAGAAACCCACTGGCAGCTTTCCTTGACAAGCTCTCTGACACATGGACACCATTTCATGTCTAGAGCTGTTTGTGGGACATTGGGAAAAAAACGCAACTTCAGAATTGAAAAACAAACTAAATTTGAGAAATTAAAATCAAACAAAAAATGGCCTTTCTTTCCAGATGGTTTTCAAACTGATTATTTAAAAAGATTAACAAAACCGTAATGCATTTTGGGTGGGACATATTTCAAACTTCTGCCTTATACCTTACAATGCAGCTAGAAAATTACAGTTCACAATGGCCATTCTTTATGTAAATGACATTAAAATGAAATATTCCTCTCTTGCCTTTTATCCTTAGTTTGATAATTAGCCAATATGCAATTTGGAATTGAGGAAATGTCATTTATACTTTAGATCTCCACCACCACGTTAGTTTGTTAGTCCACCTCTAAGTAAATGTTCTGCCAGGATTCTGCTCTAGCTCAATCTTACCCCAATACTTTTTGCCCAGAAAGCTGTCTGTCCACATATATTGTCCATGGCAACAAATTACATTAAATTGAACCTTTCTGAATTCATGTATTTACTATTAGAAATTGTTGGACTCTACAAGATATATTTTTAAATTTATATTTTTTCCATTTTATTTTCAAGATTTAAAAATTTCCTATCAGAGCAAAATATACGTAAGAGCAATAGACATTTATTTAACAAGTTTCCCCAAAATACACTTTTCTGCTTCTCTATAGAAAAGAGTCTTAGCTATAAAGACACACAGATTTAGACTTGTTGACATTTTTAAAGGAAGTTGCTAAGGGGATCAATCTAAATATTAGTCTTGTTTACTTTTTAATGTCAAATTAACATTTCACAACACCCAGTTACAAAAGCAACACTTCACTTATCCACTGCTATATACTTGTCAAAATGGTTTCTACATTCTTACCACATTTGAGCCTTATAAAATAAAGAAGGTACTAAACACTTTAGAGAAATAAAACCATGAAGTACCACGAGGTTCAGTCACCTAGAGAGAACCAGAACTAGGATCCATGCTTCCCAGCTCTGTTATAAGTTATGCTTATAAATTATACATGATACTGCTTTTAACTGCCACATCAGTTAGGAAGGTTCTTTACAGAATTACTCTGGGCATATCCAGTTATTGTCAGGAAATCCTAGAATTCCCTGTATTAGTAGGGAAATAGTCCAAATGACTCACACAGTGGGTATTAATTATAAAGCCGTCACCGTCTCAGTCTAGTACTGTTTTCCTGCAGTGTGCCTCAAATGTGTTGTAGAGGACAGGATGCTACATGCAGTAGAGCCTGTTCAGCTTACAAGGTTTCCCAGAGATGATGTTCCTTGTGGTAGAGATATTCTAACTCATGGTACTTGGCCACCAGAAAGCATGATGGAATGGGTAAGTGGCCTTTTGCCTCTGTTCCCTCACAGAATTCTGGATTTGCTAGCACTGTAGCGTGATGACAAAAAGATGCCATTCTAGAAATGTATTACACTTCTTACCAGCCTATGTACTGTTCTCTCTGAAGTAACCAAGGCAATCATTAGAAATTACAGCACTAAGAAAATCCTTACTATGCCCTTTGAAAAGTGCTTCAAACCTCAATCATCATATTTTATCTTGATCTCCACAGTGAAACATTTTAGTGTAATAAACTTCAAAATTCTGGACCAGTAATCCACTTTTATATTAGAAATCTCTACCAGAACCCCCTGTTCAATTTTTAAGGCATACATTTCTCTGTTTTCAGGAGCAAGAATACTGAGCTAGCTTTAATAGCAAACTGATTTATATATGCAATTATAGGATGCATTAAGATGAATGATAGCCTTTACATATTAAAAATTTTACTGCAGATACTTTGTTTTGAAGATAGCTCTGCATACTAAATGCAATTAATTTTGTAAAATTAATTATGTTAAACAGTATGTTCAGACACTTTCTGCCATGGCCAAAAAGTATGTATGAAAGTATGTGTGTGTTTTTCTGTGGAAGGATGCCAATGTTTTACCTGATATTGTAGTGATACTTGTTATCTATGCATTCTTTATATCTGTGATTCGGTAATCAGGCAGCCATGTTCACTATGCCTTGTATGTCTTATCATTTTTTATTAACCTGTTAAATACAGCTTCAAATATTTTTATTTTATTTATTCTATTTTTACTGAAATATACTGCATTATTGTGTTAATGTATTATTATCTTTACTGGATATTATCTCATAATGTATCCAGGTCTAAGTAATCTCAGTGAACTATCCATTGCCTAAAAGGTGTTTTTGTAATGATTTGTAGTTACATTTTTATTGGAATATGTAGAAAAAAAGCAAAATGCTTAAAGTTCCTTTTATTTTTTAAAAGCAGCTAGATGCAGACCTGCCACCTCAATATATGTGCACCTTGGCAGCATCAAGGGGAACAACCAACATGCCTGAGGCTAAAAACTTTCCTTTGCAAACTTAAAGCACTGCTTGGTGCTTCACATTTTTATATCCTTCACAACACGTGTAATCTCATCTAAAAGATACACATGTCCACATGCGCTTTGTTTCCACCTGGATATAAGATCAACCATAGCTAGTAGGACCATTGGTTTTCATTTGTGTCTGTCTTAATGCATGAAGGGACATTAGACCATTCCCATTAAAATAAGTTCTTGGTGATAAACTGTTGGCAGTGCTACTTTTTTTAAAAACCCACCTTATGATTTTATGATGAACATTTATAAGCCAATTCCATACAAGCTCATTTGCTAGAAACCCTTAATCTTTCCTCCTTTTCTTGTATGACACATTTATTTCATAAGTACTGCAACACAAATGCAAGATTTCATGAGCTACATGAAAAACATTTCCCAGACTGATGTTAGCATAATTTAACTAGTAAAACCATGAGCTCTCTAGTTTGCCAGGCTTACTTAACCTAATACAGCTAACATTTGTGTTACACAGCCAGTCATATGAAGTTTAATTAATTGCAGCTTCAGAGAAAAGAAATTACACTTGATCAGTGAGGGCACTCCCTGCCATCCAAAGCAGCTCATTTATCCCAAAAGAACATTTGGTTTTGCTTTTTGCCCCTTCTACTGTTGACCGCTTTGACACATTTAAATGTAATTTGTAAGAATAAATTTAGCAGCGTAAGATGTTTGGCTCATTTATCTGACATCTCAGTCATATATATCCAGGAATAGAAATAACAGTTTAGTATCTTCACACCAGTCATTTTATTTTCAGATTATTCTTACCTCAAATTAAAAATCATTTTAACAGTATAAGATACTGCTTTGATTAATTATTGCACATTTCCACCTGGTAAAAACTAGAAATAACTTCAGATTTTAAATAATCCCACTGTCATAAATTTATCAGGAAGGAAGGCTGGCATTGTGAACACAGTAGCCTAGTTAGTCACCAACTCAAGGCTGTGTAAGCAGTCTATTAGGATCTTTCCTTTAAGTATTTTTCCATCAAAGAATGAAGAATAGAAGTGCAGGCACTAAATCCTAAATCAAACATGACTAGAGAAACAAGCCAGTTAAATCTGGGTTAATTTACCTGTTAGACGTATAGAAGAAGATATATAGAATTTAAGGTATGTACCTATTTTCTGTTCGTGCATTTCTCCTAGTCCTTTATCTCTACTCTCAAAGGCAGTTACTCTCAAGGGACATTTCAGTTTGGTTTCAGGTATTATATAGTGGTAAATTCAGATAATCTGTATTTGCTACTGGAGGATCTATAACACCAGTAAATTCATTACTTTGGACTTCTGCAGCATTTTTTCTCTTAGAGGCTCTAGAAAAAAATGTCCATGTAATCAATAGTCTTCACTAGAATGCTCACATATTGTTTTTGGCCCAAGTATTTTCACTTCATACTCTACCAAAATATTTAAATAGTATTAATCATGTCCTTAGAAGATTCTCAAAGAAAACTGCAGGCTTAATGAGTCATTTAATTCAGAATCTCCGTAAATTTCCAAAGAGAAAAATAATTTAGTGCCAAGATGCATATAAATGAGATACTGAAAATAAGTGGCTAAAGTTTTGACATGATATCAATCACACATTGCTTTAGAAATCAGAAAAATATCCTGTATTCTTTTATGACAATGAGTTGTCTTTTTAAAATAAAAATCTCAGACCTGCTATTTTTGGACAATGAAATACTTTTCAGTTTGGAACAGGTAGAAAGCAGGGAAGGGATAAAAGATTCCCAGGACAAAATACCAGCTCTTCACTGAACAAAAGTTCAATTCAGCTGCACTGGCCTCGTAGAGACGTGGAATACTCCGAGCCAACTTACAGAGTGAGAGCAGGAGGAAACACTATAATTTTTAGAGCAGAGAGAGAATGGTTTTTGATTTTTTTAATTAATAAAATAAGCTGAGCATTTATAACATTCCTGTACTTTTTAAGAATTAACTTTTTAATAATTAACATGATAATTCTTTAGGAATTTAAAATATAATAAGCCTGGTTCAAGTATAAAAAGTCTTGTTTCCTTTCTTCACTGGCACATTTTACTGATAAATGTAAAGCTTCAGCTAAAATAAAAATTACCACTAAAATAAATTTACTATTTTTTTAGTCCTCGGTTCAAGTGAGAAAATAAGAGAATCCAAGAGCTGAAATGGACCTAAATAAGTCATCTTAAAGAAGATAATATCCTGCTTAAGTCATGCCACCTGAATTGAACATTTAGGCATTTACATAATACTGTTCAATAAAACTGGATTCTGAAAATAAAACTTTAAATTCAAACTCTATGAATGTATGAACATTTTAAACCAAAGGATTTGTAGTTGTAACCATTTGATTTAATGTCAAACAAGTTCTGTTGCCATGATGAAAAAGTCAATAGACCCAGAAATGATATTCATACCAATTCTTGGTATGCAAGTCATAATACATTCAAAATGAATTGACTTTTAATATAATTAACATAGTGCTACAATATATTTTGATTTTACATCAGAAATGATTTCCCAAGTTTGATTACTGTGTGCCATTTGGAATGACTTGTAGATTGTACTACTTCACCTGATCTTTGAATGGAGTCAGAAATGTGTATGGGTTTCTTCAGAAATAGGTGTCGCTTGTATTCAACAGTTTTGCCTCTTCCTCAGAATTATTACTATTTAGATGGAAATTTGCCTACAGTCAGTATTTGGCATAAATGGCCAGAAGGAAGAGCTAATTATCTTCCATCTGCTCAGGATCCTAGCAGCTCTTCCGGTGAGAAACACTTCACACTCAGTAAAGGGACATCTGAGCTGCCCACACCTGGGACTTTGGAGCTTCCTGTTTTTCCTACTCATACGCAACTTCAATCACATTACAAAAACTCCTATCATCCCCTACTTCAAGCATATTTTGATATTTAAAGGAAAAAAGTCAACCTTGATAGTGATTGAAATGCTAAACTACAAATGACTAGGTACTGAAGAGCTATCTAAAGGGGGAATGAGAGGGCCAGCATCTTTTCCATATCTGCTTTCTAATAAACTGCCTCACAAATTAAGTTTGAAAACAAGTCTGTTACAAGGTAGATAGTGTTCCTCTTCAGGAAAAACTTGCATCTTTCTTTTAAAACAGGTCTTCTGAGTGCAGACTGAAAGTTAAGAAGAGTGAGACAAGCTCTGGGCTACACGGGACATTCTAGAGCAGAGCAGCACTGAGCTACGGAAGTATTGAAATTCTGCTTTGCTTGGTCACCAACATTATTGTTTCTCACTTGCCTTAATTCTCTTGAAGGTAACATCACATTTAGAAGATACAAAGTGACTAAAAGGGGATGAGTATCTTGTGTAGGGTTATCTAACCTTAAGAGAAATAACAGACTTTGAAAAAAACTGCTGTGACCTCTATAAAAAAACACTCATGGTCGAGGGTGCCTGGGTAGGGAGAAAGGTAAGTTTTCTTTAGGCTTTTCCCCTCTTCTGGATATTGTTGGTGTGGGGAGGTAGCTGGGCGCAGTGGTCTTGGCTCCAACCCAACGGCAGTAAAACTGTTGGGGTGGTATCTGAGGTCTGATCCCTTGGGGACTTGAAAATGGCAGCATGACTGGAGGCAGCACAATCTGTACGGGTTTCAGTGCAATCATTCTGTCTTCAAGGCGAGGCCTTAGGAAGTTTCTTGGCCGTTCATAGGGCCTAGAGAAAGATGTGGCCTTCTTAACTGTAGGTGCCAAAGGAGTGGTGGTGGGCTTGCTGGGTTTTCTGACCTGTGAGGAAGAACCTACTTGAGTTGTATTTTTCTGCGCGAGAGATGTTTCCATTGTTAATGCCTCTGACTGATTAGCATTTGCATTGGCTTCTCGATTCAGGAACTCAGCAATTTTCATTGGGATGCCATTACTATCAGGAGGGGAAGATTTTGTCAATGATAGTTTTGATTTTTTCTTCTTCTTCTCTCGTTTTGAAGATTTCCCCAGCTCAATCCCATCCAGCAGACCCTTTGCTGCAGCACGGGCCAGAACATCTTTCACACACACGGCTTCAGATGGGTCCCGCTGCAATTAGAGAAGCTACCTATTATTAAATGTGGGAGTTAACCAACACTGTGTATATTACAAATATTTATCAGTGTCTTCAATAAAAATGAAAAAGTATCTCTATTATAATAAATTATTTTTAAGCCGTATTCCCTAATATATCCCATAAGCCTCAGCAAATTACTTTTTTTATACTTAAATTTCCCCAGTTGTGAGCCTGTAGGAAAAAACCTGCAAAGCGGATTTCTTACATGTGAGCCAAAATGAAGGAGATGTTGACAAAGTGCTTGGAGAGGCGGGGGTGGGGAGCAACAAGGGAGGGACACTCAGGAAAAATATTAAAAGTGGGCTTTTTCTTTTTGCCACAGAATAATAATTCTTTTTTCCTGCCCTTCAGCTACTTATGAGCTAAGCACACAGTCACAAAATATTCACAAAGTTCCTAGGTTCCTTTATGTGGTTTTGCTTGTTTCTTAATTCCAAAGCATGGCAGGGATTGGGATTTTTTTTTCCTTACCTCTCTTGTTGGATTGGGATTTTTTTTTCCTTACCTCTCTTGTTAGAACAGAAAGAAAACAACCATTGGTCATTTCAGATGGTTCCATTCTGAAAAATTTATCAGTAGACAATTGTATTTCCCTTAAGGAACACAGTGGAAGGACAGGAGGACTGAGCCTGCGATGGATATAAGCAAACCATTAATACTTAGATTAGTTTATTTGCCAGTTGAGGGGGACAGTAACAAATTTTCTTCTATTATGTTTTACCAATTTTTTAAGCAAAAATTACAAATAGGAATAAAATGCTGAAGCAGTATACTATTGTAAATTAAAAGCTGTATTTCATGTTAGCTCATAATATATTAATACTTCCCAAGTTTTCCATCTTTTAGACAACTATGCCAGGAATACCAACCTTCAACACATTAAACTCTTCTTCAAGTCACTAATATGTTAACAAAAGACTTCTATTATCAACATAGGTAAATACAAAGGTGTATTTGTACAAAGGTGTACAGTAATCACAAAGGTATAATCCAAAAATTCCTTTATTTCCATATGTCAAAATGCAAGAAGTATGTCTTCCTTCTTGGTTACTTTTTGCACAATTACAGCATAAAAATATGGCCTATCATTTTAACTACATTATTCTTTCCAACCACTTTTTGAGTATTAATAAATTATGTAGTGTTCCAGAAAGCACTTAACAAAGGAAAGACTTTGTGTCAGAAATTTAAAAATCTCTAACTATATGAAAGTATAAAAAACACATGTTTAAAATAAAATTTTGACTTCAACTTCTCATTCAATAAGTGGTTCATTCATAAGTAATTTTTATATTCCCATGCTTTTACAATTAAAATATATTTAATCAAAGCAATAAACACTTGCCCACATAAATTAAAATATCAGGAACTCAGTAATTTTGTATATTCCAAAATTTAAAACTAAATTTATATTCACATATTTGCCTACTATGTGCAAAGTCCATAAATAAAAATATTAACTCTCTTAAATAGTTTTTATAATTTAATGGGAGAAACTAATTGGTTTACAATAATACAAAGGAGACCAAATAAGAATGCTGAGCCAAGTAGAGACAAAATTATGTAGGAGTATAGAATAAGGTGCAGTTAAGTCTGGCCATTGGAGACAGCAAATCAGAAGAGTTTACAGAGGAAGTAGCATCGGTGCTAAGTCTTGAAGAATAAGTAGGCTTCCAACAAGGTAAAGATGGTGATTTGAGGGAGAAAGAAGAACATGAACAAAAGCACCAATGTCATGAAAATGCACACTCAGGGTACAGCAAGTATCTCCACGTGGCTGGGGCATAAGGTGAGGAAGGGGATGCAGAGGTCATTTAGGATGCAGGCAGACACACATGACCTCAAATGACCTGCTGAAGAATCCGGCAAATGATGGTGCTAAATGTTTATGCTGAACTAAGCTGAAATATAACATCTGTATAGGCTCTAAAGGCAAGAGAGGCAGTCACTCCTCTCACCAGCCTTGTAATCAACGAACTGAATCTCTGAGGCCTATTCATATATGTTCTCTACACAAATAGAAGTCATCAAAAAAAATTATTCACATATATGAGACAAAGAATACACTCTGACAATAACTGTTTCTTACCAGTTTGGAACATATTTAGTTTCAGATTATAAATACGAAGGTTGGAATTTTTAATTTTTAATGTCAGTTTTAATTCACTGATATATTCCTAGCACCTAGAAGAGTGCCTAGTACATAGTCAGTAGTCAATATTTATTTAATAGATTATGATATATTTTAGCTACTGCTATGCTATACTTTTTGATGGTAATAATAATCCCTAATTAGTATTGGTCAAGTTACCTTATAGAAAGAAATTGCCCCTATGTAACAAAATACTTTCCAAATCCCAGCTTACAGCCTATTTATTTGAATAATAACATAAGTTCATACCCAGAGTCTCACTCATAGTTGACATAGATGATGATATTTGGGATTTTTTTGAGTTGGTGATATTTAGATGAGATTTTGGGTTTGGAACTGACCCTAGAATGGATGGAGACTTGAGGGAGACATTGAAATGAGGTGAATGTACTTTGCACATGAGATAGACACAATTTGGGGGGCAGAGACTGTTGTGAAATCAAGTGTTCCCCCAAAATTCAGGTCTACCCATTACCCCAGAATATGACCTTATTTAGAGATAGGGTCTTTATAGATATAATTAATGAAGAAGAGGTAACACTGGAGCAGGATAGACCCAAATTCAATATTGGTGTTCCTATAAGAAGAGAGGATACACAGAGACACACAGGGGAAGCAGGCCATGCGACGACAGAGGCAGAGACTAGGGTCAGGCAGCCATAAGCTAAGGACTGCTGGCAAATGCCAGAAACTAGGACAGAGGCACAGAACAGATTTTTCCTCAAGGGCTCCAAAAGGAACCAGCCCTGCCAAAACCTTGATTTGGGACTTCTGGTCTCCAGAACTGTGAGAGAATAAATGACCTTGAGCTACGGGTATTAACTGGATGGACTAGACCTAATTATATGAGCCCTTTAAATCTGGGTCTACAAGCCAGAGACAAAAGAAATGGGAGATTTGAAGCACCAGGGAGTATGATGCACAATTGCTGGCTTGAAGCTGGAGAGGCAACACAGAAAGGAATGCGTGTGACCTCTAGAAACTGAGAGCAGTCTTACACTGACAGCAGCCAAAGAATGAGGACTTCAGTCCCACAGGCACAAGAATGAGCTTGGAAGCAAACTTTCCCCCAGACTGTCCCAGCAAAGAAGTCGTCAAGCTAACATCCTGAACAGAGAATCTAACCTCACCATGCCGGACATTTGACCTTCAGAACTATGAGCTAACTAACAGGTGTTGTCTTTAGCTACTGCATTTGTGGTGATTTCTTAAGCAGAAATGTAAAACTAATACACAGTGGCTCTCATTAAATGAAGAGAAATGCCAGACTGCTGTGGCAGATGTCAGAAGAAAGAATTAGCCTCAGAGGAGTGAGCTTGCTGCAGTGGACATACTATTTTTTTTTTATTAAGGTATTATTGATATACACTCTTCTGAAGGTTTCACATGAAAAAACAATGTGGTTACTACATTTACCCATATTATCAAGTCCCCACCCATACTCCAAGGCAATCATTGTATATCAGTGTAGTAAGATGAGCAGTGGACATGCTATTAAGGCCGAAGAACCCACCAGACTGTGTTAGAGGAGGGCTTGGGAGATACACCCTTTATCAGAGCAACAGGGCTGATGAGGGGGGCACCAAGAGTACATGGAAGTTCAGTGGCAGCTTTCCTCCACAGGCCAGGCTGATGGTGGGAGAGGCTATTACAGAACTGGGCTCACTGACAGCACTGAGGACAAAAGGATTCTGAAATAGACCCGCTGGGCAAAGTAGCCGTCAGAAGCTAGGTGTATGTGATTACTGATTACCACAATAAGCACTAAGTCTGGAATAAGAATCCAGTTCTTCTCATGCACTGCTCACCTTTCCTACCCTCCACCTTTACTAGGTAACAGAAAATCAAAACATAGAACACCACCTATCAGTACCTAGGACTCAAGTTCAAAAGCTGTTTACCATGTTAAAACAGCATTAATTCACCATGTTAAAATGTGTAAAAACTTCTTCAAAGTTACAAACTTTTGTGCATCAAAGAGCTATCAAAATGACAGCCCACAGAAAGGGAGACAATATTTGCAATTTATTTATGTAATAAGTGTCTGGTACACAGAACATATGAAGGACTTCTACAACTCAATGTTAAATGTCAGATAAGAAAGAACATTGATCATATCATTAAACACTACAAAAGCTTCCAATAAAACTAAGCATCCACTGGCAATTTTTAAAACCTCTTATTGTTGTACTGATATAAGTATAGAGGTACAGAAATTGGAACAGAATTGAGAGTCCAGAAATAAGCCCATACATTTATGATCAACTGATTTTCAATAATGGTGCTAAGACCATCCAATGTGGAAAGAAGAGTCTTCTCAACAGCAGGATATCCTGCTAGGACAACTGGATGTCCACATGCAGAAGAATGAAGCTTTACCCCTAACTCTTATTATATACAAAAATTAAAATGGATGACAGAACTAAATGTAAGAGCTAAGACTACAAAACACTTGGAAGAAAACATAGGCATAATTCTTCATGACCTTGGATTAAGCAACAATTTTTTAGATAGTACAAGCAACAAAATAAAAAACAGATGAATTGTACTTCTTCAAAGTTACAACTTTTGTGCATCAAAGAGCTATCAAAATGATAGCCCACAGAAAGGGAGACAATATTTGCAAATTATTTATGTAATAAGTGTCTGGTACACAGAACATATGAAGGACTTCTACAACTCAATAATATATAATTCAGTTAAAAATGGGAAAAGAATATGAATAGGCATTTGTCCGAGGCAGATAAACAAATGGCTAATAAGCATGTGAAAAGATACTCAGCATCATGAGTCACTAGGGAAATACAAATCAAAATCACAATATGATACCACCTCACACCCACTAGGCTGGCTAGAACTGAAAAGTCAGCTAATAACTTTTATTAGAGGATGTGGAGAAATTGGAACCCTCCTACACTGGAGGTAAGAATGTAAAATGATGCAACCACCTTGGAAAACAGTCTGGCAGTTCCTCAAGCAATTAAACAAGAGTTATCATATGACTTAGCAATTCTACTCCTCAACATATACCCAAGAGAAATGAAAACTATGTCCACACAGACTGTACACCAATGTTTATAGCAGCATTATTCTTAATATCCAAAAAGTGGAAACAACCCAAATGTCCATCAACTGATGAATGAATAAACAAAAAGTGGTATATCCATGAAAAGGAATATTATTCAGCCTTAAAAAGGAAGTTCTGATACTTTCTACCACGTGGATGAACCTTGAAAACATGCTAAAGGAAAAAAGCCAGACACCAAAGGCCACATATTATATGATTCCATTTAAATGCAATGTCTACAATAGGCAAGTCCACAGAGACAAATCAGATTAGTTGTTGACAGGGTCTAGGGGAACACAGAAATGGGAAGTGACTACATAGTGGGTATGAAGTTCCTTTTTGAGGTAATGAAACGTTGTGGAGTTAGTGATAATGGTTGCACAACTTCTTGAAAATATCAAAAAAGACACTGAATTGTATACTCTAAAATGAATTTTATAGTTTGTGAATTATATTTAATATATGCATTATCTGTAACATAATGTAGGCACACATATTCCTATGGCTGATGTTCAACTGGTACCCACTGGTGTGCCTGTAACAGGGGCAAAAATATCAATACTTCTGGGTGGAGCCCTTTAGTGGTTCCAGCCCTTGGTGCCCCTCCAGACTTTCACATAACAAAAAGGAACAGGGAGGGGGTTACAACCTGGCTCATCAGGGGACCTCCAGGATTCTGCTCCAGCTGTTCATGAGACACTTTGGGATTTGCGGGTGGAGAGACATAAGAAAGAAATTACTAATCTCATTATATACCTTTGGTTTGTTTTATTTGATACACAAAAGTGGGTAAGAGTTTCTTCAATTTAAAAAAATCAATGGGTTTGAGAAGAAAAACATTTAGAATTATAGTGATTAAAGCATTGTCATATTAGTATAGAAAAAGCCAAACATCAATGGACTAGAATGGAATTACAGACTCACACGTAACATATAAGAAAAGGTGGCATTTTAAATCAGTGGGGTGAAGGCACAGGAAGGATTTTGTGGGGGAAGAGGGGAAATAAACGCTTGAACCAGACTTCTTTTCCAAAATAAACAGCAAATAAGTCAGTTAAATATAAAATGAAATTATAAAAATACTAAAGAAAAACTAGTAAGGCATTTATAAACTGAGGATCAATGTAACAAACTGCAGAATAAATAAAAGATTGATACAACTGTCTACACAGAAATTTGAGATTCCTACAAAATGAAGTTTTAATTATGTTTTATTTAAAATAAAAAACAATCTACAAATATTTGTAGTTCATGTGAAAACAGCTAGTAACCCTAATACACAATGATAAGACATAAGAAGAAAAAGATAAATAATACAGTTGAAAAAGTGATAAGGAACATAAACAGGCAGTTTACAAATTAATAATAACCATAACAATGAATACTTATTGAACATTTATTACATGCTGGGCGTTGTTCATGTATTAATACACTCAATCACCACAGAGATCCAATGAGGCTGGTAATACCATAAATCATATCTTACAGCTGCCTTTTCTTCCTCTCCTTTCACAATATGTTTCTCCCACTTAATGAATAAAAGCACCTATGTTATCACAGTACATTGTCCTGGGATGTTAAAATCTCTAGAGTTAAAATCTCTAAATGCATTATTAGGGCATTAAAAACAAAGGGACAACTTAAGAATGTCCCTCTCTTCTCCTATGGCAAAGCAGAGTTTAGGTAAGAAATCTTTAAGAGGGTGTCAGACTCTTAGCAAACTCTGTTCTTGAACTAACTTCTTCCTCCCTCCCCCTCTCCCTCCTTCCCCTCCTCCCTTTCCGTCTTCCTTCATCTATCATCTATCTTAAAAGTAAACCACAGGGCATATTAGTATGTTTATTTGAATTAAAGAATAAAATCGGACTATCCATCTGGTTTTGACAATGAAAACTAGTTTTGTAAAAGAGGAAACAAATTCAGTATTTCTCCATAAATTGAATAAGACAAATTTCCAGATCCAGAGATTCAACAGAAACATACTTAAGCCACATAGTAATATAATATTCCAGAAGTACTATATTTTGAAACTATTCAAACTTATAATGAAAAGTCATAGACGTCAACTTTAAAATATAGAAAAAGGTACACAGTTATTGAGAAAATTTTAGGGGTATTTATGCAAAAATGTTTGAAAATTACTGCTCTAGAACCCCCATAATACTGCCCCGTCAGTAAACAGCAAACGTGCCCACCCTCATTAATGAAGAAATGGAAACTGAATAAAAAATGAGATCTCTTCTTTCCACTCCCTCAGACTGGTAAAGATTTAAAAGTCTGATTAAGACCCAGCATGTGTGAATCTGTGGGGAAATAGGCTTACATGAGTGTATATTTTGGTGGGTAATTTGACAATACCAATTCAACAAAATGTGCACAATAGTTGGTGCCAGAAAACCTGGAGGATTACAAATCAAACTGAAGAATGGTTATATCTAATGGGGTGAAATTTGGAAAATGTATTCTTTTAAGTTATTATTTCTGTAATGTTTGAAATTTTTACAACAGAAGACAAGAAAAAAATGTTGCATAGAACTAAGGTAAGTATGATGGCTAAAGTCCAAGATGAGCTGCCTATTTCTGGAATAGTAAAAGGAAATTCAAACTACAGATGGGTTGATTAGATTAGATGACATGTAATAATTGCTTTCATTCCTACATTCTACTTTTGAAATTAAGAAATGATTCTTAGATGCCATACCATATCATGGACTTCCCTAAGCAATTCATAATTTCTTTTGACAACATCCCCATCAAGTACTTATATACCTCTTGAACATACACTTCCCAATTTTAGCCCAAATCCCAGATTATTCTGTCTTTAAATATTACTTGTGTATTTTCTACCATAATATGGATTAATCATTTGAATGGATAAAGAAGATGTAGTATATATACAGAATGGAATATTATTCAGCCATAAGAAGAAAACAAATCCTACCATTTGCAATATGGATTAATCATTAATAATGGCTTATCTGAAATAAAATACAGATGTTTCTCCATTTTTGCCATATTATATTCTTAGAAATCTTATCTCTGAGACAAATCAAGAGTCATCCATGTTGATGAATTTGGTTACATAATTGCAGTAATTCCCTTTGCTTCTAGATGGTGATTTAGCTAATGCAAGGTTGAGAAGCTCTCAACAACAGGCACTACTAAATAAGGAAGTAAAGTTAAGTAAGAAGGGAAATACAGGGGTGATTAACATGTGTATTTGTGAAATGGCAAAGGGAAAACATCACATTAAAGGAGGGAGCAAGCCATGTGCAAATTAAGCACCTACTGTAAGAATTACATGAAAAGTTCAAAATGAGAAATAAGCAAAAAATAGAAGAGATACATTAAAATGCCTTGTTAATTGTCACGGTCTTGAAGAACTAATTGGTCATATATTCTTAGATCTTATCTTGATGCCCAGAGTTTAGATGAAGAATTACTATCCTTCCTCTCTACTCCTAGTTTACTGAGCACTTTACCTGGAAGCTACTATAGTTATATACGCTCCTTCAACCTCGGTCCTTGCAGGGACCAAAGGCTAAGTGTCTAAGAAATGTATGTTTTCAAATAATAAAATCCAATTTTCCATCTACTTTCTAAAGTTATTTTCTATACTTTTTTATACTGAAGCATAGATGTATCTAAAACTTGGACCCAATTTATCCGGAAACCAATCAAGTTCAAACCAATATGCTTTAACTTTACCCACAGTAACAACAAAAGCAATCTTTTAATGTGCAAGAGAATGCTCATGCCAAGCCATTGGAAAGGCTCTACAGAATCTCTGTTAAAGTTGTAAGAAGTTAGGCTATTTGGTTATATTAAAGTCTAACAAGAAGGAGGTAGAATGTCTTATACTACTTAGAAAATAATATATAATCATTCACATTAAAATACATTTGATTGAGTTCAGAAGAATCCTTTCCTTTCTTACCTAAAAGGTTGCACTTTAGTCCCATCGTCTTGAAACTCCACTGCTTTCTTAACAACAGCTTCATTTTCTTCTGGATAAACTGAGCATGTGCAGTAAACAATGGCTTGAGCTTTAGCAACTAAATTTAAATAATTACATATAATTATGTAATTAATTGTAATGACTACATTAACAGTCCTAAACAAATTTGTTCATTAGTATCTCTTTGATATGATTTCCATAGCAGGTTGCATGCTTCCCTTTTAAAGCATGTATTAGTAATGTAGTCTGTAGTCTGTGGCCAATAAGTAAAGTATATCTAACTGGATTGTATGGAAATTGAAAACTCAATCAATGTGACCAATCTACTCACAAATACAAATACATATTGCAGATTACATGAGCTTGATACTTCCAGCCATTCTTCTAAAAGTCATATTGTATACTAGTTAAAAGGATTCTAGAAACAGACAGACTTAGATGTACATCCCCATTCTGTTACTTACTGCTCTGTGAATCTGGGAAAATTACTTAACTCTCAAATTTTTCATCTGTAAAATGAGGCATTCTACCACCTGCAACTTATTCATTTATTCACACTTATGAAGCATCTGCCATGTGCTAGGCACTGTTCTAGGCATTCAAGATACAGAGACAAAAATCCCTGCCTCTAGGGAGCTTTTCTGTATGTATTATTCACATGATAAGATAAATAAATAAGATAATTATATAATATTGTTAGGAGGTGATAAATGCTATAGAGAAAAAGCAGGGATGGAGGATAGTTTCAGGAGATGATACTGTAATTTTAAATAAAGAAGATACCAGATTTATTACTAACTTCCTAATCTTCCAGCCATCTTTTTCATAGATCATATACATGCACCGTGTTCAAATTAATATTTATTATTAGTGTCTACTAAAAGGGAGGACTCCTCTGTGCTTTCCATTTTGTCTTCTTTCTAACTCATGTGTGCTATGTCTTTATGATTTGAATTATCTGTCTTGCATACTTATCTTTGAGCCTTTGGAGGTCAGGGTTTATTCACACTCATATCTCTAACATCCAGCCTCATGCCTGAACAACAGCAGGCACTTGATAAACAGGCAACTGAATTAATAAAAACACATAATTTCTCAGAGACTTCTGGATTTCTATATCCATGCTCCTCAAAATCTAAATGGCTCTCAAATCTAAATGGACTGACTAGCAATAATATAAATACTTCAAGAAATCTGAGCTTTTTCTGTAATTGCATCTCCCTATTCTCCATTTAGCACTAGAGAAAAGAGTGTGATTAAAATGTGGATGCTAGAAGAGTTAATATGAGCAGGCACAATGACAACAGCAAAAACACATCAAGTAAGAAGCCAAAGAAAAGAAATAGAGAAGATGAAACTGTACAATAATGGATGTATATAATTATTGCACTTCAGCATTAAGAAACTGTTAATAATGCTTTCTAACCTATGTTACAAATGATTTAAAGCATCTGTTGTTAAAAGACTTGGATTAAATTGGTAAAAATAAGTATTCTGATATTTGATGGTACTAAGACTGTTCTGGAAAATTCACTTGTGGTTCACACCTCATTGCCTGATTGTGATAGATAAGGAAAGTATTCATGTTTCTAAGGTTTACAACATATTTTAAGATTTCCCTAATAACAAACTTACATGTCATTGCATGGGTTAGCTGTTCATATTGCTGTTGAGCAAGATCATGAAGTTTGTCTTCTGATGTGCGTCCTTGAGAAAAATCTTTAAGTAAATCTGTATCTACAAGCAAATAAGTACTTTTAAATAAACCACTATTAGATGTTTTTCATATATTGCTATTATCACAGTATTTAATTTTGCAATCATTTTCTTTATTGTTTTCACAGAAAACATTAAAATTAAACAGTATTATAAAAATCTTGACTTAAAATTTAAAAACTGAAGGTAATTTTATTTAGTTTTTGTATCATTTTTCTTTTTTTCCAGGTTCTTTTGAGACAGTCATTGAACAAGCCAAATAAGTCATGCAGGTATAGAAGAGAGAATGCAGTCTGGAGACTAATAGAGGAAAAGAAAAGATACATTTATTTCCAAGGTAGAAACCAATGGGCTATGGTCAGATCTGAGTAGGAAAGTCAACAAAGGATACAATTTAAAACACTAGCTTAATTTACAAAAGAAATTTTGGATAAAAAGAATTAAGAGAAGTAAATGTATGTCTTCATAGATCAAGAATCCACAGATTGAGAAACTCAGAGTAATTTTTAAGGTAAAAGCCTTATTTTAATGTATTTCTTGATGGTATTAAAAAGATACATTGAATGCTATTTTGTTTTATTTAACAACCCCTTGAAAGCATTATTACCCTTTTAACATTGAGAAAACTAGTTAAACGTACGTTAAATCACTTATCTAAGGTCACATAACTACTAGGTGTAGAGCCAGGATTCTAGCTCAGAAATCTAATTAGAGTTCAACCTTCTAACCTCTATATCATTGTGCCTCTCAGTAACTCCCTAAGGTATAAGAGCCAATAATTTATATAGCCAATATATATTTGGCTGTTCACATTCTAGCAATATCATTAAGATTAATGAAACTCAATGTCCTCCCAATTTAGTTTTACACTTCACATTTTTCTAACTCTAATCACCACTTTTTAAAGGACTGTCTACACATTTTTATACACTATATCAATTCACCTCTTTTACCCCATTAAAGAATAATCTCCAATTGTTAACAAAGACCAACTTCACATATTCCTCAATGGTTCTAACATTTTTCAATGTTAAAATGTTTTTCAAACTAATTCATGATTTCTCTTTCCACCTAGTATCTAAGTCTTTTGGATTCGTTCCCACTAAGTTTAGGGTCAACATCTCTCAGTCACTAGCTCAGCCGCTCCTCCTGTGCTCTGTTACCTCCTGAGAGTCGTTCCTTCAAAACCCTCCGTTCATCCAGGTTTGCCAGATGCGACTTCTCAGCTTACCCTGTTGCCTTTTCACCAAGGCTTTCAGAGTGTTACTTAAACTAGGAAATTTTTTACTTCCTCCCTTTTCATCATTTTGTAGCTCCCTGTGGGCTTTTCTCTCAGCCTCTAATTTTTTACTTGTGGTTTAATTTTTTCTGCTTTCCCACTTCAAGATGGCCCAGAATACAGCCAGAGTCTCACTATTCTAAGCTCTAATCCTCTTGACTATTGCTTATTATATCTGCAGCTACTTCTACCCTCTTCTTTCAGTGTCTACTAATTTTTATTTCATTATTTCCCAATGTTATTAAGTATTAATTTCCTTAGCCTACATTCTCCTGTCCGAGCTGGTTATTCTTCTGTTTATCACTGAAAAGAAATTTTCTATAGCAAGTCACAGTTCTACATGGTAGAGTATAAACCCAGTTAAAGACTGTATGTATCGTGGAATATGCTAACTAATCTGAATTTGAATCCCATGACCTTAGCAACTTGCTAAAATTCTGTCTTGTTTTTTCCCCTCTATAAAATGATATAATAAAATAACACTATCCTCAAAAAAGTTATTTTGAATATTAAGTGATAGTTAGTATACCTTACCTAGAATATTGACTGGGACATAGTTGAGCTCAATAAATATTAGTTTCTCTCCCTCCATTTCATCTATCCTTGCTAGAAACGGAAAACAGTTACTCACTATGTTATGAATGTTAACGGAATGTCTTCTTTGCCCAATATTCTAGTTCACCTTATCTATGCCTTTCAATATAAACAAGAGATAAAGTAAGAATCTGTTTCAGTTCATGTCAGGCAGTATATTGTGATTAAGAGAGTGATTTAAAGTGCCAACGTCAGAGTCAGGGTGGTTGTATTTGAATCTGGGCTCTGACATTTTACTAGTCAGATGTCTGTGGGAGGCTTTAACCTCTCTGCCTCAGATTCCGTATTTGTAAAATGGAGATAATAAGAACATAGTCATTCCCACTAATCTGAGGTTTTCCTTTCAGCAGTTTCAGTTACCAGAGATCAACCTCGATCCCAGAAGCAGATGATCCTCCTAAATTGTCAGAAGGTCAATAGTAGCCAAGCTCTACATCACAACGCCTGCGTCATTCCCTCACTTCATCTCAGCAGGTAAGTGTTTAATATCTCACATCACCACAAGGAAAAGGGTGAGTAACAGTAAGATATTTTGAGAGACAGGGAGAGAGAAAGAAAGGTCATTTTGAGAGAAAGGGAGACCAAGTTCACTTAACTTTTATTACAGTATATTATAATTGTTCTATTTTTAGTCATTGTTCATCTCTTAACTGTGCCTTTATAAATTAAACTTTATCATAGGTATGTATGGGTAGGAAAAAACAGTGTAAAGGGGGTTCGGTACTATCCATGGTTTCAGGCATCCACTGGAGGTCTTGGAATGTATCCCCAGCACATAAGGGGGGGAGACTCCTGTAATTCCTTCATTGAGTTCATGTGAGGATTTGATGAAATAATCCAAGCAAAGTGCTTAGCCTTATATATATAAGTTATCAATAAATATTAAATTTTTTAAAATTTACTCAAGAAGCAAATAAAATATCCCTAGAGTTAATATTTTAATCTGAGTTATTCATATTATGAAATATTCATACTGGAGGTTAAAGAAGTCTTGAGGCTGAAATAGTCTGATTAAGATTTAATTAGGATCATTTTAGGGCATAGGCTGTCAAGTGACAGAGAATCCAAGCTCTGTTACTTACTAGTTGTGTGACCTTATAAAAATGAGTTCATCTTTCTGAGTCTCAATTTATTTTATCTATAAAATGCTGATAAATTTTAACGTGTCTATCTTGAGCTCTGGTATATACCAGAATAGCATACTGATCAGCATCTGTTCTGATTGCCTACCTCATTCCAGTAATTAAACACTTTGGATATCCCCCTTGCTCATATCTCACAGGACCGGTATAAGGATTAAGTGATGTAACGGATATAAAGTACTTACATGTAACAAGTGCTTTTTTACATGGTAGCTCTTTATTAATCAGATATCTTTGCTATGCCATCTTAATGATTTTAAATGATTTTATTTTTAAAATTATTATCAACAAACTTCAATAATTTATAAATTAAAAATTAAAACAAGTACCTCCATGCTCATTTAAGATAAATTCTACTGGATTACTAACACCCAGTCCTGAGCAGCGAGGTAACACCAGGATGACCTTAACTTTCTGTAATCTATGATCCTTTGAGTCAATATCAAGAAATGGCTCATGGAGTATTTCAATATCTTGGAGAAAAAAAATACAGAAAAATTAATGTGAAACTATTGAATAAAAATCTTAATGCAGTATGTAATTATATCTATTTATCTTTCTTTATTTTTAAATCCTCAACCCACCAGTAGCCATCTTAATGTAGGCAGAAAGGAGGCCTATTCTTCTCTGATAACTTCCCAAAGTTAATAACATGAATTCTCATTTAATAGGGTGTTTTCTTCTTCACCTGAGAGAACAGTTTTGAAGTTTAAACATCTTGTATATAAAATATAAGTTTTCCATTCTGAACTTCAGATTCCATTAAAACACTGTTAATCTAATGGAGAGAAATGGGCTCTGGAGGCAGCAATACCCAACTTGGACTCCCAACTTCACTGTTTACTTGTTGTGTAGGTTAATCTCTCTAATCCTCCGTATTTCCTTATTCAGAAAATGAGATAATAATGCCTACCTCCTCTAATTGTGCTGAAGGCTGAGATAAATCAGTTAAATTTAGCATGGTGCCTATACATACAGGAAATACTCAGTATTGGTTATTTTCCTTTCCCCGTTTTTATTCCCTTTTATATTCTGTCTTCCTTGGAAAAAATAAATGGGTATCAGTAGCATTTACGAGGCAGTCTAAGATCCCTTGGGGACCTTGTAATATAGTTTATGAGAGTCTGCCCTCCCTCAGGTTATAATAATCTGTGCTTGTATCTTAAGGCCACCTCTCCACTTCTGCAGTGGCTCCCGTTCCCCTCACCTGCTGAGGAGTCACTCCAGAAATTTCCTCACCCACCCCCTTTCTCTTGTCTGTTCATTTTTTTTCCTCTCCTTACCCTGTCTTGAAATTCTTTTTATTTTTTAATATCACTGGCCCTTTTCCCTTTTTCCCCTATTTTTAACTTTGCATTGGAAAAGTTCAAACATATACAAAAACAGAAATGATAATAAATCTTCTAGTAGCCATCATGTAGATTTAATAATGTATCATTCACATCCAATTGTTTCATCTATATGTACCCACTTCTACCCCCATATTATTTTGAATCCAAATATTTCACCATGTTTCTCTAAAAAACAAGAACTCCTTTAAAAATATAACTGCACAAAAATTTTAAAATCAATTCCTTATTATCATTGAATAATAATAGCATCCAATCATGTCTTAAATTTCCCAACATGCTTTGCAACCCCTTTGCTGGGAAGAGAAGGCAACCTAATGTATGAATACGACATCACTTGTGAAGTAATTTTGCTCCCTCCTTGCTATCCCCCCACCAAAAAATGAAAGAAAAAGAAAAAAGAGAACCTGAATCTACTTAAGTTCTTAAAGATCCAACTTCTAATTTCTAGGAAGCACAGAAGACAGGAACGCGTCAATTACATTCTAGGGAAGGAATTAGCAAAATCCACACCATGGAAAACCCTAGTACTATAAAAAGTCTCACATGTCAAAAAAATTTTAGTTTATTTGAACCAGGATTTAGATAGGGTACATACATTCCAATTAGTTAATAATTTATTTTAAAGTTCTTTTTACTGATAGGTTCCCTTTCCATATTTTCTTACCATTTATTTCTGAATGAAACATAGTTTTTTATAGTACTAGGGTTTTCCATGGTGTGGATTTTGCTAATTGCTTCCCTAGAATGTAATTGACGCGTTCCTGTCTTCTGTGCTTCCTAGAAATTAGAAGTTGGATCTTTAAGAACTTAAGTAGATTCAGGTTCTCTTTTTTCTTTTTCTTTCATTTTTTGGTGGGGGGATAGCAAGGAGGGAGCAAAATTACTTCACAAGTGATGTCGTATTCATACATTAGGTTGCCCTCTCTTCCCAGCAAAGGGGTTGCAAAGCAGTCATATTCTAATTCTGCATCCTTTTTCATTTATTAGCCAGAATACTTCTAAAAGGAGAAACTTCCCTTCCCCTACTGCTTGGTTACCCAGTGGTTCCTCTCCTCTCTTGCTATCCAGACTAAAGTTCAAGGGGTAATAAACCTGGAAGTAAAATACTGGATCCCAGGATCAAATCCAGTTTTAGTGATTAACGCTAGCCTTCCAACGTGGCGGTACAAAGTCACAGCCCCCACCAGCTGTGTTGGAGCATTCCCAGGGCTCCTCACCTTGCCGGAACATGGTACTACCCGTCTTTTTTATTTTAATTCGTCTGTGGCTGTGTGGTGGTGAGGTGTTGTGTGAGTTTTAATTGTATTTCCCTGATTACTAATGGAGTTGGGTACTTTTATGTAAGTTTTTTGACACTTGGATATCCTCTTTTGTGAAATGCGTGGTCATATTTCTTGCACATTTTCCCTTTGGGTTGTCTGTCTTTTTTACTGTTAATTTGTAAGAATTCTTTGTCAACTGTGATAAAAACTCTTCACCAGTTTATATGCTCACTTTCTACAGTCTGCCGTTACTCTTAATGCAGTTTTACATTTTTAAAAATTTACTGTAATACAATTTATTGATCTTTTTTTTGAATGGTCACTGCTTTATGTGTCCTGTTTAGGAAATCTTTACTGACCCCAGTCATGAAGTGCTTCTCCTATAATAAAGTCTAGGAGACTCTAGATTTGTATAGATCCTGTCAAGTAGGAGTCAGTTTAATTTTTTATTTTTTCTTAGCACCATTTATGAAGAGCACATCTCTTCCTCAATACCCTGTAGTGTCATGTGGATTGAACTGAATCAACTTGGCGAGAAAGTTCACCTTTCTAATTTAGTTTTTCAATTCATGAACATGACCTATTTTCCATTTACTTAGATCTTTCTTTCAATAATATTCCATGGTTTTATGAGGTCTTACACATCTTTTATTAGATGTGCTCTTAAATTTTTTATGGTTTTTTGGTACTGTTATAAAGGTATCTGCTTCATTTTCAAGTTTTTGTTATTGGTATACAGAAATTGAATTTGTACACTCACCTTGTATCTAACAAAAGGCATATGTGAAATCTATAGTTTAGTTATGGATTTTTTTCGATTTTCCACATACAAAACCATGTTACCTATAAATAAATAGTTTTATTTCTTCCTTTCCAATCTTTATATGCTTATTCTTTTCTTTCCTTACTGTGTTGCCTATAACTCCTAGTACAGTGTTGATTACAAGTGGTGATGGCAGGCATGTTTATCTAATTCCTGAGATTAGAAGGAATGCTTTAAAAATTCCTCAAGTATGATGTTTGCTGCATATGTATATCATGACTGAATGCTAAATTTTATCAAATTTATTTTCTAAATCTGTTGGATGATATGATTTTTCTCCTTCTATAATGTGATTACATAAATTGATTTTTAAGAGTTAAACCAACTTTGCATTCCTAGAAGAAACCCAGCTTATTTATAATGCAGTATTTTTCTCATATATTACTAAATTCAATTTGCTAATATCTTATTTATAAAAATTTTCAGTTTGCTGATGTTTATTTTTTACCACAATGCTGTTGAGTGGCATTGGTTTTCCCTCCTTTAATGTTTGTTTCTGTTTAAGGTTTTTTTTATATTAAAGTTATAAAACAAACTGTGAAGTAGTCCCTATTTTTCTATTCTCTGAAAGAATATTATTTCTTCCTTAAAGGACTGAAGATTTTTAAGTTTTTTGCTTTGTAGGTGGGAAAGATTTTAAATTATGAATTCAATAGACATTAATACTCATGACTTTTAGGATCTTAATAGATATAAGAGTATTCAGATTTTCTCTGTTCTTCTTGTATCAGTTTTGGTAAGTTGTGTTGATCCAGAAATAAGTCCATGTTGTCTAAATGTTCAAATTTGTTGGCATAAAATTGCTCATAGTATCCTTTTGTTATGTTCAAAGTGTTTCTAGTATCTGTAGTGATATTTCTTTACTGCTGATAACTGAATTATTTATGATCTCTTTTTCTTGATGAGGTGGATTAAATTCAGAACCTCTACCCACTTTTTAATTGTAGTATTTGCCGTTTCATTAGTGAGTTGTTTATACATTCCAGATATAAATTTCTTATCAGATATATGATTTGTAAATATTTTCTCCCATTTTGTGGGTTGTCTTTTCATGTTCTTGATAGTGATCTTTGAAAAACAAGACATTTTAATCTGGATCAAGTCCAATTTATCTGTTTTTTCTTTTGTTACTGTGCCTTTGCTGTTATATCTTAACAAACATTGCCAAATCCAAGGTCAGAAAGTTGCACCTCTGTTTTTTCTTCTAAGAATTTTACACTTTTACCTCTTATAATTAGCTCTTTGATCCAGTTTGAGTTCATTTTTGTATAGTTTGAAATAGAGGTCCAACTTCATTCTTTTGCAAGTGGCTATCCCATTGTGCCAGCACTACTTGTTGAAAGTTTGAACTATTCTTTCTTCATTGAATGGGTTGGAATGCTTAATTCTTAATTTCACTAATTATATTTTTCAGTTCTAGAATGTTCTGTTGATTCTTTGTTATAGTTTCCAGGGCTCTGCGGAAATTCTACAACTTGGCATTCAGTCTCTTCAGTGTATTAATCATAGTTATTTTAAAATCCACATTTGATATCTCCAGTATCTGGGCCCTCTGTGGGTTTACTTCTATTGCAGTATTTTTCTATTTCAGTTTTCTCTTTTCTTCGTGTTTGTCTCTCTCTCTTTCTTCTTAACTGAGTACCAGACATTTCATTTGAAAAAATTTATGAGATAATATGAAACCTAGGATGATGCTCTCTTCTTCCAGAAAGAATTTACTTTTGCCTCTGGTAGGACCTAAGCCTGGGTACCAGCAATCCCAGAGCACCTTCATCCAACTGGGAATTGGGCTTTAATTCACTGGAGGACTGATCACTCTCCAGGGTAGGCTCCTTCTGTGCTCTAAGTGAAATACTGGGTATTTATTTACCAGTCTACCTCTCCTGTTCAAGTCCTGAATTCTACTTTTAGTCTCCTTAGCCCTGCAAATCTGTCAAAATTTTTGCTTAGTTTTTCAGCCCCACTGAACCTATAATAAAATGATATCTGTAGTCACAGCATGAATCAAAAAAAATGTTCTTAATAAGAAGTCTAAGGGACTTAGCTGCTAATCCTAGATATTATTTTTGTCCCACAAGCACTCCTGTGATGGTGTTACTTACTAAAGGATGATAATTTCTACTACCTTGACTTTAAACAATTATTTTTGGTTATTTTAACCAATTATTGTTTCAAATTATACAGCAGCTAAATGTCAAACAATATATTCATTAATTTAAACTGCAGTTGTTTAACCAATATTAGGCAACAAGAACAGCTTGATATAGTATGTATTAGTGAGGAGTTTAAGCATATAGTTTACATACAGAGTTTATACATATAAAAAAATAATAAATTCAAACATTTTTAACATTTCTAAATTTTGTAGAACATTAATCAACCAACAAATAAATATTTGTACATACTTTTACATCCCATATTTGTAGAAAGGTCCTTCAGGTCAGTATCCTTAGCTTGTGATTGCACTCCACACACAAATACTTTTGAGGTATTATTATCTGTTAAGATTGACATGTGTGCAACTGTATACCATGAGCCTGAATTGACCATTAAGATATCATCATCCATATTTAATAAGGCCTTTACAGTATGGACAGCAAGACTTCGAGATTTGTCCTATGAGATAATGGTATGATTAGAATTTCTTTACTAGAAGCATGAACTGACTTCTTTTTGCCTTAAATGAAAGAAAGTACTTAGTAGGAATCTTGAATAGATACCTAATCCATTTGAGTTTATATATAAGTTAAAAATACAATATAAGTTAAAATACAAAGTTGACAAAAATAACTGATTTAAAACAAAGACCCTAACTTTGTTCAGCTTAAATTATGACCGTTATCACTTAACTTTTATGTAGTGTTAAGACAATGCCAAAACCCCCCCAAAAAAGAAAATTTTTAACAGATTTAATAGATTAGTGATGTCCTGCCTTATCTCCCATTCTTACCCCTTCCTGAAAATCCATTCATCTGCTACTGTCATTCTTTCTACCCTGTTATCTTATCACCTAAACTGCTACTAGTTCACAGGGATTACAAGTAAGATGGTGGAGAAGTTTATAAAAGGGGTTACACAGATGGGTTTCTGCAGTTGATCTCAATGCTTAATAGGATGTCACTACAAAATCAGGGCAAGAGATTCTGCCCACGAATACGGGTGCAGTGAAGGGATAAACCTTAGAACACCAAGGTGAATCTGAGGCAAGAATTGGAATCTAAGGACATAAAAACTAATTTAACCTAATTTTTTGGACCTTTTATTTTTCATTCTATTGAAACCACATTACATCTCATATTCTCTTCCTGCACTAATAGCCACTATACACCACTTACAAATCCAAGCTGTAAGACTATATTAAAGAGATAATGAAAAAGTATCACACATTGCATTTTTACATACAGGATGGCACTAGCATCTTCCCCAGAAATGGAAAGAAGAAAAGGTATCATTGTACTTTTGAATCCTCCCTTGGGGGAGAAAAATAAAGCCTTTCAGTTGCCAGCAATATAAGTCTTCCCATCTATGGTGTCTGGGAAGGGGAACACATTCCTTGAGAAGGAGACCATGTTCTTTACAACTTCAAAGGACAATGCCGAAGTATAATATTAACACTGACTGTAGGGGGATTAATTTTATTTCAGGTGAAAATTGGGCCTTAGAAACCTCCTTGAATATCTATAAAAAATAAAATCAGTTTGTTAGGTTTTACTTTTAAGTGGAGGGATTCTTTGAATAAGTAGGAATATTGAGAAGCAAATGAAAATAAATGAGTTTACCTGAAATATAAGTTTGTAATCTTTGAAAAGATCTGTATTTAAAAGATCACTTTTAAGATGAGATGGAAAAATTAAGACATCATAGCAATGCTGGTCCACAGCAAAGACTTTATCATCAGTATGCAGCACAGATTTGACTTTACTATAGCATTTTTTCTTCAAACTATGATAAACTTCTTCAGGGCTGTAAATATACAACATTACATTGTAATTACAAATATAATACACTAAAAAATGTATTTAACACTAACGTCTTCTTTTTCCTAAAATAAATAAAAATTTCATGCATATATTGCATCTAATGGAACTTATAATTTTAGTCAACAATAAGTTGAAAGATTATTAGAGACAGAAAAGTTAACATATTTATGTAATTACCTTTGGTAATTTGGTGATAAGATCCTGAATTAAACTATGATTCCCCAATCACTCCCCTAGGTATCTTCCCCACCCCACCATTAAAAATGTAGTCTTTCTTACTACATTATTGTGAAAGGCTAGTTACTTGAAACAAGAATAAAGAATTTGATCAAAACTTACCTGATTTTACAAGTATTTATCCAAGCATAAAGTGGCAAAGTGGAGGCCCTTAGTTCCTGATTCCTAACTGTTTCTGGAAGAATGTGGTAAATTGAAAGGACATTGTGTTTGATTCGACATCTTGCCAATGCCGCAGCCAATTTTGTCTTAAAACTGGAGACAGAAAACCCGTTCTTGGTGACTATTGCACTAAAGACAAGACTATCATCAATTTTCCATAAGAAATATTAATAGATTAAATAGAGAATTTTAACAAATCTTTCTATAATTCTATTTAAAAATTTTGAAATCTAAAGGAAAAATTCACATTTGAAAATAGAAATCCAAAAATCCTACTCCTTTTTTCAGTTTTTTCTGACCCTGTATAGTGGTGCATCTCCACAGATATTTATATCAATTGCTGGTTGAGAGACAAATTTTATATAGTGAAAGAGGTGTAGGTTTAGTCAGACAAATTCAAAGTTAAATTCAGATTCTGTCACTTGCTAGCTATGTTGACCTCAGGTATGTTACTAAATCTCTTTTCTGAGCTTCTGTTTTCTACTGTAAAATGTGGTTAACTTACCTTGCTATTAATGTGGTGATTACCAACCATGTGGGTAAAATACTTGGCATAGTGCCTGGAACATAGCAGGCACTGATTATAGACTAGTTATTATTATCATAAATGACAACAGTGTAGTCTTGACAAGATGAAGGAACTTTCATGAATCTGTATCAAGTCCTTCCCAGTTCTGATTATCCCATGCCTTAAAGTTACATATAACAAAGCACTGGTTAGCATCACCAGGAAGACTCAGTGGTTTTTCTTGATCTCAAAACCCAAATGTTTACTACATGAGAATACAGGGCTTACTCTTGATCCATACTTACAGCGTCTTCACAGTAGGTATCTAATTAAATAATAAACCTCAAGGATAACTGAGAAATGGGGAAGAGATGCTACCAGAGTCAAGTACAATCAGAATGTGTGTAGCTGCAAAAAGCTTAGTAAGATTAAGCTTCTTATCTACTCAATACAATGAAAACCTTTCACCTAACAATGTGTTTACTTGTGAATATGTGTACATGCCTGAGAGGGAGAGGAAGAAAAAGAGACAGGGAAAGAGAGAACATAGATAGGGGCACTTGGGGAGTAGAGGAAGGGGTTATTAAACTTTAAGCCTTCTAGGGCTACAATAAAACTAGATTTATATAGTGCTATATCCTAATGTCATAGAACTACAGCAAGGGAAACTTTGCTGTAAGTGATTACTTAATATATCAATGCTCATAAAATAATAAATTAATTTAAAGGGATGAATTATTCTGTATTATACTCTGTGAAAATATTCCTGAGTACAGACTGTTTTTCATTCAACTTTCCTTCCACATACCTATGTAGTTGCATTTGTATTTGCATACAAATATTTGCATTCTTACTATATTCTAGGCACTGTTTTAGGTTCCAGAAATAAAGAGGTGCTCAAATTTACCATAATAAATGTTATTGAGTGAATAATTCAATCATTAAGTATGAAGATTAGAGATGTGAAGACTAGAAAAATATGTGTTGTGTACATGAGGGAGTACAGAGAAAAATAATTTTTCAAATTTCCAGAAAGAAAACATATCAGACTGTGATTTTCAATATAACCGAATCAAAAAAAGTAATTTAAAGTATATATACAGTTATAAAGATTTTTTAATATAAATATAAATATCAGGTTGAAGACCAACACCAAATCCAAATGCTATTAGGATAACCAGACATATTATGTTAGATAAGTTATTTAGCTTCTTTAAGCTCTAGGAATTAAGAATTAGTACCTAACTTACAAATTGTTGCAAGGATATTTTTAAAAAGTATTTAAAGCCAAGTCATTTCAGAAATGATAATTAATATACTTATTCTTTTACTACTGCTAACCAAGTACTGTGATCAGATCTGGGCTATGAAGATTGAAAAACAGTTTCTACCCTTATGTAACTTATAATTTGGGGGTAAAATAGACATATAAACAAATAATTATAGCATAACATGATGAAAGTTGTAAGAGACATAGATGAAGAAAATTAATGTGTCAGAAGAATAAAAATCAGCCCAAAGGTACTTGTAAGAGGAGGAGAAACCTGAACTACTAAAGGAGGAGCAAGGATTTCCAAACCACCAAAAGGACACACAGACAGCATGAGTTTCCCACACCACAATGTGAGCAAAGACACCACAGGGCAGAGCACCGTAAACATGAGGAGATGTTAGGTGAGAGGTGTATTTACAGAGTGCGGGGTGGTGGAAGATCCAGGGCTCAAGCATAGAAAATCTTATATACCATGCAGAGGAAGTGGGAATTTTTTCTGCAAGAAATGGAAGGACATTTAAGGGTAGAGAAATATCGATTAATTCATGAACAAATATTTGCATTCTTACTATATTCTAGGCACTGTTTTAGGTTCCAGAAATAAAGAGGTGCTAGAGAAAGATGCCATTCCAGACATCATGAAGAGTAGAGTCTGGTCAGAGGAGACAAAGCAATTATTTTAAAATATCCTAAGTACTAATGACAAGGGAAGGCAGGATGCCATGGTGGAACAGGCAAGAGGTGCTGCTGTGGAGTCAAGGAGGGTTTTCCAGGAACTAAGCTAAACCATAAGGGTAGGCGTAGAGCTAGCCAGGAGTAAGGTAGGGGTATGAGAAGCACACTGTCCAGTGCTTCCAATAGAAGAAGCATCATATAAGAAAGTTATCTGCCAATTCTGAGATATGTGCCTGAGGAGCTGAGAGATATGCAGAGCTTACAATGGCTCATGGGGCAAGAGGAACAGAAATGGAAATTTGGGGCATGCCAAGTTTATGGCAGGGGGGCTCTGATAAAGTGCCCAGGCTTTGGATTTGGTCACCAGAAGACCACCCCAGGAACAGAGCAAAAAGGAACACCTGCCATTCATGAGTACGGAAGCCCAGGTTGCAGTCATTTCAGTCCCTGATTAGACTAGGTCACCCAGGCTTGTCCATACCCCTGATCTAGCTGCTGCCTTCTTCTAGCAAAGTATGTCTCTAAAGGAAGATAACAACACCCCAGGCCTCAATGAAATAAGCTAATATTATATACAATATCAAATCATAATATAGTATGTCCCAAGAAACTTTATACCTATAAATAATGGGAAAAATATTTCCAGTGTTTCCCTTTATAGTAGAAACCTACAGCTTCGTATTCTAAGCACAGCTTCCCTTCTGGGAATCGAAACTCCCCCTCTTCTGAAAAATGTTCCTCTCTTCCCTCCATTCATGTAATTTTCCTGGGAAGTGTCCCTAACTGACTCTGTCTCCATGGCCACAGCTGATTGGTAGTGGGTGGATATTTGACCCAAGCCAGCGTCAACGGATTTTTCTTTAGATGCAGCAAGAGAGTCAAGCCAGTCTTTCTAGTGTTTGGCACTCTAAGATGTAAAGCTCCTGATCTGTCAGTAGCCAAGCTGCCCATTCTGGGAACAAAGGAAGATAAAAAAATGAAGGCAAGCACACAGAGAAGCAGAGACTAGAGTTGAAGAGAGTTGTGATAATAATTTGAGTCATAGAATTTAGTAGAAGCAAGGGCACATCACTGCCCTTCCTGCCATCCCAATGTTCAATTCTTCCACAAGATCCCTTATAATAAAATCTCCCTTTTCCCTAACCTAGTTTGAGTTGGGATCCTGTCAGTTGCCAGAAAAGAGTCCTAACTAATAGACCATTTCCCCTCACCTTACTTATTTTTTAACTGAAGTATTATTGACATACAATATCCTGTTAGTTTCAGGTACCCTAGTGACTCAATCCTTTCATACATTATGAAATGATCCCCAAGATAAGCCTAGGTGCCATCTGTCACCATAAAAAGTTATTACAATATTATGGACTATATTCCCTATACTGTACATTACATCCCCATGAATTAATTATTTGATACTGAAAGTTTGTACCTCTTAATCTCCTTTACTTATTTTTCCCACCTCCCAACCCACCCCCTTCTGATACCCAATAGCTTCCTATCACTATGATCCTATTTCTATTTTTTAGATCCCATATATAAGTGAAATGATACGGTATTTGCTCTCCTCTGTCTTATTTATTTCCCTTAGCATAATACCCTCTAGGTCTATCCATCCAAATCTTGAAAATATCAAGATTTCATTCTTTTTCTTATTAAGGTATCATTGATATAAAATCTTGTGAAGCTTTCACCTGAGCAACATGTGGTTACTATATACACCCATATTATCAAGTCCCCCCCAAATACCCCACTGCAGTCACTGTCTATCAGTGTAGTAAGATGCTATAGAGTTACTACTTGTCTTCTCTGTGCTATACTGCCTTCCCCATGCCCCCCCCCATAGTATGTGTGCTAATCATAACACCACCCAATCACCTTCTCCATCCCTCTCCACCCCCTTCCCTTTGGTAACTGCTAGTCCTTGGAGTCTGTGGAGGATGTGGAGAAAGGGGAACCCTCCTACTGTTTTGTTCCCTTAGTTTTGCTTTGTTGTCTTTCTCCACCTGGCTTATTTCACTGAGCATAATATCCTCTAACTCCATCCATGTTGTTGCAAATGATAGGATTTGTTTTCTTCTTATGGCTGAATAATATTCCATTGTGTATGTGTACCACCTCTGTATCCATTCATCTACTGATGGGCATTTAGGTTGCTTCCATATCTTGGCTATTGTGCAGTGATGAACTAGTACAGTGATGAACATAGGGGTGCATATGTCTTTTCAAATCTGTGATCTTGTTTTCTTTGGGTAAATTCCTAGGAGTGGAATTCCTGGGTCAAATGGTATTTCTGATTTTAGTGTTTTGAGGAGTCTCCATATTGATTTCCACAGTGGTTGAACTAATTTACATTCCCACCAGCAGTGTAGGAGGGTTCCCATTTCTCCACATCCTCACCAACATTTGTTGTTGTCTTTTGGATGTTGGCCACCCTTACTGGTGTGAGGTGATATCTTATTGTGGTTTAAATTTGCATTTCCCTGATGATTAGCAATGTGCAGCACCTTTTTATGTGCCTGTTGGCCATCTGAATTTCTTCTTTGGAGAATTGTCTGTTCAGATCCTCCATCCATTTTTTAATTGGGTTATTTGCCTTTTGTGTGTTGAGGTATGTGAGTTCTTTATATATTTTGGATGTTAACCCCTTATCAGATTTATCATTTACAAATATTTTCTCCCATACTGTAGGATGCCTTTTTGTTCTACTGATGGTGTCTTTTGCTGTACAGAAGGTTTTTAGTTTGATGTAGTCCCACTTGTTCATTTTTGCTTTTGTTTCCCTTGCTCAAGGAGATGCATTCAGGAAGAAGTTGCTCATGCTTATATTCAGGAGATGTTTGCCTATGTTGTCTTTTAAGAGTTTTATGGTTTCATGACTTACATTCAAGTCTTTGATCCATTTTAAGTTTACTTTTGTGTATGGGGTTAAACAATAATCCAGTTTTATTCTCTTGGATGTAGCTGTCCAGTTTTGCCAACACCAGCTGTTGAAGAGGCTGTCATTTCCCCATTGTATATCCATGGCTCCTTTATCATATATTAATTGACCATATATGGTTGGGTTTTTATCAGGACTCTCTAGTCTGTTCCATTGGTCTATGGGTCTGTTCTTGTGCCAGTACCAAATTGTCTTGATTACTGTGGCTTTATAGTAGAGCTTGAAGTTGGGGAGCATAATCCCCCCACTTTATTCTTCTCAGGATTGCTTTGGCTATACGGGATCTTTTGTGGTTCCATATGAATTTTAGAGCTATTTGCTCTAGTTCATTGAAGAATGCTGTTCGTATTTTGATAGGGATTGCACTGAATTTGTAGATTGCTGTAGGCAGGATGGCCATTTTGACAATATTAATTCTTCCTATCCATGAGCATGGGATGTATTTCCACTTACTGGTATTTTCTTTAATTTCTCTCATGAGGGCCTGGTAGTTTTCAAAGTATAGGTCTTCCACTTCCTTGGTTAGGTTTATTCCTAGGTATTTTACTGTTTTAGGTGCAATTATAAATGAAATTGTTTTCCTGATTTCTCTTTCTGGTAGTTCATCATTAGTATATAGGAATGCAACAGATTTCTCTGTATTAATTTTTTATCCTGCAACTTTGCTGAATTCAGTTATTAGTTCTAGTAGTTTTGGAGTGGATTCTTAAGGGATTTTTATGTACAATACCATGTCATCTGCAAACAGTGACAGTTTAACTTCTTCCTTAGCAATCTGGATGCCTTTTCTTTCTTTGTGTTGTCTGATTGCCATGGCTAGGACCTCCAGTACTATGTTGAATAGAAGTGGGGAGGGTGGGCATCCTTGTCTTGTTGCAAATCTTAGAAGAAAAGCTTTCAGCTTTTCACTGTTAAGTATGATTTTGGCTGTGGGTTTGTCATGTATGGCCTTTATTATGTTGAGGTACTTGCCCTCTATACCCATTTTGTCGAGAGTTTTTACCATAAATGGATGTTGAATTTTTTCAAATGCATTTTCAGCATCTAATGGAGATGATCATATGATTTTTGTTCATGATCCTTCTTTTTGTTGATGTGGTATGATGTTGATGGATTTTCAAATATTGTACCATCCTTGCATCCCTGGAATAAATCCTACTTAATCATGATGGATGATCTTTTTGATGTATTTTTTAATTTGATTTGCTAATATTTTGTTGAGTGTTTTTGCATGTATGTTCATCAGGGATTTTGGTCTGTAATTTTCTTTTTTTTGTGTGGTGTCTTTGCTTGGTTTTGGTATTAGAGTGATAGTGGCCTCATAGAATGAGTTTGGAAGTACTCCCTTCTCTTCTACTTTTTGGAAAACTTTAAGGAGGATGGGTGTTAGGTCTTCACTAAATGTTTGATAAAATTCAGTGGTGAAGCCATCTGGTTCATGTGTTTTGTCCTTAAGTAGTTTTTTGATTATCAATTCAATTTCATTGCTGGTAATTGGTCTGTTCAGATTTTTGGTTTCCTCCTGGGTCAGATTGGAAAACTGTATTTTTCTAGAAAGCTGTTCGTTTCTTCTAAGTTATCCAATTTGTTAGCATATAATTTTTCATAGTATTCTCTAATAATTCTCTATATTCCTGTGGTGTCCATAGTGACTTTTCCTTTCTCATTTCTGATTCTGTTTATGTGTGTAGAGACTCTCTTTTCTTTATAAATCTGGCTAGGGGGTTATCTATTTTGTTTATTTTCTCAAAGAATCAGCTCCTGCTTTCATTGATTCTTTCTATTGTTTTATTCTTCTCAAGTTTATTTATTTCTGCTCTAATCTTTATTATGTCCCTCCTTCTGCTGACTTTGGGCCTCATTTGTGCTTCTTTTTCTAGTTTCATTAATTATGAGTTTAGACTGTTAATTTGGGATTGTTCTTCTTTCTTGAGAGAGGCCTGTACTATTATATACTTTCCTCTTAGAACTGCCTTTGCTGCATCCCACAGAAGTTCAAGTGTTGAGCTGTTATTTTTTATTTTCATTTCTCTTCATACTGCTTGATACCTGTTTTAATTTGGTCATTGGTCCATTGATTATATAGGAGCATGTTGTTAAGCCTACAGGTGTTTGTGGGCCTTTTTGTTTTCTTTGCACAATTTCTTTCTAGTTTCATACCTTTGTGATCTGAGAAGTTGGTTGGTACAATTTCAATCTTTTTGAATTTTCTGAGGCTCTTTTTGTGGCGTAGTATGTGCTCTATTTTGGAAAATGTTCCATGTGCACTTGAGAAGACTGTGTACCCTGTTGCTTTTGAGTGGAGTGTTCTGTAGCTATCTGTTCTGTCCATCTGTTCTAATGCATTGTTCAGTGCCTCTAAGTCCTTACTTATTTTCTGTCTGGTTGATCTGTCCTTTGGAGTGAGTGATGTGTTGCAGTCTCCTAAAATGAATGCATTGCATTCTATTTCCTCCTTTAATTCTGTTAGTATTTGTTTCACATATGTAGGTGCTCCTATGTTGGGTGCATAGATATGTATAATGGTTATATCCTCTTGTTGGATTGATCCCTTTACCATTATGTAATGTCCTTCTTTGTCTCTTGTTACTTTCTTTGTTTTGAAGTCGATTTTGTCTGATACAAGTACTGCAACTCTTGCTTTTGCATATGAAATATCTTTTTCCATCCCTTCACTTTTAGTCTTTGTATGTCTTTGGGTTCGAAGTGAGTCTCTTATAGGCACTCTATAGATGGGTCTTGATTTTTTATCCATTCTGTAACTCTATGTCTTTTGATTGGTACATTCAGTCCATTTACATTTGGAGTAATTATCAATAAATATGTACTTATTGCCATTGCAGTCTTTAGATTCATCGTTACCAAAGGTTCAAGAACAGCTTCATTACTATCTAACAGTTTAACTTAACTTGCTTATTATACTATTACAAACACAATCTAAAGGTTCTTTTTCTTTTTTCTCCCTTCTTTTTCTTCCTCCTCCACTCTTTATATGTTAGGTGTCATATTCTATATTCTTTGTGTATCTCTTGACTGACTTTTTGAGTAGCTGATTTAATTTTGCATTTGTTTAATAATTAATTGGTCTACTTCCCTTACTGACATTTTATTTTCTCTGGTTTTTAGTCTTAGGAGATATTAGGCTTAGGAGTACTTCCATCTAGAGCAGTCCTTTTAAAATACCCTGTAGAGATGGTTTGTGGGAGGTAAATTTCCCTAACTTTTGCGTATCTGGAATTTGTTTAATCCCTCCCTCAAATTTAAATGATAATCTTGCTGGATTAAGTATTCTTGTTTCAATGCCTTTCTATTTCATTGCCTTAAACATAGCATGCCACTCCCTTCTGGCCTGTAAGGTTTCTGCTGAGAAGTCTGATGATAGCCTGATGGGTTTTCTTTTGTACGTGATCCCTTTTCTCTCTCTGGCTGCTTTTAATACTCTGTTCTTGTCCTTGATCTTTGCCATTTTAATTATTATATGTCTTGTTGTTGTCCTCCTTGGGTCCCTTATGTTGGGATATCTGTGCACTTCCATGGCCTGAGGGACTATCTCCTTCCCCAGATTGGGGAAGTTTTCAGCAATTATTTCCTCAAAGATACTTTCTACTCCTTTTTCTCTCTTCTTCTTCTTCTGGTACCCCTATAATGTGAATATTTTTCCATTTGTATGGGTTGCAGAGTTGTCTTTTTATTCTTTCATTCCTAGAGATCCTTTTTTCTCTCTCTGCTCACTTCTTTGCATTTCTGTTCTCTAATTTCTATTTCATTTACTGTCTCCTCTATTTCACCTAATCTGTTTTTAAATTCCTCCATTGTATATTTCATTTCAGTTTGTGGGAAAGTAAGAGTTATAGGCTGGGAAACAGTGAGAAGGCTATCACAGTGTCTAAGTGACAGGTTATGGTGGCTTGGATTTGGATGGTAGTAGTGTAAATGGTAAGAAGCAGACAGACTCAGAATATGTTTTCCAGTTGGAGTTACAGGACTTGATGCATTAGGTATGGGATGAGCACAGGGAAGCTGAAGAAAGAAGGATCAAGGATGATATCTAGGTAGATGTTGGTGTCTTAATTGTAATGTAGATAACTTCAGAATGGATAGTTTGAGGTGTTTTGAGAGGATGGACTACTACGTCTTTTCCTTCCTGCTGCCATTCTAGACTTTCACTGCCCATTCTCCAATGCTGTCTCATAAAAGTCGAACAAATTATTTGGCAGAAACAGACTCTTGGGCTAGCATGAGGACTTGGGGAGTGAGAAAGAAAGAGGCTGTGGCCTCTTTTTATTCAATCTAGTTACATAGTATTAAAATGATAGTTGCATTTTATGTAAGGATTGAGTTCCTAAAGACTTTGCATATGTCAAAAATGATAATAGGTGTCATCTTGGATTATATCTCTAAAGCCATGAATAAATGAACCAAAAGATAGAAGTTGGTACACAGAGTAATGAAAAAGGATCTCTGGTAGAGACAATAGAGGTAAAATACAATTTTCATAAGAAGAAAATCATTCTTATTGAATTTCATGCTAAACAATTACTTTTTCTGTCACCTCTTAAAATTAGTCTTTACCCCCTTAGTAGGTTCATAGTAACACATACTTCAAGCTTACAGTGATTCTGCTTCCTGGGTACAAAGTACCCAGCTCCAATCCCCAGAAAATCTATGGAGTTTGGCCTCCAATATCCTGTCTAAATTCAGAATCCCACTTCATTGGTTATGGAAGAATGGCCTAAGAAAATGCACCTGATCCACATGGAGCCAGTCAAAATTCCCAGGCTATTTAGAATTTAGAATTGGGGTGTAGACATAATAAAATAAGTTAGTCTAAGTGAAGAAACTAAAAACAACTGTACATGTAAGCTCAGGAACCAGAGTGCAACAACAGAGCTTTCCCCATGTACACTAAAGAAGCAGAGAAGGCAGATCTGCAGAGGAAAAGAGAATGAAGCAGAGATTAAAGAAGCAGAAATAAAGTCTTGCATCTTCCCAGTTCCTGATTTCATTCTCTTCCTGACTCTTTGAGTTGTATGAGACAGTCCAGTATCTTTAAGTGAACATTTTAGATTTTACATTTTTGATTAAGCTAACTGAAGATGGCTTCTATTATCTGAAAGCTAAGACTCTTGATTAAAAATGCTCTGATGTTATATTTATACATGTATCTCTCAGCATTAGCTTTATACATATATACTGCTCTACTATTCTCTGCAATCCAGTCATGTTAGTTTTTTAAAAGAGCTATAAACAAAGCTAAGGAAATAAATAATAGCTGTTTCAAATGAAGTTTAATTTATGTATGTGCTAAGAATTATTAGGAAATTTTCATAAATACTTTCAATCGGATCTTGCAATTCAAGCTTTCAAAAACAACTTGATTTTAAACAGAATATTTAACCAGTTTAAGACTATTTATAAAGGAAATCAAGAAACTTATAAACTTTATTCTCTACAAGTTCTTAACACTTAACCTTCACATTACACTGTATATAATTTTGCCAATGAAACTATTGTAATGATTTTATATAATTGTTTTCACTTTTATAATTACCTGTTAAGAAGGTTCTCTACTTCTTGAACTTCTGGTATGGACTCTTCATTATCAGAAAGGAGACGAGCTTGAAATTTCCTATCTTGGAAATCATACAGCATCACAATAATAAGACTGCTCAAGTTATCTGGCTAACAAGGGAAAACAGACAGAAAGAAAAGATTCAATAATATTTAACAGCAATATTTTCCATTCCACTTTTGTTCCATAAAAGAGCAGGAATATAACTATATAGTCTGGTTGAATTATGAGATAGAGAAGGACTTTAGAGAAAAAAAAGTAAGAAACTTTTTTAAAACTTTATGTAATTTTTGGTAGTCTAAATCAAAGGACTAAGGCTAGTATTAGAAACATTAGAAGTAGGAAAGAGTTAATATATTTTGAAGAGTTCTCAGCATTAAACAAACTAGTTATGATTTAAATCTGAAGGCTTTTTAGTACTTTCTAAATAACAGTCATGAGACAGCTAATTATATTAAAGTTGTCTACTTACTATTGTGGTACTTGGGAAGATATAGCTGTCTATTAATATAGTTTCCAAAATATCTTGATCTGCAAGACAAGGAAAATGTCTGTTACTGAAAATACCAAGCCTGAAAATTAGAAGTTTGGAATCAAAATACATTTTAGATAATGCCATAAGATATTTCATATCTAAAATATAACTCAATTCTTGATAAAGACTTAAATTACACTGACATGATGAAATATTTGTAATTTTTATGAATCCCAGACCCTTATAACCAAGGCTCCACATGGAATCATAGTCAAGGGAGCATTGTCTGAATAGTCAAAGTAGTAATAAAGGAATTCCAATCTTTAATTTGTATACTTTTAAAACATTAAAAAGGATCTAATTTATAATCTTATCCTTTTTATTTGTTGCTGAATTTGATTTGCTAATATTTTATTGAGGATTTTTGTTCTATGTTTATGTTCAGGAGAGATGTTGGTCTATAATTTTCTTTTCTTATAATATCTTTGTCAATACTGGTATCAGGGTTATGCTGTCCTTATAAAATGAATGGGAAGTGTTCCCTCTTTCTCTATTCCCCAAAAGAGTTTGTGTTAGAGTGGTATTATTTCTTAAATATTTCCTGGAACTCACTGATGAAGACATTAATAAGATGACTTCATTAAAATCCTTAGATTTTAATCTAAGACCCGAAAATGGCCCGGAGTGAGCTATACAAAGATCTGGGAGAACACATTCCATGCAGAGGGATAATTTCAGAAGTATTAAATATACATATTTAAAAACCTCCACATGGATGTTCCTTTTGTTATAACTACTGAAGCTATATATAACCATATAACAAATGCTTTAATCAATTAAACAGAAATCTAGGTTAGCTTTAATTCATTCAACATTTATACAAAACCTATAAATGCACAATACCCAATGAATTTCATAGTCTTTTGGGGAAGGGGATGGGAAAACTAAAAAGAAGTGATTAACGTAGGAGCTCAGATTCCCATCTTCATAGGATATCCTTTATTATCCACATTTTAACCACCAATTATTGTTGTATAGTACAAAGCAGTATCCACATTTCACTTATAAGGAAAATGAAGTTTGGATTTCACACTCTTAGTACTTGTAAACCAATTCCTATCTACTTCATAGTTTCTTAGCATGAATTCCACAGAAAATATAAAATTGAAGTCATCATAAGAATAAAGGACTTCTGCATAGCAGACTTGCATGGGCTGTAGAACTTTGAGCAATGGAGGTACTGGACTCGTAAGAAATAGGAGAGGCAGAATGAGCAAAAACAAGGGAACATGATTTTGCCAACATTGCTTTTTTTCTCCAGATGGGCTCTTGTCAAAACTGATATCATCTTTGGGCTGCCTTTGATATTATCCAGAATACATCACCTTTTTATATAATTTATGTTAACATTCTCATGTAGTAATATCAAATCAATAATAACTATACTTTAGATAGTGCTATGTGTTAGACATTTTTCTAAGTGCTTTCCATAAATTAGCTCATTTAACTCTCATAACAACCCTATGAATTAGGTATTATCATTTTCTCCATGTTAGAGATTAGGAAATGAGACACAGAATGGTTAAGTAACATGTTCATAAGACACAAAGCAAGTGGCAAATCAGGGATTCAAACACAATCTGGCACCAAAGTGCATGCTCTTCGCCACATTTTGCTGCTCTTCCTCATATTATTCTTATAACAAACTAAAATACCTAAATAAAACATACTGCTAATGCCTGATCTGAGTTATCAGGATTTGAAGATTACAAGGCTTGCCTATCCTAGTTCAGCACAATAGCTCCAGTTATACCCACTAATGAAAGCCTCTTCTCTTAGCCTGTTGAAGGGAGACCCTAATCCCCATTCCTCATGTTATCAATGTGGAGGGCCTTCCTTAGAGAAACGCTCCTGGATTCTCTCCCTACCTCTTCCTCACCACTCCCTATGAAAAGAAAATTGAGTTTATTTGATTGGTGAAATTCTAAGAAGGAAGTGGAACATATCTCTCTCCCTCCCTACTCCCTCTGTCTGTCTGTGTCTCTATTGTCGCCATCCCGAGTCTGGTCTCGGGTTAGTGATCCCGAGCGAGAATTGTAAAGGAGTGCAGAGAGCATCAAGAGTCAGGAAAAAGAACTAATAACACTTAACCTGACCCTAGAGCAAGAGCCACCCAGTTTCTGTATAAACTACCCGAGGCTAAGTTTAGGAATGCGCCTGCCCTAAGTTAGATAACTAGAAGTGGGCAACAGCCTGGGGATGTAATCCGTGATAAATCATGTAGACATGCTTGGGTAAGCAAGAGATAACAATTGAAGCGGTCAGGCAACTGACAACGTTCCCTAAAAAGGTTACAATGTTTCCCATTGGTTACAATATAGAATGTGTTTTAAAATTATTGGTTGTAGAAATGTGCGGGCTTCGGTGCAACCGCTGTGAAAACCCTATATATTCCATACCTAAAGTTGCCTGGGGGTCGGCTGCTCTGACCTGGCCTGTGTGTCAGGGGAGGTGCTGTCCACCCCAGCTAGCTGGCTGAATAAAGACTTTGCTTGTACTTACACCTCCATGCCTGTGTGCTTTGTTCTCTCGGGAAATCCCCGGATTTCTGGACCCTAACATTTGGGGGCTCGTCCGGGATCCAAGCGGCTTCCCTGAGAACAAAGGACGGCTGGAGGCAAGGTCTAACTGTCCGGACGGGGCAGTGTAATTCGAGGGTTGCTCCCTCGTGTCTGCATAAATCGGGAGTCGCCATCCCGAGTCTGGTCTCGGGTTAGTGATCCCGAGCGAGAAAGTCCAGGTTGGTATTCCCAGCCCCCAGGTTAGCGACCCTGGGTGAAGCCCAGGTAACCAATCCTGGCCCTAGGATCCGAGTGACTCGGCCTTAGGAAGGTAAATCCGATCAGCAGAAAACTGGCACCCGAGGAGGAAAAGATCAAGCTCGTCACCCTGCGGCGGTCTGAGTGGACGCCTTTTGGGAGAATTACGAGAGTTTTTGAGGATCCTGAAAGTGGTGAGTGTGGTGCACACCAGAGTGAGAGAAGGACCGGTCCGAGCGAGTGCGATCAGATGTGGTGTGTGTGTTTAGTGTCATTGTTGATTATTTTATTGTGTTTTGGTTTATATTTCTTTCTGCGCTTTTCATTTTAAGTTTCTCCTATTTTGAGGTTCTCCTGTTCTTTCCATCCCTCCTTTCTGCCACTAAATCATTCCCCCACGGGCACGGGTCAGGCAACTAAGAGCCATTAGGGCGCCCGCTGCTAGAAGACTCCCATGACAGGATAAGGGGGTCACAGCCACAGATCCCAGATAAATTCGCGTCCCCCGCAGAAGAAAAACTGTGCAATGACAGGCACCCATTCACAAGCACATACACCAGTCATCTTGTTTGAAGTGGCATCTTCATCCTTCACCTTTGTCTTCCTCGTATTCTTTTTATCTTCTTTCTCACTATGGGCCAGACTCAGGCTACTCCTAAGGGTCTGATCCTTTCCCATTTCCCGAAGGTCAAGGAATAGGCCTTAAATATGGGCCTTGGCATCAAGAAAGGTAAGCTTGACATCTTTTGCTCGGCCAAGTGGCCTTCCTTTGGAGTAGGCTGGCCAATCCAGGGGTCTCTTTCCCTGGACCTTATCAGCAAAGTCAAAGCCAATATCTCCCGACCAGACCCTGGGGGCCACCCTGACCAACTCCCCTATATCCTGGTCTGGGAAAATCTAGCTGAGAATCCTCCGTCCTGGCTGAGGCCCTTTTCGGTGGGGAAACCTCACCCCAACCCACTAAAGACCTCCGTCCTAGTTGCTCAGGAAGATTTAAAGCCCTCTGATCGCAGGGCCACAAACCCGAGTGCACCGCCTGTCCTCCCTGACAGTTCTCCCCTCTACCCCCTTTTGTCAATTGAGTGACCCATATGCGGCTCTGCAGGAGGGAGGGGGTGAAGCTGTTGAGGGGGTAGAAAACGAAGTTGGGGAGCCCAGCGGGGACCAGGCAGCCACAGCTTCTCCAGACTCTTCAGCAAGAGAAGGCAGGAGGCCAGGAAGAGCGGGAGGAATGCAGTTAAGGCCTCTGGGGGCCAGGGAACAAGAAGGGGAGGCTCCCTCCTCCACCTCAGAAGGAGCAGTGCTGGTTTTGCCTGTGCGTGCCATCAGTGCAGGCAGTCCGGACGGAGCTCAACAATATCAGTACTGGCCCTTTTCATCTAGTGACCTCTATAATTGGAGGACTCAGAACCCTCCCTTCTCGGAGGACCTCAAGTGTCTTATAGGTCTGGTGGACTCCATTATGTTTACCCATCGTCCCACATGGGACGACTGCCAGCAATTGCTCTGCACCCTCTTCACGACAGAAGAGCGAGAGCGTATCCTCAATGAGGCCAGGAAAAATGTCCTCGGAGAAAATGGAAGACCCACTACCCTCCAGCCCATCATCAACGAGGCGTTCCCACTTATGCGCCCGAATTGGGACTTCGGGACTGCAGAAGGTAGGGAGTGTCTCCGGGTCTACCGCCAGACTCTGATGACTGGTCTCCAGGCGGCCGCCAGACGGCCCACTAACCTGGATAAGGTAAAAACTATTGTTCAGGGGGAAATGGAAAGCCCAGCCGCGTATCTGGAAAGGCTGTTTGACGCTTACAGGCAATATACCCCCATAAACCCAGAAGCAGAGGAACATAGATCAGCTGTAGTCCTCTCATTCATCAACCAGGCAGCCCCCAATATCCGGAGGAAACTCCACAAGCGGGAGGACCTGGGGGAGATCTCTGTTAGGGAAATGCTGCAGCAAGCGGAGAAGGTCTTCAATGCTAGGGAAACTCCAGAAGACAGAGAGGAAAGGCTGAGGAAAGAGAAATGGGTAATGCAGGAGAAAAATAGGAAAGAAGACAGAGAATTTCAGAGGAGGGAGAACAAGAAGCAGAGGGAGGAGATGGCCAGGATATTCCTGGCTGGGGTGAAAGAGAGCCCTAGGCCACCTCGAAGAACGGGACCCCGCCAATCCCGACTAGGACGAGATCAATGCGCCCTATGTAAGAGATATGGACATTGGAAGAGGGAGTGCCCCAAAAGGAGGGAACAAGGAGGAGGGAAGCCCATTAAGACCCTGCACCTAGAAGAGGAAATTGACAGGGATGGGGCTCGGCACCCCTCCCCGAGTCCTGGGTAACCCTGTGCATGGAGGGGACTCCCATTGGGTTCATGGTAGATATTGGGGCACAATATTCAGTTCTCAACCAGGCCCACGGTCCCCTGAACCCAGGACACACAAGTATAGTCCAGGGAGCGATAGGGTCCAAGAGATGCGCCTGGACCACTAACAGAAAAGTGGACCTAGGAAGGCATCAGGTCTCTCACTCATTTCTGGTCGTACCTGAGAGCCCCACACCGTTGTTAGGCAGAGACTTACTAACCAAGGTCGGGGCACACATCCATTTTGAACCCGAGGGGATAAAGATCGTGGACAAGGAAGAGCAGCCCCTACGACTGGTGCATGTGTTGACTCTGTCCCTGGCCGATGAACATCGTCTGTTTCAGGCAGATCTAGAAGAGGGGGGCCAGGGAGAAATGGACTCTTGGTTGCAGAAGTTCCCTTCCACATGGGCCGAAACCAGAGGAATTGGTCTCACCAAACATCTACCCCCGGTCGTTGTTCAACTCAAAGCCGTGGCCCTACCCATCCAGGTCCAGCAGTATCCAATACTGGAAGAGGCTAGGAAAGGGATAGCACCCCATATCCACAGACTGTTGGAGACAGGAATCCTTAAACCCTGCCGATCTGCATGGAATACGCCCCTGCTTCCGGTAAGGAAGCCTGGCAGTGGAGATTACAGACCGGTGCAGGACTTGCGAAAGGTCAATGAGAGGGTAGAAGACATCCACTCTACAGTGCCCAACCCTTACACCCTACTCAGCCACCTGCCACCCTCACATGTGTGGTATACTACTCTGGACCTGAAAGATGCCTTCTTCAGTATCCCACTCTCTGAAGTTAGTCAGCCTTTGTTTGCCTTTGAGTGGCAGGAGCCAGGGGAGGAAGAAAAGGGCAGCTTACCTGGACTAGACTGCCACAGGGCTTTAAGAACTCTCCCACCTTATTCAATGAAGCCCTAAGCCAGGACCTGGAGCCCTTTTGCAGGAGCCACCCCCGCGTGACACTGCTGCAGTTTGTGGATGACCTGTTGCTGGCCACAGAAACCCGTGAGGAGTGTGAAGAAGCCACGGGAAACTTGCTGGCTGAACTAGGCAAACTGGGATATCGAGCCAGCGCCAAGAAAGCCCACATCTGTCAGAGGTCAGTGGTCTACCTGGGGTACAAAATAGCTAATGGAGCCAGATGGCTAACGCAGGCCATGAAACAAACTATCCTGACTATCCCTGTCCCTTCCTCATCCTGGGGAGTGAGGGAATTTCTTGGCTCAGCCAGGTTCTGCAGGCTCTGGATTCCAGGGTACACAGAAATAGCCCGACCGCTATATGAGGCAACCAGAGAAGGGCCGGGCTGGCAATGGGGTCAGGAACAACAAGAGGCCTTTGACAGACTGAAAGAAGCCCTCCTCCAAGCCCCCGCCCTATCTCTGCCAGACCCGGAAAAACCCTTCATCCTGTTTGTACATGAAAAACAAGGAGTGGCTAAAGGAGTCCTGGCTCAGCAGCTGGGCCCGTGGAAAAGACCTGTGGCCTATTTGTCCAAGCGGCTAGACCCAGTGGCCTCCGGGTGGCCACCTTGTCTGTGTATCCTAGCAGCCATCGCTCTACTAGTAAAAGAGGCAGATAAGCTGACTTTTGGCCAGAACCTGAGGGTAACAGCCCCACATACTGTAGAGGGGATCCTCAGGCATCCTCCAGGAAAATGGATGACGAATGCAAGACTCACCCACTACCAAGGGCTCCTACTAGATTCTCCACGAATTGCTTTCTCTGACCCGGTGACCCTAAATCCTGCTACCCTTCTGCCGGACCCAGATCTGTCGACCCCCATCCATGACTGTAGAGACATCCTTTCCGAAATTATCCAGGTGCGAGCAGACCTGAAAGACACACCGTTACCGAACTGTGAGCTAAATTGGTATACAGATGGGAGCAGCTTTGTGCAGGAAGGGGTCAGGAGAACAGGGGCAGCAGTAGTAACCCACAAAGGGGAAGTTGTCTGGAGCGCAGCTCTGCCCCCTGGCACCTCAGCACAGAAGGCGGAACTTATTGCTCTCGCTGAGGCCCTGGAAAGAGCAGAAGGCAAGCGGGCCAGTATCTACACAGATAGCAGGTATGCCTTTGGCACTGTCCATGTCCACGGTGCCATCTACCGAGAAAGAGGATTCTGTTACGCGGAAGGGAAGGGACTGAGCAATCTGCAAGAAGTCCAAAGATTACTAGCCGCTATTGAAAAACCAAAGGCGGTAGCAGTTATACATGTACCGGGCCACCAACCAAAGAGGACACCTGAGGCTATCGGCAACAACCATGCTGATGCGGAAGCTAGGAGGGCGGCCCTCTCGGATTCCCTTGTACTTACAGCCCTCAAGATACCTATACCTGAACTGCCGGCCCTGCCACCCAAACCTGAGTATTCCCCTCGGGATCTTGAGTGGATTAGGAAACAAGTATCGGGAAAAGTGTTTGGGGAGGGAAATTAGAGTAGGGACCAAGAAGGTAGATTGATCCTGCCAGAAGTATTAGGACAGTACATGCTTGCTAATCTGCATAAGTCCACCCATCTAGGCTGGAAAAAGCTGCTCAGCCTTTTCCAGTCTGCACAGTTGGTGTTTCCCCACCAGAATGAGGCAGCTCATCAGATCACAAAAGAATGCAGTAGCTGTGCAATGCTAAGACCAGCCCCAAGAGGGCTGCACCCGGCAGGCACTCGGGAAAGGGGGAGGGCTCCAGGGAGGAATTGGGAAATAGACTTCACCGAAGTAAAACCAGGGAAGTATGGATATAAGTATTTGCTGGTTATGGTGGATACCTTCTCTGGGTGGGTGGAGGCTTTTCCAACCAAGCAGGAGACTAGCCAGGTAGTAGCAAAAAGATTAATTGAGGATATCATCCCCAGATATGGGGTCCCTGAAGCCATAGGTTCTGATAACGGCCCGGCTTTCATTAGCAAAATCCTGCAAGGACTAGCCCTAGCTTTGGGAGTGGATTGGAAGTTACATAGTGCTTATAACCCACAAAGCTCTGGGCAGGTAGAAAGAATGAATCAGACCCTGAAGGAGACCCTTTCTAAATTGGTATTGGAGACTGGCGGGGACTGGGTGACCCTCCTTCCCTTAGCCATCTTCCACGCTCAGAACTCCCCCTATGTACATGGTTTAACTCCATTTGAGATAATGTATGGGGCCCCTCCACCCATAACTTGGCGAGTGCAGCTTCCCGGTGCAGAGGACCCGGCCCCTGACTATCTGAATGTGTTGCAAGCTCTTGCTAAAGTGCAGCAGGAAATCTGGCCCCTGATCAGAGCATATTACGAGGGCGGGAAAATTCCGAGCCCGGAACATGGCATAGTCCCAGGGGATATGGTATGGGTTAAGAGACACCAAGTGAGGACTCTCAAGCCCAGGTGGAAGGGACCTTACGTTGTACTGTTTACCACCCCCACTGCTCTCAAGGTTGATGGTATCGCTCCATGGGTGCACCACACCCACGTTCGGAAGGTCCTACCTCATAACGATCCAAGGAACCGAAAGGAAGAGTGGAAGGTGCAGCAGCATCCTGCCAATCCCCTAAAACTACACTTAAGCTGAAGATGAAGGGGATCCTGCTAATAAGCTCCTTAGTATGGACCTTCACAGGAGCCACATCTGTGGAGATCAGAGGCACCAACCCCCATCAACCAAGGAACCTGACCTGGATGCTGACTGATAGCAACAATGGGGAGGTCATCAACTCCACACAACGCACTGCGCCAATCGGAACCTGGTGGCCTGACCTGTATTTCTGCTTCTGGCAGATCAACCCCATTTACCAATCCGTCCCTCCAAATTTGGCTCACTCCCATGGGTTTTATGCTTGCCCAGGAACAGGTAAAAGAAGGCACTGTGGGGGGGGGACATGACTTCTTTTGTGCCAGCTGGGACTGTGTAACCTCGAATGATGGGGATTGGAGATGGACAGTTACAAAAATCGATTCTGTCAAATTCACTTATGTCAACAAGGGCATCCCTCGTCACCAGCCTATGGCCCTTTACAAAACCAAGGCTTGTGACAGAAGGGACCAGGATTGGGTAAGAGTTCAATTCACCGAGACGGGCAAAAAGACTGAGGTATCGCGCTGGATAAACGGACTAACATGGGGACTGGTGTACTATAAATATGGGGGGCATACTGGCTCGACCCTCATCATTAAATTAACTGTGTCAACTCCCAATGCTGCTGTAGGTCCCAACCCGGTTATAAATGCCCAGAAACCTTCAGTCCAGGACAAGAGCCTGAGCAAAAAAGGATGAGAAAATGCTGACCAGAACGCTTGCCCCAGAGCCCACAAGAGGACCGGGTCCATCGACCTCTAGGTTAGGGGCCCAGCACGCTCCCTCTGAGTTAGATAATCCCATGTGGGAAATGGTGCAGGCAGTAGTAGAGACTCTTAACCACACCACTTCCTCCCTCACCGATCCCTGTTGGCTATGCTACCCAGGTTCACCCCCCTTCTATGAGGCAATCGGGATAAATGGCTCCTACACTATCAACAACTCCCATCCCACTTACTGGGACGGGAGACCGTGGGGACTTACGATCGCTCAGGTCTCAGTCGCTGGTACGTGTGTAGGCACAGTCCCGATGACCCAGAGCCAGTTATGCTCCTCCTATAATAACACTACGTGGGAGCAGGGAAAGTGGATTATACCCTCCTCGGGTTGGTGGCTCTGTTCAAAGACGGGCCTCACCCCAGCCCTATCCACCTCTGTGTTCAATGCTAACAGTGAGTTTTGTGTGCTTGTGGCCATTCTTCCTCGCTTAATATATCATTTTCATGAATCCCTCCTTTCTTTTTGGGAAGAAGTGCCGAGCCCCCACCGGAAAAAGAGGGAGCCTGTTACTGCCCTGACCATTGGGGCCCTCTTCTCCCTAGGGATAGCAGGGGCAGGCACTGGGGTCGCAGCCCTTGTAACTCGGGAACAGGGGCTCACAGCCCTGAGGCTGGCAACGATAGGGACCTAGAACAACTCCGACAGACATGTCAGACCTGGAGCAGTCCCTCACTTCCTTGTCAGAGGTGGTCCTACAAAACCGAAGAGGCCTGGACCTCCTGTTCTTAAGAGAAGGTGGGCTGTGCGCAGCCTTAAAGGAAGAGTGCTGTTTCTATGTAGACAAAACTGGTGCAGTTAGGGAGTCCCTGGCCAAGCTAAAAAAAGATCTAGAGAGGCGGCGTAAGGAATATGAAAGCAGCGAAAGCTGGTTTGAGTCTTGGTTCAAACACAAGCCATGGTTTGCTACCCTCCTCGGCCGTTGCGGGGCCACTGGTCATCCTAATGTTGTTGCTTACAATCGGTCCGTGCATAATAAACAGGCTGCTTAGGTTTGTACGGGAAAGGTTTGACACCGTCCAACTCCTGGTCCTTCGCCAAAAATATCAGGCCCTAGATACCACTGCGGAAGATTCCTCAGTCTGATCAAGAAAAGGGGGAGGAAATGTAAAGGAGAGCAGAGAGCATCAAGAGTCAGGAAAAAGAACTAATAACACTTAACCTGACCCTAGAGCAAGAGCCACCCAGTTTCTGTATAAACTACTGGAGGCTAAGTTTAGGAATGCGCCTGCCCTAAGTTAGATAACTAGAAGTGGGCAACAGCCTGGGGATGTAATCCGTGATAAATCATGTAGACATGCTTGGGTAAGCAAGAGATAACAATTGAAGCGGTCAGGCAACTGACACTGACGCGTTCCCTAAAAAGGTTACAATGTTTCCCATTGGTTACAATATAGAATGTGTTTTAAAATTATTGGTTGTAGAAATGTGCGGGCTTCGGTGCAACCGCTGTGAAAACCCTATATATTCCATACCTAAAGTTGCCTGGGGGTCGGCTGCCCTGACCCGGCCTGTGTGTCAGGGGAGGTGCTGTCCACCCCAGCTAGCTGGCTGAATAAAGACTTTGCTTGTATTTACATCTCCGTGCCTGTGTGCTTTGTTCTCTCGGGAAATCCCCGGATTTCTGGACCCTAACACTATCTGTCTCTCTCCCCTTCTCCCCTTCTCCCTTTCCCCCTCTCTCTGCCAGCACACCTACAGGAAGCACGCTACTTCACTATTTGCTGTGTGTGAATTGGTGGGGAGAGGTCTGCACTTCTTCAGCTGCACCTCAAATTAGATGGAAAGTCTCTAATTCAGGACTACAGTATTTGCAAGCCACCTGACTGGAGATATAAAGCCATGTTCCCAAACATCTTTTTCTTTTCTCTCTCAATTTGTTCCAAACTCATGTGTAAAAGGGCAGTGTCATTTACTGGACCCCTAAAACTCACATAAGCTGTTCTGGTCATCCCGCGATGTAACTCCAAGGGAAAATCCCGGCACAAAATACCCTTGAAACCAAAATCAGTCAAAGGGAGAAATAAAGTGGAAGAAACCCATTTATTTCTTACAAACAATCATCCTGTCTCTCTCTTAACCCAGCTACAGAAGAGATGGCTCCACCCAACCTCTCTGGTCCAGATAAACCCTCATTCACCCATAATTATCTATTGATATGGAGATGGCTACTTCTCTCCACCCCTTGGAAACACCTGTTGATATGGAGATGAATTAAAGCTAGGCAAGAGATTCTGGAAATATTGCAATTTTACCTACACTCCCATTCTGGAAAAAAGGTAGAAGATGTTTCTTCTTTTGACTCTCCCTTAGGTTCTTCCTATTTATTATTATTATGTTTTCATAGAGTTTCCTTCATATGAGAGACTTCTAGAAACTTTACTTCAAGAACATCAAGGCCCTCCTATAATTATATAATACAAATAGAATGCATGTCTTGTGTACATGGAAAGAGGGAAACAACAAAACTAAGAATTTTTTGACAAAACTACTAAGAATAGTCACTATCATTTCTATAAGAATATTTGAGAGAAGTAAATACCAGAGAAAAGAAGCTGGCATCACCAAATATAAAATCGTTATACAATTAAATTAAAACAATGTGGAACTATAAAAACTAGGTCTTAGGTATGGGGTCGCTATTTTCTATCACCCCTTAAGCCAGATGAAAACCCTCTTCTTATCCTTTTTTGCTTGGTTCCTTAGGGACATCTTCTAATCTCTTCCTGAGCGTCCCTCAATTTTTTCATCAGCAAAATGAGAATCTTCCATTTCAAAGGACTGGTATATCAAATGATTTAAATTTCTTTGTGAATCGCAAAGAGCTACACAAATATAAGGTATTACTACTGTCATTCAGAAGAATTGCTTTAACCTCTGAGGTGACACCCAGAGTTTAAGAGGTTATTGGTCTAGATCATTTTCCTAATGAATCACTGTGGAACTAGGAATTAACTCAGCAAGCCTGGGTGGTCAAACCCTGCACATTCTAAAGAAAGGTTTGGCCCTTCAGGGCTCTTGAGATAACCTCTAAAAGTCCTTGGATTATCTTGCCTAATGAACGCGTCTTTGTTTACTTGGGGCCTTAGGCAACATGGAATTAGATTGAGCTCGAGACTGAGTAAAATCAGCCACAAGGGCACTACCTATGTCTATGTAACTGACCCTAGTAAAAACCCTGGACAGCAAGGCTTGGGTGAGCTTCCCTAGTTGGCAAGACCTCTTTAGTATTGTCATACATTATTGCGGGGAGAAATAGGCACTGTTCATAGGACTCTTCTGGGAAAGGACAATGGTGAGCTTGCACCTGGTCTCTCCTAGACTCTGCCTTCTGCACCTTCTTCTGGTGCTGCTTTTAACCTCTAACCTTTCACTGTGATAAACTATAACCATGAGTATTACAGTTTGCTGAATTCTATGAGTCCTTATAGTGAATCACTGACCCTGAGGGTGGTCTTGGGGACCCCCAACTACACTTACTAATTCCCAAAGCCATAACCAAACTATACATTAAGCATCTACTAGGTTTTTCACTTAAAAGTTAGATGATTCTGAAATAACCAGGTTAATGTCACAGCCAGTTCACAAACCTAGAGACTGAAAGTTCTCAAACTAAAAGTTCACAAACCTAGAGAGGTTGGGGAAAGAATTCAGTCAGGAACAAGATCAACAATTTCAGGGACATCTCTTTCCTCAAGTTTTTTTTTTCCCCTCTGTTGGTCATTAATTTATTTTTTAAAAACCATTTTGCCAGTTTTTCTTCTTTTTTAATATTTAGTATTACTTGAAATATCCAGAGATTGTTTGAAAAATCAAATTAGCTGTTAGTATTTTCTTCTTTGATAGAAGTAAAGCTTAATAGGAATAGTCTATTCTATTACTGAGACAGGGACCGTGGCTGTAGTCAGAGTAGGATGAGGGCCTCCGGGAAAAGCAGGGTGGAATATTTAGTCAGAGCAATGTAACAATGGGCAAAGAAGTCCCTACTGAAACTCTGTGATAAGCATTATGCAAAGTCAAGGTCACACTAATTCTCTAGGGTAAAGATATAGACATCTTCAGTGAGATCAGTTAAAGATCAAAAGGCCAGGAGCAACTGCCTGGCAACTTGGCCTGGAATGTTTGAGTGTTCTGCAAGGGTATCAGCATAACCTGTGACTCTGCTGTCAGCCCTAGCAATCAGACTGTGACCCAGCCCACCTTGTGGACAGGGCAGGTGGTACAAGTCCACACCCCTAAGCCTTTTTTTGATGTTCTCGAAAAATCCTCAACTGCCTATAAAACTCCCTAGACAACGCACCACTACTGGCGCTCTTGTCCCCTCTGGTGTGAGCCAGCTCATTCCTCTCACTTTATTTCTAAATAAAAGCCTTTACCTTGCTCTCCTACCTTGAGTGCTTGTGAAGCTCATTCTATGGCTTGGTGAACAAGAACCCCAGCATCGTTACCTTCTTTGGCAGAAGATTGACCTTGGGACTATTTAGTAAAGCAGGAGTAGTGACTGTCTTCATTTCAAAAAACATTATTCTAGCCCTTTAAACTTTGAAAAGGTTAATCAGATAAATACACTCTCTGTTCTGAAAGAGCTTATATACACAAAGAAAGATATCAACAAAGAATCAAGTAACTAAAGGATTTTCTTTTCTTTTCCTTGTACTTCTTAAAAAATATATAGTAATATGATCTAATTACTTGTTCACAAATTCACCAATAAAAGGGATCATTACCCAAGTTCCCTTTAGTTTGTACATTAACCTTTTCAGCTTTACTGCTCCTATAAAACTTAGGGAAGAAATGCTGAATTTTATTTTCTGAACTGTGATTCCCTGAACCTATACAGTATAAGCCAAATGCCAAATGTGAGTTTATAAAATATCACATGAAAGCATTGATAGAACAATGATTAATACAGCAGATAAAAGTGGAATGCACAAGCCTTCAATATTTTTAAAGCAAAATTATCTTGAAAACCCACTGCATTTAGGAATTCTAGTTTTAATTCCCTTTGAATAATCATAAATTATTCAGTTGATAATTTAAGCAAGATATTATCATAAGAAAATAATACTTGTACCAAGTAAATAACCAAAGCCATCCTATTTCAGAATTTGAGCTTATAAAAAAGAGTATTTCAAGCAAAAGCAGAGTTGTAAAAAAGATTGTATGGCAATCATTTATCTGAGTGGGATTTTCTGGGCCATTAAAAAATATCAAAGACTCATAAGACTTTCATAAAACAGAAATAATGATTGAGAGAAAAAAAAAGATGACCTACTATATGTATCACTACAGCATGACTATCTCATCATGCATTAATTTTACATAGAATAATTTCAGGCTTCTAATTTTAATTTCTAAAGGTAAGAATCAATATTCTATCAGGAAAACAGATTATCTATTATAGAGTTTCAGCATTAACATTGAATACCAACTAATCAACATAGAGGCCCAGTCTGTATTTCACTGCTGCAAAGATAAAATATAAAAATGTTCATTTGACTTATTATTTAAAATGCAACATTTTGTTCTGTAAAAATTACATTTTTTAAAGGGGGTGTTGGGAAGGAATAAGCCAATCTGAAAGATTAAACTGAAGGAGGAAAAATGGTTAAGACATATTTAAAAAGAAAAAAAATCACAAGCAGGGGAAAACAAAGAAATGAAAACTAAAGGAACTTGCCTCTTAATATCAAACAGTATTTGGTTCTGTCCTAGAGTCAAGTCCACACCCAGACGCTGATAATTAACCACCACTGAGGTAATTTGAAACAATGCATCTTAAACCTTGAAGGCAAATTAGAGAGGGAATCCTACAAAAATTTGGAGGAATGAATTCATAGGCTCCCAAAATTAAATCTTAATTGGGATTGATATAATTTTGATATTCATTTTTAATATATTGTACCTTTTCTTAATTCCATCTTTGTTTCTGTCCCCCACCCTTTCACTGGTTTTTATATCTGTGAAAGTTCATGTACATAAATATGGGATGTGAACACAGAATATAAAGAACTATCCAAGGAGAGAGTAACTGTAATTGGATACCTCAATGGCTTCTTGTTCCTCCTCCTAATAGAACAGTTTGCTTGTTCCATTTAATGACTATGCATTACGTCTACCTAAGGACAAGGCACAGTGCTAAGCATGCAAAAATCTGCAGTGAAAAACAGTTCTGGCCTCAAACAGCTTGTTGTACTGGAACTTTTCTAATTCCTTGACATTTGCATGTAACAAAATATGCATGGCATAAAATCAAAACTTGGTGTGTATGGGGTGGGGTGGAGGAGGGTGTGCACTCCACAGATTCCTTATTTTCTTTCACTGCCGATCTTCAATACTGGTACTACTCACATTTCAGGGCACTGAAAGCCAGCTCATAGGACAAACGCTGGAAGGATTCATCCTCAGACTTGGACAAGGACTGCAGGGGCTCATTCCCATACTTGATTAAGACGTTCTCTGGTGATTTTTCAAGTCGAATACCCTGAAATATGTTTGCTGCCATAACGTAAATGGAGTCCGAATAGCCAGTTTTGGGGGGAAGGTGAACTGAGTTTTTTTCGCTGGATCCTGGATCACCTGCCAGTGCCAGGGAAGCGAACTGGGAGATGACCTCGTCATTACTTTCGTTCGAAAACTCTAGTTCATTTGCGGAGTTAAGCATAGTTGCCCCTGGACGGACTGTCAACGGTAACTGAAGCTTGAATTACAAGTCAGATGTTCCAGAAAATGGTTTTCTTTGTACATTCAGCATCGTCTCTGGAAGAGAAAGGGTATCTCGGTAAATTACTGTTTCTGCTGGATCACCCTTGATGGCCCATGTCGTTGTAGCCTTACAGATTAAGAGATGGCACTTGGGGGCCGACCGCGCACCGCATACTTCGAGCCAGACAAGCGCCAACAAACGCCCACACATTGGAGAAGGGACAGGGCTGGGAGTGGCCCGGCAACTGCCGCCCAGGCAACCAGCGCCTTTTCCCGACGCCCGTTTGTGGGCAGAGCCCCCGTGGGCCCGCAACCCCACGGCCCCGCGAGCCCTCCCTTACCCTAGAGGGCGATGTTTCCCGGGGCTCTGGGGACGCAGACGGGGCGGCCGCTGCACTGCGGGCACCGGGGGCTGGGGCCCGAGACAGTGCCCTCGGGAGACACGGGACTGCAGGGCGGCGGCGGCGACGGACCGCGAAGGCCGTTTGGTTCAAATGCAGCCTCTCCGCGGCAGGGGCAGGGGGGTCGCGACCTCCGGCGTCCGCTTCCCTCGGACTCCCGAAACGAGGGCGCGCCTATGGCTGCGCCTGGTCACGCACAGTCGCTCTTCGCGGACGCGGCGGAGCCGGTGAGCGTGGCGCCGGGGGGGACCCGTGGCTCTGGCCGCGAAGGGTTCGCCTCTCCCGCCTCTCGCGCCTTCCGCCTCCGGCAGTCCGCACGCCCCGAACTTGCGTCTCCATGGCGACTGGGAGCGGACAGACGCCGTCCGAGCGCCGTTCCACGGGATCTGCCCGCGCCGCCCCTAGCTGGGCGTGCGGCTCCTCCTCCCGAGTCCCAGAACCCCGATTCCAGCCCCTCCTCGACACCGAAGACCCTGGCACAGCTCGACCGCGCCGTCCTGAATGAAGATCTTCGACTTCCCCAGAATCCCAAGTGGTCCCCTCTTACCCGACACGCCCTCTGGGATCTCTTTGAGAGCAAGAATTCGAAGTCGCTAACACCCAGCTTAGCGGGTTAGGCAAGGGCTCAGGAAATATTAAAACAGATGGCCGTTGGACTAGTGGAGGAAAGGATAAAAGACGAGCCTTCTTTATTTCCAGCTTTTTAGAACATATCACATTAGACTCTTCCAGGTCAAACTGCCAATATAAGACCGCAGCCCTCCTTTCCAGGAGTTGCCTGCAAAGAAGTTGCTGAAATGGACCTCCAAACGATCAAATTGGTCCCTCTCCAAATTGTAAAATGGAACTGGGAACAAATATAAACCTCCCGAACGGGTTTTAATGTGGCTAAGTTAATTTTTGAGAGCATAAGCAAAATCTGCATCCTAGTGTCTCAAAGAAAAATCAGTTTGCTGACTTTTAAATGTAGTAAAAAAAAAAAAAAACTTTAAAGGATAAACCAAAATGATTAAAATTAAGTTTTCTTCTGAGGGCCTTTTGGCCTACTTTATTATCTCCAAAGTGCATGTTTGGAAAGGAAAGGACTGCTTTTTTCCTAATATATGCCATTTGTATTTCTACTTTGAAAATTCTCTAGCAGATTTTAAAGGTCTAGTAGTCTAATGATTTTAATGCCAGGCAGAGTATCTAGAGCTGTTTTATATGCACTCTAATTTCTCCTACAGTAAAATTCTATAAACAAATGCAACTGTGATCATAAAGGTCATGCAATCTAATGTAACATGCATGTACTTCACATTTCTTGCCTGGTTAGAAAGGCCTTTTGTAATAGTAAGTCCTAGAGATCTAATGCGCAGTAGAAGTGATAAGACAACAGTATTGTTTTATAATCAACAAACTTGCTGAGACTAGACCTTAATTATTCCAGACAAAAAAGAAATGATAATTCAGTGACTCAATAAAGGTGTTAACTATCACCACAATGGCAATCATATTACAATATATAAATAAATCAACACTCATATCTTAAATTTACAGAATGTTGTATGTTAAATACACATTTGGAAAAAAAGCTTTTTGTAAAACAGAGTTCAGCATTGGATTATGGGAGAAACTTGGCAAAGAATGTTTCAAGTAATTGAAAAAAATTACTATTATATTGAAGCTAATATCTATTAAAAAGAAAAAATAATCTGCTAGATACTTGATCTCCATTTTCTCCAATAAGGCAAAAAACCCAAAGCCTGCAAACTGAGCGGAGTTCTTAATTCTGGGCTGAAATCAAACAAAGCCATATGGAAGGCTTGCAGGTGTAACCGCCAAACTCAGCAAAAAGCATGCTTGAGAGTTAAATCACCAGTGTGGCTGGCTGCTGTTTGGGAATCCCTGAAATTTGTCCAACTACATTGTAGAAGTGGTCCAATCTGGAACATAAATGTACTTTACATATATATTAACGTTGGTTATGGTCACTCAGGGATTCTTAGTTATGTTCTGTATTCCTTCCCTTGATATGTTAAACAGGAAGGGGCGGACTTGGGCATTTGGTAAACTTACATCTTTGTAGCTCAGCAAGTCCTTAACGTCTCCTGGCCTCATTTTCTGCATCTGTCAGGGGGCAATAGTAATGCCTACCTTAGTGGGTGTCTGTGAGGATTTTGTAAAATACTATGTGTGAAGAATAGTGTCTGGAAAGATGTAGGTGCTCAATAATGGTTACTTCCTCTTTTCTGCCCTAGAAGTTTTATCTATCTTTAATCTTTACATCCTAGAAAACATAAGATTATAAGAAAAGCTAGTCTGCTGAATTTGACATCTGAAAACCCTTTATTATAGAGTCCATGTTCTCGGCTTAGTTCATAAACATTTAGAGATTTTTTTCAGGTAAATTTTGAGAGTGGTATAATTCAGTAGTTTTCAACTTTCAAGCACATGAAATCTTTGTAAAGGTGCAAATTTCTGGAACCCATCCCCAGAGATCTAGAGTAGGAGTGGAGTGGAACCCAGAAACTGGCATTTTTAGCAGGTAACCCAGGTGATTTTGATGCACCCTCCCAAAGACAATAGTTCGGAAAACTCTGGTATAATTCAAAGACTGTTCATTGATTCTAATTCCACTTCTGTCTCTGACTTATAAAAGTCCTTTAGCCTCTCTGGATTTCCATTCTCTCTCCTAAAAAACAGTTTGATTATCCTGGCACGTTTTGCATGTGAGTAGTGAGATTTTAATCTTTCCACTCCCCAGCACACCTGTCATGCACTATCTTCTTGTTTACTGGGAAAGATCCAAACCTTTCAGCAAAGCGGACAGGGTCCTCTGTGATTTGGCCCCTACCACCTTCCCAGCTTCGTTGCTTAGCACCCCACAGCAATTCCCTGAACTTCCTTATTTGTATACATGCCATTCGCTCAGTCTTGGAAATCCTTCCCTTTTTGTCCAGGTAGTGTACATCTCCTCAGTCTTCAAACTCAGTGTAAGCATCACATGTATAAATCCTTCCTGATGCTTACGTTAGAATGTAAATTTCATCACTGTGACAGAGCCAGAATACCCACTTGTTTGAACAAAACAGTCAGCATAGTGGCTCTCCTCTGCAAAGTTGTCAGGGAGCCACACTTCTACTTAGACTGCATGTGAGCACTTTGCCCTTGTCCGCTTAACCCAAGATGGCTTACTGCCATGTCATTTCCAGCCAGTGGTTAGGGGAATAAAGAGGGAAGGAAGGGCATGCTGATTCCTTTCCAGGACAGGATCCAAAAGGTGTACACATCACTTTGGCTCAGATTCTATTGGCCAGAACTTAGTCACATAGCATACCTAGCAGCAAAGAGGGTTGGTAAATGGGTCCAACTAGAAATTAAGGGAACTACTTCTCTAGAAGAAGGGGAGAATGGATACTGGAGGACAGTTAGCAGTCTCTGCTATACCTGTTCCTCTGACCCCTCCACCTACAAACCCACTCACTTCCATTTTTCTCAGAATGTCAAGTGTTGCCTCTTTTATGTTTCCATACATTTTATACATGCATACATGCATACATTCATTCCTTTATCAAGAATATATTAAATTCTTACTGTGTACCTGGCACTATGCTCAGCCTCGAAGTAAAAAATGAATGTATAGAAATAACCAGGGACCCTAACCTCAAGAAATTAGTACACGGATATACTTATATTCTGGTACTCTTCAATTTTGATGATAAATATTTGTGTACATACCTGTATTCTGCCATCCTTCTACCAGCACAACCCATAAAACACACACACTCCTAATTTTATTACATCTTTTTATTTTTATTACATATAGTATCATTTTATTTCCAGATGCTTGAAAAATATCACTGGCTTTCACAGATACACACACACATAGACAATTACAAACATGAAGGTATCTTGGGTCATGATACATATTATGCGTCAGACAGTACACAGTACAAGCTGCTGAAAATGTGAGGTAATAGCTAGCTATAAACTTTAAACTGCTTTGTCTTTCAAAATATAATTTAAGGAGTTTGTCTTTCCATGATAGGTCAATGTAAGTGACAATTCATTGTACTGGAAACAATATTTAATGAGAGCCTCTATCACCAAAATAAAGCTTAGGCAAGCAGTGTCAGTTAGCAAATTAAATGGTTACTATTTACTCTAATCATGTGTATAATCCTGCTTCCTTACCTCTCATTCTTGGTTTATAGCTTCATTATGGACCTAAATCTCATTAAACAGTATACAAAAGTAACCATAGAGATAGGTGTGTGAATTCAACTGTTGTGAAAGCAGGGTGATAAAAATATGGTCTTTGTTTGTGTTGCATTCTGTAATATGATAAGAACATTAAGTCAGAGACAGTGTACAAAATTAAAACTTAGTTACTAGGAGATTTCTGCTAACAGAACTTAAAGGGGTGATTTTCTTTTCTGAGGGAGTAAAGTATTTAAAATATTTGTAAAATAACATTCCTTGCATTTAACTCAGAGTAGCTAGTGTATATTAGCAAAGTAGGAATTCAAAATATATTTGCTCATTTGCTGCAAGTTGATCTGGGTGTATAAAACTGTGCTCAGTTCCACTGAGGCTTATTACAGAAATGTGAAAAGCATATGAAACAAAGAGTTTTAACTTGTGTCTTTAAACATTAGGACTCAATTTATGATTATTGCTATTTAGAAATAATACAGTCTATTTTCTTTGTGACTAGTTATTTAATGTTCCATTATAGACCTAACTACACCCAACTCAGGACTTTGGGGCACATCAGGCCCCTTATTTGTCAGAGGATCCTTAGGGCCTGTTCCTGAGGTAAGATGCATTTGGAGACTGCATGGTCAGATACTAAAATACCCCATCCCAGAGGAGGAGAGTGAGGATATATGGCCAAGAAAGCAAGAAAATGACCTTGAGGCAGGTGAACACTGTCCTCTGATGCTGTGGGAGAGTTGGTGTGAAGGATACTCCAGTATCATCTTGCCCAGTCTTTGTGGAAACTTGTCCAAAACACTTGAAAAGGAAGTGGTAAGCTGATAATGCAAAGATCCCTTTGGGAAAATTAAAATATGATTGTGGGTTCTTTAATGCAAGAACATCAGAGATTAGCCAAAAGAGCCATAGCCGCTTGCAGAAGAGGAAAACAGTCTCCCTTGATTTGGAAACAGCAGACAACAGATAGAGCAAAGAGTTCTGAAGGGTGGAGCAAGTGGAGAGGAATAAAAACCCAGACCACAGAAGTTCAGAGACAGCACATTAGAAACAACACTGAGATTTAGAAGCCAAAATCGTAACAGAAGCTAAGGAAGAATTTGAGTTTTCTAGGATGCAAGGGGAAAAGAGGATTCAGGAGACTTATCATCCCAGCCCTTGACTGCCCTTTGTGGCCCAGGAAATTAAGAGTTACAACAGACAACCTGTGTTACAGTTTGTGCCAGCACATTAGTTTCCCAGAGTTGGTTATTCAAGCACCATCTTTATGGGTTATTTTTCCATACCCATATACTACTATCTTACTAGTCAGTATTTTATTTAAAATCAAAATCATGATCTTACTTAAATTGAAAACTGTAAATGGAAAATCAACATCATTTGCCATAAGCAAAAATAATCACAACAGCAGCAAATTAATACTATTATTTCCTAGTTAGAAAGGGTTGTGTCAAGGCTTCAGGCTTGAGATTGATTGCTCTTGGTTAAAAAGGGAGATAGGCAATGTTAGAGAGGTGTTAGACACTAGTATGTAAATGACACTTTTTCCTTGTCAGAGGAATCAAAAGGACATTGGACAAAGCAGCTTTCTCATTATGTGTTGAATTGTTATTCAAGACTAAGTCACCATACCACTTCAAATAATCTCCTATACCTTTGATGGTGCTGGCCGCATACTTGAGGAAACTGTGTGTCAAGAGATTCGAGTTCAAGAGTTAGAGGACAGTGTTTCTCTGAAACAAGAGGGAGAAAATAGAAGAAGCTCAGAACTGGCAAGAAAGAAATTAGAAGGATTCCACATCACAGATTAATTCAGTCCACTTACATGGCACAGTGGTAGATAGAGTCAGAAGACTGGGTTTTAGTCCTAATGTTGTCATGAATTAATTGCATAACCACAGGCAAGTCTCTTCACTCTTTATATTTGTCTCTAGATAGGTTCAAGTCTATGACTTATTTTTTAAGAAAAAAGTGAGTGGAGAAGGATTTGAAGAGACTGAGAAAGATTGGCACTCAATAGAGGAAAGATGTTTAAATATCTATTTTGATATTTACTTAACAATATCTCTTTAAAAGTTTATTTTAGCACAAGAGGACAAATGACAGAATAAGAGAACAGACATAAGACAGATGGAAAACAAATAGAAAAATAGATAAATCCTACCTAATCTGTAATTACATTAAGTGTAAATGGATCAAATATACTGATTAAAAAGTAGAGGTTGATCGAATGGATTTAAAAATCCAACTATATTCTGGCTGCAAGAGACATATTTTAGATTCAAAGACACAAATAGGTTAAAACGGAAAGGATGGAAAAATATAGCCATGCAAACTAGAACCAAAAGAGAGCTTGAGCAGTTATACTGTTTTTAGAGAAAATAGACTAGAACACAATAATTGTTCCTAGAATACTTTTTTCTTGAAAAATAAACTGTAGACTTGAACATATCAAGACATTCTGACATTAGCAAAGGGTTAGTAATATTGTGACAAGTCTAATAATTCCATTAAATCAATGATTTCACTGGGAGTACTGGGTGTGTATTTTGGGTCAAAATAAAGCTTATGTCTTAATGCCAGAATATCTTAGCAAATCAGACTGCATGAAAGAGGCAAAGCTATGGTTTTTATGGCGATCCCTGCCCTAATGTTCAGTACACATAATCTAATAGATATGAAATTCTTTTGTTAAATGTGAGTGTCACTTTAAACTGAAATTATACATGTTGCCGTAGCATTTATTAATTTATTTTTATTAAGGTATCATTGATATACACTCTTTTTTTTACTTTTTTTTAATAAGGTATGATTGATATACACTCTTATGAAGGTTTCACATGAGCAACATTATGATTACTACATTCACCCATATTATCAAGTCCCCCTCACACCCCATTGCAGTCACTGTCCATCAGCATAGTAAGATGCCACAAAGTCACTACTTGTCTTCTCTGTGCTACACTGTCTTTCCCATGACCTTCCCCACACCATATGTCTGCTGATCATAATGCCCCTCAACCCCCTTCTCCCTCCCTCCACACCCACTCTCCCTCATCCTTCCCCTTTGGTGACCGCTAGTCCATTCTTGGAGCCTGTGAGTCTTGCTACTGTTTTGTCCCTTCAGTTTTGCTTTGTTGTTTTACTCCACAAATGAGTGAAATCGTTTGGTACTTGTCTTTCTCTGCCTGGCTTATTTCACTGAGCATAATACCCTCTAGCTCCATCCATGTTGTTGCAAATGGTAGGATTTGTTTTCTTCTTATGGCTGAATAATATTCCATTGGGTATATGTACCACATCTTCTTAACCCTTTCCTGTGAGGTCTTCTCTTTTCCCTAGATGTAGGCAGTCTGTCACAGTCTTCTTTCCTGTCACTCTTTCAGGATTAGTTGTATTTGCTGTATTTTTATGTTATATGTGGTTTTGGGAGGAGGTTCCTGTCTCACTTCTCATGCTGCCATCTTTAAGCTCCTTCCTTTCAAGTGTCTGTCTTAGCATTTAAATGATTGGCAAATATAAAAAATATTTTAAATTAAATTTTTTCATTTTAATTTTAAAGTTAAGGATCATAAAGGGTCATATGAAATGGTATAAAGGTATATTTTATGTTTTTGTATATCTATGGAAAAATTCCCACTCCCCCCTAAAACTAACCCACCCACACCAGACCAATCAAACAAACACTCAAAACAATAAAAACCCTGAAACAATACTGACTAGGTTTTGAGTATACTATCTTACACTAAACTAGATTTTGGGAGCCATCTGCTGGTAAATTTATGAGTTGTTTATATTTTTTTAATGGATGTACAATTGGGGTTGCCAGGTAATTTACAAAATGCTCGGTTAAATTTGAATTTCAGATAAACAACAAATAACTTTTTAGTGTAAGTATGTTAGTACAGTACTTTCTCCATATTCTAATGTTAGATTGTCTTAAATTTACAATTAGTATTCTTTCAAGTGACTCAGAAAAGGTTTTCTTGAAATCCAGATAATATGATTATTTAGGAAAATATTCACTGCCATATTCACATGCTCCAACATGAAGTGTTTGTCTTCCCTATTCTATCCTGTAATGTTTTAATGAGCTCTTCTTCCTAATCTTGGTATTTCTTTCCCACTGTTACAGTCTCATACTTAAGGTATCTAAGTCAACTACAATTAATGAATAAAAAACCAAAGAGAATTCATTTTATTTTCTGAAGTACCTTAGTTGCAGATTTTACTTATCTTTAAAAAAGCAAAAGGGATATACATATGTATTTTATTTTTGACATTTATACACTTTAATCTATGGTTTGAATTGGTAACACATTCACATGGTATTAAATGTTTAAAAAATACAAAAGAATAGTTGGTGAAAAGTCTCCCACCCCTATCCTTCAGGCACCCAACAGTTCCTTGATGCAGAGGCAACCAATAAACTCCATATGATCTTCAGTCATCTTAGGAAGGACATTATTTTAAAGTGAAAAGATGCAATAAAGTCATCTTTCAGGAGAAAATAAAAGTACCATAGATGACAATAAAAGACATTTCTTTACTCTTAAGCTCTGGTTTTCAATGTAATATCTTAATTTTATTTTGCTTATGGAGCAAATAAGAAGAAAGTATATTGTCTATAATGCAAAATCCAATTAATTACAAACCTGCATTATAAAACATCACAAGATGGAGATGTTGCTCCATGAAAGTGGCACTTAAAACCAGTGAGGAAAAAAATGTTCTGTCTTCTTTTGGACATCTTTATTTTCTTCTCTATCTTGCTCTCTCTCTTCAGTCATTCAGGGTGGTGAGAAGCATTCAAACGGCTGGTGCTCATATCCCAGATTTGTCTCTTTGTGCTTATAATTCTGAATCAAATTAGCCTCTAGGAGCTCAAGATAATCTGTAAATTCTGACTTATACTCTTAATTAAATAACATATTTGAAATGGCAATGCCCTCCAGCCAAAGCCACTAAGAGCATATCCGCAGTTGGACAGCTGGGTTTACCACTCACTGGAGCGAAGCAGAATGCATACAGTGGGGAGTAAGGGGCCTCTCAGTAGGAGGGTGTTAGAATGAACCTATTATGGGATTTGTGCTGTGGCTGGGTGATTTGTGGGAGGGTCCAAGGAAGCAGGGTTCACTCTGGATTGAGTATTGTCAGAATGCAGGGACAATCTGTGACTGGGTATCTCAGTACTTATTTAAAGTCGGTCCCACTTAACCACAATTTCATTTTCCCCAGTTTCAATTACCTGTAGTCAACTGGGTCAGGAAGCAGATGACCCCCCTTCCAACCAATCTTTAGAAGGACAGTAGCAGCCTAACATTATGTCATTTACTCACTTAATCTCATCATGTAAACATTTCATCATCTCACATCATCACAAGAAGAAGGGTGAGTACAGTAAGACATTTTGGGAGAGAGACCACATTTGTGTAACTTTTATTACAGTGTATTGTTATAATTGATCTATTCTATTATTAGCTGTTGTTATCTATTACTGTGCCTGATTTATAAATTAAACTTTATCATAGGTATGTTTGTGTGGGAAAAACATAGTATAAACAGGGTTTGGTACTCTCCACGGTTTCAGGCATCCACTGGGGTTTTCTTGCAATGTATCTCCCAAATACAAGAGAGGATTACAGGATATGGAGGACGGACAGAGGAAGGCGAAAATCTTCAGGTACACGAGCAGTAGTGACGCCTGCTAGCTGGGAGATGGAGTCATTTGGTATATTGTGGGTTTCACAGCAACTTTGTTTTTGTCCATACTTAGGCAAAATTACAAAATGGCCTTGTTTTTTCTCACTTCCATATGGTGTCAGGATGGCCTTGCCTTGTTTTGGTGCTCTGTGAGATTGTAAATGTCCAATAGGAAAATAATTTGGCCTAATGGCGAGCTCCAGGCAAGTTTATAAGCACACTCTGGCCTACCTGTAAGTTTATGGCCAGTCCCTGGATGTTAGTCATGGCTTTTTTCTTTCTTAGAAAGCTTCTGGCACTTAGTAGATGCTCAATAAAATTTGTTTGCATCTGGATTGCTTCAAATTATATGATGTCATATTGTTCTTCCCTGTCCCTGGACAATGAGCTCCTAGAAGACAGAGGTCATATTTCATTCAACTTTTTCTCTTTCTCACATGAAATAGGTTATTAATGCCACTAAAACAAGGCCTTGCTCTTGGTGCCCCTGCTTTCCTCCCTCTACCCCCTGTGGCCTCGCTTTTCTCTCCCTTAATCGCCTATAGTAAGCAAGTACATAAGGCTTATAAAGCAGTGATTTCTGTGGCACAATCATAGAAAGATATTGCTTTAAAGAAGTTGGCCAAAATAGAAGCTTCGCTTTTTATTCTCCCAAATATTTAAGGGGGTCTGAGGGCAAGCACATAGTAGCTCTTCTTTAAAATATTCACTGTTTGAAATTCCCTTGCACCCAGGAACTCCTGGAGGCTCTCATCTCCCTCTACTGCACACACCTTCCTTCTTGGTTCCCTCCCTTTGCTCTGCTCTGCTTGCGCAGTGCCACACAGCACCCTCTGAAGGACCTGTTGCCTTTCTCAAGCTCAGGTTGGTGTTCTGCGGCCTATTTTCTACTCAGAGAGCTGGGTAGGTGTGGGTGAATTTTCAGTTTCTATAATGGTACGCTATGTTTTTTCAGATCAATGTTTCTATAGAAAAAAAAATCCTGGAAAAATATGAAAAAATCCCAACACTTAGATGTTTCAAAGATCTGACAAAATAGTAAGGAATTAAAAGACTAAGACTAAAGCTAAAGCAGGAACTCAGAAAGGTGATCAGGGTACAGAATCTGATTCTGCCATGAGGGCATTTGTTGATGCCAGAAAATCTGAACCTTCACTGAGATGGCCTTGATAGGTAGGAGGTTAGAAGTGAAAACACAGGGTCTGTATGCAATGCAAAGTCTAATAACAGACCTTCCCCCAGTATGCTGGGGGCCCAAAGGGCTATACCCTTAGGGTAAGACTGAACTAGTAGTAAATGAGACCTCAGTCAGATTTTCTGTGTGAATGTGGAAATCCCAAGTCTTGGACCTGCTGGTGTCATGTTGGTTGTGCCCCCAGGGACTTGGCAAAAATTAATGCATATCTTCTTTGGAGGAAGAAACTTTTCATCTAGGCCTCAAATTATTCCTCCAAATAGTTTTTCAAGTACAGTGGGTTGCACACCAATAAAATGAAAGATACAAAGAAACAATGCCTTATAACAAAAATGAAAAATCATAGCCATTAAAGTTAAAAGATAAAAGTAAAGTAAGGCTTTTTTTTTACATAAAAAATAAAGTAAGACAGAGTTAAATGGCAGCATGTATGAAAAAGATTTAGGGCTAAATCTTGGCTACGGTGTTATTAATGGTGACCTTCAGTTATCTATGAAAGAAGTGCATTAATTGAAGTAGAGTGTTCAGAGCAAATAGCAGTAGAGAGAAGGCATCAGAGCTCCACTCCATTAGGTGCCAGATATGGACAGCATACGTTAAAAGGATAACAACATCAACAACTGGAACACCTCCAAAGAGTAACTGCCAACAACAGTGAGGAGTCTGAAAACTGACCACTGAGGAACGGCTACAAGATCTGAGGATTATTAGTCTTCTAGAGCAAAGTCATTTTCAAATCTTGAAGGACAGAATCATCTCACTTGTTCTGGATGGTTCCATCTGGCAAATAAAAATAACAAATAAGGATGACAACAAGCATTTATTGACTACTTAATATTTATAAGACATTACTAAACACTTTAGAGAAATATCTGTTACCAATCCTCACAATAAACCTCTAAGTTAAGTATTATTATTACTAGATATAAAGTTTAGTTAAATAGCCTGAGGTCATATAGATAGTAAGTTGTAGAGCTGGGATTCAAGCCCAGGTAATCTAACTCTGGAGTTCACACACTGAACCACTGGTCTGTGTTGTTCCTGACTGTCCATTGTACCCTTTTAATCCCCATGCCAATCCTATGAGAAAGGCTCCCCAATTACTCCAATTTTAGAGATGAAGAAACTGATGTTTAGAAAAGTACTTTCCCAGGGCCACAAAGCCATTTTTTTTCCTCTTTTCATTTTTTAAACAGCTTTGTTGAGGTAAAATTAGCATACAATAAACTTCACATATTTAAAGTGTATAATTTGATAAGTTTTGATGTCTGTATAACTGAGCATTCATGCAGCACAATCAAAATAATGAACATACCCATCACCCCCTGAAGTTTTCGTGTGGCCCTTAGTAATCCCTCCTCCTTCCCTCTTCCTGCGCTCCCCCAACTGTAGGAAACTGATGATCTGCTTTCTGTCACTACAGATTAGTTTGCATTTTCTAGAATTTTGTATAAATGCAGTATAACAATGACTGAGCTACTGGAGCTCATTTGTAGTTGTACAACCTGGTCGGAGGCAGTTGTAGTACAACCACCTGGAGATGGAGTCAGTTGCACTACACCTCAGGAGCTTCCCAGGTGTGATCTAAAACCAGCTCCTGTGTGCAGAGGGCAGGGAGAGACCCAAGGTAGAGGCAGGCCACTGCACATTGGTAGGTGGCCACATGACGCTTGTCTTGAGCGGCCACAAGATGAGTAGATCTCTGCATCCACCCACCAAATGTTAAAATTTTTTTACCCTTAACTGGGTTCAGTCAAGTACATGGTACAGATGTTCTCAACACCACATCACTATCTCAAGGCTGTGTCCTTGAGGCAGACTCTGGGAGCAGGGAAAGCAAGCAGAACCCACATTCCAAGGATAAGGGAGGGGGCCTCAGATTCTGGGGTCCACCTCACAGGTCAACAAGCAGTCATGTCTTCCTGATGAACTCCCCCAACACTCCACTCCTTGTGACTGGCTCTCACAACCTCACATGCCCCTCTCTTCCACAGCGTGCCCTGGGTGGTCAGCAAGGGGTCTCACTAACATGAAGGTCCTCCTTTGGTGGCTGTCTGGTTGCACTGGCGGCCCATGTCACAGCAGCAATATAGGTACATACAAAAGGAAACATGTCAGGACAGTGACTCCTCAAATCAGTGGTGGCCTTTTCCACCAAGAGCCCCAGGGGCCAAGCCATTTATTTGTTAAGCCCTCTAAGCTGAAATGGATGAGGGTGTTCACTTGTGTTCTCATGTGTGATTTAATAAAGATGACACATTAGCAGACTCATCGAGTAGAACACACAACATACTTTTTGGATAATGGCACGGGTTCCTCCTTGCAAAGCAGTGATAATGTCCAAAGCCATCCTATTTTGGAGGACAGCTTTTCTCATTAGAGGTATTTCAGTGTTCAGTAAGGAAATGCTTGTTTGGCATTCATTCAAGGCTTGCTGGATAAAGGTTTCTGTGCATCTTATAATGTTCTCCAAGCCAAAGCAGGGAACACAGACAGCAGCCCAGTGATGATACCAGTGGGAAACAGAACATGAGGAGAGGGAGGTTGGCGGCCTTAGGAACCTGACCTGGTGTGCATACCATACATGTGCTCAGCCAGGGGAGGCAGCACCGTCAGGCATGAGGAGATGGACTGCGAGCGGGATGTGCCCGATCAGGACCCCCACCTTCTCCCCTCTCTCAATGGTATGTTTCACTCCAGGTATAGTGCATTTCAACAGTGCGAGCAGCAGGACCACAGGATCCCAGGGGCGAATGAGTAGTTCCCTCTCACCCAGGTGTGCAAAGTAACTCACCCATCCCGCAGGATATCCTACTGCAAATTCCAGTAGATAACTCCTTTCCCAGGGGTGATGGGGCTTGGTGTTCTCAGCAGCCTAGCATGTTGATCCACAATGAGGGTGGGGGCAATGGCTGTTTCCTGTGACTTCCATACCTTTATAGTATTTGGTGCCTCAACGGGGGTCCTCAGTCTGGCAGATGGGGCAACAGACCTTACTGGTTGATCAACCAAATACATTAGAGCTTAGGACAGTGTTTTGTCCACCTGGCCAAAGTGGTTTTACCTGTTAATAGTTTAATCTGCTGCTTTAATATTTTTTCCCCAATCAATCCTGCTGGTTGCAGGTTATATGCCATGCCCACATATATTTTTTAGTATCCCAATCTTACACATCATGACCTTTGAAATGTGACCCCCTGATCATTGTCTAATTGATGAGGGTATCTATAAATGTCAGCTTCCCTGATCCCCTAATAGGGGCAGCCTGGTTTGCAGAGTGACAAAAGAAAGGTTGAGAGAGGCTAGATGCAGTGTCCACACAAACTAAGGCATACTTAACCCCCACTTCAAGGGAGGGGCCGATATAGTCACTCTGCCAGTCCCTCACTTGTTGGAAACTCCAGTGGACGGCTCCAGACACCTTGGGCAGTTGCCTTGGGAAGTGTGTAGAACACACAGAACATGCTGTTACTGCAGAAACCATGTCACTGTATTTTAAGGGCAATCCTTGGCAATATGCCATTGCACCTGGGTGCAATGGTGGCTGCTCTTTCTGTGCACCCTCTCTGCTGTATCTACTGGAGGATCAGTTGCTAGGGTTCATATCTGAGCTAAGGCATCAGCTTCCTGATTGCCAGGGACTGTCAGTGCCTTCTGAACCAGGATGTAGGAAACAGTGAGGACTGCCTCAGGCTCTTGCAGCTAGACTCAAATGTCCCCCTATACATCCTGATCCCACAGGGCTTATCCATGATCATACACCCTTTGCTTTCCATTGTCAAAGCCATAGGCTTAATCCCTTTTGGAAAGCTCAACTGTCAATGCAAAGTGGGTAACAGCCAGGGCTCATGAGTGATTACCAGCCAAATGGCTCTGAGTTCAGCCTACTGGCTGCTGGGTGAGAGGTTCTACCTGGAGAAGCACTATATACATTGATAGGAGCTATTGCCCTATAGGGGGGTATCAGGTATCTGTCTCCTTCCAGAGCTGAGATCAAAATCCTAGGGGCATTCTCTCCCTCTGTAGTCTCTGCCGCAGTGCCTGGCCCATACATTCTGGAATCACAGACACATCTAACTCAAATGGGAGCCCTGCTTGGGAAATGCCCAGAGCTTTAATCTCTTTCACTAATATGTTTTTCCTTTTCAAAGGCAGCTTGCTGCTCTGATACCCACTCCCACATGTGCCCTTTCTTTACCAGGTGGTATAAAGGACAGAGGCACTGTGACAGGTGGGGAATAAAAGTCCTCCAGACCCCCAAATGCCTGTGAAGGTCTGCACCTCTTTCACATTCTTAGGGGCTGGATAAACTTGCACCGTAGCAATCTTGGTTTCTGGGACAACATGCGTCTTACCCAACCAAATATCTCTCAAAACTTTATGGTGGTGCCTGGGCCTTGGATCTTCTGTGTGTTCACTGCCCATCCTCTTCCTCACAGATGTTCCAGAACTGCCTACAGAGTGTCCAGCACCAGAGCCAAATCTTCACATGTTAATATTATATCATTAATGTAATGGGGCTACTTTATTGATGTGGGGAAGGAGAACAGGGACAGCTCTTGGTCTACTATCCATTGATATATGTTGAGGTTGTGCAGCTAACCTTGGAGAAGCACTTGAAAGGTCCGTTGTTGGTCCTCCCATGTGAAAGGAAATTGATCTAGTGACTCAGTGGCCAGGGGTATAATGAAAAAGGCATTTGCTCAGTCCAGCACAGCATGGTACATATCTAGGACCCTGCCAAGGTATCTAAGATGGTGGCAATGTTGGACATAGCCTAATAGATGAGAGGTACTGCCTTGTTCAGTTTTCAGTAGTCCACCATCATCCTCCATGAGCCATTACCTCTGTTCATTTCTGGAAGACCAGTGAAGAGTGAGCTCAACATGAGGCCTCTGATCACCTCCAATGGCCCTCATCTGGGAACAATCTTGGCCTGAGCATCTTATACCCAGGGCATAGGAGGCATCCACCCAAATAGGACTGTATCCCTGAGGCCTCTGCTGGAGAAGGTAGGGCAGCGGGGATGGCAGGGACAGAGGGAGCAAGCCTGAACTGTCATTCAGGTTTTAAGGCTCTCCACAGGCTGACCAGCACAGCAGTCGTCCAGTCTGAGGTTGTCAGTCTGTCCGTTCAGGTACAGTCCCCACAGAAATGAGGTTGTATCACATTTGCTTCTTGGTTGTCCTCATCAGGCTCTTTATGGCTGCCTGGGATAGTCTTTTGGCTTTCCAAGCTTCCCCTTTGTGTTGGGTCTTCCCCACAGCGTATACCTGTTCTCAGGACTTGTCAGTTTCCTCCAGATCAGCAGGGATGGCCCAACATTATAAATGTCCCACAATTGGGTTCAGCGTGGGTCCCACAACTGGGTTCAGCATGGGTATCAGTGTCCCGTATCAGGTGCTGGGGATGGCCTGGCGTACCTCAGCTTTCATTCCTGCAGCAAATGTGGCCTGATCAGGGCCTTCAAAGAGGGGCAAACAACTCCCTAAGAATTTGTTGTACCTCCTCTGTAGATTTCCAGGGTCCCACATGCCCAGGGAGGTAACTGTCATTGGGCCAAGCCCACCTGCAGGCTAGAATAATTCAGTCTCTAAGGGAGTGAGTGCCCTGAACACCCTGGGCACCATGCAAGCACTGCCAGAGGGCAGGATGTGTGCTAGTGGTGCTCCTTCTTTTTGCCACCTGCCTGGTGAGAGAAACACCACCCTGCCCACCCCCGAACCCCAGAGCTGCATTAACCGAGCCTGGATACTTTCCCCTGGCCTTTTGCTAGATGGGGCAGCCCTGTTAACAAGCTCAGCAGGAGTGGGTTCTCTCATTGTGAACATTTCCTAAACTGGGGGCCGCCCACTGGCTGGGGAGCCAGTGCCGTGCTACCTGCTTTCCTTTCTGTTAGCAGTCAGACCTCACTGGGCATTTCATCTGTTTCATGGTCAATCACTGTAACATCCAGCTCTTCGTTCTCATCATTTTCCCGGATTCCGTTTGCCCCAGTGTGCTATGCAGCTTCTCAAACAAGCACTTGAAAGGTGCCAGCATTTGCAGGGTGCTCCTGTACTCATGCAGCAGTCTGTAGCGTCTGCCATCCAGCCACCCCTTCCCACACAGAAACTTTCCCATGGATGCGCCCTTTCTAGGGCTAGGGAACTCAGAGAAGAGGCCTTCAGTGGCCTCCTGTCTCCACACATGGGCCCCTGATTGGATCCCCCCTCAGATGCTTCCTTTCCAGGGCTAAGGATCTTACTTGAGAAGCTTGCAGAGATCACTCCTCCACACACAGAGGTTGATGGTCAAATCAGGGTTTCCCCCAGAGATGCCTCTCTGTCAAGGCCCACTTCTTCAGTTTCCTGGCTGGATGCCAATTGTTGATTCAAAAGCTCCTAGTTTCCAGATGTAATCTAAAACTGGTTCCCATATAGAGACCAAAGAAAGAGACAAGGCACTCCAGATGGATAGGTGGCAGGTTTAATAAGGGAAATTACATACAAAGTTGGTCTTCTTGGTAATCTCCCCACAAAATGCAATCTACTCGGACAAAGTCCAATGTCACTGCCATGCCCAAACCTGCTCAAAGGTGCATATTCCCCAGAAGGCAGAGCAGGAGGAAACTTGACTGCCTTGACTGGGTGGGGCTGTACCTGCCTGAGGAGTACCTCCCATAAAATTCACGTGGAAGCCTTGGATGCTGAAGCAGAATGGGCCCCAGCAGGCAGGCAGTCCAGTGTGATTGGGGGTGTTGCCAGTTTATATCTCCCACCTCAGAAAGATTCCAGGGCTGGATCCCTCCCACCAGGAGGCTACCTACAAAGGTGGCACAGGTCCCATCCACCTCCATAGGCCTTGGAGGGCTCCGGATGCCCAAGGCCAGTACTGGAAAGGGTGGGTACAGCACATGAGTAGAGCATGTAAGTCAGGCCTGCCTGGGACTTGGAACAGGCCAGTGTTGGGATATGCCAGGTCATGGGATGGTCTGTTAGGGGTAAGGAGCATGTGCATAATTCCAAACACTCAGTGACAGAAATGGGCATATTCCCCATGAAAGCAGAGCTGGAGGAACCAGGGTTGCCCTACCAGGGCTAAGCCAGAGGGATGATCACTGGCTTACCCTCCAGTAAGGGACACCTTGACAGCCTTGATAGCTAGAGAAACCTGGGATCCACTCAGGCAGCCAGACCAAACATGGACAAAGCTGAGTGACAGCTGCCCAAGTACAAGCCAAGTGCAGAGAAAATGAAAGTTCCTATGGCCAGGATTCTCACCTGGCCCTATGGGCTGGCTCCCTACACACGTGTGGGCAGTATGTTGTTACTGACTCTGTGCAGGAGAGCAGAGGCTGGAGTAGTGGCAGCAGTGAGGACAGAGACTGAGGTGGCTGCGGGGGCGGAGAGGCCCAGAGGCGGAAACTGGCTTGCTGCGTGCAGACTTGCTCTGAGGTGGACAGGATTGACCTGCCACTGTGGGAATAATGTTGGGTATAACCCTTTCACCCCAAGAAAGTTCCATTGTCATTTTTCGGTTTCACTGAATCAAGAGTGAACTTGCCCAGGGCTGAAACCCGCAGGCAAGACACCAAGCTTAGCAAGGTTGCCAATGACCTGGAAGGAGGCAGCTTCAGGAGAGGCTAGGCTCTGGTAAGGTTTGTTGAGAGTACCAAGCAAGCTGCTGCACAAATGCGCCAGTTCCCCCAGCAGGTAGAGCTGGAGGAGTCTGGACTGCCTTGCCAGGATGCGGCCTGGCGGACTGACAGGCTGTGCTTTGCCAAGAGACACCTGAAGCCAGGTTCCCACCAGGCAGCCAGTCTAAAGGGGGACCGAGGGCCACCACTTTAATGCTGAAGCCTAGAGAAGATTTTGTGATGATGACCTTCCTCTGCCTTGGAGGTTATATATGCAGCTACTTTAGGACCAGCAGGGTTCCAGCTGCTCTGGGAGAGCCACAGAGGGTACATACTGTGCAGGCATCAGCCGGGCAGGTCAGACTGGCCCGGCCCCCGGAACAGGGTCAGTGTCTGAAGGGCAGAGCCTCGGACCGACTCTTGGTGTGGTGCCTGGCACCTGCCTGATTTCATGCCCTAAGCACCTCCCATGCACACTCCCCACCCCGACCCCAAGGCAGGAAGGACACTGGATTGCTTTACCAGGCTGCGGCCAGCAGCTGGCCTCGGTGGTCTCCAGGACAGCACACCTGGGAGCTTGGATTGCCGGGGAGAAGACAGGAACCCCAGCGGGCAGCCAGTCCCAAAGGGGAGAGGGTCAGAAGCCTGGTCAAGAGAGCAGGCTTTTGAGGGAACAGGGCACCCACCTAGTTCAATGCCAGAACCTACTTAAAGGTGTGTATACTCCCTGAAGGCAGAGCTGGAGAATTCTGGACCACCTTGCCAGGGCGGGGCCTCTCCGACTGCCCAGCTGCGCTTCACCAAGAGGCACCTGGGAGCCTTCATTACTCTGATAGGCCCGGCCCTTGTGAGTCAGCCAGCCTCGTGCTGGGGCCTGAGAGATTTACAGGGTGGTGGGCTCCCTCCGCCCAGGAGACAATGGAGCTGGTTGGGGACTCCTGATCTCCACAGGCTTGGGGTCCCTGGCTTTTTCCCCACGCGCTTGAGGGACCAGGATACTGTGCAAAAGTGAGCCGCACAGGTCAGGCCTGCCAGGGACCTGCAACGGGGCCAGGTCCTCGAGAGGAGGAGTCACGGGGGTGGTGTGTTGGGAGGCAGGAGGCGTCTGCCTAACCGCAGACACGCAGCGACAGAAATGGGTATATTCCCCTGGGGACAGAGCTGAAGGAACCTAGGCTGCCTTGCCAGGGCTGGACTATGGGATGATGACTGGTTTACCCAGTAAGTGACACATGGCAATCTCCATTGGTGGAGATACCCGGATTCACTCAGGCAGCCAACCCAAGGGAGACTGCCCGCGGAACATGCTGCCCACGCACGAGCCATGCCCAGCAGTGTGGCCAGGCACGTGAAAGAGGGTCAGCCTCTGGAGAGGCCGTCCAGGCTGAGGTCTGTACGGAAGCCCAACCTACACAAAGGCGCTAACTCCCCCTGCAGGTAGAGCTGGAGGGGTCTGGATCGCCTTGCCAGGACGCGGCCTGGCCAACTACCAAGCTGTGCTTCACCAGAGACACCTGGGAATCCTGATCACTGGTAAGCCCGGGCCGCCATTGGGCGGCCAGTCCAAAGGGGGTCCGAGGTCTCCACTTTAATGCAGCCACCTAGGGAAGATTTTGTGATGGTGGCCTTATGTTCTGAAGGTTATGTATGCAGGTTCTGAAGGTTATGTATGCAGCTGATTTGAGACCCGCAAGAGCTGCCCTGACCGGCACGTCTGCCTCCAGGGGGAAGGCGCATCGGAGTAGCATAGGGCATGGAATCAGGCAGGTGGCAGGTACACCACCAAATGACCACCCAGTGACTGCACTTCAGACACTGGCCGTGTGCCGGGTCCCTAGCAGGCCTGACCTGCCCGGCTGACGCCTGCGCAGTACCCACCCGCTTTGGCTCTCCCAGGGCAGCTGGAACCCTGACCGCCTTTGGTGCTCCTGCTGGTCCCAGGCAGCTGCATACATAGTCTCCAGGGTTCTTGGAGCCCGTATTGGAATATCTTTGTGAGTCGGCAGGTGTAAATTGACAACACTTGGAACCATTTCCATCTGCCTTTATATAAAATGTACATGTAAACCGCCTTAGAATGAGTGAGATACGTTGTAGACCTGCTGAAGCAATTCAATTTATACTATATATTTGACGTTGAGGGTAAATAAAAATAGTAACTTTTATTTTATGTTCCTTCCTTTATAAATTTTTATATTTGTTTACCAAGAATTTTTGCATTAATTTTTATTTGTATAAATATTACATTAAAATATCATTCATCTTTATTACTATTTTGGATTTTGGTGCTCACTAGATTTTGTACCTGAAGTGCCTCGTTTTTGTCACTTATCTTAATCCTGGCCCTGGATATATGTTTTTTTCTTTTTTAGACTGCTAATATGGCAAATTACCTTGACTGATTCTGATATTTTTAACTAATCTTATTCCTTAAATCCCACTTTGTTATCATTATTCTATTTTTTTATATTGTTGGATTTAAGTTGCAAAACTTGCTGACAATTCTTGCATCTATGTTCATGAGAGATATTGGTTTTTAATTTTCTTTTTCATTGTGTTTTTCTATTACCTTTGGTGTAATAGTAATACTCATAGAATTCCTTAACAATTATTCAGACCTCTTCAATTTTTCAGATAAATTTGTGTAGTATTGGTATAATTTCTCACCTAAATGTATGGCAGTATTCACCATTGAAGACATGTGGACCTATTGTTTCTTTATGAAAAAGTTTTTTCATGACAGATTCAATCATTTATTTTTATTTTTAATTGAAATAGTTGATATACAATATCATATTGGTTTCAGGTGTATAACGGTGATTTTACAAGTAGATATGTTACTAAATGCTTACCATAGTAAATGTAGTTACCATGTATCACCATACAAGGTTATTATAATATTATTGACTATTTTCCCTATGCTATACCTTCATTCCTATGACTAATTTGTTTTCTAATTGGAAGTTTATACTTCTTAATCCCCTCACATATTTTACCCATCTCCACAACCCCCTCCACTGTGGCAATCACCAGTGTGTTCTCTGTGTCTTTGAGTCTACTGCTATTTTGTTTGTTTTGTTTCTAGATTCCTCATACAAGTGAAATCATATGGTATTTGTCTTTTCCTGTCTGACTTATTTCACTTAGAATAATACCCTCTAGGTTTATCCATGTGATTGCAAATGTTAAGATTTCATTCTTTTTTATGGCTGAGTAATATTCCATTGTGTATATGTACCACCTGTTCTTTATCCATTCATCTATTGATGGACATTTTGGTTTCTTCCATATTTTGGCTATTGTAAATAATGTGATAAACATAGGAGGATATGTATCCTTTCTCTTTTCAGGGACTCTGGTTATATGTACATTAAGCCACTTGAAGTTGTTCCATGATTCACTAATGCTCTTTTTACTTTCCAGTCTTTTCTATGTGTAATTTTGAATTTTTTTCTGTTGCTATGCCTTTAAGTTCCTTCGTGGTGTCTAATCTGCCATTAATTCCATCAAATGTAATTTTATTTTATCTCAGGCACATTAATTTTCATATCTAGAGGTTCAATGCAGGTATAAAAAAATGTGCCTTCCATATCTCTATGTAACAGGTTCAATCTTTTGATTTATATGTTTCTTGAATATATGTTCCAATGTCCTTTTCTACTAACTCTATCACATGTGTCACTTTTAGGTGAGTTTTGATTGATTAATTTTTCTCCTCATCATAGACTGTATTTTCCTGCTTCTTTGCATGGTTGGCAATTTTTATTGGATATAAGACACTATAAAATTTTGTTGAGAGCTGAATATTTTCATATTTTATAAATATTCTTGAGCTTTGTCATGGGGCTCAGTTACTAGAAACAGATCCTTTCAGATCTAACATTTAAGTTCATTTATCCAGGACCAGCACAGCATTTGGTCTAGGAATAATTTTTCTCCAACACTGAGGCAAGACTCTTATTAGTATTCTAACCAGTATCTGTGAATTATGAGGCTTTCTACTCTGGCTGTTAGGAACAGGGACTATTTATGGCTATTTGTGAGCCCTAAGAACTGTTTATACTTCCCCCTGATCCTTTCAGGTGGTTCTTTACCTGACCTTGGATAATGTCCTCACACTCATTCACTGATAAGCACTCAACTAAATTCTAAAGGGGACCCATAGCTGATCTCCAGAGTTCTCTCTCTGTGCCACTGTCTTATCCTACATTTTGCTTTGCATTCTATTGGCTCCAACTCTTTCTTGGAGTTCCAACTCCATCTCCTCAACCCAGATAGCCTGCTGGGCTCCACCTGGGTTTCCAGTTTGCTGAAGCCTGGACATTTTTTCTGTGTACAAGCTGGAGATAATTGAAGTCTCCCTCATTTGTTTCCTGTCTCTTAAGGACCACTGTCCTTAGTTGCCTTGTTGTCAATATCTTGAATGCGGTTATTTCCTATATTTTGTTCAGTGTTTTAATTGTTTCACGTGGGAGAGTAAATCAGGTCCCTGTTACTTCATCTTGACTAGAAGCAGAAGCTGTCAAAAAAAGAAGCATCTTGTTCTAAATCATTAAGTTACAGCATCCTAAACAACAATAATAACGAATAAACATTAAGATAGTACCTGTCTTAGTTTGGGCTGTTATAACAAAGTACCATACATTGGGTGGCTTATAAACAGAAATTTATTTCTTACAATCTGGAGGCCAGAAGTCCAAGATCAGGGTGCCAGCATGGTCAGGTTCTGAGAGCCCTTATCTGGGTCGCAGACTGCTGACTTCCATACTGTCCCACAGTGAGGGGTGAGCTGTACAGTACTTTTTATACAGGTACTAATTCCATTCCTGAAGGCTCCACCCTCATGGTCTAGTTATGTCCCAAAGGCCCCTCTTCCAAATACCATCACACTGGGGATTAGATTTTAACATATACGTTTTGGGGGGACAAAGACATTCAGCCCATAACAACACCAAAAGCAGGTTTTGACCCAGTACAGAGAATGCTTTTCTATAATCAGAGTTATACAAAACTGGAATAGTCTTCCTTGAAAAGTCCAGGTGTACCTCAGAGGTATTGCAAGTTCAATTTCCAATCAACGCAATAAGACGAATATAGTGATGAAGTAAGTCAAATGAATTTTTTTCATTTCTCCTCATATAAAAATTATGTTTATATTGTGCTGTAGTCTATTAAGTGTGAAAAACAAAATGTCTCAAAAAAACAATATACATACCTTATTTTAAAAGCACTCTATTGTTTAAAAATGCTAACCATCATCTGAGCTTTGAGTGAGTCATAAATTTTTTTGCTTGTGGAGGGTCCTGCCTGTGTTGGTAGCTGCTGATGAATCAGGGTGGTGGTTGCTGGAGGCTGGAGTGGCTGTGGCAATTCCTTAACATAAGATAACAATGAAGTTTGCCCCATTGACTTATTCTTCCTTTTGCAAATGATTTCTCTGTGGCAGGTGGTGCTGTTTGAGAGCATTTCAGCCACAGAAAAACTTCTCTCAAAATTGGAGTCAGTCCTCTCAAACCCTGCTGCTACTTTATCAACTATGTATATGTTCAATTCTAAATATTTTGTTGTCATTTCCACAATCTTCACAGCATCTTCACCAGAAGTAAATTCCACCCCAGGAAACCACTTTCTTTGCTCATCTATAAGAAGCAACTCCTCATTAAAGCTTGTTCATGAGATTGCAGCAGTTCAGCCACGTCTTCAGGCTCTACTTCCAATTCTAGTTCTCTTGCTGTTTTCATCACATCTGCAGTTACTTCCTCTACTGAATTCTTGAGCCCCTTGACTTCATCCATGAGGGTTGGAATCAGCCTCTTCCAAACTCCTTTTAATGTTGATACTTTTACTTCTTCCCATGAATCATGAATGTTCTTAATGGCATCTAGAATGGTGAATCCTTTTAAGAGGGTTTTCAATTTACTCAGCCCAATTCCATCAGAGTAATCACCATCTATGGCAGCTCTTCTCTTAGGAAATGTAATTCTTAAATGATAGACTTAAGTGTCACAATTATTGTTTGATCCATGGGCTATGGAATGGATGTTAACAGGCACGAAAACAGCATTAATCTTGTACATCTCCATCAGAGTTCTTAGATGATCAGATTGTGATTTTTTTTATTAAGGTATCATTGATATACACTCTTATGAAGGTTTTACATGGAAACCATTGTGGTTACTACATTCACCCATATTATCAAGTCCCGCCCAAACCCCATTGAAGTCACTTAGAGTAATTCTTAAGGGCCCCCAGATTTTTGAAATGGCAAATGAGTGTTGGCTTCAACTGCAAGTCACCTGCTGCTTTAGGTCTTTAATGCACAGAGATGACCCCTGGCTAATAGAGTTATCACACTATGCTATAAAATTCATGATAGGAAGTGAAAATACGCCTAAAATAATGCCACAATTTGTGAGAAAGATGGCAATATTGTCAAATAATGAAATTCAATTCCCAGAGCTATTTACTACATCAGATATTCAAACATTTATCCTTCTAAACCCAAACACCCAAACAAAGAGAAAAGCTCAGGTAAGAATATTAGCTTTTCTTATATATCAGTTGTCTCTTATAACTTAATTAGCACTTTATCTGTGAATCCGTTTGGTGAATTATTAAACCTGAGTGTGGTATTGGGAACCCCTCAAGCTGGGGATTGGTGTTGGCAGAGAGGGCCGTCGTGGGAACTGTGCCCTCTAATTTTGCAGTGGTTCCTCTCTTTAGCCCATTTATCCTATTACATTGTTCATCGTACTTAAAAATTGATTTGTAACAATATGTTTTTATTATATGCATTGCATATATCTTTTCCCAATTTATTTTATTCTATTTTGCTATTGAGGAATAGAAGATTTTGATTTGATTGTATGTCTCAATCTCTTCCTTTGATATGATTTTGATAATATAGATAATATATATATCAAATATATATATAGTTATTTTTACATATTATATAAATATACAACATCAAGAGTAAAAACTTCAGTGATATAATTGACACTATCAAGAAAGTGAAAAGACAACCCACCAAACGGGAAAAAATATTGTCAAATGTCATATCTAATAAGGGACTTGTACCCAGAATTTATAAAGAACTCTTATATCTCAACAATAAAAAATATAAATAACCCAATTAATAAATAGGCAAAGTATATGAACAGTCATTTCTCCAAAGAAAATATAAAATGGTCAATAAGCAAATAAAAAGATGCTCAACAGGGAAATGCAAACGAAAACCACAGTAAGATATATTTCCACATGCTACTAGGATGATTTTTTTTTTTTAAAGAAAAATAGCAAATGTTGGTGAGGACATAGAGAAATTGGAACCCTTATACATTGCTATTGGGAATGTAAAATAGTGAAGTTTCTTTGGAAAACAGATTTGTAGTTCCTCAAAAACTTAAACATAAAATTGCCATTTTACCAAGCAATTCCTTTCCTAGATTTAAAACCAAGAAAATGGAAAAAAGGGTGTTTTGACAAAAACTTGTGTGTGAATGTCCATGGCAGCACTAATCACAATAGCCACAAGGTGGATACAATCCAAATGTCCATCAGCTGATGATCAGGTAAACAAAATGTGGTTTATCTGTACAATGGAATATTATTTGACCATAAAAAGAGAATAAAAAACGGAGACATAATACAATATAAATAAACATTGAAAACATGTTAAGTCAAAGAAATTAGACACAAAAGCCACCTACTATGTGTTTCCACTTATACAAAATATCCAGAATATGCAAATCCATACAGACAAAATGATTAGTGGTTGCTAGGGGGTTAGGGGAGGGGGAATGAGGAGTGACTGCTAATGGATATGGTTTTCTTTTTGAATGATGGAAATGTTCTGGAATTAGATAGTGGTGATGGTGGAAAACTTTATGAATATATAAAACCACTGAGTTGTATACTTTAAAAGATTGCATTTCAAGCATTTGAACATTATACCTCAATCAAAAATTTCTATGGGGGAAAAAAAAGGCTTGTATATGGCTGAGAGCAAACCCATATAGATCATGCAATCAAATTAATTTTGTCTGGTTTATGTACATAAGGTGACATCAGAGTAATTCTTTATAAATATATATATATAAAGTATAAAATAATACTTTGTTAAAAGTAAATACAAATTAAGTACAACATTATTATTTGTTCACTAAATTATAATCATGTTGACTTGGGGAAAAAATAAAGTTACAATTTATGAACATTAGAAGGAAAGAGGTTGGGGTGGTTCCAACAAAATTTATCAACTTGAAAATAATTTTCATATCCACATTAACAAATACTTACTTTGCCATTTGTAAGAGAATATGAAGAGCATTTCAATAGATTATCTATTGTAAATCCAGCACTGTGCTAGGCTCCACGGGGCTTATGTAAGAATTGAAAGACAGTCCTTGCTTGAAATATAATTACAGAAACAAGACTAATGTAGTTCAAGCAGTTAGGGAGCAAGTGCGGCATATATTTTGGAACTGAGTGGTGTTTATAGACTCCTAGAATGACAATGCTGAATATTCCTTAGTGCTCCTCTGTCTCAAATTTTTCATTTTACAGGTCTTGACTTCAGAAGTAAGAGTATAGAGTTGCAAAAAGGAGCAGACACATCAATCCATTCAGTAGATATTTAGTGAATACCTACTATGTGCCAGGCATCTAAATCCCAATAACTGAAATTATTACAAAAATGAAAACGACACATGTGCAGCTAGCATTATGGGAAGGAAATAAGTAGGATTTCAATAATCCTAAGGCTAGTCTTTTTCACTGTTGAACGTCACCAGCTCAGCCCTATGTTGTGCTATCAGAGAAACAATCTGAAGGGAGAAGCCATGAAACTTTGGTTAGGAAACACAAGCATTTCTCAAGGGGCCCATGTTTAAGCATATATATATATTTATATTTTTCCATTATAAAAGATATTCAAACTGGGTTCTGTGAACATATAAGTCAGAATATAATGATATTTTTCAGGATAGACAGCATGTGCTTAAACTATCATTTAACATTATCATTAATATTTTCCCCCAGAAAGAACATAATGGATTCTGAATTCTATAGTCAGATACCAACTGAGAGTCTTACCTTCAATCACTAGCTTTGTAATCTTGAGCAAGACATTTAATTTTTCAGCTTCAGTTTCCATCTATAAAAGAGAGGTAATGCTATTTCCCACTTTGTTGGGTTGCTCTGAGTTTAAATGAGGTAATGAAAATAACGGTTTTAGTATTGTCACTGGTATCTCATAGTCTTTAACTAATGGCAACATGAAACTGGAAAGAAGATTAATTAATCAACCTTTCTCTCCAGTTACAATTCACAAAGAAGCCATGGAATTCTTGGAGATGGCAGATGAATTGATCCTGTAAAATATGTCTATTATTTTTTCACTAATTTTCATTATATGTTTCTGAAAACAAAAACTAAAAGCCTAAAAATGTCTGAATTAAAAGATAGGTTTTCAATGAGAGCTATACAACATTGTAGGTAAGACAAATTTTTCAATGTTAACTTGCAGGGATCCACATTCCTTGAGATCAGAGTGAAAGAGAACCATGTTTAGAGAATAGGGAGGATGCTAAGCAGAAGGCAGGGACCTGAGGGGCAGCCGGGGCAAAATGGGAGGCTCTTTAAAGCATCATAGAGGCTTTGCTTCCAGCAACAGAAGCTAACATTCATGAAATTGGAAATTCTATGATTTGACCAAAGCAAGAGATGGGAAACTAAGCACTGCAAAATTTTATATGGAAGTCAGTTGATATATATACGTAGCTTATTAACAACTGTAGGTCATCTTATGAGCTGCGTCCTTGAGTGAGTAGGCATCCTTTCAAATTTAAGTAAATAAGGCAGAAGAGGGTTTAGTAATTTACCATGACTCACTAACTTAATATTCTTATTTTAAGAGTTAGTAGTATGTCCAGGCTCAGTATTCCTCACTGGTAACTTGCTGAGTGGAAGGTGGTGGGGGTAGGGTGAATTCTATAAAGACTGTGTGGGTAAAACTGTAATACTTCCTGAATATCTCACCTGGCTTTAGTACATCTGCATATCAACAGGTGCTCAAAGGTGGCTTTAGTGCATTTGCATATCCTCAGGAGTGGAGAGAAGTTCATCTCCATGTCAATGGGTAATTACCTGGGCAACCTAGGGCTTGCCTGAACCTGAGAGTCTAAAGGGAGGGGCTGGCTTGCTTGCTTCTTCAGCACAGGAGAGAGACCGCCCTGGACTGCAGTTTGTAAGCAATAAACGGGTTTTAAACTTTATTTCTCCCTTTGACTGATTTTGGTTTTTAGAGGTATTTTGCCCCAGGATTTCCTCTCCCTGGACTTTCAGACAGAAAGTAGATTAGTGGTTGCTAGGGGCTGGGAGTGGAGGAGTTGGGGAGTGAGTGCTAACGGATATGGGGCTTCTTGATTAAAATCAATGGGGATACAGTGTTGAAGAGCATAGCCTGCTCTCATGGAGATAAGGATCTATGAGGGAGAAAAGACAAGTAGAGCAGTCACTGCAGAACTGTATTAATGCAATGGTTGAGGAAGTGAAGGCAGCTGGGTCAGTGGCACTGTACAGAAGTGACTTCTAGGAATGAATAAGCATTAGAGGAAAAGGGGTGGAAAGAAGCAGGAAATAGAATGTGTTCCTGGCAAAGTAAACAGTATTGTTCAAAGGCCCAGAGATGAAACAGCACAAGGCATGCTTAGGGAACTGAAAAAAAATTTTAGATGGGAATAGGGTGGGAATCAGGGAGAGACTCAGAAATGGGGGTCAGACCACACAGGAACTCACAGTTCGTATCAGAGAGTTTAGTTTCTACCCCCAAAACAATGGAGACTCATCAAAAGGTTTTAAGGAGGCAAGTGACGTGAGCTGATTTGAGTTTTTGATAGATCAGAATGGAGAATGGATTAGGGGCAGGCAAAACTGAAGGAAGGGAGACTAGTTAAGGATAATTTTAGTGAGAGGCAGTGTGACCGAACCAGGGTGATGGCGCTAAGGATCATGAGAAGTACACAGATGGAAAAGATCTTTTGGAATTTGAATCAGCAGGACTTTGTAATTAATTGGAATGAGGTATTAGGTGGAGTTAAGGATTATTTCAAGGTTTCTGGCATGGGCAACCGGGGGCCATTCACTGAGCTGAGCACACAAAGTGGAGGAGATTTGGGGAGACTTCAGTTTTAGAATGTTAGGTTTAAGGTGCCTTTGCAGATATCCAAATGAATACGCCTAATAGGCAGTGGGTGGCACATGTCTAAAGCTCAGGTGTAGGGCTGTTCTGGAGCCGCAGACCAGTGAGTCATCATCAACCTAGAGATGGTCATGGAAGCCATGGAGGAGATGAGATACTGGGAAAGTAGAAGGAGAGGAAAAGAGATCTCAGGATAGAATCACGAGGAACTCCAGCAAGAAAGCAGAGGACAAAAGGGAAGAGCCTCCAAATGAGACAAGCCAAGAACAAGGTGGAGAGTCAGGATCGTTGTGTCACAGAAGCCAAGGCAAGGAGGAAGTGGTCAAATGTGTCAAATGCTGAAGTGAAGTCAGTTGGATAAAGACAGAGAATTGTCTACTGAATTTAGAGGAAGTTGATAACTTTGAGATTTCAGTGGAAACCCTGATTCCAGTAAGCAGATGAGTGGAAACAATTATTTGAAGAAATGGGTCTGTGACATAGTTGGAGAGAAATGTGTAGTGAAATGAAGTTTTCTTCTAACAAACAAACATGGTGGGAGACAGCTAAGTTGAAATGGTAAAAAGGAATCGGCCAATAAAGAGGAGGAAGTTGAAAGTGCAGGAGAGGATTTTAATAGGTAAAATAAGGTATTATAGAAGGCAGGAAGCTTTTCCTTTAGTTGGGAAGAAAACAGGAGAGGCATCTCTTCCTCTCTAAACAGGTAAGGAGGAGAAGATGTTCTAGAAGTATTTAAGTTTCTGGGCTTCATACAGTATGTGCTGGAGCCAGATCCTACTAGCTCACAGGAACCAACTGTTAAAATTTTCAGGAATTTTGAGAGCTGGCTAACATAATATCAACAGCTTGAATTCAGCCACAGTGGGAATATTTACACCATGAAAATTGACAAAGACTACAAATCAGAACTCCACCACAGCCCAGCCCCCGAGAGTTGGTTATTTAGGCATTTATCAGCACACCAATGGTCAGGGTACAAAAGTGCAGGATTTCCCATCTGAGGAGCACTGTCTTCTCTGTTGGGTACAAAGGAAGATTGCATGCTGGTGTTGGAGGTTTAAGGAAAGTGAAGAGAGGTTGAATTCTTTGAAGCATGGTGGAGAGAGGCTGCGAGCCACCTAGGAAAATACCGAATGACTGAATAATAAATGAAGGCTGTATTGAGGACCAATCGAGTTTGGAGACCTTTAGTCTACGGTGGAATCAATTATGCAGTTGTGTAATTTCTCCTGCAAACTCAGCAGCCTGGGGATTGCAGCAGAGAGGTGGATAGGTGGTTTGATCCAGAGCTAGTCTTTTACCTGGCAGATGTGATGGAAGAACTAAAGAAAGAAAGAATGACTGAGCTGTTGCAAGGAAGTACTATTTGCAAGGGCAAAAATGGGCTGTGGAACATAAACTGCAAAAGGAAAAACAGTAAAGATAAAGGTGCTAGGTAAGGAGGAGGTAGAGGAGTACCATTTGTTTTGAGTCCCCTTACTATTGTGGTCTCACTATTTGCAAGTTGGCTCCCCCATTTGGCAATGTCACTTCTGTAATGTGACATCCATGCCCAAGCCCTTCAGTGCTGTATGATGCTCCAGCCTGGCCTGACCATCAAAGATGTACTGTTCTCCTTATTTTAGACATCATACTTCAAATTTTGCAATGCCCAGTGTCATCAGAAGAATTCAGCATCACTATTAACCACACAGGATAAATAAGCTGAAGCAGGGATCTGCAGATTTTCAATATTTTAGTGCAAATGATCTGACATTTGAAAATCGTTTGCTCAGCATTAGCTGACCCATCAACATCACCAATGAATAATCACTGATGTCCTGTAAGGTACGCAATCAATCTAGATCATCAATAATGAATATAATTGTCACAAGAATATCATTTTGCAAATTATTAGAACATAAAAGTAATAAGTAACACTGAGGAACTTCAGAGAGTTCATGTAAAATCTCAAAATGGCCTTCAAAAAAGCTTATTTTCTTAGAGTAGTTTAACCATAGGGAGGAAAATCCTTCCTGGATTATACAGAATTTGTTCATGGGGTGTGATCAGAAGCTGACCTAGTGATGAGACTGTCAATGACAGAGAAAGAACAAATCTGCTATTACAAGACAAGACTCCAGGGCTAGGAACTGTTACTTTAATTTCTAATGACAATGAGTTTTTATAGCTGATACCTGCTTATATCTTCCAAAACATTCTACTAAACAGTATAGCTGTCAGAAATCTGTGTATCTGGTGGACTACATTCCCCATGTCACCTTTCTCTAAGATTAAGTAAATTGAATGTAGTACCAATGTTTAATTTCTCAATATGTGTATGTTATGACTTTTTTTTCTGCATTAAAAACACCATTTCCCTGAAATAACAGAACTGATGGTACTCTTGTGTGTGTAATTCATCATGATTAGTGCCAGATTCAACAAATATAATTCATTTTACCCACCACCCTGAGATTAGCCGGATGTCATGGCTTTGAAATAGCTAGACTCCCTGGCGTTATGGGTATAAATCTTGATCATGTAACTCATGTTCTTTTTTATGAGGTAAGGGAAGGTAAATGGCATGTAGTTTTCATACCAGGCAGGGTACTTTCTTCTTCATCAAAATCATTACCTCATTGCATTTCCCACTTAAATAGCTAATCCCTCAGAAACACAGCAAATAAAACTATTGATTTTAGTCCCCTCACACTAGATATTTTTTTTGTTTAACCATTCTTTTTTTCTAGCCTTGAAGTATTTGGATATGCAGTGAGAGGAAGAGATGTCAGAAAGGAGGAAATGTTTAGATGATTTTTCTTTTGTCACTTTTCACATTGGCCAGCAAGGGGAGTTACAGGAACAGTTTCAGTCGTCTGAGCTGAGACACGTGAGCGTGACTCTGTCAGTCATCACGTTTCTTGCACTGGACATTCTGTGTAACCCAGCTAGTATTTTACTGTTGTGCACCAGTGTAATTTTTCCTTGCATCTGATAGTTTGCTAACCAAAAATTGTGAACTTGAAAGTGAAAAAGTCTACTGGAATGGTGGGACACTGGAAATTAAGTGAGCTTCTATGCCTGGGTGGCATAAAAATCTAATTGTAGTTCAGAGAAGCCCAAGTCACTTTAATGCGGATAAGACAGCATTCAACTAGCTTCAATAAAAACGGGCTTAAATGGAAGGGAGGTGGCTTTGAGGAGAGCCACACAGCTTCCAGGACTGAAAAGGCCATTGTTCTATGTTCTTCTGCAGCTTATGGGGATTGACAAGACACCTGCTGCTTTCCAGATCTGAACATTCAGGTCAGCCCTGAAAACACCCAGGGCTGGGACATTCCCCAGCCTCTGGCCCCAAGTCATCCAGGTGCTGGGGTTTCAAAGATGTGGGGAGAAGCCATGAGAAGAGCCCTCGGGAGGGGTCTGGAGAGACTTCCCACTCCGTGAGCAAGGCAAGACAATTAAATCGTAGTTCATGCCTGTGAGCTGCCACCAGGGCCCTCTGTGGTTGTCTGTGGAGTTCCTTCACTGGTAAAACTTAACTGCTGACCACTTTAACAGATAGTAGTTCTCTTCATTCCCTAAGTTGGGGGTTGGGGACCAGGATCAATAATTATGTGCCCTGCTGAGTACCTCGAAGCTGCTTTCCCAGTCCCTATTCTGGCTGCTGAACCAATACTTTGCTGTGCATGGGAAAACAAACCAAAGCAGTAGTCACTGGTTTTCTCCAAATGAAGGCCAAATTTTAACCATTTAAAATACATATTTTGAATAAATTGTATGTCGTATACTTTGCTTATGGACAGACTATATTGTATAAAAGAGGGAATCTGATCCTGAGAATAAAGATGTCAGTTTTGACTCTACCTCTTACTAGTTGTACAACCTTGAACAAACCACATAATTTTGGGGATTTAAATATTTTCACTACAAAGATGGGGAGGGTGGACTAACTGAATGGACAAGATTCCAGACTTAAGAGCCAGGCAGACCAGGGTTTTAATCCTGGTTATTTCTTGTATTAGCTGACTAGGATATTTAGGATGACTTTAAGCAAGTGATTACTAGCATAATCTTAATTAAGGCTTTAATGAGATAATGTATGTGAAACTCTGAGCATCATTCTTAGAATGTAATAAGCACTCAACAAAAAATAGTTATTATAATAATTGTGATAATGATCATAAGTATAAAAGTTCTATTAATTTTCTTAAACTCTCAAAGGCAATGACTTCACTCTGAAATGTGACTAGTTGCTATGAATGCGGCTGCTCCTCTGATCTTGTGCTGCTTCAGGGAGTTTGCTAAGAAATAGACTGAAATTATACAGAACTTTGCAAAGTGTTTAGATTTTATTATATACTGTGACAGTAACACATTCAGCAAACAGTGTGATTATAGGCATGGTAATAAATACAGTCATAGACCAATTCCCTTTTTTAAAAATTTTTTATTATAGTATAATGCCTACAAGAAAATCTTTAAAGGTTAAAATTCATATTCAGCAGTAGCACTATGAGGGTGAAACAAGAAAGGAATTGGTCCCTTTTGATTTTAAAACTGATTTAGAATTATCTTTTAACTCACAGGTTTGGTAATGTTTCTGTACTATTTGGGCTTAATTTAAAATTATTCTCAGACAATAATAATCACTAGAAATGAGCTGTGTTCACTAGCTCTACAACTAGGATGACAAATAGATGTAATTTATTGAATACGTACATCTGGAAGGCTGACTGTATTCCAGGCACTGCTGTAGGTGTTGGGGCAAATGCAATGACTAAAACAGCTCACAGCCCCACCCTCGTGGGGTTTACCTTCTATCAGGGTGCCGCCAACCCTAATAGAGAGCTTGTCTGTCAGGCTCTGGTGACAGGAATTGGGAGACCACATCAGGACTCATTACAAAAGGATGCTGTGGCTGACTGGTGATTTCTGCCAGGGGTGAGGAGTGGGGAGCCCAGGACTGTGCTGCTTTTACCACCTTCACTGCAGAGCAGGGCTGTCCACTGGCCACATCTGACTATTGAGTGCTTGAATTGTGACTATTCCAAATTGAGATACACTGTAAGCATAAGATCCACACTAGATTTCAAAGACTTAGAATGTAAAATATCTCAATAATTTCATATTAATGGCTTGTTGAAATGATAATATTGTAGATATATTGGGTTAAATAAAATATTAAAGTTAATTTCAGGTTTTTACATTTTAAAAATGTGGCTAGTAGAACATTTTAATATTATACATGTGGCTCTCATTATATTCCTGTATGACAGCACTGGTAGAGTGTCTGTCCCGGCTTGAGTCTACATAACACCACGAACTTCTTAACCAGCACAGGCATGAGGCAACACTGTGAAGATGTCAAAATGTGCTGGCTTTTGCTTTTACTTTCTCTTATTTTAGATGTTGCCTCATCCCTCAGTCTTCTGTCTGGAATTCCTCCTTTCAGACACCTTCCATGGAGCTACTTCCAGGCAGTTCTCCATGATTCAAAACAGTCTCATCCTGTCAGAACATTCCTGTTCAGAGTCCCTTTTCTATGGGATTGTTAGCTTTCTAAGATGTTAATAGATTCTGATAGTTTAGGATATCATCCTTTAAATGCATAGATCCTGTAATAAAATACCTTAACTGAGAGAAATTAACCTTGAATAATGGTGACTTTATGCCTAATAATAGGGCTGGAGCACTTTTTCTTCACAACAAAGCATAGAGACTATAATGTCACCTTGTCCACAACTGTCCCTTGAGATCCAGACAGGCCAGTGTTTGTACTCCAAGTCATAGTTCATAAAGTGCTTTCATAGAAGGCTTTCATTTTAGCCAAGCATTCCATGAAACAGGTTCTTTATGTAGTTGATTAGTTGTTTTGTATAGAATATGTTTTTAAATGAGGTCAGGAGGCAGTAGGTCTTCTGGCTATTAAGTCTGTGCAGAAAGGTGGACAAAAGGTCCTGGATGATTCATGGGAAAGCGGGGAATAGTGGAAAAGAAAGTGAGTAGACCTGTCCTAAAGGTCTTAGCTGTGGAGAGGAGGGGAGCTGAGGGAGTGGGTGCAATTGGGCTAGATTAGAACACTATGGAGAAGGACATACTGCATCTCAAGGAGTGACTTATTTGCCAACAATACTAAGAACACATATTCTGATACAGAAAGAATGGAAGGGGATGTGACCATTAATGGAATGGGAAAAAAATGCAGGAGATACTCCAAATTAACAAAGGGGAAAATGAAAGGTATACTAATTTGTTGAAATGAGCCAAATAGAGAAAAAGAGACAACCAAAATCTAAATTAAAGTGATCAGTATAGAGTAAGATAGGAACATTGGGTATGATGAACTGAATGCACCCATTAGTGAGCAAAACCTTCCAGATTTGGTTAAAAAGCAAAATTTAGCTGTATGGTAGTTACAAGAAACATGCCCATACACAGTATCAAAGAAAGCATACGTAGAGAGAAAGAGAGTTGGCAGTGTAATATCCGACAGAGGACATTAAGTTGAAAGCACTACACAAGATGAACATTCTGTGAGGATGTAACATTTTATAAATAAGTTTACACAATTTAAAGTTGATTTATAAAAATAAAGACAACAAAAGCCTACCATGGACTTAAACATCATTAGAGAATAAAACTAAATATTAATGGAACTAAAAATTTATCTTAATTTAGCGATAAGAAAAAGGAAAACAAAATAACCAAAGAAGTACAAAAGTGGTAATTAATCAAGCTAAATGCTGAAACCAATTAAACAGGAACCAAAAATGATAGAGAGGACCAATCCTAAAATCTAGTTCTTTGAAAAGGTCAATGTACCTCCCTCTCCACAGGGCAGGGAGCAGAAGAGGCAAAATGAGGGAATGAGAAAGAAGTCATATCCACAGATACAGAGAAAGAAATAGAATAGAGATTAATTCTATGTCAGCAATTTGAAAATTTAGAGAAAATTATTTCCTGGTAAAAAAAAATTAGGAAAATAAAATTTACCCCAAAAGAAGTAGAAAATATGAACGACCAGTTATTATAGAAGAGATTCATAAGGTGATTAAACATCTGGGTGGCTTCCGAAATAAGTTTATCTGACTTTAAGAAGAGAGAGAATTACAAAGTTATTTACCATTTCAGATGAAATTCTCCTAATAATTGTATAAAACAACAAACTTAAATACCAAAACCTGAAAGATACAGTATAATAACATATAGACCAATCTTGCTTATGAATATAGATGCAAAAGTTCAAAATAAAATATTAGCAATGGAAATCTATGTAGCAAAAGAATATTATACTGTGACCAAATAGGATTTACTCCAGAAATACAAGAAAGGTACGTTAGCAAATAATCTACTATATGATTATTGCATGAATAAATTAAGGGAGAAATGTAAGTGTATGAACAAATGCTAAAAACTTATTTGATGGAATTCAGCAGCCATTTTTTCAAAAATCCCTTACGAAATAAGAATAGAAGGAAACTACTTAAATAAGTTTAAGATTAGCAACAGTCGGCAAGCAAATATGCAATGGCAAATCACAAAAACCATTCCATAAAAAATAGGATAGCTATCATCACCAATATTATTTACTTTGCCCTCTAGGTTTTGGCAAACAAAGAAACTAAAATAACTGTCATCTATCAAAGGGAAAATAAAAAAGGACCCATACTTTATACTAATAATAGTTCCAGGAGTATGAAGAACTTAATCATAAAAATGTGACAATGAAAGTATCACACAAAGAAATTTAGATTATCTTATCAGTCCAAAGGGTGAGGGAATATCCCTTTCCAACCATGCCTGAAAATTCTGAAGCTCTAAAAGAAAAAATAAACATATTTGACTATATAAAAATGACAGTCTCTGTGTGACAAAAGATATAAATGAGGAAATGAATAATAGACCTGGAAACATACTTTCATCCTTTGTGTTTCCCCCTTGATGCATTATTTACACAATGCAGGGGGCGGGGCCTATTTTCTCTGGAAAACAAATCTGATAAGAGCTAGAGAATCTCTGGGAAAAATAAAAGCACATACACATACAATTTTGTATACAGTATAGGGTGTTTGTGACTACTTAAATCCCATCTATTCACACTAGGTGTGGTCCATGTACCCAAAATTAAGAATTCCTCAAGAACAACAAAAACATCTTTAACTTCATTAAAAATGCACAAACAACTTGAATAGACAGTTCTCCAAAGGAGATGTAAAAATGGCCAAAAGCATATGAAAAAAATACTCAACATCCCTAGTTATTAGGGAGAAACATGTTAAAACCACAGTGAAATATCACCTCATTCCCATTAGGAGAGTTACTACAAAGAGATGGGGGGAGTAACAAATGTTGGCAAAGATGTGGAAAAATTGTAACTCTGCACTGTTGGTAGGAATATAAAGTGGTGTAGCTGTTATGGAAAACGGTATGCCAGTTTCTCAAAAAAATTCAAAATAGAATTACCATATGGTCCAGCAATTTCACTTCTGGGTTTACACCAGAAGAATTGAAAACAGGATTTCAAAGAGAGATTTGTACATCCACAGCATTTTGTTCACAACGGCATTTTGTTACTCATTACAGTCAAGGGGGGAATGCAACCCAAGTTCCTCAATGGATGAAGAGATAACTAAAATGTGGTATATGCATACCGTGAAATAATAGCCCTAAAAAGGAGGGAAATTCTGATGCCTGCTACAGTATGTGTGAACCTTAGAGACATTATGCCAAGTATTAAGTCAGCCACATCAAGAGAAATACCTACATGAGGTATCTATAGTGGTCAAATTCATAGAAACAGAAAGTAGAATGGTGGTTTCCAGAGACAGGGGAGAAGCGGAAATGGGGAGTTGTTGTTTAATGGGTATAGATATTCAGTGTTGCAAAATGAAAAAATCTAGATTGGTTGCACAACAATGTGAATAAATATGTTTAACACTACTAAACTGTACATTTAGAAGTGGTTAAGATGGTAAATTTTATTGTGTGTATTTTACCACAATTACACAAAAGACTCCTATCTTACATGTTTTTTACACACTCATAATTGTAACTATTATAATTGTACACAAATGATACCCAGCTCTCTCACTCCACTACTGGACTTCTCTTAGTGCATTATATTCTACTGGCTTTTCAAACTCAACATGTCCTACACTGATTTTACCCACAAGCCTGCTCCTCCTGTTTCTTATTCTATACCTGTAAATGAATGAATGAATTCACCATAGATCTTTCTCAGAGAAACCTGACGATTTAAAGTATAAAATTCGTGGCTGTTAGTGTATTCACAGAGTTGTGCAACCTTCACCATGATCAATTTTAGAATATTTTTATCATCTACCTCTTAAAAAATCCTGTACTTTTTAGCTATCACTCCATTTTCTCCCTATCTCCTCCTGATCTAAGTAAGCAACCAGTCATCTCTTTTCTGTCTCTGTAGATTTGCTTATTTTGGACATTTCATGTAAATGAAATCATATAATATGTGTTTTTTTGTGAGTATCTTCTTTCACTTAGCATAATGTTTTTAAGGTTCATCCATGCTGTAGCATGTATCAGTACTTTATTCCTTTCTCTGTACAAATAATATTGCTTTATACATAAATCATATTTTGTTTACCTGTTCATTAGTCAGTGGACATTTGGCTGGTTTCCACCTTTGCTATTATGAATGAGGCTGCAATGAACATTCATGTATAAGTTTTTGTGTAAACACGTGCTTTAAATTCTCTGGGGCATATACCTAAAAGTAAGTGAGTTGATGGGTCAAATGGTAACTATGCTTTTTTTTTCTGAGGAACTGCCCAACTGCTTTCCACTGCAGCTCCACTGTTTCACATTCCCACCAGCAATATATGTGCGTTCCTAGTTCACTTGTTATATAACACTTGTTATTTTCACTTTGTTTTTTTTGTTTTCTAGCCATCCTAGTGGGTGTGAAATGGTATCTCATTGTGGTTTTGATTTGCATTTCCTCAATGACTGATGACGGTGTGCATCTTTTCATGTGCTTTTTGGCCTTTTGTTTATCTTCTTTGGAGAAATGCCCATTAGGAGAATCCAGATTCCTTGCCCATCTTTAAGTTGGGTTTTTCTCTTATTATTGAGTTCTTTATATATTCTAGCTACAAGTCCCTTACCAGTATATGATTTGAAAAAATTTTCTCACATTCTGTGGGTGGTCTTTTCATTCTCTTGATAGTGTCCTTTGTTGCTGAAGTACTTTTGATAATGAGTACTTAAATTTTTGATGAAGTCTGATTTATCTGTTTTTCTTTTGTTGTTTGTGCTTTTGGTGTCCTTTCTGAGAAATGTACCTAATCTGAGGTCACACTTATTTGCTCCTGTGTTTTCATTAAGAGTCTCATAGTTTTAGCTCTGACTTTTAGGACTTTGATCCATTTTTCATTAATTATTATATGTGGTTTGAGATAGAGGTCCAACTTCATTCTTTTGCATGTGGATACCCAGTTGTTCCAGCTCTGTTTAAAAAAAGGACTCTCCTTTCCTGTTGAATGGTCTTGACACCTTTGTCAAAAACCAATTGACCCTAGATATATGAGCTTATTTCTGGACTCTCACTTCTATTCCATGGACCTGCATATACATCTTATACCAGTACCATACTATCTTGAATACTGCTGTTTTGCGGTAAGTTGTGAAATTTAGAAATGTGCATCATCCAGCTTCATCTTTTTTCAAGATGGTTTGAGCTAATCTAAGTCCTCTAAATTTACAATATGAATTTTATGATAAACTTATCAATTTCTACAAAGAAACCAGATGGGATTTTTATAAGGACTGTGTTGAATCTGTAAATCAATTTGGAAAGTACTGCCATCTTAACAATATTAAGTCTTCTAGTCATGAACATGGGATTTCTTTCCATTATTTAAATCTTTTTAAATTTCAACATTGTTTTGTAGTGTTGAGAGTATTAGTTGTGTACTACTTCTGTTAAAATATTCCTAAGTATTTTATTCCTTTTGATGTTGTTATAAGTGGAATAATTTCTTAATTTCACTGTAGATTGTGCATCTCAAGTATACAAAAATGCAGTTGATTTTTGCATATTGATTTTATATTCTGCAACTTCGATGTAGTTATTCACATTATGTTTTATTTACTTATGTTTGAACCAGAAAATTATAAACTAAAAGAGTCTATAATTATTGTAAAATGTTACCATTTTAGGGTGCTTAAAGTAAGGGGCACAGAGGAATCAATTTCCAACTAACATAACATTTTATTCATGAGTGTGGCTTTCATACTAAATTTTATTTCTGTTATTTTTTTCAGGGAAATTCATTGTTTTTTCAATTAAGTGAAAGCAAGAGAGTCTGGGAGTAATACTAAGAAACAAAAAGCAATTTATAAAATTTATTTTGTTATAATTTTAAATGAAACCAACAGTTTTTCACTTAACTAACAAATTTACTAAGGAGACAAGGAATTTCTCAGTGGTTTGGTTTGTCAGGAACCTTGTAGATATCTGGTAACTTGTTTGCTTATGATTCTGGACAGCTATAGTTAGAATTCAGACTGCTCCAGTCTAAATGTCAAGGTTTATAGCAAGTACAACTTTTATAGTTTAACTTTTCAAATTAAGCAAGACATCACTTTCAAAAAACAAGATCCAGTGTTCATCAGTATCTTAAAAAAAAATGAAGCTTTATTACATGGGTGACAATTATTGTGAAAAAGCATTTCTTGGTATGAGCTAACTTTCTGGCTTTGTACTTTGCTTTAGAATAAAGCACAGAACTCTCTTTGTCTACCTAAGCAGTGTGTCCTTGAAAATTTTAAATCATTCACACATTCTTCAGCATTATAACACACACTCATATATAAAGGTCACCCTGTTAGCAGTAGTAGCTACTATTTCTTTTGCCTGGTGTATTATGGTATCTCTTTTAAAATCAGGAATATGAGTGAAATTGTTTCCTCATCCATTAATTGAGATTTTTTAAATTACTTTGATGAAAAATTCTCTGCCTAAGTTTAGGAGTTAAGAGTCCCTCTTGCTAACCTTTGTGGTAATATTTTCATTGTATGAGGATAGTGACTTAATTGGCACTGTTAATGCTATTACTTCTGACAATAATAACAGTTATTTTTACCATACTTTGTTTCATTTCTGCTATTAGCAGAATAAGATAATAAGATAAATTTTTTAAAGCTAATACTGAAGATGACTCCAAGATTGTAATAATCTTTTATTTTAACTTTGGCCTCATCTTAATCACCCAAAAGCTAGCTTTTTCTAGAAGATCATCTGTTGACCTGTAATTGCAGGTTTATCAATAGAGTATTTGGCACATGCTAAAGGGCTGTTAACTGATGCATTTTTCCACAATTAAAGGAGCTGAAAGCAGAACATTGATGGTGTTAGTCAAAGGTAAGTGTCCTATTTTTCAAAAATTTCAGGGAGAGTTTACAGTAAATTTTCCAAATTTGTCTTTGTGTGGCATGTCTCTTTTTGGAAGGCATCTGCTGAGGGTAATTTTCTAGTGTTCTGGAACACCAGCACACACTTGGAACCCACAGCAACAAATAAATAGGAAACTAAGCAGAAATAATCTTTCACTGGTTAACTAGAACTGAGATCTGCAAGTTAAATGGCTAGAAAAGGAGTCCCCCAAGCCTGGTTATGTCTTGGGGTAGGCAGTGGAGGGCTGGGTCTTCAGCTCTGTTAGTTGGGTTTGTGTTTATTTTCAAACCTCTTGGGGATTGTTAGCCTGGGGTCCATTGGCAGAATTCAGGGTGACCTTGGATGAAAAAATTCAATCTTTGTTTTCGCTAACCTACAAATAAAAGTATTTCCTTCAATAATGAATGTAGGCAACACATCACACCAGTGGTAGCAGTACCTCTGACTTTTCACTAAAAATAATCACAGGCATTTTCATCTCACATTCTGCTTGTTGCAAAATGAAGGACCCCCACCAGTAAGATGGCAAACTTCCGGCTTCTCTTCGGGGTCCTCGGTTCCTGCCGGCGCCACCTGAAGCCCAATCACCTCTCGCTCCCCTCCCAATCCCAGCACCTAGCCAACAGCCACCAGCCCCGTAGAAGTGACACCTCAATCAATTCATGCCCCTTCCTATATAACTCAGCACCTTTCCCTAATAAAGCGGAACTCTCCGGTGAATTGCTGCTGTGTGTCACTCCTTTCCTTTCATTGGTGCCGAAACCTGGGAGACGGGACACCCCAACTGGGCCCCGTCTTCCCCCCGACACCAGCAGCAGCTTGCCCTCGTCCTCTTTTTCCAGTGCTGGCTCATCACACTTACCACTCCTCTCTGGCCTTTAGGTAAGTTTTCCCCCCGGAGTGGGCCACTCTTCCCCGAGCTATCGCAGTGCCATTGACCGTGATCGTCTGGCAAGGCCCTGACGCTCGGGGATGAGGAGGGAACTCTCCCCGCCTCAGGCCTTCACGGCTGCGGCGGACCCTCAGGCCCCTCCTCCAAAAGCCATAAATCCCCGCCTCAAGGCTTTACGGCTGTGGCGGACCCTCAGGCCCCTCCTCCAACAGCCATAAATCCCCGCCTCAGGCCTTCACGGCTGCGGCGGACCCTCAGGCCCCTCCTCCGACAGTCATAAACGCATTCACAGTCCCTTCCATCAGTGCTGAAACTTTTTAAGCAAAATTTCCCCTGGGTGGGCCACTCTTCTCCGAGCTATCACAGTGCCATTGACCGTGATCGTCCGGCAAGGCCCTGACGCTCGGGGACGAGGAGGGAACTCTCCCTGCCTCAGGCCTTCACAGCTGCGGCGGACCCTCAGGCCCCTCCTCCAACAGCCATACATCCCCACCTCAGGCCTTCACGGCTGCGGCGGGCCCTCAGGCCCCCTCCAATAGCCATAAATTCCTGCCTCAGGCCTTCACGGCTGTGGCAGACTCTCAGGCACCCCCCTCCAACAGCCATAAACGAGGTGACTCCTTTGTGGATGAGGACGCTCCCTTCCCCCCTCCTCCTTCTGCTCCGTCCGCCAAAAACTCCTAGTGCTAGGTACCTCGTGACTCCGGCACTCTGCCTTCTTAGGGAAGTCTGGGTGATGACCCACACTTCCTAAGAAATTCCGACTCGTATACGAGTTTTGGCAGACCACCATGGATCATCGGGGACGCCCTTTGTCTCCTTGTGCTCTGCTTCCAGTCCGAGGATCTCCATTCGTCTTCCCCTGTTTGTCTCCTTCTCTGTCCTTTAGCCATGGGAGCCTCCTCATCCCTCCCTGAAAGTTCACCTCTTAAATGCCTGCTTAAGCATTTGGCCACCCTCTCCCTGATGCCTGATATAAAACCAAAACCTCTCCATAAATATTGCTCCCAAGATTGGCCGACATACCCCCTAGACAATAACAACCAATGGCCCACAGGGAGAACTCTTGATCCTAACATCACTCGCGATCTCTTTAACTACTGCCAGCACCTGAAAAAATGGAAGGAGATTCCCTATATCGAAGCTTTCCGCCTCCTCCTCTCCCCGCCCCCTCCCAAGTTCTCCTAGCCTGCAAGCCGCCGCCCCCACAGAAGCCTCCCATTCACTCCCTTCCCCTTCTTCTCCTACAACAGCCCTTCTCCCTTCCTCCCCCACCATCTCCTCCCCCATCTCACCTCCTCTGCTTTCGTCCCCCGCAGATTAAGCCTGAGCCTTTCAGCCCCCCCTTTAACTAGGTCCCAGGGGCCTCCTCCATCTTTGCCCTCATCACCTATTTCTCCCCTGTTAGGGACCGCCTTTGTCTTCTCACATGTTTGTAGGGAGAATGGGAAAGCACCTTCCCCCATGTCTGAACGCAGCATGGGAAAGCACAAGCTAGAGAACAACCGGTGCAGTCCTTAGAAGTTATCTGCCCACAAAAACATGTGCAGTCCTTAGAAGTTATCTGCCCACAAAAACATATCTTGCCAAGACTCCTCACTCTGAAAATAGGGAGACCTTGAAGATGTGTAGAAACACCGCCCCTGCTTCTAAGTATGCCCTTCCCCCACTTGCCAATGTAGCAAGAATGGAGAACAAAGAACATTCTGTTTACGTATTCCATAAGCAATTAACCAGAGTCCTGCTGTAGCTCAGTTAGTAGAGCATGGGACTCTTAACCTCAGAGTCATGAGTTCAAGCTCAACTAGAGCAGCAGAGGCAAGCAGCTGGGCTGCTAGCTGGCAACATGTGGGTCCAATTCTATCTTTCTTTATTTTCTTTGCCCCCCTTCCGCACTTCAGGACCTGCTTGAATAGGCGCAGCTAGACCACGTCACTCCCCCACAGACTGAACCAGAACCCTTCAGTCCCCCTCAGACTTAGTTCTGAGAACCTCCCAAAATTATCGCCCCCCTCCAGGAGGTAGCAGGATCCAAAGGCATTTAGGAGATTTAGCCCAACTAGAGAAATGCCTAAGTTCCTTTTCCACTGATCCCACAACATATATCAGGGAGTTTCAATGGACCCTGCAGTCTTACAGCCTCACACATCATAACATTTTCATGCTCCTAGCCAATACTCTCCTCCCTGAAGAGCGTTGACGAGTTTGGGACTTCGCCCAAACGCACGCTACCGAAACCCACAGGACTGACCCCACCTATCCCCCCAGCCCCACTGCTGTCCCCGAACAAGACCCACACTGGAATTATAACACCGCCGTAGGTCTCCGCTCTCGAGATATTTTTGCCTCCTGCTTAATAGCAGGTCTGAAAAAGGCAGCTCGTAAAGTAGTCAATTTTCAAAAACTCCAAGACATAATTCAAAAGAGAGATGAAACCCCCTCCGAGTTCTTAGACAGACTCACTCAAGCCCTATTACAGTATACCAGCCTGGACCCAGAAACACCTGAAGGAAAACATGTCCTTATGACATACTTCCTAGCTCAAAGCTACCCCGACATTAAAGCTAAACTCAAAAAGTTAGAACAGGGCGCCACTACCCCACAGACTGAGATCCTAACAGTGGCCTTTAAAGTCTTCCATAACCGGGAGGAGGAGAAAGAACGCCGTAAACAAAAGGCTGATCAGGCCAATTTCCAGATGTTGGCCCAGCTGATAAAACCACAACCTGGGTGCCCCTCTACAAACAAGCCCCCCCAAGAGCTTGTTTCAAGTGTGGAAAAGAGGGACATTAGTCAAGGGCGTACCCCTCCCCCAGATCTCCTACCACCCCATGCCCCAGATGCCACAAAAAAGGCCACTGGGGGTCTGATTGCCCAACCACCCGAAGGGGAGGCTGGACGAACAACCCCCATCCTAAGCCCGCCGTAGTGGGGCTGGCAGAAGAAGATTGATGGGGCCCGGGGGCTTCTCGCCCGACCATTTCCATCACCAAACAGGAGCCCAGGATTACTTTAACAGTAGACGGTCGCCCCATCTCCTTCCTCCTAGATACAAGAGCCACCTTCTCAGTCTTGCGAGAATACCGGGGCCCTACCACGCCAGCCATTACTCCTATAGTCGGGGTAAGAGGTAAACAGATTTTCCCATTAAACCCCCCCCCTTTTATGCACAATCCTAGACAATCCCATACCTTTCTCCCACTCCTTCCTAGTTATGCCCCAGTGTCCCATCCCTTTACTAGGACAGGACATCCTTTCTCTCCTCCACATTTCCATAACTATATCCACTCCCACAGCCCCCAGTACTCCCTTTCTGATGGCCCTCATAGCTGACGACCCCCCTCTACCCAATGAAAGCTCCGGTTCTGCCCTCATACACCCTGTAAATCCCAAAGTTTGGGACATTACAAGCCCCTCTGTGGCCCTATATCCCCCTGCCTCTATCAAATTATGTGACCCCCTCTCAGTATATCTGTCAGGCCCAATACCCCCTAACCACTTCAGCCCTCATAGGCCTCCAACCCATCATTCAAGATCTCTTAAACAAAAACTACCTCAGACCCACTCACTCCCCATTTAATACCCCCATATTAGCTGTTAAAAAAACCAACGGATCTTTCTGCCTTGTCCAAGACCTTCGCCTCATCAACATAGCCATTGTCCCTATCCATCCCTTAGTTCCAAATCCATACAGCCTTTTATCACAGATCCCTGCCTCAGCATCCCACTTCTCAGTCCTAGATCTCAAGGACCCATTTTTCTATCTCTCTAGACCCCTGCTCCCAAGATTTTTTCATCTTCACCTGGACGGACCCATACACAATACATTCTGAACAACTCACTTGGACAGTTTTGCCACAAAGCTTCCGAGATAGTCCCCATATTTTTAGACAGGTCCTAGCTCAGGACCTCAAACAGTTTCATCATGATCACTCCAAGTCCACCTTATTACAATACATAGACAATCTTCTACTCTGCAGTCTCTCGTGAGAACAGTCTCGACTTGACACTGCCTCCCTACTTAACCTTCTAGCTTCCAGAAGTTACCGAGTATCCCCCATCAAAGCTCAAATCTCTTCCCCTCCTGTCACTTACCTCAGATTCCTTCTATCTCAACAAAGAAAGTCCATTACCTTAGACAGAAAATAGCTCCTCTCTGACCTGCCCATTCCCAAAACCAAGACAGAAATCCTTTCCTTTCTAGTCCTGGCTAGATATTTTAGAGCGTAGATCCCTAACTTCTCCCTGCACCCTGTTAGCAAGACACCTATACGACCTCAGCAAGAGCCCTGCTAAAAAACCATTATCCTCCTCACCCCGACACTCCTTCATTAAGCTCCGTCAAGCCCTTGTGGAAGCCCCAGCTCTCCATCTTCCTAATTTGTCGAAGCCCTTCTCATTATACATTCATGAGAGGTCCAGTCAAGCTCTAGGAGTCATAAGCCAATATTATAGCCCATCCTTTGCCCCAGTAGCTTATCTCTCCAAGCAATTAGACCCCACAGTTCGGGGATGGGCCCCCTGCCTACGAGCATTAGCTGCTAGACAGCTCTTGCAGAAGGCAGCTCATAAACTGACATTCAGGGCGCCCCTTACCATTCTGTCCCCACATTACCTAAAAGATCTCTTAACCTACAAAAGTTTACAGACTCCTGACCTTACTGTCCTCTTTCCTCCAAAATCCCGTTCACCCCCTTTGCCATCCATACCCGAATCATGACTTTTTCCTCCTTTACTGCTCTCTTGCTTTTTTCCTCATTCCTATTGTCTTCCCCGCCACCCCAGCCTCCTTTGTATGGCGATTCAAAGTCAGACAGACTTCCACACAGCATCAAACAAAAGTTACTGCCCTCATTGCCACACCAGACTGCCCTCTGAAAAGCTGCTCTGAGCCTTTATACCTCCACTTTCCTCCCTCCACTGAAGTGTTCACTAGCAGCTACCCTTATTCTCCCTACCTCTGCTTCCTCTATGAACAAAAACAAGCCTATTGCAGGCGATGGCCAGACACCTACAGGAGATGTCCCTGCTAGTCTTGCGCCATTCACTACATGAGTAACTTCCAGTACCCACAGTATTACTCCTCCAACCGTTTCATGAAATATCCCAACGGCTCATTCTCCTTATCAATCCCAGATCCCTGGGACTCTCGATGGGCTGCCAGAGTCACAGCCTCAGTTTACTACGGGGGGTTCCTTGACCCCCCACGGTACCCTTCATATCTCTCAAAAGTATGTTCCCTCTCATTCCCAGATCTCTCAAGTTGCATCAGATAGCAGACATTCCGAAAAAGTCATTATCCAAACTCTTGACAGCGCCTCTTCATCTTCTTATCCCTGCCCCCTTCCCATTTCTCCTACTCTTCGTTACAGATCATTCAAGACACCACCATCTTTCTCAACCACACCCTTAACACCGCCAATTGTTTCTTGTGCCCATCACTACAGCGCCCACTGCTGGCCACCGTGCCCCTTAATATTTCCAACTACTCCTTCCATGCAGAAAGACAACCCCTCTGCCCCCTGGCAGACATACTCCTATGAGAACCAGAATACGCAGATAATCTCACCATCCACCACTGTGTAGGCCCAACTCCACCCCCCTCCAGTGCACTTCACTGCCTCTCTATCTACACCCCTACCTCCGGCTCTAAGACTTTTACGCAACCGGGACACTTCTTTTAGTGTAATGGCAGTCTTTTCAACTCACTGCCTCTCAACTCCGATACACCCTGCATTCTCATCACCCTAATCCCACAGTTAACACTTTACAGCATGGCAGAATTTCTTGAGCTCCAACCTCCCTTGCCCTCGCGCACAAAAAGAGCTGCTTTCCTTCCCATCATAGTCAGTAGCTCTTTGATCACCTCAGCCATTGGGGCAGGGTTTTCGAGAGAAGCCTTGGGTCACTCTCTATAGGCAGTTAGAGATCTCAACGCCAAACTTGAGGGAGCCCTGACATCCACTGCCGATTCCCTAGCCTCTCTCCAAAGACAGGTCACTTCGCTAGCTAAAGTCACCCTTCAAAACCGGCGGGCCCTAGATCTGCTTACAGCCGAGAAGGGCGGCACCTGCGTCTTCCTCTGGGAATAGTGCTGCTATTACATCAACGAATCCGGCATTGTAGAAACTGACATTACCAAACTCACCGACCTTGCCTCCAGTCTCCACTCTGCTTCCAATTCCAACCCATTCTCTTCAATACTAACAAACCCCCTCCTTACCTGGGTCTGGCCCATTGCAGGCCCCGTAATAGTCATTCTTCTCGTCTGTCTCTTCTTACCCTGTATAATAAAGTTCATCAAATCCCAAGTCAGAAAAATCTCTAATCAAGCTTTCAACCAGCTTTTACTCAGGAACTACCAGCTTCTGGCCACAGAAGATCCCTCACCCTCACGTGACCTCCTCACCATACGCTGAGATGGACCCCTCTCTCCACTGGAAACTGTTCCTGTAAACAATAGCCGCAGACGCCTGGCTCCTGACACCCATATCCTCTTAGCCAACCTATGGTTACAGGGAACCTTCATTGATTTCCAAACCTGAAGAAGTCCACATCTACTCATCCTTACTGTGGGGAGTCCTATCAACCCTTTCCTCCCAATCCTCAAGCCCTCACTCCCTTCTCCGCCCCTGTTCAGCAGGAAGCAGCCAGAGAGAAAGCAACGTCCACAACCCCATAGAGGAGAAAGGGGGAAATGAAGGGCCCCCACCAGTAAGATGGCAAACTTAAGGCTTCTCTTCGGGGTCCTCGGTTCCCGCCGGTGCCACCTGAAGCCCAATCACCTCTCACTCCCCTCCCAATTCCAGCACCTAGCCAACAGCCAACAGCCCCGTAGAAGTGACACCTCAATCAGTTCATGCCCCTTCCAATATAACCCAGCACCTTTCCCTAATAAAGCGGAACTCTCCGGTGAATTGCTGCTGTGTGTTGCTCCTTTCCTTTCACAAAAAGCTTGGAAATATCATTGAAGTTACTCCAAATTTATATAGTTTTTCAAATGAGATCTTGTTTAATGTGTTAACAAGGAAGCACATACATTACTATCTAAAATAATTTTAATAACAGTATTTCACTATATTTTAAAATCATATATATTTTATTTTATTCATTTCAAAACATTGCTCTTAAGCAAGTAAAGAGATCCATGGTGCAAACAAAGAGTAAGATTTCAGCAAGTGTAGGCTTAGGCGCAGAGGGACTTGAGTATTAAGGGGACGGGGCTGCCTGCAGTGGTCACTGAACATGCCCCATCTCTTTGCTCCCTTGTGTTTGAAGGGAAGTATGCCAGTTTCAGTATCTACCAGAATAATACCAGGTCCAGGTGAACTCCAGTCCAGAAGCTGATCTTGACAAGAGAATTTCTTGTGCTGCCCACCAACTTGAACACTTACATGAAAACAAAGCTTCTCAGGATCTGTCAAAATTAGATTTGAAAGATGAGAATGCCCCTTAGCCAGCCCTGGATCATGTTTTCATATTTTCACCCTTGAACCAAGAGCTGGGCCTGTTGGATGAGCCAGGACCTGGTGAATGAGGCCCCCACCACAATTTTCATGCATTTATCCCTTAATTTGCCTCTAAATGCTTTGGGAAAAGGATCAAAATAGTGGCCACTCCAAACCAGAAGTGGAAAAAAACATACCCATAAAGGCACGAGTTTTACAAGCAATGTTATTTCCATGGTTGGACCAACAGAGGAGGACCAAAGCAATGGGAAGACAAAATGAGTACTTAACTCAAGGAGAAGTCAACCATCTAACCCTGGGGCTTCATTAAATCATCACATTTCAATTACAAGTGTTTCTTGCATATATAAAATAATCTTGCAGGTTGAAAGTTCAGCTTGCTATGCATTAATTACCTCCAGGTCTATCTGGTATTTCTAGTTTTTTATGTTTGTGAATGAGAGTGGAAAGGAAAGAAGTTTCCTTGTTTTCACTTACTTCAAACAGGAACACTGTGTGTGACTAAGAAGAGTTTGCTGTACAGCTGAAGCTACCTCTCTGACTAATGGTTTATTTAAATTTTTAGCACAGGAGATAATGGGTAAAGGGACATCTTATAAACAAGCCCTGGGTTCTAACCTTGATAATTCCTCTGTTTAAACCAGTTATGTTCTTATACAAGTCCCTGCATTTTGTTGTGGCTCAGACTTCCTCAAGCGATTTGACCTAGAAATTTCAGGAAGAAATGAAAGGTGGGAGAGAGAAAATCGGTGTGAAGTACTTGGAGTTTATTGGAAAGTTAAGCAGACATGTTTTGGCATAATATTTTTAAAAGTTCAGCTATGTATAGTTTGCCCTGCAGATAGTAAGTGAATGTTTTTTTAATTCGAATTTGTTTGACACTAGTATTGTTTCTTAACACTTCAAAGCATTTTATAAGAAAGAATGAATAGATTTTAGGCAGTATTCACTGCTGTTTGCCTTCTGTATTTTCCTGGAGTGGGTACACATGACTTTCTTTTGAGGAATAGCAGGTTATTGGGAACTACTAAGGTCTATCAACTTCATGGCCATAAAATTGTTCCATTTATAATGGTGAAGATATCCATTGGAAATTAGAAGGCTTAGGAATTGCTTCATGTGAACGTCACTTACAAGTTAGAGTTATGTCCATAGCTTTAAAAAATGCCCAATTGTGTCAAAATAAAGGTTATCTCTGTATTACAGTTTTTACAGTAGCTATCTGGACAGTGTGTGTTATTTCCATTTTTACCCTTTGAAATAGCTACAACCTAATCAGGGGTATCTTTTAAAATAGAGATATGGCAATATTTTATACATCTCAATTATGGAACCCTTTAGTGACTCTCCATTAATGCTTCTTGGTTTATAATCCCATACTGTGTGGCAGGTGGAGTAGTGAAAATTTTTGCAAGTGTGTAATTTTGACACTAGTCCTCTAATAAACTCTCTATTACTTGTATAGTAATGTAATAAAAACTGCCTATATAGCTAAAAAAGTTAGTTGTTAATATATTATCACATATAATATTATTATATATTCAGTATAAAAACTACCTATATAGTTTTAAAAAATTTAGTTATTTGTCAATATATTATATGTAATTATATAATGTTATTTTATATTCAACATAGAACCTTAAATTGTACATTCCTTTGAAAGAAGATATAAGGAAATTTGTTTACTACAATATACTCATAACTTACAATACTATCTGGTGCATAGTAAACCTTCAAAAAATATTGAATGATGTAAGAGAGGAGCCCAATGAGCAAATCTTCAAAGTAATGCTGTGTTAATTACATGTAGATTATACATAAATTATTCTTTAGTGAAGAAGATTAAAGCAAATATTTCCTAAAAGTCCATTAATCCAAGATTAGGAAACAAATATTGCAACTTAAAATTTTAACCTCCTGCTCTCCTCCCCATTTTCCTTTAGCTTAATACTGGCAGAATTTGCTTAATATAGCATAGAACCTTTTGGCAGAGGGAAAGAAACATTACTAATAAAAAGAGGGTCCTGTATTTTTGCCATTGTATTATTATTGACAAGGCATGTAAAGTCATAAGGGCAGGCATTCTGACTCTGCTTTTTGTGAAGAATATTTCAGAGCAGTCCTGGCTCATGGTCTTAAAATGACCTTCCCTGCATATAGTTAAATTATCTTTTGTGGCTTTCATTATTTTCGTTTCTTTATGACAGGATACAACCCACTAAGCTGAGTAAGCAGAAAAAACAGCATAGTCCTGGTCCTTCCATATTATTAACCAAGTTTCTTCATTTCCCCAGGTTTTGATTTCAGCTCTAGACTACGGTTTGGCAAACTATGGACCACAAGCCAAATCTAGCTACCGCTTGTTTTTATATAGCCCACAAGATACAAATAGTTTTTATATTTACAGATGGTTGAAAAGAATCGAAAGAGGAGTCATATTTCATGGCAGACAAAATTATATAAAATTCAAATTTCAGAGTCCATGAATATGGTTCTGTTAGAACACAGCTAGGCTAATTTGCTGATGTATTTTCTACAGCTGTGTTCACACTGCAATGGCAGAATTGAGTAGCTGTGGCAAATACCATGTGGCCCTCAAAGTCTAAAGTATTTACTAACTGGCTTTTTATAGAAAAAATATGCCAACATTGCTTTAGGTTATTCTATTCATTGGATGAAGAACTTTATCAAGCTATATGAAATAAAAAGATATGTAGGCTTTTAAATAAATAAAAACAATTCTAGACTTTCCTGTGGATTGAAGCATAATCTTTAAAATGAACTGGTAAGATAAAAGAATAATTCTGAATCAAAAGCTTTTCTAGTCATGCACTAAAATGTCCTGACTGCTTCCTTCAAGCATTACTTCAGTTTTTTTTGTTTTTTTTTTGAGAGGGCATCTCTCATATTTATTGATCAAATGGTTAACAACAATAAAATTCAGTATAGGGGGGTCAACGCTCAATGTACAATCATTAATCCATCTCAAGCCTAATTCTCGTCAGTCTCCAATCTTCTGAAGCATAACGAACAAGTTCTTACATGGTGAACGAATTCTTACATAGTGAATAAATTCTTACATGGTGAACAGTACAAGGGCAGTCATCACAGAAACTTTCGGTTTTGATCATGCAATATGACCTATAAACAATCAGGTCAAATATGAATATTCGTTTGATTTTTGTACTTGATTTATATGTTGATCCCACATTTCTCCTATTATTATTATTATTTTTATTTTTAATAAAATGCTGAAGTGGTAGGTAGATGCAAGATAAAGGTAGAAAACATAGTTTAGTGCTGTAAGAAGGCAAATGTAGATGATCAGATGATCAGGTGTGTGCCTATGGACTAAGTATTAATCCAGACTAGACAAGGGCATCAAGACATCCACGGATGCAGAAGATTTCTCTCAAAGCAGGGGGGGTGAGGTTCTGAGCCTCACCTCTGTTGATCCCCAAATTCTCACCTGATGGCCCCCCTGCGACTGTGCCTGTCTTAGGTTGTTCCTCCCTTGAGGAATCTTACCCGTACTTCAGTTTTTTAAGCTGATGTTCTATTGTTCTGGTTTCATCCAGAATTTAACCACAAAAATCAAAGAAAGATGACTTAGAGTCAATTCTTCCCGTTAGGGAGTCAGAATGTAATTCTTGAGTAGATGCAATGTAAGTTTCAATTTTGTTCCACCACTTTTTTACCCAAGAAATATACCACTTAGCTTCTTTGAGCCTCAGTTTTTCCATCTGTAAAATGACAGTAAACATATTAGCTCTAGGACAAGGCCAAGACATGAGGGCACCACAGGTACTAATATCATGACTGCTTCAAACAGTATTCTTTAAGTATTTATTTACTAATTGTTAGTGATACTAAAGAGAGACTGATTTTCTATTGATAAAAATTAATTCCTCACAATTATTTGATGTTCCAAATAAGAGATTTCTTCTAATGTGAAGTTATCTGGAACTGCCTTTTATTTTTCAGTTCTTTCCATGACATACAACTATGTCAGTGCCACTCAGCTGCCAAGGGTTATGCCAATTTACATGGAACTATTAATTAAGTATCATGCTAAATACATTTTAAACGTATTTTTTTCTGCTTCTCTATTTGCCAAATGTTGCCCATCTTGTTCTTGTCTCTGTGTGTCTGTGTGCTCACACATACATGTCTACGTATGTAATTTTCTAAGACAGACCATTTCTTGGGGGACATATGAAAAGTTTTATCACTTAGATGATAAAAGGTAAATTGGTCTTGCTTAGTAAAGAACACCATGCCTGTGAACTGTTCCACTGCAGTCTCGAATGTCCTCTGGCTTTCTAGGCCTCCAGTTTGTGCCACGTGGTCCTTGACCTTGTAAGCCCTCCAAATTCTGGAAAGACGTAGATCCACACTGGCAAGAATCGTCTTTTATTTGCGTTGAAGTTTTCGGTAATCTGATGGGATTGAGACCAATTTGGATTCTATTGTTTAAGGAATTCAATTTGGAAACCGGAGTTAATGGACATCAAATTTCTGCTTTATTACAATGATATTATATAGTGGCCTCCCTGAGCTGGCTCATGGTTTTACAAGGAATAAATAAGATTACATATTTATATTTATATTTATATATTTTTATATGTCATATATAAATATATTTATGTACATTTACTTTATAAATGTATATATGTGATATAATATAAATAAAAAATATATAATATATACAATGCTCTCTTACCACACAGCTTGGCACAAAGTAGGCACTGAAAGAAAGGCAAGATAGTATTGCCACCCTGTGGCAGATATCTCTGTAGAAATAGAAAATTTATCAAAACCCTAGGGAGATGTGAAACATAAGCTCTAGAACAAGGCTGCCCTGCAGAACTTCCTCCATGACAGGAATCTTACAGCTCTGCACTCTCCAATGTGGTAGCTGCTAACTGCATGTAAACTGAGGAAGGAGTGGTTTAAAATTTAATTTTAATTAATTAAAAAATGTAAAACTTAAAGCCACATGCATGCTGGAGTACCACATTAAACCGCATAACTCCAGAATTTTAAAAGACTTTAACAAAGAATTAGACAGAATAATATAACTCTGATAACACAGAGAGCAGGTCTCTCAGATTGGTAGTAAAATGCTAACATGGGGAAATCCATAATAGACAAAGAGCTACACTGAAATTTATGATCAACCAGCCCTTATTTAACAAGATCTCTCTTGTAATTTCCCATGCTATAATGATGTGGGAGGGTGAATTAGAATTGTAACACCTAGGAAAGGTATTCCAACATGTAATTATTAATATCACATATATTTACCTCAAAATATATTCACATAATCCAAAATCATACTGAATGGAATTGTAGTAATAGTGAAACCGGAGCTTTCTTACAAAACAGAAAAAACTCCAAACTGGATTCAGAGATGGCTTCATTTTATATATCACATCTGATTGATGAATTAAATAGCTCAACACATTTCTGGAGCCCTTAGGACATGGGATATGCAAGGATGAACCGGTGCAACATGGGAAGAACATATTGTGAGAATAAATTACCTGAAGGAAGGCATAGTACTAGAAAGAACGGACCGAAAACCAAGGTGGCTGGAGTAGGAAGGGGAGGATGGAGGGGGCATACCAGAGGAGCGGGGCGCGAGGACTAAATGTCACACACCCTTTAGTCCAGAGGATGGAATTTGAACTTTCCCCTAAGAGCAAGTGAATACCATTTGAAAAGTTTTAAGTTGGAAGTTGAAAAGGGATGATGACAAGATCAGACTATTTTAAAGAACTTGATGATTAGAAATGAAAGGAACCCTGCCCAGAGAGAAGCATGGATACCAACCTGGGAAATATGAGGGCAACTGAGTAATATACAAGGTCTTTCAAGAATGAAGTAGATTTCCATTATGTCCCTTGGCATAGCCCCTAGAGGTTTTCTGACACAGCAGACAGAAGGGCACTTCAAAAACTCATCCTATCATTTCCCCACATGAACCCTCCAGCTGGCCTCCATCTCACTCAAGCCTAACACAACGCTTTGTGGGTCTGGGCCCCACAATCTCCTACAGTTTTTCCCCCTCATACACTGCAACCCCACTAGTATCTTGCCAGTTCCTTCAACATGTCAAGCATTCTCTGTAGAAGGGCCTTTGCACTTGCTGTCCACCCGTCCCTACCGCCCGACACTCTCTTCTCACCAGATATCCCCATGGCTTCTTCCCTCTTTCTCTTCAAGTCTCTGTTCATGTCATTATCAGTGGGCTGCAATGCCAGTCCCTAACCAACAAGTGTAAGATAATACCTCCTGTTCCACAACAGTCCTTTTTCCTCCTACCTTGCTTTCCTGTTTTCCACAGCACCTATCACCAGCTGCTGAACTATTTATTTGTTGGCTGTGTCTCTCCCCAATAAAATATAAACTCTGGGAGGGCAGGGACTTCGATTTGTTCCCTGCTATATTCTCAGCATGGTAGATGTTCAACAATTATTTGTTGAATGAACACATGAATGAACGAATGCGTGATGGACTTGATGATCTCTCAAACTTCTTTCCCAGCTCACTGACTATAGTTTGGGGAACCAAGACTAATACTTCATGTTCTGTTACTTTGTGCAAAACCTTCTTGCCACCCTCCCTTGGGGAAAGTTCCAAGAATTATGGCCAATCTCTCCCATCTTCTATTTCTTTCCCTACCTCAAGTATCTACAAGGAGCTGTGCCAACCCTTCACCTAGTACCAACTCTTTCCAGCTACCAGGTATAATGGCTATAGGCAACCAGTCCTGTGGGTGACTGCCCCTATATTGGTTGGAACACAAAAGTGCCAGATGTGTGAACTCACCTGCTGAGCTCTTTATTGTTTATAGATTTTAGAGGAGGAACCAAGAAAATGGGATTTTTAGCCTGTCTCACAAGTACTCGTATCTTTTTTTGGGGGGGAAGTACAAAGTAGAGAAAAGAGTGCAGATTAGGACTCAGAAGGTCTGGGTTTGAATCCCAACTTGTGACTTGGTGTGTATCACAGTATCAGGCAAGTAACCAAACCTCTCCTAGCTTCAGCTTCCCATCTGTCAATAGGAATAACTATTCCTGCTCTGCCCAGCCTGTCAAGAGGGATGTTGTGGGTGGGGATCATGAGACAATAATAGATGCATACTTTGTGAACTATACAATAACAGAAACATAATGGTGTCATCTCTCAAATGTCCAACAAAAAGAAAAAGTAATTCCTCTTCACCCAGTAATGACAAGAAAGTCAAACAGAGCTGAGGAAGGGATCTCAATGCATTTTTGGGCTTTGCATTTCTATGGAAACCATCAGCACACTACCTGTTGTTGGGAGAGAGAGAGTCAATAATAGATGGGTTTTTATGGCATGGGCAAATTGGCTACCTTTAGTCATTAAGTTATCTTAGCAAAAAAAAAAAAAAAGTGGATTCACACAGGCAGGGTGACTGGTTGAAATGATGTCTCAAAAATAACTTTTTAAAAAATGGTTGCTTTGATTATCTGTATAAGTGTGTATGTATGTTTATTTTAAATGTGTGCATCTAGAAATGCTTTAAAAACATACACATAATTTTAACCTAAGCAAATAGTTTAACACATAAAGCACAATGTTATGAAAGGAAATGTCATCATCTTTGTTGAAGAATCTGAGACTTAAGCCTCGTGTGCATCTGTTGTTCACAAACATGAGATTACTATGTAGCTTGAGAGAAGTGGTGAGACTGGCCTACTCTTCCTGGGAAAAAGAGTAAGTGGGCACAGGTCAACTCCCCAGATGAAAACCCAAGAGCAAGTAGAATTAAGTGATCTATACATCTCATCCCACATATTAAAAAAACCCTAGACTTATCAAAGAAAAAGGTCTAAAATTGCCTTGGCTGGTTGATTCCGAGAATTAGGCAAATTTCCTGTGCTGGGTGATGGTCTAATGAAGTCTTCTTACTGCCCTCCAGGGTTCAGTTTCCCAGGGATTATCATCCAGTTTGGGACTAAGCCATGGCCTTGACATCTCTATATACATACTTCATGACTCACTAGTTCCCCTGCAGGATGGGGCTGGGTGAAGTGTGGAATCCCGCCTATGATATAGCCCTTGGTTAGAGCTGTGCCTTGGTGACAGATGAGTAAAACTTAATTGCTGACAAAAGGGGTTTGAGTTTATCTGTGATATTTCTATCTCATAGCATGTAACTTTCATGTGGCGCATCCCGTTGAAACCAGCACCTAGGCAAGGATTTCTGAGCAGCCAGGTGGAGGTATGGGTTTTCTCGTTTTGCTGGTTAATGTTTGCGCTGTTTGGATGGGGATCAGTGTGTGACTGGTGGCTCTGCCTGTGTCACCTGAGGCCATCATTCTGTCCTCTCAGGAGCTAAAAACACCACTCTTCAAACCTGCACTTTGGTTCCTGGTTGTTCGTATGTATGGCAGCCTTCAGACTCCATTGTCTTCCATGCATGTTTTAATCTTGCAACACATGAAGCCTGTGAAATGGAATATCCACATTATATAAATTGCAGTAATCAGCTCCTGACAGATTTCTGCAAAATGTTTGTCGATAACTTCCTCCAATGTCCTGAGACATTTTACAAAGAATCATTGTCAGTGTTTCAGAGAGCAAGAAAAATGAGATAGTTATCTTTACCATTTCTCCATTCTAGTATTGCATGTGCTTGGAAGCCAACCAGCTTTCTAACAGGGTTCAAAATGTCAGCCAAAATGTACTGAATATATAGTAGAGCTAAGATTAAATTTCCTTTGGTTTACTTAGATAAGCTGGGCATAGGGTTAGTTTTAGGGGAGGGAAGGAGTCACTGGTCTAATAATTCATTGCCCTTAAAAAAACTTTTCTTGTTTCCCCTTCAATCTGTGCCCATCTGTTCTTTTTATCATATCAGAGACTTAGGCAATATTCAAGCCTATTAGATGGCATCTTGTTTGAATACCTTCTTAAAAATTCACCATGAAAAAAATGAGTCATTAAATCACATCAATTTCTCAATACCACAAGAAAATATAAATGAAGTAATTTGAAAAATTCCTTATGCTCCCCCTAAGTTGAACAAAGATGTGGAGTACTCCAAAGACATTGAATTTGCTTATATCAGCCCCTAAACAGCATTTACTTTGTTTGGCATTCAAATGGACAGGAATGTTTTCTGTTTGATGAAAAACACTTTCTACTTTTAAGCTGCAAACAAAGCTGCTAAGTTCCAGGGTCCCTCCCAGACCCATCTGAGTGTACATAGAAACGCTCCAGGTTCAACCCAGTATATCAAGGAGCATGGGACTCTGGGGCACGTCTCCGACCATGTCTAAGGCTGGAAGGGCTCTGCAGAGCTCTCTGTACCTGTCTTCCTGCCGATCTTGACAGAAGCAGGGCCATTATTGCTGAGGCTCTATGACTCTTTTTATTTATTTTTAAACAATAACTGTTGGCAGTGTCCAGGCTCCTTCTCTTCTGCCATGAGGACTTCCTTAACATCCAGGAGCTGCCAGTAGTCACTGGCCGCCCCACTCCCCTCCCTCCACGGGGGCTCCAGGATAGAAATCCTACCATCAAGGAGGTCATATTTCCTGAGTTCAGGTTAAAGAATCACCATGACCATGTGAATTCCTGAGGAATTCAACTACTTTCTTATATACATGACTTAATTATAATGATGAAATTTTATATATGATTGAGATGCCATGACTTTACCATCATACCTTGAACATAGATGATTACAGTTTATTGTTTAATTCATGAGAATGAAATGGTGTAACTTTTATGATCATAGACATAGGAACCTGGGTGGAGTATTAAAGGCAAGTCCTTTGCCTCAAAATCGAAATGTACATTAGGTTATTTTTCAAAGATAGTGTTTGTCTATCCCCACCAACCTCAGAAAAAAATATAAACAAACCAAAAATTGCACACATTTTGTAAAAAGAGACTGACCTTCCCTCTGCATTCACTATCCCAGTGCCCCTCCTTGGGAAAATGAGGAGGCAGTGACATAAATCTTATTAGCATTCCTTCTCTTGGTGAAAGACTTTCCCTAGAGATAATCTGATTTGGTCAGATCCCTCTATTCTAGAGAAGCCCAGAAAATCGTGAGGGATTATAGGTGTTTGATGGAGCACCAAGACTGGAACCTCCGTTTCCCTATGTCTAACCAAGTGCAGTCAGCCTTGTATCACTGTGCCTCTGTGTCATAAAATCCCCTTAGGCACACGGGTAAAATTTTACATGCAATGTTTTCAGCCATTCCAAACTGGCCTCTGGAGTGTTGTCCTTGTGCTGAAATAAATGTCTCTTTTTTTACTGTTTGCACAAGGCCAATGCTTGAAGATAGGCTGTACTTCCCCAGAGACTACAGAATACTTCTGCACTTTGAGGAAGTCTGTGTGCAGGGAAGAAGCATGGTAGGGCAATGGTTTTCGGGTGCTTTCACACGAAAAAGATTATACATTTCGTATTATGACCCAAATCCCAAAACACATGACTATGAAGTTGCAAGTATGCATATACAATATAACTGAAATAAATTGCACGGAAAAACCCTTTCCCTTATCATTTCAATGAATTCTGCTCTGGTTCATTAAAAAATATATATAGTTTGTAACCCACTAAAATTGATTTTATGTCCCTTTTATGAATGGAATATGATTCTGTGGCTTTACTCAATGGTAATGTACCTGGCTTACCTCATCATACTATTCCTGCCCAAAATACAGCTAAGCATATTTGCTTCTTAATGTGGGACCTAGCCACACTCTATAAACATTTCATTGGGAGCCATCTTGGTTGGCACTCAGCATGATCAAAGGACTTTCCTGTGGGCATATCCATGCACGTGTCCTAGGGGAGCAGATGTTCTTAAAGGACTGGCTGTGTATCTTCTCTTTCAAGCTGCTGTGTTGTCTTTTGAGTCCCCTCCCCATCTCTCTTCTCAATAGAAATGATTAATAAATAGTTGCAGACCAACTTGCTCTACTCTATGCTATGACCTTGAACATGTTGCTTAAAGTCTTTGATCCTCAGTCCCCTGATCTATAAAATAAAAAAAAGCAATTCTGCCTCACAAGGCTATTATGAAAGGCAAATGATATATTAAATGTGAAAATGCCTTCTCAACTTTAAAGTAAAAATTAGGATAATTATAATTTTACCCATAGCAACTGTAAGCCATGACACATTAGAATTAAATGTATAAATGACACAGTGCACTGAAGCTATGGGAGGGTTACTAGTGCTTCTACAACTCTCTGGTATTTAATAAACTAACAAAGATATCAATACATTCTAAAAGCAAATTATTAAATCTGTCAGTATCTGTATGAAGTTATATGTGCTGCCTAATAAACCACCTTAAAACTTATTGACTTAAATTCGTAGAGACGGAAAGTACAACAGAGGTTACCAGGGGCTGGGAGGAGGGAGGAAGAGTGTTTAATGGGGACAGTTTCAGTTTGAGATGATGAGAAAGTTCTGGAGATGGAAGGTGCTGATGGTCACTTCACAATGAATATACTAAATGCCACAGAACTGCACACTTAAAAATGGTTAAAATGGTAAATCTCCTGTGTATTCCACCATAATAAAAAGGAACCTTACAACCATAACCCTTTTAGAGTCAGGACTTGGGGCAGGGCTCAAAAGGTTCAGCTCCTCCTTGCTCTGTGTGGTGTCTCTTAGGGCAGTTCAGCTGGAACCACAAGACCCAGGATGGCTTCACTTACCATTTTGGTGCTGGCTCTTAGCTGGGATGCCACTTTCTTCAACACATGGCTCTCAACCCTCATGTCTTCTCTCTACATGTGGCCTCTCTGTACAGGTAGACAGCCTGATCTTTCATACAAGGCAGTTGGGATCTGAGAGAGAAAGCACCAGACCTCTTAAGACCTGGGATTGAGGTCCCAGAAAGGCACTTCCGTCACATGCTATTGGTCAAGCAAGTCATCGTGCTGGCACAGAGTCAGTGTGGAAGGAGACTACACACAGGCGTGAACTCAGGGAGGCATGGTTCACTTAGGGCCATTTCGCAAAAAACTGCCATAGCCACCTATCTTGCCAGTGGGTTTCAGCCCTGGAAAAGTTGACTGTGGATTCAATGAGACCAAAAAATGACAATGGAACATTCTTGGGGTGAAAGGATTTATATCCAAGTTTATTCTCACAGCAGCAGGTCAATATCACTAGAATCCCATCCACTCAGAGCGAGTCTGCATGCAGCAAGCCAGTCTCTGCCTCTGGGCCTCTCTACTCCCGTGGTCGCCTCAGTCTCTGTCCTTGGCACTGCCACCGCTCCGGTCTCTGCTCTCCTGCAGCCTGTATAGCCCAGAGCACGGGAAGAGCTCTTTATATAGAGTCATAGCAACGTGTGTAGTGAGCTAGCTGACCAGGACCAGATGAGAATCCCGGCCATAGGAACCTTCACTTTACCCACACCTCCACACCAAATTTTTGGCATTTCTCCCTGCTTTGACCTCTCCTGAATCATTCTAGTGCTGTATCCATGGATTAGTGGTGCAGGGTGGTGGTTAAAAGGATGAACTTTGGCGTGACGCTTCAAATGTTGGCTCTGCCATTTGTTGGTTATATGACCTTTGGCAAATTATTCACCCTGTGTCTCAGTTTTCTTATCTGTAAAATGGAGATGGCAATAGTATTTATCCCATCATGTTGTGAGTAATGAATGAGTGAAATGAGTAAAAACTTTAATAACAGTACCTGGCAAAAAGTAAGAACTATAAAAGCATTTGCTATTGTTATTATTGTTTTTGTTTGTTTTTTGTGAGAAAACAAGAGAGAGATGGAATGGTGGGAAAGGGAATATTTAGGGCTAAATAAGACAGAAAGGCTGGAAACATTTACTCGGGGACACAGGACCTCCCTGCCTCACAGAGTTCTCACTTACATCTAAATCTCTTGCTGACATTTAAGCCTCTTTCCTTTTGTTCTGCCCACAAGAGACATGGAGAACAGCTGATCAACATCTCCCTATAATAATCCCCTGAACACCTGAAGAAAGCTGTGAGCGCTTAAAGATTTGCCGAGGCTAATCTGAACATAGGTAATTGAGTTGATGATATGTTCAAATGCATGTAGATCTGTGCCTGAGCACAGTTGCTGGGTTATAAGCAGGTACCTCACACTGCACTTCACCCTGTTAGGAAGCTGGAGCACCAGATATCTTCCCTGAACGCAGTTAGGGAGTGAGTCTCCTCTTTCTGAGCAGAAACCTGGACTAGGTTTCTGAGGGGGAGGAAAATGCAAGCAGACTCTGGCTCAAAGATGAGTTAAGCCCAGGAAGTTAATGTTGAGTGGTTAATTAGCACCTACTGTTTATTGCAGTGGGCTCTTGCTGGGCTGGCCGGTGGCCCTAGTGCCTAATCCAATAGGCACGTTTCAATCCTCAGCTTCCTGGACAGCCCTATAGCATTGGTCATCCTCTCCTACTTTGGAGTGAGGCAGCGCATTGTGGTGTCAGAGCCATATTGGAGACAGAATGCCTGGGTTCAAGTCCTGGCTTTGCCACTTAACCAGCTGCATGACCCTGTGCAAGTCACTCAGTTGTCAGTTTCTTCATGTTCATCATCATCTTCATCTACAAAATGGGACTGATGATAGTACTATAGAATTGGGTTGCTTGAAATATAAGAACAAAATTTTTTCACAAACCTCTTAGCACACTGGGGAGATGCAGCAAGAATTGAAAATTTATTTATTAAAAGTCTTCTCCATTGCCTTCTGGGACAGTTAATGAACCACTATTCTGCCTATTGGACCATTCCTTCTATGACTCTTTTGCCAACCCTCTTTTCTCTCATCCATAAAAACCTGGCAGTTCCACCAAGATTCTATCTTTGATCTTCTACTGTTCTCATTTTGTACAACCTCCTATGTGATTCATGCCCTTGTTCTCAGTTACTATCTATGCATTGATGCCTTGGAAACCTTTATCTCTAGGCTAACTTCATTGTTGATACTGCCATCTGGATAGTCTAATGCTCCTTAAATCCAAAAGGTCTAACGCCAGGACTTCCACCCCTTGCTATGATGGAGTAAACTGGCAATCCACCATTATTAAAAAAAAAATTACTCACCTGGACAAATTATATGAGTCAACTGTTTCAGGTAGCAGAACTCTGTGGTCCCTAAGTGAAGAGATACTTAAGAGGTGAGCCCAGAATCACTCAGACTCTATCTGAGGGCAGTTTCCATACCAGGAAGCAGTGAGCTTAAGGACTTGCTGAGCTGAGCAGTCAGAGACTGTAGTTTGGGGCAGCTGAGTAGCTGGAATCTGCAAGATGGGGCACTGGAGAGGTGGAAGCTTTGCAAAAACAGGTCTCCAAATATCCTTGGTGGGGTGGGGTCTCTGTAGGCACTTGGCTTTGAGCTGTGCTGACACATGTAAGATGAAACTATCCAAGAATTACGAGATAACAGCTTCTGTGGGCTTGAAGTCCAGGCAGAAATATTAGAGTTCAAACAGTGATGGGGGTCACCAGAGTGTCAGCTTAGCCTGAGTGGAAAGTCTCATTAATACTTTGTTCATAATATGTCAGGCATCTATCTGGGACACCAGAAAGATCACATTTTAATGTCAGGACCATGTTCTAGGGCAGAATTTGTCCGATTGTTGTCCCCAGATCAGTCCTATCAGCATCACCTGGAAATTTGTTAGACAAACTGTTGGAAATGCAAATTCTAGATTCCCACCTTAGATCTACTGGGTCAGAAACTTGGAGGAAGAAGCCTAAACATTTGTAGGGTTTTTTTCTTTTATTGACTTACCTCTGATATACAATCTTATATTGGTTTCAGGTATACAACACAGTGGTTCAACAGTTACTCATATTATTAAACCCTCACCCCCTCTAGTAAGGTTACTATCTGTCAACAAAGGAAGACATTACAGAACTATTGGCTACACTCTCCATGCTGTACTGCTATCCCCATGACCAATTTATATTATGATTGAGATTTTTTTTTTTGAGAGGGCAACTCTCATATTTATTGATCAAATGGTTGTTAACAACAATAAAATTCTGTATAGGGGACTCAATGCACAATCATTAATCAACCCCAAGCCTAATTCTCAACAGTCTCCAATCTTCTGAAGCATAACGAACAAGTTCTTACATGGTGAACAAGTTCTTACATGATGAATAGTGCAAGGGCAGTCATATCACAGAAACTTTTGGTTTTGGTCATACATCCTGAACTATGAACAATCAAGTCAGATATGATTATCCATTTGATTTTTATACTTGATTTATATGTGAATCCCACATTTCTCCCCCAAATTTTTTTTTTAATAAAATGCTGAAGTGGTAGGTAGATGCAAAATAAAGGTAGAAAACATAATTTTGTGCTGTAAGAGGGCAAATGTAGACGATCAGGTGTGTACCTATAGACTAAGTATTAATCCAAGCTAGACAAGGGCAACACAACATCCATGGATGCAGAAGATTTCTCTCAAACCGGGGGGAGGGGGGGGATGGTGAGGTTCTAAGCCTCACCTCTGTTGATCCCCAATTTCTCACCTGATGGCCCCCCTGCGACTGTGCCTGTCTTAGGTTGTTCCTCCCTTGAGGAATCTTACCCGTCTCTGGCTAACCAGTCATCTTCCGGGGCCATACAGGAAAATGTAAAGTTGGTAAGTGAGAGAGAACAATATTCTTTGAAAAGGTTAGCTTTTTACTTCTTTGCAGATTTATGCTCTGTGGCTTCCATGCCCAGCATTTGTCTTGAGGTATCTTTACCACTTAGAAGAATTATGATACTCGGTAATCTTCGATATAAGGCACGAATTCTACTAAAGGGTTGTAATTAGGAAGGAAGAAGAAAAGCTATAGAAGTAGCAGATGGAAGAAAACATGGGGAGATTGATTATTTGACATAACTTCTTGTAGAGTAACATAAGCATGTATAGGTTTTAACAAACTACCAATTAAATTGCGTACACACATTAACAGAATAGGAATACAGATACATAACAAAAGCAGACCTACAATTACCAGCCATATCCAGTGAAACCAAGAAAACTAGTTAGGTACCCTAGGCATTTGTGAAAACTTATCAGTAATATGATGGATATTGTCTAACTGAATTTGAATAGTTTGAGAGAAATCAGACAAATTAAAACAACACATTCCTGGGAAGTGTTCACATCCCATATGTTCTTTTAACAGTAGATAGTCTATAGTCGCACGATTTTGGAGCACTGCAACTTGCACTTATCCTAATTCTTGGTTGAGTTCCGACAATATAGATCCAGTCAAATTTGTTGTTTTACTGTATGCACAGGCCAGCTTAGATATCTCCTTCTTCATTTAAATGGCAAGTCCAGGAACTGGTGGAATGAATGCAGCTATAACTGCAACAGCGCCAGGATCTTTGTTGAAGTTTTTTGATGATCATCTTCTGGAATGACTCTTCCAGAGGATGTTGATGTTGGATGTTCTTCATATCGTATCTTAATTCATTTTCTGGGTAGCCAAATTAGGCTTTGATCCTCTGTATAAACACAAACAAACCCTTTGCCCACACTTTGATATGACCTTTATACCATTGTGAAGAACCTATTGAAGACCACCATACAGGAACTGCTTTTTTTTTTTAAGAGAAATATTATCAGAAAAATGTACTTCCATAGCTGATCATCCGACACCCTTTAAAAGATCAAAATTAAGGATATGTAAAGTATGCATTAATCGTTGATTTGCAGTTAATTTTATCCTATCAGGGAGTAATCCCCCCCTTTTTTTGTTATCATTAATCTACAATTACATGAAGAACATTATGTTTACTAGGCTCTCCCTACACCAAGTACCCCCCACAAACCCCATTACAGTCACTTTCCATCCACATAGCAAAATGTAGAATCGCTAGTTGTCGTCTCTGTGTTGCACAGCCCTCCCCTTTTCCCAATCCCCCACATTCTACATGCTAATCATAATACCCCCTTTCTTATGATTGAGATTTTTAAGCCCTTTTATCCCTCTCCCACTCCCCTCAACCCCTTCCCCATGGCAACAACCAGTCACTTCTCAGTGTCTATAAGTCTACTGCTATTTTGTTTTCTTTTGTTTTATATTCCACAAATAAGTGAAATCATATGGTATTTGTCTTTCTCCACCTGGCTTATTTCACTTAGCCTAGTACTCTCTAGGTCCATTCATGTTGTTGCAAATGCCAGGATTTCTTTCTTCTTATGGTTCAATAATATTCCATTATGTATATGTACCACCTCTTCTTTATCCATTCATCTACTGACGGACACTTTGGTTGCTCCCATATCTTGGCTATTGTATATAATACAACAATAAACATATGGTTACATATATCTTTTCAAATCAGGGATTTTGTTTTCTTCCAGTAAATTCCTAAAAGTGGAATTACTAGGTCATGTGTTATTTCTATTTTCAGTTTTTGAGGAACCTCTACAATGCTTTCTATAGTTGCTGCACCAATTTACATTCCCACCAACAGTGTAGGAGGGTTCCATTTTCTCCACATCCTTGCCAACACTTGATATTTCTTGTATTTTGGATAGTAGCCATTCTAACTGGTGTGAGGTGCTATCTAATTGTGGTTTTGATTTGTATTTTCCTGATGATTAGGAACGTGAAGCATCTTTTCATGTGGCTGTTGGCCATCTGTATTTCTCCTTTGGGGAAATGTCTGTTCAGGTCCTGTGCCAATTTTTTAATTGGGTTATTTGTTTTTTTGTTTTTTTGGTGTTGAGGTGTATGCATTCTGTGTATATTTTGGATGTTAGCCCCTTATTGGATAAATCATTTATGAATATATTCTCCCATACCATAGGTTGCCCTTTTGTTCTGCTGATGGTGTTGTGTGCTATACAGAAGCTTTTTAGGTTGATGAAGCCCCACTTTTTCATTTTTTATTTTGTTTCCCTTGCTCGAGGAGATGTGTCCAGGAAAAAATTGCTTGTGCTTATGTTCAAGAGATTTTTGCCTATGTTTTTTTCTAAGAATTTTATAGTTTCATGTCTTACAGTTAGTTCTTTAGTCCATTTTGAGTTTACTTTTGTGTGTGGAGTTGAACAGTAGTCCAGTTTCATTCTCTTGCATGTAGCTGTCCAGTTTTGCCAACACCAGTTATTGAAGAGACTATCTTTTCCCCATTGTATATTCATGGCTCCTTTATCATATATTAATTGACCATACATGCAGGGATTTATATCTGGGCTCTCTATTCTGTTCCATTGATCTATGGATCTGTTCTTGTGCCAGTACCACACTGTTTTGATTACTGTAGCTTTGTGGTATAGCTTGAAGTCAGGATGTATAATATCCTTCCCTTGTGGTGATGATGATCCCCTCTCACTACTGTATATTCAAATGAAACCTCTGTATTATCCTGGGTTTCTGTGTTACTATGAGGAGCATTGCCCCCTGGCTAACCTGCATGGAACATGTGGCATGAGCAAAGAATTATTTTGATTGTTTTAAGGCACTGAGATTTTGAGGTTGTTTTTTGTCACAGCATGACCTAACTTGACTAACATAATACCTGATAGGATCATCGTGAGGGTTAAATGAGATGACATATATCAAGTGCTTGACACATGGTTAGCACTCAATGTTAGTAATTATCATTCTTGTTTGAACGTGTGTAGCAACCACCTAATCTCTCTGACCCTGAACCATTTCCTCCATCTACTCCACTGCCACTCTAGTGACCTTTCTAAAAGGCCACCACCCAAGTGATCTTTCTAAAAGGCCACTGATCATTTTTCCTTATTTACAAGGTTTCAGTTTCTCTTGATTTTGGTAAAGCCTACATTCCCTAGCAGGGGTCAAGACTTCCTTGGCCTGGACCCTGCCTGCCTCTCTGGCCCCAACTCCCATTAATCTCCCAAAGGTCCCCTGGATCCAGACACACTAAACAACCACTGTTGCCTGTTCTTGTTATGCTCTGTCTCACATTAATATCATTGCAAATATATTCCTTCTGTCTTGAGGGGCCTTCCTTCCCTTGTCCATCAGGCAAACTGATTTTTATCCTTCAAGATATCTCAATGCTCACCTCATCTATGAACCTACTCTGGCATGCTCAGTAGGAGTTAGCTTCCTCTATTGCACACTAATTATTTGTTTGCTTGTCCATTTTTGTTAGACTGTGGCCCTTGATGGCAAAAACTGTGCCCACTTCATCTTTGTACCCCCAGGGCCTAGTACTGTGCCTGTCATGAGCCAGATATGTGCTTACAGCCTATTTATTGAAAAAATGAATAAATGATTATTTACTGAAATTCTGTTCCTAATACAATTCATTCATTAAGCCATACCAAGGTGGGCAAAGTTTCCAATTTTTCTTAGACACAACAGAACCTAAAAATAGGAAATATTTTAAACATAAAAGCAATGCAAACTAAGTTAATTTGTAATTCAATATTTTTTATTCTTAAGATTCCAGTACTAATCCCCAAATTCAGTAATATGATTGTCACATAAGTGGTAGCACACTAAATAGAGGTAATAGCTGTCACACAAAATGTTTACTTTCTGACATTTTGACTATCTGAGATTCTTCATATGACCATTTTTTTGATATAATGAAAAAATGAACAGTCAATAGATAAAATACCTCAGAAATGTATGTCTAATTAATTTTCTCTTGGTACACTTTCTTTTACAAATAGTGGTTTTAATAATACAGATGTGGCTTGAACATCTGAAGTCATTTTTCTGGAAGGCTGCTGCCCTTCCAATGGCAGATTTCTAATATTCCTTTAATCTGTAGCTTTATCAAGAGCTCTTTATTGTCTCTCTTGCAAAGAATGATAGCCTTTTTTTTTAAATTAAGGTATCATTAATATACACTCTTATGAAGGTTTCACATGAAAAACAATATGGTTATTATTCACCCTTATTATCAAGTCTCCCCTATACCCCACTGCAGTCACTGTCCATCAGTGTAGTAAGATGCCACAGAGTCCCTATTTGTCTTCTCTGAGCTACACTATCTTCCCTGTGACCCCACACACACCATGTGCACCTATTGACACCCCATAATCCCCTTCTCCCTCCCTCCCCACCTACCCTCCCACACCCCTTCCCTTTGGTAGCCACTAGTCCCTTCTTGGAGTCTGTGAGTTTGCTGCTATTTTGTTCCTTCAGTTTTGCTTCACTGTTATACTCCACAAAGGAGGAAAATCATTTGGTATCTGTCTTTCTTTGCCTGGCTTATTTCACTGAGCATAATAACCTCTAGCTCCATCCACGTTGTTGCAAATGGTAGGATTTGTTTCTTTCTTATGGCTGAATAGTATTCCATTGTGTATATGTACCACATCTTCTTTATCCATTCAAGAATAATAGCTTTTTTCTATTCAGTTTTCAGAATCTTTTACCTCTGTCTCCACCATAAAATCCATAGCCATTACAAAGGGTACTGACTGACATTTTTCCAACAAAACTTCCCCTTCATGAGTCCATCATATAATTTCCATAGACCATAATAAATTCCAGAATCCTTATATTGCCCACTGCTATCAAATTAACATGGTTCTACAAGACTGAGGTAATCCAATAGCAAAATTTCTAAAAAAGAGAACTATAAAATCCCAAGAATTATATTTTCAAAGATTTATAAGGATCAGATGGAGCAGAGGTTGAAATGGGAAGGGCATGCAATAATTAATAAGAAAAAGAATCTTGACATGTGGGTATAAATCAACCTGCATACACCCATGTGTCATAGAGTACAGGTACCCAGAGTGACTTGGAGAAGGAATTCACATAGGAAACTGTCTGTGTAGGTTAAGTCTTCAGGAGAAAGGAAAACATGGCGAATAAAGAATTAAGTGTAGCTGCAGTTAAGGAAAGGCATGACTGAGAACTTCAAAACTTCTGAGTAAAAACTGTGACACCACCCACATGGGCTAGTCCTTAGATCTGGGAGTTGGAGTGACTGCACTTAGCAGAGGGGAGGAAAGGAAAGGGTAGAAATTCAGTTCTCGGAAGGGAAAAAGAACACCTCCAAAAGTACTTATCTCTTTCCATACTCCAAGGAGAAAGGGTTTTTTTTGACTCCCAAAGACAAAAATGGCTTTCAAAGGAAATTTAGAATTCCGCAAAAGGAGTTTGAGCAATAGCCCAAGTTTGAGTAATGTGGATGTGAACAATCACGCCCACACTGGTTGGAAAAACATGTTATGTTGGGCCGACATTTTAGGTTTAAAGAGTATGTGAATTATCAATGGTACCCTTCCGTTGTGTCTGTGGGAGAACATGTTCCCAGTTGAAAATGAGGCTGGAGTACGGGCAGTTGTAGCCAAGCAGTCACCCCTTGCATGCACAGAACACTTCTGGCAGAATCTGGCTGACCATACAGTGAAGAGGTCCTGGCAAATTCAACATTTAAAGGTCATTGAGCAGAAACAGCCATTTTAATTTTTATAATGAACTAACTGAATAGATACAAGGGAGCAACAAAAGGAATATAATTTCTGGGATCAGTTCTTTCTTGGATTGGGTTAGAAACACTCTGCACATATGGATTGTTTATTGTCAGCAATGAAATATACTTTAGAGAGAGGCCACATCAGATTATATTAAATAAAATCTTGATAGCAAAGTGTTCCCAACATTGATTGATCCAGATGGATAGTTGTAGGTCTTTCATTTTCTAAATTTGTTTCAGTTAATAGACCAGAGGGTCTGATCACTCCTTATTAGGTCACATGAAAATGAATGAACAAATTAATTTGCAACAGAAATTCATTAGAACCGATAGGCTCTATGGAATGATTTGCTGGTATTAAGTTGGTTTCAGAGATTGGGATGCATCCTCTCTGCACATTGGGTCCTGTTCTCTCTGTTGGCCCTGTGGGAGCTTGAAAAGCAAGTCAAATATTATTCTAGTCAAGATGTACATTTCCCCAACTAAGTGTCTTTGCAGTTTCAGGTTAAAACCTGAGTAATTTATTCCAATTTCAGAAAGAAATGAAAAGCCATCTTCATTTTGACTAATATTACCTGAAAACAGCAGTTTTTCCCAATTCCCTAACCATTTTAGGGAATGTCTCAAACTGGAACCACTGTTTTAGGGAATGTCCAAACTGGATGTCGAAAGCTGGAACCACTAGGTTCGCCTGAGGTGGTTAAGGAGTCCTCTGTCAGAGAACTCGGCCAACTTGATTTCTTTTTTTTTTTTTTGCAAGAAAGATCAGAGATAAAGGAAATTCATCTTCAAAATACCCTTGAAACACATTATGCCTTATGAACATGGCAACATCAGGAGTCAGCAAATTGATGAAACAGAGGATTAACAGCTATACAGGATGGTTTCTGTGGTTGGATATCTCTGACTCATGGGGGTCAAGCAGAGGGCAGTGTATGGGTAGAGGTGAGGGTGGGGAGGGTGGTACGTAACTGTTAATACCATAATCTGAAATTATTATTGCTTTTATATACTTTTAGTGATAATACATACTTTATTTTACAATTTCAAATAATCTTAAAGCAGGATGTGAGATTTCATATTGGTTAAAACATACCACATGTTGAATGAGGGCCACTAGGGTACCTCATTTAGACTTTTTGCAAAGAATACAGGGTAGGCCTTTTAAACTGAATGCAATTTATAATATTTACAATCATTTTAAATGACAATCTCAAGAGAAACAATGAAGTCAAAATCTTCCTATCCAACCATTAGTGACTCTCAATTTTTACTCTATGAAAATCTCAGCCCTTTCTTCTAAGTATCCACCTTTGTTAGTAGCAAAAAGGACACAGCCAACATCCCAGTGACCTTTTCTCTAGGAAAGTAAAGCCTCTCTGCTCTCAAAGTACCAGCTGCTTCTCCCAGCACACACTGTAACTGCGTTCAAAAGGAAGACAGTGGTCAGAGTAAGCTCCCAGAATATACAGACTCTCATAAGACACACTTGGCTGGAGTACAGACTCTTTCAAGCATACTACACAGCCTTATGATGGCTTATTTGAATCCTTACCCTGAATGGTAAGGTCACATTGAGATTATAAAATTTCTACAAGTGTGCCAGCAAGCATGTCCACCCAAAAGTTCCACTGAGCCCTGCTGTTGATCTGGTTAAATCATCTGACTTTGAGCAGGTACCAGTGACTTCCTTCCTTAAATGCATGTCTATCAACCTTTAAATTTCATTGCCATTACCTCACAAAGAGGCCCATTACCTTATCAGAAAGTTCTAGATCAACAGTTTCTCAACCTTCTTCTTTATTGGGCTTCTTCACTTATTAACATCTTCACTTCATTTGGGCTTTTAATATACACTGAGAAAACTACATAATGGCAAAAAAGTTACGGTTAACCTACATTGAAATTAACATGCAAATTGTTAATATTATAGATCTTTAAAAATAATACTTGTATATGAAACATAGTCAATCTGAAGGCAAGGCTTGAACAAGACCTGTATTACTTAAGGCTCTTTTGGTTGCAAATAACAGAAACAAACTCTGGCCAGAATAGATTAAAAGGCTCCAAAGAAAAGTTGAACACCAAGAGCAAGGTCATGGTTAGTGGCAGTGCATGGCTCCACTCTAGGGCATTGGACATCACCATGACTTTTAGACTCTCAGTTCAGCAGTTCAGGTTCCTGGACTGAAAAATTGATTGGCTCAGCTTGGGTTTATTCCTGGATGACCTATGGCCAGGGAGGACGCAAAGTACAGATAAAGTAGCTGGGGGTCACCCCTGGGTATGCACTGGGATCAACAGTTGACACTTCAGTTTTAGAATTTTTTTCCTTCTTGAACATATCCCTTTGAGAGTTTATAAGTACAGACCCAGAGCTATCCTTTTCTGAAGCCCACCTGACAACTGGCATCCCCGAAGTTTAGGATTGCCTGTCTTCTCCATCATGATATTTGTTTTTCATGGTCGCATTGTACCTTGGTCAAAATTAAAAACAGAATAGTGTTTCCCTTGATTGTTTTCTCCTTCAGAGAGATGAAATGCCAGGGGGTACAGGGTAATTTATCAGATGCTCTTCTTTGAACAAAATTAGATTTCTAGTACACATCAGGAAAATGGACATATTTGTCTGGACTGTATTAATATAGAATTTCTATATAGAAGGGAATGGGGACAATGGGATTGAAAAGGGAGGCTAGGAGATTCATCTTGAGCCACCATTTTTATAGCAAGTCCAAATTTCACCCCAATATTTTATGTGAGTGGATATTATAGGTGCTGTGTCCAGATTCCATTTAGCTACTGGTACACCCATCTTTTCCATCTGCTGAGTGTTGGCTGCTAATGATTCATAACTGCCCCCGTCTGTAGAAACTGCTCTCAACTGAACAGGAGTCAACTCACCCAAAATGTTATATCCTCCCACAAGGGGGAGAGCTCTATGCTCAAAAGTCACTCAAATTCTGTAGCTTTTTCTGAATATCACACTGTAATATTTAGCTAAAGCTACCTTAACAAAAAACCATAGTCTGGTTTGCTTAAACAACAGAAAAGTTTTTCTCACAGTTCTGGAGTCTGGAATTCCCAGATTAAGGTGCCAACAAGGTGGGTTTCTCCTGAGGCCTCTCCCCTTGGCTTTCAGAGGCCTCCTCTTACTGGGTCCTCAGGTAGCCTCCTCTCTCTGTGTGTGCATCCCCGGTGTCTCTTCCTCCTCTTATAAGAACACCAGCCATATTGGATCAGAGCTCTCCTTATGACCTCGTATAGCCTTAGTTACTTCCTTAAAGCTCCTAACTACAGATATTGAACTCCTAGGCCTTCAGATACAATCATCTTGGGGTTAGGACTTTAACATATGAATTTTGAGGAGAAATTCAGCCCGTAACAGACACTAACCCTGTTTTTCCCTCTGCAGCCTTACAAACTGCCACTGGCCAAAAACACAAGAATCTGTCCAAGCTGGGTAATTCGTAAAGCAGGTAGGATTACAGAGTTTTGATAACTCCAAGTCAACATTCAGTTTGAATATCAAATAAGTAAGCACTGACCAGGGAATGTCACACTTCCCAGGAACACCTACCAGCAGATTTAAATATTGCTTCTTTGCTAGTTGTTCATTTTGAAGTTCAATCAGCAAGGAGTTTCATGATGAGCACATCAGGGCTACTGTATGGAATTTTTGTTTAGATCTGTGGCATCATCCTTAGAGAGTATGTTCAAGACCAAATGAAGATAATTAATTACCTGTTCTTTGTTTTTGTTTGTTTGTTTGTTTGCACCTCAACTAGGGAAAGGCAGGCATGATGTGCATGGCTGGCTTCAACCAAATTCTTCCTCCAAGGGGCGTAATATTGGTCCTCATGGGTTAGATGCCACTATCATGGATAAAAAAAGAGGGAGGTAGGGAGAGTTATATGTTATTTAATGAAGATTACAATTTGTACAAAATCTTATCTGGAAAAGAAAAAAAAGAAAAAACTTTCAGACTTAGAATTGTATCAAGCTTCCAACCAACTTGGACTGAGATTCAAAACAAATACATGAACTCTAAGCTCAAAGACATATTTTCCAAAAATTGATAAGCCCTTACCAGATAAAGCTGAGGTACAAAAAGATCTAAACTAGAGCTACACATAATTCCAGTATGTAAGATTTATAACTCAGGCCTTATTACTTAAAAAAAAAGGTAAATTCTCATCTAGGCTTGCAGTTTCCCTCCCCTCTTAATTCTGTGCCAAAAGAAACAGAATTATTCATATTCTGTACATAAAAATCACTTTTGTAGTATTGCATGCTGTTAATTATCAAATGAATAGTATCTTAAAGTATAATATTACCAGGAATGAGTGAGTAGTTTTAAGTATTAGTCCAAGGAAGAAAACCTCTTTCATTAACTGAATGTACAAGCAGCCGCTGGCCCCTCGCACATACAGGTACATTGCTGCTTCTTAGCAAGGAGCAGTCAGTCCCAGAAGTGCCATATTGCTGAATGCAGATAGCTATTCATTGACTCCAGTATTTTCCTGGTTGACTGGCAATGCTCAGGCAATTTGGTGTTTCTGCGGTTGTAGCTTCTGAATGCAGAGCTCTCTTGTACCTGGTGAGCCATCTTCAGAACAACAGGGTCCTGACACCATGTTCTAGGTGAACAGCAAATGCTCTATCATTTGTATGTCCCAATATCATATGAATCTTAGCAGACTGACATTAGGCAACCAGAGCAGAAGGTATATTGCGTGCACCTGGAAGATCTTTGTGTTCCTAGCTGAATCTCCATCTTCCCAATCTTGCCTTGACAGCCTGTTACCACAGAGAATGGGACAGAAGCCAGATTTAGTTAGCCTTTGCCCTAAAGGATCCTAGTTTTTAGAGGTCCATTGTCTGCACTGTCACAACTATGAATAAAGACAGCCCTAATTATTTTTGTGGCTACATTTGCTAGTAAATACAAATGACTATATTGACACCAGAGGATCAGAATCAGGCACAAGAACAAGCACTTACATAGTACTTCTTGGCACCAGGCCCTGTTGTGAGCAGTTTTAAAATATTTAATTCAATCCTCACAACAACCCTATGGAGTAGATGCTCTGCAGATGAGAATACTAATCACAGAGAGGTGAAGTGACTTAAGCAAGGCCACACAGAATGGAAGTGGCAGAGACAGGATTTGAACCCTAGAAGTGTGGTGCTAGAGTTTATGCTCTTTACCAATGCTGTGTTGTACATAATAATGTTCTGAAATTAATTCGGAAGCTTACCCCTCCCCTTTTATTTTTTCTGGGCCTTCAGTAATGTGAAGAGGCCATTCCTTTCCCATTTTAAGGTAAATGAACTTGAGCCAATTCCCAGAATTCAGTTAGTATCTATCCTCAAAGCCCTGTGTTAATGAATCTACCAAAGTACAGAGGAAGGAAGAGGAAAGGTGGTTTTGCCAAAATGATTTGATAAGGGAAAGATAAGTAATGTGCTCAGAGGAAAAAGGAGGAACCCAGTCTTTGTCTCATTCAGTTAGGTCAAGATTAGAGCTCTCAAATCAAGTCAGCAAATCAATGCTCCAAGTAAGACAGAGATTCCTTGTTATGGGCAAAATACTACTTAGCATCCATAAATATGAGAAATATGATAAAGGTGTTTTACCTTTGACAATTCAGAGTCTTGTCTTATACTTGATTCACTGAGTAGCTCAGATAATTATTTGCTGCCTCCTCCAAAGGGGGGTCCTTGTGGGTAACAGTGGCTGAACTGATTGTCTCTGTTACACAAATACATTCTCTCTAATTTTCAAGGAGTTCTTCTGAGGAAGGCATTTGCTGTAGGCAAAAACTTTAAGATAGTCCCAAAGATGTCTTGCCCGAATTCCTGGAGGCTGTGAATGTAAGATTTCACTCTGGTGATTACATTATGTTATGCGGTATAGTTGACTTTAAGAAAGGGAGATTATCTGGATGGGACTGATCTAAATACATGAGAGCTAAAAAGGCTTTAAGTAGCTGAGAGCAGAAGTCAGAGATACTTCAGCTGTGAAAAGGACTTGATGTGTAGGTCCTAGTTTGAAGATGGCCACTGGAGGAGGAACGTGGGCAGCTTTAAAGAGCTGAGAGAGGGCCGGAGCTGTCAGCCAGCAAGCAAACAGGGACCTCAGTCCTACAGCTGCAAGGAACTGAATTCTGCCGAATACCGGAAAGCACTCAGAAGAGAATTCTGAGCTCTAGGCAAGAACACAGCCAAGATACCGTGGTTTCAGCCTTGTGAAACTCTGAGCAGAGAATCCAGTTATGCCATCTGGGATTTCGGGTCCAGGGAACTGTGAGATAATGGATGTGTTCCAGTCTCCCAGATGCATGCTAATTTGTTATGTAGCAGTAGAAAATTAATACAGCATTAATATTCCCTTTTTACAGAGGAGGAAGCTGAAGTTCAAGTTAAGTGAATTGGTTAAAACTGTTTTGTAAGTGTGGTGGGGGCAGAATATGACTTAGGCCTGACTTCAGAGCCAGTTCACCTTCCTGCCTCACTCCATACCACCTACAACGGGGGAGCAGACAGACCTGCCCACGCGGCTGCTAAGTAATGTTAACCAACCAGGAGCCACCGTGTAAAAAGGAATAAAGCACCGTCTGAGGAAAGGATGACTCAGATTCTTACTTATTTTTAGAAACCCACATGAAACTATTGGCTAAACAATAGCTTGGGTTTCTGCAGTGATCTTGATCCATGGGAGTGGCCCCCACTAAGGGCTCTGTGGAGATGTATTAGTTGGTCTCCTTTTTTAGCTACAAGCGCTAGGTGACTGGTTTCCAAATAAGTGAAGCTGAATGGATTTAGACAGATTAACATTCTAACAGCAAGAAGCAGTTAGGGGAAGAAAATGCAAATTCTGTGGCGCTTGCTAACACACTGAAACACACAAGTACAATAAACCTTGCTCTTCAAGGCCTGGCTTTGTAAATATTAGCTTTATGCAGACGTGTCAGTTTAAAAAGGAGGAGTTTTAAAAAGCAGTTACCATCAGGATCTGTCCCTAGCTCCTTATGTGACCTTTCCTTCCCCTTTCTGGCTTACTCCACTCCAACCACAGGGCCCCGGGCATTCCCTTGAATATGCCAAGGCATTTGCTGCCTCAGGACCTTTGCACTTCCGTTCTCCCTGGCTTGGAACATTCTTCTTCTAGTTCCTGCCCTTAATCTGCTCAAACAGATTCTTACTGATCAAGATCACTGCTCAAGCGGAATCTTACTGGAGTGTCTCAGTCTGACCATCTAATCAGCTGTGCTCTCTGCCCATCACTCTCTCCCTAACCCTACTTTATTTTTCTTCATAGCACTTTGACCACCTAATAACACTTTACACATAAAAATATATTTGTTTGCTTGTTTGTTTTAATCTGCCTCTCACACTGGAATGGAAGTGCGAGGAGGACAGAGAGCCTTTGCTTTATTCTTTGCTCTATCCTCAGTGTCTAGAGCAGTTCGTAGTATATGGCAGGGACTTAACTATTTGTTGGACAAGTTAGCAAATCAGAAACAAAAGCATCATTTCTGTTTAAATAATTTGTCACTTCTGAGGTATCTTTGCATCTAATTTTTCCCCTCTTTTTTTAAATAGCATTTTCCAGCCTGTTCAATATGGAAAAGATACTTGATTGCATGGTTGTACAAACTTAAGAATAAAAAAGATTAGAAACTAGAGAGAATGTGTTATAAGAACGAAGTATTTCCTTGCTTTTTAATAGTAGTGTGACCTTGGAAAAGTCAAGTTATTTCTGTTGGTTCCAGATACCGTGTTTTTTAAATGGAGATAATGATAGAGTCTTATTTGAAGGGCCAAAGCAAACAAGGCCTGGAGGTTTCTTCCTACACTAAGATCCTTTGAAATTAGAATTCAGTTGATAGGGAATCAGGAAATATCTGCTGCCCTGCCTATGTTATATGTAGACTGAGTATGCAACTCATGGCAAGTCCTTTAACCTCTCTAGGCCTCCAGAGAAACCAGCTTTTTTTTGAAGTCTCTTTGAAGTCAGGTCTTAGTCACCCGTAGTGGTGGAGGTTGAGGGGAGCCATGTCAACCAGATGTCCTGGTGTCTGCAAGACCTTGAGCTCTCTCTCTGCAGGGCCTGGGTCTACCTCTTATTTGGTGGGTGTGAGGATCAAGACTAAAAAATTGGTTCAGGAAATATTTTCTGCACACTTGCCATGTGCTATATGTTGGGAATAACACAGTGAACACTCAGACAAGTCCCTGCTCTCTTACATTCTAATGGTAGGAAACATGATAAAGAAATGGAAAATGAATTAAGGCTAATGATAAGTGTTAGGAAGAAAATGGAAGAATGCTATAATAGAGAATAGCAGACAGGAGCTATGGACTTAACTTGGATCTGCAGAGGCCTTTCTAGAGTATTTAAGCTGAGCCTTGAAGGATGATAAAAATCCAACCACAGGAAGAACATTCCAGGCCAAGGGAAAGACAAGTACAACCATCGAGGCCTTGAGAATGGAAAGGGTCCAGATATTCCAGGACCTAACAAATGCCAGTGTGCAAAGTACGTAGTGACTGAGGGAAAGATGGCATGAGATGAGGCCATGAGGCAGGCAGGAGCCCTTCCTGTAAGGGCTGACAGGCCACAGTTAAGGTGACCAATCACTCTTGCTTGCCCAGAACTGAGGAGTTTCCTGGGATGTGGGATTTTCAGTGCTTAAACTGGGAAAGTCCTGGGCTGGACAGGATGAGTTGATCACCCTAGCCACTGTAGGGGTGTGCTTTACCCTGTCTGTGATCAGTAGTCACTGAAGGGTTTTAAGTAGGGAGATGATACATCTCTGTTTTCAAAGGTTGCTCTTGGTAATTTTTGTGGGGCAAATGCATGGAGAGGATCAAGATGGAAAAGGAGGAGGCCAGTTAGCCAATTATGGCCATCCTCCATGCAAGAGAGAACAGTGGGTTGAAATAGACCAGTGGCATTGAAAGTGGAGAGATGTAGATGGATACAAGATACATTTTGGAGTTAGAATGAACAGTACTTGTGTATGTATGTAATAGAAGGAAGAGGAGTTAAAGATGACTCCTGGGCTTCTGGTTTTAGCAGTGGGGTAATTCATTTTGCCCACAGAGGGAAATCCGAGAAATGGAAGCTGGGGAAGGACAGGGATGGGGGTATCTAGAGTTTCACTGGGAGGAAAATGTGATACTCAGAGTGAAGACACTCTTATTGTTAATGTTCAGAGTATTTTGTAAGCAGTAACTAATTAGTTGTCATAACACTTGTACTGAGTTGTTAATTACCTGTGCCCCATTTTACAGGCTCTGGGGAAGAGCAACTGTCAGTAATTTGCCTAAGGCTGGAGTAAATTACAGAAATAACAGCAGCACCAATTAATTCCTGGTAGTCCTATACTCTGCCAATCTTTTAAAAGAGTAACTCTTGGTTAGGACAAGTATACTGAATGATATTTGAGAAGAGGAAGGCATGGATTTTGAGGTCCATATTTCGGGAGTCATGTTTTGGCTTTGCCTGTTACTACTTATGTGACATGGACACATAAATAAGAATTGTATCCCTGAGCCTCCAGTTTCCTATGAGATAGTAATTACCTTACAGTCAAATACTAAATGCTCTTACTTACTACTGTATCCTCTGCCTAGAAACAGTCTTGTTCAGAACACCAACTGTCATTCTGTTAGAGAGCCTTTGATCACTCTATAGTACATTGGTGGCACCTCCACCCAGAGGTTCTGTCTACCCCCTCAGCCTGGTTTGATTTCTCTTTATAGCACTTATTACCACCTGACCTATTACATATCCATTTCCGTAAGATGAAGGGTTTTGTTTGTTTTGTTTCCTGCCACATCCCCAGAGCCTAGAGCAATGCCTGGCACAAGTGAATGCTCAATAATATTTGTTAAATGAGTGAGTAAGTGAAATGAAATTATACACAATAAATACTTCACATGATGTTTGCACATGGTAGGAGCTCAATAATTGTTAGCACTTAGTAGATAAGAATAGAAATTGGGAAACCACTCAATTTTAAAGTTCCTTGTCTAAGACACTATTTTAGCAGTACTTCTTTATATATGTATATTAAAAGCAAATCTTTAGGCTATTCTTGAAAAGTTATTTACCAATTTTATGCTTCACTTGGTTCATGAATAGAAAGACCATCTTTGCTATTCCATGACGATTCTCATAATCATTTTGTGGTTTGCAGTTATGTAGTCATGAGAACAAACCACTTAATGCACAAATTCACACACAGCCTGTGTGCAAACAAATAAAACTGATGGTGGCTCAAAAGTATGCTACCACCACTTAAGTTTGGAAGTTCTATTTTTAAATAATTGAGATGAAAATTGACCAACAGATGCTCTGTCATCCCTCGGACCTCCCAGGGAAGAATGACCAACTCTGTAGGTAACTCTCCCTTTGTGAAAGTACTCAGCTGCTCAGTATTTGATTATAAATTTGATTATAAATGGTTCATTCTTAATTTCTATAATCTAGTAGTATGGGTCTTATCATTCCTGTCATTATCTTTCTTTTAACTTCATCTCCTTTAAATATTTGTTCAAATACTACCTTACAGGTGAGGTCTATTCCGACCAGTCCCCCTCTGCCCTCAGGACTTCTGGTCTCCCTCACCCTGCTCTATTTTTTAAACCACAGCACTTGACGCTTTAAAGCTACTACAGAATTTACTTATTTATTATGTTCATTGTTTGTGTCCTCCCAATGAAAATGTAAGTTTTGCCAGCATTGGAATTGTTACCTTTTTTTTTTTTACTTACATATCCCCAGAACCTAGAACATAATTTGTTATCTCATCAATGAATGAATCAAACTAAACTCTGAGACTGAACAAAACATAAGATTGCTGGAAGTTAGGGAGACAAGATGGGAATTGCAGTCTCTGGTCTCAAGTCACACCAGATGAATGTAATTGCACAACCCTTCATGATGCCAGTGTGACTTCCAGCTGTGACGATGGCGGAGGCTGTCACTAGCTTGGCTGCCTCCAAAGCTACTTTTCCGTCTCCCTCCTACATGCCCCACTTCAATCTCTATTTGGGCACCAGCCCTCAGATCAGTTACTTTACGGCTACTTCTTGTTAACTGTCTCCTTCCCCATCTTCCTGACTTTCCGTCTTCCACCCCTTACTAGGAATAAAAGAATAAACAAAATGAATGAAGCAATCAATTGAAAAGTCAACAAACATTTTCTGAGTATCTGCTATATATTTAGGGCCAGCAGGCATACAGTAGATCTCAATGGTTGTGCCAGCAGCTTTAAGGCTGGACAGAGGTTGCAATCCTGGCTTTGCCTCTTACTAGCTAGTTGACTAGGGATAGTCACTTAACTCCAGTTTCCTCATCTGTGAAATGGGAATAATAATAGCATGTACCTCAGAGGCTCTTCTGAAGAGCAAGTGAGATAATGAGTATGAAATACTTAGAATAATGCTAGACACAAATTAAATGGTCCATAAATATTAGCTCTTAAGATTAATTCTGTCCTAGGGCCCTGTGGGGAATAGACTGTGTGTCTAAGACTTGATCCTTGTCTCCAAAGAACTTCCCAAGTCATAAGTCAATTGGAAAACAACCCAGGACTGGATATATGACCTAGTATTAATTTGTATGGTTTAGACTATATAGAGATGTAGTGGTGCTGAAAGGAATAAAAAGAGGGGAGCAGGGAGGGAGGAAGGAAATAACAGAAATTTTGATTTTTAATATACTTAAGAGGCAAATAATATACATTATTGGATTTTTAGTATATTAAAAATGTTTATATATAATATATTGTCTCATTTGCCCAAAATATCAAGCTCTGAAATTTTGTCTTTATAGTATTACTCTTCCACATGGATTTTCAGGCTCTCTCATAGGCTTAATGTTTCTCCCCAAAGAATTACCATTTAACAATGGACCATACATGATACATACCTAAAACATGGGCCTCACTGTTATTTTATTTATTTATTTATTTGGTCTCATATGTTCATTACAGTGTAAATTTTTCCTTTACACATGTTATTTTAAGTTTACAGTATTGTTGTTACTCTGTTATTCCATGATAAAGCTTTGAAACCCCATTCAAATAAGCATTCCCTTGAAGTAACCAAAATAATTTTTCATATGAGGTGCTACTCAAGTGACATTTTAAAGTTCTACCTCGTACTTCAAATAATAAAGTACACTGAGATGTTGGGTAATATGTATAGAACCTTTCATACAGCAGGACATAAATGTAAGCTATTAGTATAGAGGGTCTGGCATGGCAAAAAAAGCTTCCTTTATTCTGAGGTTACTAACAATGTCCTCTACTCTGGAAAATAGGTATGTAACTTTACAGTTATACAGAGAAACCTTAACCAAGTAATCAAGGTTAATATGACCACTAATGAGATGTATAAACATCCTATTCCCGCAGAAATGATGCACCAAGGACACATCACTTCCGTGGGACTCCTACCAAAAAGACAACTTCAATCTAATCATGAGTAAACATCAGACAAAACCAAACTGCAAGCCGTTCTATAAAATAATTAGCTGCTACTCATCAATAGTGTCAAGGTCAGGAAAGAAATGGAAAGACTGAGCAACCATGGCAGATTGGAGGAAACTAAGAAGATACAACTAAAGTCAAGAGCCTATGTTGGATGCTGGACTTTAGTGGAAAAATGCTGAAATTCAAATAAGGTTTATAGTTTAGTTGACAGGCTTTTATCTATGTTAACTTTCTGGCTTTAATAATTGTACTATAGTTATGAAAGATGTTAACATTAGGATAAGCTGGGTAAGGGGTAGTTGTGAACTTTCTGTATTATTTTTGCTACTTTTCTGAAGTCTAATCACTATTTAAAAATGAAAAGCTGAACAAACAACCAAAACAAAAAGAGCTCTCTGTGACTGACATTCAAACCATGAATCGTAACCAACAGAATGCACTTCAAATTCTAGGTCCAAGCTGCATGAAGATTGTTTGATGATTGATTTATGGAATTGTATTGCAAAACACCTGCCTGGTGTCTCAGAGCTAGGTCATGTGTTTTGGGTATCAGGAAATAAATAAATAGGAAAAAGAATACATAACAGTTCAGCTTCAGTTAACCTATGTACAAATTTTCAATCCCAAACCAGAAAGTATGTTGGCATTTAAAGAATAACTAACATTTATGTGGCACTTACCATGTACCAGGTACTTCTCTAAGTGTGTTACAAATTTTAACATAATTTAATCTTCTTGCCAACCTTACAAGGGTAGGTAACATTACCACATATGATGAGACTGGGACACAGATTTTTTTTATCCTACAAAATACATGCTTTTTATTAAGGTATCATTGATATACACTCTTAGGAAGGTTTCACATGAAAATGTGGTTACTACATTCACCCATATTATCAAGTCCCCTCCCATACCCCACTGCAGTCACTGTCTATCAGTGTAGTAAGATGCCACAGAGTCACTACTTGTCTTCTCTGTGCTATACTGTTGAGACACAGATTTTAAGTTGCCCAATGTCACAATACGGTTAAATGGGAAAGCCAGGGTTCAAACCTAAGCAGTCTGGCTCTAGAATCTACAGACTTATGCAAGATACTACTCTGCCCTCCACATAGGTTTTGTGTTACTGGAAATTTTATTTTGAATTACCTATGATTTGGGGAGCACCAATGTCTGTCAGTGTTAAGGGTTTTGAGGCCTGAACCCTTTTGGTCCTAAATTTTGTCGAAAGGTGGCCTGGTACGCAGCTCAGACCCACCCTGCCTTGTCCTGGGGTTAGGAGAGGGCATTGGAACCGCAGTCAGGTCAGCTCACTGGTCTAGTTTTGTCCCAGAAGTCTGAAAAGAGAAGATTCCCTTCCCAAACCCAGGGCTTAGCTCTGTTTTAGGAGTGGGTTTTGTTTTCTCTCCACAAAAACAGAATCAAATGTATGCTATATAATCAGTGAGTTTGCAAAGCAAGGATTCCAACTCCCTCTGATGTTATCAGAACTAAACATGGGAACCAAGAGGCTTCTAAAACTATTGGTGAGTCAACTCAACTAGAAAAACAGAAAATATGCTACCTGGCATGGCTGGGCCTGAGCGGGTGGAGGAAAAGTAAATTTCTATTCATAAAGTCTGATTCATTTAGAAGAAGAAAAAGTCACATGCCATCAGATTGGGATTTGTGCTCACTGTTCTGAGGAAAAGTACAGAGCCTTGATACTCTCAGGGGTGACTAAGCCATTATTTCACTCTGAACACAAAGAACTGTTGCTTTGCACACCCCCTCACTGTAATTAGCTCTTGCAAACAGGGATGAAGAATTGAACATGAGAGGTCCATGGCTGTGTGCCAACCACTCAGAATTATTTTATTCTGGTTAAGGAAACAGAGGATAAGAAGGCCATGTCTCCCAGTCTGTTTCTTCATGGGCCCCTGACTTACATGCCGTGGGATGGTAGTTATGCTCTTTTCTCTTTGAGAGTGATTGCAAGAGACCCAGATTATACTTGCTGGTTTGAGCCAGCGCTGTGCTGGTAAATGTTTAACCAGCTTCGGGGGAGGTCCAACACTGATTTGTACTGTTTGCTAATTTCTGTAGTGTAAATACTCTTTCCTTGGCTGATTGCAAGCTGCTAATCACTGAATGAGGAGCTGGGAAGTGATATACAGTAGCACACCATTTTATCTTCTTTCCACCATTCAAAGTAGGATTGATGTAAATAACCTTAAAAACATAGATAACAGTAGTAAAAAGACGTAATGATTAGGAGAAGATACTTTTTGAAGTATATGCTAGTTCATTTTACATTTAATTCATTTCATTTAAGTTTATATCACTGAATTTTAATAATGTCTGGGTTTAACAACTCGCTCCAGCTGTGAGACCCAGAACAAGGCAGCCCCAGAGTCGCTGATTTAGCTCTGTGGCCAAGGCCGCTGTATGCTGGAGGATGCAGAAGAGCTCCCGTAGATCAGCCACTGCAGAACGGAGCCCACCCATTCTCAGCCAGGGCTTCTGAGTTCTCATATTGTGAGGACAGTCATTCTAGCGTGCTTTGCCTCACTTTACTATCGACAAAACAGAAGACCACCTCCATTCCTGGTTGCTGAGTCTGTAGTTTATCTAATCCAAACCTCTGGTTTTGCAAAAGAGGAAGGTAAGTGTCAAAAGAGTCACATAATAGTAACAATAATAGCATTGATTAAACTCCTACATGCCTGCTGCTGTACTAGGCGCATTACACACAGTATCTCACTCACCAAAATCATACAAAAATGTCCTGTTGGCACCTCAGGATCATGGTTCACCATACAGCACTCTTCCTCTTGACTTTGCGTTTTCATCAATTGAGCTGCCTACTATTTATTCTTTGAGAGTAAAGACTAGGGTTTTGTCATTTTTACATACTCTGCCATACCTTGCCCAGAGCCTGGTATACAATAGGTGCCTGATAAACATTTACTGAATTATATTGAGACATTTAGGCTCCAGACCCAGATAACGTCTTGAAAAACACTCCTCAGTATTCCCTGTCTTGCCAAAAGTATTTTTTGGTAGTAAAATATACCTATTATAAAATTTACCATTTAATCATTTTTAAATGCACTGTGGTATTCAGCACATCAGTGTGGGAATCCCAAAGGGTGAAGGAGGGGTGAGGCAGTATCGCCCTCCAGAACGTGGTTCGGAGAGTGGGAGATGTACGTTCCTCCTGTGCCACTCATGAGCTTTGGCACCTTTAGACTTCACCTGTCTGGGCCTTTGTGTTCTCGCCGGTGAAATGAGAACATTTGACCACATGAGTTCTAAGGTCGTTTTCCCGTTTCACATTCTGCATCTGTCTAACGGGTTTGAAAAGTTCAGAACTCCTTAAGGGAACTGAGGAGGCTGAAGTCCTGACTAGGTAGAGAAGAGGCTTCCTTACGCAGGTCCTCAGTGGGACTGAGACTCCCAGGTCAACTGTGCTACCTGCTTGAGTCATTGGTTTCCCACATCCTCTTTTAAAGGGGCTATGCACCATCCCTCCACACTAAGATTCAATTTCAAGTTAATGTGGCCCGGTTCTAAAAGGCCAAACAGCTCCTTCGTTGGCCTTGATGACTCATAGGGACAGTTTGCCACCTATTTTATTCTGACTACAATCCAGAATTACTGCATGGTAGGTTACTGAGTCTTTTGCTTGACTTTTTTTTTAAAGGTAAAATTTAACAGCTGGTAATCTGTGGTTATTTTCTGGTGTGCTTGCCCAGATGGTACTTTCAGAGATAAAACTGTATAGCCCAAAGAGGTTTCACATATGCTCTGTGTGTTCCCTGCACTGTTTCTCAGTTATCAACATTTCTGCTTAAGCAAACTGTTTTCCTGAGCCCAGAAACTTAGACATTCAATGATGGAAACTAATGGGGGAAGCTCCCAGGGTCTGATTAGCCTGGAGCCATCTTTTGCCTCTGTTTGATTAGACATCCAAATAAGATTATACATAATTCTATTTGGATACTCACTTTGATTGTGAACATTAAAAAAATTCACCATTATTGGTGTACTGATAATGAATATTGTATAAAACACTTGTATATTGCCATTCACAAAGTACCTTATTTGATCCATATTATCCCCTGGGAAAGTATAGGAGGGTAGATACGAGGTTAAGCTTTAGAGTCACCGAAATGCGTTTAAATCCCAGCTCTGCTCTTAGATTTGTTTAGTCTTGATGTCTTTACCTGTAAAATAGGAATGGTAATACCTAATTCATACAGTTGTGGGCAGATTCAGAGACATAATATGAAGAGCCTAGCTCAGTGCCTGGCACATACAGCACTTAATAAATGGTAGTTATTACTACTGTTCAAATAATTCTCCTTTTCTACAGGAGGGAACTGAGGCTTAAAAAGATGAAGGGATTGACTCAGGGTTGTGAATACCATAAGTGATAAAACTATGATTCATTTTTAGGTTTCTTAGGTCGTCTGGATTCAAAACAGAATCTGTGTTCTTTCCACAGTGATGACACTGCCACCTCAAAAAACACTAGGGTGCCTAGTTTTGTAATCCAGCTTGTTGAAAAGTATCGGTTGATTTTTGTTTTATTTACTGTTTTCCTTCTTTCATTTACCTCTTGACAGTTCCTTTTCTCTCTTTATCTTTCCTGTAATAGAACCCAAATAAGGGAATTGGAAATGAAGAAAAATAAAAATAGTCCTTGGATTGGTTTCTGACTCATCATCTTATAGTCAACCAGCTCCAAATCACATTCACTGGCCTACCTCTTTGAAAGCCTCCGAATGTTCCCTTAGATCTCGGGAGCTGGCAGTTTTCGTCTGTGTCATCTAGCACAGGTCCCTCATGAAGCAGAGGAAAGTGCAGAGACAAAGTCACCGCAGGAAGTTTGCACTGGTGGAGGAGTCAGAACCAGAACCCACACGTCCAGGATTCCTGTCCAGGTTTCTTTCTTCTTCGTTTTGCTCCTCAACAAGAGTTCTCTCTCCTCTCTCCTTTTACTAAAATTAATGTACTTTATCTTCCTAATCCTGTAGGATGGTTTCGAGGGTCATTTTAAATATCAGTGGGTTACACAATGGGACACTTGAGCTATCACAGTCATAAGACCAGCCCGGCTTCTTTGGAAATCACGGCTGTCAGGATGGGAGTCTCCTCCCAGGGGTTTTGTTCTGGTGTTAGGGCGGTAACAAGAGGCTTTCTCGTGACATACCTAAGCCTTCCTGCTTGGGGCTGAATTAAAAGTAGGGCAGTGCTTGCCAGTCCCGTGGTATTTCCGTGTCCCTATAGTCATAACCAATATTAGGAAGTGTGAACATTTAAATCCTGGGCTTGTAGACCTCCCCCCTCCCTCTCTTCCTTTTTCTTTTGTCCTTCTTTCCTTTCTTTCCTTCTTTTTAACCTAAGCACATGGTGAAACCCAAATTTGGAGATTTTCCAAAGGTTAGGTCTCTTTAAACTTGATCCTCTAAACAAGCCTTCCCCCTTCTTTCTCCCACGGCCACAGTGCCTATCTCACAATGCCCCCAAAGGCAGTGATTTTACAAGTGCAGGGAGGAGGAAAAAAATGATAGATGCACAGAATTTTGAGTTATGATTCCTGACTATGTGGAGCACATGACTTAAATCAAACAGCAACGGTCATCTTGTATTTTAAACTGGGTGCAGATTGTTTTCAAATCCTCATTGTCATTTAGACCCAGCTTTCATTCCTTACTAGGAGACCTTGGGCAAGTCATTAACTTAACCTCTCTGAGCTTGTTTTTCCTTCTGTACAATGGCAATGGTAAGAGCTCAAAGCTACTGAACTTAAATTTACAATAATAATAGTATAATAATAGCTCAAATTTCTCTGATAAGAGAGATAAATAAGTGCTATCTGCCTGGCCAATGCAAGCCCTTAAAGCAATGTGAATACTTCTTCCTTCCTTGTCTATTTAGTGCCTCTACTGCCCCTTTCATGGTTGCTCCCCTTCTTTTCAAATCTTCCTTGATTCTTCCCAGATCTCATTCAATGACATAGTGGAACATGGGTTCATTTTCCTGGGCCAACTCTTGTTTCCTACAGTGCTGGCTTTTTAGTTCATTTCCATTTCTGCTCAGCAGGGAAGACCAGCTCTACTTCTCATGGCTCTGGAATTTGTGTTTCTGTTTGTTTGTTTGAAGTCTAACTTCACAGGCGATCAGCCTGTGCCATCCATCCCTGCTAGTCCTGGTTCTGCAGAGGGGATCAGATCTCCACTGGCAGTGAGATTTTAAAATAACACCGTAGGCAAAGCAGAGAAAGTCAGCTGAAATCAGCCTTCCCAAAAGACAGGGTGCTTTCTCAACCAACAGTTTTGGATTCCTCTCCAGGGTTATATCTCCTTTTGAGCTATTTATTTAGCCCTCAGCTTACTGCAGAGCTGGTTTTCACCCTATGATAAAAGCTACAAAGATAGCAGCTTTACAGACTGATGGCATCTTTAAGTTGCCTCCAGCTTATCTACAGCAATTTTCATATGGCCATTGCACTAGCCCTCAGGCCTCCCTTACTGGTTTTTCACACCCTTGGAATTTACTCCACAGATTCCTAGTGACCTGGGCAAGTCTGCTTGGAGACCTGCCCTGCATTGAAAGAGAGCCCCTTCTTTGCAGTAAGATCCTAATCAGGGACAATACGATGGGAGGGGCAAGGAGAGGTTTCCTAACCTCCTCTCAAGGAGCAAAAGAATTCTCCTTTGCCTGGAAGGGCTGGGTCAGGAACATGGTTTTCACTTTCTCACTGTGTAGACTGGGAAACCACAGCAGGAAGGTCACATATTCATTCATCAAATGTTTATTGGGCATCTATTCTGTCAAGGCAGTCTGCTAGGGCCTAGGCTGGCAAAGATGAGTATGTCATAATTCTTAGTGAGCAAAGTCAAATATGCCAGTATGGTAGTACCATATTGCACGGTGCACTGAGTGAGAGAGGCCTGTGTAAAGGGCCAAGGATCTCAGGGGACAGAGGTTCTACCACTGTGGATGTGGAGTGTGGTGGTTTGGAACTAGCATCATAGTGGAGGAGATTGCTCAACACTGCCCTCAGGAATGAGGAGCTCAACCCACTGGGGACAGGGGGCATTTGGGCCAAGGTGGGAGAGTCAGAAGGGACTGTTTGGTTCGGATCCCTCCAGAAGTAGGCCCAGAAACAAGGATGCAATAGTTAGTAATTGCGAGATGATCCCAGGAAACAGCAGTAGGGGAATGGAGAATGCAACCAGGAGTGGAAGAAGGGTATGTTATCAAGATAGCTGCCATTATGGGCAGTTGGAGCTCAATCCCTTTGGACAGTTCTGTGAGTCAGTATAGTGTAAAGCATCTCTCAGAATTAACCCAACAGAAGGGCAAGGAAGCTGGGGTGGGGGAGTGCTTCCAGGGACACTTCTGGCTTGCCCTGCCTAGGGTCCTCCCATAGCCAAAGAAAAGCTGCAGAAAGAGAGACGCAGGTGTTTGCAGCAATTTTTAGTGCGTGTGGACAGGTAAATGTGGCCTGATGTGAGCAAGACCCCTAGTGCGTCTGCTGTAGGGGACTAAAGATTGAAACATGAAAAGAGCACTATGAATTATGGGCTCTTTAATGAAGTGGCAAGAGAAACAACTGAAATGGTAAGTGAGAGTCAAATTGTATGCCTTGCTAAAGGGTTAGATCTTAATTTGATAGGGAATGGGAGTCACCAAGGGATCTGGGCAGCAGAATGCTCTGGTCAGATGAGCCAAGTGCCTCATATACAGGACAGGTCATATATGGGAGGACAGAGCGACACGGACACCAGCCCTGCCAGCACACAGTATGGATGAATCCACAGCCTTTACGGAGACGTGGGGAGATTATACTCCCAGGCAAAACAGGCCCCTTATGCTATTTTGATAATTAGTTGTGCATGTCTATGCTTACCCAATGAGACCATCAGTTTGTAGGGTGTGATTTCATGCACCATCCTGAGCCCAGTACCTAGTACAGGGTCTAGCCCATGGCAGGGACTCAGAAAGTATTCAATAGATGGATGACTAGACTGGTTTATACTCTAGCGCTACCTAGAGCTATTCACTGTACTTATAGCAGGATTGTCCTTGGTCCCAAGGACAATAGATTATCTTGTGTATGCATTTAGGAAGTGGACAGGAAAGGCAATACAGATGGGATTCTCTGAAGTATTTTGGAACTCCTTCCCTATAAGGCCAGAGCTGGTCACAGAAGGTGCGTCCTTCCCTCTATACTGCTCCAGCAAAGCCTCAGTGTAACTGTGCCCAGTGGTCACTTCCATGGAAGACTGCCACAGCCCCAGTGTCATCACAGGAGGGTGGACTTTCCCTCTGGCCCTGGCCAGCTAAGTGGCCTAGCCCCCTCTTTCTGCCTAGATCACATGGCAGTTAGTTGCTTCTTTGTTGCCAACCAGAGAATGAGGCTATCATTGTCATTCAACAAGAGGATAGTTTGCTGAAGCGACTGTGTGACCTTTTCAGAAAATCCCCATGGAAAGGGGAAATATCCTGATGGTAAACAAGAGGAAAACAGAAATAGTTCAGTAGTTGAAATCATTTCTGGAGTGGGGCTCCATACCCAGTAATTCTGACCCAGATCCCAAGGTAGAGGAGAATTGGTAGGATCCTACCACCACAGAATTGGTAAAGAACCTCTAAAGGTCAATCAGTCCAACCCCTGCTGTAGGCAAAACCAAACTGAACTCATTAAACAAGCTATACTTCAAACATTTTTGGAAAGGAGATTCTTTATCTTTTCCTATCTGGGATCAAAAATATTTTTTTAGTAAGAAACCCTTCAAAAAAGCATTGGAATTTATGACCTGGAAATTTGTTTCAGAGTTGAGGAAACTGAAGCAGAACCAGTACTAAAACATTGTCTCTTGTCTCATAGTTTAGAAACTCCCTTTAATCACTCATCAAGCATTCTTTGAGTGTCTTGCGTGTGGACCTTTTATTGGAGCTGGGAAAACAAGACAGTTTCTGCACCCCTCGGAGGGAGCTCATAATCCAGGTCAGCAGAAATATTTGCATTTAATCCACTATAACTAAATGTCACCAATGCAACAACAAAATTATGTTAAAATGCATCTTGAAGTCTTACCAAGGGTCACTTTTTGTTTCTAAAAAATGGGTGCTAATATTTATAACATATTATATAAGCTTCTCCTTCCTGCTTTCAAATTTTGTGTCAATTTAAAAAAATGTATTCACTGAGGCACACACTAAATAACAATTATGTAAATCCATTAATTTTATTGTAAAAGGAGAAAACACATGTCCCCATCTCAAGTGTGCAGTATCAGGCTGTTATTTGTCCCAAAGGTTCAAAGGAGCTGAACTCATGTCCATTTACCTTTCTACTGCCTATAGCCTTGGAAACATGGTCACTATGCTGATGATAAATGGGATCAGTTACTAAGATAAAATAAAAAATTTTCTTTAAAGGAAAAAGGAAGAATGAAGAAAAAGAAAATCGTACTACTTGTCCAAGTTTGTTGTAAAAACCACAATGAAACACTTAATATTTTTGAGTGGAGGAGTATGGATCATTAGCCCATGGCCTGGTTGTTATTGCCAAAGTAATCAGCTGGGGTTACAATGTGATTTTATTTGAGCAATACTCTGTCATTTAGGGCCTGAAAGAAAAATACTGGTAGACTATACTGAAACCTACTATTTTTAAAAAGAAAAAATGCATGAGTCTTACCAAAGTTAAGAAAGGAGATACTACCACAAATATAGCTTTCTAAACAGTAAAACATGAGAGGGAAAATGTCCCTATGGACAGACTGGTATGTATGTTTGAATTTTACTAACTCCACCACTGCTATTTCATATGACCCTTCATTCACGATCGAACTTGTAAGTGTGGGTCAGTGATGCATTGCAGTAAAAATGCCACTTAAGTCCAAAAAACAAATCTCCTTCAACTCCACTATTACATAGTCAGTAATGACCTACTTTCAACTGTCTGCAGCATAGCTGGATGCTGTGGAGGGCCTGTTCCAATCACTCATGAGATGCCCCACTCTCCTACCTGCACATCTTCAATCCTCTCTATGAACTTCTATTTTGACTAATGGCCACAGGAAGCTAGAAACCTTGGAAGTAGTTGCCTCCACTCTTTTCTCACTGTCACCCACTTCCTTCTTCCTTACCATATTCAATTGATCATCAGATTCTCAGTTCTATTTATTCAATACATCAGGCAGGGTTCCACTGCAGTAAATAGAAATCACTCTAGCTGTTTTAAGCAGAAAGGAATTTAATATATGCAATTAGGTGCTTACACAAGTGTTGGAATAGCAGGTACTTTCTTGCGACCCAGGGTGTGACTTCCATAGTAACACTGCAGAACTGGCCTGCCTGGGGAGCTTCTGCATGTGCCATAGTCAGGAAGGTAGGGAATCAGAAAACCACCACCAGAACTACTGACTTCAGGGACACACCACTCTTGTTGCAATGTGGGATCAGAAAGCTACCATTGCCTTAATTGCAGCAGAGCCATATTGCTAGATCCACACGAGCCAAAAATGGGTGCCCTTTACTCTGTTCTCTACCCATAAAGTTAGAGCAGCACCCTGGGCTTCTGGCACAGGAATACTCCACGTGTTTGTGACTGTGCTTGTTAGAAGAAACAGCAAAAGCAGCCAGAAACCTGGCCTCCTTCTCGCTTTTATCTTCCAAAGCTTGCACGAATGGATCTGTTTGTCAGAATTCACATTACATCTGGCACTTTAACTGCAAAGGAGTCCGGGAAATGTAGTTTTTAGCTTTCCAGCCTCTCAGTACAGGAAGGCACACTGGAAGGACAGTGGAATGGGATAATCCATAGTATCTACCACATTTGACGTCTCTTGGACAGTTGCTCTATGGACCTTATCATCTCTTACCTGAACCATTGCAATTTCCTCATAACAAGTCTCTCTGCTCCCAAGTTCTCCCCTCTTCAATCCACCTCTGTGTTGCACTTGAGTTTTCTTTCATGATCACACCCAGGATCCTGTCACTTTTCTGCTCAAAATCTTGCACCCATAATAATAAAGACCATTGCTCTTTCAAATCTCTCAACCATCTGGCCCAAACCCACCTTACCAGCTACAAATCCTGCCACTTCACCATATCCCCAGCTTCGTGATCCAGATGCTAAATGCTTTCACCCCCTATCCCCCCCAATCTTGTCCTTGTTCCTGAAGTTTCTCTGACTAGAATGCTCTGCTACCTTTTATTTTCTCATTTTTCAGTTCCCTGTTCAAATGTTACCACTTTAGGAAGTTTCCGTTCTCCCTCTTCCACACAGGCAGCATTGATGGGTTCTTCTTGGCATTTTGCTTCCATCTCTATTGACCTCCTCACTTTGTGTTATGTATAGTTACATATATGTCTCTCTTTCCAATGTGAGAGAATGGACCATGTATCTATTCATCTGTATATCTCCAATGTATGACTTTTGGTAGATACTCAATATGTATTTGTTGAACAAGTCTAAGTTAGACTGCCACTAACTTCCTGAGTTTACATGCTGTAAAGCCATTGGCTGGTTGCTTATAATTGAATTCTATTTGTCATAGAATATGAGTTCCTTGAAGATAGGGACTATATCTCATTTATTTTCTATATTCAGCTCAATGCACAGAACCTGACACATGGTAGATGCTTGATAAATATTTGTGGGATAAAACAATGGATGGGAGGTTGGACGAATACGCCTTTCCATAGGGTTTACAACGTCTGGTGCTGTTCCCAGCACTCCACTGACAGTAACACATGGAATCCTCTTAACACTCCTATACAGTGGGTACTAATGAGGTAGGAGTCTTAAGCCCTGGATGGTCAGGCTATTTGCCCCCAGTCACACAGTGAATAAGTGGCAGAGACAGGATTCAGATTCATGCATGTACCTCCAGACTATGTTTTTACTTACTGTGCTTATAATGGGGATGGATGGATATACAAGCAGATTCCAAAAAAAGAAACAGTACAAGCAAAAGTGAGATTATTCACTTTATTTTTATGTGCCTTTTATGGTCAGTAAATTTGGCCTCCCCTGCAATAAATTCTACCCTGTAAAATACAGTTTCAAAAACACACTATTTGTTCTCTAATGTGGTCTTGAACCTCAAATCCTACACAAGCCAACCCTACCTTCCTTGGCACACACTTTTAAATATTGAGATCATCACATTTAGATGTATAGCTACATTCACTTATTCAACAAACACTTATTGAGTGCCTACTATGTGTCAGGCATCATCTTTACACTGGCACTACTGCTACTAGAATACCTACACATGTATAATACAATCATAGACATGTATAAAATCGTTTGTGAGGCCACAGAGTATAGCAGCTAGGAAAATATGCTCTGGAGCCAGCTCTGCCATTTTCTGGTTGTGGGACTTCAGCAGTGTCACTTACCTATGCTGCACATTGGTCCCTTCATCTCTAAAATGGGCCTGACAGTGGTCTCTATCTCATGGATTGAAGTGAGGACTAAATAGTTAATACATGCAAAGTGCTTAGCACAGCACTTGGCAAATAGTCCAGTAAGTGCTTAATAAATGTTAGTAATTCTATGTTGACAATCTTTTCTGATAAGTTATTGCATGAGTGATTGAACTGCTTAGGAGAGACTGTTTTTCATTATTAAAAAAAAGAAATCTGGAGCTCTTCTCTTGTGGGGAATAAGTCTTAAAGGGATATAAAGGAATTAACACCATTTGTTGCCATAACAAAACCACTTCTTGGTCTTGAGTAGGCCTTTAAGGGCCTATAATGTACATTAGTGCTCCTTCCATCTCAGCAGGTGGGTGGAGGTGGGGAAAGCCTTCCGTCTAGGCAGGCTGGCTTTGCAGAGCTGTTTGTGCAGGAAGAACGAAGGTCAAGGGACTCCTTGTCTTGAAGGCCTTTTTCAAAATGAAGGATTTGGCTTCTGAGATTAATGAGTAGAGTGAACCCCCGCTATACTTAATTCCCTTTTCTGTGAACTCAGTACATTTTTAAAATTCAGTTTGGGGCCCACCTATGGTGTGGTATAGAAACCATAAACCCAGAGCCCTTCTAACCGAGTCCTGAACGGCCTGCCCTTATCCTCCCACCCATGGGCTGATGGCTGCATTCTAAGGTTAGTAGCTGGGCTCAATCCTCTGGATTAAAGAGTGCCCAGAATAATATGTTTTAACTTTGCATGTGTTCTATCCAGTGGGGACTTAATACAAAAATTTAAAAATAAAAGTTTTCTTTAAAGTCTTCTTTGATTAGTGAGTGGCCACCATGTGAGGAAGGAGTAACTGTGGAAAATGTGGGGATGAGAGGTGTCTGTGTGGGTGAAGTTGCATATTCTAGATGGAATTAGGGTTTATTTTCTAAACAATTCCTATTGGGAAAACTATCAGCAGCCTCAACAGAAAGCTTGGGTTCAAGTTTCAATTTTATCCCATCCAGCAGTCATTTTTCTGTTTCAGGTAAAATTAGAGGAAAGGAGGAAAACAGCTAGAAAGTAAAAGCCTTTATGAAGATATTACCCTTTTTCATGTGGTAAGATGGTCCCTAAAGGTCAGTTCTCATAAGAATTAATAATAGGAAATCCCCTCCCCCAAAAAGTCAATTGCTTACCATGACCTCACCACGGTCACAAAGAATCACACAGAGAAATAATAATAATAGTAATAATAGCAAACAGTTAAATAGCAATTACTGTGTGCCAGGCATTTTTCTAAGCTCTTTGCATTCACTTACTAGATGCCTCATTTAGGCCTCATGTGTACCTTTTTAGCGCGTGATCTTTGGTCTTTAAGAAAAATGACTAACACGTATTGACAACTTAAGTGTGTTGAGCGCTGTGCTTTTCTGTGTACCATCTCATTGAAACATCATGCTGACCCTACAGTTAGGTACTGCCATTAGCAGTAAACTGAAGCTTAGAGAGCATTAGGTAACTTGGCCATGACCCCATAATGGCCAGGATGCAATCTTTGATCTGACGGACATCAAGCCCAGGCTCTTTTATCTTGCTACCGTTCTGTTTGTCAAAGAACTGGAAATGTACTTCACAGGATCAGCATACCTCACTTTCACAGGGCACAGATCTGGGAATAAAGTAATTAAAGGAATAAAGTAATCATGATTTTAGTGGAGGGAATAGTGAAAAAACCTGGCTCTGCTACTTACTAGCCACTTGGAAGAACTCTTAACCTCAGCTTCCTAATCTGAGCAAGGGGGCAATACAAATGATTTGTGCTTTACCATACTTACAGAGTTGTGATGATCAAAGATGATAATATAGCATTGGAAATGCTATGTGGATAAATAGTTATTACTATGTTTTAGTTCTTTACAAAGGTCTGAGGCTTGCCTCTCTTGATGAAACTGTCTTGGAATAGTGTTATCTGACCTAAGATTTAAATATGGAAAAGACAATTCTTTGTGAATGGTGGAGTAGGTTTTCTCCTGATACAAAAGTAAATACCATTTCTGACTACCTTTTATGTACCAGGAATCATGCTGAGATTTCACCTCTCAATTAACTCTTACAGAAATCCAAAGAGGTAAGTGTTATTTCATAAATGAAGAAACTGAAGCTCAGAACAGTTGAACAATTTACCCAGCATCACATAGCTAAGAGAGAAAACTGAGATTCAAGCTCGAATCTGTGGGAAAACAGATCTCCCTGTTGTTTGTATTCCCTCACATTGCCTCACAGGGACAAAGGAAAGAAGGAAGCAGAAAGCAGAAGACAGGGGTTTGCAAGCATGGAATCCCCCTGGATCATGGGGTTTGTCTGAGGATTAAATTAATAATAATAATAGTATCAACAAGCATCAAGGCTCAGTCACAAAGAAGGAATAACAAAAGCTCACATTTCTTTTGCTGTCTTCTGTCACTTACAAAATCTGTTTACATTTTTGCCATATTTTGGGGGAGGGCAGTGGGAAGAACAGGAGCAAAAAGTTTACCCACTTAATAGGTGGGCAAAACTGAGAAAGAAGCAGAAGTGCCAGGCAACATTTCAGAGAAAATAACTGACTCCGAACTGCCATAAGGACTTACTTCCACGGACCTGTGCCTCCTCAAGGGCCATCTGCCCTGCCTCCTGTTCTGGCTCACCTGGAGGCACTGACGTCCACACTTCCAAATTCGTTTTATTATTCCCGGTTATTATTCCCCAGGCTTTGGCCCAGTGCTTCCTATGGAAACACCTGTTCTGAGGTAGAAGAATCTCAGGGAGCCTGAGAATGTCCCCTCTTGAACCTTTTAACTTGGAGAGTCCCTGACAGTGAGTGGCTCTCAAGGCCATGATCCAGATACTTCAGGAAAAGAAAAATTTAGGCTAATGTAGAGCTGGGGTTGCTCAGTTGTCTTAAGGTAGTGGAGCTTTTGTTCATGCCTGGCAGTGCCAACACTCAGCAATGGTGAGAGAACTTTGGAGTATCTCACTGCCTCCTGTTGACAGTTCACTCTGGTTTCTACTGGAAGAGGGATGACTTGAAAACTCAAAAACTGCTTGATTGATCTGAGTTAAATCTTACCCCCTTGGGAAGATAAAAAAAATCAAAGATATTCAACATGTTCTAGAACCCTGCTGGTTTTAAGGAATCATTTTTCCTAAAGGTGGCAAGTGCTGCTTTTAGATTTAACTGCAAGTGTGAACTAGACCTGGCCTCACCATGCAGAATGAATTGACCTCAGTGTCGGCGTCTGCAAAATGGGGATAAAATAGCTCATAGGATTGATTTGTAAGATCAGAGAAGATGAGGTGCGCAAAAGTGCTTGGTAAAGTACAAAGGGCCTCATTAATGTAAAGGAATTATGATTTCTTTCTTAAAAAGGGAAGCTAAATGGAGGAAACAAGGTGTCTGTCTGATCACATACTAGCTTTCAGTGATCCCTTTTTAATATTTATGAGGAGTTTAAAAAGTATTTCCCCCTATTTCACAGTTCTTTTCAAATGGCAATGACCATTATTTGTCCAGCAACAGCTTCTAACTGAATAGGGTAAGTAACTTCCTCAGGGTCAGACAGCAAATCAAGTGCCTAAATCCAAATTAGGATAAAGGACACATCTAGGGTTGATGGCTGGGTCCTGAGTTCCCTTCCTATTAGTGAACTTCATGGAATGTACAGGCCAATTTATCTCCATGTAACTTGTCAATCTGGCCAACTTCTAAGTGAGATGAAAATCAACTGGACACTCCTTTACAGGAACCTTACTTTCCACTGCATTCAAGACTCTCCTCAATGTAAACTGTTAGCAATAATCTCGTCATTGGAATTGTCCAGAAACTGAGGCTGGGAGAGGTTAAAAAACACTTGCCCACGGCCTTACAGCTAGGGAGTGTGCTGGGTGTAGGGAACGCCTCCTCCTCCTCTTCTAAGAGCCACACAGCTGCCGCTGTTGCTAATGATGGCAGCCGAGGCTCTGTGTTCAAGCTCTCTGTAGGTACTAACTCATTTAACCACCAAAAACAAAAACCCTCCATTTTTGGACTAGTCCTCTAAAGTAGCTCAGTGAGAAACAGTACTTTTTTTTTCTCCGCAGTTGAATGACATTGCAACCCGAAATCACAACTCCGTTTTAGGTTCTGGTGGTGCCTGCTTCCTCTTCTAGTTTGTTTAGTCACAGAATTCGATTCCTGTTGGCCGATTACTCGCCTACAAACAGGCTTAACGCTCTATTGAAATGCGTGAGGCTCCTTAACTCTTGTATAAACAGGTAATGCGAAGGGGTGGAGCACAGATTGCGGGTTTCTCTGGGATGGCGTTGGGGTGGGGGTTAGAGCCAGCTCCCCAGAGATGAGGCAAGGTTACGGGAGGGCCTGGCTGCTGTTTTTAAGTGCAGTGTTTTTTGTTCCCTTTCTAGCAACCAGCTGTAACTTTAGGTCAGAGCGCATGAAAATGAGCCACTTCTGAAGGAGCAGCGCCCAGGCCCGAGGCCCTGCTGCGAAGGCCCCGGCAAAGGTCAGGGCTTCGCCCTCGTGACGCTCCTTCCTGCGCTTGCCGGAGCTGTGCTCTGCGTCAGGTAAGGACACTTTGGCAAGTCCCCCTTCCTTCAGGCCCGCCGCGGTGCTCGCTCGGATCCTACCTGGCGGAACGACTTTCTACTCGGGGGAAGCACGGGGGTGGGGTGTACCGGTCGGCTAATGACTCAACAGCAGGTTCCTTATTCCTCAAACATGGTTCTGCTTGATTTCTTTGAACAGCCCAAAGGGGGGCGGACGCCCGACTCGGACAGATGTCCTCAGGTGGAGCAGGTGCCTCTTCTGGGGCCGTTTTTGTCGTCTGAAAGGGATGTGACTTTTTGAACGGGGAGAGGAGTCTGCCTGGTGAAGTCCCCAAATCTCTCCCATCGGGGCAGATTTTTTTCTTTTTAACCTTCAGCAAAGGTATCTGCGCTCCTAAAACAACAGGAATGTTGCACTGGCCTTTAGCCAGCGGAGGCTCAGCGAGCAGGATAAAATTTCAGTGCAGATTTACGGGAAGTTGCCGGTGTTGGGAGTAAAAATCTGGTTTGGTGAGTTTAAGGGAAGGGAGTAGACGAGAGACAACCTTGCTACTGTGAGGCGACTGGCCTCGGCTGGGGGAGGGCGGCGGAGCCGGGACGAGCGGGGAGAGCAGACCCTGGGCGCTCCCCGTGCGCCGCGCCGGACGCAGCGGGCTCCGGGGCCGCTGGTCTCCCGGGGCTGCGGACCCGGCGCCGCTCCGAGCCCGAGCGCTGCGCCTTCGAGTTCTCGCTCCCGCCAGGAATTTCGCCCCGAGAGCTGCCTTCTGGCTTTCGCTCTAGTTTCCCACTTTGGAATGTGCAGCCTGGGACAGTGAGAAGCCGGGGCTCGGGGGTTGTCCTCGTTGGGAGTTTCTCTCTGCGGGTTTCCAAGGTTAAGGAATTCTGACAAACTGGAATTCCCAGAGTCTGGGAGTTAAGCCCAAAACGATCTGTTGCTTTAAGCGGCGCGCGGTGGGGAGTAGCTGGACACTCCTTACTTTGGTTTTACATTAAAAAGAGGGAGGCCTACAAGATGTTATAGGTTACTTCCTAGCTGTGTAAATTGCCACCGGGCTGTGAATGGTGTTAATTTCTGAAGTGGGCGACTCCAAATACATAACAAAGGTAAGGTGGTTTTTGGCAAGCCTTCTGACTACTGTCCCTTAATCTTACTCTTGGGTTGCAGTTTTGAAAAATTTTTTCCTTTCTTTTCTCTTTAGTACTTACCTACCTCATTCTACCACCCTCCTTCCAACTCTGCTGTATTTAGTGGGAAAGAAATGGTTTGTAAAAAGATTTAGAAGTGTCAGTTTCTTGAAAAGCAGAAAATCCTGTACAGTCAGCTCCATCATGTTTCTTCTGGTGATGAAACCTTTTCCATACAATAAGCAGATTTATTTTCACCCTTAAAAACGCAAGATTGGGCCGTCCAGAGGCATAGGCGACTTTTTTAGATTCAGATTATTCAAGTGAGATTGAGGAGACATTCATCAATGACAGGTGTCTCATTTAAGTGTTAAGAAGAGGGCTTGGGGGAAATATCTTCCTATTTACCTCCCTGGGTAACACAGAGTGGGGGCTTAGTTGTTTAAAGTTAAAAATTCGATCTGCATAAAAGTGTAGGGCTGATGAATTATGACAGCTGACAAACACCACCAGTCACCAGATATTTAAGAAATCACTTAAAATAAATGAAGTGCAATTTTTCAAAAAGAATGATTCATTTTTTAATTATGTAAAAGTTAATCTTCTCTGTTACTGTCCCAAGGCATTTGAGAATGTGGTTTCTTGCTTGAGGCTTATCAAAGTGATAGAAAGATAATGTGCTCAAGATACTTTTGGGCCATATTGATTTGAATGAAAATCAAGTAACTTTTTTCTAGTGGCATTTTAATGACTCAGGTTTTTTTTTTTTTTAGTAGGAATGTAAATTAGAAATATGTTCCTTGAAAATTTTAATGCTGGAGTCACTTGAAACTTTTCATGGGAGGGAAAGCAAAGTTGGCAATACGAACATTAAGTTGCTGCAGTTTAAGCACAACTGCAATTAGACCAAGAGCGTTGGAGAATTGCAGGTGTTGATTCCAAATGGCGAAAGGTTGTCAAGTGGCATAAAACACAACTTTTAGATACCCTGAAGTATCCAACCAAGCAATGAGATAGAAATATGGGGAGTTTGTGTTGCTGTTGATTTCAACAATAATCTTTGTCAGATTGATGATCTGAAATCTTGGAGGGAAACAAAACCAACTCAGTCTGTAAGGGAAACAGGAGGAGGAAAAGGAAGCAATTTGGGTTTTTGAATCCTTACTTAATTACCTGACCCTTCACCGTATTCTGATATACATACCCTTGGCCTCTTTGAGTTGATTATTGCACACTGGGAGAATGAGGACTAAGAAATTAGGCAAGAGCCTAGCTTCATCATTCAATTTCAATATTTGTTAAATGGAGAAAAAAGCTGACAAGAATGAAGCCACCAGCCTAACTGCCTTGCATCTTTACCTGGCTGGCTAGGCTACCCTTGAAATTCATCTGCTTCAGAAAGAGTCTTTTGGAATGTATGCTGAAAATGAATCCAGTTTTGAAGATTTTTATTCCTCCTGGTTATTGAGTTTTCAGAAGCTTGTAGGATGAAAATTTGGCATCATCATTTTACTCCAGTCTGTAGTTTTAATAGTCACCTCTTTATTTTTGATTCTCCACTGTGCTGCTCTGGACTAAATTTTGAAAGGTTTCTGCCCAAAACCACTGTTGATGCTGAGGATGAAATATAGAAAGCAAGGAATCTGTGCTTCTGGACACGTGTCCTATATACTTGCTCTAACTAGTGTCTAAAACCACTCACATTTTTTTTTCCTCACAGGGTAATAACATTCCAATTAGACTGTTCTCTTTGGTTTACTAGTAATGGAACCTGTTCTGAGTAATGTAGACAAAGATTAGAAGGTTAAAGTATATGAAATCATTTTCTCACAAAATGAGTTGTCTTTCCACATTCTACTCTTGATCTGAAGATTAAAAGTAAGTCATGTCCTAAATAATTGCACTTTGACTGCTGTAGGAAAGTATTTCAGATGGTTTTCCACCTCCACATTTCAAGTCCCTTGTGATTTTTCAGGAGTGGATACAGAGATGCTGGTGAGGGAGGCAGATCTCAAAATTGGACTGAGGTTCAAGTGAAACTGTGATTAGGTTTTCCCAGAGGATGCATAATCCTAGAAAAAGCTTACTCTGAAGAGGGCTTAAGTTTGGAATTCATAAGACTTAAAAAAAGGATGCATTTTGCATCAATCTAGAATTTGCGTGCCAAACATTTATGGGATTACAATGAAGACCTAAGTGCAGCTCAAACAGTGGTTGTCAGAATGAGTCCAAGTTAAAGGTTATATTGGTACATTTCAACTAGGGGCCTGATTTAGAGATATATTTTTCCTCTTGGGATCAGTCTCTGAGTCTTATGATGATGTTAATGTTCTGGTTTAATATCGTAAGAGGTTGTTCAGACAACTACCTGGTCAGAGTAATTGCTTCAAAGAACAACCGGAAAAAGGTTTCCAATTCCAGTGCAGACAGAGGTGACTCAGGTTGTGAAGTAGGAGGCCTGTAGAACCCCCAGAGGACTGCCATAGAAATGATAATAAGTAATTGTTCAGTTGCCACCTCAAGTTGTTGGAAACATCTCATGCTGGAGGGATTTGGCACCCTGCCACTTGTTGTGTGGTCCTGAATCTTCTTGTCAGTAAAACACTTCTGAGATGGTCTGAGCTTGATTTCTGATGGTTTGTGCTTCTCTCATAGTTGCTTCCCCTTCTGTCTGACAGCGTCTGTATGGGGGAAAGGAGATGGGAAAAGATACCTTCCCTGGGAAGGCAAGGCACCCTGCTTTTCAGAAACTCTTTTCTCTTGCCCTGGAAAAGGGGTGAGAGAAGAACTTTCCAGCAAAAGTAGAAGGGAGAGTATCTGGAGGATAAATGGCTGAGGAACAGGTGAGTTCCCAACACCATTAGTAATGTGGAATTCACCAGAAAGCCCACAAGATTACCAATGCCCTCTAACTATTGCTAGTGAACTGGCAACTGTAGGAATTTGAGCACCCCCACCCCTCCAACCCCCCGCCACCCACCACCTTTTGTAATTCAAATGCTCCTCCTGCACTGCAATAGATGGCTAATTTGAATGAGTTCAAGATATCAGCTCTTGGTATAACCAAAAGTAAAGTGATTACAAAAGGGCCAAGCCCTTCAACTGCACTCCCATTCAGTTTTACCCCTGCTATCTGTGGTGGTTTAAGGACACCTGAAAAAAAAATCACAGCTCAGTTTATGTAACTTATGCATATGATATGAGAGTTCTTTTTTGTTGTGATTATTAAGTTTTTGTCATAGGAACTTAGGTTATGCCCAAATGATTTGTGGGTATGTTTAGATGTATATAGTTTATATGTTTATAAAATGCAAAACCTAAGTAAACTGATACTATAATGTTAATGACAAGTATACAGTTACTCCTATCAGGTTTTAAAAGTAGGGCCATTTTAGAAATCAGAAGTACAATCACTACCTTACTGAAGGCCACTTAAGGGAGATGACATCAGGTGAAGACAAATTGCTTGAGTAACCCTGGAGACCCTTTGTGATTTGGGGAAAATTTTAATCCTTTCGTCTCAGCAGATTCCTGGTAGTGATACATGTGTACTTTAGTTATAAATTGGGGTCATTCACATTAATCAAGAAAACAATCTCTGGTCTCCTCAAATCACAGTATTCGTCATTGGGGATGCTGTATGTTTGTGGTTCTTAATGAACATGGTGGCCCAGGGCTAAGACTACAGTAGGTGCCTGTAGGTGTATGTTGAGAGAAAGAGGAGTTGCTAACAGTTTTAGCCTCCTGAATGTGCTTTGCTTTGGCTAATAGTCCATTTTGCTCATATTACTCAAGTTTCTACCTGTGGAGAAAAGACACCCCAATCCCAGAGCTATGGGTAATCCACACAGTGGGTCAGCAAGAGTTAACTATATGTACCAGCAGGCGGTGGGTGGGTGTGCAATGAATGCAGGCATTGTGCAGCTGAAACAGGGACAGGATGCCTCTACCTGACCAAGGAAATGCCAACCTGTAAAAATTATAATAAAAAGTATTTACCTTTCAGAGCACTGAGACCCGGCTCTATCATTTTTGCAAAGCATTTCACATGGTGCCAAGAGAAAAAAAGAGAAGAATTTAATAAAATGGTGATTTTTTGAAGTGTTAATTCTCTTAGACCCATTTGATTGTCATTCTGAAAATGTATATGTGGGCCTTTCCAGCATGGGTAAAATATTTGTGTTTCTAAAAGTAGGGATCCCTGTCGGTGATGATAATAGCACTGTGACTTTTGAAAAGATGGCTTAAATAATATTTCTTTCTATTTGTTGTCATTTATTTTTAAAAATAATAACATAGGTCTCGGTATACCAAGCCCTTGCCAAGGCTAGGCCCATTTTCTTATTAGCCTTCTTAAGACAATGTTGCCTTTGTGTAAATACAACTGGGAGCATTTGGTGACACAGAAATCTCAGTGGGGCACCGCAGCTTATTATTAACAGAAAATTCAATGGCCTGATGGCTTTGTTGTTTTTTATATTCTACCAGCTAATATCTATGATCTATTTCTCCATATAAATGATCTTAACTATTTTAGACTTTCCCAGGGAAGAACATAGTGGCTGACAATTTACCTTGGAGTTTAGCTGGATTATCAAAGGCAAAAGCTGCAGCGCCCTGATGCAGAGGAGAGCTCAGCTCTGTGGGTTAGTGTGTTCTCAGGGTAATCAGCAAAATTTGGTCACGCATGGAGAGAAAGAGAAGGTGGTTAGCCAGAGTGAAAATGACAATTTGGGGGAAGGGACACTTATTTGCACTAAATTCATATTCCATGCAGAGTGGCTAAAAGCATAAGATTGTCTTGGTTCAAATCCTGGCTCTGCCACCTACAAGTCATGGAAGGAGGCAGGTGGCTGAAGAAATACTGAGAGAATTGCCTCTAGTGAGATCCTGTTTGCAGAGCAAAGGGAATCCAATAACAAGTTAGCCCTTCCGTCGGTGCAAACAATAGTTTGGCCCAGGAACCGCCTTTGCTCTTTGCCCTACACTGTAGGTTCCAGGATCTACCTCAAGTTATATGTAGGTTTGCCAATGAGTAAACAGAAACTAACAGCTCAGATGGTACTAATGAGCCCTGGAATTTTTGCCTTTCATCTGCAGTTGCTTCATATTCATAGACAGTCACTCCCAGCAGTTTAGACAAAGCCTGGGAAGGCAGGGTTTTGGGGATATTCTCCCAGCAATCTTCCCAGAGTGGAACCTAGGAGTCAGTCCCCCAGTGGGAACTGTAGAGGCAACACAGGCCCTGAAATTAAGTGGCAATGCCCATGTACTAAACATCTGAGTAATGTGGGAAGGGTCTTGCCCTTTCCCCATTGGCTAGAGCTAGTCAGTGAACTACAGTGGAAATGCAGAACCTGCTTATCTGTTCTCCCTGATTCCACCTTTGCCCTCACCCCATACACTCTGTTCTTGGCACAGTGTCCAAAGCAATTCTTCTAAAACAGAAGTCAGATTACATCAATCCCCTGCTGAAAAATTTCCAGTGCCTGCCCAACTCATTCAAGCCAATGAGACACTGTATTTCTAGTTCCATTACCTCTTAAATCTCATCTCCTATCACTTACTCTTTTACTTACTCTGCTCCAGCTGTGGTTTCATGCCTCAGGGCCTTTGCACGGGCTGTTTCACTCCCTGAACCGTCTTCCCCAAGTATCTGCATGGCTCACTTTTTCATCTCCAAGTCCTGTCTCTTCCTCCCTGTGTCTAAAACAGCAGTTCCTCCTTTCTGCTGACACACATCATCCTCTCTCTACTCTGCTTTATTTTTTCACATAGTAGCTTTTTACTTGCTGTTTAATTATATAGCTCACTGTCTGTCTGTCTTTTCTCCACTAGCTTGTCTGCTTTATTTATTGATGTATCCCAAGCACCTTAGAGTAGAGCCTGCTGCAGAGTAGGTCCTCAGTAAAGGAGTGTTGAATGAATGAATACAACAGGCAGGCTTTTATAAAGCACAAGTGTGACTGAAAGTGTAGTTTAACTTATGAGTTCTACTTAAAATACAACCATGAACACGTCTTTCTGAATAAGCATGGATTTTCTCCCAGATGTCTCCTCTTAAGGAGCCATATTTTCTCTGGTTTCTCCAGTTTCTTTATTTTCTATGCCACTAGGAGCCCTTGATGGAGCCCTTGATGATGACTAAGTAACGAGCAAGGCAGGGCTGAGTGGGGATGGCGCAATCATTTCAGCACTTCTCTGTTTCCAAATCAAAGCCGCCTCTTTGGCAATCTTTTTGTGATTTCCATTTAATTCTTACAGCCCTCTGTTTTGAACCAGTCTTGTGAATTGCATGCCCTACAGATAATTATACTTGACTAGCTCATCTCACTCTATTGTTTATTACTTTTTCTGTCATTTAATTATAATAAATAATTGTTCTGAAAGTAACTGTCAAGACATTTGTTTTTAAAGCTATCTCTTTGACCTTTGAGATTTCTCCACATGCCAAGTACTAATACAGGGTAGATTTTTCTGGGTTGCAGAGCTCACGTAGGTATTTTGCCTTGACATGGCATGAAACAAGAGTGCTTGTGTCATTGTATGAGTTTTTAATATTTCCCCAGAACCTTTATACAAAACCTTGTTCTTGCTGTTTACTGAGTGGCTCAACTCTCGGATCTGTCATACTTTGTTTGCTGGCCCCAACCTTATTCTCTCCCTTTATACAATTACCTTGGTTTGGTAAAATTGCATTTCTTGGTCCTTGGAGGTACAGCTCCCTCTGTGCATCCACTTACCTTTTTTAGGTAACCCCTACTGGAAAAAGCTTCCCCTACATTTGGTTACAATCCCCACAAGGGGTGGAGACCCTAGAACTGGTCTTGAAGGCTAGTATGCATTACAGCAAGGTTGTTGGCAGTTTAAAAAAAAAAATAGTATAAATTCTACTGAAGGTAAATGAAGATTTTGGAGGTAGTTATTTTCGACTATTGTTGATCCTGGCTACTTGGCTGATTTAGAACTACTTGGATTTTTTTTTTCTAAGTTAATTTGGAAGCTATCATCACAATTGATGGTAACTGGACAATTTGTTGAGGAATTAAAAAAAACAGTATACCTAATAAACAGGTAAGGGTTTTAGTACTTTCTGCAAATCATTTTATTAGTTACCATATGTACTGAATGAGACATTAGTAACGAAGAACATGTAGATGTTGAATTAGACCTGTCTTTATATACTGTGTAGATGAAGCTGGCAGTACTTACTGAAGAGTTAGAAAAGTTTGTCAAAATATAAACCCAGTAAATAGGTACACTTGGAAAAAAATGCTGAATAGGGCTTAACTAGTTTAAATCAGATACTGAAAGAACCTATTTTTATGTAGACACAGACTCTAGTGTTAATTTATTGAGTAGCTGCTATGTGCCAGTCACTGGGTATACAGAGGAGAATAAAAGTTCTCTGCCCTCCTGGGGCTTCCTTTGTGTTTGAGATGGGATTCAGTACTCTGAAGGAATGAGCATACCCCAGACCCCTAGACAATAGTACATGGGACTCTCTTAGCTGGAGTAGTCAGTAAAGGCACCTCCAGGGAGCTGATGCTGAAGGTGTCTGATGGGCAGGAAGATCCTTGCTAGATGAAGTAGCATTTGTGAAGGTCCTAAGGCTGGAAAACACCTTGGCATGTTGAGGGACATAAAGAAGGCCGATGTTGCTACAGTGTCAGGAACAAGAAGCAAGGGTCTCAAGGTGGAGTTGGGGTGACTGAGACCTAGGGTGTGTAGGTCCTCCAAGATGATGGATAAGTGTTTGCATTTTGTTACTCCTGAGACCAGTGGAAAGCCATTAAAGATTATTTACTTGTTAAAAGGCACGTCTGGGTGGAGACTGGATTGTAGGGAGGTTGTTGCAGCAGACAGAACATGAGAGTTCCTCTTTGAGGGTGACAGTGGACACCTACAGGTCAGCAGTAGGCTATTAGTAGTTCAGTTTTCACGGAGTCAAAAATTACATGCAGATTTTCAACTGTGCAGTGGTCGGCTCCCCTAACCACTGTGTTGTTCAAGGGTCACCTGTATAGATAAGGTATGTGACCTTTATATGTCACATATGACAAAATAATGTTCTAACACTAACTGAGCATCTACTATGTATAGGAAACTGATGGGGTGCGTTATGTGTGTTAGTATTAAAAAATTTTACATGTAGTTTCAGCCATCAATTTCTAATCCAAATTAATCTTGTATTTAATATTTTAATACTAAGTATATGTTTGATATTCACATTACATACTTATATTTATATCCTGTTATAAATATGTATGTTAAATAAATGTTATTTAATATAGAATATATACTTAATAGTTTAATGTATATGAAGTATCATATATATTTAGAATTGAGAACTAAATGTAAATTGTTCATGAAAAAAGATTCACCTCACATTATGAAAGATAAAAAGAAAATATTACATGATGAAACAGTGGATTTCCTTGTGTTACAACCAGTTCGCATGCAAATTCATGCTGTAAATATCAACACATAAACATGGATCCTTTTAGAATATGCAAAAATATTTCTTGTCTCTTACCTAACTTGACAAAAGGTCTGTTGCACTTCTGCATATTATATGAGTGGAAACTGGAAAACACATTTTAATCTACACTGTGAAAGACTGATTTGTATTACTAGCAAATTAATTTTTTTGTTTTCTAGAGTGAGCACTGTGGGGATATGATGGCAAATCAAGCACAAAGCTTTTGTAGTGGAAGTATGTAGTTTTGCAGTTTACTAAAGCTTTATCTGCTTTAGTACCGCCACTGCAAGCCCTCCTCCACTCCGGTACCGGGAGTGGTACCAGCTCTTAAAAAAAGGAGCATGTATTTCCAAATTCATAGGAGTAAAATGGTGTATTTTGCTCTGAAGCAATGGACTTCAGTCCAAAAAAAGTAACGTTTTAAAAAGTCATAAACTATTAGGGATGGGTGGAGGTAGGAGACAAGGTTTTTTTTGATGGATAATATTTTGTAATCATGGCTATAGAAACTGTCAACGGCTGTAGCTTTTCATGCTGGTATGTCAACACCAGTGGAGCTCAGGAGGTGTGATCAAATTTATTGTTGCTTAATTGGGCCAAATTGTGTGGTTTTTGGTTTTGCATAAGACGGTCACGTTCCGAAAGGACACGTAGTGCCTGAAGGTTTCACATTTATTTAAATTCTGTTTTTAATAAGAAAGATACTTTGGTGAGGATCTGCTACAATTTATACCTGCAATAATCACTAGAGAAAGGAGAAGGCTTGTGTTTGAGCAACTGCTGAACAGCTAGCTGTAATTAAATACTTAAAGTTTAAAGTAAAAAAAAAGAAATGGCTGACATTGAATGAGCACCTACTGTATGCCAGGTATGACTTATCTTATTAAATCAACCCCTAAGAAGTAGGTCCTACTATTATTCTCACTTGATAGATGTGGAAATGAGGCCCTGAACTTGTCCAGAGTAAATAGTGGTCAGGATTCAGACTCTTGTAAGGCTTCCTAAATGAGGTAAGATTTAGGAAAAATGCCTACATGAGTCATCTTACCAAGACTGCCACTGGCTCAGTAGACAAGTGACCTTGGACATGGCACTTCACCCTTACTGGCTTTCAGCTTCATTGCCTTTTAAACTGGATACTGGCACAGGGAGGTTTCGGATTAGACATGTTTTGCATAGCCCAACATTCCTCTAATTCTAACTTTTTTTACTCTCATAGTTCAAATCTGTAAAAGGTTGCTATTCATAGGATGTCTAGAAGATCAGGGTGCTGGGAGTAAATGAGGAGAGGAGGTATTAGAAGGGCAGTCACCCTGGTATTAAGTCACAGAAGAAAAATGTCTAGATTAAATGGCTTGTCCACATTTTACAAAGTTCTTAAAGACCCAATTCCTGATTCCTGAATCTCATTTGAGATAGTGAATATTGCTGACATACAGGACGGTTCTAGGCTGGTGTCTCTAGACCAGTTCTCCACCGGGGGAGATTGTCTTCCAGGGGGCACTTGGCACCTTTGGGGACATTATTGTTACAGTCTGGGAGGGGCACGGCACTACCGGTACTGGCATCTGTGGACAGAGGCCAGGGTGCTGCTAAACACCCTGCAGTGCCAGGAGAGCCCTGCACAGCAAAGATTATCTGGTGCCAAATGCCAGTAGTAAGGAGATTGGGAAGCCCCATTATGGAAAAGTCTTTTCTCTCCAAAGTCACTACAGTCCATACAGCTTGAACAAATAGTGTTCAGTCCTTTTGTTTTTAACACCCATCTGCTTTCTGAAGATTCAGGGTTACAGAAGGAATTTGGGGGAGGTCAGTGACAAAATTGAATTAAACTCAGTCCGTAGGATGCAGGTATTCCTGGCGAAGGGCTTCATGTCAGTCACTTTTCTCTTTCCTTGTCAGGTTCTGAGAATTTCTCCTTAGGTCCCATTGATGTCACTACAGTACTCCCAGAATTTTGTTAGACTTTTTTTTTTTTGAGCAGTATCTTGGTATTTATAAATTTCTAACAGCTGGGCTATGAGAAAGTTTGTTAGAATCTTTTCAGACCTAAAATGCCTTCAGTTTAAAGCTTTTGGTTAAGTAGGATGAAGTTGTTCTATGCTTAGTCTGTATTTTTAATTAATTTAAAATGAAAAAAATCTGTGTACAACGCTTAAACTCCATGGAGAGAGATGGTCTGTATTAAATAAATACATGCTGTTATGTAGACACATTGTCAATAGCTTTGGTAAAACAACAAACATTAAAGGAAGGCTCCATGTACTAGGCTGACGTTTTCCTTTGAAGAAACATTTTGTTCATATTTGATGTCCTGTAGATTTGGGGAAGAAAGAGAAATGCATTTAGGTTTGGGATTGTTCCTGGCTAAGGGAAGCTTCTATTACCTAGTTTCCATAAGTTATTACTACAACCAAATAACACTTTTTGTGTCATTCCAAGTCAGGTCATTTGGGGTTACAAAAGCTCTACAAATACCTTATTTAATCAGAGCATTTGTTTCTGTCTCCAGCAGGAATATATTTTGGACAATATAATTTGTGGAATTTCTAGTTACACTCTGAATGTCAGTTACATACCGACCCTAGATACCACTGTCTCTACACACCCATATGTTATGGATTCATAATCGGTGAATTCATTCAAATTCCAGGGAACTTATCTCCATTTTCCTCCCTTCTACCTTTGGGAACAACTGGTTCTACATTTACCACCTCTTCTTAAAGAAGTGCTTACTTTTCTTCCCTTTACAATGTTTCTTCCCTGTGTACAATGCTTAAACTCCATGGAGAGAGATGGTCTGTATTAAATAAATACGTGCTGTTATGTAGACACATTGTCAATAGCTTTGGTAGAACAACAAACATTAAAGGAAGTTAAAGCTAACTTTTAGGTTTCTGAAGGCAGCTAACTTAATTTAACTGCACCCTGGCTCTCTGGATTCTTCATTTTTGACATTTGAGACCTTTTCCAAATCAGTCTTCATCTTTCTGTTCTTGTGTGAAAGGCCAACAGCCTATGTTTGATTATTTGAGTTGCCCCTGTCTTTATATTGGATAGATGTATCTCATCCAGGTTTTCTTTGATGTGATACACAAATTGTCCCAATTAATCTAAGATAATATATGTTTTTGTCCAAGTCTTGGGTATTGCTTTGAGGGTTGCTTCCAAAACTCTTCTTAAAGGTTCTATGTGTTTTATTGACCTTTTAGTAGTAATAACTTCAGCCATTTAGTCATTGAGTGGATACAGGTTCTGTATCAGGCACTGGAGATACAAAATGGATAAGAAATACTCTGGGTTTTCAAGGAGGTCACAGTTGAAGTGAGACATGTAAGCAAAAAAAATGTTCTTTTGTATTTTCTATTATAGAGGTATTTTTTTTTTATTCAGTCACTGATTCACTGAAAACCATTTATGTTGTGTCCACATTTACCTTCTAGAAATAAGAAAAGGTCTGTTTTAAAGGAGCTTATGTTTTTAAAAATGAGTTTTAAAACTGACATTTTAAAAATGAGTGTCATGAAACATTCTAGATGCTATGAGGAATGAGTAACAGCACTTCAACCTGAGGAGGCATAGCAGGGGAAGAGGGAGAGTTTTAGGGAACTCTTCATAGAGCTAAGACCTTTATATATTTTACATGTACACAGCATGTGTTAAATGTCTGGCCCTGTTCTTAGCACTTTACAAAGATTAACCCATTTAATCTGCATAAAAACACTATGAGGTTGTGGGTAAAATTGTAATATTTCCAAAATATCTCACCTGGCTTTAATGCATCTGCATATCAACAGGCATTCCTCAGGGGTGGAATAAAGTGTGGCTTTAGTGCAACTGCAAATTAATGGGCACTCCTCAGGGAGGTATATAAAATTACTACCCCCATTTTATAGACTGGGAGACTGAGAAACAGAAAGGATAAGTAACTTGCCTAGGGTTACATAGCTTAGTAAAGACAGAGCCAAATTGTATTCAAGCAGTTTGTCTCCAGAACTAGAGGTAATTCTTGAAAGAGACTCAGATGTATGAAAAACAGGTAGTTACTATTTAGGGGCAAATCTCTGAGTCCAGAGAGAGATGAGGCTGAAGAGGTGAGAAGAAATCAGATCCAAGGACTTTAATTCATGGGCAAAGAATGTCCTTTATAGAAGTACAAGTAAAGAAAAGTGGAGCCTAAACACAAAGGAAAAAATTACCTGGGTTCCTACTTTTTAAATTTTTTGTACCTTTCCTTTCAGCTCTTTTATAATGTGCCTGCAGTTTGTCACATAGTTGTCCTCTACTCATGCTGTCCTCACTTTAGCTCACGTAATCCTCACACTATCTCTGATATTCGTCATCTCCATCGTACAGAGGTGGACACTGAGGCTCCGTGAAGAAACTGCTTACTTCACAGGGAACCCACAATTTAACCCAGGTGTTCTGAATTGAAGTTTTGGTTTCTTCCTATTTCACACTTGCCTCCCCAAAGGTGGATATTAAAAGAAGAGGTATGGAAATGTATCCAAACATTGCAGATCCCTCACGTGTTTCATGCCACCTTGTTTTTCCAAATCAGTGAGGACAGCAGGCTTAGCAGACTGACTTTAAAGACCGTACATGAAAGAAACCCTTCTTCATTCACTGGTGCCACGTTTCTGAGATTTCTGCGCCTTGCATTTCCTCCATAATCTGTGCTCACCCAGAGTGTGGCTTCCATGCCGGGGTCTGAGGAGCATGCCTGCTTTACTGGCAATGGCTCTAGCACGGCAGTGATTATCAGAACAGAGATTGCTGTTGCTCCAGCAATCTCTCCATTCAGGATTGCATGTTTGCCCGGCAAAAACAAGCCTAGTTGACAGGAGAGAAAAAGAAATCCAAGTCTAAGCTTGTTCAATCTCAATGGCAAAAGAAAGGGCTTTTTATGCTGTTTTGTACACAGTCTTAATACTCACAGGGGCTGGGCATGAAATCTTTTGCTACTGGATTCATACTTCAGAGCCTGCACACTTGAGGAAGTAAATGGCTCTCCAGGTCTACTCCTCCCTCCAGTGGTAATGTTCTGCTTATTATATTGACAGGCATTTACTGGAGCAACTACTGGATGCTGGGCATTCTGTTAAATTCTGGGGAGTTGTGGATGAATAGGACAGTCTTCCTACCCTAAAGCTGCTCACATTCCAGTGGGGACAACTGACCTGTGCCCAACTTTCTGTAACTTAACAAGGCTTGTGATCTGAACTGGGAGCCTGGAGGAGGGAACAGTCAGGGAAGAGGGGTGGTCTTCTAGCTGGATTTTTGTTTTTTTTGGAGATACAATTCACATACCATGCATTTCACCATTTTAAAGTGTGAACTTCAGTGTTTTTTTTAGTATATTCACAAAGTTGTGCAACCACCACCACTATCTAATTCCAGAATATTTTCATTACCTAAAAAGAAACCCGATGCCTAGTAAGAGTCACACTCCCCATTTCCCTCTTCCCCCTACCCTCTGACAACCACTAATCTACTTTTCTTTATGGTTTTGCCTATTTTGGACGTGTCATATAAATAGAATCATACACTATGTGGCTTCTGTATCTGACTGGTTTCAGTTAGCACGTATATTTTCAAAGTTCATTCCATGTGGTATCATGTATCTGCACTTCATTCCTTTTTCTGGTTGAAAAGATTCCATTGCATGGATGTACCACAAAATAAACCATTTTGTTTATTCATCAGTTGATGACATTTGGTTTTAGCTGGATTGTGAATAAACAGAAACATTTTTTGCAAGGCATAGAAGGGAGAATGCGTTTAGGGTGGATAAAACCTGTCATTTTAATGAACACGTATGTATGCAGCATAGTACCTGCTGAATGCCTCAGTTTCAAGCCCTTTACAAATACTAACTTTTAGAGTCCTCATTACCAGTGGGGTGGCACATGAGGTACAAAGGCAAAACAATATGCTCACGGAACTAGCCAGTAAGTGGAGAGCTGGGCTCCAAATCCAGGCACCCTGGCTCTAAGAGTTCATTGCTTAACCACCCGTGTAAGCTACAAAGGCAGGTCATGGGGCAAGGCAAGCCCAGTGTGTGAACTGTCTAGGTGGGATTGAAGCAAGCAGAGGGCAGGGAAGGAGGGGTACCCGAGGCCAGAGACTGGCTATTTCTCACTCAGCAGTTACCCTTGCAGAAGACACATCTGACAATGTCATTCTTGTAAAGAACTGCTCCTAGTTTTCCATCTTCCAAATTCATTTGCTAATACCAACCATTTTTAGCACACCTATAGTTCACTCATATCATTGTTTAATATTTTTCTTTAAATCAACTCACTTTTGTTTTGCTTAAATACGTTTATTTAAAGTGGATCTTTATCTCACTACTTTAAACAGAAACCAGTATTTTTCTAATGTGCATTTAAATAAACCAGACCATTAAAATGAAATGCTTTCTCTTATTACCACCTAAAAGCAGTTTGCACACCAGCAGGATATGTCATACGTATTGAGAAATTGGAGCTTGCAAGGTAAGGTTCAAACTTGTACTGGGCCTTTCAGAAGAAGGCTTCAGCCTGCATTCCAGCCCCATATCTGGCTCCTTCCTGCAAGCCAGTTCCCTGTGTGGCTGTCGCAGCAAATGGGTTTCCCTTCTCCCTGTACACATCATGCTTTTTCATTACATTATTCCTTTGATAATCCTCCCTCCTCTCACTCCATCTTTTCTTAGGACCAGTTCAAATAATTCCTCCTCTCTAAATTTTCTCAGATCTGGGTTCCTCCAAAACTTATATCTGAGATGTCTTGTCTTATATTTCTGTTGCTTGGTCAGTGTGTCCCTCTCAGATTTTAAGGGGCTTCAAGGCTGGGAACATTATGAATTGAATGGATAATGATTGGTTAGGGCCAAAGAGTAAAGATCTTGAATGTGATAGTGTTTTGAGCTACAGCATTCACAATCATAGGATGGTTTGAAAGAAACATGATCAGTGCTGTTTCAACAAAGCTAAGTGGGTTTGTTTATATGGAGGTGGAATGGAGTGGTGAGATCATGGAAGCAGGGAGAGTAGTAGAAAATATGCATTGATTACAATGCCCAGTGCCAAAAAGGGGATCCACTAACTCTGAAAATATACATACCTTATGAACCAATGATTCCACTCCCAGTTATGTTCCCAACAGAAATGTGGGCATATGTCCACCAAAAGGTAAGTTTAACAATGTGCTTAGTAGGACCATTAAAAATATTCACAAACTGGAAGCAACCCAGATATCCATCAATAATAGAATGAACTTAAAAACAGTGGTATAGTCATTCAGTGGGATACTATATATAATGAGAATGAACAACTATTACTACATGTAAAAACATGCTCAAAACTCACAGACATAAAGTTTAGTGAAAAAGGCCAGACCCAAAAGAATATATATTGTAAGATCCCCATTAGCATAAAGCTCAAAAAAACAAATCAATCTATGGTGGTAGAAGTCAGGGGAGATGTCAGTCTTGTCTGGATGGTGACTAGAAGGGGACATGAGATTTCTAGGGTGTTGGTGGCACATGTGTGTTTGGTTTGTGAAAATTCATTGAAAAGTGTTCTCTGAACCTGTGCATTTCTTGTATATATGTTACACTTGAATGAAAAGTTTATATTTTAAGAAATGGGAAGAAAATAAAAGTGATTAGCAAAAAAAAAAAAAAAAAGAATGCCTTGTTCCAGAAAGAAATTAACAACAGACTTAATGAACAATGAGCAGAGAAAGTAATGGTGACTATGGTCCTGAGCTGCTATTTTCAGATTGCATTTGGCTCAGTTGTCTTGGGGTTTATCTGCCCTCTTTTAGCTGTAAAAATAATACCTAATAATAATAATAGGTAATAATAATAATTGCATTTTGTTTTATGACATTTGAACCATTTGGAGTCAGTCTATTTCATTTTCAGAACATCTCTATGAAGGTTCATCATTATCCCCATTCTCTAGGTAAGGAGACTGAGGCTCAGAGAGATTTCTTAATTTGCTCTAAGTCACAGGGATAGTAAATGATGGGACTTGAAACAATTTCCTCTGTGTCCTGTCCATGACTCAGGGCTCCCTGATGTTGGCAAGTTGTACTTGAACTTTTGAGTCTCCAGGAACAGAGAGGAGCAGAGGGAGGCTGGCACTAATTGGGGGAAGAGTGTTGATCCATCTACGTGATAAATCCACAGTGGAAGCTTTGTAATTATGTCAAGCCAACAAACAAGCAAGCAAAGCTTTTTTTGGCATGTGAGTTAAATCCATTGTCCTTTTGCTGCTTTTCTGCTTGAATAATTAGGGGTCTTACATACAAATTAAATGACCTCAAATTAACAAAAAGAGAATGCCATTGATTTGGTTAAGTTGTAATTGTAGATATTTTTGGCTACTATCAGTTATCTTTCAGCAAACGAACTTTACATGAATGATCACAGAATCATCTAGCATGTTTTCAGTTGGACAGGACCCCAGGGGCTTTCTGCTTCAGCATTCCATCCAATGCTGAAATGCTTCTGCAGTTACTGGTGATAACCATAATCTGATAAATACGTGTATAAAGAGCTTCCCATGGGCTGGGTGCTCTTCACAGTTTTCTGAGGTTGCTGTTATAAATATCCCTATTTTACAGATGAGCAAATAGACGTAGGTTAAGCAATTTGCCCTAAAACACACAGGTAATATAGCAAAAAAGATCCAGATGCAGGTCTTTCTGACTCCAAACTTGAAGGGTCTTGTTGCTGTGCTACCTCACTGCTTCCATTTTGGCCTTGAATTCCTACAGTGATGGGTGCATCATTATTTCCATGAGACACAAGACTGGGAATGGAAAACTCTGCTGGGAAGCTCTTATATTTAGTTGTAATCTTCCTTCTCTTAACTTTCATCTGTGGGACCTAGCTTTGCTCTCAAGTGTAACACCACTTAAGCCCCCTTCTTTTGGGTAAAAGCCACTCCGCCAGAATTACATTAGTCTGTAATTTCCAGATTAATGCAAGGGCACCAATTATATATTGGTGAACAACAAACTACCCCATTTCTTAGTAAGTCAAACAAACATTAATGAGTCCCTTTCATCTCTCATGCTTTGGGCATGATTTGGGCAGGGCTCAGCGGGGAAATTCTTCCGCTATACAAACATCAACAGGGATCTGTTGGTGACTTGTGGCTAGTCTGGCCTGGGGCTTCACTCATATGCCTGGCACCTCATCAGGGAGGACTTCAAGCTTCTCTGTAAGGTCTCTCCTGCAGGGCAGTTGGACTTCTTACATGTCAGCTAAGCACTCCAAGGGTGACTGTTCCAAAAGATAGGGTGTTGAAACTTCCGGTCTCTTCAGGCCTGGGCTCAGAGCTAGATCAGTGTCACTTTCAGTTCACAGCAGCCATAGAGCCCACCCAGGTTCAAGTGGAGGGATATACAGTCCACCTTTCTAGGAGAGCAGTGTGTGAAAGATTTTGCAGCCATTTTTCATCTGCTATGCTAAGTATCAGCCTAACTTTATCCCCATTTTTCTGGATTGGAGGTGGTATTACCTATATGGGTTTGAAAGGGCTCCTACTGAACTTACTATTTTCCCTATTTTGGGGTATTTGAACTTTAGGGACTTCTTTTCTAATAATTAGTTACATAGCACAATCTTTTCCAGTACTATTAGCTGACATTAAGGATGATGAGCCCATTAGTGTTATAGTCCTATGAGAACAGATCATCCTCAGACTGATAGACCAAAGACTTTCTGATAAAATTCATTTGCAGTTTAAACATACATGAGCAGAGGACAGAAGGATCCTGGAGATTAGGTTGAAAAGAATGTGGAAACCCTAAATCAAGGGTTTTTATAAATAGCTTAATTTATATTCTTATGCTATTGACATAATTTTCAGTTTTTTATTCCTGCACAGCACTTGTGAGGTTCTGATTCATCAAAACAGTATTTTAAAGCCCTGTGATTTTGGTCACTGATATGAATATTTTGTTTTCCATTGGAAATTAAGGCAGAGTTGAATGGTAATTCCTCTACCTATATTAGCAGAAGGAGTTAATTGAAATTATTTCTAATCTTTTGATCCTTGTCACACTACTCTGCTATGCAATAATACACAAAAGAATTTTCAGAAAGCAACTGTTGGGGACCTAGCATAGCTCCCTGCCTTAAAAATGCCATTTTATCAAGTTATGCTAGCAGCTGGCATGCTAAATTATCCAAAAGGTGCTGTTTTAGGAAACAAAATGCTTTATGCAGGAGTAAAATCAAGATGCTTTGGAAAGACTTGTGAATTTATTGTTGACAGGTGCCTTGTTCTTTATTGCTTGAGATCCTGAGGAAAACCTTGTGCAAAGATTCAAAAGCTGAAAGAATAGATTTTTCATGGACAAATGTTTATGTGCTTAATTTATTTTTTACTGACATAGTCATTATTGCAAAATTAGGAATGAACTTCAGCACACACTCAGTTTATGTTCATTCATTGTATTGAAGTATTTCAGACCTACTGAAAAGTACAAGGAATGGTACATCAAACACCTGTGTCCATAATCTAACATAAGGAATAAAACATTAGAAAGATCACTGAAGCCCCTTATGAGCTCTGCCCTTAATCCTCTGTCTCCCTTCGTGGGCATAGACTCTACTCTAAATGCAGGGCTTCCCACTCCCTGGCCCACTGTCTTACCTTTGCTACATACAGTGTTTACTCATAAATGACACATAAACTGTTACATGCTTAACAGCTGGGGATAAAAAAGAATAATCTTTTGTGACACTTAAAAATTACATGAAATTCAGATTTCAGTGTCCATAAATAAAGTTTTATTGACACAGTATAAAGACAGTGTAAAGTCTATGGTTAGTTTTGTGCAATGAGGCAGATTAGAGTAGTTGTAACTGAAACTGTATGGCCTGCAACCTGAAATATTTGCTATTTGACCCTTAATAAAAAATGTTTGCTGACCCTTTGTCTAGCATTTGCACACACACATACATAATCTGGCTACAGAAAGATTGGTATGTGCGTATGTGCGCCTTGGCCAGGAGCAAGCTGATATGCACGAAGGCTTTTTTTTTTCTAATCCAGGATTCTCCTTTCCAGTTTCTCTTGTTTTAGGAGACCAGCAGTGATGACCTTCCCCCTCCCAACTCCCATCCCCTGATGATAATATTTTAAGTCTCCTACTTTAAGCTTCTTTTCCCCTTGCTCTTTTCCTACCCTCATGCCTACAAATTCCATGTGTCCTGTGACAGAACAGCTCTGAGGGTAGTCACCTCCCCCATCCTGAAAGTTCTTGGCTTAGCAGTATGCTTTGCCCTCTGTCTCTGATTTGGCGCATTGTGTTTGCTTGCAATTCCCTTGTTTTCTGCCTCTTAGAATTCTGGCTTACTGTATACCAAGAGATCACGTCCATGCTGGCTAGAGATAGACAGGCAAAGGTCAGCTAAGAGTAATTGAGCAAACAATCTTTTTTTTTCTTTTCTTTTTTTTTTTGCTATCATTAATGTACAATTACATGAACAACATTATGGTTACTAGACTCCCCCTATTATCAAATCCCCACCACATACCCCATTACAGTCACTGTCCATCAGTGTAGTAAGATGCTATAGAATCACTACTTGTCTTCTCCGTGTCCCCCAAACAGTTTTTTCTTAAATTGAAGTATCATTGATATACAATCATATTGGTTTCAAGAATACAACACAGTGGTTTAACAGTTACCCATATCATTAAATCCTCACCCCCACTAGTACAGTTACTATCTGTCAACATAGGAAGATGTTAGAGAATCATTTATTATATTCTCCATGCTGTACTGCTATCCACATGGCCAACTTATATTATGATTGAGAATTTGTGTGCCCCTTTAACCCCTTCACCATCTCCCTCCCTCACGGTAACCACCAGTCACTTCTTGCTGTCCATAAGTCTACTGCTGTTTTGTTCATTTTGTGTTCTTTTGCTTTATATTCCACAAATAAGTGAAATCATATGTATTTGTCTATCTCTGCCTGGCCTATTTCAGTTAGCATAGTACCTCTAGGTCCATCCATGTTGTTCCAAATGGCAGGATTTCTTTTTTTATGGCCAAATAATTTTCTGCTGTATCTATGTACCACACCTGCTTTGTCCATTTATCTATTGATGGATACTTTGGTTCCTTCCATATCTTGGCTATTGTAAATAATGCAGTGATAAACATAGAGGTGCATGTATCTTTTCGAATCATGGATTTTGTTTTCTTATGTAGTGCAGTTACTGGATTGAATGGTATTTCAATTTTTAGTTTTTTGAGGAACTTCCTTCCTGCTTTCCACAGTGGCTGCACCAATTTACATTCCCACCAACAGTGTAGGAAGGTTCCCATTTCTCCACATCCTCACCAACACTTGTTATTTATTGTCTTTTGGATAGTGGCCATTCTAATTGGTATGAGGTGATATCTCATTGTGTTTTTTATTTGCATTTCCTTGAAGATTAGTGATGTGGAGCATCTTTTTGTGTGCCTGTTGGCCATCTGTCTTTGTTCTTTGGAGAAGTGTCTGTTTAGGTTCACCACCCATTTTTTAATCAGGTTGTTTGTCCTTTGAGTGTTGAGGTGTGTGAGTTCTTTATATATTTTGGTTGTTAACCCCTTGTTGGGTCAATCATTTGTGAACATATTTTGTATTCTGTAGGTTACCTTTTTGATCTGCTGATGAATTTTGCTGTACAGAAACTTTTAGCTTCATGTAGTCCCACTTGTTCATTTTTTATTTTGTTTCCCTTGCCCGAGGAGATGTCCCAGAAAAAATGAACAAATATTTTAAATGTAAATTGTATAAAGAGTCAATGAGGATAGTTCAATTTCTTTTGCAAAAAAAAAAAAGATATCTCTCCCTTGTTTCTTTAATGATGCATCTTTCCTTTTCTCAAGCCAGAATTGTGGGGATAATTGTCCAAACTGATTATTTCCTCTCCCAGTTAATAGCTGAATAATGTATGGTGCTGGACATGCAAGGGGTGCTCTCTAGTGCAGTGGTGAGCCTCACAGGCTTTGGGGCCAGGCAGTCTGTTAGCTGAGAGACATTGGGGTTCTCTTAGCAAAGGAGAGGGGAATGGCAATCTGGTGTCTGCCAGAAAAGATAGAACAGAAGGAGTAATGATACTCAGTCTTTAACTTGAAGATACTTTTAAGTAAGTGAAATAAAATATGAACAATTGAAAATAATAAATACTGTAAGAGTGTGATAAAGGCTGTAAGAGAAGTAAAGAAAAGGAACCAGAATGGAAAGGAAGGACAGGTGACTTCCCACTGGGGACAATGTAAAGGGCTTCTTGAAGGAGGTGTCAGGGATACAACAACAAGGGTTTGAATCAGTGAAAATTTAGAGCAAGAATATTCTAGGCCATAGAGGTAGTGTGAGCAAAGGCACTGAGACAGGCACCAGGTGGCAAATGGGTGTGAGGGAATGGTTCAGTTTGGTCACATATGTAGAAAAATAGAGGGAGAGATGAAAATGGAGATCAGGATTAAGGTCTGGTTAAGCAAGGCCTTGCATGCCAAGCAGAGGAGCCTGGTAGCAATGACATTATATACTCCTAGCAGTAGTCTGTGTACCCATATAATGATAGCTTTTGAGTCTGAGCTCTGTTCTTAGTTCTAGAAGACTGCCTAACCACAGCCTTGACTTCCTATCTTGGTCCAGTGTTACTCCCATGCAGGTTTGCTATCTCAAAACAAAAGATAAGAAAGACACTGGAATATGCTATTTTACAAAACATCTCCAAAAGAACTAATCTGAGAAGCATTGCACAATGGCCCTCATCTCTCCATTATCACTTTCAAATCAAGAGAAAGATCCCTGACTATAGTGGAATATGCTGTCTTCTGTGTTCCCTACTCTTCTACAGTTCTGGCTGAGAATAGAGGCCAGAGTGGAAATTTTCATGTTTGAAGTGAGTGGAGGAGAGGAATAGAGAACAAATGATTTTCTAAACTATTCTCTTGGGTCGGTAGGGATATACATGTATCAAGTTTCAGGTATATCTAAAGTAGCCTTCCGTGGGTCTCCTTCATTTGGTCTGCGATTGTTTAAGATGTGCATTATGAAGATGGGTCATTCGAATAAGAAATTATTTAATGTTTATATAATAACGTGTCCCCCAAGTTGTTTTCATTAATACTAAATTGGATGGGGAGCTTAGTAAACCGAACTAAAGGTCAGAATGCCATTCCAGTGTGTGTGAAGAGGCAGGGGGATGCTCAGGTGTGTGCAGTCTGAGTCCTGCTTTGGAATCACTCTGGGTGCAAGCCTGGGAAGCTGCATTCTGACATATACCTGAAATGAAGCACGATTTTTTTTTCTTTTGTGATGAGCTATACATCACATAAAATGTACCATTTTCACTATCCCATTTTCACTTTTTCATCTTCCCAACCTGAAACTCATTAAACAATAACCCCCCATTCCTCCTTCCCCAACCCCTGGCAACTACCATTTTACTTCCTGTCTCTTTGAATCTGATTAGTCTAAAACCTCATAAAAGTGAAATCAAACAGTATTTGTCTTTTTGTGGCTGGCTTATTTCATTTAGCATAATGTCTTCAGGGGTTTGTGTTGTAGCATGTGTCAGAATTTCATTCCATTTTAAGACTGAATAATATTCCATCATATGCATGTACTACATTTTGTTTATGCATTTATCAGTTGACGAATAGTTGGCTGGATGAACCTTTTTGCTATTGTGAATAGTGCTGCTATGAATGTTAGTGTACAAACATCTTGAATCCCTGCTTTCAATCCTGTAGGTATATTGGAAATTGCTGGGTTATGTAGTGAGTCTATGGTTGATGATCTGAGGAACCACCATACTGATAACCACAGTAAGGGCACCATCTTACATTCCCACCAACGGTGCACAAGGGTTCCAACTGCTCCACATTTTCACCAACACTTGTTATTTCCTGTTCATTTTTTTAATTAAAATGATCATTCAACTGGATATGAAGTGGTATCTCATAGTGGTTTGAATGAGGTTTAATTTTTATACCAAATTGGATAAGAGAATATGAATTCACAAAGTTGTAAAAATTACTTCACAAATGCCAGGAAACAGTCAGAGAAACACTTTCTAGTGACGTAATCTGGCTGTGCATTATCAAGTAGTTACTTAAAAGTAAGTGTGATACAGGATGGTATAAATAAAAGGAAAATAAGATAATGATTAGGAAGTGATGCTTCCCTTGTATTCTGCATTAATGGGACCAAGATTATGTATTTGGAGAAAAAAATTGGCCTTTTTAAAGTGAAGGTCAAATATTTCTGCATTTGAAATCTGAATGGGAAATAGTGGATATCTGGAAACAAGACATTAAGAATGAGTGTAGCACCCCTTTGTTTGTGAACAGGTGCTTTCTAAATTGTAAAATATAATTTTAGAAGTGACTCACTCTGGTAATACCATAGTGATTCTTTCCTAGGCATCATATACATGTGTATATATATATATATGTGTGTGTGTGTGTGTGTGTGTGTGTGTGTGTGTGTAACATTGTGAGTGTATAAAATACCAGTCACATATATATTATATACATATATCTATGTGTGCACACACACACCTCTATTTATTACATAAACTTTGAGAGGTTCAGTTTCTACACAGATTTATCTCACACCAAATTCCTGCCCATTCCTGAACACTGCTTTTTCTGCCATATGTCTTCATGTGTGTTGTGTCCTGTGCCCTTTACTCTACCTAGATAACTCCCTTTCAATATGTGCCTTTTGGGGAGTTCTCCTAGTATCCCAGGTAGAACCTATTACGTGCAATTGTAAAATTGCCTCCTCATGTCTGCCACACCTTGGTTTTCTTATCTAGGTACAGTTTTTTAAAAATTGAGGCGATTACATAAAGCTAACTATTTTAAAGTACACAATTCAGTGGTATTTTGTACATTCACAATGTTACACAACTATCACTTTTATATAGTCCCAAAACATTTTTTTTTTCTTAACTCTTTTTATTATTTTGGTATCATTAATCTACAACAACATGAGCGACATTATGATTACTAGATTCCCCCCGTCATCGAGTCCCCAACACATACTCCATTACAGTCACTGTCCATCAGTGTAGTAAGATGCTGTAGAATCACTACTTGTCTTCTCTGTGTTGTACAGCCCTCCAGGTGCACCCTACCCCCTACATTATGTCTGCTAATTGTAATGTCCCTTTTCCCCCCTTGTCTCTCCCTTCCCACCCATCCTCTCCAGTCCCTTTCCCTTTGGTAACTGTTAGTCCATTCTTGGGTTCTGTGATTCTGCTGCTGTTTTGGTCCATCAGTTTTTTTCTTCGTTCTTATACTCCACATATGAGTGAAATCATTTGGTACTTGTCTTTCTCCGCCTGGCCTATTTCACTCAGCATAATACCCTCTAACTCCATCCATGTTGTTGCAAATGGTAGGATTTGTTTTCTTCTTATGGCTGAATAATATTCCATTGTGTATATGTACCACTTCTTCTTTATCCATTCATCTACTGATGGATACTTAGGTTGTTTCCATTTCTTGGCTATTATAAATAGTGCTGCAATAAACATAGGGGTACATATGTCTTTCCAATTGGGCTGCTGCATTCTTAGGGTAAATTCTTAGGAGTGAAATTCCTGGGTCAAATGGTATTTCTATTTTGAGTTTTTTGAGGAACCTCCATAGTGCTTTCCACAATGGTTGAACTAATTTACATTCCCACCAGCAGTGTAGGAGGGTTCCCCTTTCTCCACATCCATGCTAACATTTGTTGTTGTTTGTCTTTTGGATGGTGGCAATCCTTACTGGTGTGAGGTGATACCTCATTGTGGTTTTAATTTTCACATCTCTGATTAGCGATGTGGAGCACTTTCATGTGCCTGTTGGCCATCTGAATTTCTTTGGAGAAGTGTCTGTTCAGATCCTCTGCCCATTTTTTGATTGGATTATTTGCTTTTTGTTTGTTGTGGTGCATGAGCTCTTTATGTATTTTGGATGTCAACCCTTTATCAGATTTGTCATTTATGAATATATTCTCCCATACTGTAGGATGTCTTTTTGTTCTATTGATGGTGTCCTTTGCTGTACAGAAGTTCTTCAGCTTGATATAGTCCCACTTGTTCATTTTGGCTTTTGTTTCCCTTGCCCGGGGAGATATGTTCATGAAGAAGTTGTTCATGTTTATGTCCAAGAGATTTTTGCCTGTGTTTTTTTCTAAGAATTTTATGGTTTCATGACTTACATTCAGGTCTTTGATCCATTTTGAATTTACTTTTGTGTATGGGGTTAGACAATGATCCAGTTTCATTCTCTTGCATGTAGCTGTCCAGTTTTGCCAGCACCAGCTGTTGAAGAGGCTGTCATTTCCCCATTGTATGTCCATGGCTCCTTTATCATATATTAATTGACCATATATGTTTGGGTTAATATCTGGAGTCTCTATTCTGTTCCACTGGTCTGTGGGTCTGTTCTTGTGCCAGTACCAAATTGTCTTTATTACTGTGGCTTTGTAGTAGAGCTTGAAGTTGGGAAGTGAGATTCCCCCTGCTTTTTATTCTTCCTTCTCAGGATTGCTTTGGCTATTCAGGGGTCTTTTGTGGTTCCATGTGAATTTTAAAACTATTTGTTCCAGTTCATTGAAGAATGCTGTTGGTATTTTGATAGTGATTGCACTGAATCTGTAGATTGCTTTAGGCAGGGTGTCCATTTTGTCAATATTAATTCTTCTTAGCCAAGAGCATGAAATGAGTGTTCATTTGTTAGTGCCCTCTTTAATTTCTCTTAAGAATATCTTATAGTTTTCAGAGTATAGGTCTTTCACTTCCTTGGTTAAGTTTATTCCTAGGTATTTTATTCTTTATGATGCAATTGTGAATGGAATATTTTTCCTGATTTCTCTTTTCTTTGTTTTGTCTGATTGCCATGGCTAGGACCTCCAGTAATATGTTGAATAGAAGTGGGGAGAGTGAACATCCCTGTCTTGTTCCCAATCTTAAGTGAAAAGCTTCCAGCTTCTTGCTGTTAAGTATGATGTTGGCTGTGGGCTTGTCATATATGGCCTTTATTATGTTGAGGTACTTGCCCTCTATACCTGTTTTGTTGAGAGTTTTTATTGTGAATGGATGTTGAATTTTGTCGAATGCTTTTTCAGCATCTATGGAGATGATCATGTGGTTTTTGTCTTTCTTTTTGTTGATGTGGTGGATGATGTTGATGGATTTTCGAATGCCCAAAATATTTTTGTTATCCTCAATGGAGACCCTGTATCCATTTAAGAAATTGTTCCCCATCCCATCTTCCTCTAGCAAGCACTAGTCTACCTTCTGCCTGTATGGATTTTCCTGTTCTGGATATTTCACGTAAATGGGATCCTACAGTATGTGGTCTGTGTGTCCAGCCTTTTTCCATTTAGCATGGTATATTTCAGGTCCATCTATATTGTATCATGTAATCATGTATCAGTACTTCATTTCTCTTTAAGACTGAATAATATTCCATTGTGTGGCTGAACCATATATCCATTCATCCACTGATGGTCATTTGTATTGTTTCTACCCTTTGAGCTGTTGCTTTTTAAGATCACCACAACTAAGCTAAGTGCTGATTACCAAGTAAGGCAGTGTGTCTTCAGCTTGGAAACCAGTGTCCTTGCCCAGGGAAGAGGGATCTCCATCAAGAATGCTTAGTGACCCTAGGTAAGAGTTTGCAAGTGGACAGTTCACAGGCAAAATGAGGCCCCCAAGATGTCTTGTGTTTGCTTTTCCATGTACCTTTATCCTGCTCAGTTTTTAAAAATTGAATCGGTTGTCCACATTTCAGATTTCTCTCTCTCTCTCACACAAACACACACACACACACACACACACACACACACACACACACACACACACACATTTTGCCAGCACCTGACTTGTATTCACCTGGCAGCAGCCATCTAGAATTGGGTGTGAGCTGCCCTTTGTGCCCTTGTATTTGGGGAAAGTCCCCTGCAGTTTGCCATAGCTCCTATACCTTCTTAGTGAGGCCAAAGGTCAGGTCATTTGAGTTGCTATTTTTCTCTAAAAATGGAGTTAAAGGAAAGTGAAAGGTGGTCTCCTGTCTATCAAAAGTTCAAAGAAGAAATGAAAGTGGCTGCTTCCCTCATCCTCTCCCTTGGCCCTGCAGGCAGTTAGGATCAATGTTAACCAAGTATTTAGTAGTTTCCTAAGTACCAGAATTAAAAAACAAAAAAGCTTTTGAGATATAATTCACTTTCCATACAATTCACCCATTTAAAGTGTATAATTCAGTGGATTTTAGTATATTCACAGCTATGTGCAGTTGTCACATTTTAGAGCAGTCATTTTACCAGTCAATTTAGAACATCTTTATCATCTCAAAAAGAATCCCTTTAGCTGTTACTTCTCTATCTATCTTCCCCTCAGACCTAACTAACTACTAATCAAATATCAGAATTTTGTATGGCACAGTAGAAGGAGTGGAAGGGATTGAAAGAGAGCACAACACTAAACGTGCATGTCAGCCAAAATGCCAGCGGCTGTTGGAGCATGACAGTGTTTCCCATTGCTACAGAAAGAGAGACCGAAGCTAGAACACTCTGTTATTACTTTCCTTGTCACTGACTAGCCTTGCTTTCTGCCCTGCCTGCTTGTTTTTATAGATGCATGATGCAGAGTGTTCCCTTGAGCCACTGAATACATGGTTTTCTTTGGAGTCTTAACCCTAGCACAGTAATTTACAGTTGTAAGCTGCTCATCGCTACATTCCAAGATCAACGCAGGCAGCTGTCTCTGATGGGCATCTGAGAATGGTCATATTTGGGGCAAAATAAATGTGTCTCTTTGATCAAAGTCAAGCTACTGCCACACCTGGGAAGCTTTTAGGTTCTTGTCCCAGCCAGTGAATTTCTCTGTGAATTTAAGAAACAAAATCCTTCAGGCTCTGTGCTTTGGTGTTCTAGGGGAGTGTCACAGCTTCTTCCTACATTTCTCGTTACAGTTGGTCATCTTTGAGGGAAGGGTTCAGTTTGAATTAGACATCTGTAAGGACCTTCCAGGTGTCTTCATTATTCTCACTGAAGGTGCAGTTGTGACACTTGGAATCCTGAAAGAGAAACCACCTCAGACATAATTGGCTGGTGGAGAAGCACTTTAAATGACAAAGCCTCAGGGAAGCTAGAATGCTTCCCCAACCCAAGCCTCCTGGACTCACTTTTCAGGCAGTCTTGAGCTTCCTGTTGGCCTAAGGTTGCCCTATTAAGCAAATGGAAATGGTTGTTTATCTGTAATTCATGTTTAGCTGTGCATTACCTTGCAGCCCTCTTTGGCCATCCTCCAGGGCATCTCATGGCTTTGTGTTTGCCCTGCATCACTGGTTCTTTGAGAGACAGGGCGTTAGATCCTTTGAGTTGCAGATCCTTTAGTCTGGTTTGAAAGCACACCTCTTGAAGAAGTGGGAATGCAGTGGGGCAGGCACAGGGTTGGTCCCCTTCCCAGTTGACTCAGCTGGACCTCATGAACTGGTCAGGCATACAAGAGAATCTGGCAAGTTGCTCACAAATAGAAAATATATAGATGGCAATACCACTCATGTGCCGTCTGGCAGAAGGCAGCCAGAGGCCTGGTTTTAGATCCTGGATTTGCTACCTCGACCCTGGGCCAGTCATTATAATTCTTTGGAAGTGTAATTTCACCCTTTTTACCTTTGAAATGAAGTTAGTGAAAATACCAGTAACCAGCATTTGTTTAGGACACTACCACTTAGTTATCTAATTTAATTAGCGATCCTCGTTAGCGGTGCATCCCTCCTCACTCCCTGCTCTGAGCATCTGATTTAGTTCCCACAATAACCTTTGAAAGGTGTTATTAGGCCTATTACGCAGATAAAGAAAACAAGGCTCAGAAGGGTTAAGGAGAGCACTCTACCCCATCCCCTTCAATATTTTTGTTAATGAAATTAAGTTCAAGAATTCATAGGAAGTGGAAGGAAAGGGGGGTTGCACTTTTGTCTTCATATTTACAGTGTCTCTGAGCACACCTCCCTAGCATCTACGACTGGGTTTATAGTCTCAACACATGGTTATGGAACGGGTAAATGTTTGTAACTACAGGGAATGGCGAGGGGAGTGAGGTCCCTGGTCTCTGACTTGGTGTGACTCCCCACCCCGCCACAGCTACTCCTTGAGCACTGCCTGTGGTCCCTGCATCTCAGCCCCAGCCCCTCAGTTCCCACCTTCCAACCCGCAGGGAGGGTTTCCCCCAATGTACCACAAGCATTGCCAAATCTCAGGCTCCTACTCTTTGTTCAAACTGTTCTTTGCATTGCCCGTTCCCTTCGCTTGTCCCTCTAGATGACTGAGCCCTCCTCCTCTTCAGTCCCATTCCAGGCCTGCCTGCTCCGCAAAGCCCTCTCCAGCTACACCCCAGTGAAGGTAGTGTTCTCCATGCTCAACTCTTGGGGCCCTTGGTGTGTATCATACATCTTAGTGTTTAGGTTGGAAGCTTATACCAGAGTGGGAGATGCCGTTTGGTAATATTCAGTCCAAACCCCTCATTTTGTGGATGAGGACACTGATGCCCAAGGAAGTCATGCAATGTGCCCGAGGTCACACTGTTGTCTAAGATGCCTGTCTGTTTGTTGCCTGTGCAGAGCTGTTCTGAATTCCCTGTTCATCCCGTCATGCTGCCATCTTATATTTCCCTGCTGCACATGTGTATATGCACTGTCATCTGTCAGGAAATCCAGTAAGCACCCGTAAAGGGGAACTCAGATCTTTGGAGTTGGCAGTGGAGAGGGTCACCAGTGGGCAGGGTGCCCGGTCCTCCTTGCTGTGACTTTTGTTTCTAAGGATCCCCTTTGTCTTGGACAACTCTCTCCATTACCATCACCTCCACCTGACTGTCCTCGGGAGCATTGCTCCCACTTTAATGCTTGAGGCCCAGCTGGACATAGGATGGCTGAGGGGATGGAACAAACCACAACTGGATACTCTAGCTAACAAGATAAGGCTCTTCTGTCTTTGCTGATAGGTCTCTGCTCTCCAATTTCCATGACACGTAGGTTGCCATTAAGTCCTAGGTACCTAGGGCACCCTCCAGAAGTCTGACTCCACACCCAAGAGAAAACTCCAACTGGCAGTTTCTGTTCCTGGTGGTCAAAGACTCATCTTCCAGATTCTCTTCTGGTTGGAGGGGCCATTTTTTCAGGGTGTTTAATGTTAGCAACGACCCCATACTTTAAGAAAGACGCCCATCCCCATCACTGCTTAATAGGCTTCTTTACCCCAAACCTCAACAGGACAAACCTATCAGATCACAACACGGTTATCCCCACATTCCATACACTCTGCAGAAAAGTGGAAGTAGGGGTGGGTGTTAATTCTGCATGGCATGTACCCTCTCTTCTCTTTCTTGTGGATTTCTGTCTCATGGCATTTAGCACAGTGCTGGGCATTTGGTGAACCCTTGTTGAACTGAGTGGATTTGACAAGTGTACTTCGGGGAAGGAGCTTAGGATGGAGAGAAAAGGCCCAAGGTCAGGGATGTGGGTGGGGTATGAAGAGATAAAGGATACCTTCCTGCTTACCACCTTCCAGGCTACCAACGAATGCCTACTCTACTTCTGTTCTCCAGAGTATATTCATTCATTCATTCATTCAACTACTATTTGCCAGGCATTATAATTGGTGCTGGGTATCAGCAGTGAATAAAAATAGCCTGTCTGTCTGCCCTGAAGAGCTATGTTGTCTGCATAGTGCTAGATGGATGACCTGTCATGATCTCATTAGTTACTGTAAGAGCATGGTTAGTAAACCATGCTTGATCATGTGTTATAACACCTCTGTCTTCTGGAGTTACCTGCATTTACTTTAATTTTGTTACAAACTACAGATGCTAAGATGGGCTTTTGCCCTGAGAAGCCCCATCAGTGTGGTTACTCAGGCTAACCAAGACTGCCAGCATGAAGCAAGAAAATAATAGGCAGTTGTGTGATGTGTATACTTTTTCTTTACACAAAAACTTTACAGGTCATTTTATTAGAGCCTAATGAAGCAATTAGGTATATGTATATGGGGTAATTTAGTTGTTTTCTTACTTGTACAATAAAATTTGCAGTTCTTGATTACAAACTTGTTTTGGTGCTCTGAAGTGAAAAGAATACATAAAAATTAGGGTCACAGGAAATTGATCTTATTTTCCTCTTTAATTTTTATTTGGCATATGAATTCCATTTGAAACCAATTTTTTTTTTCCTGTGCACAGTAAAATGTTAAACAGCAGCAACTCTGTTTTCCTAGTTTAACTAATATGGAAACATCTAATCCTCTTAGTTTTCTTGATTTTGCAAACAAAGATTTTTGGGGATAAAATGCTTAAGTAGTCTAGTCACATGAGCTAGGTATTCATTTAATGATCCTAAGTATAACCTGTTAGAAAAGCAAAGTAATGAATTAATAATGTTCTTCACAGTCATTTTCTCTGCCTTATTTTTCAACCACAGGTTATACATCTTTAATGGAAGTAGCGAATGCAAAGTTAATTCACCCCTAAGCAGGGAACAGTCACTTCACCTTACTGGTTAGTGATCCATTCAGCTCTCTGACCTTTACATTTTGAGCATGTAAAAATCAAAACAGAAACGGTCTACACCTGTGCTGTCCAGTACAGGAGCCACGAGCAACCTGTGGCTCCTGAAATGTGGCTAGTATGACTGGGCTGAATTTTTTTTATTTGAAGTAATTTAAACTTAAAAACTGAAGCAGTGTAAAATATCTTACATAAGTAAACACATCTTTATTGGGGACCTTGTAAGTATGTTTGGAGCAACTTTGATGAGTAAATCTACTTTTGAACTATAAATTTTATGTAATACAGATTATTTCTCATGAAAATTTGGCACCCAAATTGGGATAACCTCTCATAAAATAGACACCAGATTTTTTTTATTAAGGTATGATTGATAATACACTCTTATGAAGGTTTCACATGAAAAAACAATGTGGTTACTACATTTACCCATATTATCAAGTCCCCCACCCATATACCCCAATGCAGTCACTGTCCATCAGTGCAGCAAGTTGCCAGAGATCCATTATGTTCCTTCTCTGTGCTACACTGTTCTCCCCGTGATGCCCCACACCATGTGTACTAAACATAATAACCCTCAGTCCCCTTCTCCCTCCCTTCCCACCCACCCTCCCACACCCCTCCCCTTTGGTAACCACTAGTTCATTCTTGGAGTCTCTGAGTCTGCTGCTATTTTGTTCCTTCAGTTTTGCTTCATTGTTATACTCTACAAATGAGGGAAATCATTTGGCATTTGTCTTTCTCCGCCTGGCTTATTTCACTGAGCATAATGTCCTCCAGCTCCATCCATGTTGTAAATGGTAGGATTTGTTTCTTTCTTATGACTGAATAGTATTCCATTGTATATGTGTACCACATCTTCTTTATCCATTCATCTAAAGATGGACACTTAGGCTGCTTCCATATCTTGGCTATTGTAAAAAGTGTCACGATGAACGTAGGGGTGCATATGTCTTTTTTAATCTGAGAAGTTGTATTCTTTGGGTGTATTCTAAGGAGTGGGATTCCAGGGTCAAATGGTATTTCTATTTTTAGTTTTTTGAGAAACCTCCATATTGCTTTCCACAATGGTTGAACTAGCTTGCATTCCCACCAGCAGTGTAGGAGGGTTCCCCTTTCTCCACATCCTCGCCAGCATTTGTTCTTAGTCTTTTCGATGCTGGCCTTCCTTACTGGTGTGAGGTGATATCTCATTGTGGTTTTAATTTGCATTTCCCTGATGATTAGTGATGTGGAGCATCTTCTCATGTGTCTGTTGGCCATCTGAATTTCTTCTTTGGAGAACTGTCTCTTCATATCCTCTGCCCATTTGTTAATAGGGTTATTTGCTTTTTGGGTGTTGAGGTGTGTAAGTTCTTTATATATTTTGAATGTTAACCCCTTGTCAGATATGTCATTTACAAATATACTCTCCCATACTGTTGGATGCCTTTTTGTTTTGTTGATGATGTCCTTTGCCCTACAAAAACTTTTCAGTTTGATGTAGTCCCATGAGTTCATTTTTGCTTTTGTTTCCCTTTCTCAAGGAGATGGGTTCAGGAAGAAGTTGTTCATGCTTATATTCAGGAGTTGTTTGCCTGTGTTGTCTTCTAAGAGTTTTATGGTTTTATGACTTACATTCAAGTCTTTAACCCATTTTGAGTTTACTTTTGTGTATGGGGTTAAACAATAATCCAGTTTTATTCTCTTGCATGTAGTTGTCCAGTTTTGCCAACACCAGCTGTTGAAGAGGCTGTCATTTCCCCATTGTATGTCCATGGCTCCTTTGTCATATTTTAATTGACCATATATGGTTGCATTTATATCAGGGCTCTCTAGTCTGTTCCTTTGGTCTTTGGGTCTGTTCTTGTGCCAGTAACAAAAATTGTCTTGATTACTGTGGCTTTGTAGTAGAGCTTGAAATTGGGGAGCGTAATTCCCCCAGCTTTATTCTTCCTTCTCAGAATTGCTTTGGCTATTTGAGGTCTTATTGGTTCTATATGAATTTTAGGATGATTTTCTCTAGTTTTTTGAAGAATGCTGTTGGTACACAGCAGATTTTGAAGACTTTGTAAAAAGAAATGTGAAATATCTTGTTTAGTAATGAACACTTTTTAATATTGATTACATGTTAAATTGATAATGTTGGGGATATGCTGATGTAAAGAAATTAATATTACAATTAGTGTCATCTGATTTTTATACTTCTAAAATGTGGCTACCATAAAAATTGAAATCACATAAGCTTCAGGCATGATACTGATGCAGAATAGCACTGGTCTGTTGGATCGGAACGAAAGGCTCTGTGTCATGGTCCATTGGGTTCTAAACAGTGTACCTTGGGAGAACGTCACATTGAGCTCAGTTAAAATATGAACAACTCTTTGTCAGCAAATTATAAAATATACTTAATGATCCTGTTAACCTTGTCAAACTCAGGTGGTCTTGGATCTTTTTTTTTGTATCATTAATCTACAATTATATTAGGAACATTATGTTTACTAGATAGCTCCCATCACCAAGTCACCCCCACATACTCCATTACAGTCTCTGTCTATCAGCATAGTAAGATGCTATAGAGTCATTACTTGTCTTCTCTGTGTTGTACAGCCCTCCCCGTGCCCCCCTCATTATACATGCTAATAATAATGCCCCCTTTCTTTTTTCCCCCCTTATCCCTCCCTTCCCACCCATCCTCCCCAGTCCCTTTCTCTAACTGTTAGTCCATTCTTGGTTTCTGTGAGACTGCTGCTGTTTTGCTCCTTCATTTTTTTCTTTGTTCTTATACTCCACAGATAAGTGAAATCATTTGCTACTTGTCTTTCTCCACCTGGCTTATTTCACTGAGCATAATACCCTCTAGCTCCATCCATGTTGCTGCAAATGATAGGATTTGTTTTCTTCTTATGGCTTAATAATATTCCATTGTGTATATGTACCACATCTTCTTTAACCATTCATCTTCTGATGGACACTTAGGTTGCTTCCGATTCTCAGCTATTGTAAATATTGCTGTGGTAAACATAGTGGTGCATATGTCTTTTTCAAACTGGGATGCTGCATTCTTATGGTAAATTCCTAGAGGTGGAATTCCTGGGTCAAATGGTATTTTTATTTTGAGTTTTTTGAGGAACCTCCATACTGCTTTCCACAATGGTTAAACTAATTTACATTCCCACCAGCACTGTAGGAGGGTTCCCCTTTCTCCACATCCATGCTAACATTTGTTGTGGTTTGTCTTTTGGATGGTGGCGATCCTTACTGGTGTGAGGTGATATCTCATTGTGGTTTTAATTTGCATTTCTCTGATGACTAGCGATGTGGAGTATCTTTTCATGTGTCTGTTAGCCATCTGAATTTCTTCTTTGGAGAAGTGTCTGTTCAGATCCTCTGCCCATTTTTTGATTGGATTATTTGCTTTTTGTTTGTTGAGGTGCGTGAGCTCTTTATGTATTTTGGAATTCAACACTTTATCGGATCTGTCATTTGTGAATATATTCTCCCATACTGTAGGATGTCTTTTTGTTCTATTGATGGTGTCCTTTGCTGTACAGAAGCTCTTCAGCTTGATATAGTCCCACTTGTTCATTTTGGCTTTTGTTTCCCTTGCCTGGGGAGATATGTTCATGAAGAAGTTGTTCATGTTTATGTCCAAGAGATTTTTGCCTGTGTTTTTTTCTAAGAATTTTATGGTTTCATGACTTACATTCAGGTCTTTGATCTATTTCGAATTTACTTTTGTGTATGGGGTTAAACAGTGACCCAGTTTCATTCTCTTACATGTTGTAGCTGTCCAGTTTTGCCTGCACCAGCTGTTGAAGAGGCTGTCATTTCCCCATTGTATGTCCATGGCTCCTTTATCGTATATTAATTGACCATATGTATTTGGGTTAATATCTAGACTCTCTTTTCTGTTCCACTGGTCTGTGGGTCTGTTCTTGTGCCAGTACCAAATTGTCTTTATTACTGTGGCTTTGTAGTAGAGTTTGAAGTTGGGAAGTGAGATCTCCCCTGCTTTATTCTTCCTTCTCAGGATTGCTTTGGCTATTCGGGGGTCTTTTGTGGTTCCATATGAATTTTAAAACTATTTGTTCCAGTTCATTGAAGAATGCTGTTGGTATTGTGATAGGGATATCATTGAATCTGTAGATTGCTTTAGGCAGGATGGCCATTCTGACAATATCAATTCTTTCTAGCCAGGAGCATGGGATGAGTTTCCATTTCTTAGTGTCCTCTTTAATTTCTCTTAAGAGTATCTTATAGTTTTCAGGGTATAGGTCTTTCACTTCCTTGGTTAAGTTTATTCCTAGGTATTTTATTCTTTATGATGCAATTGTGAATGGAATTTTTTTCCTGATTTCCCTTTCTGCTAGTTCATCGTTAGTGTATAGGAAAGCAACAGATTTCTGTGTATTAATTTTGTATCCTGCAACTTTGCTGAATTCAGATATTTGTTTTAGTAGTTTTAGAGTGGAGTCTTTAGGGTTTTTATGTACAATATCATGTCATCTGCAAATAGTGACAGCTTGACTTCTTCTTTACCAATCTGGATGCCTTGTATTTCTTTGTTTTGTATGATTGCCGTGGCTAGGACCTCCAGTACTATGTTGAATAACAGTGGGGAGAGTGGGCATCCCTGTCTTGTTCCTGATCTTAGAGGAAAAGCTTTCAGCTTCTCATTGTTAAGTATGATGTTGGCTGTGGGTTTTTCATATATGGCCTTTATTATGTTGAGGTACTTGCCCTCTATACCCATTTTGTTGAGAGTTTTTATCATGAATGGATGTTGGATTTTGTTGAATGCTTTTTCAGCATCTATAGAGATAATCATGTGGTTTTTGTCCTTTTTGTTGATGTGGTGGATGATGTTGGTGAATTTTCGAATGTTGTACCATCCTTGCATCCCTGAGATGAATCCCACTTGATCATGGTGTATGATCTTCTTGATGTATTTTTGAATTCGGTTTGCTAGTATTTTGTTGAGTATTTTTGCATCTATGTTCATCAGGGATATTGGTCTATAATTTTCTTTTTTGGTGGGGTGTTTGCCTGGTTTTGGTATTAGAGTGATGCTGGCTTCATAGAATGAGTTTGGAAGTATTCCCTCCTCTACTTTTTGGAAAACTTAAAGGAGAATAGGTATTCTGTCTTCTCTGTATGTCTGATAAAATTCTGCGGTAAATCCATCTGGCCTTGGCGTTTTGTTCTTGAGTAGTTTTTTGATAACCAATTCAATTTTGTTGCTAGTAATTGGTCTGTTTAGATTTTCTGTTTCTTCCTTGGTCAGTCTTGGAAGGTTGTATTTTTCTAGGAAGTTGTCTATTTCTGCTAGGTTTTCCAGCTTGTTAGCATATAGATTCTTAAAGTATTCTCTAAAAATTCTGTGTATTTCTGTGGGGTCATTCGTGATTTTTCCTTTCTCATTTCTGATTCTGTTGATGTGTGTAGATTCTCTTTTTCTCTTAGTAAGGCTGGCTAGGAGTTGGATCTTTTTTGATTGCACAACTGTCACATGTTTAATTCCACTTGTCATGGGGGAAATCTCACACTTAGACTCTGAAATTTTAGACAGCACAACTGGTTAGGACAGCTATTCAACAGTGTGGTCTAATGAATCTAATTATAGATAGCTTATAAATCATTTAAATAATATTTTATGCTATAACCACCATAGTAACTATGGCTAAAAGCCCAGGTTTGCAAATCAGGCAGACTTGGGCTTGAATTCCAGATCTGCCATTTTCTAGTTGTGTGACCTTGGACTAGTATCTTGAATTTGCTATGCCTTGGTTTCCTCATCTATAAAATAGACCAATAAGAGTCCCTACCTCATAGCATTGCTGTGAGGAGTAAAAGATAAAACTGGCACACGAGAAGCACTCAGTTGTTGATTATGATGTTGTTATTGTTATTATTGGCCTTACAAAGTATCCAACACTACCCTCAAAGACCATATCTGCTATCTTGCTGTTGTGTCTGGAAGGCTCTGTCAGATATGGCATTCATTTGCAAGTTGTGCTTAGTGTTAAAATTACCTTGTCTTTTTGCAGTTTATCCTTGACCTTACTTTACTCTCCTTGTCTCCTCTCTTTTTCTTTGCCCCATTCTGCAATTGGCCTTTGATCTCAAAGTTTCTCCTCTCTCATTTGTCTTTGTGTACTTGACACACTCCATATCTCCACCTAAGTTTTATTTGTGAGTGTGTTTTAAGCCCATGCTATGTGCTAGGCTCTCTTATAGGTGCTAGGAATATAGAGATGAATAAGAAAACCCCTGCCTTCAAGGTGCTTTCTAACTAGTTGAGGGAGTCTATAAATAAGGACAATAAAATGTCACAGGTGCTCTGATAGAAGTTGGAAGAGAGTCCTTTGTGGTCAGGAGCAGTAATGAGACAATGGATTCTACCAGGGTGGTGATTAGGAAAGACTTCTTAGTGGAAATGGCATTTGAATTGTTTTGATAAATGAGCAGGTATTGAGAAGTGGGCATAAGGTGGGAGAAGAAACAGCTAGAGGGCCAGGTGTAGACACATGAAACAGCCTGAAGCCAGAATAAGGTGTCCAGGCAGTGTCAAGAGTAATAAGTGGGTCATCATAGTGCAGAAAGATGCAGCTGGGAGGAGCTGTCTGACCGGAGAAGTTGGCGGTACCCAATCCTGGAGGAGTTGATTGCTCTGCTGGCTAGTTGGTAGTGAGTGACGCAGAGAGGTCCCAGCTTTGGGACCATCACTTTGGCGTCAAGGACGAGCATCGGGGGTGGACCCCTGTAACAAGCTGTCAAGAGAGTCTGAGGGAAGAGCCTGAACCAAGACGTTGGCTGCAAGGGAGAAAGAAGGGGGACCAGACCAGGGGATTCAAGATACCTGTGTGTGGTGTATGCATTAACTAGACTTATGGTAGTGATCATTTTACAATGTACACATAGAGCAAATCATTATGTTGTACACCTTGAACTAATACAGTGTTATATGTCGGTTATATCTCAATTTAAAAAATCAGCTTGTTTCCTTAAAGAAAAGGTAGGGTCTGGGGGTGGACTCCAGGAGCCTAGTGATTGACTGGGTGAAGGCAGTGAGGAGCAGGACTCAGATGCCATCCGGGACTCTGGCTTGGTGACTTGGGGATGGTGTTCCCCTTGCTAGGACTGGCACAGAGGGAGAGAGGCAGACTTGGGGGAAAGAGAAGGAGGTGAGTGTCGGATCTGGTGAGTTTGGGGTGGTGTGAAGAGGGCGGTCCAGCTGTAGGTTACTCTGCGGGGCTGGAGCTCAGGACATAGATCTGGGCTGCCAGTTGGGCATCTGTGGAAGTGACTGTTGCCTCCTCTCGCTCTTGGTTACTTGTTTACTTAGGTGTAAACATGGGTCTCTCCCCCTGAGTGTGTGAGTTCTTGCTTCCCGTGAACCCCTAGCACCCAGCGCAGGACTGACAAGCAGGCACTCGAAAGATACTTTCTCTAAGAGCTTGAAATGTTGGAGAAACATGACTCAGTTAAGGTGTTTCTCCCACCCAGTCACTTCAGCTGTTATTCTGAAACAAACTCCAGTTTCTGGAATGACTATGTTTTGTCGGATGGCGGGGGAGAGGCAGCTACATCAGTCAGATTCCCAATAGGAAACAAATGCACATTCAAAAGGATATTTGAGGGGAGATTAATAAAGGGATTATCAGGGTTTAGGGAAACCAACAAGGGATTGTGAAGTGCTGCCTAGAACCCAGAGAAAATAGTTATATGGAGGAGGCCCTGGCAGGAGCCTTCTGTAGAGGGCTGCAGCCACTCTTCTGTCACCCAGAAGGGAGGGAACCAAGGAGTAAATACCCAGACCTTTCTCTATTCCCAACCTCTCCTTTCTGCTTGTGCCTCCACTGGCTTAACTCAGTGGGGTGCCAGAGGGCAGGGGAGACTAGCCTCCACATGGATTAGCCTCCAGGTCACAAAGTGGTGGTGGAAATGGGTACAGATTACATTGGGAGGGGGAAGGAGAGAAAATCATATAACATCTATGCCATTTGTTTTGTCATGTAATCAAACACTGGTTTGTCTTGGCATTTATTTATTTATTTATTTATTTTGATGATTAACATAAAATCACATGAGCAACATTGTGGTTACTAGAGTCCCCTAATTATCAAGTCCCACCACATACCCCATTACAGTCACTGTCCATCAGCATAGTAAGATGCTATAGAATCACTACTTCTCTGTGCTCTACTGCCTTCCCGGTGATGTCCCCCCCACGTTATGTGTGCTATCATAATGCCCCTTATTCCCCTTCTCTCTCCCTCCCCAGTCCTTTTCCCTTTGGTCATTGTTAGTCCATTCTTAGGTTCTGTGAGTCTGCTGCTGTTTTGTTCCTTCAGTTTGTGTTGGTATTTATTTTATATGCTTACATGCCAGTGAGAGAAAGGTGTTTGAGAGCAGGGAACTTGCTTACAACTCCTTTTAAGAATCTATATGATGTGACATTGGATTATTCTTCAATGTCTGTGAATTTTGAGCTCAGTCGAATGATATGTGAAAACTTAATAAGTGAGTATGTTCTGAAACCAGAATATTTTGGGTAAATTTTAGGAGTGACAAGCTTGATAGCAGCATTTCCATAGCACCCCAATACCTGATATACAGGATGGTACATGGCCATTGTTGGGTGCTGTTTGCTTCTCTAGTGCATCATTCATGAGCACAATCATAACATTCTGTTTGCTTCCCAGGTCAGGCAAAATTCTCTGCAGGGAAGTGGACAATTGATGAGTCTTCTGGGGCACTTCCTCTGTGTCATCTTACTCTACCCTAAGGCTGACAATATTACTAAAGGGTTAGTGATGCAGCATTGTCCCCTCAAATATATTTTAAGGGCAAAAAAAAAATGTGATTTAATTTGATATTGAAAAGGCAAAGTAAAGTTCTAACATATGTATTCTTTTACATTTGTTGAAGAGCTCATAATGTAGATCATAAGTCCCAAAATGTAACAAAAAATAGAAGCTACTCTTTTTGAGCTTTCACTGTATGATAGGCACTGGACTGCTTGACACGATATCCACCAGTCTCATGTAGTTGGTATTATTGGACCTTTGCATTTGAGATGGACTTAAAATCCTCAGCAAGAACAGTGAATTCAGGATTTAAACTCACATCTGTCTGAAAACAAGGGCCAGGTTCTTGCTGCATGCATAGATGCTCTCAAATAGGTTGGCTGGGATCCTCATTTGAAGCCTACAGTGCGGTAAGGGTGGGACGGGGTTGGGGAGGGGTCATCTTGGAGGGCAGAACTGAAGGTGGTCATGAATCATTTTGCTTCGCTGTGCTGCAGGAAGTAGGCCCCTGAGGAGTTTGAGAGGTGTGGAAAGGGCCAAGAGGAAAGCAGCTAACACCGCCTGAATGCCAGTGAACATGGCCCCCGGCTGAACGCTGGTCGCTTCAATTTCAAGCCCCTTCTCCCTCCAACTTGTAGGTCAACTGTCATGCGCCTATTGTCATAGATAGGCTCCTCTACCACGCGTCTGAGGTTCCTCATTTGGTATCCAGAAGGTTGTCCTCTAGTGTTGTGAAGAATTCTTGGAGGCTTGAAACCAGGGAGAAGTTATATAGTTGAGATTTCAAATGAGGAACTAAACCCATATGTTGTGCAGTCTGATTATCTTTCACAACTAAGAGAAGGTATTAAAAACTTGGAGGAGGAAGAGGAGGAAGAGGAAAGGATTCAAGCATATAGGAAAGTCACTTGGATTCTAAGATCTGTTTTTTGTTTTTAATAATAGTACGAAGTCTTTATTCTGCACTAGGCCCTCTGCTGTGCGAGCACTTTACATACATTTCCTCAAGCAGTGATCGCAAAAGACCTGTGAGATACATAATCATTGCCCCTTCTTACAATTTTACATCAAATGTCATATGTACACAAAAGGAAGGAGAAATATAAGATCTGTTTTTTCAAGTGGGAGTAAATAGGTTTAGAAAATAGCCATGAGGTGGAATCATTTAACTCTGCTAACTAAACAAAGTTTAGTTGGAGAAAGATTTCCTAGTAGAGAGAAGCCTGTGATATTTTGCATGTTGGAGTTTAGACAGAATTAGAAATTGAGCCTACTCTAAAAGCACTTCTATGTTCAAAAAATGTTAGATTTTGCATAATATTTTCTGTATAGTAGTGGTCAGTGAGGAAGAAAATGCTTTTTTTCTGCTGGTCAGTAATTGCCCTGAAGTCCACTTTCCCAACACAGTAACTCCAGATCCCTGGAGAAGATGGCAGCAGGAAAAACACTTCAGACATTTTCCTCAGTGTTTCTCGTTCATGTGGATTTACCCATGTGTGTGGCAAAATGCTCTGATTTGAACAGCCTCCATTAATGGAGGTCTCTAGGTCTCCTGAAGTCAGATCTTGTTTGTCGTAATTACTTTTAAAAGTTATAAACTGAATTTTACCTACCTAGAGAATCTAAACTAGTAGGGTCTGTTTAAGGTTTTTGTTCCTTGATTATAGCTTTTATGTTTTGAGTACCTACTATGCAGCAGGCATTGTGCTAGGCATTTTATGAGCAGTTCTTTCTGTCAATCTTCTAAGCGAATACTGTTTGGCACTATTTACAGATGGAAGCACTGAGGCATACGAAAGTGAAGTCTCCTGTTCTCTTGACACCCTGAATAATATGGTAACTCTAGAAGTTAAAGTGAAAGAGAAAATTATAGAAAAATCCAAAAAAGGGTAAGCTTTGAGATGTAAGAACAATGAAATTTAAGTAGGCTCTGACACTAGGTAAGAATATAGGAAGAAAAAGCTTGGAAAATTGAAAATGAATGAAAGTAGAATATGGAGTCAGAGGGAAACTGTGTATTCAACAAATACCTGTCAAGTGCTCCTGGATGCGGGCTGGGAGTGGGGGTGGGGGGAGAAATAATAACTGTGTGTTGGTTTCTTTACCAGGGAATAACACAATGTACTACATCTATCTAATTGTAAGATTTGTGCTGAAGGAGGAGAAAACCCCCAAGTTTGAAAGTGTCTGTGACAAAGCAGAGATTTGGGGCTTTTGGTTTCTTGCTTGGTGGCATTCCTGTCTCTTTGGAAGTATAAGGTTATTCCAGACTTTTTTTAAAGCATGAAACAGCATAAGAGGATTAGGGAAGGTAACACAGGACTTCTTAAAAATTAGTATGCAAGGCAGGGAGAATAAATGGCAGAGAGGAACATCTTTATTTGTTCCTAGAATCTGACCATGTACCTACTACACTACCTGCGTTCATTTGGATTGTCACATGAGTTGTTTCCAGAACTATCTTCATATAACTGTTAACTCCCTGATCTTTCTGAGGCTGCCTGTGAGATGTTTAGTCTGCAAACAGGCTGTTGGTCAAGACCCTCGTGAACAGGCATTTCCCAGTTTGAGGAAGTCCCCGTGGCCGGAGTGAGACTGGGGTCACTAGCATGTAGGGAGCTGAAGTGGGGACGCAGTGATTGGCTGGATGGCGTTTAACCTCTTTCCCAGAACTGAAACTGGTCCCAGTCCATTTGTTGGCTCAGCACTTGAAGAAGGCTGTTTCCGGAAGCAAACCCAGAGGGAACTAAGAGCACACTCATGTGTTCGTTCACTCAGTGACTCACTCAGGGTTTCTACTGCAGCACATAACCCTCGGGCCACCAAATGCATGGATAGGCTGAAAGTTGGTGATCCATTATGGGAGTGAGTTGGGGGGCATGGTGGGAAGGGGCTGCCTGGCACTTTATCTGAGCAATTCCCTTCTTTCTCCTGGAATGGCTTGAGTGACAGGTAGCATCCAGTGAGAACTTGGCAGCCAGCCTGTCCAAACCTGATCTCCCAGAGCCACTAGCTCTGTGACACTGGGAAAGTCATGTAATGTCACCCTTCCTCAGTTTCTTCATCTGTAAAAGGGGCACCATCATAATAATAATTCATAGGATTTCTGTGACTATTATGAGACATTTGCAGTGTTCTGCCAGTACCTGCCACATGATAATTATGTGTAGCAAGAAAAACGATTATTAATTGCTATCTCAGACACAAATGATTTCTCATTGTGATGTTGATGTGATACATTTATTTTGTATTTTACAGTTTGTGAAATGCTTTGTTATGTATTGTGTGCATTGATTAGAGGATAGATGGTTGTTTAATGTTTCATATTATAAGAAATAGGCTGATGTGCAAGTGGACTGTAGGAAAGATAAGGGGAGAGGAATGCATTCCTTTCCCGGAGGGTGCCGCCCAGGAGAAGTTTAGGAGCAGGGGCCCCACCAGTGCTGATTGCAGACCCTGCTGCCAGCAAGCTCTGTGGGCCTCCAGGGCAGGGGTGTTTCCCCAGGGCCCCCATCCAAAGGAGAACCCCGACCACGGACCTGGGTGGGGGTAGAACAAGAACAACTTTTGGCAAGTCACAGGCCCCAGGAAGCTCTGCCCTTCCCATTGGGGCTGTTTGCCGAGAGGCAGCCACCAGGCACAGAGAACACCTGCGAGATCAGACCCTTTCCTTCCCTCTGGGAGCCAGGCCTTGGGAGCTTTGGCAGGAGAAAAGGCACAGAGAAAACCAGGAAGGAACGAGACTGTTCTCCTCAAAAAAGGAATGGCTCTGGGCTCTTGGCCACCAGAGTGGCTCACTTGTCCTTGCAGTGTTAAAACCAGGGGGGTTTGTTACCCTGGCACTCTGTAGGCCCCGATCAGAGTGGCCCATGGGGTATTAAGGACAAAGCCGTTACTGAAATTCCAAGGCCCTGAATAACTTGTTGAGACTTCTTTGTAGATAGCTACTCAGGTGATACTTCCTTATGGGGTAGCTGTAATAGTAATACTGCCTTTGTGAACTGTAGTGTTTGTTGAGTGTTTCTGTGGGGCCAGTCGAAGCCCCCTGCTCCACCCCCAGTCAGGGTTTCTCATCTTCAGCCCAGTTGATAACTGGGGTTGATGTGGGATGTAGTCCCATCCATTGTAGGACGTTTAGCATCCCCAGCCTCTCCCTGCTAGATGCCAGTAGCACCCACCACGAAAAATGTCTCCAGGTATTGCCAGATAACCTCTGGGGTAGGGGGCAAAATGGCCCCCTATGAGAATCATTGCTCCAAGGTCCATGTCGCACCCTTGCTTTAGGAAAATTCCCACCTGATTATCTGTGTAGCATACCTGATATTCTCCTAATTGTTTGTTCTTTCACCCCACTCTTGCCCTTCTCAGTATTTTAATAGCTACCTTGCCCTTTTTCTTCCATCCTCCTATCATTTGTGACCATTTGTCATTCAACGAGATTCTAGAACATACCTGCAGAACACAAGTTTGCCTCACAGTCTGGAGGGAGTCATTTCATTGAGTTTTTTAGAATCTCTGGAAATTCTTTCCTGTCTTCATGTGTCTCAGTAGGGTGTCATCTGAGGTTCACTGAAATCAAGCAAATAAAAGTCTTCAGGGTTTCTTAGAAAAACCCTAATTAAATTTAATATTCTTACTGGAAAGCATGCTCCCTTTCACGGTACTAGCTTTGCCCAGGCTGCTTCGGAAGTAATGAAATTACATTCTATGTAAAAAATTTTAGAAGGAACTTCTTACATTCTTAGAAAAGATTTCAAATCTCCAAAGTCTAATAACCTAGGACATCTGCAGAGAGGCTGCAGAACTGAGGACCATTTGCACAATCTAGATTCTTCCACATGTTCATTCAGCTCCATTGTTTTTAATTATTTAAATGAAAAGAATATTCTAAATTCTGCTCTTCAGTTACTAGGAGAACTTTGTGGCAAAAGGTCATCTGATCCTCCTTTTAGCCTTTAACAAATGAATATTTAAACCAAAGATGTCTAATACTATTTTTATAAAGTTTTGCAGAAATGGAAATTCCAATTATCTTTATTAGTAAACTGTTCTAGTTCTTACTTGCCCCAGAGTAAAAATTTCTTCCTTTTCTTAACCACTGAAGACAGTTTCCTCTTTATAACATTTATTTTATTAGAACCAATTTTAACCTAATTATAAAAATAATGCAGGTCAACAGAGAAAAAGAGAAGAACAAAAAAGGAGAAAACAAAAAAGGAGAAAACAAAAATGGTCTGTAAACCCACAACCCATAGATAATACAGATAATGCTTTTGGAAGTATATGTCTTTTAAAAATGCATATGATATATGCTCATCAGATTAACTTTCCCTGTTCAGTTCTCACTAAGGATAGAAAACTTCCACAGTTTGGTGAATTTTATGATACTATAATTTTAAATGAATAAACAAGGAGTTTCATAGAAGAATTAAATTGACAAAGAATATATAATGATGAAGGCACAGCACTTTTTCATTACTAAGTTGTATTCAAATGAAGTAGTTATGGATATCAGCTGTTCTTAATTTTTTTCTCTCTCCTTTGGAAATTTCTTTATGCTATGCAAGCAAATATAGCTTCTATCCTGCTCTCTTCTTTTCCAGAAAAGATATAGACTATTAGGTGAATTGTCTTGCAACTTATTTTTCTTTGCTTCGCAGTACATTTTGGTGATCTCTCAATCTCAGTGCTTTGAGAAGGTCCACAGCAACGTGGTTTTCCATTTGTATGGATTTACCATAATTTATCTAATGAGTCCCCTGTTGATAGACCTTTGGTTTGTTTCCAGCCTTTTGCTATTAAAAACAATGCTGAAATAATTTATCCTGTATACATTTCATTTTGCAAGCATAAAATACATATCTGTAGGAGAAATTCTCCAAAGTACAATTGCTAGTTTAAAGAGTGTATGCAGTAGTAATTATTAAGAATCTAATGGATAAATAATATGATAAGTGTCCTCCATAAGAGTTATATAGGTATATACCCATTTAAAATGTATGAGGGTGTGTTTCCCCACAGCCTTTCCAATATAGTATGCTAATACATTACAATCAAACTTCTGGATTTTTGCCAATCTGATAAATGAGAAGTGATATTTCAGCATATTTTTAATTTGCATATTTTAAAGGTAATTTGTACTCTGTCAGCTCTACTCATCTCCTCTTACCATTTTTCTGTTGGTTTGTTGATCCTTTTCTCAGTGATTTGCACATGTATTTTGTATATTACAGAAGTGAACTCTGTATGATGTGAATTATGGATACTTTCTTATTGATCATTTATTTTGATTTTGTTTGTGGTTTAAAAAAATTTTGTATGTAGTTGAATTTATCTGTCTTTTATTATGGCTTTTGGTTCACAAGTCCTAGAATTCTCCCATATTTTATTATAGAACTTTTTGATTTAATTTTTCACATTTAAATATTTGATTCATTCAGAATTGATTCTGGTATGAGATGAAATTTAAATTCATCCTAGTTTTTCTCTAAGTGAATATCTAGATGTACAATCAGACCTGTAATGATGTTGCCCCAGAACTGATATGAGATGCCATATCACTTTCATCATCTGTTAGGTTCTCATGTGTACTTGGATGTATTTCTGGGCTTTCTATTCCATTCCATTGCTCTGACTACTTAAAGTGCTAGTGTTTTATTTTGTAAAACAGTGGTGTCTGTTTTTTATCACTCCATTTTTCCCTCTATTCATTTGTATTTCTATCTTTTTAAATAATAATTTTAACGTTTTCCTATGTTTAAGTAGACTGCCTTTAAGTTGTTTATCCATGTTCTGACTTAAGTTCCCCTCTTGTGATCTATTTTAATTCTTTTTCTGGTATTTTTAATTTATTAGATACTGACTTAGTTATAGAACAACTCCATGAGACATTATCATGATTGTTTTATTGAGTTAATGTTTATTTAAGTTTGCCATTTTTACTGCTCTTCATTCTATCCCATATTCTCTGACTTTCCATCTTGGACCATTTTCCTCCCGCTTAAAGAGCATTCTTCAGTGGCAGTCTGCTTGTGACAAACTCTCATTATTCATTTGGCTGAACATGTCATTATTTTCAGTAGCATTTTTTAAAGATATTTTCAGTGAGAATAAAAGTGTAGTTTGTACTTTTGGTTTGTTTTCTCAGCCCATTAAAAACCTCATTCTACTGTTTCCTGGCTTCCACAATTGGTGCTAAGAAGGTAGTTATTAGTTTAACTACTAGTCCTCTGAAGATAGCTGCATTTTGCATAATAAACATAGTTGTTTATAGTCTGTCTAATAATTTCCATAGCTGGAGTCTCTTTGAGTTTAGTTTCCTGTATTTCTGCTTGTTTTCACTCATGTTGTCTTGATACACCTTCTTCCCTTTGACTGAATTCTGGATCTTATATTTGAAAATGTTTTTGTAGAAATAATTTGAGGTCTAGCATTAAGTCATGTTCCTCCTGGATCATATTTATTGAGGCTTCACACTATGTTTTGGTATCTGTTGGTTCTATTTGCCCTCTGTCAGAATTTTCCCTATGAACTTTAGGTTTAACTAATCTAAGTTCCAAACATCCCCTCCTTAAAGAAATAATCCATTGTTTTTTTTTGGAGATGAATATGTTAAATTTATACATTAATTCAAAATGGCATCTTACGATACTGAGTCCAAGAGTATGGTAGAGGCAACACTTAAAATAGGAATATTGTTGGGAGTTCTTAGGGAAAAATTATATTCATTTGGGAACATTAGAACCATTCTCTGAAATCATAATAGAAGTCAGTGTTAAGGAATGGTTTAATATATCATTTTCTGTTGTCTAATTATAAAGCATGGTAGCTTTATAAATGATACTGTGATATTAGACTCATGGCCTCTTGATTCTCCAGCATGAATTTTTATAGCACTTTGGTCTGGCCTCATCCCAAGTCATGATGGACAACCAAAATTTCTGGCCTTGTATTGATTCTATTAGGCAAGCCCTACATTTCTTAGGGGTTTTTTGGGACACAGGATTGCAATCCTTTCTTTAAATGTATTAGCTGAGCTATGCACCACTGTATGTGATATCCAACAAGCAAGGCCTTTACAGACGTCAGAGACAATAGACCACTATGTTTAAGAGAGCAGGATCTGGTATCTTACTGAGCTGGCTTGAAGTCATGGCTGGTCCTCTTCTAGCTTTGTGACCTGGGGCTAGATACTTAACCTTTTGAAGATTAGAGTTTCCTTCTCTAGAGAATGGACATAATAACAGGGTCTTTTTTTTTTAATTGACGTATAGTTGATACACAGTCTTATATTGATTTCAGGTGTACAGCACAGTGGTCCAGCAGTTACCCATATTAATAAATCCTCACCCCTACTAGTGCAGTTACTCTCTGTCAACATAGAAAGGTGTTACAGAATCATTGGCTATATTCTTCATGCTCTACTACCATCAGCATGATCAATTTATGATTGAGAAATTTTGTGCCCTTTTATCCCTCACCCTCTCCACCCACCCACCTGAAACCATTCCCTATGGTAACCACCAGCCACTTCTCAGTGTGTATGAGTCTACTGCTCTTTTGTTCATTTTGTTTTGTTTTCATATTCCACAAATAAATGAAATCATATGGTATTTGTCTTTCTCCACCTGGCTTATTTCATTGAGCATATTACCCTCTAGGTCCATCCATGTTGCAAATGGAATAACAGGATCCTCATCAAAGGATTATGAACATTAAAAGGGGAAAATTTACAGTATGTTTAGTAACAGGCACATAGTAAGTGCTCAGTAAATGTTAGCTATATTGCAATTTCATTTTAAAAATACTTCCTCTCAGGTCAGTCACTTAAGTGACTTTCCTAAAAGTTGCAGACCTTTTTGTCTCTGAGGCCAGTGCTCTTTTCATGGTGCTACCAATGAATAATAAGAGTAAAGAATAGCTAAGGTGTATGGTCCTTACCAGGCAGGTATTATTCTTAGCTCCTTACTGCTGTTAACTCAGTTTATCCTCTTTAGTCAGAAGACACATACTATGATTATCTCCATTGTACAAATGAAGAAACTAAGGTACACAGTGGTTAAATGATTTACATATAACTAATAATGACTAGAGCTAGGATTTGAACCAAGACAATCAGACCTGTAATGATGTTGGCCCCAGAACTGGTGGCTTCATAGTCCAATTTCCAACATGATACAGAGCTTCTGGTAGGTGATAGCTAGTAATTCCTACCACTGGTGGTAGGGATTTCTGAAGTAATTCTCCTCAACAATGTGTAGCAACGTCCTCTAGGTTCCTCTCTGCTTTTTTTTTTTCTTTCTTCTGTCCCCACCTTGGCCCTTCTATCCTTTTCATTTTGTGCCCTTATCATTTAGCCTGTATTTTTCCATTGTCCCAGTCCCTGTGTCGTGGGTCTGCCAGAGGATGGTTTGAGCTGGGGAGGGAGCTCAGGGAGACTAGCTTTTACAAAGCACCTACTAAACACCAGACATTGCATCAGGTGCTTTCATGTCCATGTTGCCATCCTCTTAAGAAAACTAAGGCTCAGAGAGTATAAGTAATAAGTCACCCACATTCACACAGTTGTGACTGTAACAGAATTGAAGTCAGGTGTGTCTCAAAGCTTGCTGATAAATAGTTGAATGTGCTGGCACAGCCATGCTGCTTGTTAAGAGACTGCGATCCTCTGTACATCTTGATGGGTAGTTGTTGTTCCAGGACGCCATGTGTCGTCCCTCCCCCACCAGCCTGGCTCCCTAGACCCTTCCAGAACGCCTGGAGCTGCTCATAGTTCAGCAAATAAGAGGTTAATGTCCAGGCCAGCAAGGAGATCAAGGACCCTGCTCCAGCCTCAGGGCTGGCTGGTAGAAGTGTGTCAGTGCCCTTGAAGCACTCCTGCTCTGAACCGCACTGCCATGCAGTATCAAGTGTCATGCTGAGTACTGCTTAATGTCACTGGGGGCAGCTCAGGATGAATGAGAAAATAACCACAGCTCATTAATAAAATTGCCATTTGGGATCACATCAGAAACATGGTGGAAGCTCAGTTGAATTCATTGCCATTTTTGATAGAGTATAGGATGAAGAGTGTTGCCTCTGTGGACCAAATGTATTTGTGTTCTCACGAAGACTGATGTTGATAGAGGGAACCTTTCCTCAGCCCCTGCCGAGTCTCTCTCACTGTCCAAACTACCCAAGCTGCTCATGCCGGGTATTCAGCCCCTACTAGGCATTCAGCCCCTAGGGCCTTTGTGTAGAAGATCTTCTACTTCTTCCAATGCTCCCTCTGCCCACCAAGAATCCTCAGGCCTCAAAGGCCCTTAAGACTGGTGTTACCTCTAGAGTCATTTCCATTGCACTTAGGGGGGAAAGATTGTTTGGTAAGGCCTGGGATTTTGAACAGCATTTCTAACATTCTTCCTTTGGTAAAGGCATTCTGTGTTTCAAAAAGCAACTTATAAGTGAACTTCCCTTAAAGCAAGACAGGGATTTTTCCTGTACTGCGATATATTTTACTCTTCACCCAAATCCTGTGAATTCCTTCCTGTTGTTTTATGTTTGATGGAAAAACAACAGATGTGTTACCTGTGTTGTTTATTTCTCCTACTTTAAAGCCATACTTTTCCAAATCTTTAGAGATTCCTTGTCTATTCATTAGGATTGGCTAAGTAGCAGTGACATACAGGCCCCCAAATGTCAGTGGCTTACCCAGTAAAAATATTTTCCTTGCAGTCCTGGTGTGAGTGCAGGTTGGCAGGTGGTACGCCTCCATGAGTGCATGTTGAGCTCCAGGCTAAGAGTAGCTTTGCCTCATCTAACACGAGGTACTGTCCCGTCACCTGGGCATTCCTACCTGAGTCAGCCAGAGGAGGAGACGCCCCGAGAGGACATGGGAGGTGTTTAGGGTGAGGCCCATATCATGTCATCAGGCATACATCGTTTCCCCCTGTCCATCCTCTGGTTAGAGCAAAGTCCAGTGGTCCCAACTAACTGTAATGGTCCACTGAAGGGAACAACCTCAATACCTTCTACTTTCATAACTTGTAAATACATCAGACAGTTCCAGCTGTAAATGTGCCCTGAGGGCCTTAGTTCTGAACTCTGATTTGCTGTGTGACCTTGGGCAAGTCACCTATGGGAATCTCAGTTTTCTTATCTAGATCAACTTTTAGATATCTAAGGTATTTCTGATTCTAAGAATTTGGCCTCCAGGGATCCTGCAGGATAATTACAACACAGCAACCAAGCTTGGAGAGCATTTTACAGCATGTATAGCTAAAAAAGAAAAGAAAACACCAGCCATCAAAGTGTTCATTTGTTAAATGCTGTTTATGAAGTTAAAAGGATTTTTTTGAAGCCATCCTCATTGAGTGGGGGAACAGTTCAGAGGTCAGCATCTGCACTAAAATGTATTTTTGATTTTAGCAATGGGCTAAAGAATGCCAGTCTAATTAATATAACATATGGATTCATTCCCTTTGGATAATTTTAAACTGCCTGTTTATGCTGCCCTATCATTGGACCTGACCCTCTTTGGGATATAGTAGTTGGAGCTTCACACCCACCAAATATGACTGTCACCCCTTGGAGTGTCATATTTACTCCAAGAATAATATATTACTTCTGAGTAGCCCTATATATTGAACCAATATTACTTAGTATAGAAAAAATATATTATCAGTGAAACAAGTTTCCGGGGAGTAGTCGTAAATGGAAAGGAAGTATTTTGTGGGCAAGTTATGTGTATGTGTGTATGTTATCCACTGTATTGTATTGTACATATAAAAACTTTTATAGGCTTTGGCCTGGGAAAAGCCAGGCCAGGCTGTTGAAAAAATTGGGTACTCATTTGCTCAAAGCAGTTGGCTAAAAGTTGTGTTTGCATTCAGAATGTTACCATTAGCTTGGACTAACTAACATTAGCTGATCTTCTGAACATTATGTTATGTGAGATTTCAGTGGGACAGGATCTAAATTTCTGGGACTGTACTTGGTAGGATTTGAGGCAAAGGAATGAGGAAAAAGAGGCTTTGTTTTGATAATAAAGGCTATTGTACTATTTCAAAAAATTAAAAAAAAATCCCCAGTATATCACATTGCATTGACTATATTGTCTCTTACTGGGCCCATGCCCACAATAGGCTAAATGAATTGTCAGAGAACTCTATTTGACAAACTTGCCTAATGAGTAGAATTACTGGGACACTTTTTAAAAAGGACATTTCTTGTGGTAATGTTGATGCAGAAGGTATAAGGCAAGGCCCAGGAATCCAAAATTTTTTGTCTTATCAGTCTTTTTTTTTTTGAGAGGGCATCTCTCATATTTATTGATCAAATGGTTGTTAACAACAATAAAATTCTGTATAGGGGACTCAATGCACAATCATTAATCCACCCCAAGCCTAATTCTCAACAGTCTCCAATCTTCTGAAGCATAACGAACAGTTCTTACATGGTCAACAAGTTCTTACTTAGTGAATAAGTTCTTACATGGTGAACAGTGCAAGGGCAGTCATATCACAGAAACTTTTGGTTTTGATCACGCATCATGAACTATAAACAATCAAGTCAGATATGATTATTAGTTTGATTTTTATACTTGATTTATATGTAAATCCCACATTTTCCCCTTACTATTATTATTATTATTATTATTTTTTAATGAAATGCTGAAGTGGTAGGTAGATGCAAGATGAATGTAGAAAACACATTTAGTGCTGTAAGAGGGCAAATGTAGACGATCAGGTGTGTGCCTATAGACTAAGTATTAATCCAAGCTATACAAGGGCAACAAAACACCAGGAATCCAATTTTTAACAAGCTCTCCAGGTGATTGGGCAAGCTTGAGAAACACTGCTGCAGTGGCCCCCAGCCTTTCAATAGAGGGGTGCTATGAGGGTCACCATGGAGAAGAGAAGTTTTTCTCAGGTGTGGCCCAGGGGCGGAAGGTGTGGGTGAGCATCCCGCGCAGAGATGGCTTGCAGCAGGCCCCCATCAGTATTTGTTGACTACTGAAAATAAGGTTACTTCTGGGAAATGAGCACATTCTCTCACAGCCTTGAGTGGACAGGGAGATGGAAATCATATTCAGACCACTGGGTGAGCATGGAGGTAGAGATGGGGAGAAGAGCATCTGAAATTTAATGGCACCCGCCTTTCCTTGGCCTCACCAGGCAACCCCGTCTGTTTCACAGTAGACGGATCTTGTCTTTGGGATTGGAAGCAGTTCTAAGTCCAGTAACCAGCAGTTCCACTCCCCGTGTGTGCTCCAGTGGGCACTGGCAGCTTTTACCTGTCGAGCTTTTTCTAGGCTTCCCAAGAAGGATCACCCCTCCCGATGGTCATTTGTTTCCTATAATCATGTTAATCTACAGTCTTGGAGCCAGGCAAACCAGGTGGTCTCTTCCTGTTGATTTTGCTTATCTTTAAATATAATGGGTCTTGAAGATTATCTCTCAGGGGGCTTGTTCCCTGGATTGTAATCTGACTACACAGGTTGTAAAACATGTAATTGATTTAATAATAGCTTTTAAAATGAGTAAATATACACATTGGTTATTTGAGAGATGGTAAAATGTAAAATTTGGTGTATTGTAGAGTGGAAGAAATAGGTTTCAAGTTACTGAGCAGACTATGCACTGTAGTCCTCTAATAAGTGTTACTGATGGGGTGAATGGCAGAGATTTCTGATTTCCTAGTGGGAGAATCTCTTATTTTATGGCAATGGAATAATCCCAGAAGACCAAGCTTTAAGTCAGCCTACCTCTTGAAAGCCTTTCTTTAACAAGGCAATCTCTCCAAGTCTCCGTTTTCTTCACTGAAAGTGGGTTTAACAGCGTCCCCCTTGCTTGGTTGTTGGGAGGGTTAAAACCAGGCACACGGTCCTTTTTAATGCAGCGTTTGGCACGTAGAGTGTTAAAAATGTGGTAAATGAGAGAAAAGGGAACAATATCCACTTTGATTTGTTATGGTGGTCAGCAGTCAGAGAGGACATAGGTCGGTACAATGTGCAGAATATGTTGAAATGTGAGATGGATAAGGAGGTGGGGGAGGGTCAGGTGGGGCACCTCCGGGCTGCTCAGACTTGGCAGCGATGTAGGGGCAGCACCAGGAGGAGCAGGGGGAGCCAGGACCTCCGTCATTCCACCTGAGGAGTCGCTGATATTGTGAGATCCAGCTAGATTTTTTTTTTAAAGGGAACCTAGCAAGAATGCTGTGAGCTCTGTTGGTCATCTGAGGGTGGGAAGACATGTGAAACCTCACTCCTCTGAAACACCTGTACCTTGGGAAAGTGTAGACAACCACAGCTCAGAAATGTCCATTCCCTTCTGGTTTAAAGGCTGCCCTCAGCACTCAAAACATTTTAGGGGTTTTCTGCACTTTTGTGGATTCAGATTCTGCAGGTGACGTTGATAAGGCCTTTAACTGCCGGCGACCCTGGCCATATTAGGCAGTTCCTGACAGTTGTGAAAATTCTGAGCAGTTTGGCTGTGTTTTGACAACAGCGTTTCAGCTGACTGGCCTAGTTTTTAACTCTTGTGCTTCTATGAGGGATGGAGGAGAAACTAAGAAGACTGGTGCTCCAGAGTGAGAGCTTGGATGTGGGTGAGTGATCTACCCAGCTACTTGCAAATTCATCTGACATTTACCATTTTGACTAACCCTCCCCCCAACAAAAAAAAGCATAAACATTAAAAATGGCTTGAAGTATATCGATTTGAAGGGACACCAAGTTATCTATTTCATTTGTGATTTGTGGTACTTGCAAGTCAGGGCTGGGGCATATATTGTGCTGCCAGCAGGAATGAAGAATTGAGAAATCAGGAACAAGTGTTCTTTCTATCCTATAATAAAGGGCCTGACTTTGCAAAACAACAAAAAAATCCTACTTTTGGGCCACGAAGAGTCTTCCTGAATTGGGTGGGACCTGAAGGATAGCAGAGGAGATACTTCATGAAACTAAAAAGAACTTTGCTGAATTAAGGTTTTCTCTGCCCTTGTGTTAGTCACTTGCATAAGCCAAATTAGAATCTGTATTTTATATTTAAACAGCATTCCGACTTTCTTGACTCATTAAAGAAAATAAATTAGATAAAGTCTCTGCCGTTTGTTTCAGATATCCTCATTTGATACTATCCTACACGTCTGGGGCTTCAGTTTGCCTACCGGGAATAATAGCTATTTTGAGTACAAAATGAAGTAACCACCTGAAAAGGGTAGAGGCAAAAAGCTGGTAAGGGAGCTTTGAGGAATTCAAAGCAGTGTAAATTACACTCAGTGTACTTCTAATGTAGTTGGAAAGACAAGATCTAAACAGGTTAAAAGTTAAGTAAGATTAGGAAAGTGAAGAAACAGCCCAGCAGGATAGAGAAAACACGTCACTGGACAGCATATGATGAATTGCCAAATAGAATTGCCCAGGCAGTAAGGCTTTCACAATTCAGAGGAGAGAAGATGTTGTATGTGTCTGCTGGTGAAGTGCTGGCCAACTCTGTTTTCTGTTGTGAAATTCAAGACTCATTCATTCATTCAGCAAATATGTAATGAGCTACTAGGGTGGGTGAGGTCCTGTCCTCGTGGAGATCCCAGTCTGCTGGGGACAGCCTGGCAGTGAACCAATAAACACAAGTATTAGTTACAGATCATGATGAGTGTTGCAAGGGAATGCTTACACCGAGATGTGAAAGAATGAAAGGGGGGGTAAACAGTCTGTTTTGGGGTATTGGGGAAGGTTTTCTTGACATAGAATGTGAATTGAGATCTGAAAAATGGGGTTCACCCCAAGTACTTGGTAAGTAAGAATACTGCTGGCCCAAGAAGGTAGCATCTTATATTCCACAAATAATTAGTTCAGAGGATAGAAATAAAAGCCCAAACACAATTTGCAAGTGTTATACATTCTGGACATTAGAGAATAGTCGGTTTGTAATGAGCATATGCTTCCGTGCAAGCACAAACACATACACCCTTTCTACTTATACATGCTCCTGCTCATGCCCTACCCACAGCTCTGCCATCCCCCTCCATTCAAATGTAGGATGTATAAAGGAATGGGATTGTATAAAGGGATGTGGAAAGATCATCCTAGGTCCTTGGCAAGTCTGCTGTAACATTTCCCAGAAGCTCTCAGGGAGGTGAAAGTTGTGATCACCAAAAGCTTTGTATGTCCCCCTCCTGAATGTGGCCGTGACTTCCTAGGAGGTCCACTGTGCTCGGGTTACTCCCCTGAGCCCTCCTTTAGCTGTGGTCATCACTAGTCCAAGTCAAGTCTTCATGGATGACAACACAAGTCTGCTCTGGCCTTCCACCTTGCTGAACCCTATTTCCTGGAGCCACATCAGAAAACTAGTTGAGACAGTAATTGCTTTGCAGATCACACTGGCATTATCTGCTAGAGAAGCAAGGTAATGTAGTGGTCACAAGCACGATCTGCAGAGTCAGGCAGTGTGGAGGGGAATCCCAGCTGAGCCACTGCCACTTACTTCTCTGTTTAATGTAAATCTGAGACAACTTCGCCTGAAACCTGTTGGGTCACATGTGTTTTGGAATTTATAGAATTTCAGATTTTAGAAAGATAATATGTTGCATGTACTCCACATTGCCTTCTGCCCTAGTTGGGTCTGGGGCACTGTCTCATAAGCAGACACATCACTATTTCTTCAGCACAGCATGTGGCTACTCAGACACAAGGGAGGAAAGAAAGCCTGCAGACAGTCTCGTTAGAGGCTAAAGAGTCTAGATTTGGCTGCTAAATAACTTCTAAAAAATACTTGGTTTTTCAGGTTGTAGTGTCTCCCTTAAAGGTGAGGTGTATGTCTTGGGAGGATTTGCTGAGAACATGTATATAAAGTATGGAGAGCAGAGGACACCCTGCAAGTGTGAACTGTTATTATAAAATGAACCTGTTTGTCATGGAAAAGCCCCTGTACTCGAGTATAAACTGAATCTACAGTATCTTTTTCTTCTCTTCTCCCTTCTCTCTCTTCTCCTTCCCATCTTAGGGGCCTTAACTATATGCCAAGCACACTGTTAGGTGCTGTAAGAGGACAGATGTGAACCAGACAGGGCTCCTGCTTTGCACTGTAGTCGTGGCACCCGTGGCCAGGTACTGCCAACTTCTTGTCTTTTTTTTCCCTTTCTGAGTTTGTTTTGCATATCCCTCTTTTTCCTAGGTTATTTTCCATGCTGGGCTACTTGAGGTATGTTAGAATCAAACCAGCTCTCATTTATACTATTGTGCCGGGTATGTTGTCAAACTGTACTTTAAAAGGAGAGGGGGCAGGAAATAATGGCATGTGACACAAGTAACTGGAAATGGTTCTCAGATAGGAAGTTACAGTTGGGACAGTAGAGAGAGGAAGTGGAGTGCAGTGGAGTGAGCACTGGGATGCTCCCTGGAGGACGGAGGGTCATTCCCCGGGCACACTTCTGCTGAATTCATTCTTTGTGCTAGGCACCACGCTCGGTCCTGGGATTGTAGAAATTAGTAAATCAGGCATTTTGCTGATTTACTAGTTAGTGCTCTCTTTCTTTGTGCAAAGATATCTTGGGGATACTGAGTCATATTCACAGGTGACAAAATTGATTTAAGTGAACTGGTGTTTGCTGATAGTCACTTTTTCTGAGCCTGAAGAAACCAGCCAACCTCTCTGGGCCTTGTATGGACCTTCAAAAGAGCTGGACAAAAAAGGCCTAACAAAGGCCCCATTTTACCTCCAAAAGTCTGTGGTCCTGAAGAACTACTTAACAGAGCTTGGTGGCCAGCCCCTGTCCATTGCTCTGGGATTCAAGTAAAGGATATGGGCTTTTGTTGAAGTAAGAGACACCTGAGATAGACCTCAGGAAGGACTTGTTCGTAGTGATACTGTTGGAACATATTTTATTAGGGTTTGTTATCTCCTCAAGCAGGGATAGTTAGTTTCTCAAATAATGAGTATCAACTAGTATCAGCCTCTGTTGTAGGAGTACCTGCTCCATGGAGCTCACATTTCAGTGGGCAGAGAGATAATAAACAGTGGTAAAAATGAATACATAATGTAATTTCAGGTAACACTAAGTACAAAGAAGAAAAATATAGGAAAGAGGAGAGAGAGGGCAGGGTTGGTGATTGGAGGACTGTTTTCAAAGAGTGGTCAGGGGGACTTCTTGGAGGAGGCAGTTTAGAGCAAACACCTGAATTCAGTCAGGGAGAAAGCTAGGGGAAGACTGGGAAATAAAATTCCAGGTGGGGGTGAGTGTGAGTGCTAAGGCACGGAGGTGAGAAAGCGCTGCTAACGAGAGGAACAGTGGTGAGCCTAGATGGAGTGAGGGCGTGGGAGAGAGGCCGAGAATGAAGTAGACCCGTGCAGACTCCTGGAGAGAGCCCTGGGAACGATTTGGGATTGTATTCCAAGTGGGAAGAGAAGCCATTGGAGGGTTTTGAGAAGGAAGGTGATGTGATTTGATTTAAAGAGAGATCACTCTACCAGAATATGGACTGAGCAGTCATTCATTGAGAGTGAGTGTAACCCGGGTGTAAATTAATTTAGTCCAGCCTGATACTACTGGCTCTGAAGTAGATGGGTTCATAACATCTCAATCATGAAAATACAGCCTCTATTTCCATCTGAATCCTTATCTTTTCTCTGTATATCCCTTTTACTAAAGGTCTTGTAGGATGACAGGTTGCTCTCTAAAGAGGAAATGTTGCTGTTTTTTAGGTTTAATGCTTCTGTCATGTTACCCTCATTTTTAGTGCAACTTTTGAAAAGCTCTGCTATTTGATCCTCCCTCCCTTCCTTCTTTCCTTCTTGTCTACTTCCTTCTTCCTTCCTTCCCTTGCTCCATTTTTTCCTTTTTTTAAAAACAAATGCTTCATGTTTCATAAGAGCCCTAGATTCTCCACATACCAATGTTAGTAAAAATCAGTGTTTGGGTAGTATTTGCTTGGTTGTTAGTGTTCTCTTTCTTTGTGCAAAGATATCTTGGGGATACTGAGTCATATTCACAGGTGACGAAATTGAAATTTTCATCTTTGTTCTCTTTGCACTCACCTTGTTTGAGACATCCTTGCTTCTGATGTGCTGATTTCGTGTTGCAAAGTGAACGTGGTGTACAGGGTACGTTAAAATGAAGCAACAGTTTAAATTGCAATAAAATGTTTTTTTGAATTTGTCAGAATCAAACTGTATGTATTCTGTGTCAATCCTAGTAGTCATGTAAAGCTCAGCTATGACACAAGCCCATAATGGCCCATGTACCTTCTTGTATGGAAGTGGCCTGTACACCCACTCTCAGTTTCCTTTAGAAATATCTGTGGTAGGCTGGGATTGCTACCCAAATAGCTTAATAACTGTCCACTTTGTGCTCAGGAAATACATATATCAAAGCCACAAGAGAGCAATTTGTCCAGTAAATGTAAGGGTAAAAAGTGCTATGTTTTAGACATAGGGTAATGAGGAATAGGACTTCTGAATTTTTCAAAATATTTTTTGCATAAGGAATATTTTTTTCTTGTTAGCTTCATCCATTCAAAGAGTCATTGTTTTTGGAATTTAAAAGTTTTAAGGCAAGTTCTTTCATCCTCATCTATTTTCCCTTTTCAGAATATAAGTGTCCATTTCCCCTTGAATTCCCCTTTTTCCCATCTCCCAGCTCTTCTATATTTATTCAATTTTTAGTGAAGTGTAATTTACACATAATAAAAATCACACATTTTTAGTGATATGTGGAACACATTCAGCCATGGAACCACTGCCCCAATTAAGATACAGAAATTCCCATATCTCTAGAAAATTCTCTTGTGCCCCATAGGCAGTGTCTCTCCTTATAGGCACCACATCCCCTTTAATCTTGAATCTTCGAAAAATTTTTACCTGAGACAAAGCATCTTATAAATGTAAAGTAACAGCTATGCACAAATATTAGGGGCCATTCAAAGAGGCTGTGCGAGAGTTCTGGAGAGAACGAGGAAAGTAGAGGTCACTTCTTTCCAAGACAATTGTGTAAGTTTTTACTCTTTGTAGTTGTGGTGGTGTTTTAATCTGACTCATATTCAGTGAGAGATGGACTGCCGTTAACTGCAGTCATCAGTTATCCATTTGTTCTTTACAGTTTATTTCTGCTTTAACAATAGCTGACTTTTATTGCACTTTAGTTGTATGAATGAGCTCAAGGAATCCTCCCTGTGAGGGAAGTGCCATTATCATCCTTATTTACAGATGGGGAAACTGAGGCACAGTCACGTAGCTTTAACGGATCAAAAGAATGAGTAGCGTTAGTTTCCTGGTGTGAAATGTAAGATACATGAAATTAAAAGCCTCTTAAGAAATTCATGTTCTCATTGATCAACATAGCACTTGGTGTAAAAATCCCCAGTGCCCCCCTTGCACCTCACGTGCTTGGGTGATGTCACATGGCTGACAATCATGGGATTCCAGTCCAGCATCCCTGACCTTGGCTGTTTCCCTGGTCCCTGCCTTCATGGTCTCCTTGTGGGTCACTCTGCCTTTGGTCCCTCCTGCACTGTGGTCACAGTGATCTCTTCTAGCATGCAGTTGCAGTTCTGGTACTGACACCTTTCTGACTGAAATTCTCCAGTGGTTCACTGTGGAGTAAGAAGTGAGCTCCTGGTTCCTGCTCTGTTCAGCTGCATGTCCGGCTGCTCTCCACTTCCCACTAACTAGGTGGCATTCTTCAAAGATGCTGTGTGCTCTCATGTCCCTGTGCCCTGAACTGGCTGTTCCTTCTGTCTGGAAAGTGCCCTCTCCTTGGCTGTCTCCCTGTCTGCCATGCAAACTGTTACTCATCCTTCAGGACTTGTCTCACATCTTCCTTGATTAACCTTGACTGGCTTGAAATGGTGTTCTTCCCTTTTCTATTGACCTTTGCATATTACAGCCAGTGTCACATTGTTCTATAATGGCCTCATTCCACCTCTGTGCCCCACTAATGTGCACCCTCCTGGAGGGCAGCCATGTCATTTATTCAGATTGGCATTTCAAGCCTAGCACAGTACCTGGACTCCCTCCCTCTCCAGACCATTACATACCATGAAGGCAGAGGAGACACCTATTGTGCTTACCGCTGCTATGCCCACACCTGGCACAGGGCCTGACCTGTAGTAGATGTTTAGTTAATGTTTGTTGACAGCATGAGCAGTGGGTGTTTTTAAATATCAAAGGATTTTTAAGTGTCAAATTGCAATGGTTTAGCTCAGGGGTCCCAAACTTGAGTGTCATTGGCATGATGAAGCCACAGGCATATTTTGTATGGCCTCAAGGTATTTTGAAGTTTTTAAAATTTGATGCCTGTAGCTAGAGCATCTCTCTCCTATTTACCACTGTCCATACCTCTCCTGTTATCTTGATTTTAGTTTGCTTCACTCACTGGTTATCTGCCTGGTCCTGGCACATGAGGTTGAGGGGTGCAGGGAGAAGGCAGTATATTTGTTTGCTAGGGCTGCTATAACAAAATATCACAGATATTTGGTGGTTTAAACAGAAATCTATCTTCTGGAACACTGGAGGCTGGAAGTCCAAAATCAAGGTGTGGGTAGGTTTGGTTTCTTCTGAGGCCTCTCTTCTTGTCTTGCAGATGGCCACCTTCTCATTATGTCCTTACATGGTCATCTCTTGGTCTCTATATGAATGTGTCCTAATCTCCTACTGTACAGGCACCAGTCACTGGATTAGGGTCCTCCCGCTGACCTCATTTAATCTTGATTACCTCTTTAAAGGGCCTATCTCCAAAAGCAGTCACATGCTGATGTACTGGGGGTCAGGACTTCAACATGTGGGATTTAGAGGGGGTACCATTCATCCCATAACAGGCAGGAACACACACACTCAGGTACTGTGGTGTCTGCCTCATGTCCAATATATGTTTTAGAATATGTTAATAAAGGGGGACTCAGAAACCATTAGAAAAAGCAGTTTGCTCACCACGGCAGAATCTGGACTTTCGTAACATGCACCTGCTCAAACACCTGATCTCTGCTATGATCACTTTGATCTTGGGACAATAATCATGTTTCTTAAACAACGACATCTAGTTCAAATGCCAGGTAGAACTTAGGTGCTTTTCAGTTGGAAATATATGTCCTTTCATTCTAATCACTCCAAAAAACTGACATCTGGGCTGCAAGCTTTCTTTGCCAAGGGTTCACTGGACAGTAGAGGTAAAAGCTCTATAATGACATGGCACTGTTTCTGTTTGCTGTAAGCAAACAGCCAGGTCCTTTATTACCCTTGAAACTGGCACTCGTGACACAGGTTGGACTCAAAGAAGCAAGTCAAATGCCAAGTTCCTGTGGGTCAAAGTTCCTTCAAGCACTGTATGTTAATCAGAAGCTCAGCCTTAGTTAATTAGACCATTGAGTTGAGGAGAACTTTGGAACAAAAGATTACTGAGTTGAACTACAGGAGTTGGCAGAACTAAGAATCTTGTTTCCCAGTGGTAGGTTGTGGACACATGGTCATTCTTTGAGGGGGCAGGAGTGAGTCTTGTGGGGTTTTATTCATTCTTGGTGGAGTAGTAGCTTAATAAAATTTGCTATATAGAGCCTAGCTAATTAAAAGTATTTACTTAAAGACAAAGTTGAATAGTTAAGGAATATTATTTATATATGGGCAGAAAAGCCAGCTGTAAAGGGCTTCCAGAGGTAAAGGAACATTTAAAACACTTAACAGCTCACAATGCTTTAAACAATTTTGAGGTTTGGTGATTTACTTTAAAAGACCACAATTGAATGTGCCTCTGCTGAAAGAAATTGAAATAAATATCATAGCTGTCTTTCATTCCGTGTTTTCTCTCATATAGGTCCCCAAGGGCTTCATATCTGTTGTCTTATTTATTACAATGTCTTTAACAGGTAGGTAACCTTGGGACCATATGAGATAAGGAAAAGGCGGCTCAGAGAGATTGAGTAAAATGCCCAAGATCGCCCAGCTAGCAAGCAGTAGAGCTGAGTTTTGAGCACCAGGGCAAATGGCGTGAGCTTCCCTTCCCTGTTACACCACCTCTTTATACATTTCCTCCTCCTCTCTTGTCACTGTAAGATTTTCTTCCTTGAATGTCCTTTCGCTACTATAAACCTAAGTAGTCTTGCAGAATTGGCAAAAGCATGTGACCTATTTTCTCCATGTGTGTGGGCCAGTGGAAATTTCCCATACTGCCTGGTTATATAGCTTTTCTTTGTAATCCATGCATATACAAAGATATGTGAATAATAATAAAAAATCATACTTGTTTTTACCCCTTCCTCTTCCATTCATTAAGTCATTAATTGCCTACTCCTTATTAATTTGTCTCTGGGTCAGTAATATTATCTTTTCCATTTCACAGTTCCGGTAACAGAGGCGTTTGACAGACACCTTGTATCATCAGGCCACCCAGCAGAATCGGCCATTCCTTGGCTTGCTGAGGGGTTTCGGTAAGTCAGGTTGGCTTCATCTTAGCCACGGTTCAAAAGAACATAATTCTCGGGTGGAGAAAATTAGGTGAATACTATCTAGTGACATACAAATGCTAATTCTCTCTTTCTTTTTTTTTTAACTAACTCTGGGAGTTTGCCTAATTTATGAGGCCAGAGCGTCCTGGATGTTTATAAGCTTGAATGTCCCCACAGGACTCCCACAGTCATAAAGAATGACAGAAGCTATATTTGAAGGACTTTGCCTTAATTCTTTCAATACTGAGTTTTTCCTATAGTGTTTACTGCATTTCATAAACTCTAGAATGCATTTTTACTCCCACAATTTAACATACTTGAAATTGGGGGGCATCCGAGGAATATTTAGATATGGTGAAAAACAGCATTCCTCTAATAATCCCCAAATAACCAAGATAAAGTGTTCTTCACCTCCTATTTTTCACAGAGTGCAAGTTTCTTTTTTTTTTTTTTTAAAGGTAGGGCATGAATTTTTCCTGTTAAAGAGCAAATTGGTAAGAACTCTGTACTTGCCAAAGAAAGAACTTAGGATTCTAATACTGAAAGAAAAGCTAATTTTTTGCTGACATCCTATGATGGTTTTGAGGTGAGTAGCCCTGGGACTTCATAAGCAGTGGTGCTGGCACTCAGAGCAGCCTGTGTGGGATTACAGAGGAGCCCCCAGGCAGTCGATCTCAAAATCAGACATTCTTATCCAAAGCCAGGGTCCTTTCCAGCAATCACCATCATAGGATTTGCAACTAAGTGTTTTGTGCTGTGCACCAGAATGATTTGTCAGCATCCATTTTATCTGAGCGAATCCAAATCCACACTCATATTAAATGCATGGGAAAGTAGCATCTCTATAGGGTCAGTGTCTCAGAGTGGGCAAGATTCCCGAGCCAGGTGGGCCTGGTTTATACAGGCTTTTGAGATTTGCAGAGCCTCCATGTTACAGGGCTTCATGGGTGATACTACACTAATCTTGAAATCAGTAGGGATACAGGTAAATCGGTTAACAGACATTTTCTGAACACCTGCTATGTGCCAGACTGTGCTAGGTGCTGGGTATTGAGAGATTAAGACAGAAAGGATTCGATTTCTACTCCCAGGAAGCTGGTCTAGTAGTCAAGGCTGACATTAAGTAAATAAAAGAGTAACGAGTGAGTTGAAGAAGGGTTATAGGGAGTTAAGGGAATTTAAAACCCAGAAGGAGAAGGATTGGTGTACTCAGCAGAGGGAAATGGGGGCAGGCGGTAGTGACTGTACCAAAGAGGAAGACCTTTGTGAAGGTCTCAGCCCTGGAAGAGTGAGGGTCAGGCTCAAGGAAAAGCATGAACCCCAAGGGGGAGGAGGTGGAGGGAGAGTGTTTTCAGATGAACATATGTCTGTCGTCAAGTAAGGACTTAATCACATTTCTGTAAGAATTTTTAAAGCCCCTTGGAGACTGATTTCAAATTGATGTTCAGATTTTTTGTTTTTGTGGCCCCGACATAAATTCTTTCTTCTCTGTTGGCATTATTTTCTAGGGCTGGATCCCAAGCTCTGTTTTCTTATCAGTCCTTGGAATTCTCCCCAAATTTATGGTCTTAGTTTCTGTCACCTAACTCCCACAGGAAGGTGATCAGCTTCTAGTGAGAGATTATTTTCATCAATGTATGTGTCCACTTTTTCTCTGCTTCCTTGATGGCATCAGGGAAAGGTGATTGTTGGCATAATATATGGTTCTCCCACCCAAAGACTGGATTAAAAAAATAATAAATGGTTTAAGTAGAACAGACAAGGCCAGCTACATGACCCTGCTTCTGAGCTCTGGGAGCATTATGAACTCAGGATTCAAATCCTAGAACTCTATGTTAACATTTTCTATCAAGAATATTGCCGAGCACTTTGACCTATAAATTGACAGATTCAGAAATTCACATGTGTACTTGTAATACACACACTTGGATGTATATACATGGAACGCCAATTCCATTGAATTGGTCATCTCAGGCTTCCTGGTTTCTTGATCATGATTGAATTTGATGTGGTCATTTTTTTGAGAGGTCTGTTGAGTGTAGGGGCTGACCAGAACTAGATAGATCTTTATAACAGGTCTATGATTTTATTTTTGGAGATGCTTCCCTCAGTCTGAAATAAGATTGGTCTCTTTTGTCCACCCAGAAGGAGAGAATCACTGTCACTGATATAAAGAAATTTGAACTTTTAGTGATCTCTTTGGCCAATCTTCTTGCAAAAGATCACCATCTGGTTTTTCTGAAGCCGAGGAAGACAGTATCCTCTGTCAGGATACAGGCATCATAAGCCATATGGTTGGTGATCCCTAGGAGAGGCAAAGGGGAAAAAAATCATGTAGTTCCTGAAGGAAACTTTAAATAAAATAGTAAGGCATTTTGAGCGCTGACCCTTTCATACTCATCATAGCCTAGATTCCCATTCCAAGTTAATAAATGAAGAAGTGGAAATTGTTTAACCTACATGTTGAAAGTGCAAGTTGCTTCTGAAAAGGAGGAAAAGGTACTTAAGACACTGTTTTCTGTGGTAAAACGGTTCTTCATGTTTCAGTGAGAGTCATAGCTCTCATTTAGTGAGGTCACAGATCTCTCTGAAACAATTTCCCCAAAAGCCCTAAAAATGACCAGAAGAGAGATACCATTTGGAAAATGACCTTCCATCATTTTTTTTTTTTTTACAAGAAGGTAAGACTGTGACTGAAATAGGACTTAAGGTAAACCCGTAAGTTACACTACCCATGTGGTCCTTATGAAGGAAACTTGTTGAAGAACATATACACAGAAAGGTGGTCAGGCAAGTGAGTTGAAGCAGATTCTCTTGTGTTTAGTCAATAGTCTTTTGTTTTGTTTGTTTAGTTTGTTTCATCACAAAATGACCCTAGGCTGCTCATGGCAATCTCCAAAGGCAGGTTCTAAATACAACTTTTCTTCTTCGTCACCAAAAAATAGAAGAGATATTTTCCTATCACATATTATAATTCTTATTATTTACTTTGTATACATACCTTATTACTGTACAGAGGGGAAAAGAAGGCCTATAATTTAATTTGATTCAAGTTAATAAACTTGCAAAGGACCCCCAGTAGGAAAGATACTGGCGCAGGTGCATAAGGGGTACAAAGGTGACTCAGGCATGTCACTTGCCCCAGAAGAATTTAAGAGTGAAATTTTAAGCATTTAGTTAAGAAGAAATATTAACAGTAAAACAGGAATGAGAACGAGCAAAATCAAAACTCAAATGTTTAATGGTATTTGTGATAGTGTGGTAGAGGTTAATGGACCTAGTTTCTCCCTATGCAGATTTCCTAGAGAGTAAACACATCATCTTCTTGTCTGGGCCTTTCCCTCTCCGTTTCTTTTGATTGATCTCTGATCCAGTTCAATATCAGTGTTAATTCAAGTCTGAGGTCCTCTGGTGTTGAGAACGCAAGCAAAAGTAACCCTGAGGTCCTTTGTAGTTTATAATCATCAACGTGTAGTTATCACGATGATATAAGCAGATGAACTTCCCAGGATTTGGTTTCAGAGTAATTGGGCCCAACTCACACTTAGCCCATTGTGGATACAGTCAACCAGTGATTCCATAACAAGGCATTCCTGTCACCAAGATGATGTTGGGGTCTGTTTTCTGGACCCATATGAACATAGGTTTGGAAAAACTGATTTTCAAAGGGAAAACTGGTATCCACAGGGAATTTGTGGCTAAGCTGAAACTGGATGACTTCCCCTTTTAGAATTACTTCATTCACATGGGCACAAGTTTCATGAAGCCAGTATTCCTTTGGCAACCTGCTCCTTGATAATTGCTATTTGCAAAACAAGATAACCCATTTTCAAAACTAAAAAGAGAGAGAGGTGGATGTGGGCCATGACTCAACCAGTAACATCATGGCAGACAAGTGGATGTTTGCTACAAAAGGACTACTGTCTGCCCAAAAGGAAGAGGTTTGTTCCCACCATGGACAAGGAACAAGAAGGCTGTGGGCACCAACAAAACGTGAGTGTCTTTTGGCAGAACAATAGGCCAGTGATGGCTTTTCGTTTTGTAGGAGGGGATCTGGTGCTGTGAAAAGCAGGAAAGTACTCCAAGGTCATGGGACTGACATCTGTGGCTAATGTCAGCCTTGAACCTTTAGGCAAATTTCATGGGTGACACTCAGTTGTCAACCATGAAGTTTCTAAGAACAGGGTCTTCAAATAAGTCATTAGACATGCATCAAAGTCGTCATCTGAGACTGCCCATTGGTTCCTGCAGGTTTCCCCCAGGTGTAGCAGGGGCAGGCAGAAACAGAATGCCTGACATTCACTTTAGCCGTAATTATGGGTATCTGGGCTGCCAAGAAGTAATAGTAACAAAACAACCCTATTTCTCTCATCAAGAATGACAGATTCTGTGTTTGCAAAGTGAGGTCCTTTTGAAACTAAGATCAAGGTCAGCAAAATACAGGGGACATCTTAAGCAAAGAATGAAGTGGTTATTGAGATGTCAGGCTGTGGTGAGCACAGACCAGGTCTTTAAATCTGAGCATGTCAGTACCTACTGACTTTTGTTCCCCCTCATATGTACAACCAGTCAGTCACCAAGTGATTCGTAAAATAGTGGAGTTACGAATCATAAAATAGTGGAGTTAAAAGGAATCTGAGAGGTGACAATGAAAATAATGATGGTAATTAACATTTATCAAGTGCTTACTATGTGCTTAGCACACAAGAAGTCTTTTACTTACATTATTTGTTACTTGTATAGCCTCATTTAATGTCCACAAAAATCCAGTGAAGAGTGTGGTAGGATTCCTATTTGGTAAATAAGGAACCTGAGGTATCAAAGAGAATATGTAACTTGCACCAGGTCACACATTAGTGCTCAGCAAAGCTGGTACACACGCCTGGGTCAGTCTGAGATCAGGGTCTGCACTTTTTAACTAGTACTCCTCACAGGGCTGGGGGATCCTCAGGAAAAGACATATTAATTGACCAGAGTTCATCGACTGACCCCAGTCCCCAGGAGTTCTCTAACGCACAGTTCATGCAGATGACACAGGATGTATTGAAAAGGACAGGTCCTACACCCTGAAATAGAAACTGTATAGAGTTTAATAGGAAAATGATGAAGTATCATGGTGGGCATGGCCTTGGCCTCCAGCTCCCTGTCACCGAGGAACTGGTTGCATTTCTTAACCGGAAGGCCTGGCAGCTGTCCATCAGATCCGGATGCCGCCCTACTCCTCTGCCCCATGAAGTATTTTCGCTCTGGGACAATTGCTTGCACTTCTGGTTTCAGTCATTTTGAGAATTTTAAGAAAAATACCGGTGCACAGGCCGCACTCAGAGACTCTGATCTAATGGGTCTGAGGAGGAGCCCAGCACTCAGTGTCTTTTTAAAACTCCACAGTTGAATCTTACGTGTGTCCTGTGTGGACAACCGCTGGCTTAGACTTTGCTTGTTAACCTAGTGAAGAGCTGTGTATTGCTTTTTCTGAAGAGTGTGATCTGTGTTCTCGAGCAGCTGTCTTGCTTCTGCTTCTCCCTATGGTCTATGAAGATGGATCGGGCCTTAGAAGCCTTTGGTTCCTAGGAAGACACTCACTGCGTGGTGCAACCTGAGAACCTACCTCCTGTTCACGCTGCCCCGTATTGTGTCCTGTGAACCATGGCTACGCATCCTCCCTATAGCACTGCTCAGAGTATAGGATGGAATAGCTTTACACCGCAAGTCTTATAGGCTGCAATGGTACAGCTGAAAGATCGAAGGAACATTTCTGTCTTATGATAACCCCTGTTATCTGTCTACAGTGTTCACTTAAAATACACACAGACAGACATATACACATATTTTAGTTCCATTTTGGTCTTGTGGGGGGGTATCAAAATCTCTTCTGATCCTTCATTAGATGCCAAGAAGAAGAGGCTAAGAGGTTGATTTAGACCCAAACCCTGATTTAAAGTGAGGAAACCAAATCCGGGCGTTAAGAGGGAGGATGTCCATCAAAATAGGCAGGTCTAGAACTCAGGCCCCTTGATGTTAATAGTCTTTCCTCTACACACTGCTGCCTCACTTAAAAATTTCTTTTGTAGTCTTTTCTCTTCATTCCCACCAACACCTTCCTAGGCTTAATCATAACTTTATTCCTGAATTATTCCAAGAGCCACAGAATGTTAAAAACAAACCTAGAAAAAAACTACATAAAAATATCAGCAGTAGTTGAATTTGAATAGTAGAGGTCTGATTTAATTTTATATCTGCTTTTCTGTGATTTATACATTTTCTTTAATTTACAACAAAAAATCTGTTACTGGAACAGCCTTCTTACTGGTCTCTGAATGCATACATCCATCATGCAGCCCATTCCGTGGCTCACATCAGACTTGCTCTCCTGAAACATGTTTTTCTCCAGGCATTACCCTGCCCCAGGCATAAGCCTTCAGGGGCTCCTGTTGCTCTTGAGAAAAGTCCAAACTCCTGGAATCCAAAGGTTTCCTTAATTGAGCCCCTCCCTCTGCCTGTCCCCTTATCTCCCACCACACCCAGCACAGCCTCCCTTCTTGCCAGATGGGCCAGCCTCATTCCTGTCCTGGAGAACCCCACCCAGGGCCTTTGCTCATGCTGTTCATAGAGAACACCACACTCTCTGTCCTTCCTCTTTGCCTGTGCAAATGTTGGTCTCTGTGGGCTCAGCTCAAGACTTCCTCCTCCAGCTCACCTTTGCCACCTCTCATCTGTATCTGGGATGGCAAGTAGCTTTCATTATGTATACCAGATCCAGGCAGTTAAAATACATGGCATGAAGACCCAAGAGCCTGTCTGTGCTCAGAGAGCAACTGTTCTCTGACCAGTCTTGGGAGAAGAGACAGAATGTGTATTAAATATTTTCAATCCAGAACTAGAACCATTCTTTTAGTTCTGTGATGCCTAATGCCACTAGCCACATGTGACTATTTAAATTTGAATGAATTAGAATTAAATACAATAAAAAATTCACTTCTTTTGTCACACCCCACATTTCAGGTGCTTAGTAGCCACATGACACTACTGGCCACCATACTGAACACCAAAAAAGGAGAACTTTTCTATCATTACAGAAAAATCATGTTAGCCCTGTTTTAGCCATGTGGATATGAAATATAAGACAGAATTTGTTTCATGTATGTATGCCTTATTTTCTCAGTGAGACCAAAAGCTTTTTATGAGCAGGAATCCTCTTATGTACGTACTTTTGTACCCCTAGAGCATCTAGCCAGTGCTGGGCATGTTGGAAATACTTACAAGTATTCGTTGAATTTAACTTTTAGTACTCATTTGGCAATGTGTGCTATAAAGGAGTAGAAAGATAACTATTTTGGAAAACAGGAAGCTAGGTTTCTGGCCCCAGCTCTTCTACCCATTAGTATATGATTCAGAATATCTCATTAACTGAAGTAGGTCATAATTTCCTCATCTGTAAACAGTTACAGACTAAACCATATTGGAGGATTTTTCCAGGTTTGGAATTTTGTGGTACATATGGAGTGTTCACTTCTTTTTAAAGCAATAATGTACATAGACATTACAGTCACACAGAATGAAAACTTAAATTCTAGCTTATTTTAAATCACTTTTATCTAATTTTCCAAGGATATGAGGCTGCCATTCCAGTGTTTAATTCCCTGCCAGATCTACAGCTAAATTCTTCTTTGAAGTGGATCATAGCCAAGGTGAGATGGCTCCACAGTAGAGAGTATCAGACTTGGGCAAGTGCAATAGAGAATTAGGTAGCCTTTGCCCACAAACAGCTGATGTAACACATAACATTTTTTTTTTGGTATCATTAATCTACAATTACATGAAGAACATTATGTTTACTAGGCTCCCCCCTTCACCAAGTCCCCCCCACATACCCCTTCACAGTCACTGTCCATCAGTGTAGTAAGATGCTGTAAAATCACTACTTGTCTTCTCTGTGTTGTAGAGCCTGCCCCGTACCCCCCCGACACACATTATAAACGCTAATTGTAATGCCCCCTTTCTTTTCCCCTCCCTTATCCCTCTGTTCCCACCTATCCTCCCCAGTCCCTTTCCCTTTGATAACTGTTAGTCCATTCGTGGGTTCTGTGATTCTGCTGCTGTTTTGTTCCTTCAGTTTTTCTTTGCTCTTATACTCCACATATGAGTGAAATCATTTGGTACTTGTCTTTCTCCACCTGGCTTATTTCACTGAGCATAATACCCTCTAGCTCCATCCATATTGTTGCCAATGGCAGGATTTGTTTTCTTCTTGTCGCTGATAATATTCCATTGTGTGTATGTACCACATCTTCTTTATACATTCATCTACTGATGGACATTTAGGTTGCTTCCATTTCTTGGCTATTGTAAATAGTGCTGCGATAAACATAGGGGTGCATCTGTCATTTTCAAACTGGGCTGCTGCATTCATAGGGTAAATTCCTAGAAGTGGAATTCCTGGGTCAAATGGTATTTCTATTTTAAGCATTTTGAGGAACCTCCATACTGCTTTCCATAATGGTTGAACTAATTTACATTCCCACCAAACAAGTAACACATAACATTTTGATGCTATATTTAACCAAACTGGATGTAGAAATCACTAGTTGATGCTGCCCACCCTTCACCTTTGCTCCTAGTGAGGGACCAGCAAGCTATAGCCTACCCCACTGCCTGCGTTTTGGTATGTTTTGTATGTGGCTAAGAATGGTTTTTACATTTTAAGGATTTCAAAAAAAAGAAAGAAAGCAAGAAAGAGGATGTAGCAAACTATATAGCCTGCAAAGCCTTAAATATTTACACACTGGCTGTACACTATGACTGAGTGACCACTTTCCAGGGCCAATCACTTGAAATGCCATAAGGGTCTGTGTCTCCAATATAATGGGAAAAAAATCCATGTTCTCTGTGCTTTAGAGAATCTTGAAGACAGAGAAGGGCAGCTGGGTCGGTGGGGGTCGGCCGGGCCACATGGCTCCATCACGTTTGCATCTGAAGCAGGCAGGGCCTTTGATTCTTTCTGAAGGTGGAAAGCCAGCTGGCCCTGGGATCCAGAGTCTGAGTGCGCTGCTCTTTGGAAATTTGATGAGTCACAGTTTCAGGCTGTGTCCTCCTTGACATTCAACATCCACAAGGATAAATTCTGAAGGCCCCTTGATGGGGAAAGCTGCCAGAATCCTCGGCCTCCTAAACTTATCTAAGGAGAAAGCCCAGGCTTGCCTCTCTCTTCTGCTCCTTTTTCATCTTGCTGGCACTTCTCTCAGTGCTTGAGGGATCTTGATCGAGTGAGCAGATAAAGGGGCTGGACTGGCCAGCAGACCCAGCCATCATGGCTTAGGGCAGGGCTGGGCCAGTATCTGAACTCAGGCAGCAGCCCTGCCAGGTAGGCCTGAGGCGAACTGCAAAGCTGACAGTCCTAAAGGTAAAAAAATGACTTTTTTTTTCCCCTTGGATGCTCCATGGCCAGGTGTCCAGTCCCTTGGGTTTCCCCAAATCTTTCCTCCTACACGTGTCCTCTAGACTTTCACCACATCTTGGCTTCCAAAATGCACTTCTTAATTATCTAACACTCCACTTCGGGCACCTTTTCTTTCTGATCTGCCTTCCCTCCTCCCCCCATTCTCTCCTTTAGGCTAGGTTTTAAAGTTCTATTTCCTTTGGCTTTTGTATACACAACTGCCTTTAGTAGAATCCAGTGTGCCTCACAGCTAATAAAAACTGTAATTTACAAAACAAGAATGATTCGAAAGGTAAATCTGTCCTTTGTTAAAGAAATGTTCAGTTTCTCTCTCCCTTACATGGTTCTCACTTTCTATATTGCATTATAGTCATTGGTAATGGGGGAGGGTCCCTGGTTGGCTGATGCAAGCACATTCATTTTTGTATTTGCAGACCCTGTGGCCCAGTGAGGGCATACCCTTTCCCCCCACACTGGATCATAAAAAAATGTACTTTCCATAGTTTGTTTACTGTTGAGTCTGAGCTCATTAAATATATCCAGTGGCCTGGGTCATGATCATACAAAAAACAAGACCTTGGCTTACTTACAACAATGGTTGCATTTGCTTCAGCTGGTACAGATTCATTTGGAGAAATTCCCAACTTACTCTCAAGGATGATTCTAGCACAGCCCCAAACTCCCAGTGGTTTCCAGTTAGTAGTCATGAGCAATGCCTGTGCATTATTTTGTTCTACACTTCCCCACCTGGAACAATGCTGCTGTCATGCCCAGGGAATCATCCCTTAGGAAAGTTGGCTCCAAACCCAAATGCTCATGGCCAGTCATGGAAAGAATTCCTGACACACAGTCTTGGTTTCCACCCTCATTTTGACAGCAGAACACACTCCTGGAGTTGAGGCGGGTGGGGGCTGGGAAGGAGATAAGCAACATAATTTGATTTTCAAATATGCAGAAAAACCCATCATCTTTGGGAATCTCCACTATCCAGAGTTCAGTGTAAGCCTAATAGTTATAAGGTGAAATTGTGGCATCTGAGGGGGTGGGTTGCAGCGTCGCCTTCCACCAATAATTAGCTTTACTTGACATCTTTTGGGTTGTAGTATTTCTTGCCACATAGGGTTTTGGAGATGATGAAAGAGATACTGCGCGTCAAGAATTTAGCACTAGGTCTGGTGCATGTAATGGGTGCCTAATGCTGGTAGTAGACTTTAGGCCCTCTTCTAAGCAAAAAGTCCATTGGAATAAACTGGGAATTCCATGTATGGTGACTTCTCATTGGCTGAGCTGTGACTGTCTGTTACTGGCTGGGCTGTTGCAGTTGGAAGGTAGAAGGTAGAAGCCTTCTTCCTGCTGGGTAGTAAGGTAGCTAAAATTGTGTGGTGTCCATCTCTTCCTGTGGAATCAGATTTACAGGGAGTGGTGAATGTGAGAGCTTCTCCTGCAGGCCTCTAGACATGATGTCAGTGAGGTTAATTAATTTTCACAGAAAATAGTGGTTTACTGAGTTGTAAAGACCTTCCAAATATTGACACATTTCATTACACAATAACTTAAAAATCACATTTGTTGATTGCATAACTAATCTCATTAGCAAAGCCTTTAATTATGGGCAAGCTGTCAAGTTTACAATGGCAAGAGCAGGTTCTCCAAAATTTTAACTTTTGTGTGAAAGCTTCCATTTTTATCATTAGGAAACAAATCCTGTCAGTTGTGTTCTTTGAAGTGACAGGCACACTGAATTCATTTTCCAAAAAGTGTCTGTCAATATCCAAGTCTGAATAACCATGGTTGTCAGTCAGTCAGTCATCAAACATAATTTGGTATACAGCAAGAATGCTTTACACATACTTCCCATTTCATCACACAGAATATTAAAAAGATATATACACTCAAGAGTCAAGGTATAATAAAATTAATATTTTCCTGCCTCATCAAGTACATTCTTAAGAAAAATGGTCTCTTTCAAAACAAACTTTGAGTGCTTGGTGGTGAAAAATACTATGATTACTCATATACTTTGGTGCTACTGCCTTTTTTTGTGTTAAGGTGCCAGCACTTCAACCCACCATTGCCTTTTCCTCATTAGTACAAATGCCAATGCAGTGAAAAAGGCAAAAGACATTAGAATTATTATGAAAATAGTTATGACCCTCCAGACCTCTGAAAAAGTGTTAGGATCCCCCAGTGGGCCCAGGGACCTCACTTTGAGAATTGCTGGTCTAGTGGGTGATGTTCCAGTGAAAGGCAGTGTTGGCCAATGTGAATTTAGCCACAAGTTCCCTCACCTGAATACCAAGGACTAGTGGGACACCTGGCTTAGGGTCTGGGTCTAGGCTGGAGTGGGTGATGAGCAGGTCCTGAGGGCAAAACTCCTGAGGCTCTGAAGCTCTCTCCGGAGGACTGAAGGGGCTTCAGTGATTAGGGGAGTGCATAAGCCTTTGGCAGAGTGGGAGACTTAGCACATTGAGGAAAACCTCCTGATGCTTCCTCCTCTTCTATCCCTCATGTCCAAGGAAGCTTAAAAACCCCTTTCAGTATCTGAAACCAACATGCAAACCAGACATATGCCAGACTGAAAGATTTCCAAGCTAGACATGGACCCCTAGAACTAACAGGTGCTCAGTAACAGGCCCAGCATGATAGACAACACTCGCCAGAGGTGCATTATTTCACCCTAGCAGAATTCTGCAGTTAAAGATTGCAGGGGTGTTACCTGCACACTGCTATACCCAACACAGTAGAGCAAACACTCAAGATTCATATGGCTGGAAGTAGGAAAGTGCTATCATAAAACATTTATATTGTACAGAAGGGACAATTCTTTCTGTATTGTACAGGGACACAGAATTTAGTCTCTGAGCAGCATGAGATAACAATATTGGGGATATAGTAGTGCATCAAGTGCTATATATTTAACAGGGTATTTTAATACAGCCTAGAGTGTTTAAAGTCAAATGTCAGATTTTTGGCCACAGCAGAAATGAACATGAGGCCTTCTTCCTGCTGGGTAGTAAAGTAGCTAAAGCTGTGTGGTGTCCGTCTCTTCCTACGGAATCTGAGACTTCCAGGAAGTGGTGAATATGAGCTTCTCCCACAGGCCTCCAGATGCCATGTCAGTGAGGTTTCCTTTAAGTAATTTTCACAGAAAAGTGGGGGAATACATGCTGTCTCTTTGGTTGGTTTTTGTGTTAAATAAGGACCCCAATAACAGTTTGTCTATAGATTTCAAAGTGAACAGGATGGACTGTCTTTGGGACACGAAAAGGTGGAGGGAAGAAGGTGGGGAGGCCAAGGAAAAGGAGAAGAACAGGGCCAAACAGGTTTTGAGCATTAACAGCATAAAATATACTCAGGTGGCTCTTGATTTGGTGTAGAGATCCCTAGAGTGAGCAGGTGGCATTGTGCTTGTGGCACAAGGGTGGCTCAGGCAAAGAGCAGGTATCTTGCCAGTGGGTTTCAGCTCCAGGCAAGTTCGCTATGGATTCAATGTGACCAAAGAAAATGACAGCAAAACGTTCTTGGGGTGAAAGGGTTATACCCAACTTTATTTCCAGATGGCAGGTCAGTCACTAGAATCCTGTTCACTCACAGCGAGTCTGCAGGCAGCAAGCCTGTCTCTGCCTCTGGGCCCCTGTGTCCCAACAGTCGTCCTGCACAACCATCCTCTGGGCCCCTCTGCCTGCACAGCCGTCCTCTGGGCCTCTGCCCTTGGCACTGCCACCAGTCCAGCCTCTGCTCTGCTCTCCTGCAACCTTGCAGCCCCGCCACTGTGTCGTGCCCAGAGCAGTGGGCGGAGCTCTTTTTATAGAGTCAACAGCCATGTATTGCCCACCGGTGTGCAGTGAGCTAGTCAACCAGGGCCAGGTGAGAATCCTAGCCAAAGGAACTCTCATTTTATCCACAGCAGGGATGGGGCCTGCTTCAATTCTCAGTTCTGCCATTATCAGCTGCGTCCCCTTGGGCAGTCTCTCTGAACCTGTCTGTTGACATTAAATGAGAGATCGTATATCAAGTACGTTGCAGTAAATGGCAGTCATTTCATAAATGTCACTTGTTTCATGGCATGATTTGATGGTTGGCTTATTTGCCACCTGTCTTTATAATCCACTATGCTCATCCTCATTTGAATACCAAAAAGAAAAAGCAAAGCAGCTACCTCAGAACCCCGAACTCAGGCCTCCACCACATGGGATGTGCTCCATTGAGGCAGTGCTCTGGAGTCACATACTATGTCTTCAGGTTTTTCGTCAAACTTGGGTATGTTCCTCAGCAGTCAGCACTGGATTCCATGCCCACGGTGCAGAGGCGGAGCTGTAACGTGTGCACAAGTACGCTGGTGCAGAGCGGCACAGGATGTGGGGCTCAGGAGAGGTGCCAGTAAGGAAAGCCTCCCAGGAAGTGAAAAATCAGCCCCAGTCATGCAGGTTTGTCACTACAGAGATATGCTGCCATTGGGTTTGCCCTAATAAGGGTACACAGGGACAGCAGGAGCCAGGTGGTGGGTACGGGGTTCAAGGAAGATAGACCCTAAAAGTAGAATAGTAAGTTGGCCATCTCGGAGGAAGGAAGGAGATGAGAAATCCGAGGAGAATGTACCACAGCTGGTGGGGAGAACTGGTGAGACCAGGTGGGCACTGAAGAGGTGTGTCTGAGGGCAGGGAGGTAGTCAGTGCCTGGCAGCGGCAGGGGAAGAACTTAATCTGCCAGGAAAGCCCAGCTTCAGCCCGCAGGCCATCGGCAGCCGCCCTGGGACCTCAGGCCAGGTGTCGAGTCTGGACCTCAGGGCTGTCGTGGGTAGAATCTGGATGATAAATGACATCTGCCTCACTTCCCTCTCTGGGTTATTTGATATGTCGCATAAAGAAGAAGAAACACGCTGAGATCAATTGCTCTACACCACATCCCTATCATCTCTCTCAGAGAAACGAGGCAGAAAGGGAAGAAGAGGAGGAAGGGGCCAAGGAAGGAGAATGAGAAAAAAAGAGAGAAGGAAAAGGAAAGCGAGGCCAGGACGAGCTTTCACAGGCAGCTAGTTGTGATAGAAGGCAGAGGGTTCAGGAAAGAAGAAATGGGGAGACGGTAGCAGCTGGGGATGCCGGCCCGGCAGGCCCCTCGTCACACCCCTCGGAGGCAGATGAGGGGTCAGTGGGGTACCCATCTAAGGGAGATCAGTCATTTACACTGAAGAGGAGTGAGGTCTGTTGCCTTTACTCACAGCACTAACCTGAGGCATCTGTGATAATGAGGAAATTGAAATAAGATGAGACCTGTATACTTAAGGTAGGGGGTGATGAAAAAATTTGCAGCAGCTCTTAAGATGTTCTGAAAATGTACAGAACTGTTCTGTGCTATTTTCCCAGCTCTCAGAGATGTTATTCCTGGTCCTAGATGCTTTTATAGATGAGGAAACAAGGTCAGAGAGGGTAAGTGATTTGCTCAAGGTCCCACAGCGTAGAAAAGCCATGTTTCCTTATTTGCCTAACCTGGCCGGGTGTGTGATTCCAAAGCTCAAGTCAATTCTTTCTTCTCTAGACAGCCTTGGTCTCCTTTTCACAGGTAGGCTTGACGGTTGCTCAATAATTTACTTTCTTGTTTCTCACACTGTCTCAATCAGATCCCCAAGAGCCCATAGGTGTGTGCTGCCCACCTGAGCTCTGGACTCTAGCAGTCTACTTGTGTAGTTTCTGTAAAACCAGGCAGATGATCCCCGTGCACCCTCTTTATCTTATTAACCCTGGTGGTACCAAGAGGCACCTGACATTCTGGGTATGCTAATAATTTGGTGCCAGCAGTTTCTGTTATCCTCCAGTTGTAATTGTTAACTTGAATGGAATGCAAAACTTCTGGTTTGGAGCAGAGTAGGTTTTTAACTGTGAATTACTTGAGGGTTATAGAAAATGAATACATTTTGTTTATTGTGGAAGACGGTTTAGAAAAGCTTTTTTGAGTTGCATTTTGTCTGATAAATAAAAATAGGTGGTAAATGTAGTTGCTGCTGTGCCTGCAGACTCACTCGTGAACTCTCTCCTTTATTAACTCTTGCATTTGACGCTTTTTCAGTTTAGCAAGCCAAGACTTGCTTGGGGATTAGAACAATGAGCTTATCATAATGCCGCTTTAAAAAAAAAACCACACACATACACACACACAAAACTCAAATGCTAGACATGAGCTCTTCCTGCTAGCCCACCCCACCCCTTGCAAGTTTGGGATTTTTTTTTTTTCTCCCTGAAGGGGAAGTGTGGAAATAGAGTCTGCATGTTCATTTGCATTATTGTACATCACAGGGTATCTTTGCAACCATTATATTGTGTTCTCTCAATGGTGTTTGCTTGGAGGGTGGGACACAGGCTGTTTAGTGTCTCGTAAAACATTTACCAAAAGCACTGAGCCATGGTTTTGAAGGGCATTCCGTTGCCAGTGTGTGGGAGGAGAGAAGCCAGCAAGGGAAAGAGAGCTCCAGGTGTTTGGCAGGTACTTGTTTCATACTTAAGTATTTATAAATATTTAAAATTTCAGATTACACATGATTCAGGTTGCCTTCTGCTGAAAGGGATGGGATGGTGAGGGGAGGAAGGGGGCAAAAGTAATTTCTTTGCAAACTATGGGTTTCGGTGGCTCGGAGTCCTAGGATAATTGTAACCTTCAGTTTCGGTCAAACATTGTTTTTGGTTTTATTAGAGGGACATTTGTGTCATGGAGAGTGAGGTAAAATCTTCCTGTGCTTGAGGTTTTCCAGTGGTCTGAATCAGATGTTAGGAGCATTTGCTTGAGCAAAGAATTCAGAACCAGGTGTGGTGTTTCTAGGAGGTGTTCAGAACCAGGTGCGGTGTTTCTAGGAGGCGTATGTCATGTAGCTTGTGATTTGCACCTCATTATGCCTCGTGACCCAGTCTATTAAAAGCTTTTGCTGAATGGTGGCTCTGGTTTCATGAAAATATTTTTAAACTTTCTTTCCGTCAGTGCATTCTCCCCACTTGTTAAATTTTGACAAGAAAACAAGTTAAATGTCAGCTTGAAAGACTGCTTCTTATTTAGAATTTTATCTGTGTATTTAAAATGCAGTCCCTAGGAATGACTTTATATGTTGGTCAGAGATAGTTTTGGAGAAACTAATGACAATATTTACTGGAAATACTAGGTATTTATATTCTAGCTTGCTTGTGTGTGTGTGTGTAAAATATGAACATATATGATAAAATAGAGCCTTAAATGTTTACATTTGATTAGTCTAGACACAGATACCTGCAACTGTGTTAGAAGAGGCTAAAACCCAAACAGTAAATAGGAAAATCTAGGAAAAGAAAAGTTCCAAAAGAATTCTTTAATGGCCAGTTCTGGGGGAAAGGAGTTGCAGTTTAATATATGCCATATGACAAACATATGGAGTCTATGGCCAGTTTAACCTGTCTGCCAGTAAAGAGCCCATTTATTATGGAAGAAAGGGGTTTGGGTACATTTTGTCGAATGACACTGGCATTAAGAGGTCAAGAGTCTTTTCTTCTGACAAGTTCCTTGTCATTGCAAAATGGCTGGAAGAAATGATTGTTTCAAAATTAGAAGAAACTTCCTTCATGGGAAAACACTTCCCTGTGGCTTTGTGTATTTAGGCAAATAGGATTAAATCAATAGCTGCAGAGGTCAAAAGACACTGAGTTCACCTGAGGGATAGCAGATTTGATTATTTTTATATGCGTATCAGAAAATTGAGTTTAGCAGGGAGTCATTTCAGTACCCTGACCATGGAAAGTTTATCAGCTTTTGACAAATGGATTAGCTTTTTTTTACCTCTCTTTTGAGATTTTGAAACAGAGGTAAGAATACTTGCTCTCTACGTGTCTGTTCCATAGATGCACTCAGATGGCTTAAGAGTCTTTCAAACTTTCGACCTTCTGTGATACCACATAAATCCAGAATAGACCCTGCCCAGTGGAGGAGCTCATGCATTAATTCCACTGTCTCTAAAGTAGATTGATACAGTTTAATGTCTGAAATTTTATCAGAGGAACAGGAACACTCTGGAAAAAAGTCTAAAAATAAACCATATGCAGATACTTGTCACCCTCATTTCTTTTTATTTCATGGGGAAAACCCTTATCAGTATAATTCCTTCCTTTAACTTTTTCAAATTTCAAGTCCCAAAGATGTACATGGAATTGTAAGAAATTAAGGTCAGCAAAGCCTGTATGTACACCTCTCATTAGGAGTTCTTACAGTTACGTGATAGTTTATTGATGGGTCATCATACATCAAATAAAGCCCTGAATAAATTGGCCCATATTTCTGGCATTTTAAACTTTGCTGCTATTAAATGTGATCTGATAATAATGCTTCTGTAACAGGTTGGCTTTAGAAGGCATGTAATTGAGTAGAGTCTCTCTACACAGGTTGTTGTCATCTGTTCCTTCGGTCCTTTAGAGTGCTTGTTCTCGATTTACATAATGTCATAAAGGAGCTCTCCAGGTACAACAAGAGGCCCCCAGTTAGGTGATGGCTTGCAACATGCAGTAATGCCAAAGGAGTCAGGGCTGTTTTGGCTTGCTTGGACAGACCTGCCATGCAGAGGTGTGAGTGGGTGACACCCACCTTCCAAGATGATCGTAGGTGACTGTGCCAGAAAAGCTACATTCATGGGAGCCTGGGGTCCGAACTATGCAGGCAAGCTACAAGAGTCATTGGACTAGGGCTGTTTGCTAGTTTCGTTGTAGAATGAAGTAAAACCTGAATATGTAAAGGTTAGCAGAAAAATGACTGAAAATCCTTCACTTGTCTACTAACTCAAGGTCTTAAGTAAGGCAAAAACCAGTCCTCAACAGCTGCCAAAATTAATGCCAGTAAGTTCACCAGGGCCTCACTCAGTGTCTATTGACTCTTGGTTTGGGCTTCTTCCAGTAAAATTCCTGGTTTCTTAGTGCACATTAAATTAGAACTCTTTCTTCTCCTCTTTGCTGGTTAATGATCATTAATTCATGCATGCATTCATTCAAGAATAGGCATGCAATAGTGCAAAAACAGTCCTGGGTAACAGGGAAGAGGCAAAACCACCTGTCATCCAATATAAAAGCACTGGCTCCTGAAGCCACCAGTCCATCCTAGCCCAGTTCGACTATGTCAGTTGCGTAGAATAACCTTGGCTCATCAAGAATGTGTTCAGTGGCATCTGTTTAAAATGATAGGACCACAAACAATTTCATAAAGATTTTGCCAAAAAAAGTAATAGTTTTCATTTTAAAAGGAGAATTTCAGTTATTTGGAAATTTTTATATATGAGCAATTCTTTATTCCCTACAATTATGAGGTACCAATGAATATATCATCCTGTAAGTGTAAAAAGAGCCTGGAAGAGTGCATGAGAGAAAAACTTCCATGTGATTAAGTCCAGTAAGTGCTCTGAAAATATCTTATCTTAAACATTATTATAGAGGTGTAACAAAGGCAGTCAAACACACAACTGGATGAATTTTTATGCATATAGGCACCTGTGGAATCAGCGTTCAGATCAAGGTACAGAACATTTTCAGTGTCCTGGGAGGCCCCCTTGTGCCTCTCTTCCCTGTCACCCTCTTACTCCAGGTAACCATTATCCTCTCTTAGAATAACAAAAGGGAGCATATACCCTTTAGATTATTTTTTCCTACTTGCTAAAAGAGGGTATGTTTTTAACTTTGCATTAATATTATCATGCATATCTGTGTGATCGGCTCTTCTTTTCAGTGAGGCTGTAGGCAGGCTGATTAGCCCACCCTTTGCCCAGTGGAAGATAAGAAAACATTTAGATGGTACCTCGGACAAATATTTTAAGTCCCTGTTAGGAAGAGTGAAAGATGCTCAGATTCTCTGCTTCAATGGCTTTATTGTTTTCACGTTAGCAGGAAGCTCCTTTTGTACGGGACACTTGAAAGCAGCCATCGAAGATTTGATTTGATTCTTTTTAACATTATTAACAATCATAGGAATAGTGTCTTATATTTGTATACTTTTAAAATACTTCCTCAAATTATTTATTTTTATTTTTATTTTGGTATCATCAATCTACAATTACATGAAGAACATTGTGTTTACTAGGCTCTTCCCTTCACCAAGTCCCCCCCACATACCCCTTCACAGTCACTGTCCATCAGCGTAGTAAGATGCTGTAAAATCACTACTTGTCTTCTCTGTGTTGTAATACTTCCTCAGATTTTTATGGTTACCTTTTAAAAAAATTTCTTGAGATGTGAAATATACCTATTTTGCATATGAGAAAGCTGAAATAGAGAAGCTAAGGTCACACACCTGGTTAGTCCAAAGAGCTGACATCCAGAATTTCTGCCTCCACAGTTCCCAGCTCTTCCATTGGCCTGCACAGCCACCCACACAGAGATGGGTGAACTGTGTCAGCCATTAAAAACAGTGCTGTTTATGCAACACTCTCTGGCCTATGATGGCTTCTCAGATCATACTATTTGTACACCCACTGTGTATCAAGCATTGCATCAGGTATTTTACGTATATCATCCCCAATTCTTACAACTGCTTAATCATTAACTCCCTTGTACAAATGAGGAAACCAAGGCACTGAGAGCTCAAGGGCCTTGGACAAAGCCCCATGATTTATAGTAAATGCTGGAGTCTGACTTCGTAACAGATTAGTTTGACCCTAAAGTCCATTCAGTTTCCCCATGCCATTCTGCCTCCCATCAGAAATTTACAATTATCTTTTAATTTTCTCAGTTATAATTGAGGTAAGTACAGGAGTCCAAAATCGAATTGTTAACAATTTATAATCTCAATGCACCCTCTTGACACCTGGGCGTTTTCTTTAGAACTAAACAAAGACATGTACTGGGTTGCAGTCAGTTAAAAAAAAAATATTTTTCTTTTTTAACTCTTAGAGCTACAGGAGAACCAGATTAATTTGCCTTGGGGTCAAGTTGTATGTGCAGAGAGAGTTCTATCCACCAGTGAGATTGGGGGATCCCCTGACAGGAATGCTGAAGAAAGGGCAGCTCTAGACTGGAGACTGGTCTAGGTGATCCCCAAGATCTCTTTAACTCTCAAGGTTTTTGTGTTCTAAATAATGATTCCATGATGAAAATCTGGAGAGAGGTGTTCAAAGCCACTGCTCTGAGGTGTTCAAAGCCACTGTCTGTGTTACAGTTTTCCTTCACAAAAGAGCAAAGCCTTCAGGCAGCCACAGAATCAAGTGGTTTCTAGCGACCCAAGGCAGCTACAAATGTGGCCAGCAGAAAGGATGGTCTCAAAGACACAGAGAGCCAGCAAGGTACCTCGGATGCCAGTTGGGTACAGAAAACACTTTCATGAAGCTGACCTCTCATTGGTCTTGTCCCATGTAATAAGTTGAAAGAGCCAGTCTGCAGCTGGGTGCAGTGGCTTTCTCTGTTCAGCTCTTCTCTACTTTTTCCACAAATTTACCAACCTCTGGTGGTTACTGTTAGGACTGAGATATGTGTAGTACATAAACATATCTGGCACATCATGGATGTTCAGTAGGTCCTAGTTTGCCTTTCCCTCATAATTTTGCCTTACAACCTTAACTGTAACGTTTATCTTCGTATTACATGAGATACGGCCATGTTACAAAAGACACGGCCTCAAGTTGCAGTGTTCAAGTTCAAGTTTAAATTATGCTCCAATTAAGATCAGTAGTGTTTCCCTGTGTTTATTTCACTCTCTGTGATAAATGAAACCATCAGCCAATCTTCTATGCACAGTTGGAGTCTGAGTTAAATCTTCAGTCACCTGGGATCTCATTTTGTATTGCTGGTATTTTTGACATTATGAAATTCAACGAGGAACATAATTGTTGCCAGAGGCCAGTTTAAATATTGACCTTGCAGACATTTCTTGAAAACTCAGTACTTCCAATTTAGAAACCTGAATGAGAGACATGATACAGAACCAAAGAATGTCACAGACTGTAGTCCATGTTTTCTGTGGTGGATGTCACTGAAAAGTTGTGGTGAAAGGGAAATCTGGCAAATAGTTGAGTTTTAAATGTATCGAGGAAGCATAAGAGGTTATTGAGGTAGACCATTTTATAAGGAAAAGAATCATTTTGTTACATGACCTACCTTCTAATTCATCTGTTTGCTAAGTACACAAGTTCATGAGCTGTATGGTTATCTCAGTAAGGTTATATCTACCTAATCAGTCCATTTGGACCTCAAATCAGGTCATGCAATACACAATTAAGACAAGTTGTGTTGAATCAAGCAGATGAAAATTTTATTGCCTTTGTTGGTTATAATGGTTGTATTTTTTTAATGCTAGAATTGTTTAAGCATAGTAGTAGTGGGGTTTTTTTCCCCCTTAAAGGTGGTTTTGGGATATTATGCCATCCTTATGTTAAAGAATGGTATTGATAATTATCATTATACAACTATGGAGTTTGCAAAAGAGGCATTTATTTTATTGCATGATTGAATAAATGAATATATCTCCAATTTAATATGGCTAACCCAATGATAAGACCTGCACTTGGGAGCGGGATGTTTCTAATTCATTCAAGGAGTCATAAGAATATTTAAAATTCTAGGAGCAATTTGAACTTAGATTCACTTCAATTTTAAAAAGAAATATATCCTAGTGTACTTTTAATGAAAGAAGTGTGCTATTACATCAATCACAGAATGCAATAATTTCAGAAATTTAGGACTAGCCCTTTAATTTTTGCAGTCTTAATATAGGTGTGCACTGACTGGCTTTAAAAAACATTAAAAATTTTTTCAAATATGCATTGAAGTTTAGAGGAAATAAATATAAATTCCAGTGTACTTATCATACAATTTGATAGCTATTCAGATTTTTCTACACCATGTCATCCATATCTCCCTACTTTAAGTTTTTAAAAGCAAATTGAAGACATATTATTTTCCTGTCTAGGATTTTAATATGCATCTTTAAAAATAAGATATTTTTATATAACCACAATGACTTAATCACAATAATGCCTTGGTTATCATATGACACCCAGTTCACAAACATTTCCCTTAATTTGTTTTTACAGTTGCTTTCTTCAACAAGGCTCTGAGCAAGGCCCCAGAGAATGCTTTTTTAAGTCTCTTTTGTCACCAACAATTTTTTTATAATTCCAAACACACAGCAAATTTGAATTTTACAATGATTACCCACATACCCAAAGCCTAGATTCTGCCAGTAACATTTTGTTATTCTTGCATTACCATTACCACTCATCAGTCCATCCGTGAATTCATCATATATTTATTTTTCATGCCCCTCAAAATGAATTGCTTAACATTGGGACACTTCCCATGAAACATTCAAGTTCAATATTTGTTTGTGGGTTTTTAAGATTAAATGTGTATATAATGAAATGCACAAATCTTAAATTTAAATTTGCTGAGTTTTAACAAAGGCATACCCTTTTGTAGCCCAAACCCCATCATGATAAATAACATTACCGTCACCCTAGAGAGTTCTCTTCATGTCCCCTCCAAGTCAATCCCTGCTCCAACCCCTTACTTCCCATAGTGATTTTTTCCCCAACATACATTAGTTTTGCCTGTTTTAGAATTTCATATTCAGTATGCACTCCTCTATGTAAGACTCCTTATACTCAGCATAATGTCTTATGCTAATGAGCCATGCTAAGTGAGCTAGTGAGCCGTGATGTTGCATTATGTAATTAATTTCCTTTTGTTATGGAGCAGGATTCCATTATATGACTATATCACAGTTTTTTAATTCATTCTATTGATAAATGAAAGTGTTTTGAGTTTTACTTTAGGCTACAGATAACGCTGCTATAAACATTCTTGTATAAGACTTTGTGGACATACATTTTTATTTTTCTTGGATAAATACCTAGGAGTACAGACACCTTTTTTAAAATAAAACAATAAAGTTTGTAACTAGAATATTCACATACAGCAAAATTAATGATTAATCCTCATCATTACGATGTTAAGGACTTCAGCTAACTGGAAACACTTAACAATGTTCAATTGTGAAGTGCAATCCCATGAAAATGTAGTGATTCACCAATAAATTGGAACTTTGAAGAGACTTGGTTCTAAAGACATTAGTGGGCTTTTGAGCTACACGGAAATAACTATCACAGTACCTCTAAGAACTGATTTGGAGTCAATCTAAAATGACTTTTACATGAACTTTGGAATGGGAGTAAGGAAATCTGACCTTTAGTCCCAGCCCTACCACTAGAAGCTTTGTCACATTGAGAAATAATCCAGTTACCACCAGGAAATGAGGGGTAGAGTTTGACAATCTCTAAGGTGTGGTTCAATTGGTTCAATTCATCAAATATTTCTCAAGTTTGTGCTAAGCTTTAAGGACATAGGTATGAATCAGACTTATATTGTGGTCTTCAAGGTGTTCCTAGTGTAAGAGTGCTGGATGTTGTTCTCCAGCTGTGAAATGTCTGTTATGTTGCTGATTCATTATGTGCCTCCTGTTAGGCAAAGCACAATATAGTCAATGGATGAATGAATTAATTGGATGAATGAATGAATGGAAGCAAAATCCCCAGCCTCAAGAACATTATAATGTGGCTATGGTTACCAATTTGTCTACAACTGGCTGTAGGGTAAGCACAATATGCTGTTGACCATAATAAAGATTCAGTGTGCTTGGGGAACAATGAAAGAAAATAAGTAAGATGTGATTCCAAAGTTGTAGCTGCTTTCTCATAGAGTCTTCAGGAAGAAGAGAGTCTAAATAAACAGTGAAGTCACGCTCCTGATGTAGGAAAACTTCTCTGTGCTATTCCGATGCACCTGAAAATTTAAATACGTGATATATTTTGGAATCTAAAGGTCCTCTTATTAATGTGTAAGATCCATATGCTATAGATCTTAAATTTCACCCTCTTTGATTTATTTTTTAATGATTATAGGGTTTGTTTCCTGTTTGAGGTAGCCGTTCCCCTAACTTTTGCATTGTAGTTCCCCCCTTTATTTATGTATTCATTCAGGAAGTATTTGTGTGCCTACTATTAATGTAAGGTGTGAAATGATAATGCCATAGAGAGGTATAAACTAACTGAATAGGACTTAATCTGAAGCTAACTACAACATTTCCAGTTTGTAAAGGTACCAAATCAGTCACATTTATATATTGTGTTAGAAATGAAAATGTGTGTGTGTGTGTGTTATGTTTTCTAGCAATTAGAAGGTATTATGTCAACTGTCATACTTAACAATTTCTAATAAAATGCTATACTATAGTTTGCTTTCCAAGGATACCTAAGGGGGATTTCCACATTCAGTGATTTAAGTATCTTCAGGGAAGAGGATTTAAGGAAGCATCAATTTTAGATAATTGACATCCTGGGATATGTTGTACTAGAAGGTTCACCACTGATTATATGACCAAAACCAACTGTCTATTCACTAGACCAATCAAAACCAGCTTGCTCAATGAAGTTAAGTTCAAATTGTAAGTGGACATTAGAGTGTTGAAGGCAGGCTGGTAAGAGCTCTTGCCGTCTGTCTCTGCTTTCTAGAATTAGAGAAACTTTTAAAAATAATTAGTATTTACAGTTCCTAATATAAAATGAAGGAAACCTGTTTTGAATTTGTAAGTATTTCTCTGAGTTTTCACTAGTTTTTAAATATATAGTCATATATTTACACACATGGTAGGATATTAGAAGGATACCAATTTTGGATTATGTTGAAAGTATAAAAAAAAAAAGTGAAGCCAGGAATAAAGACACCTAGATGAGAGTGAGGACAAGCCTGATTCAATCTTGCTGTGCCATTTCTCTGCTATGCAGTCTTGGGTAAATTCTTTTACCTCTACTTTTTCCATTTCTTGTGCTGAAAAGGGAACTAGTACTTCTTTCCAGTGTGGCTGTAAAGATTAGAGAGGTATGTGAAGTGTTCATTATAGGCTGGTTATCAGTAAAGGCTTAGTAGCTGATGTCTATAATCATCTGTTGGTGGAGAAGAAAGAATGAGAGTACCCCAGGCATTTTTAGTGGCCATTTTTGTTACAGCCAAAACTGTCTAGAACAATTGCAGTGGTTGGATAGGGAGTTTGTCTGGAGGTCCACATAGACAAGTGAGTTTTTTACCTTGGCTATATAATACAATCACCTGGAGGAGCTTTTAAAAGCTACTAAAGCCCAGGACCCTATATAAATCTTAAAAGTTTTTTGTTTCAAGTTCTCTAGCCAAGGTTGTTCAGCCAAGGTTGATGTGTAATTGCTTAGACTGAGTAACAGTTTGGAAGTTGTTTTCCTCTTGGTAGTCTTGTTGTGCACTGTAGGTAAACATATTTATGGCTTAAAACAGACAGGTGCTGACCTGGTTCATCGTGGTCCAAAATTCTCTTACACATTTCCCATAGTTTCTGTAAAAGTTTCCTCCCATTACGATTGTTCTCTATTCTTATCTGCCTTCTCTTGCCTTTTTCTAAGAGGAAAGCAGAAGGCAGACAAAATAAAAGGAAATAGAAAAATGAGGGCAATCAATTGTTTCTGAGTCCTTAGGATGGTCCTAGTTAACACTGCTCAGGACAGCTGACACAGGCACTGGGTGGACAGGTGACAGGGCCTTCAGGCATTGCATTTCAGTGGCATTCAGCTGCAATCATTGCAAAATAGCTCTCTCCATAAAGAAGAGAATTTTCTGTGGTTTTCTGTGGCAGAGAGAGTGAGTGAGTGCTGCCCACAGTACAGAAGCTAAAAATAAGGAACTTTTAGGAGACTTTTTATTGGAATGTCCTTTGTCAGTTTTCTGTTTGAATGCTAGCACTTCTCTTCAGAGATACGTTAAGTTAGTGCCACTCTTCTGTTACCAAAGATTGATGAGATGCCCTTTTCAGTGAGGGCAAAGAAGTATAGAGTACAATGACTAAAGAAATTAAGGAGGGAAAATAGCAGCTTTTGAGACCTGGAGAGTGTATGTTGAACTGGAAAAAGGAATAGAAAGAGCGAATGGAGTGGGCGAGATTGCTGTGTGATCTTCTTGGTTACCCCATCCTCATTCTAATATAGACCAAGGTAGAGAGGTACAGTGAGACCCTTTGTTAAGAGGACTCTTGGTTGCAAGTGGCGGAAACCCAATCCCAAGTGGCTTGTGGAATCAACCAGTAAAGAAGTATGTAGGTGGATAGGCCAGAAAAAGTGGATATCAGCTATACTCCTGAGTTCCCTTTCCTCAGTGCGGGTGCTGTTGATCTCTGGTTTAGGAATCTGCACAACTCATGCCACAGACCCCAAAGTTAAATTACACCATGGTTCTTGTAGTAACATGGATTTACTGACTCAGGACTCCCATGTTTTTATTTTTTATTTGTTTAAATCAATGAAACTAAGTCTCTTGGTGACTGGTGGAGTTTTATCATTTCAGCAGGATTTTGCTCTGAGAACACTGACTTGCCTCTATTGAGAAACTGGAAGCCCATTCGCAAATACCTTGTCCTAGAAATTAGTTTAAGAGTGTATGTCTGATCAGGGGGAATCCAATGTTATCAGTATTATCCCCATTTTGTTTCAATAGCTAGGTAACCTCCTGAGAATTTTTGTGGGGTCATAATTGCAACATGCTATTCTGCCATGTGTTACAATTATTAAGGATTTATTGTCCCTAGTCATTTGTAAGCTTGTTGCAAGTTTAATTTTATGTCCCTGTTGCCTGATAACATATAATGAGTCCATAAATATGTATCAAGTAATTAAAGGAAGAGTCAAGAATCTTTTTGACCATTTTACTGGATGATCTAATTTGGCAAAGTTACAATAGGTTAAAATTCATAATATTAACCCCCAGACATCCACATTTATATTTTATAATATAAATTTATTATAGTTAGCATTTTTCTCTAGTTACCAGATTTATGGGCAGGAGAAATAAAAACTGACGTCCAGCTTTCTTTAGTCGGCTTAGCCCTTGATAATGCTCTGTCTGGAGCAGTAAACATCCCTTCCCAGTTTCTTACCTCTCTGACCAAAACTTACCTTTTTTTTTTTTCTAGATTCCTAGGACCCTTTGTGGGGAAGGAACCTCATGCTCTTTGAGTACTTACTATGTGCTATGTGTTGTGTGCACACATTGTCTTACTGAAGTCTCACAGACACACCATAAAGCTTTCTGCCTCCTTCTCAACCGTTAAGAGAATTAATCATTCACCGCTTCATGATATCATCATGGCATTTACCACATTGAATTGTACTAAGTATTTGTTTATATGTCTGTGTGTCCTACGAGACTGAGATCTTAACTCAGAGTCTTTGTCTTGTTCAGGAGTGTATTCTCAGTACCTGGCTTATGCTGTGAACTTTAGGAATATTTTCAAACAATGTGGGTATTCTGTGATCTTCATTTTACAGATTTGACATCTGAGGCTTGCCCAAGGTCACCAAATGGAAAATGATAAGATTAGTTATTTGGTTTAGGTCTACTGGACTCTACAGCTTGCATGCTTGCTGCTAAATCATGCTGGGGTACTGGAAAGCACGGTGGTCTGGGGTGATGAGGATGACTGAGAGGGGAGATCTGACGGGACAAGGAAGGAGATCAAGAGCTTGCTGCGGCTGGGAAGGGAGGTGAATTAATACATTGCTCGGTTTAGCAGCATTCTGACTCCCAGAACCACCCCCAAACCACACACACGTGCGTGTGCAGGTACCATCGGGGACTTCCATCGCAGAGGGAGTACTGAGTGAGCACGGACCAGAGAAAGCATTTGAGAAAAACAAAGAACTGGAGCACTAAGCCATCCTTTAAGACAACCTATTGGGTTGTCTCTACTTTGGGGCTACTACAGTGCTGTCAGAATCTCTCCCATACAAATTTTTGTATAGTCATAAGTATTCACTTCCCTTGGATATATACTTAGGAATGGAGTTGCTTGCTCATATGGTAACTCTGCTCAACCTTTTAAGGTACTTCCAGACAGTGTTCCAAAGTGGCTGTGCCACTTTACATTGCCACCTGTAGTGTGAGTGTTCTGATTTCTTCAAATCTTTGTCAATACTTCTTATCAGTTTTTTAATTATAACCATCCTAGTGGGTATGAAGTGGCATCTCATTGTAGTTTTAGTTTTCATTTCCCTAATGACTGATTATGTTGAGCATTTTTCCTGTGCTTTTTGGCCATTTATATATCTTCTTTAAAGAAAATTCTATTCAGATACTTTGCCTATCTTGTAATTGGGTTATTTGTCTTTATTATTGCATTGTAGGGTTCTTTAAATAGTTTAGATACACGTTCTTTTTAGATACATAATTTGCAAGTATTTTCTCCTCTTTTATGGGTTTATCCTTTCACTTTCTTAATCTTAATTGAGGCACAAAACTTCTTTTCGGCAAAACCCAATTGAATTACCTTTTCTTTTGTTGCTTATGCTTTTGCCATCATACATAAAAGGCCATTGACTGATCTAAGATCATGAAGAGTTACACCTGTGTTTCCTTCTAAGAGTTTTACAGTTTTATCTTATATTTGGGATCCATTATGATTTAATTTTTATACATGGTATGAGTTAGTGATCTAACTTTATTCTTTTTTTTTTTTTGAGAGGGCATCTCTCATACTTATTGATCAAATGGTTGTTAACAACAATAAAATTCTGTATAGAGGACTCAATGCACAATCATTAATCCACCCCAAGCCTAATTCTCAACAGTCTGCAATCTTCTGAAGCATAATGAACAAGTTCTTACATGGTGAACAAGTTCTTACATAGTACATAAGTTCTTACATGGTGATCAGTGCAAGGGCAGTCATATCACAGAAACTTTCAGTTTTGATCATGCATCATGAACTATAAACAGTCAAGTCAGATATAATTATTTGTTTGATTTTTATACTTGATTTATATGTGAATCCCACATTTCTCCCTTATTATTATTATTATTTTTAATAAAATGCTGAAGTGGTAGGTAGATGCAAGATAAAGGTAGAAAACATAATTTTGTGCTGTAAGAGGGCAAATGTAGATGATCAGGTCTGTGCCTATAGACTAAGTATGAATCCAAGCTAGACAAGGGCAGCAAAACATCCATGGATGCAGAAGATTTCTGTCAAAATGGGGGGGTGAGGTTCTAAGCCTCACCTCTGTTGATCCCCAGTTTCTCACCTGAAGGCCCCCCTGCGACTGTGCCTGTCTTAGGTTGTTCCTCCCTTGAGGAATCTTACCCGTCTCTGGCTTAACTTTATTCTTTTGCTGTGGATATCTAGTTGTTCTAGCATCACATCTTGAGACTGTTCTTTTCCCACTGAATGGACTTAAAACCCTTGTCAGAAACCAATTGACCATAAATCAAAACCAGAATGAGACAATTACCTCAACCAGTTAGAATGGCCACTATCCAAAAGACAAGAAATAGCAAGTGCTGGTGAGGATGTGGAAAATAAGAACCTCCTACACTGCTGGTGTGGATGTAAACTGGTGCAGCCACTGTGGAAAGCAGTATGGAGGTTCCTCAAAAAACAAAAAATAGAAATATCATACAACCCAGTAATTCCACTTCTAGGAATTTACCCAAAGTAAACAAAATCTCTGATTTGAACAGACATAAGCACCCCTGTGTTTATTGCTGCATTATTTACAATAGCCAAGATATAGAAGCAACTAAAGTGACCATCAGTAGATGAATGGATAAAGAAGATGCGGTACATATACACAGTGGAATATTATTCAGCCATAAAAAGAAAGAAATCCTAGCACTTGCAACAACATGAACAGACCTAGAGAGTATTATGCTAGGTGAAATAAGCTAGGTGGAGAAAAACAAATACCACATGATTTCACTTACTTGTGCAATCTGAAAACAAAACAAAGTGAATAAAAGCAGTAGATGCATAGACCCTGAGAAGTGACTGTGGTTACCATGAGGGAGGGTTTGAGGTGGGTGGGTGGAGATGGTGAGAGGGATAAAAAAGGGCACAAAATTCTCAATCATAACATAACTTGGTCATGGGGATAGTAGTACAAAACAGAGAATATAGCCAATGATTCTGTAACATCTCTCTATGTTGACAGAGAGTAACTGCACTAGTGGGGGTTACGATTTAATAATGTGGGTAACTGTCAAACCACTGTGTTGTATGCTTAAAACCAATATGGGTGTATATCAGTGATACTTCATTAAAAAAAATAAGTTGAGTAGAGGTATGTGTTTTTCTGGACTCTCAATTCTATTCCACTGATCTGTACACCTGTCCTTATACCAGCACTGTGCTGTCTTAATTCCTGTAGCTTTGTAGTAAGTTTTGCAATTGAAAATGTGAGTTCTCCAACTTTGTTCTTTGTTTCTTTTTTTTTTTCAAAATTGTCTAGGCTACCCCCCCTGTTTTGAGAGAAATCATCTGCATCCGTGGATGTTTTGTTGCCCTTCTCTAGCTTGGATTAATTCTTAGTTTATAGGCACAGACCTGATCATCTACATTTGCCCTCTTACAGCACTAAATTAGGTTTTCTACCTTTTATCTTGCATCTACCTACCACTTCAGCATTTTATTAAAAATAATAATAATAATAATAATAAGGGAGAAATGTGGGATTCACATATAAATCAAGTATAAAAATCAAATGAATATTCATATTTGACCTGATTGTTTATAGTTCATAATGCTTGATCAAAACCGAAAGTTTCTGTGATGACTGCCCTTGTACTGTTCACCATGTAAGAACTTATTTACTATGTAAGAATTTGTTTACCATGTAAGAACTTGTTCATTGTGCTTCAGAAGATCGGAGACTGATGAGAATTAGGTTTGGGGTGGATTAATGATTGTGCATCGAATCCCCTGTACAGAATTTTATTGTTGTTAACTGTTAAAAACCATGTGATCAATAAATATGAGAGATGCCCTCTCCAAAAAAAAAAAAAAAAGAATGCTAGTGTAACAGTTTACAATAGCCTGCTTCTCAGTGTTTACTAAACATTAAGATACCTAATAGTTAACTCTGATATTTTCCAGAGGGCCCCTGGAACATGTCAGAGGAATTTTTTCTCATTGGAGAAAGTATTTGGCTAATTTGGCTTATTTGTCTGATATATAATTACCTGCTTAATTACCTGGAAAGCACTGTCAGAGGGAATGATGCTAAACTTTGTTACTGAATGTTTTGTGTTACAGAAATATCAGAATTTCCTTATGTCAAATGTCTTACAGTAAACTCTCATCAGATTTTTAACCATTAAAAAAAAAATTGTCTAGGCTATTCTGGGCCCCTAAATTTTCATATAAATTTTAGAATCAGCCTATCAGTTTCTTCAAATAAGCTAGCTGGAATATTGAGGGACGTGTGTTGAATCTGTAAATCAGTTTGAGAAATACTGCCATCTTAACAATATTCATCTTTGAGCTATGAGCATGAGATGTTTTCCCATTTGCTAAGATCTTCTTTAATTTCTTTCAATGTTTTATAGTTTTTACATTTCATTCTTTTTGATGCCAGTTTAAATGAAATTATTTTGTTAATTTTATTTTTTAAATTGTTTGCTGAGACTGTATAGAAATATAGTTGATTTCTGTATATTGTTCTTCCATCCTGCCACCTTGTTGAATTTGTTTATTAGTTCTAATAGTGTTGTAGTGGAGATTCCTTTAGGGTCTTCTACATATAAGATCAGGTCACCTGTGAGTATATGTAGTTTTACTTTTTCCTCTCTAGTAGGAAAGCCCTTTATTTCTTTTTCTTGGCCAATTGTCCTGGGTAAAATATCCAGTACAATGTTGAACAGAAGTGGACAGTCTTGTCTTTTTCCAAATGTTAGGGGGAAAGCATTCTTTTACCGTATAGTATGATAGTAGCTGTGAGTTTTTCAGAGATGCTCTTTATCAAGTTGAAGTTCCCTTGGTTTCTAATATGTTGCACGTTTTAATTTTGAAAGGTTATTGCGTTGTGTCTAATGCTTTTGTGGTGTCTATTAAAATGGTCATATAGTTTTGCCCATTATTAATATGGCATATTGCATTAGTTGATTTTTTTTAATGTTAAAACCTTGTATTCCTGGGATAAATCACACTTGGGTATGGTGTGTAATCCTTTATATGTCACTGAATTCAATTTGTTAGTAGTTTGTTCAGGATTTGTGCATCTCTATTCACAAGAGATACTGATTTGTAGTTTTCTTGGGGTGTTTTTGTCTAGATTTTGTAACAGGTTAATACTGACCTCATTGAATTGAGCTGTTTGATCTTTGAATATTTTTTGGAAGAGCTTGTGAAGGATTGGTGATAATAATAATTCATACATTTGGTAGTATTCATAAGGAAGCCATCTGTTCCTGGGCTTTTCTTTGTGGAAAAAATTGTATTACTAATTCAATCTCTTCAACTTGTTAGAAGTCTTCAGATTTTCTGTTTCTTGAGCCTGTTTTGGTAGTTGTATCTTCTTGGGAATTTGTCCATTACATCCAGGTTACCTAATTTGCTAGCATACAATTGTTTGTAGCATTCCTTTACAATCTTTTTTATTTCTCTGAGGTCGGTAGTGATGTCTCCTTTTTTATTTCTGAGGTTAGTAAGTTGAGTCTTTTATGTCTAGGTCATTCTAGTTAAAGGTTTGTCAGTGCTGCTGATCTTTTTAAAGAAAGAACTTTTGGTTTCATTAATTTTCTTTGTTTTTTTATTCTCCATGTCCCTTATTTCCATTCCTTCCTAGTCCTGTTTCAGGTTTAGTTTGCTCTTCTTTTTTTATTTTATTTTATTTTATTTTATTTTGTTATCATTAATCTACAATTACATGAAGAACATTATGCTTACTAGGCTCCCCCCTTCACTAAGTGCCCCCCTCCTCACCCCTTTACAGTCACTGTCCATCAGTGTAGTGAGATGCTGTAGAATCACTACTTGTCTTCTCTGTGTTGTACAGCCCTCCCCATGCCCCCCCAACATTATACATGCTAATCGTAATGCCCCCTTTCTTTTTCCCCACTCTTATCTCTCCCTTCCCACCCATCCTCCCCAGTCCTTTCCCTTTGGTAACTGTTAGTTCATTCTTGGGTTCTGTGATTCTGCTGCTGTTTTCTTCCTTCAGTTTTCCTTTGTTCTTATACTCCACATATGAGTGAAATCATTTGGTACTTGTCTTTCTCCGCCTGGCTTATTTCACTGAGCATAATACCCTCTAGCTCCATCCATGTTGTTGCAAATGGTAGGATTTGTTTTCTTCTTATGGCTGAATAATATTCCATTGTGTGTATGTAGCACATCTTCTTTATCCATTCATCTACTGATGGACACTTGGGTTGCTTCCATTTCTTGGCTTTTGTAAATAGTGCTGTGATAAACATAGGGGTGCATCTGTCTTTTTCAATAGTTTGCTCTTCTTTTTCTGATTTTTTAGTGGAAGGTTAGGTTGTTTATTATTTTGTAAGTTGTCTTCCTTATCTCACAAGACAGTTTGTGAGTGTGTGAATGACCACTGCTCAGTCTGAATCCGTGCACCCAGACCTCCTTCTCTGGGGAAAGAGTGACAAGGAACTGAACACACAAGGTGGGCACACAGAGGATAACTGTAAGAAGCACTGGCCTCTCACTGTTGTGGAGCCCATATGGGTCTCGGGCCAAAACATGGGCTCTGCAGTCTGGTTGCCGGGATGTGAATTCTGTCTCAGTCAGTCACTTAACAGACAATTTATTAAGTTCTTCAAGCCTCAGTTTCCACATTTAAATTTACACATTTTCATAAAATAAGCATAAAGATAGTATAATTCTTAGTGTTGTGAGGATCAAACAAGCTAACGTGTGAAGCTAGCCCAAAATTGGTACATGGCAGATGCTCAGTAAAGATTAGCTATTTTCATTTTATTGTCGTTGTTAGCAAATGAGTCTGTGCTCAGTTAACTCCGTGAGAAGTAGCTGTGGAGGCTGGAGTTGTGTTTCCATTACTTTGTTCTTTGCCAGCCAGCCATGACCTGCATAAGCTATCAGGATGAACTTCACCTGTATTTGCTACCAGGTGCTGAGACACACTTCCTTCTGCAATGTGGCAACTCTGGATGTTACTTCTAAACAAGCAGTCTCTCAGAAAGACCACAGGCCTTACTTATTTGATCATCCATCCATCCTATAATGATATGAGAATGAAGGCAGGAAATGTATTTTGCTGAACAAATGTGAAATAAGCTCAGAGTGATAATACCCTAATTTCATAAATTATGAAAATGGTATCATTAAAAAATTCTAATTTAATTTTATAGTACCTCAAATTCTTCTCTTGAGGTGGGGATAGAAATACCCTTCTCTGAACTCACCAGAGGAGCTAACATTAAAGTCCTGTTCCTGAGACTCCAGGGGGGTAGTATATTCTCCCACTGCAGTTCAAGGCTGCTGTTTATGTTCCTAATGGGAATTTCTCAGGGATTAAAAAAGTACTTACATGTTGTCTTGCCAATGGGTTTCACCCAGGCAAGTTCACTATGGATTCAGTGTGACCAAAGAAATGACAGTAAAATGTTCTTGGGGTGAAAGAGTTATATGCAGTGGCAGGTCAATCACTAAAATCCCATCCACTCAGAGCGAGTCTGCATGCAGCAAGCTGGTCTCTGCCTCTGGGCCTCTCTGTCTGCACAGCCATCCTCTGGGCCTCTCTGCCTGCACAGCCATGCTCTGGGCCTCTGTCCTCGGCGCTGCCACACTCCAGCCTCTACTCTGTTCTCTTGCAGCCCTGCAGCCATGCCACCGTGTCACCCAGACCACTGGGCAGAGCCCTTTTTGTAGAGTCAATAGCAATGCACTGCCCCCATGTGTGTAGTGAGCTAGCCTACCAGGGCCAGGTGAGAATCCTGGCCACAGGAACTTTCATTTTATACACAAATGTTATTTTCATCATTCAGCTAAAGAATAGCCATTACTTTTGTAAGAAGGAAAAAGGTATGGAGCAATCCTCATTATGAAACCTTCAGTTAGCCTCCTTTAAAATGAAGATATAGCCAACCTGTAGTTTTTTATGAATGGCATTAGCTAAGATAATCCTAAAACCTACAAGCAAAGTAATAATAAAAATTTTAATAAAACTATTTGATTAACTGTAGCTAGATGTAGTTTTGTTATTTCCATTTGAATGTAAACATTCATATTTAATCTTAAAACAATAGATATTAATAATATAACATATTGCTTGTCTTCCTGAAAACACAGCACATTTTCATGCATACTGTATGTTCTTCCCCTTACCCATTTCCGAGGTTGTTACAGGGAAACAATTATTTCCATTTTATGTATAGGAAGAATAAATAAAATAAAGTATTGTAAAGAAATTTTTCCCAAGATCTCCTAATTAATATAATAAAACAGCCCTCAATTTCTCTCTTTCTCCCTCTGTCTTCCTTTCTCGCTTTCTCTTTCTTTCTTTTCCCATTAAACCTTTTTTTTTTTTTTTTTTTTGAGAGGGCATCTCTCATATTTATTGATCAAATGGTTGTTAACAACAATAAAATTCAGTATAGGGGGGTCAATGCTCAATGTACAATCATTAATCCATCTCAAGCCTAATTCTCGTCAGTCTCCAATCTTCTGAAGCATAACGAACAAGTTCTTACATGGTGAACGAATTCTTACAGAGTGAATAAATTCTTACATGGTGAACAGTACAAGGGCAGTCATCACAGAAACTTTCGGTTTTGATCATGCAATATGACCTATAAACCATCAGGTCAAATATGAATATTCATTTGATTTTTGTACTTGATTTATATGTTGATCCCACATTTCTCCTATTATTATTATTATTTTTATTTTTAATAAAATGCTGAAGTGGTAGGTAGATGCAAGATAAAGGTAGAAAACATAGTTTAGTGCTGTAAGAAGGCAAATGTAGATGATCAGATGATCAGGTGTGTGCCTATGGACTAAGTATTAATCCAGGCTAGACAAGGGCAGCAAGACATCCACGGATGCAGAAGATTTCTCTCAAAGCAGGGGGGGTGAGGTTCTGAGCCTCACCTCTGTTGATCCCCAAATTCTCACCTGATGGCCCCCCTGCGACTGTGCCTGTCTTAGGTTGTTCCTCCCTTGAGGAATCTTACCCGTCTCTGGCTAACCAGTCATCTTCCGGGGCCATACAGGGAAATGTAAAGTTGGTAAGTGAGAGAGAAGCCATATTGTTTGCAAAGGTTAGCTTTTTACTTCTTTGCAGATTTATGCCCTGTGGCTTCTATGCCCAGCACTTGTCTCGAGGTATCTTTACCACCTGGAGGAATTATGATACTCGGTAAATTCGATATGAGGCACGAATTCTATTTAAAGTTTGTAGTTAGGAAGGAAGAAGAAAAGCTATAGATGTAGCATATGAAGGAAACTTGGGAGGATTGATTATTTCTTTGACATATCTTCTTGTATAGTACCTTAAGTATGTATAGGTTTTAAACTACTAACTAATTTGCACACACATATTGACATAATAGGAATACGGTGACATAAACAAAGCAAATCTATAATTACCAGCCATCTCCAGTGAAGCCAAGAAAACCATTTAGGCACCCTAGGCATTTGTGAAAATTTATCTATGATATGATGGATATTTTCCAACTGTACTTGAACCATCAGACAAATTAAAGCAGCCCATTTCTGGGATCTGTTCACATCCCATATGTTCTTTTAACCATAGATAGTCTATAGTCATGAGATTTTGGGGTGCTACAACTTGCACCCCTCCCAACTCCTGGTTGAGTTCCAACAGTACAGATCCAGTCAAATTCGTTGTCTCACTGTATGCACATGCCAGCCTAGACATCTCCCTCCTCCTTCTTATGGCAAGTCCAGGAGACGGTGGGCTGGATGCAGCCACAACCGCAGCATCGTCCGGATCCCTGTGGAGGCTTTTTGATGATCATCCCCCGGCACGAGTCCTCCAGAGAGTGCTGATGCCGGAAGCTCCTCCTCATATCGTATCTTAGTTCATTTTCTGGGTATCCAAGCTAGGCCTTGATCTTCTGCGTAGAAACAAACAGACCCTTTGCCCACACTTTGACATGCCCTCTATACCACTGTGCAGAACTCATTGGAGGTCAGCACACAGTAACTGCTTTTTTTTTTTTTTTTAATTAAGAGAAAGGAATATTATCAGAAAAGAGTACCTCCATAGCTGATCATCTGACACCCTTTAAGTGATCAACATTAAGGATATTTAAAGCATGCGTTGATCTTTGATTTACCAATAGTTTTATCCTGTTAAGGAGTAATCCCCCTTTTCTTTCTTTCTTTCTTTCTTTTTTTTTAAAAATTTTTAATCTACACTTACCTGAAGAATACTATGTTTCCCATTAAACCTTTTTATCAAAAGCATCAGTAAATAGTATAAAGGATAGGGGTTCCCCTTCTTTTCTTTGGCCTTGTGAGTGCAGAGAAATTAGAAAATACTAGGCTACACATAGGGAAAGAGTGAAGAACTTATTAGTCTACAAATTTTTTATAAATAGCTTTCTTTAGTATATACATCAAGAAGATGAATTTTACCCAAGGATAGTTTAAAAGTAGATTTACTTTTTGGAAGACTGAATTTAGTATAAATACTTAAGGATATATTAATTATAATGAATTTCATTTATCTCTTTATACATGGAGCATGCCATTCTTCCTGTGGCCATGCTTACAGATAATTAGATGAGAATGTGAAGAATGGGGCACACAGGGTGCTGAGAAGACTGGTGGCTGTGGGTTATAAATTAGAGTGGCTGGGAAACAGCAGCACAGATATCTTTCTAGGTTTAGGCTCCTTGAACACTTAAACATCCAATAGAAGTTTCTATGATTTGCTGAGAATATGTTACTGAGAATTATTAGGTTAAATACATCTTGTAGCTCTATGTTATCAATCAGTAAATTTTATTAGCTGTCAGCTATTTTCTAAAACTTTGAGGCCAGCCAGCATAAGAGGCCGCTAGCACTTTAAATTATTTTCAGAGTGCCAAGACATCAAGTTAAGCCACACTCTGAGACAGTTTAAAAAGGTGTGTGTGTGTATGTGTACTTACTATACATCATATGTAGATGCTGGTTTTTGATAGGAAAGACATGAAATGAATATCAGATGGTGGGGATCACAAGATATGTCTCAGTTCCTGAGCCTTTGATTCATTATGGTTTCTTTTTTGTATCATTCATTTCTATCTCATAATCCTCACAAAGGTCCCACTGTAATGTAAAAGAGCTAATAGATGACCCTTGGCCATCCTAAGGCTGCTCACAGTATGCTCCCCTCCTAGAGGGAGAGCATGGGCAAAGAATTTCGGTGGCTATTGAAATCTTAGGACCTTGCCATTCCAGTGGGTGCTTACAGCAGAAGTATTGGCATTGACTCGTGAGCTCCAACATGAATCCAAATCCCTGTTAGTGGTTTACATGACCATTTATTTAATTGAACAAAGTTTGAATACAGTTGAACATATTTTTATGTTTCTTGGACATAGAATTTCCTTTTTCTGCAAACTGCCTGTTCATATCTTTGCTGAAACTTATTGGTTATAATTTCCTTCGTGATTTTTAGTGCTTGCATAGTCAGGACATTGACTCTGCATTATGTGTTGCAACCCACCTCATTTGTAGTTTGATTTTATTTTAATAAATATTTTCTAAATTCCATTTAATGTTCAGTTCTAAGTAGAAAGAAAAGTAATGATTGTGATCAATTTTTCGTTCAACATGAAACTTAGATAAAGTCTCAGCTTTAACTTTAGTTTGTTTTGTTGCTTAATTCTCCGAAGTTCCATTATTAACTGATTTGTCCTCTGGCACATATGTATGTACCTATAAAGAGTCTAGAATGGAGATTTCATAATTTTTCCATGTTCATTTCTGAAACAGAACTAAGTGCCATTAATGGTATGCTATTTCTTCAAATAATTATTATTTTTTGTAGTTTCCAGTAAATGCATTAGTGACAACCCATTCAAAAGAAATTGAATAAGCGTTTATTGTTAATCCATGCTTGTGGGATGTGTTTGAGGGGTCTGTCTACTTCCTCTACATAAAAGTTTACTTTGTTTTCCCAATTAAAAATTTGTCCATCTTTATAATTACCAGGAGTCATGACTGATACTATGGTTTCATTAACATGTCACATTAAAATGATTCTCATATAAATTTGGAACACAAGGACTGCGAATTTGAGCGCTGGCATTTCTAAAAGCATACTGTTAAGCTGCTCCATTGCCATTTTCATTGGTTTCCTTTGTCTAGGAAATAAAGCCAGAGAAATGAGGTGCTTGTGAAAGAACTGAGCTGTCAGAGACATATATGGATTTCTAATTGGAAACCTGAAACAAATATGGTAGGAAAATTAAAGAGGCACATACATGCTTATTCTTACAGTTTGGGGATAGCAGCTTCCTTCTTCCTAACCATGTCCATAGTTGCTCACCAAACAGCTAAAGAAATTGAGCTCTGAGGTCTTTGTTTCACAATTATTCTTTAATAAGGTAAATTTTCTTACTATGATTTATTGCTCCATGTTGTAAGTAAAAAAATACTTTACCAATAGTTTGGAATTCCTGAACAATTATTGAACACCCAAGTTAGTGAATTTCTGTGTCTATGCACTGGCAGGGGAGAAAGGCTAGAAGCAAATGCCTTAGAACAGTTCGTAAGGATATCTCGTCATGCAAGTAAATCACAACTGTGTAACAACAAAAAAAATCCTTACTTCTGGTATCTCATCATTTAGCAAGAAGCAGCCTTAAACTTTGTGTTTAAGCCTTGATTTTCAAATGAGGAATTATACTTCATGTGTGCTAGATGTATTTGCTCTTTCAGCGATGTTGTGATGAAATGGAAATTCCCGTCTATTTTGCAAGTCTGTTTGCAAATGACAAACACAATTGCATTAAAAAAGAAGGGATGCTGAAGCAGTGTGGCAGTGAGGTGGTTGGAGAAGAGGAGATGCCAGAATAAGAAGTCTTTCTGAGGAAGATGATTCTAGAGGAGAGTTAGGAAGGAAAACAAGAATCTGTTTAGATACAGAATGTAGAAAGGTAGTCTTAGGGATTTTGCATGTGGGTGTGTGTCTGTTGAGGCTGAGAGGAACACAGGGAAATTATGTAGTGCTTGGAGTCAGAAGTTAACCAAAGATTTGCAGCTCATGATCAAAAGCTCATAATGATATGGATGATCAAGGATCACATCAAATTCCCTTCATAGGGGTAACATGATCCCAACCACACTTAGAGTAGAAAGCTCTTCCTCATGCTGTCAGATAGTTAGCAGGGGAAGTGGTTACTGGGGGGTGGAGAGGAAGCAAAGGGCTGGAGGTGGGGGTAGGGGAGTGGGCATGGTTAGTGCTGAAGGTCTAAATCACCAAGAAAGGAAAGAAAAGGAATTGGCAGAACCTAGAGATGGGCCAAAAAGGAGAAAGTGAGGGCTAGAACAAAGACATTTGTTTATCAAATCACTTAACTTTTTCTGAGGATCAAAGTTGTATATGTCAAAGAAATACAAATACATGTTTGTTAAAATACAGAAGTACATAAAAAGAAAATTTTGAATCACCCATATTCAATATTCTTACTTCCCAGAGACAAGCACTGTCAGTATTCTGTTAAATTTTTCTAGCTATTATTTCCGCAGCATCAGTGGAGATCATACATATAGTTTTCTGTACTATTAATCTCATATATTATAAACTTTTACTCATGACATTTAAATTTTTCATTAATACAGTATTTAGTGGCTTATGTATCACCATTTATTTAACCATTACCTTAATGTCAAGTATTTGGGTACTTTCTAAATGTATTATAAAGAATTTTGAGTTAAACATCTTTGTATGTAAACTGTATTATTATTTCTTTAGGACTGATTCTTGAATAATTGCTAAGTGAAGAGAATGGATCTTTTCATGGCTCTTCATATAGATTATAAAATTTATTATTTTAAGAAAGGTTTTGATGAATTCTTGTCTCACTGAAGAGTGACATTTTAGCACTAATCATTAAAAAATACTTGCTGAGTTTATTGGTTAAAAATGATATTGTTTGTGTTTTTTTTTCTTTAATTTACTTATGTTTGCTTACCAATGAAGTTGAGTGTTTTTGTTGGGTTGAAGAGCATCTGTAATTCCTAGAAGTGAGAGATAAAAATATATATACACTATACATACATGGTATATAAATTAATTAATATACTTCATATTATTAGCTATAGATTATCTATAACCTAAATAGAATGTAGAATATTTTTTTTAATGGAAGGATAGAAAGCAAGGGCCAAGTGACATAATTGTGAGGAGTGGATGTAGTGGAGCAAGGGAAGAAGATCCTAGATTGCAGTCAGTGTTGGGGACAGAAAGAAGGGAAGTCAGTAATGGAAAACTTATAAAAGCAGATCATAGTCGTGAGTAGAACTAAGTAAGAATGCGGTCATGAAGCCCAAGAAGGAAAGAATATAGAATAGACAAAAAGCAAAAAACTAAAGCAAAAAACTAAGGGGTGGCGTATGTAGAGTTGAAGGCTAGGTAGTGGGCAGAGGGGAAAGGCCTGTAGACTGGAGAATGAGGGACCCCTCTCTACAGTCCCCCAACTCCACCTTCCATGAGGTCTTGGGAGCTTCCCAAGTTTTCCAGGCAGGCTTTTGTTTATGAAAGTCTTTGTTTCTCTCAAATTTGGCAGTTTCCAGAATATGGATCTTCTGGATACCCCTAACCCCTACCCACCCACCCAGTGTCTCAAATTTGTGGTTATTGCTTTTAGTAATGAGGTCACTGAGACTTTTTTTTTTTTTTTTCTTGGCCTGAAGTCAGTTTTTGATAATCTATACATTCTTTTGAATTAAAGAATCAGAGAAGAACCAGAGAAAACTAGAGATGAGGAGGGCTGCCAAGTGTGTACACAATAAATTTAGCTTGATCTTAAAGGATTGAGGGTGTTGGTTGGCTAAAGCCTAGATTTTTAAAATAATACTCCTGGGCCCTGCCTGATGATTAACAGCACTCACACTATATATTTGTGTTTTTACTACTTATGACTGAATGCCATACCATTAAAATAAAGTTTTGCACCACATTACTGACATGGTGTTATGGCGCCACTCTTCTCCCAACTGCTCAGGCTCAAAACAGTCATCCTGACACTGCCATCTTACAGGTCATCCATTAGCCAGTTCTGTAAACTCTGCCTTTTAAGATGCAACCCAAAGTCGGCTTCTCTTACCACCGCAGGATTATCACTGTAGCATCAGCCACCATCATTCCATCCTTGCATGACCACACCTGCAGCCTACCCCTCAGCTTCCTTCTTTGGATGCCCGTGATCTCTTCTCCACACCAGAGTGATCTTAAGAAAAAGAAAATCAGAATCAGATCACTGCTCTGCTTAGAATCATCCATTAAGCCCAGTTCTTACAATAGAATGCAGAGTTCTTGCCTGTCCGGCTCACACCTGACCCCTGCAGCTTCACTCCTCACTTTCCTGCACTGCACCTCCCCTTTTCTTATTCTCCAGACACCCCAAGTCTGTTCCCCTGCCGCAGCCTTTCCTTCCTTCTTCTGGAATGCTTTTTCCCTGGGTTTACAAACTGCTTGCTCTTTTACTTCATCAGGTCTCTGCTTGAGAGAGAGAGCACTTCCCTGACCGTCCTATCCAAAGCAGCCTCCATTTTTGCATCCTAACCCTGTTTAATTTTCCTCATAGCATTTATCACTATGCCTCCTCCCTAAAATACATATATTTGCTTGTTTATTATGTCTCCCCAATGTAATGGAGAAGACCTTGTCTGTATTGGTCACTACTCTTATCTCTACGGTCTAGAACAAAGCCACACAGTAGATGATCAGTAATCCCTTGCTGAATGATTGAATAATTCTTATAACCAATTCAAAATCAAGTGCCTTGCAGAGTTAACATTTGCTCATAGAAAATCAGGTTCATAATGTGTAAACTGTTCGCTTCAGTACTATTTTATGTTGTTCTTTTGCTTAAACATACACTCCTTGGTAATTTTAGCACCCTATCAAAACTGACCAACCTTGCAATTGATCTTCCAAAAAATGTCTTCATGTTTCTAATTGAATGACTTAACCAATGTTTACAGATCCATAGCAGCCAAAGTTTTCATTTGTTAGGGTTTTTTTTTGCAGTTTTTATTATTTCCGTATTTCTTTAGAGTATCTACTTATATGTTCTCAAAAAGTGAGAGCCCCTTTAGAAAGTGGTAAAAGAATATGTTGAACAGATAATTAAACAAGAACTGAGCCCGAAGATCTTAAGAAAGGAGTGTTCACAATCTTTTAAAGACAACATAACTTATTTAGTATCTTGCCAGCTATTCAAGCCTCTGATAAGATTCAATTTCCTGGTTGATCAAGGTATCATACTTATAAAATATATTATTAAGATATCATACTTACAAAATATGTTTAAGACTAATACTAATATTGATTACACCCAATTCTTGAGTAAAAATTTACTCAGTTAAGAGGTTTTTTTTAATCACAAAGTAAACAGATACAGAGAAGCACACAATTTAAGATTATGGTGTTTGTGATTGCCCGTGTCTGTAACCTAATACAACTGTAAATCAGAATGCAGGCTACTGGCATCTCTTGCTGGAAGCTTTCCCATGAACTCTGGTCAACTGGACAACGTTCTCTACCTGGCACTGTAGCTCTTTGTGCCTACACGACACATGGTGCTTTGTTTCATCTTATATTTTATATGTTCTAATTTGATTTTTGATTGTCTCTCCCAAAGGATTCTTAGCTCCTGGCTAATAGAGACCACATCAGCGTCCAGGTCTTTGACTGCATTTCCCTCCCACTGCTTGAATATATCTCAGAGTATTATTGAAAGTGCTCAGGAAATACCTATTGGAACAGAAAAGCATAGTACTCAGTCAATACAGAATGGTAGGGGATTTCTGTGGTAATTTTGAGGAAATTGTTAAAGCACCATGTAATTATTGAAGAGCAAAACTGCTTAATACTTGACAGAGCCACATATTTCCTGAACTCTCATTAACCAGACTGCCCATTCTAGAGGGGGGAAATATACTTTTTAGATTATGACTTAATGTAGCTGGGTTTTCTCTAGCAAAAGTGGAACACAGGGTTTGTATTTTACATGATGTGACTTTGTAATAGATATCTCCTCTCCACCTGCATTTGATATTTATTCTGAACTTCCTCTTTAAAAATAAAAGGTCTGTTAAAACTACCACAGGAAATATGGGGCAAAGGCTGGTAATTGCTTAGCTAATGAGACACTACAATTTGCTATGTTAGAGGGGCTCAAAGGGATTACTGTAAAATGTAAAGGTTTCTAAGACCAATGAGAATGTTGCCTAGGCTAGAGGAAGAGTTTAGAGTGCATATGTGTAAACCTTGGGGCATTAATCCTTGTTATAATACTGCCATTCTTCTGGTGGGTTCTGTGTGTCACATACATTCTGTAGGAGACTTTTAGATATACATGCCCTCATCTCTTCAAACTCACTTTTCCAAAGCTGGTTAATTGGCTTCATGGCCAACTATTATTGCTGAGACACCATACAGTTACCTGCCTTCAGTGCCAATAGTTGACACCTTTTCAGGTGGAGGCCAGTACTTCATTGTGTATGTATGTGTGTGAACAGTTCTTCCACTTATGCATTATCCATGCATTAATACAATAAGCAACTTCAACAAAGGTTTTGAAATTCCAAATTGTGTAAAATCTACTTCCGGAAAACCACATACTACTATCATATACAAAGCAAATACACATTCACTTGATCATATGTATCTTAGCCTTTAGGAAAACTGAAATAAAAAAGAATTCTTAGTAGGATGTAAAGATGACCTTAATAAATACTACCTATATTTAAAATAGCCCCACATAACAATTTCCTGACTTCATATCTTCAGTCATGCTCCACTTCCTCCTTTCTCAAACCTGTCTGAATCTTGGGTTGTTCCTTTTTGCAAATCTACCTTTGAGCTTATGTTGTCTCAAGCTTCTATTTTTCATCTGTATTTTTTTCCTTCCTTTTCAGACCTCAGATTTGCCTGCTGTCACTCCACTGTAAAAACAAAGGTGCTTGTAAAGACAAAGGATCACTCCAAGGATGACTTAAGTTTGTTGCAAGCCAGATTACCAGAAGTTAATAGTGAATGTAGCAAAACATGTCCACTATAGTACCATTGACTTAACATTTGCTTACGAGGGCTATGTAGTGGGAGTCAAGTCAGTGGCAATGGCAGGAAAAGGTTGACTTTTACTTTTTCTGTGTACTTTCTGTATTGTTTGAATTTGTTACAACCAGCATGCATGGTTTTTACAAAGACCATAAACATCTGTGTGCATATGTGCCCATATTGTTTTAAGAAACTTTGTTGAAAGCAAAGGCAAGAAAAAATTGCTTATTTTTTGTTTAGAGCAGGCTGTAGTTGTTAATTACTGCTTTTGGGTATTTGGTGAAAAGGTGCCTTGTCTTTACCATCTTACTCTTAAAGTCTTGGCAATGTTTGGTATAAGAGTGCACACACACACACACACACACACACACACACACACACACACCTGAAATTTGTAAAAATTCTTATATAATAGACTCAATGACTTGTATGAAAGGCAGATTTCTTGGGTCCCATTTACAGTTAAGAGGAATTTAGTCTAAAATCAGTAGTTTTTGGAAAACACTGCCTTAGTGTTGAAGGATTGCTTTAATTTTCCTTCATTCAGAGCCTAGCAGTTTAATTTCATGTAACATTTAATATTATTATAATTTTAGACTTGTTCTGGATTTTGAACCTTTACTAACCTGCTATTTTCCAGTCACTACTGATAGCTTTATTTTATTTCAGAGTGATAAAACTGTCTCTCGTTACAAATATATGTAGATTAATAGATGTAAAACTTTCTTGTTCACTGTGATCTTTTACATTCCACCCTGGCTACTGCATAGAGCTAAGGTTTACAGAATTTAAAAAGGTTAACAGTTACAGAATAACCACTAAGGGAAAACCAGAGACTACAACTTCGAAATTTTTGTTTTAGGAAGAGTTACAGATTTGTTCCTCCTTTTCTATGTTATGGAGTTCATTTTAACCCAGTTATCTCCAGCCCAGATAGCAGCATATGGCTTTCAGGAGCCCTCCTGCAGACAGACAGTCCTTCTCCTCCCCTCATCTCCCAACTCCTGGGAGTGGCAAACTCAACTTCCAGAAAGACTTTTCCATGAGCTTCTGTCTCTTTCTTCACTGCTTGACAAGGAGTGTGTTTACTCTGCTTATATGCGTCAGGTCCTCCTGATGGATCCATTGTTGTGTATGAACCCTCTTTATTATCATGAATCATGTCCTAACCATTCCCTTCATTTTCTATGCCTTTCTATTTCTCTCTAGTACCAGTAAATCCATTTCTGGCTCCAAATTGATAAAGTAAAATAAAATAAGGGTTTAGTTGATACATAATTTTTGCCTACAATTTTTTTTCCTACCAGGTTTATCATAAACATGATTGTTGGTAGTGATTAGGAGAAAAGATAAAGGGTACTCTGTCCAGGTTATTTACCCCCAGATATTATGAAAAGAAAACACTGGGTAAAAATTGAGCATTTCTAAGTAATCACAGTAACATTTTTTGAGTACTTCGTATATGTCAGGAAATTTTCTAAGCACTTTACATATTCATTTTTTGATCCCTACAACAAACTGGATGAAGTAGGAGTTACTGGGTTTTTTTTTTTTTTTTTTTGTCTACATCAAGCAGTACAAGTTAATGAGCATCCATCTTATTCTAGGAAAACGGATTTAAAAAATCACTTGTTTCCTTCTAGTCAGTGTTGGTGTTTGAATAAAATATTTCAGGTAAATTTCCTTTTCTGTGAAACGCCAGAGCTTTCGTCTTCTTGGTACTTCCCCAAATCCATTTGTTACAGGAGGTTTTCCATTCACTTTTCAGGCAGCTGTCGAGCATTTTGTATTTGGCAGTTTTAACACCTCCCTTCTTTCTGTACCACCCACTCAAAGCTCATTCCAGGTGCCCTTAGCAAATGACTCCCAAGGCATTTCAGTGGCCAAAGCTCATTGACCAATGAGGTGATGTGTGCCTTGTAGAGCAGAGTTACACAGTTCACGGAGATCGGGAGTGAAGGTTGCTTAAACAAAGCTTTTGTTACTATTAGCCTGTTGCATCCAGATTTCAAGACTGGAAAGGTAGGGGACACCTTATTTGTTTTCATTGGAAATGAGGAGGAGATGATTGTGTTTGGTTAAAGTAATTTAGATCAGGTCGTATAAACAAATGGTCCATTTTGTTTGTTTTTAATTGCAGGCAAAAAAAATTGGAACTTTGTAAAGATTTCAAATTTCAAATACATTTTGCCTCATCAAAAGCAAAACCAAAATTCACAAGTTACGAAAATTTTAAAATAATGTTTGTCTAATACCTCTTTACATACTTGAAAAAGCTTCACAAAGTCACTTTTTTATAGATCACTGCTATTTCAACTGTGGAATAAAAAGCAGGAATTTAACAGTAATGTCCACATTTGTTTTCCAGTCATTTCAGAGTCAGTCTATAGAGAAGAAATTTGTGATTTTAAGATATGGGGCAATGAAAAAGAAAAATTAAGGGAATTGGCATTATGATAGTTACTATATAAAAGTTAGTAATAATGACATTTCCTCTCAGAGTAAAGTTCTGGTATAAGAAGATTCTCTTGTATCAATCATTTTTTTCAAATCAATGGTAAAGTTTATGAAATAGAATTAGTGAAGTGTAGGTTATATGCTTTAAAGACTACAAATTAGTTTCACTTTCATTATAGAGAATAGTTTATAGTTCATGTGCTATTTAAGATTTGTTTTAATATTAACTCAAAGAAACCAGAGAAATAGAATCTTTATTCATGTCTTTCTACCTGGAAGTGGAGCAATTTGAAACTAATACTTAAAAGGAAAACCCTCTTCATTATGAATAAAATATGATGAATCATTGTTGCAATAAATGTATGCATAAAAAAACGTATACTTACTCATTAGCTTACATCTAATGTTTAGTATCAGAAGGTAATTAGGGTTCAAAGAAAAATATAACTGGTTTCCCATTTTTGCTTTTTCCCAGAGATGGCTTTATATGGTTTTATGTTTTACAACAAAATTAGATAATATACTTGTTTTAAAATATAACATATGAGATATATGGTTTGGTAAACATTATTAAGTATTTAGCTAAACTCTGTTTTCGTCTAATTTGTGAAGAGAGCTTCTTTAGCACACGTATCATTAAGTGTTAAGTGCCCAGTATTTCAACTTACCTCAGGTCTTCCCCCGTTGTTTTTCCATTTAAAAGATTTGCATCCTGAAACTTCCTACTTATATTAGATTTGTTAAAAATGCCATTTTATGAGAAATCTAGTCTCAAAATCTCCCCCATAGTCTCTTACTCTGAGTCTTTGGGGGAGGTGGATATAGGTGGACCAACAGTCACAGAGTCAACTATTTAAGCAGAGACAACTTACAAGCCATCTTCTTCAGTACAAGTAAATGCGGTATCTCAATTTCAAGCTGAGGTTCAAAGGTTTAGACTTAACTTCACAGATCAGAGGTCAGACACGAATTGCTGCAATTTGTAGTTCAATTCTGCCGATATGACAGAATTTCACAGCTATGATGATTGCTGTTTTTCACTTCTGCACAGCCTGGGCAGGGCAGTTAACAGTGTAATTTGTACAAGTCAGCCCTTGGCACCCCAGTTTAATGAGTAACTAGCTGGTGCCTTAGGTTTCACTGGTACAAGGTGCATATTATAAAAAGGGTCAAATGTCAATGCACAAAGATGGAGGGGGGTGGAGGGATGGAGCTCAATAACCACCACCTGTGAATCAAACATAAAGAATTAGCAATTTGTGTATATTTTAAAAATCGTATTTCTGTGATATGAACGTATGTTCATTTTCTTTGCTACTAAAAGAGGTAGATTTTTTTTTTAATGTTAGCAAGGAAGAACAGTCTGATTATATTATTGATGGAGCAGTAGAAAGTGAAATTGCAGGTTCTGTTTACTCCTTTTGTGGGGGCTCTTGATATCTCAGAAACTTCCCAAAATGTGACAGCTTTTTACGAATCTAGGAAGCAAATTGGTTAAGCAGGTATTTCTGAGCCTATGATCATCTGACATTCTTTACTCTTCACCCCAAAAATTAAACTCCTATCTTTATTCCTAACCCAGGTTGAAAATATCTTTTACTGTTTAAAGCTGACTATTGAGACCCTGAAAAAAAGCCTCTTAGACTGTGAGCCTTGGTTTGCCATTCAGTTTTGACTCCCCATAACTGACTCTGAAGCTGCAATATAAATAACATATGGCGTAATTTGTCATTTTTGTTATAACACAAATTTTAATTGTCTACTCTTCCAGACTGGAGTAGAGAAGCAATTGGATTGTTCCCTAGAGCAGAATGATTAAGGGCACACATTCTAGCCTCAGACCTCCTGGGTTTGATTCCCAGCTTCATCTCTTACAGCAAACAGGCAGCCTTCCTGTGCCTTCGTTCTCTCATCTCCAGAATGAGTGTGACCAGAGAATTATCTGCACGAGGTGGAGCAATGATTAAATAAGGCAGTGTACACGAAATGCTTAGCCCAGTGCCTGGCACATAATAAGGACTCAGTGGAAATTAGCTGTTACTCACATTATTAATAAGTTACACAGCTTATGAATAAGCCTAGCCTACCCCATACATTATCCTAAATTGACTTAGGCTTAGTCTTTGCTCTGTTTGATGAGGGACACAAGATACGGCATAGATAATGTGATCTGGGAACATTTTAGAGTGAATTCCTTCTACGTATCATAAGGAAGTGGATTTTAAAATCCTTGAGGTTTCAAGTCTAGCACTCTGCAGATGCTATCTTCTTTTCCTAGCTGATTTGTTGTCACATAGCAAAAGCTGTAAAAAGAGATAAATTCAAATCATTTGGTTTCCTTTGAGAGTTGTTTTCCTTCTGCCCTTTGGTGAGAAATGTTTGAGTTAAAAAAAATTTATAAATGATACCATATCACTGGACTAAATTCTTTCCCTGATGATATGTATTATACTTAAGAGATTTCATGCTTTCTAGAAATGCTGGACATGAAAATCTTAAAAAGTGACTTTTCTTCATTTTATTCCTATGAAATGTAGAAGCAGCATTTGAATAAAAGCATGCTTTTGCTCCCAATAACAATATATAAATTATGTGCTTAGTATTAAAAAGATAGTAGCAACACCTCACAATTAAACACGCTTAACTGCTCACACTAATGAAACCATTAAGCACCTACTGTATGCAAGGATTGGGTGCGGAGCTCTGGGATTATAGTAGTGAGGCAGATCTAGAATCTACACTGATAAATTTTACAATTGACTCGAGATAACTGCCATCATACCAATTATTGTAAAGGTTAAACCATGTCAAATTGCCAATATTCTACTGTTTTGTCCTCCAGAATGGCAATTTTTGTATGATGCAGCCTAGTGTTATGAACTGTGCTAGGAGGGGATTATATGATGTTGTGGGAACATATCTTGAGCTCCAGGAATGGCTTCTGAGGAGTGAAGTTTGGGTACAAGCTGACTGGGCAGGAATCATGGTGAGGGTTTGACACACTGGGAACAGTATGGCTAAGGGGGAAAGTGACACAGGTGAGGTTGGAGGAGGAGGAGCCAAAGTCTTCCTTCTAGGCCTTACTAAAGATATTGACTTTATTCTAAGGGCAGTGGGAAGAGAGGGTAGAGGTTTACGCAGGAGGGTGATCAAACTGTATGCTTTTCTCTTTTTTTTTTGTATCATTAATGTACAACTACATGAGCAACATTATAGTTACTAGACAACCCCCATTATCAATTCCCCACCACATATCCATTACAGTCAGTGTCCTTCAGTGTAGTAAGAATCACTACTTGTCTTCTCTGTGTTGTACTGCCTTCCTTGTGCCCCCCCACCCTGACATTGTGTGCACTAATTATAATGCCCCTTTTCCCCCCTTATCCCTCCCTTCCCACCCATTCTCCCCAGTCCCTTTCCCTTTGGTAACTGTTAGTCCATTCTTGGGTTCTGTGAGTCTGCTGCTATTTTGTTCCTTCAGATCTTGCTTTGTTCTTATACTCCACAGAGGAGTGAAATCATCTGATACTTGTCTTTCTCCACCTGGCTTCTTTCACTGAGCATAATACCCTCTAACTCCATCCATGTTGTTGCAAATGGTTGGATTTGTTTTCTTCTTATGGCTGAATAATATTCCATTGTGTATATGTACCACATCTTTTTTATCCATTCATCTACTGATGGACACTTAGGTTGCTTCCATTTCTTGGCTTTTGTAAATAGTGCTGTGATAAACATAGGGGTACATATGTCTTTTTCAAATGGGGCTCCTGCATTCTTAGGGTAAATTCCTAGGAGTGGAACTCCTGGGTCAAATGGTATTTCTATTTTGAATCTTTTGAGGAACTTCCATACTGATTTCCACAATGGTTGAACTAATTTTCATTCCCACCCGCAGAGTAGGAGGGTTCCCCTTTCTCCACATCCTTGCCAACATTTGTTGTTGTTTGTCTTTTGGATGGTGGCCATCCTAACAGGTGTGAGATGATATCTCATTGTGGTTTTTTTTTTTTTTTTTGAGAGGGTATCTCTCATATTTATTGATCAAATGGTTGTTAACAACAATAAAATTCAGTATGGGGGGGTCAATGCTCAATGTACAATCATTAATCCATCTCAAGTCTAATTCTCGTCAGTCTCCAATCATCTGAAGCATAATGAACAAGTTCTTACATGGTGAACGAATTCTTACATAGTGAATAAATTCTTACATGATGAACAGTACAAGGGCATTCATCACAGAAACTTTCGGTTTTGATCATGCATTATGACCTATAAACAATCAGGTCAAATATGAATATTCGTTTGATTTTTGTACTTGATTTATATGTTGATCCCACATTTCTCCCTTTATTATTATTATTATTTTTATTTTTAATAAAATGCTGAAGTGGTAGGTAGATGCAAAATAAAGGTAGAAAACATAGTTTAGTGCTGTAAGAGGGCAAATGTAGATGATCAGATGATCAGGTGTGTGCCTATGGACTAAGTATTAATCCAGGCTAGACAAGGGCAGCAAAACATCCACGGATGCAGAAGATTTCTCTCAAAGCAGGGGGGGTGAGGTTCTGAGCCTCACCTCTGTTGATCCCCAGATTCTCACCTGATGGCCCCCCTGCAACTGTGCCTGTCTTAGGTTGTTCCTCCCTTGAGGAATCTTACCCGTCTCTGGCTAACCAGTCATCTTCCGGGGCCATACAGGGAAATGTAAAGTTGGTAAGTGAGAGAGAAGCCATGTTGTTTGAAAAGGTTAGCTTTTTACTTCTTTGCAGATTTATGCCCTGTGGCTTCTATGCCCAGCACTTGTCTCGAGGTATCTTTACCACCTGGAGGAATTATGATACTCGGTAAATTCGATATGAGGCACGAATTCTATTTAAGGGTTGTAATTAGGAAGGAAGAAGAAAAGCTATAGAGGTAGCATATGGAAGGAAACATGGGAGGATTGATTGTTTCTTTGACATATCTTCTTGTAGAGTACCTTAAGTATGTATAGGTTTTAAACTACTAACTAATTTGTACACACATATTAACATAATAGGAATACGGTGACATAAAGAAAGCAAATCTATAATTACCATCCATCTCCAGTGAAGCCAAGAAAACCATTTAGGCACCCTAGGCATTTGTGAAAATTTGTCTATGATATGATGGATATTGTCCAACTGTACTTGAACAGTCTGAGAGAAATCAGACAAATTAAAGCAGCCCATTTCTGGGATCTGTTCACATCCCATATGTTCTTTTAACCGTAGATAGTCTATAGTCGTAAGATTTTGGAGTGCTACAACTTGCACCCCTCCCAACTCCTGGTTGAGTTCCAACAGTACAGATCCGGTCAAATTCGTTGTCTCACTGTATGCACCTGCCAGACTAGACATCTCCCTCCTCATTCCTATGGCAAGTCCAGGAGACGGTGGGCTGGATGCAGCCACAACCGCAGCATCGTCCGGACCATATGAATTTTAGAACTATCTGTTCCAGTTTGTTGAAGAATGCTGTTGGTATTTTGATAGGGTTGCATTGAATTTGTATATTGCTTTAGGCAGGATGGCCATTTTGACAGTATTAATTCTTCCTACCCAAGAGCATAGGATGAATTCCATTTGTTAGTGTCCTCTTAAATTTTTCTTAAGAGTGTCTTGTAGTTTTCAGGGTACAGGTTTTTCACTTCCTTGGTTAGGTTTATTCCTAGGTATTTTATTCTTTTTGATGCAATTGTGAATGGAATTGTTTTCCAGATTTCTGTTTCTGCTAGTTCATCGTTAGTGTATGGGAAAGCAACAGATTTCTGTGTACTGATTTTGTATCCAGCAACTTTGCTGAATTCAGATATTAGTTCTAGTAGTTTTGGAGTGGAGTCCTTAGGGTTTTTTATGTACAATATTATGTCATCTGCAAATAGTCACAGTTTGACTTCTTCCTTACCAATCTGGATGCCTTTTATTTCTTTGTTTTGTCTGATTGCCATGGCTAGGACCTCCAGTAGTATGTTGAATAACAATGGGGAGAGTGGACATCCCTGTCTTGTTCCCAATCTTAGGTGAAAAGTTTTCAGCTTCTCGCTGTTAAGTATAATGTTGGCTGTGGTTTTGTCATATATGGCCTTTATTATGTTGAGGTACTTGCTCTTTATACCCATTTTATTGAGAGTTTTTATCATGAATGGATGTTGAATTTTGTTGAATGCTTTTTCAGCATCTATGGAAATGATCATGTGGTTTTTGTCCTTCTTTTTGTTGATGTGGTGGATGATGTTGATGGATTTTTTAATGTTGTACCATCCTTGCATCCCTGAGATGAATCCCACTTGATCATGGTGTATGATCCTCTTGATGTATTTTTGAATTCGGTTTGCTAATATTTTGTTGAGTATTTTTGCGTCTATGTTCATCAGGGATATTGGTCTGTAATTTTCTTTTTTGGTGGGGTGTTTGCCTGGTTTTGGTATTAGAGTGATGCTGGCCTCATAGAATGAGTTTGGAAGTATTGTCTCCTCTTCTATTTTTTGGAAATCTTTAAGGAGAATGGGTATTATGTCTTCCCTAAATGACTGATAAAATTCAGCAGTGAATCCATCTGGTCTGGAGATTTTGTTCTTCAGTAGTTTTTTGATTACCAATTCACTTCCATTGCTGGTAATTGGTCTGTTTAGATTTTCTGTTTCTTCCTTGGTCAGTCTTGGAAGGTTGTATTTTTCTAGAAACTTGTCCATTTCTTCTAGGTTATCCAGCTTGTTAGCATATAGACTTTCATACTATTCTCTAAGAATTCTTTGTCATGTCTGTAGTGATTTTTCCTTTCTCATTGTGATTCTGTTAATGTGTGTAGATTCTCTTTTTCTTTTAATACGTCTGGCTAGAGGTTTATCTATTTTATTTATTTTCTTGAAGAACCAGCTCTTCATTTCATTGATTTTTTTCTATTTTATTCTTCTCAATTTTATTTATTTCTTCTCTGATCTTTATTATGTCCCTCCTTCTGCTGACTTTGTGCCTCATTTGTTCTTTTTCCAGTTTCAATAATTGTGACTTTATACTGTTCATTTGTGATTCTTTCTCCTTTTTTTCCCCTTCCTCCTTCTTTGAATAGGTCTGGATTGCTATATATTTTCCTCTTAGAACTGCCTTTGCTGTGTCCCACAGAAGTTGGGGTGTTGTGCTGTTTTCATTTGTTTCTGTATATTGCTTGATCTCTGTTTTAATTTGGTCATTGATCCATTGATTATTTAGGAGCATGTTGTTAAATCTCCATGTGTTTGTGAGCCTTTTTGTTTTCTTTTACAGCTTATTTCTAGTCTTATACCTTTGTGATCTGAGACATTGGTTGGTAGTATTTCAATCTTTTTAATTTATTGAGGCTCTTTTTGTGGCCTAGTATGTGGTCTATTCTGGAAAATGTTCCATGTGCACTTGAGAAGAATGTGTATCCTGTTGCGTTTGGGTGTAGAGTTCTGTAGATGTCTATTAGGTCCATCTGTTCTAGTGTGTTGTTCAGTGCCTCTGTGCCCTTAGTTATTTTCTGTGTGGTAGATCTGTCCTTTGAAGTGAGTGAGTGGTGTGTTGAAATCTAAAATGAATGCATTGCATTCTGTTTCCTTCTTTAATTCTGTTAGTATTTGTTTCACATATGTCAGTGCTCCTCTGTTGGGTGCATAGATATATATAATGGTTATATCCTCTTGTTGGACTGAGCCCTTTATCATTGTGTAGTGTCCTTTATCTCTTGTTACTTTCTTTGTTTTGAAGTCTATTTTGTCTGATACATATACTGCAACAACTGCTTTTTTTCTCCCTATTGTTTGCACGAAACATATTTTTCCATCCCTTCACTTTTAGTCTGTGTATATCTTTGGGTTTGAGGGGAGTCTCTTGTAAGCAGCATATAGATGTGTCTTGTTTTTTTATCCATTCTATTACTCTGTGTCTTTTGATTGGTGCATTCAATCCATTTACATTTAGGGTGATTATCAATAGATATGTACTTATTGCCATTGCAGGCTTTGGATTCCAGGTTACCAAAGGTTCAAGAGTAGCTTCTTTACTATCTAACTGTCTAACTTTAACTCACTTATTATGCTATTATAAACATAGTCTGATGATTATTTCTCTCCCTTCTTATTCTTCCTCCTCCACTCTTTATATGTTAGGTGTTTTATTCTGTACTGTTTTTTGTTTCCCTTGACTGCTTTTGTGGATAGCTGATTTTATTTTTTGCCTTTAGTTAGTATTTGGTTGGTCTGCTTCCTTTGCTGTGATTTTGTTTTCTCTCGTCACATCTATTTAGCCTCAGGAGTGCTTTCATCTAGAGCAGTCCCTTTAAAATACCTTGTAGAGGTGGTTTGTAGGAGGTAAATTCCCTCAACTTTTGCTTATCTGGGAATTGTTTCATCCCTCCTTCAAATTTAAGTGATAATCTTGCTGGATACAGTATTCTTGGTTCAGGGTCCTTCTGTTTCATTGCATTAAATATATCATGCCATTCTCTTCTGGCCTGTAAGGTTTCTGTTGAGAAGTCTGATGATAGCCTGATGGGTTTTCCTTTGTAGGTGACCTTTTTTCTCTCTCTACCTGCCTTTTTAATACCCTGTCCTTGTCTTTGATCTTTGCCATTTTAATCATTATATGTGTTGGTGTTGTCCTCCTTGGTTCCCTTTTGTTGGGAGATCTGTGGGCTTCCATGGTCTGAAGGACTATTTCCCTCCCCAGCTTGGGGAAGTTTTCAGCAATTATTTCTTCAAAGACACTTTCTATCCCTTTTTCTCTCTCTTCTTCTTCTGGTACCCCTATAATGTGAATATTGTTCTGTTTGCATTGGTCACATAGTTCTCTTAATATTTTTTCATTCCTAGAGATCCTTTTATCTCTCTCTGCCTCAGCTTCTCTGTGTTCCTGTTCTCTGATTTCTATTCCATTAACAGTGTCTTGCACCTCATCCAGTCTGCTCTTATGTCCTTCATTTTTCTGTTTCATTTCTGTTATCTCCCTCCAGACGTCATCCCTTAGCTCTTGCATATTTCTCTGCAGGTCCATCAGCATGGTTATGACTTTTATTTTGAATTCTTTTTCAGGAAGATTGGTTATATCCATCTCAGCAGACCTTCTCTCTGGTGTTTGAGTGATTTTGGATTGGACCAGGTTCTTCTGCCTTTTCATGGTGATAGAAGTGATTGCCAGTGAGTGGAGCATGTGTCAGCTGGGAGAACAAAGTCCCTTCCTGCTTGCTGGTTGCCTTCTCCTTCTCTCCTGTCTGTGCTGGTTAACCGCACACAGGGAGCAGTCTCTGGGTTTATCCCTTGAGCTACCGTGGGTGGGGCAGCCCTTGCCGTAGCCTAGAGCATTGGCAGGGGTCACAGATGAGTGGCATGTGTTCTCTTGTGACAATGATGCCCCTCTGTGACTTCTAGTTTTTGCGCCGGCTTCCTCTGCCTTTGTTGGGCCACTATGTGCATGGGGCAGCATCTTGCTCTGGCCCAGTTAGCTGCGCACTAGGAGAAGACTCTGGTTGCTGTGGGAGGAGCTGCTCCCCGGCTGGTCTGCAGCAGTGGTGGGTCAGCTGGTTTGCTTCCAGTGCTGGCAGGGGGTATGAATGGCAGGTTGCTTATTGCCATGAGGAGCTTCAGAGCTGCATTGCCACCCAGGGGGTTAGGGCACCTGAAGTTCCTTAAAATTCCCAGCCTCCTGGGCTGAGTGTGCCAGGATGATTTTGTCCACCTGTTAAACCCTTGTCCCTTTAAGACTTTTAGAGCGCCCACTTATCTTTTGTCCCAGGGGAACCGGCTGTGGGGACCTGTTCGCAGTCTCAGTCTTGGATTTTACTTTTCCATTTCTCTAATATGCAGCACACCATGCACTGTGTGTCTGTGCAGATTACTAGGGCTGGTTATTTAGCAGTCCTGTGCTTCCACTCCCTCCCCACTCTGATTCTTTTCCTCCTGTCTGTGAGCTGTGGTGGGGGGAGTGATTGGGTCCCACCGGGTCATGGCTTTGTATCTTACCCTTTTCATGAGATGCTGAGTTCTCACAGATGTAGATGTAGCCTGGCTGTTGTACTGTATCTTCTGGTTTCTCTTTTAGGAAGAGTTGTATTTGCTGTATTTTCAAAATAAACATATATGGTTTTGGGAGGAGATTTCCTCCTCTCTACTCACGTCACTGTCTTGAGAAATCCCCCAAAGTGTATGCTTTTAAAAGGTCACTTTGCCCGCCATTAAGAGCTATAGTGATTGCAGAGTGTAAGAGTGGATAGAACAAAGTCAGTAGGGAGGCCTGCTGCAGCAGTCCAGGCAGGAGCTGATGGTTGGCTGTTTATAAGATGCTTTCAAATGTTGTATCTTATTGTGTCCTTAAAACAACTCTCATAGGAGGTATTAATGTCCACTTCAGTAAATGGGCGAGGATGCTGAGGTCCAGTAAGGCATGCCCACTGTCAAATAGTGTTGGTGGCAGTGAGACTAGAACTCTTATCTGGCCCTTGCCCCCTGTGGTCCCCCTGATAGCTTTAGTCCCATAGACCAACATCCCTGGGTCTGGGTAACTGTTTTATCTTGAGAGAGGATTTGTTTTTAAGAAACAGAATTCTCATTCCTTGGTGGAGAGTAGAGGTAAGAAAGTTATTTTTAGCCTATGTTTATGATTGCATAGAAGCAGAACATGACAAGGAACTTGATATTTGACTGGAGCATCTTTTTGGAAAAAATACATTAATTAATTTCATATATTTGTATATACCCTGCCTCATTCCAAAGGTGGATTTTAAACAGCTTTCAAAACCACATAGGATATGACAAGATAAGGAAGAAAGGATAAAAAATCAGGGTAGGCAAAGTAAGATAATACCATAGGTGACCAAGTCCAGCTAACATTTGCCCTCAGATCCTGCCATTTGTTGAAGAGGGCCTCATAGCAACACTAAGATTCACATGCCCCCCCAAAATGATAACAGACCAAATGTTCATCTCAGAATAGCTTTAAAAATACATAGTAAACCAGCATTAAAAATTTTATGAAAGAGGTTGTGTTTAGAGTCATTCTGTAAAATCAAGATTTTCTGGAAACAAACACTTGAGCCTACATGTTTTATTTGGGGGAAATTTTCTGTTACTTAAATAGCCACGAAAGGCATATCAATAATCCTTCTTTGTCTCATTAAAATATAGCACAAAACTTAATAAAACCTATAATTCCACTTATTTATTAATAATTTGTTTTCAATCAATAGAGTTTACATGTCCATTACTATGACACTTTTTTTTTGGTATCATTAATCCAGAATTACATGAGGAACATTATGTTTACTAGACTCCCCCCTTAACCAAGTCCCCCCCACATACCCCATTAGTCACTGTCCATCAGCATAGTGAGATGCTGTAAAATCACTACTTGTCTTCTCTGTTGCACAGCCCTCCATATGCCCCACGCCCCCACATTATACATGCTAATCATAAGGACCCTTTTCTTCTCCCCCTTCTCCCTCCCTTCCCACCCATCCTCCCCAGTCCCTTTCCCTTTGGTAACTGTTAGTCCATTCTTGGGTTCTGTGAGTCTGCTGCTGTTTTGTTCCTTCAGTTTTTTCTTTGTTTGTATACTCCACAGATGAGTGAAATCATTTGGTACTTGTCTTTTTCCACCTGGCTTATTTCACTGAGCCTAATACCCTCTAGCTCCATCCATGTTGTTGCAAATGGTAGGATTTGTTTTCTTCTTATGGCTGAATAATATTCCATTGTGTATATGTACCACATCTTCTTTATCCATTCATCTACTGATGGACACTTAGGTTGCTTCCATTTCTTGGCTATTGTAAATAGTACTGTGATAAACATAGGGGTGCATCTCTCTTTTTCAAATTGGACTGCTGCATTCTTAGGGTAAATTCCTAGAAGTGGGATTCCCAGTCAAATGATATTTCTATTTTGAGCTTTCTGAGGAACCTCCATACTGCTTTCCACAATGGTTGAACTAATTTACATTCCCACCAGCAGTGTAGGAAGGTTCCCCTTTCTCCACAGCCTTACCAACATTTGTTGTTTGTCTTTTGGATAGTGGCGATCCTAACAGGTGTGAGGTGATATCTCATTGTGGTTTAATTTGTATTTCTCTGATGACTAGCGATGTGGAGCATCTTTTCATGTGTCTGTTGGTCATCTGAATTTCTTCTTTGGAGAACTGTCTGTTCAGCTCCTCTGCCCATTTTTTAATTGGATTGTTCACTTTTTGTTTGTTTAGGTGTGTGAGCTCTTTATATATGTCATACATATATGTATGACACTTTGGGGGAAATTTTGCCATGATACAAAGAGAGAAAACTCACCACACAAAATTTGGCACAAAAAATATGTACCAAGAATAGTACCTTATAAATATTTTCTTTGTTCTCCATACAATGCTGCAAGGAATTATCCACTTCATGTATGTGGAAGCTGAGGCTCAGGTAAGTTGAATAATATGTCTGGAGTCACTTAGTAAATGGATAGTGCAGGAATCTACATTTTATTCTGTTCCTTTGACAAGGTACAGTTAATTTCAGGACACACCTTATAATTTGCACATTTACTTTTATTATCAAATACTGTGATGTTGATCATTAAGTATTATCCAGAATACAGAATTTAAGACAATTGTATTGAAATAGAAAACATTTCTGGCAATTTTTTTTTCACCCTTTAGGATTTGCTTCAAAAGATACACCAAAAATTGAACTGAAGAATCCCAAGTAAGTTGACTGGATTTCCCTGTATATTCTTGTTCCACATCCTGTAAAGGACCAGAGAAATCAGATTGGTGGGTTTTGGTGAGTATACCCCCTTCTGTCCTTTTCTTCTTCACTTAAAGAAAACCTTAAATTTTCATTCCTGGTAACCAAGATATGTGCTGCTTAAACAATGTGTCCCTGGTGTGTATTCACGTAACAACATTAGTGATATATATAATATAAGTCATTTTGAACCCACAACGTAAATCCTCATTTCTGTGTTCACTTTCTATCTTTGTGGCCCGAGAAGGAAAAGTGCTATATGCACGGGTGAGCATCTTGGGAGTTAAAGAGACAAGGAACAATTGTGTATTGCTTGTAAATCTGCCTCTAGTGCCCCCCACCCCCCAAAAAAAGTTCAAGGGTATTTCCATCAGAGTTGTCTTTTGAATGTGTCAGACACAAGGAAGGGTCCTTTCTACAAGCTAGAGAAGATACTGTTGTGTTCTTGGGAAAATCCTCATGCCTTCTCTAATTTCTGTTTCCTCACCTGTTGTATAAGGTAAACAGAACTGTCATGTTAGACTCTCCAAATCATGGCTATCTGGTGAATTACAACATATGTGAGGCCACTGTGAAACTATTTAATTCTCTACACATGGAATGTCTTGTGATTCCATGGGTGATGTTTGTATGTGTCAACCTCAATCTCCCAGCTCTGTCCACGGGGAAAAGCATGTATGAGGGAGGCTTGCATTCATTCATTGGTATTTATTATCACCACTTTTGTGCATATCTGTATTATGTGCTTCAGGAGAACAAAAGATCTTTTCCTTGTCTTTGAGAAGTTTAATTCCAATGGTGAGCCCAGCCAAACAACAAACTCGAGAATACTTAACCTTGGACAGGTCACTTAACTTCTCAACATCTGTTTCTTTAAAGTGAGGGGCTCAGCTTGTCTATATCTAAAGAGTGTCTAAGGTGGTTTTTAGTAAAAATATGCAAGTAGACAAGGTAGTGAAGACAGCAATAAAGATCATAATGTAGAGATCTAAACGTAACAAGAATGACATGATGTGTAACTTACATTATCTGGCAGTGAAAGCACATCTGTTCTTCAGGAGAAAAAAATGTCATCTCCCTGCATTAAATACTAGGGAAGGTTTTCAAGTTCATCATTTTTTTAAATGTTAAAGTAAAGTAATAGGAAAATCCTTCAAAGTGGCCTCCAAGATTTCTTTTAGCTCTAACATCCATAATTCATCATAGATGAAATACCAAAGGCTGAGGACTCCCAAAGCAAAGGAACGGGCAGAGGGCTTCTGGAGACATTCGCAGAATCATGACTGGGATTTCAAAGTGATAGATTCTGCAGATTAGTTCTGGCTACTCTTCATCCTCACTGTGGCACCAGTTGTCCCCCCCAAACATGCCCTAAAAGTCTACATTTAAACTGTTACTGGATTTTTATCAGATTTTCAAACTTTGGAACACACCAAGCAGGTTTAAGGACTGAGTGAGTTCATGAACATTTAGCTCTCCCTCACTGTTACCACCTGCTTCTACCAGAAGTGTTTAAATTGTACGACTCAGACACTGAGCTGCACGCAGCAATTTCAGGGAAACTGGGCCAGACCTTGGCAAGAAAGTTGCTCACTGGCCAAACAGTCTTTCTCACTGAAGTAGGCTGCCCCTTGCATATAAATGCAGAGTAGACACTTCATAAATATTTGTTGTATGCCTCTCTGCTCAGATTTTGTGTGACTTTGTGATACTGTTTTGCACTTTAAAATTTTTTTACATATATGTTAGAAAAACTTACAGAATCTTAAAAGTATGAAGGAATTATAATAGTACCTTAGACTAGCTCTAATTCTAATCTTGAAACAACAAGGACACTTGACTAGATTTCACACAGTTACAAAGTCCCATTAGTTAAAAAGCTAATATATTGGTCACTTGCCTCTCTTTGCAGTTTGAATCATAAACATGAAGAAAAAGCTGCATAATCATTTTTCTGACCATTTCCCCATTTTCTCTTAAAAATCGGCATTCCTTCCTCCTTTTCATTCCATGTATTAACTTTGTGGGTTTTCTGTGACTTGCTTTTTCTTATTGCAGTAAAAAACACATAACAAAAAAGTAAGCATTTTAACCATTTTTAAGTGTACAGTTCGTAAGTATCAAATGTATTCATAGTGTTAGGCAAATACTACCACCATCCATCTCCAGAACTCTTCTCATCTTCCCAACCTGAAACTCTGTATCCACCAAACAATAACTCTCTCTTTCTCCCTCCTCCGAGCTCCTGACAACCACCATTCTACTTTCTGTCTCTATGAATTTCTGTCTGTATGAATAGTCTGTCTCTATGACTGACTATTCCAGTTACCTCATATAAGTGGGATTATACAAGATATAAGATCTGGCTTATTTCACTTAACATAATTCCTTCATGGTTCATCTATGTTGTAGCGGGTGTCAGAATTTCTTTTTATGGCTGAATAATACTCCATCATGTTTCTATACCACGTTTTGTTTATTCATTCATATATCAATGAACATTTGGGTTATTTCTGCCTTTTTAATAATATTGCTGTGATCGTGGGTGCGCAAATACTTGTTCGAATCCCTACTTCCAATTCTCCTGGATATATACCAGTGGTGGAATTGTTGGATCACATGGTTAATTATTCTGTTTGAGTTTTTGAGGAACCACTGTAATGTTTTCCACAGCAGCTGCATCATTTTACTTTCCAAGTAGCAATGCACAAGGGTTCTAGTTGCTCCACATTCATGCCAACATTTGTTTTCTCTTTTCTTTTTTAAATAGCCTTGCTAGTGTGACATGGTGTATCATTGTGGTTTTGATTGCATTTCCTTAATGATTAGTGATATTGAATGTCTTTGCATATGCATGCTGGCTGTTTATGGATCATCCTTGGAAAAATGCCTGTTCAGCCTTTTGTCCATTTTTTAAGTTGGTTGGTTTGTTTCTGCTGTTACATTATAAGAGCTTTTTATATACCCTGGATGTTAATCCTTTAATATTTCAAGGGATTATTGCCTCCCATTCTGTGGGCTGCCTTTTCACTCTGCTGATAGTGTTTAACAAAAGATTTTCATTTTGATGTAATCAATTTATTTTCTTTTGTTCCTTGTGCTTTTGTGTCATATCCAAGAAATCAGTGTCAAAGTTAATGTTGTGAAGCTTTTCCTCTGTATTTTCTTCTAAGAGCTTTATAGTGTTAGATTCTGCCTTTAGGTCTTTGATTCACTTTTGAGCCTATTTTTGCACATGGTGTATGGTAAGGGCCACGATTCTTTTTAAAGAATTCTTTTCAACCTATCAAGTCTTAGTTAAGGTGTATGTCAGCCAGTTAAGCAAATAGCACACATATTCATACCTAATGCTCATCCTTGCTTATTTTTCTTCCTAGTGTAGGCTTAGGTGGTTCCCAACAGACTGGTGAGAGAAAGCTGAAGCAGCTGGGGAACTTAACAGCTCAGGTGGCTTGGCTCAGCTCTTGTAACTAGGATACGGCAATGAGGCAGTGGCTGAGCAGCAAGCATTTTGATGTAAACATGCTTGATGAAATCCCCACAAAGGAACAGTAGAAACAGATAGCAGTTTAGGCTGAGAAGAAAAATGGTGTGTGTGTGTGTTTGTCTGTACATATATTTGGCAGCAGAGGGAAAGAGAGAGGCTACTCCAAATTAAATGTGGCTGTGAATTATGGGCTACGGTAAATATTTATTTATTTTTGTACTAAAATACATTTCTCTTCCATGCTGCTTTAGAGAAACAAAACTGGATGAGCCCACAGTTAGGTGGGCAAACCGTGTGTCCAAAAGTTACCCTAGTTTTGTTTTATTGTGAACAGAACCTAGATGTGCTTAGAATGCAAAATGTGAAGGTCTGCCTAGCCGTCACTTATAGAATCTTGAGAAGAAACTATGAGGCTGTGTAAGCTGCCTCACCCTCTATCAGGTGCTGTGCAGGACTTGCTGCTTCCTGACGGCTTGGAGATAACAATGTCACACTAAATTCATAGTTGCAGGATTCTCCACATTAATTAGATTCTCCACATTAGAATACAGTATTGGGTGTCCAAATCTCAAATAAATCAGTGTTAGATCTATTAAGACTCTGGCTTTGGGACATGTGAGAAACAAACTGTGACCCAATCCGCCCCCTCTTGGTTCTCCTGGGGACTGGTTTATGAGGGATAGGCTGTTAGCTGCTGTAAGTTCTCATTTTCTCTTTGCATAAAAGGGGACTTGGAGAAAAGGAAATAAGTAAGCCAATTAAATTTTCTGATATAGGGTGGGATAAGCCATTCTTCCTAAAAACAGTTTGCAAGAATGATAGACCATTATTTCCCTTGAAGCATTAAAGTCATTTCACACCTTATTAACTCAAAGAATACCTAGTATATTTCCCTGTGAGACTGGGAATAAATGACTAGTTCAAAGCAGAGGCACTTTCACTAGTATGTTAATTTTTCAATTGAAATAATAACTCGCAATGCACAAAATGAAAGTGAAGTATACGTGAGACATGAACAGCAATTATGTCTCCAGTGACAGTCCCAGGAGTTTTAATATACCTGGAAGATCATAAACTTCCTGACACTTGAACATTTCATCCTACTTAAATGCTCTAAGCTCAGTAAAACTCTGGATATATATTTTCTGTTCATTTCTATTCTTTAAACTTAAGTCTGTCTGTCATGAATGTCTTTAACTAATATAGCTGTTTTTCTATAACTTTTATTATTTATGTAAATTTCCAACTATGACTGCCTAGTTAAATTATAGGGACTGGGAAAACGGTTCTCCTTCCCCTCCCTGTTTTTGTTCTCCCTCCCTCTTTTAATAAATATCTTTCCTCAGAATAGAGCAACTTTTTGTTTTTTTCCAAATATCTAAAAATTCTATCTCAAAAAATTTTTATGTGTATTTGAAAACCAGGGATATTAAATGAGAATTTAAGGTGAGAAAAAGATAATTAATTAAAAGCAAAGGCAAAGAAAATGTAAGGAGAAAAGATGCCAAGCGGAAGTGACTTTTGCCCTCCACTAAAACTAGAGCTCTCTGCTTCCCCATCTTGGGTAGCACACTCCCATGGAAAGTATAAAGATAGGTAAGTGACATTATTGGATTGAGAACCTTGGATTTCATAGACATTTGTGAAACTTCTATATTACATACAGTATCAGATTAATTTGTGAAATGTTGTCCAATTCATCAGCACCCACTACTGCATGGTAGAGAACTGCCAGGAGCAGAGAAATACCAGGGAGAAAAGGACCCCCATCCAGTGCCAGTGTGCATGAGCTCAAGCCCAGACTCTCAAAATACCTGCACATAAAAGAGCAATTTGACACTTCTTCATGACCGGGCACTGTTGTTGGGCTTATTTCCTTGTGGCATAAAACTTCTACCAATGCCTGAGACAACATAGTAGAAGCTAAGCATATTGCCCAAGACAAAAAAGTCATTGTAGTTCTATAGCTGCCTGACCAGTGCCTACTTTACCAAGAAGGTGCTGGGAGGTTAGCATTTGTTTTCAATATAGGCCATCAATAGTTGGAGCCTTTCCCCAGACACTGCTGATGCCTGAGCTGTGTGTTAGAGATGCCAGCTCCCATACAAAGCAGCTGGCCTTCCCATTCTTCAGTGGGCTTCTTTTGGTCATGCAGACAGACCACTGGGCAATACTTGATATGGCTCTTTATACACAGTTTTAGATGCAGGTAAACCACAAAAGTTAAATATAAGTAGATAAATGGAAAAAAAAATGTCCAAAGCGATTTGCTAATAAATTATATATGGAAATAAAATTCTTTTTGTAGCTTTGTCATACCATGTTTCTTATAAAAGATGGTACTTATAAAACATGGTGTTTATTCATTGGTTCACACTTACTTCATTCCTTTATTGAAATATTCCTTCATTAGCCCTAGGCACTAGGGATACCCAAAGTAAGGGACCCTGCCTTAAGAAGCTTCATATCATATTGTTTTAATTTTTCCAGTATATTTCAAATAGTGTAGAAGAAAGTAGAAATAGCCTAAAATTATCTAAAATCACTTCGTAATAGGAAGTGAATTTTACTTTTTCTGTTATTAAAGGACTTCTCTCAGATGGCCTCATTTCTAATAGAGTCCTTTGAAAATGAAGTTGATAAAACATACCGCAATGTTTACAAAGACCCAAGATTCTTCTGACCAGTGAACTTATGGTTCTTTCTTTGTTTTGCAAGTTTTTATATTGAATTAAGATGTTGGATATTAAGGTTTAACTTTAGCCATACTTTTGCTAGGAGGACCTGTTCATTAAACTACCACTTTTTGTTTTCACTATATGCAAAATAATAATAAAAAATCCAAACACCACCAGAGGAAAAACAAAGCTAAGTAGCTAGGAGAACAACGTTTAAACACCTAATGGACAAGAAGAAAATATTTTTTTGGATTAGTTTAAAGTCGCATTTTAATATTGTCTTGGTCTCCCACTAGAAAGTTCACTCCCTTTATATTTTTTCTCACTAAGGGCCTATTATGGTCATATCATGAAATAGTGTTGTGATATTTGGAAATATTTTTTTTTTTTTTTCATTTAGAAAAAACATGTTTATTATCTTCATTAACCAATAATTTGGGTTTTGTAGGGTTAGAATAGTTTTCCTTTTGATCCATGTAATTTCCTTGTATGGTTTAAGTCCTATTTCTAGTTATTTCAGCAGTACCAATAGTTGTTATTTGCAGCTAGTCAACATTTCCAGTGTAAGATATAATTTTTAAAACTATCAGAATAGTTAAGATAAATTTTTACTTTTATTTTTATATTCTTTGTGTTGAAAATTTCCAATAAAGTTGACTTAAAATTATTTTAGATTGTACTGTATTGCATACTTTGACTCTTAGATCTCTTTGTTTTTCTTTCATAGAGAAATGCATTCTGTATCTTTTATTATTGCAGATAAGAATATCAAATCCATTCTCCTGTATGTTTTCACTGATAATTAAAAGTTCAGTGTATACATCAATATTTGCAAGACTTTTTTCCCATAAGGTGGGAGGGTTGGGGATTGTGTTGATAGTTTAGAAAATGAATGGAGTTAAAAAGGAAAGCTCCTGAAAAAGGTCTTGGAATGGAAAAAGGAAACCAAAAACAGGACAGGATGGGCAGTAATCCAATGGCAATCTTTCATTTTGCTGAAAACAATGTATTAAGAGGGATTTTGATTTCTCTATGATGATATACCTAAGCAATTGTACTTTTTTTTTTTTTTTTTTTTTTTTTTTGAGAGGGCATCTCTCATATTTATTGATCAAATGGTTGTTAACAACAATAAAATTCAGTATAGGGGGGTCAACGCTCAATGTACAATCATTAATCCATCTCAAGCCTAATTCTCGTCAGTCTCCAATCTTCTGAAGCATAACGAACAAGTTCTTACATGGTGAACGAATTCTTACATAGTGAATAAATTCTTACATGGTGAACAGTACAAGGGCAGTCATCACAGAAACTTTCGGTTTTGATCATGCAATATGACCTATAAACAATCAGGTCAAATATGAATATTCGTTTGATTTTTGTGCTTGATCTATATGTTGATCCCACATTTCTCCTACTATTATTATTATTTTTATTTTTAATAAAATGCTGAAGTGGTAGGTAGATGCAAGATAAGGGTAGAAAACATAGTTTAGTGCTGTAAGAAGGCAAATATAGATGATCAGATGATCAGGTGTGTGCCTATGGACTAAGTATTAATCCAGGCTAGACAAGGGCATCAAGACATCCACGGATGCAGAAGATTTCTCTCAAAGCAGGGGGGGTGAGGTTCTGAGCCTCACCTCTGTTGATCCCCAAATTCTCACCTGATGGCCCCCCTGCGACTGTGCCTGTCTTAGGTTGTTCCTCCCTTGAGGAATCTTACCCGTCTCTGGCTAACCAGTCATCTTCCGGGGCCATACAGGGAAATGTAAAGTTGGTAAGTGAGAGAGAAGCCATATTGTTTGCAAAGGTTAGCTTTTTACTTCTTTGCAGATTTATGCCCTGTGGCTTCTATGCCCAGCACTTGTCTCGAGGTATCTTTACCACCTGGAGGAATTATGATACTCGGTAAATTCGATATGAGGCACGAATTCTATTTAAGGGTTGTAATTAGGAAGGAAGAAGAAAAGCTATAGATGTAGCATACGAAGGAAGCTTGGGAGGATTGATTATTTCTTTGACATATCTTCTTGTATAGTACCTTAAGTATGTATAGGTTTTAAACTACTAACTAATTTGCACACATATATTAACATAATAGGAATACGGTGACATAAACAAAGCAAATCTATAATTACCATCCATCTCCAGTGAAGCCAAGAAAACCATTTAGGCACCCTAGGCAGTTGTGAAAATTTATCTATGATATGATGGATATTGTCCAACTGTACTTGAACCATCAGACAAATTAAAGCAGCCCATTTCTGGGATCTGTTCACATCCCATATGTTCTTTTAACCATAGATAGTCTATAGTCATGATATTTTGGAGTGCTACAACTTGCACCCCTCCCAACTCCTGGTTGAGTTCCAACAGTACAGATCCGGTCAAATTCGTTGTCTCACTGTATGCACATGCCAGCCTAGACATCTCCCTCCTCATTCTTATGGCAAGTCCAGGAGATGGTGGGCTGGATGCAGCCACAACCGCAGCATCGTCTGGATCCCTGTGGAGGCTTTTTGATGATCATCCCCCGGCACAAGTCCTCCAGAGAGTGCTGATGCCGGAAGCTCCTCCTCATATCGTATCTTAGTTCATTTTCTGGGTATCCAAGCTAGGCCTTGATCTCCTGCATAGAAACAAACAGACCCTTTGCCCACACTTTGACATGCCCTCTATACCACTGTGCAGAACTCATTGGAGGTCAGCACACAGGGACTGCTTTTTTTTTTTTTTTTTTTTTTTAAATTAAGAGAAAGGAATATTATCAGAAAAGAGTACCTCCATAGCTGATCATCTGACACCCTTTAAGTGATCAACATTAAGGATATTTAAAGCATGCATTGATCTTTGATTTACCAATAGTTTTATCCTGTTAAGGAGTAATCCCCCTTTTCCTTCTTTCTTTCTTTCTTTCTTTTTATTTTTTTTTAATTTTTAATCTACACTTACATGAAGAATACTATGTTTACTATGCTCTCCCCTATATCAGGTCCCCCCTAACAACCACATTACGGTTACTGTCCATCAGCTTAGCAAAATGTTGTAGAGTCACTATTTGTCCTCTCTGTGTTGTGCAGCCCACCCTCCCCTTGCTCCCTCCTCCCCATGCATGCTAATCTTAATAACCCCCTTTTTCTTCCCTCCCCTTATCCCTCCCTGCCCACCCATCCTCCCCAGTTCCTTTCCCTTTGGTACCTGTTAGTCCATTTTTAGGTTCTGTAATTCCACTGCTGTTTTGTTCCTTCAGTTTTTCCTTTGTTCCTATACTCCTCAGATGAGTGACATCATTTGGTATTTCTCTTTCTCCGCTTGGCTTATTTCACTGAGCATAATACTCTCCAGCTCCATCCATGTTGCTGCAAATGGTTGGATTTTTCCACTTCTTATGGCTGAGTAGTATTCCATTGTGTATATGTACCACATCTTCTTTATCCATTCATCTACCGATGGACATTTAGGTTGCTTCCAATTCTTGGCTATTGTAAATAGTGCTGCGATAAACATAGGGGTGCATCTGTCTTTCTCAAACTTGATTGCTGCGTTCTTAGGGTAAATTCCTAGGAGTGGGATTCCTGGGTCAAAAGGTAGGTCTGTTTTGAGCATTTTGATGAACCTCCAAACTGCTTTCCACAATGGTTGAACTAATTTACATTCCCACCAGCAGTGTAGGAGGGTTCCCCTTTCTCCACAGCCTCGCCAACATTTGTTGTTGTTTGTCTTTTGGATGGCAGCTATCCTTACTGGTGTGAGGTGATACCTCATTGTAGTTTTAATTTGCATTTCTCTGATAATTAGCGATGTGGAGCATCTTTTCATGTGTCTGTTGGCCATCTGTATTTCTTTTTTGGAGAACTGTCTGTTCAGTTCCTCTGCCCATTTTTTAATTGGGTTATTTGTTTTTTGTTTGTTGAGGCGTGTGAGCTCTTTATATATTCTGGACGTCAAGCCTTTATCGGATCTGTCATTTTCAAATATATTCTCCCATACTGTAGGGTTCCTTTTTGTTCTATTGATGGTGTCTTTCGCTGTACAGAAGCTTTTCAGCTTTATGTAGTCCCACTTGCTCATTTTTGCTGTTGTTTTCCTTGCCCGGGGAGATATGTTCAAGAAGAGATCACTCATGTTTATGTCTAAGAGGTTTTTGCCTATGTTTTTTTCCAAGAGTTTAATGGTTTCATGCCTTACATTCAGGTCTTTGATCCATTTTGAGTTTACCTTTGTATATGGGGTTAGACAATGGTCCAGTTTCATTCTCCTACATGTAGCTGTCCAGTTTTGCCAGCACCATCTGTTGAAGAGACTGTCATTTTGCCATTGTATGTCCATGGCTCCTTTATCAAATATTAATTGACCATATATGTTCGGGTTAATTTCTGGGGTCTCTAATCTGTTCCACTGGTCTGTGGCTCTGTTCTTGTGCCAGTACCAAATTGTCTTGATTACTATGGCTTTGTAGTAGAGCTTGAAGTTGGGGAGTGAGATCCCCCCTACTTTATTCTTCTTTTTCAGGATTGCTTTGGCTATTCGGGGTCTTTGGTGTTTCCATATGAATTTTTGAATTATTTGTTCCAATTCATTGAAGAATGTTGCTGGTAATTTGATAGGGTTTGCATCAAATCTGTATATTGCTTTGGGCAGGATGGCCATTTTGACGATATTAATTCTTCCTAGCCATGAGCATGGGATGAGTTTCCATTTATTAGTGTCCCCTTTAATTTCTCTTAAGAGTGACTTGTAGTTTTCAGAGTGTAAGTCTTTCACTTCCTTGGTTAGGTTTATTCCTAGGTATTTTATTCTTTTTGATGCAATGGTGAATGGAATTGTTTTCCTGATTTCTCTTTCTATTGATTCGTTGTTAGTGTATAGGAAAGCTACAGATTTCTGTGTGTTAATTTTGTATCCTGCAACTTTGCTGTATTCCGATATCAGTTCTAGTAGTTTTGGAGTGGAGTCTTTAGGGTTTTTTATGTACAGTATCATATCATCTGCAAATAGTGACAGTTTAACTTCTTCTTTACCAATCTGGATTCCTTGTATTTCTTTGTTTTGTCTGATTGCCGTGGCTAGGACCTCCAGTACTATGTTAAATAACAGTGGGGAGAGTGGGCATCCCTGTCTGGTTCCCGATCTCAGTGGAAATGCTTTCAGCTTCTCGCTGTTCAGTATAATGCTGGCTGTGGGTTTATCATATATGGCCTTTATTATGTTGAGGTACTTGCCCTCTATTCCCATTTTGCTGAGAGTTTTTATCATGAATGGATGTTGAATTTTGTCAAATGCTTTTTCAGCATCTATGGAGATGATCATGTGGTTTTTGTCTTTCTTTTTGTTGATGTGGTGGATGATGTTGATGGATTTTCGAATGTTGTACCATCCTTGCATCCCTGGGATGAACCCCACTTGGTCATGGTGTATGATCCTTTTGATATACTGTTGAATTCTGTTTGCTAATATTTTATTGAGTATTTTTGCATCTACATTCATCAGGGATATTGGTCTGTAATTTTCTTTTTTGGTGGGGTCTTTTCCTGGTTTTGGTATTAGGGTGATGTTGGCTTCATAGAATGAGTTTGGGAGTATTCCCTCTTCTTCTATTTTGTGGAACACTTTAAGGAGAATGGGTATTATGTCTTCTCTGTGTGTCTGATAAAATTCCGAGGTAAATCCGTCCGGCCCCGGGGTTTTGTTCTTGGGTAGTTTTTTGATTACTGTTTCAATTTCTTTGCTTGTAATTGGTTTGTTTAACTTTTGTGTTTCTTCCTTGGTCAGTCTTGGGAGGTTGTATTTTTCTAGGAAGTTGTCCATTTCTTCTAGGTTTTCCAGCTTGTTGGTATATAGGTTTTCATAGTAGTCTTTAATAATTCTTTGTATTTCTGTGGAGTCTGTCGTGATTTTTCCATTCTCATTTCTGATTATGTTGATTTGTGTTGACTCTCTTTTTCTCTTAATAAGTTGGGCTAGAGGCTTATCTATTTTGTTTATTTTCTCAAAGAACCAGCTCTTGGTTTCGTTGATTTTTGCTATTGTTTTATTCTTCTCAATTTTGTTTATTTCTTCTCTGATCTTTATTATGTCCCTCCTTCTGCTGACTTTAGGCCTCATTTGTTCTTCTTTTTCCAGTTTTAATAATTGTGATGTTAGACTATTCATTTGGGATTGTTCTTCCTTCTTCAAGTGTGCCTGGATTGCTATATACTTTCCTCTTAAGACTGCTTTCGCTGCATCCCACAGAAGTTGGGGCTTAGTGTTGTTGTTGTCATTTATTTCTATATATTCCTTGATCTCTATTTTGATTTGTTCATTGATCCATTGATTATTTAGTAGCATGTTGTTAAGCCTCCATGTGTTTGTGAGCCTTTTTGTTTTCTTTGTAGAATTTATTTCTACTTTCATACCTTTGTGGTCTGAAAAATTGGTTGGTAGAATTTCAATATTGTGGAATTTACTGAGGCTCTTTTTGTGAGCTAGTATGTGGTCTATTCTGGAGAATGTTCCATGTGCACTTGAGAAGAATGTATATCCTGTTGCTTTTGGATGTAGAGTTCTATAGATGTCTATTAGGTCCATCTGTTCTAGTGTGTTGTTCAGTGCCTGTGTGTCTTTACTTATTTTCTGCCCGGTGGATCTATCCTTTGGGGTGAGTGGTGTGTTGAAGTCTCCTACAATGAATGCATTGCAGTCTATTTCCCTCTTTAGTTCTGTTAGTATTTGCTTCACATATGCTGGTGCTCCTGTATTAGGTGCATATATATTTAGAATGGTTATATCCTCTTGTTGGACTGAGCCCTTTATCATTATGTAGTGGCCTTCTTTATCTCTTGTTACTTTCTTTGTTTTGAAGTCTATTTTGTCTGATATTAGTACTGCAACCCCTGCTTTCTTCTCACTGTTGTTTGCCTGAAATATGTCTTTCCATCCCTTGACTTTTAGTCTATGCTTATCTTTGGGTTTAAGGTGAGTTTCTTGTAAGCAGCATATAGATGGGTCTTGCTTTTTTATCCATTCTATTACTCAATGTCTTTTGATTGGTGCATTAAGTCCATTTACATTTAGGGTGACTATTGAAAGATATGTACTTATTGCCATTGCAGGCTTTAGATTCGTGGTTACCAAAGGTTCAAGGTTAGCTTCTTTAGTATCTTACTGCCTAACTTAGCTCGCTTATTGAGCTGTTATATACACTGTCTGGAGATTCTTTTCTTCTCTCCCTTCTTATTCCTCCTCCTCCCTTCTTCATATGTTGTGTGTTTTGTTCTGTGCTCTTTTTAGGGGTGCTCCCATCTAGAGCAGTCCCTGTAGGATGCCCTGTAGAGGTGGTTTGTGGGAAGCAAATTCCCTCAGCTTTTGCTTGTCTGGGAATTGTTTGATCCCACCATCATATTTAAATGATAGTCGTGCTGGATACAGTATCCTTGGTTCAAGGCCCTTCTGTTTCATTGCATTAAGTATATCATGCCATTCTCTTCTGGCCTGTAGGGTTTCTGTTGAGAAGTCTGATGTTAGCCTGATTGGTTTTCCTTTATATGTGACCTTTTTCTCTCTAGCTGCCTTTAAAACTCTTTCCTTGTCCTTGATCCTTGCCATTTTAATTATTATGTGTCTTGGTGTTGTCCTCCTTGGATCCTTTCTGTTGGGGGTTCTGTATAATTCCATGGTCTGTTCGATTATTTCCTCCCCCAGTTTGGGGAAGTTTTCAGCCATTATTTCTTCAAAGACACTTTCTATCCCTTTTCCTCTTTCTTCCTCTTCTGGTATCCCTATAATACGAATGTTTTTCCTTTTGTATTGGTCACATATTTCTCTTAGTGTTGTTTCATTCCTGGAGATCCTTTTATCTCTCTCTATGTCAGCTTCTATACGTTCCTGTTCTCTGGCTTCTATTCCTTCAATGGCCTCTTGCATCTTATTCATTCTGCTTATAAATCCTTCCAGGGATTGTTTCACTTCTGTGATCTCTTTCCTGACATCTGTGATCTCCTTCCGGACTTCATCCCACTGCTCTTGCATTTTTCTCTGCATCTCATCCCACTGCTCTTGCATTTTTCTCTGCATCTCATCCCATTGCTCTTGCATTTTTTTCTGCATCTCTGTCAGCATGTTCATGATTTTTATTTTGAATTCTTTTTCAGGAGGACTAGTTAGGTCTGTCTCCTTCTCAGGTGTTGTCTCTGTGATCTTTGTCTGCCTGTAGTTTTGCCTTTTCATGGTGATAGGGATAGTTTGCAGAGCTGGTACAAGTGACCGCTGGAAGAGCTTCCCTTCTTGTTGGTTTGTGGCCTTTTCCTGGGAGAATAGCGACCTCTAGTGGCTTGTGCGGGGCAGCTGTGCGCAGACAGGGCTTCTGCTTCCTGCCCAGTTGCTTTGGGGTTTATCTCCGCTGTTGCTGTGGGCTTGGCCTGGCTGGGGCTGTTCCTCCAAAATGGTGGAGCCCCGTTGGAGGGGGAGCGGCCAGGAGGCTATTTATCTCCGTAAGGGGCCTCTGTGCTCCCTGCTGCCCAGGGGGTTAGAGTGCCCAGAGATCCCCAGATTCCCTGCCTCTGGTCTAAGTGACCTGTCCTGCCCCTTTAAGACTTCCAAAAAGCACTCTCCAAACCAAAACAACAAGCAACAATGAGAGAGGTAACAGAGAGAGTGGGAAAAAAAAAAAAAAAAGGAAAAAGCAAGCGATTTTTTTTTTTTTTTTTTTTGTCCTCAGGTGCCGGTCCCAGGCACTCGCTCTCTGGTCCTGCTGCCCTGTCTCCCTAGCACCAGGGTCCCTGTCCTTTCAAGGCTTCCAAAAAGCACCCACCCACCGGTCCCGCAGGGAAGGAACGCTCGATATTCTTTGTCCTCAGGCACTGGTCCCAGACACCCGCTCACCAGTCCCGCCGCCCTGCCTCCCTAGCACCGGGGTCCCTGTCCCTTCAAGGCTTCCAAAAAGCACTCGCCAAAAAGAGAGAAAAAAAGGGGAAAAACGCGCGATTTCTTCCGTCCTCAGGTGCCGGTCTCAGGCACCCACCCACCGGTCCCACAGGGAAAAACGCGGGATATTCTTTGTCCTCAGGTGCCGGTCCCAGGCACCCGCTCACCAGTCCCGCCGCCCTGCCTCCCTAGCACCGGGGTCCCTGTCCCTTTTAGGCTTCCAAAAAGCACTCGCAGAAAAGAGAAAAAAAAAGGGGAAAAACGCGCGATTTCCTCTGTCCTCAAGTGCCGGTCTCAGGCACCCGCCCACCGGTCCCGCAGGGAAAAACGTGGGATATTCTTTGTCCTCAGGCGCCGGTCCCAGGCACCCGCTCACCAGTCCCGCCACCCTGCCTCCCTAGCACTGGGGTCCCCGTCCCTTCAAGGCTTCCAAAAAGCGCTCGCCAAAAAGAGAAAAAAAAAAAAAAAAAGGGGGAAAAACGCGCGACCTCCTCCGTCCTCAGGCACCGGTCTCAGGCACCCGCCCGCCGGTCCCGCAGGGAGAAACGCGGGGTGTTCTTTGTCCTCCAGCGCCGTTCCCAGGCACCTGCTCACCGGTCCCGCCGCCCTGCCTCCCCAGCAATGGGGGCCCGTCCCTCTAAGGCTTCCAAAAAGCGCTCGCCAAAAAAAAAAAAACAAAAAACCGTTCCGGTTTCTCTCCACCCGCCGGGAGCCGGGGGGAGGGGCGCTCGGGTCCCGCCGGGCCGGGGCTTGTATCTTACCCCCTTCGCAAGGCGCTGGTTCCTTGCAGGTGTGGATGTGGTCTGGATGTTGTCCTGTGTCCTGTGGTCTCTATTTTAGGAAGATTTTTCTTTGTTATATTTTCATAGCTCTATGTGTTTTTGGGAGGAGATTTCCACTGCTCTACTCACACCGCCATCCTGGCTCCGCCCCCTGGAAATATTTTTAACTTCCTTTTCAACTTAAACATTTACAGAAGAAAGTAACCCATGGCTTATTTAATGCTGAGAGTATTCCTGGCCAAATGCTATGTTATTGTAATTATCATCTTTGAGATACTGGTCAATGAAATGCAAGGACATCAACATTTAACAGGATCTGGTTTTTTCTGTGGTAACAGATATTGTTTCATATTTACAACTGAAATGATTAATGTTAACCAAATAGAGTCAGGTCACACCTAAAGCTGAAGCAAATGTTTGACTATGTCACACTGTTTCAGAACTTTTGTAGCAGGACAGGTCATTTGTCATTTTTCTTACAAAGAAAACTATGATATTCTAACATACTACTATTTGACGTACTGCCAGAGGTAAAAAAGAACATATGCTGTCCATCATGTACTAATGTTTAAAATGACATAGGAATAATAGACCAAACTATTACTATATAATACTACTTGCAAACTATTAATACGGCTTGAAATTTGGGGGAAAGAATAAGTAGCATTTACATATCGTCATAAAGACTACAAAAGTTTATATTTGGGAAAGTTCACTTTGTAATCTGTTTTGGCATAAGTTCAGGAAACTAAGCAAATGACAACCACCCTTGACACACAAATTCAAAAAAATTTTTGAACCTGTCTATATTTGGATCTCTAGTTTGGGCTGTCCAGTTTGGGTTTTGTTATGAATATAAACAGACTCTGTTGTCAAAATGAAATTAAACTAGACACTATCACCCAAAGTAAAGGCTTCTTTATTAAACTGTAATCCCACATTTATCACTATGTAATTGTGATTTTTGAGTGTAAACACATGGTCACCCTTGTTTTCAGTTTTTCCATCAAGAGAATGGGACTGATTCTTTTGCACAGTACTTTAGGTAAGGTCATACAGGAAAGACAGAGAGAGATCAGTTTTTTAATAACTTGAATCATACTCTAAATGACATAAGGGATTTCCCCTTGCAAAATTAAAATTATTTTTATAATAAAAATAACCATCAAACTACTAGTACATATATTTAAATGATGGCCCATAAAGTTTTTCTAAGAATATTATGCCCAGGTTACTTTCTTGTATTGGTGATTTTAATACCTCAGAGTGAATAAACAATGTTTAGAACCTACATTCAATGAGTAGGCACAAAGCATTTGTGTGGGTATAATAAGAATATAAGAATTCCTATAAAAAGAATATAGTTTCCACAATTGGACAAATATTTATAAAAATTCATAATATTTGCTTTTTGCATATTCATTAGCTTTAACAATGCATCATTATAACCACACATTTCACAGATAAGTGTTTTAAGCACTTTCCCATATAAGTATAGAAGGTAATAGCTATATGTTCCGTTCCAGGTAGTACTACAAAAATTTGGGAGTAAATTCCCTCAGATTCCTTAACTTTTAAAATTATACTGCCAAACAGAAAACTTGTGATTCTAAACTGTAACTATATAGTTCTCTACAAGAGAACATCCTTGAAAAACAACTGCTGTTTTACCCAAATCAAATAATTAATATTAATAATAGAGGGATATGAGCACTTACTGTAGCCAAGTACTTATTCTAAATGCCTTCTGTATATTGTCTCATTTAATCTTCATAACATCGTGAGGTATGTTATCACCATTTTACAGATGCCAAGGTTCTAAATGCCTTGTGTGATGGTACTTGTTTCTCAAGTGACAGAGCCAGGATGTGAGACAGGCATTCTGGCTCCAGAGCCCAAGAGCATAAACACTGCCCTCAATGCCTCACTGTAGTCCCATCTTCTCACTTCTAGTCCTTAAATATTTCCATTTAAGAATTCAGTAGATTTTTAAGTCTAAAAATTAGATTTGAACATGTTAGCTACTTTATTGTAAAGGGCCAGGCATAGGCTATGAAACAGTTTCCAAACTCCGAAAGCACAGAAGAGGTGCAGTGGGAGAAAGTAATGGTTTCCCAGCTGTCCTGCGGGACTGTGCGACTGTGCTTGAGTTTCCTTTAACTATAGCAACCAGCATCTATTTCACACTGACAGTGGCTCTGTGCTGTTAATGCTGGCTTTAATTAACCCTGCTGTCCCTAAGCAAACAGAACGACAAAGCACCATGGTGGAAAGAGTGAGGGCTTTGTCACCAGCGAAGCTTCGATTCTGAGTGCTCTTGGGCAAGTTATTCTCTCTGAGCCTCAAGTGCCTGATCTTTAAAAGGGAGTAATAATGCCAACATTTATCAGACCTTTACTATATGCTTGGTTTTGTTCTAAGCACTTGGCATGTATTACCTTGTTTATTCCTCACAGTGGCGCCTTCGGTAATCATCGCCACCAGTCTCACTTTGCAGATGAAGGTGATGAGGAAGCCAGATGTTAAATGACTCACCACCACCACCAGCTCCACAGTTTAGGGGCTAGGGCTCAAACCCAGAAAATGGGATCCTCAGGCAGGGGTCTTTTGCTACTGAGGGCCAGAGAGTAAACAGTTAAGGTTTTGCTCTGCAGCAACTCATCTCTGCCATTGTAGGGTGAAAGCTGCCACAGACAGGACTCGAAGAAATGGATGTGTCTGTCCCAACAAAACTTTATTAAGAATAGCCACAGGGTTGAATTTGGCCTATTTGCTGATCTGCTGCTCTAGAACCCACATTTTAAACTTCAATTCATAGGGATGTCATGAAAAATAAATAAATTTCTTAAGGTGTCTTACACATTTATAATAAGTGCTCAATAAAGGTTTATAATTAGCTTGGGAGTATACTTTACTAAGTATACTTTACTAAACCAGTGCTGTAGCTTTGACAGTCCATGTAGTGTGTGTTGAAAGAGCATATATGACATCCTATGCTTAAGTAATCTGTGACGACCCATCTTTGTTCATGGCATTCACTGCTGGCTTTCCTCTCCCTTCTTCTTTGTCCACCCTTGGTAGATGAGGAACCTCAAGAACTGTGCATCAGCCACCACTCTATCCCCATACACCTACCATGGCCTGGCACATGACAGGTGGTTCAGTCAACATTTGAATGAATGAACAAATGAATACATACACAAGTAATGTTGGACTGTCTGTTCCATCAGATCATTGCTTTTTGTGTCAGGGATAGAGGTGTTGATTTTAATGCCAGTGAGTTGACTGTATTCCGGGAGCACATTTTTAGTGATTGTTCTTTGTAGGTTTCTTAAAAAAAAAAAAAACACAACTCTGAATCTCAAATAAGGCTTTCTACATTATTAAAGAAACCAGCAGTGACATTTGAGAAAGGTCCAAGTCTTCAGAATCAGATTAGCAGTCTTCATATGCCCGTGAAGCACAGGGGGCTGAGCTGAAATGAGGCACTTCGACAGCTTGGCAGATCCTTAGCCTGATTTCAAAAGTGGTGTTTGTGTGACCCAGGCCTATCATTTTGCCTGTGAGGACACATCAGTTTGACAGCAAAGTCAATCTGATAGGGTTTTGTGGTGTAGCTGTTTGTTTTGAAAAATTAAGCTGATAGGTTTTCAACCAAATTAAATGAATAGTTTGGTATCAAAGAGACACAACCTTGGATGTCTGAAAAATACTGTGCATTTCTCAGTCTTGACGGCCTTGACTGTAAGAGCCAGATCAAGACACCCAAGCCATGCTGAGGGTGGGGAGTATGAAATACCAACTTCTTCTCCTTCTGTTTAATCAGTACCTGCTGAGTCCAAGTGTATACTCTGTTTATGGCTCCAAGATAGATTTGATCAGTAATTCTCAACAGGGAGCAATTCTGCCCCCCAGGAGATATTTTTGGCTGTCACACATGGTGAGGTTGTGGGCATCTAGTGAGCAGAAGGCAGGGGTGCTGTGAAACCTTGCACAGTGCACAGGATGGCCCATATATAATCACACCTACAATGTCACTAGGGAATGAGGGAGAGAAACTTGGGATTAAGTGATACCTAAGGTCCCTCTGCAGCTCAAATTCTGGGATTTTATGAAATTGCTTTATGTGAAATAATTTTATAAATTACAAAACACTATTCAAGCTACTATTTAGCCTTTTGAGAGAAAGTATTTAAAGAGAACCAGAGAACAGATTCTTAATGGGTATTTGGGTGCTACCAAACTAGAAAATTCCCCTACTCCACCCCTTCTGGGTGGGTGGCTCTTCCCCTCCGTTGGTACACAGGCAGTATCCCTGGGAACCCACAGCAAAATGCCTCGTTTTCAGGGATGTGTTGATAGAAAGGCCTGGGAAAAGTGTCTCTTAGCTTTGAATATGTTTATCAAACAATCAGAAAGCAGAGCCCATGCTTTAGCATTCAGCTTATTTATTATTTGGGCCTCCCAGTAAATTCTAAGTATTCTGCTTCCATTTTGAGGAAAACTCCTTGTACACTTTTGAAATAGAAATGTCCTGTGCCAGAGTCTGGCCTGGTGGTGGGAGTGTCCTCTCTGCTGTTTACTCTAATGGGTGGTGGTAACTTGGCACAGGGCAGTAAGATAACCGCTCAGGATGAGGCCAGATCTTGGAAACTGCAGAAACTGGTCTTTAATTTTTTTCCCCCTGATTTGTGGCATTAAATATCATTTAATCCTGGAAGCAGTTCTCTGAAATGGGTGCTATTACTAGAACCATCTTAGAGCTGTGGACATGGGCTGAGGTGAAGTGCCTCATATGAGCTAGTAATTGGCACAGTCATGATTTGAACTCATATGTCTTTAACTCTGAAGTCTTTGCTCCTAACCTGTGTGGTATTTTATTATGTCTGTACATTGTGTATGCTGGGTCATGCCTAAGAAGTGACTCTTAGTAAAGACAAAAGTTTTATGCTATAAATAAGGGATATCAAAATAGAAATCTAACCACGTAGAGATAGAATTACCTCTTGGCTAAATACATTCTAAAACCTTCCACTGAACTAAATTCCAGCTGGTGCTGGAAGACACTGCTTCCCACTGTATGTTATCTTCAAATTGCAATGTGTTCGTTGGTCAGCAAATAAAACTCTCCCAAGAATTCTGAATTGCATATTAATCTCACACATATACACACACAAACAAACACATCCCTAGAGCTGTGAACCAAAGTTAACCAATAGTTCGGATAATTCTAGAGTAAACTCATGCCTGTTTTTGATCCTAGGTAAAGACTGGTTGGTGAACACTGGGAATACAGTGGTATCCCTTGCTCTCAGAAATGTCTCCATTAAAAGTTACAATCTTACTGAAGGGTACTCTGCACCAGCACTAAGAAAGGAATTCAAAACCTTGATGATACCTGCTTTAAGTCTGAGTTAACCCTGAAATTTTATTTTACTCCTACAAGGTCAAACTCAATCTGAAACAAAGACAACAAAAATTCTAGCTCATACAATAGTTCAGAATTATAGTAGCTTGAACTGAAAGAATATTTTCCTCTTTGTTTAATATGCCAAACTGTGAATAAATTTATTTGTTACAAATATATTTCAACATTTGCGAGCTAGCAGCCTTCGGTGAAGACTCATGCATTTTTAGTGTGTGCAAGGAGGCTGCGTGTTGGGAGGGTCCTGCCTCAAGGGATTTGGCATTCATGTGGATGACTGAAACTTTTGCATCCAATGCAGCAAGTCTCTTCAGGTTCTTTCTGGAAGAGCCTCTGTAGACTGCTACAGCCAAGGGTTAGAAGAGAACAGGCTCACACTTGGACAGCTGAGCCACATCAGCAGTGGGGAATCGTACTGCCACACAGCTTACCTGCTATGAATGGAATCTGGGAAACTCTAGTATGCCAGTCTACACCAGAACTCACAGTTTAAAATTCTCAAACTGACTGGTATAATGTTAGCTGGAATAACCTCTTGCTTGTTTCCGTGTAAACACAGGAATCCTACATGGGGCAAGAAAAAAGTTCAAGTATCTTTTTTTTTTAGCTCAGATTTGTTATGCTAACATTCCTTGAGCACTTAATGGTAGGTTCTGTTCTAGGAGCTCTTGTCCCAGGTAGAGGGGTTCCCTGCTCCGGGCAAGTGCACTATGAATTCAGTTAGACTGAATACAACAACAGAACATTGCAAGTAAAAAGGGGCTCATACCAAGCTTTATTCTCATGGCAGTAGGTCAAGTGCTAGACTCCCACCTGCCCATTGCAGTCTCTGCCCCAGGCGCTGCCTCTGCTGGTGGCTCCATGCCACTGACTCCTGCCTCCCTCTGCCCTTCTCTCTTGGCTTCTCTACTCCCCAGCACTGGGCTCCAAGGCTTCTCTTTTTAAAGCAATGCTGTAAACAGTTTACTGCCAACGGGTGTGGAGGCAGGCTAAGTGTTACCTCATCGCATGTGTACATTTAACTTGGAAAACATCAGTTGAGAATCCTGGCCATAAAATTTCCATTTTCCCTACAGGAGCTTTACATGGACCATTTCCTTTTCAACACAGCCCTATGATAAGAATCACTTAGGGGGCAGCTGTGGTATAGACTTAAGCCAGACTGTTAAGGTTCAAGTACCAGCTCTGATGTTCATGAATTCAGAATCTGTTTAATCTCTCAATGCCTCAGTTTCCTTATCTTTAAAGTAGAAATCCTAATAATATCCCATATAGACATTGTGAGCATTGGAGTGAGTTAATATGTGTAAGAGCTTAACACATTGCCTGGCACATAATAGGCATCCAATAAATGTTAGCTATTATCGTCACCATTTTAAAGATGAGAATATTAAGGCTTAAAGAGGTTACATGGCTTTTTCTGAGGTTCACATCTAGTAAGTAGAAAGGTTGGGATCAAGGTCTCTGACTCCAAAGACTATGCATTTATTCAACATGCTAAGTGGCCAACTCAGACTATACAATCCTTTTAAAGATTGTCATGTTGAATGGACGAAATTGGGTAATTCTGTGCCATTTATCCAAGTTTTTTGGGAGTGGTTTTACTTACAGGATAAAATTTATGAAGTCTACTTGTTACTCATTGTATCCACACCTCTACAACAAGATTATTGTCCTTCAAACAATAGTATTTCTTTATTCAAGGATGAAAGTAGAGCAGAGGGAACATAGTAATAATGCAATAACTTTGTGTGGTGACAGATGGTAACCATGCTTATCATGTTGAGCATTTCATAATGCATATAACTGTCAAGTCAATATGTTGTTCACCTAAAACTAACAAAAAAAAGTAGTATCCCACCCCTCTTCAGACATCCCCTGCCAAATACACACACACGCACACACACGCTCCAACCTTTCTAAAGAGAGTATTCTAAATGCATTTTAAAGCACATTTCTGATGGTGGTTAAGCATTTAACTTGGAAAACTAGAGCCTGATTAGAAACAAATTGTTAATATTGAAGTGTAGCACTTCTGAAGCAATCTCTGGTTATCAAGCACAAGTACAATATACCTTAATTCCCAACTCTAGTATCTGTATTTGAAGCATATTTCTTTAGTCCATTAACTCCAACAGAAGTTCCATGAGGACAAGAGCCGCAAGTATCTGCAACCCAGCAGGTGCTCAAAAAATATTTGCAGAATGAATGAAGGACACAAACTTTTCTGTGTTTGTGCCTTTTTAAAAATCTTAAGAAGTTATTGTTCATATGTAAGTGTTAGGAGCAGAGCCAACAGCCTTCACCAGATATCTCATCTGCCAGGTCTCATAAATTGGCCCCTGCAGTTAAATGGTAAATAGCTTACAGCAGGGGGAGAATAAGCAGCTCAAGAAGACTGTCTTTAAAATATCTAAGAATTTAAAAATTGGTTCTGAGATTAAGTCATTGCTCAGTATAGGAAACAGGAAAAAGTGACTGAAATACTTAGCAAAAGAATCAGTCATTTAGTTTCAGTGATGTTCTCTGCACATCATCTAGAGCAAGGTTGGCAAATTTTTTCTATACCTGGCCAGAAAGTAAGTATTTTAGATTTTGCAGGCCATCCAATCTCTATCTGACCTATTCATCTCTGCCATTGTAGTGCAAAAGCAGCCATAAGCAGTGTTTTTTCTTTTTTTTTTAGAAAAGGTGTGGCTGTGTTCTGATAAACTTGATAAAAACAAATAATAGGCTTCATTTGGCCCATGCTATAGTTTGTCAAGCCCTGGTCTAAAGCATGTTTAATTGTAATAAGTTAAAATATTCTGTTGCATCTCTGAGAAAAGGGTCATATTAGGTGTATAATTCCCTTTTATGAGGCATTAAGTAAGTCATGTATCTTTTATATATTTAAGCCTTTGGTCTTGAGAACTCATTGAGTAGCACACCATGTCCTTTATTTAACAGTGGCATATTGGACATGAAGATTAGGAGAATAGAGTTTGAAGATGATAAGTATCCAGTTCAGTGGTACTAAGTATATCCATATTGTGCAACCATCACTACCATCCATCTCTAGAACATTCTCATCTTCCCTAACTATAAACAGTAACTCTCCATTTTCCCTTCCCCAACTCCTGGCAACCACCATTCTACTTTCCATCACTATGAATTTGACCATTCTAGGTACTCTGTATAGTAGAATCATACAGTATTTGTCCATTTGTGTCTGACTTATTTCACTTAGTGTTATTTCTTCATGGCTCATCCATGTTGTAGCATGTGTCAGAATTTCCTTCCCTTTTAAAGGCTGAATAATATTCTTTTGAGTATACCTACCACATTTTGTTTGTTCATGTATCAAATGGACATTTGAGTTGCTTCCCCCTTCTGGCTATTGTGATTAATACTGTTATGATCATGGATGTACAAATACCTGTTTGATTCCCTGTTTTCAGTTCTTTTGGTAATATACCCAGTAGTAGAATTGGTTGGTCATATGCTTAAGCTTTTGAGAAACCACCCTACTGTTTTCCATAGAAGCTTCACCATTTTACATTCCCAGCAACAATGCACAAGGGTTCTAATTTCTCCATATTCTCACAAGCACTTACTTCATGTTTTTATAATAGCCATGCTATTTTGGGTATATACCCAGTAGTAGGACTGGTTGGTCATACGATAATTCTGCTTACATTTTTGAGAAATCACTATACTGTTTTCCATAGAAGCGGCACCATTTTACATTCCCAGCAACAATGCACAAGGATTCTAATTTCTCCACTTCGTGTTTTAATAATAACCATGCTAACAGGTGTAGAGTGGTAGCTCACTGCTCTTCTCACTTATTTTTAGGTCAATGTTTGTAGTTAGTGTGAAAGACAGTTCACTTAGATACTACATGAAGCAACGTCTGGTGCAAATTAGATTTCTATATGTGTGTGTGTGTGTGTGTGTGTATACCTTATTTCTCTAGCTCAAAAATTACATGAGATGGCTTCCAGGAACATGTAAATAATAAGGTGAATAATAAAATAGCTAAATTCATGGCATTGGGTATATAGAAGACTAAAAAAATGAAACTGTAATGGGTGGGAAGGAAGGGATAAAAGGAAAAGGGCATTATGATTAGCACACATAATGTAGGGGTGGGGCACAGGTAAGGCAGTATAGCACAGAGAAGACAAGTAGTGATTCTATAGCATCTTACTACGCTGATGGACAGTGACTGTAATGGGGTATGTGGTGGGGACTTGATGGGGGGAATCTAGTAACCACAGTGTTGCTCATGTATTTGTATATTAATGATACCAAAATTTAAAAAATGAAACTAGTCAAAATTAGATGAACTTGAGGGTATGTCCTATAGAATTACTAAAACTGAAGTGACAAATTAATCCTGAACTTCCTAATGGCCAAAGAAAAAACGGAAAGAGGGTCAGAAACATGATTCTTTTATTCCAGAGGGTAAAAGCTCAGGGCTTTTTTGACTCATAGGTATAAGAAATAAGCTATGGCTATTTTTAAAAAAGATGATTGCCTTACTGGCACCAGCCGATTTCAAACTGAAAGCAAACAGAATTTTTGATGAGATTAATGAGGCTGGAACTTGGAATGACTCCCACAGCCTGACCATTATAACACTTTTTGTGTAAAATGGTAGTTTCAGAGTACAATTAGAAAAACAGAAACTCAACTCCACCTATCTGAGCAGAGCGATAAGGTCTATTGCTTTGGACTTTAGTCAATGTTTTATGCAGTCCAACATGTAAGATCTTGAATTGCCTCATGCATGTTTGTATATGCACCTGGCATTTCCTTCCTGGTCACAGGTTATAAACACATATGTGTTTATACAGATAGTCTTCCTAAGAGTATATTCTTATCTTCCATTTGGAAGGAGGGGAAGATCTTCATGTTTAAATCTGATATTGAAGTTTCTGTTTCAACATGGAACTACAGGAACTAATGTATCAGTTTCAAATTTATACTAGAAAAAAACTTCATAACTGGATATGTTTCAAATCGGCTTTCAAGCACTTGAAGTGCAAAGAAAATAAAAAATAAGAATAGAAGCTATATCAAACAGGTATTTTTAAAGAACTGATAATGTATCAAAATTATTCCAAAATCGAAAGAATTGGCCTGAAGTTTTACCCAGAAGTTTGAATGAAAAATAATAACAACTGATATTTCTTGAGCATTTACAACATCCACAACACTATTCAAAGTGCTTTGTGTGCATTAACTCACTCTTCTAAACTTAACAATGCCAATGCTATCACCATCGTTCCCATTTTAAAGAGAGGAAAAATGAGGCAAGGAGCAGCCAGTACTCTTGTTTCAGGTCACACACAATGAGTGGATGTTAGAGCTAGGACCTATGCACACTGGGTGCAGTGGTCACCCACCCACTGACCATAGCCTTCCCCTTTGAGGTTCTAGCAAATGAACCAAGGAAGTACTGGTTTGGCCAACTAGCAAACAAACCTTGCAGATTTCTTTTGTGTCACTATAATTTCTTTTGGTTTGTTGTTTTTTTTTCTCTAGATGATCAAACTCTCTTAGTTGTCCTTGAAATGTCCCTTAACAATCTTATACACAATTACTACTGCTAAATTTTTAAAAATAAATGATGCTCCAGGTTCAAGTTGCACAATGAAACCATCAAAAATTATGTTGTTACACAGAGTTTTAAGAACATGAATGAATACTTATAAAATGAAATAAAGCAGCAGGATGTAAATATGCTGGAAGCCAAGTGCCACCACCTCTCCCACCCCAGCCCCCTCCTCCAGGAAAGATGGGAAAGTTTAATTGTGGCTATCACTGGGTAGAAATATTCAGAATGATTTCTTATTTTCCTTAATTTTCCATAAAATTCACTTGAATCCAAAAAATGAAATAAACTTCATTTTTCAAATAGCCAATCAGACCCGTTCCTTGCAAAAGCACAGTATGAAGCTCCTAGGGATAATCTTTTTGTATAATTTTAAATTAATTCCACATAGCCTAGTGCTATATGAACAAAGATATCAGTTTGAATTTCCACTGTTGTATGTGACTATTCAGGTTTATTAAAATCAAATAAAATGAAAAATTCAGTTCAACAGTCATACCAACCCCATGTAGTCACAGGTGGCTAGTGACAGCTCTTCCATCATCACAGAAAATTCTGTGGGACACCACTGGTTTAAAAAGAAAGAACATGGAATCTAGAGCCAGGTGACTTGGAATCCTATCCAGATACAAGCTGATACTTGCTGTGTGAAATTGGCGGTTTATTCAACCTCTCTGAGCCTATTTCCCTATAAACAGTTGGGACTAATGATAATATCACTAGCCATGTAAGGAGATTAAAAAGATCAAATAAGATAATGCGTGTGACAGTTCTCTGAATACTATAGTGTGGCTTACAGGGTGTTTCACAAATCCCCCAGTTTGAACTTAATCTAGCTCTTTGTGGATTGATTCCAAATCCATGAATGGTTCATACCAAGAATTTTACCTGAATGCCACCATAAAAATCAGACTTAACCAGCTCTTACCACAGTTCCTAGGCCAAGTCCTTGGCAATATGAATTTTCTATTTCTTTCCTATAAAAAGCTTCAATGCACAGCTGTGTTTCTGTCTTGTGTAATAACATCTCAGTTTTCCATAACAAGTAAATGTATTGCTTTATTTCCACTCCTAAATGAAAAAGACTCTCTTAAAAAAGAGGCTTTGTCTGCCAAAGATATAAATGGAGTAAAATGCTGTAACTAAAAGAAAAGTAATCCGAGTTGACAGTGCAGGAATTAAGCAAAAGATGTCATTTGCTGCAAGAATATGAGCTTTTCACTGGCAATTGAAACAAGTTCTCTATGCTTCAAAGCTGTTGAGGTACTGATTAAGCAGAAGTACCTGTTCATTCTGACTTTTTTTTTCCTAGTCACTTCTGGTTTTTCCAGCAAAACAACTTGACTAATGTAGGCTATTTTAGAGCTGTTGCATTTCCAAAGGCTCCATCTTTTTTTTTTTTTTTTTTTTTTCCTATTTAACCACCTGATAGTTAAGCGTGAATCTTGTATGCACGGGCTCAACTTGGCACAGATTCCACACTCACCTTACATCTGCCTCTCCCAGGTTTCCTCCAGCCGTGGATGCCTTTGACATTATGACTGCAGAGGATTCCACGGCAGCCATGAGCAGCGACTCGGCCTCCGCATCCTCTGCCAAGGTGCCCGAGGGCGTGGCCGGCGCGCCCAACGAGGCGGCCTTGCTGGCCCTGATGGAGCGCACGGGCTACAGCATGGTGCAGGAGAACGGGCAGCGCAAGTACGGTGGTCCGCCGCCGGGTTGGGAGGGCCCGCACCCGCAGCGGGGCTGCGAAGTCTTTGTAGGCAAGATCCCACGCGACGTGTACGAGGACGAGCTGGTGCCCGTGTTCGAGGCGGTGGGCCGCATCTACGAGCTGCGCCTCATGATGGACTTTGATGGCAAGAACCGCGGCTATGCCTTCGTCATGTACTGCCACAAGAACGAGGCCAAGCGTGCGGTGCGCGAGCTCAACAATTACGAGATCCGCCCCGGCCGCCTGCTCGGCGTGTGCTGCAGCGTCGACAATTGCCGCCTCTTCATTGGCGGTATCCCCAAGATGAAGAAGCGCGAGGAGATCCTGGAGGAGATCGCCAAGGTCACCGAGGGCGTGCTCGATGTGATCGTCTATGCCAGCGCCGCCGACAAGATGAAGAACCGTGGCTTTGCCTTCGTGGAGTACGAGAGCCACCGTGCCGCTGCCATGGCACGCCGCAAGCTCATGCCTGGCCGCATCCAGCTGTGGGGCCACCAGATCGCCGTGGACTGGGCTGAGCCCGAGATCGACGTGGATGAGGATGTGATGGAGACCGTGAAGATCCTCTACGTGAGGAACCTCATGATTGAGACCACGGAGGATACCATCAAGAAGAGCTTCGGCCAGTTCAACCCAGGCTGTGTGGAGCGTGTCAAGAAGATCCGCGACTACGCCTTTGTGCACTTCGCCAGCCGCGAGGACGCCGTTCATGCTATGAACAATCTCAACGGCACCGAGCTGGAGGGCTCGTGCCTCGAGGTGACGTTGGCCAAGCCGGTGGACAAGGAGCAGTACTCCCGCTACCAGAAGGCAGCCAAGGGGAGCGGCGCGGTGGAGACGGCGGTGGTGCAGCAGCCCAGCTATGTGTACTCTTGCGATCCCTACACACTGGCCTACTACGGCTACCCCTACAATGCGCTCATCGGGCCTAACAGGGACTACTTTGTGAAAGGTTAGTGGGGCACTGTTCTCCTGGGTTGGCCCCGAGAGCCGCATCCACTAGGCAAGCAGCATTAGGGGTGTTGTGGCTGTCGTTTACTGAGCTGGTCAGTGTACATGAGAAACACACACACACACACACACACACACACACACACACACACACACACACACACACACACGCTTAGCCTGGTTTGGGCATTGGTTTTACGTTCTGGTCTTCACTGGTACTTAAGACAGTAACTTTTGTAGCATGGAGAGAAATATAGATCGTATGTGTGGGACAGGCAGTAAAAACCTGGGAGCGTGCAGGGTCTTTTTGCACACTGCCTTTCCAGGGCATATCCCGTTTAGGGGCTAGTCCACCAGTCTCCAGGTACTTAGGTTAAAACTTACATGTGAAAGTAAATCTTTAGAATGTTGGGGACTAGGAGGCACACTGTAGTTGTTTTAAATAATTGGCTAGGGTATAATGAAATCAAGCATTACACTGGGAAACCAAATACATAGATTCTGAGTCCTGCTCTCCAATTAACTGGCTCTGTGACTTTAGTCAACCCCTTTAACTGCTCTAGGCCTGTTTTCTCACACACAGAATAAGGAAGGTGAATCAGCAGATCCCCTTTCAGATCTAACTTTTTTACAGTCTGTGAATGCTTTTCTTTATTGAAGCCTCAATTGTAGTCCTAGGAACTCACCCTGCAAAATTCATCTCTTGCCTTAAGCAGTCGTACTTAGATACAAATCCAGGCTGGAACAGAATGTTTATATCGTATTGCCAGCTTATCAGAGAGCAGAGGTATAGCACAGGCAACTTCAATTCAGGGCACACATGTAAAGGCCAAGAACCTTGAGTTAAGGTCTGTCTTCTGTACTGTCACTGTTGGTGGCTCACCATTTTTTGTGTTGTTCTCATAAGCAGGCAGCGTAAGAGGCCGGGGTCGAGGTGCGGCTGGCAACAGAGCCCCGGGGCCCAGGGGTTCCTACCTCGGGGGATATTCTGCTGGCCGTGGTATATATAGCCGATACCATGAAGGGAAAGGAAAGCAGCAAGAAAAAGGATATGAACTTGTTCCAAATTTGGAAATCTCTGCCGTCAATCCGGTTGCCATTAAACCCGGCACAGGTCAGTATAAACTTTTGAAGTGACCCCAAGGCTTCCTTGGGCTCCTCATCTGCACAATTCTGACTAGTTGGTCATAGATTGAGAAAAATGCTAACTGGTGACACCCATTTGAAAAACTCACTGTGGGAAAGTTTGACTTGAATGTGGTCTAAACTAGGCCATTCCCCTAAATTCATGGTTCCTCTTCTCATAGGCAGCCACAGATTAGGCAAAGAGTGTGGCCTCCTAGGCCTTCTTACCTGGAATTTAGGGGAATGGCCTAGTTTAGACCACATTCAAGTCAAACTTTCCCACAGTGAGTTTTTCAAATGGGTGTCACCAGTTAGCATTTTTCTCAATCTATGACCAACTAGTCAGAATTGGGGAAGGAAATGAAAGTATATGAGGCTCTTCTATATCTTCTACCAGTTCAAAACTGTCTTTTCTTATTGAAGCCTATTTCTGTTCCAGCCATTGGTAGCCAGAGGGTGCAGGTTATCGCCAGTTCTTAGGGTTGTTGGGAAAGGTAGAAAATTACCCTAAAGGTGCAAAAAGCACTACATTTCATGGTCTTAACAAACCAGAATGCCTGGGAATAAGGCAGTGGTGAAAGTTTTTGCAGCTGCTAATTCCCTGGATTCTAATTTCCAGCACTCATTTCCTCCCCTGCCTTGATCAGTAGATTGGGGGTAGGAGCGCTGAAGTGATTCAAGCCAGAGACCTTGAACTTTGTTTTTACCTCCAGGCTCCACGTAGCATTTGCCAATGTTGTTAGTGCCCCTTGGTCACCTAATCTGAGGTGTTCTTTCTGATCCTAACCTGCAAGGAACTGAAACAGACATTCAAACACATGGCACATTGAGTTGTGGGTAATCAGTGATACTTCTCAACCTCATCCTGGTTTCACAGAGGGTAGATCGAAGAACTTCTCAATGGAATCCTCACTTTGACGCTCAGCTACCTTGATTTCTTCTCCTTCCCCTAGCTAAAAGAGAGTCAGAGAATCTGCATTCAGGGCATCGGTTTGCATTGGCCACAACAGCTTAAAAAGTGTTCTCCCAGCAGAGCTTGCTTTTGAAGTAACCCAGTGCTAATTTTTTTTTTTTTGCCTATGGAAAAACTTCGGCGATTTTCTGTAGTTAAGTGACTCCTTAGGCTGGATTTCCTTATAAATGCCACTGATGCTGTAAGCAGTGTAAAACTGGTGTCTCTCTGTAATTCTGTGAAACACAGCATGGATGCGGGAGTTGTTACTTCTGCTTGTTGGAAAAGGGCTCCCATTGGCAAATTGCAGTAGCTTAAGATTTAACTAGAGAAGAGAACTCTCCAACAATCTTTAAGCATATAGTCATGTCCTGGGGCCTGAGACAGAAATTCCTTTGGGCTAATAGCCAGAACAATCCAGAGTTAGTTAGTACAATGCCAGTGTAGCTTAAACACATAACCCTCTCTGGGCCCCATCCCCTTGGCCTCTGTTTCTGATTCATCCAGAAAGTAGAACTTTGTTTTTTAGGAGAAGCACTAGGCAATGGTGAAGTATCTGGGCACAAGACCATATGGTTGGAAAGGCAGATAAAATAAAAGTCTTAAGTAAGGTTTTAGGTACATTTTATTGGATCATTGTGCTGTTGGTTAGCCTACAGTCTAACCTTTGTCTCGTTACCTTATAGCGAATCAGCTTTTATTGGCATAAATATACCTACTGTTGGAAAAAACCATAAATGAAAGGACACTTGGTGTATGCATTTCATATTCCAGCTTATCTTTTCAACACACAACACACATACTCACAAACTCTCCCAAATCTTGGCTACTCTTTTTTCCTTTTTACTTCTTTCTGTCATATATTGACAGTAACTGTTATCTGTTTGAGTCTTCTGGTTGAAATGAGTCCTTTGGACTTTACTCACACAAACACATCTTTGAATTGGCAGGTCCCATCAAAAAACCAGTCACTCTGCTGCTTCGCTGTTATGAGCGGACTTTAGTGGAAATCAGGGAATTTTTCGTTTTTTATTACGTACTTTTCCCTTGAATCACTAATGCTGAAATCTGAAATTCAGAGTGGGGAAGATGTACACAGACCTCTGAGTTCTCAGAATGAAACTCTCGACAGCACCTGCTTCTTAAAACATGAGATGAAAAGGGGAGTAGGTGGGGCCAGGACTTGGGTGGGCATAAGAAGTGGGCAGGCTCACACTCCACCACTCTGCACTCTGTGGGCCTGGGCCTCTGTTCTCACTTCTTAGTTTGAGCCTGTTTTTGCAGAATTAGAAGACCTTTGCTCTGTAGGACATCAAGAGCAAGATTCAAAAAGAGATTTTTCTGAAGCAGTTGGAAATGTTAGTACAGAAACCTAATATGATTTTCTTCCATGATGATCCACTGGGAGACTCCATCTGTGCCCACGTAGTTCCTTTTGAAAGACAAGCAGTAGGGCACCTGCCACCTCCCCTCTCTTCCTCCTGCGTAGCACCTTGTTGTTGCTTGTATGGAGAGAGCATTTGTTAGCAGGGAGGCCTGTGACTGCTAAGCTTGGATTTTAAAAATATCACCAAGAAAGTGATGGACCTTCTTCAGTGGCTGAAAACATTTAACCTGTGTTTCCCTCTACTTTTCCTGCAGTGGCCATCCCTGCCATCGGGGCCCAGTATTCTGTGTTTCAGGCAGCTCCCCCTCCTAAAATGATTGAAGATGGCAAAATCCACACAATGGAGCACATGATCAGCCCCATCGCGGTGCAGCCTGACCCGGCCAGTGCTGCTGCAGCTGCGGCAGCAGCCGCCGCCGTCATTCCCACTGTGTCCACGCCACCGCCTTTCCAGGTAGAGTCCTTGCTGCAGTCTGTGATTCATGTGTAAGGCCTCTCTTAACATGGAGTCATTTCATGTTCAGTGGGAGAGTTTGTTGTGTGCCTAGCTGTCTGTTACAACTCTGGGATTGGGTGACAAAAATTTTTAATATAAATGATGACTGGAGAGAAACATTTGAAGCAGTAATTGTGCTACCCTAATACTATCCCTGTATTAAAGATGGGAAGCGATATGCAAAAATGACATGTAATTTCTGACAGTGTCATATTATTGCAAGTACTTATCCTTTTTTTTTTTTAATGACACTGGATAATTTTTAACTCATGTTCTTATTGTTAAGAAGCTGACACACAAAGTCCAGGGAGATAGTTCACCTTTTCTTTTCCTATTGCAGTTTGCAGTTCCGTGAAGTTTTACCTAGCCTTGGAAATCCTCTCTCTTGTACTTCTCATTGCCTATATGATTACTTGGCTTATGACTGCTGGTATGTTCTAGCCCCCCAATTAAAATGAAGCTCCTCCAGATGAAGAGCTACAGCTTATATTTCTTTTTCACTTCAGTGCATAGCATGTAGGCATAGGGAATACTCATCATTCATCTAAACAGAAAACAAATCTTGTTAAAGCTGTTCTTTATGAGGCAGTGAATCTCTTACACCTTATTAGTCAACAAGCACACATACTCAGGCTCAGGGACTCTTTTCTAGCTGGATATAAATTATTTTAAGCACAAAGGGAATGTGTTTAAAAAACAGAACATTCCAGTCCAGGAGAACGAGGCTGGGTTCTAGAATTCACATTTTTTACTAGCTCCTCAGTAATGCTGAAACAGAGCCAAGCTGTAAACCCCACAGCAGGGTGCTGTTCACTTGCCTTTGCCCCCATTGGGTGCCAGTCTTGACTGCATTATTCCAAAAGGGTGGCACTGGTTGAAGATTATTCATCTATCAACCTGTCATTAAGTACTCTTTAACTTGAAACTTTCTAAAGCCAAAATAAGGAATAGGTTGTAAATGATGCACACTGTAGAATGACAACTAACTGTAGCTATTATATGTGGACTGTGTAAATATCTATAGTAACCAACAAGCAATACCTAGCAGAATTCTAGTAATAATTTCTAATTCCTCTTTATTAAGAAACTCATGAACTTTTATCTTTGGTATATAAGTGTCAGTTCTAGACAGGCCCAAATTCTAGGCCTCATATTCATGTTCTAGGCCACAGACTGTTTCTGTCTTGTATCAGTCCGCACTGGATGTTGCATCAGGGTCGTTATTCAAGGTCTTTGCTTATAAATTTGTTTAGCCTACGATCATTATCAGTTGATTCCTCTGGAGATTTTACCCTCCCTTACTTAATTTTTAACCCAGGAATGGTTTCTTTGCATGTGTGTGGCCTTGGTGCTCAAATCTAAGTTCTCTGGGTTTTGCTTCTGAGGTCCTTGACCCGGGCTCTCTGACACGTTCAGCCCTCTGCCTCCTCTTTAATCTCTGCCAAATTTCAGCAGGGGAAGGAGCATTTTAAGCACTACTGTTTGGGATTTAGAACACCTGTCTGAGTAGAATCACACTGGAAATCAGTTCCCGGTATGGCTTCCAGAAACTCCCTCTAGAACACCTTCTGTCATTTTCCTCTGTCTTGCAGGTACTCAGGGATGTTTCTGTTCTGCATTTTACATCCAAACTTTCAGATAGCCTTTACAAGTAATAAAAAAAAATGGCTACAGGTATAGTCAATCACTTTTTCAAATTGATTTCTCAAAATGTTGTTAATCTTCACAATAAATCTGTGGTAAAAGAAAACAATTGCTCCCCTCCCCCAAATCCCTACTCCATCTCACCCACCTGAGCCCAGGTATTGGGCTGGACTCTAGCACATGGAAAGGTTTCCTAGATGTCACCTTCCCTGCCACTTTCTCCCTTTGTGCATATGTCACTATAGAAATGTCCACACATGTATATAATTTGGAAAAGATTGTGTTTTACTGGGATCTACAGACTTCTCAGTCCTGAAGTTTCTCTCCTTAGTTGTAAAGTACAGATAAGACACTTAGGTATTAGTTGGTTCTTTCTCTAAGCTTCTACTGTTTGTATATATAGTGGTGTCCTATCTTAGGCAGGAAATGGTTGAAACCATCAGTTGCATTTGCTGAAAATTGTGTATGGTCACAGTTTTTTAGTTCAGAGCTTAAGCAGTCCCTTTGGAGAGCTATATATTTGTTCCATAGCGTTGTCACAGTCTATTCTCTCCATTTTTTGAAACCCCATGTTCCTACAGTTAAGTATGAGTTGAGGCAGCTGGCATGTAGTTTAGGAAAAATACTTACTTTTACTTAAAGTGAGATCAACCAAATGAAGGGTTGATTCTCAACTCCGTTTTACTCTGGGCATATACCCATTGAGTGGACTGGTAGGTAGAAGATTCCAGAGTATTTGAACTTGCCCTCAGCTCTCCCCTCAGTTCTGCCCCTTCACCAGTTGGATTTGATTGAACCTTGAGAATGCAAGCCCATCTCACCTCACTGGCTCTCACATGCTCCCTTACAACAGTGATTTGTTTGCCCCTCTGCCGTCCGGCCCTGAGATTGGAAACCTTTGTTTTCACCTCCTACTCTTAACCCAGGGAGCTGAATGAAGGGACGGATGACTAAACATGATGTGTACCTACACGTGATCAGTAAGGATTCTTTTTCTCTGTTCTCCTCAGGGCCGTCCAATAACTCCAGTATACACGGTGGCTCCAAATGTTCAGAGAATTCCCACTGCTGGGATCTATGGGGCCAGCTATGTCCCATTTGCTGCTCCTGCCACAGCCACGATCGCCACACTACAGAAGAATGCAGCAGCCGCTGCTGCCGTTTATGGAGGATATGCGGGCTACATACCTCAGGCATTCCCTGCTGCTACCATTCAGGTTCCCATACATGATGTCTACCAGACATACTGAGACTGGTGACAGAGCAGAGACAAACCGTGAACTACCACTGAAGGAACGCTCTACTATTTATGAAGAAGGACCCTGGTGGATTAGCACACATATGAAACCTGAAAGTGAAGAATGTTATCAAATAGCATACAGACATATTTTATATACATGAAGTTTTCACTAGTTTTTTAAGACTCCTTTCAATTTAGCAGGCCTGTGTTCATACATTTCTGAGAGACTTGCAATGGCTCGTGCCTTAATACCATCTCTTAACAATTTGTATGCTGTAGTACTTTTGTATAGAGGTTTTTGTTTTTGTATTTTTAAGGATATATTTTCACTATGAAGGTTATTTTCTTAACTTCTGCACTCCAGAGATTTCTATTTTGTAGTACCTTCAATAATATATCAACTATATATTGAAAAGCACACTTGAGCAGCTAGGGAACTGTTTTGAAAAATATATTCAATATTTAAAGATACAAACAATAGTGCTTTAAAAATACTACATAAAACGTTATTTTAAAAACTATACTGGAAAGTGCAATTTTAAAATGAGTTAAATCTCTATTTCTGCTGGCTTTAAGAGTTGACGGTGTTATCATGTATTATCTGTGATGGTTCTTTTTTTTTTTTATAAGAAATTGAACACTCGATCTCTCCTTAAGCCAACATTGAGAAGACTTGTCACACTTCTGAGTCCAAACACTGAAAGGCTCCTACCTGCCACCATTACCCTGGGCCCCTGCTTGTTCTCCATGAGTCTTTGCTCTTAAACATGTTCCCTCCCCATGGCCCTAACTCATCCCTGCTTCCTGTCCCCAGTCCCTCCTCTATGTTTGGCAAGTGTAGAGCAAATGAATTACTCTGATAGAGGAAACATTGATGGATTTTGTACTTCCTGGGTTTTTGTTGGGGTTTTTTGTTGTGTTGTTTTATTTTGGTTGGGGAGGTATTTTCATAGTAGAGTATGTGTAAGCACAGGATTTTAATAGTTGGTGTAAGACATCTTTGCATAGCTATTTAATTGTCTAGTATAAAACTTTTGTTCCTTGTCTAATGCTTTTATTTTATTTGTTTTTGAAGCATGAGGTTGTGGGGACAGTGAATGTTGTAGACAAGGCCCCCAAACACTCATGTCACAGAAAGTGATGCTTCTAGTTGCTTTATCATGTTTCATGCACAGTGTCTGTGGGTGTCAAGGGTATGGGAAATACTGTGTTTATTGAACAGGGCTTTCCTCCATTGCTGTGCATGAGCTGTGAACTGAATTGGGGTGTGCACATCCAGGAGAAGGAAGAGAGACCTGCAGGAATTAAAAGATAGTTTGTAAATATCTCCTAATGCTTGTTTTTAGTTGTTCTGTGTTGCAGAAGTTCATGGTATATAGTTTAATGCCAAATGAAACCATTTTATTTCAATGTTATGAAAAACTTTTGTTTTATTAGGAGGTTAATGTATTCTTGCAGTGTTTTGTGCCTGTTTAAAGGCTTTTATTTAGCAGAGTGAATGTAAAATACAGTAAAATGTTAAGATTGTCATCTCTTTTATGAACTACATCAATTGGAATTTTTTTTAAGGCTCTATCAAGGAAGTGAGGCGTGCAATAGGTAGCAGGTACACAGTTGTGTTTTTATGTCATATTAGAGATCTGCAAAATCTACTCACTGGATTTTTGCTAATGGCTGAATTATTATTTGTGGATAAATAAGAAGGTTATGCCTTTAGCAAACATTTTAGTTTTGTTTTAACTTAAATTAAGAGATTCCCATATGCCTTTTCTCCTCCCTCATCTTAGAGGGGGATGAATTTTTTATATATAAGCAATATTTATTTTAACTATTCTGTAAAATGATCAAGTGCCTACACAGGCCTTTAAACATTCCTAACATTCCTTTCCCTCATTCTCAAGTGACATAAAGTAATTGTGCAATGTTCCTGATGATGTACCCAGCAAGCGATATCCGAACTCAAATCTGTTAGAATGAGTAATGCAACAGAATGCATTTGGATCAGATCCTCGTCCTTTTGCTTTGTGTGAAAGAAGTGCTCACCTTCCAGTGTGGGATTGTCCCCGAGGTTCACTGGATGAGACTCTGACCCAGTGGTCTTACTGTATTTTACATATGCCTGTAAATTATTTGCAAAAAAATAAAAAGATAATAGAAAGGAAACCAAATGGTATCTTAACATGTCAGCAACCGAACTACCTTACAAATGAATGTTGGTGACATAGCCAGTTAAGTGTCAGTGAGCCTCCTGTCTACGGTCTGCCTGTTCCTGTTTGAAACCATTTCATATACACTACTGAGGTAAGTTTATAACTTGAAATGTGAACCTTTTTTTTTTTTTAGGGTTAAGAACAAACTATATAAATGTTTAAAAAAAAAGCTTTCCAAGTTCTCTGTTTTCAACCCCTTTTCAAACATGCTAGTGTTTAGTTATTATCTTTAGTTGCTTTGTATTTGATAAGTTAGATCTTGCTCCATTTACAGTACATTCTTAGGATGTATGTAGTAAATAAAGCTTTCTTTAAAGCAATTTCAAGACTTTATTTTAAATTGTGTTTTCTTTATACTGATTTTTTTTCCTGACAAAATTAGAAAAACCTGTACATAGTAGAAGGCATCAACTAATTCAGTATTTCCAGCTAGAGAAACCAGCCAGTCACTATCATATCTTGATTTGGAGTTACCACTGAAGATGGAGTACATAATAAAAATTGTGAATTACCAATATCCTCAAGCTTGAGCTCAGGTGGTTGAAGGTTGAAAAATACTACTCAGCTTCTGGGCTGGAATAAGATATGGGAAAGCTCACTCTTTTCGGTACTAGAGTTTGTTTATGGCCCCAAGAGCTTTACACTCAGAACTCTCAATGGAGGCAGCTGACCTGAATGTCTGCCACCGCATCTGAAAGCAGACCTTCTGTTCCTCCTTTTCACGGTGTGTGGCAAATTGAGCAGAGCACTTCCTTCCTGTTTCTCTGAGGTCATCCTTACCTGCAGACAGTCATCAGCAAAGCCAATCAAGTGATTCAAGGCAAAGGGATGGGTTGTCAATGGAATTATAAAAATTGCCTCACATTGGCTTTGCCATTGATTAAGGTTAAGAATATTCTTAGTCTTGAGCAGCCTGGGTTATGGTCTCTTGACCCACATTTCTTGGAATACTAATTCTGGCTTCCTCCTAGAGAGATAGAAACCTTTTTAGAGGTAGAAGAGGCCAGGAAACGTCCCTAGATAACAGAACATTAGGCAGTCTTTTCAAGGGCCACAAGATCTGATTCTTTTTTGTTCCCTTCAATTGCAGAATCACAGTTTGATTGATCTCATTAGAAAAAAGCACAATTGTACAACATGCATATCACACTCTCCTGGGTGCCAGGCTTTGCTGTTGGTGCTCTGGCAGCTGCCCCAAGAAACAGAACAGCAAAACCTTCCATGTGTAGAGTTCACATTCCAGTGGGAGAATACAGACAAAATGAGTAAGTAAACAATGCTCAGGTGGGGTTAAATGCTGTAGTTAGGTGATTCCTTAGGCTTTGGGCTTCCATAATCACAGGTGACCCTCACAATAACTCAGTGAAGCAGGCAGGGCCAATAATGTGACCAGCTAAGGTCACACAGCTGGTAAGAATCTGGACTCAGACACCAAGTCCCAGAGTCTGTCTAACAGCACAGTGACCCTGGAGATGGATAAAACACAGTCCTGGCCAAAGACCTACTTCAGAACCCAGAAAAAGAAAAGAAAAGCTTTTCTACAAGTGTAGTTCCTTTTTTATTGGCTTTAGTGTGTTTTTCTTATGCAGCCTCTTTCCTTGGGGGATGGGAACTGAAGGTGGTGTGGCTGAAAATGCCTATTCGCAGGATGCAAGTGGGGCTGCCAAAAATGTACACCCTCGTAGATGTAAGGAATTGGATGTGCAAGGCTGGCCCAGAGACGACGGAGAAAGCTAAAGAACTTTCTGAGGAAGTCAATACCCTTCTGATTCTTCAGTAGAAGATGTGCCCTATTTTTTTTGAATTCCAAAAAAATCCCTGGCATGACAACATAAGTACGTATTTAGCTGAAAATCAGAAAAATTAGGAAAAAAATTCCGATTTTTCTTTTCTAGTGAAGAATAATCCTATGGACAGTCCAACAGTCACAGGGTGCTGTTTCATGGCGTGCACAGTGCTCTATGCATTTTGTTAAAATAACAGGCTTACCCAACCCTGTTTTAGGGCATTGGGGTACTTGATTATTTAAAAGAAATGTATAGTGTATTAACTCAATTATTAATGTGATACTATATTATAAACTCTTCTGGGCACTCAGAGTTGGTTTTTTTTTTTAAATACAGAATGACATTTTGGCATGACTTTTGATGAAATAATATTTTGATAACCACGACCCTGAAAAAAAAAACCTTCAGATTAAAAAAATATTCTGATGATACAGATGTACTCACTCTGGCCTTCTCCAACCACTTCTTGACACATTCTCCATCTCTGACCACCCAAGGTCAAAGGCAGAATTAGGTTTAAATACAGAATGGGACTCAGGAGACATCCACAAAGTGTTTTGCTTCAATTCCAAGTTCTAGCTGTCAGACTGGATACAGCCTTTTCTTTCTTCTTTTTTCCCTCGTTAATCTTCCCTTTCTAGGTAACTCAGCATTCCTCTGTCTCCTAACTTCTCACACCAATAAAACTGGAAAAAATAAACCTGTGAGTGCCCAAGTCCTTACCTCGGAGAGCAGGCACCATGGCCTGGCGGAACAAGGCTGGGTTTGTAGCTAGGATGCCTGGGGGGGAACCACCCTCCCCCCACCTCCTCCTTAACCAGCCGTGTGACCTTGAAAAAGATGCCTCGCCTCTCTGAGCACCAGTTTCTTAATTGGTAAATGGAGATAATAATCCTGACCTCATAAGTTTATTGTGAAAAATCAAATGAGTTAATAGATCTATAAAAGCTTGGTATGTTGTAGTCACTCAGGAAACACTTCTTTTCCCTTCCCCTTTAAAAACTACTGTGAGTGCATTCTGCTATATTAACCCCTTTAAGCCCTTCCATTTTCCACCTTTTTTTTCTTTCATTTTACACCTTTTTATTCCTTTTGTTTCCATTTATTCAATAAACCTTTTTTGAATGCCATTGTCCCAGCACAGCACGAGGCACCAGAGAGGCGAGGAGCAACCAAATTGGGCCTCTCTGCCTTCCAGAAACTCACAAGCGGGCTCTGAAGGTATCACAGATGCTCTCAGGTGGGAGGGTGCACCCGCCCTGGCTTGGCAGGCAATTAAGAAAGATTTGGGGAAGAAGTAGCATCTGAGCAATGCTACTTGGGCAGTATCAGGATGAATAGGAGTTGGGACAGATGAGCAGGGAGATGTAACAGAGAGTGCCCAGGTCCAGAAGAAAAAAAAAAGATCATATACCTGAAGGAGGTTTGGTATGGCTGCCTCAGGAGAGAGAGGGTATGGAGTGAAGACACTCAAGCCTTGTTCCATTCAACATTAACCGTGTTTCCTGGGCTGTGTTAACTGAGGAACAAGCCATTGGTCCCTATAACAAGGAAGTGGGAAGAACTCTAAATCATTCCTCCGTGGGACTTGGAGTTCCAGAAAGTGGGGGAGCCCTGCACTTAGCTACACTGCAGAAGCTGAGGGATGATCTGGCAATCAGTGGCATGGGGTATCTGAGCTCTCACCCTGGTGGGCGGTGTGCTGTCTTCGGTCTTCCTGGCCCCAGGTGATGTCCACCAACACTGCTTTGTAGATTCAGGTTCCAACCTCAAAGGATCTTCCACTCTTTCCTCTCTGGAGTTGTATAGCAGCTGTATGTGCCAGCCAGGGTATCCCCACCCTCAGAAAGCCCTACAAAATGCTGGCTTCTCAGCAAAGGTGGTGGAGGCCCATAGCCCTCCAAGAGACTGAGAGTGGAGGAGGATCCCAAGTAAAATCAGAGACACACTGGCTTTCTCAATGGAATTATATTGCCTTGCAACTCCATTCCACACAATTATACTCACAATCAAAAGCCATACCAAACCCTGCATTTGCAAGAAATATGACCTCTCCGGAGCTAATTTTTAGCCACCCTTCTTTCTTGGCTTGCTATACACTGTTGGTCAAATATCTTCATTAATGATTAAGCAACCATGGGGCTTAAATAGGCCTTAGTCATTCTGAGGCAGGTAAGATGAGTTGCTGAAGCCCAATTCTGAAATGACCTTGCTGGAGGTGCCGGGTCAAGACATTTTGAGCTTCTGGTATTATGGTAACACCAGGCCATGCTAGTTGGGTTTTGCTGGGATTTTTCCTCTCCTTTTTCAGAACCTTTATTCCAAACAGTTGTGGCTCCAGGGCATGGTATTTCTATCAGCCTTACCAGCTTCATCCCCAGCCAATTCAACTGTGGCCACTTCACAGACAATCTTATACAAAGTGCTGTGTAAACTCAGCTTCTGCACAGACCTCCTAATCCCCCCTTTCCAAATAAGATGTCCCTCTAAGAGGAGAAATTCTAGCAATGCAACTGATTCTAAATGTGCTCTACCATTTATAGAAAGAAGCTTTCTGAGTATAAGAGACAAGAGTGAAAGTAATCAGCAAAATTTCTCTATACCTAAATATAAAAATTCCCTGCCTTAGTGAGTATTCATTTTCTTGTTCTTCATTTTCTTTGTGCTTGGGAATAATGTTAAAACCTTAGAGGATGATCACTCAAGAGGAGATATAACTATGGTTGATAATAATTTACTCTGTTGATTAAATACTGTATGTCAAGTAGTTTACATGGATTTTTTAAAGCTTTTTATTAAAAAATAATACAGATACAGAATTGTGCATATATCATATACAGCTTGAAGAATTTTCACAAACAGCACATCCATGCAACCAGCATCTAGATGAAAAACATGATCAAAATATCAGAAACCTCCCTAATAGACCTTTCCAGCCACTTCCTCCTCCCCACGGGTAACCACCATTCTGACTTCTAACAGCACAGTTCATGCGTGGGTCATTTTTTCAAACTAGAGATAGCTACCACTACGATTTAGCTGATAGGTGAAAGAGTCTGGATTTGAACCTGGGTCATCTAATTCCAGGGATGGGAACAAGGGTGGAGGTGGGGGATGTGTAATTATACTTCACCCATTTTGTAAGGACTTAAAATCATTTGTTTCTGTTAAAAGTTATACTGATATCCTAACAGAGTCACTTCAGCATAAAGATCATTGGAAAGAAAAGATAAAATATCAGCTCATATACCAAAAGGTATAAAACCATTTGGAATCTCCAGGTCCTGTCAGAAGACCTTCCTACATTCGTTTTTCCCAGGTGGCTTCCAAATATCTTGCACTCCAGCATCCCTTTCATTAAACTTCAGTTTTAGGAAGGGAAGGAATGAACTAATTCATACTGAGGTGAGTTGTTTTCACTAAGGGCAAAGCCCCCATTCAATAAACAGGAATACTCTATAATTTTGGAATTTAAGGCTATATGCACTCAAAGAGTATAACTTCAAGGGAAAGGAGGTTTTCATCACATTGCACCACAAAGACAGCCAGTTGAGGGAGTTTAGCCCAGGAGTTGAGTTGCCAGGGGCTAAATAATTAGACTCCTGGAGAGTTAAATGAACAATGTTAAGGACTAATGTCTCAAATATGAGACGCACTGAATAAAATACTGGTAAGATACACAAGTCAAGGAACTTCTTTGACCAAGGAAACTTAAGCACAGCTTCACTGGCTGCAGGCTTCCTTGATCAGCTTCAGAACCAAACAACCAGAGTTTGCGTTAAATCAGCTCACTGCATCAGAAGCCAGCCAAGACGCATAGACAAGCATGAAGAGCCAGAGCTTCTCGCTCCTGCCACAACTTGACATGAGCTCCCTGCAACACAAGGCCATCTGGAAGGAGGAGTGAAGGGGAAGAGCTCTTGGGCCGGGAGGCAAAATTCAGATGAATGAATATTTGCTTGAAAGAAATTACCATAAGCCAAAAGAACCTGAGGTACTTCCAATGGCAAGATCCATTGTTGCTGTTACGATGTCTACCCAGAAAAAGAACCATGCAAAGTGTTATATAAAATTAAGAAAACTATTTTGTACATCTGAGTGCATATTGTTAGAGAGGAAAATGTCATCCCTTCTCCCGACATTTCCTCATGTGTAGGGAGTTCAATGCCCCTTTTTCTTCTCATTCCTGGAGTAATAGTTTCACATATGATTGATAAAATTTGAGAATAACTGGGCATTCTTGGCTAAGTAATTGCTTCTTCCCCTTGGGAGGCAGCCTAGCAGTAGGTGAGTTCCTCTCTGCTCTTCCCTCCCCTAATCCTCCCAGGCCCCGTGCTGCCTGTGAGTGGGTGGGACTGGGAACCCATTTAGCAGGCCCACGTGACTCTCATGCCAAGCTAAGTCCTCCAGCATCCTCCAATTTTCTCCCTCAGTAAAAACCATGGTATTTTTGCCTCCACTTTTTTCTATTGAGGGTAAAATTAACACAATAAAGTAGTCACCATTTTAATTACTTTTAAGTCTACAATTCAGTGGCTTTATTTTATTCATATCGTTGTGTAACTATCACCACTATGTAATTCCAAAACATTTTAATCCTCCCCCCTCAAAAAAAGATAACCCACACCCATTAAGCACATACACTGTACCTCCAGCCCAGGCAACTCCTGATCTGCTTTCTGTCTCTATGGACTTTCCTATTCTTGACATTTCATATAAATGTGGCTATTTGTGACTGGCTTCTTTCACTTAGCATGTTCTCAAGGTCCACCCATGTTGTTGTATGTATCAGTATTTCTTTTTATGTTTGAATAATATTCCATTGTATGGACATACTACATTTTGTTTATCCATGAAATATGTGATGGACAATTTTATTATTTCTATTTTTTGGCTATTAGGAGTAATGCTTCTATTAATATTCAATTTTTTTGAACGACTGTTTTCATTTCTCTTGGGTATGTACCTACCTTAAAGCACAATATCTGGGTCATATATTAATTCCATGATTAGCTTTTGAGGAACTGCCAAACTGTTTTGCACAATAGCTGCACTATTTTATGTTCCCATCAGCAATTTATGAGGGTTACAATTTCTCCATATCCTTACCAACACTTATTTTTTTCCTTTCTCTAAAAGACATGTAGCCATCCTAATGGGTATGAAGTGGCATCTCATTGTGGTTTTGAGTTGCATTTCCCTAATGACCAATGATGTTGAGAATGTATTTTATGTGCTTATTGACCATTTCTATATCTTCTTTGGAGAAATACACATTCAAATGCTTTGCCCATTTTTAATTGGGTTGTGTTTTATTGAGTTGTAAAAGTTCTTTATATATTTTGGATACCAAACCACTTTGAATACATACTTTGCAAAGATTGTCTCCATACTATGGGTTGTCTAAACTCTCTTGACAGTATATTTTGATGATGAAAGATTTTAATTTTGGTGAAGTCCAATTTATCTATTTTTTCTTTTGTTAATTTTGCCTTTCATGTCATACCTAAAAATCCATTGCCAAATCAAAGATCATGAAGATTTTTTTCATTTTTTCCCCTAGTTTTCTAGTTTAGCTCTTACATTAGGTCTTTGATCCATTTTGAGTTAATTTTTGCATATTATATGAAGGAAGGGTCCAACTTCACTCTTTTGGATATTTTGTTGTCCCATTCTAATTTGCTGAAAAGACTACTCTTCCCCTATTGAATGGTCTTGACACCCTTGTCAAAAATTGATTGACTGTAGATGTTATGAGTTTGTTTCTAAACTCAATTCTCTTCCATTGATCAGTATGTCTATCCTTATGTCAGTACCACACTATCTTGATTACTGTAGCTTCATCTTTATAGTAATTTTGAAATTGGAAAGAGTGAATCCTTCGACTTTGTTCTTCTTTTTTGAGATTATTTTGACTATTTGGAGTCCCTTGTAATTCCATATGAATTTAAGGATCAGCTTTTCCATTTCTGCATAAAAGGCTGTTGGGATTTTGATTAGTATTGCATTGAATTTTTAGATAACTTTGGGGAGTGTTTACATCTAAACAAAATTAAGTCTTCTAATTAGTGAACACAGGATGTCTTTCCATTTATTTAGGTCTTCTTTATGTTAGCAATGTTTTATTGTTTTCAGTGTACAAGTCTTAGTTACATTTATTCCTAAGTATTTTATTCTTTTTGATGCTACTGTAAATGGAGTCATTTATTTCATTTTTGGATTGTTCACTGATAGAATATCAAAACATATAATTTTTAATTTTTTTAATACCCATCTTAATTCCTTGTTTCATTTCTCAGTTTATTCAGAACATGGTAAGAAAGAAGAAATACTATTTATTGGGACCTTTCAGAAACCAGTACTTGATGTATATACATTTGGTAGCTGAGGATATGGAATGCAGATCAGACAGGAAGGGTGCGCACAATGACAAGGAGTCAAGAATGGAGCTTTGGTGAGCACTGATGAGGGGGCAGTTAGAAGAGTAGTCATCCACACGGGCCTGAAAAGCCATGGTTGGAGGGGTGGGATGAAAACCAAATGTTTCATCATTTATTGCTATGTAAAAGTCCACCACAAAACTTAAAGGCTTATTTTTTAAATTTTTTTAATTGAAGCATAGTTGGCCTATAATATTAGTTTCAGGGGTACAATGTAGTGATTTGACATTCATATACATTATGAAATGCTCACCACAATACCATCTGTCACCAAAGTTATAATATTGACCATGTTCCCTGTGCTATACTTTTTAACCCTGTGACTTATTTACTTTATAATTGAAGTTTGTACTTCTTCACCCTCTTCACCTGTTTCTCCTATCCCCCTACTTCCCAACCCTCTGGCAACCACCAGTGTGTTCTCTGTACTTGAGTCTGTTTCTGGGGCTTTTGTTTGTTTGACAAAGATGAAAGGCTGAAGCAGCAAGTAGGCCAGTTCTGTTTTCTTTTGTTTCTCACACTAGGCTTCTGCCTGGTGTTTGACAAAACCATTTTGCCCAGTACAGAATAAATCAGGACACCACCAGGTGAGATTTATGTGTCCTTCTAGCCCCCAAATTCAAAGGTTTGGCTGGTGTCTGTGATGAGGAGGTAATGGGCTAGGGGAGTGGTTTGCTACTGAATATTTAATGATTGGCTCCACAGGAAGAACGATCCTTGGTTTGTAGGCTTTGCCAATGTCTGTGGTATAAATAGTCCCATCATGGCCAATTTCAAGATTACCAAGGTCTGTCACTGAACGCAGAATTGGGAACAGAGTGCAATAGTCCAGTGTTATTTAGTGTTCCCACCATTCAGATATAATAGGGGTAAATAACCTTAAAAACATAGATAACAGAGGCAAGTTTTGAGTGTTTATTACCTTTGTTCTTAATATAATTTATTTCCTTATCAGTTTATATAATTTGATTTTTAATAATAGCTGTGGTTACCAACTGACTTACAAAATTCCTGAAAATTAAACAAACAGCTCCAATGAGCTGGGACAAGCCAGCTCCAGCCTGGGCTAGAGGCACGGTTTGAGCTAAGGGACACATATCCTTGCAGAAATGGAAGAGCATGGGCAATTAGGACAGACAGGCCTCTCCCAGACTTCCTCCCTGAGAGAATTTGGGCAAGTCACTGCGTCTCCATTTCTTCATCAATAAAATGAGATGATAATACTAATCTCCCAAGGTTGTAATAAAGATTAGAGATAAGTACATAGTCTAATTCATAAAAGGTGTACGAAATGCCAGTTAAATATTATTGTGCCATAGCTTTAAGCATAGCTTCAATTTTTCTTTGTACACAGAAAGGCACTTGAGAATCACCCACAGTATGGCTGGGAGTTACCAAGTCCCACATTAGCTATAGCATTTGTGTGAGGACACAGATGCAAATAAGTTTCACTTATGATACACTTTGCATGGACACCGCCTTGGACATCTTGTCCCCAGGAGTTTGGGAAGAGGAGAAGCAGAGTATTGGGCTCATGGCAACCCTACAAATCAGAGGATCAGATGATGTTTATGTGTCTCTCTACAAGGCCTTCCAGGCGCCCTAAGTACATTCCTGACAGACTGCTCAGGAAATTGACAGTTCTACCCTTTAAATTTCAAATGTTACCTGAATGGAGCCAGGGTTTGTCCTGCACATGTCATAGGGATCAACTCATCAGTCAGTATGATGGCAGAGCACAGGGCCCCAGAGAAATGTCCCATGAGGTGAGAATGTCTGTGTGGAGCAGAGGGACGGAGAACCAGGGCACAGGTTGTGGTGCAGAGTAGGATTGTGCAGGAGGGGGACTGGCAGGACCTGCAGGGAGAGAGGAGGGGACAGAAGAGACACCAAACCAGTTCTGCCCCACCTCCCAGAGCTGCCAGGGGCCTCTGACTGCACACTACCCCGTGAGAAAGCCAGCATCCTCATTGCTTTTCTACATCCTCAACTCCAAGAGCCGGGGCTGCATCCAATCAGGAAGTCAATGCAGGAGGCTGGCACCTGATCCACCTTCAACTTGTTTGTCGACATTTCGTAGCCTCTTTGGAGAGGCCTGTGGAAAGGTGAGCTCGAGGTATAATCGTTTCGCCTGGGGAGGCCAGGTGTTTTTATTCCCCCCCAGTATACCAGTCACTTATGAAACAGCAGTTGCAACGTGTCAGTCGTGGTTGAGGTATGGAAAATCTGGCACTCTTGACAGCACCGTCAGAACCAGAGGGTGGCGGCCACGGGTGTGTGGGGAAACCTGGCTTTGTGCTCAGCTGGGGGTCCCAAGGCAAGTCACCTGGTTCCTCAGGCTTTCTTATCCTTTCTGTAAATCACAGATAATAGGACCTATCTTGCAAGGTCGTTGTGGGGGGGCATAATGTGTGTAAAATGCTTTGCCCAGTGGTATATAATGTAAAGTGTTCAATAACTTGGAGTAACTGGTGTTATTACTATGGCCTGTGTGACCCTGAGCAGGTTACTTTATCTTTCTGGGTCTTAGTTTCCTCATTCGTGTATTGTGGGCCAGATGATACTGGAGGCGCCTCTGGTTCTAGCATTCTGTTATTCCGTGACAAACAGGATTCTTTGCCTCAGTGCTGGCCCTGCCTATCTACAGCAAGAGATTAGGCCATTTGCATTTGCTGTTGCCGTGCTCAGATAGCAAAGACCTTTGGCAGCTGAGAAGGCTTGTTCACCCAGGAGCAAACTGGGCTGTTCCTCCAACCACAGGATTAGGAGAGGAGATGGGGTGCTGAGCATGTTAAAAACAATCACCCTCAAAATGCTGTCTAGAGTGGGGAATAGTGCGATCTCAGGCTAAGGTCATGACGGACACGTCAATGTTTGCTTGTGGTTCTGCACCCAAAATAGATGCAGATGAAATAACTCTCTACTTTCTGAAGGAAGTTCCCCTCTGGTCTCTGGTTGAATGAGGCAAAGCCTTCTCTTTTCAAATGGGGCCCTGTGAATGGTTTTAATAAAGTGAGAGAGAGATGCATGGTTGAAGCCAAAGCTGTATTTCTGGGGTGGAGGCAATGAAGGAGTAGGTTGAAGGCAGGTGGAACCCTGTTAATGCCCTGCCTAATATTTCAAGTTGTCCTAATGTCTTTAACTCAGGCATGTAATGGGATAATTGGGCACAGAGTGGAGGGAAAGTCTTCTTTTCCTCAAATCTGAGTGCCTAATGCATGATGCTAAGAAGTTTGGGCTGACCTATTCCCAGACTATCTTGGGTCAACCTCATCTCCATAAAAATAAAATAAAATAAAACAACCTATGATCATGTGTAGGGCACATTTTCTACAATCTGTGTTTTCCCAGAGCCTCATTTCTTTGGGGCCTCCCTAATTTCCACTAGTGATTTCCAGATGTCAGTTAAGGAGCCATTATCCAGCTGGTAGAAATCATTGTTCATTAACAGTATGCATAAGACCTTTGGATGACAAATCAGAGGATTTCTGTCACCCTCCTAGCTGGAAGGTTTCTGTTAAATGGCAAACTTCCTGAAATTTTTCCCCGTATATCTTGTGCTGTGATAAACTTTCTAGATTGCCTTTTGGATTTTTTATACTTTATCTCATTTTGTACCATTAATGCCATGCCTTCCCAGCAGCATGAGAGAAGCATGTGCCATCGAAAGTGGCTTGAGTAGGCAAGGGCCACCCCGTACCCAGCCCCAAAGCAGCCTCATTTTAACTCAGACGCCTCTTTAAAGGCCCTGTTTCCAAATACAATCACATTTTGAGGTATGGGGGCTAGGGCTTCAACATATGAACTGGGGAGACTCATTTCAGCCTGTATCTGTGAGCTTTCCTGATTCATTTTGTTGCTGCTAATGTTGATGAGGCAGAAGAGGAGAACATATTCTAGAATTTCATAGGAATATAAAACTCCTATTCAGAGGTTAGCAACTAGAACCAAGAAGAAAAGCTAAAAGAACTCAAATCACTGGACCTGAAACAGAAAAGTCTGCTTTTCTTTTATTGAAATATGGGGTGACAGGCTTAAATATGCTAATGATACAACTTGATGTGCAGGAAAAAGATTTTCTGTGTGTTGTCATCTTATCTATTGTTACTTGCTAGGAAAAGATGAGAAATATAACTGAATGGACAACCCAGCTTCAGCCTTACTCTAAATCAATCATTCAGTTGGTCCCTTTTGGGTCCTGCTCAGGCTCTCTGCTTTCTGCTGGCTCCTTCCCCATTCTCCCTAAGAGGTTATCTGAGCCTTTGACCCAAGGCATCGCTCAGAGAGAAGAAGGCACCTTGGCTTCAGGCAGGCCCTCAGGTGGGCGCTTGTCCCTGGAGGTTCAGCTGGTGCCCACTACTCATGTCTGCAGCAGGCGTGGTTTCTAGTCTGGTCTCCCTAGCGCTTGCCTCCTGGCTCCTCACCTCATCTCAGCAACTTCTGGAGCTGTGGGCCCTTCAGAGCTCTGCCCCAGCCTCCCTCTTCCGTCGTGGTGTGGTGGGCATCAGGGCTGGCTTGCTGGCTCACCAGAGGGAAGGGAGAATAGGCTTTCCCTGCCTGAGAGGAAGCCTGCCTCTTGTACCATGTTGGACTGTCCACTCTGCCCTGGCTCCTGTCCCAGAGCCAAACCTGCTCCTACAGTTCTTCTCAGAGACCTAAACAGACAGGGAGTGGGGAAGAGGCCTGTCTTCTACGCGCCTCTCAGCTTGTGGAACATGCCTTCAAAGGGACAGCAGAGCATACATCTCCCCACTTCCCTCTTAACGTGGCTTCCACTCATGCCTCCTCTTCCCACCATAACCCAGGACAAGAAGAGGCAGTGAACTCATTTTACTTGGTCTGCTTTATATCTTCCTGGTTCAAGCCTAAATATAAACTACAGACCCCCGGCTAAACCTAAGTCATAAAGAGTTATCTTCTCTGTCCTATGAGAGCAACTCCATGATCCTGACCAAGAGGGGCCTAAAGTCATTTAGAAAACTTCTTTCTCTCACCCTAAGCCTGGCATTCAAGTTACTGTCTTGCTGTGAAATCCTATTTTGAATGTCAGAAACCAAATACCAACACTCTTTCTCTTTGAATTCCTTCAGAAGCCATTCTAATCCCTCCTCCAGATTAAAGGGTTTCTCCAGCCAATACTGAGAAAGCAAAAAGGAAGAACACACTAGTCCCCCACTTAGGAATCCCGTCACAATTGGGTGTGAACTTCTTGACAGGCAAGGCAATTCCCCAAAGCACTTGCTTAATGTTTTTTAGGGAAGGGAAAGGAGAAGGAAGGAGATTGATATTTTGAGGATAACAAATTATCCTGCGTTGATAGGGCAGAACAAGAAAAATTGGGGTTGAATCAAAATGGAACTTGTTCTGAGCAGTCTGAGAGGAATGAGCATGTAGCTATGCTTGGGAATTGTGAGGAAAGGTAATTGTACCAAAGACAAGGAGGTGAACTGAATGACCTCTGCAAATCTTCTAGATCATACTTCCGCTCTCCTAACTGCGAGAAGGCCTGAGAGGATATTACCAAGAGGATATTAGAGCCATCTTTTCTGAAGCCCAGATTATGTGTGTGGTCAGAAGGGCCACAGCCAGCCTGGTGGCCTCTGTGAGAGCGGGAACATTATGGCACCAAGGAGTCCCTGGTTCTACGGAGTCTGTGAAATGCCTCTTGGCAAGGGGACTGAGGCTCAGTAAACTTCAGGGAAGAAGAAAATCAGACAGGCAGCAGAGATTTCTTTACCCCTAGAGATCGGGAAGCTGAGGGGACTTTGGGGAGAGTGAACCAGCTCTACCAGAGGGCCTACTTGGTGACTCTGGGGGCTGCTAGACAGGGCGCCCGAGATAAAGGTCACTTGGCTTCTCCTAGCCTCAATTTCCTCATCCATAAAAAGAGGATACGGGTGCCAACTTCCTATATTTTTTGCATGGGTTACATGAGATGGCATCGATCCAGCACCTAGCACAGGGCCTGGCACGTAGCAAATCGTGAGGACATGGTAGCTGTTTTTATGACTGCCGGTATTTTTAGTGAAACCCTAATGAAACAATACAGGGAAGGCAGAGTGGAAAAACCAGCAAGAGGAGCCTCTGGTATATAAAATAAACAAATGATTGCTTTGTATGACTTTTTTTCCTTTCTTCTGGGTAAACCATGGAGCAAAGATATGATTCTAAAGTTGCGGTCCATCTTGTCAAAAAGGAACATAATGTAACCAGGATCATCTGGGTTTTTACTGAGAAAATGACAAGTATATTTGACCCCACACTGTAGGGTGAGAATCATATGCTGAGAGCTCAGCCCCTCTGTGGTTCTCTTGTGACCACAGAAAAGCCAGAATCCTCAGGATGAGTGATTTGGGGCAATGTATGTATGATACTGAGTAGGAGGACTCTGAGTTGAGCAAAGAAAGGAAAATTCCCATTTTAATTGCAGCTCTCTAACTGGTGTGTTAAAAATGAACAAAAGGGATAGAAATAATGCAGACCAAAATTAGGAGTGGGAGAACCAGGAAAGTCAGGGACCTAAGAAGGAGAGTCAAGAAAAGAAGACTCTCAAGTGAGAACCATAATCACCAGGATCCAGCATCTCAAGAAATCTTTAGAGTCACCACCACCCTGATTTTCCAGATAGGGTAACTGAGGCTTAAAAAGTCAGACAACTTGCCCAAGTCTGCAACAAATCTGGGTCTCCCAGCTTCCATCTAGCACTCTTTCCACATCCAGGGATTAGAGAGAAGACCCTCGAGGAAAGAGCTTAGAAAGAAAAAAAATGGTCATTCCTATCCAAGTCCCAAGCTCTATGATTGATTAGCTGGCAGTTCGCAACTTCATGAAAAGGAACTCGACTCTCAGAACTGCAGCCAGGAGGAGGCTCTGGAGACAGAGGCCCAATGTGAAGGCAACGAGTAGCTGGTTTTGAGCGATGGATGGCAGGACTCCAGCCACCGGAAGGGAGCAAGTACACCTGTTCAAATGCTGAAGCATGATAGGACTTGGGTGGGCCTGACCCCAGCAGGAGAGAAGCTGGAGGAGGGCAGAGCAAAAGATTGGTTGAAAAACTCACTTTCCAACACTGTCCAAGATTTTGGCATATCAGTCGACATTCTTTCTTTTTCTTTTTGTGCTCCAGCATCTAAATCCCCCTTCCTAATTTTGAGGAATCCCCCATTGTGAGTCAGAGCATCCTTCTGGCACCAGCATCTCAAGAGTTAACCAGAGGCCATGAACCCAGCATTACTACGCCGTGTCTTCTGATTGTTGGCTGACACATGCATAGCATGGCAGCGAAAAGACAGAAATCCTTGCCCTTCCTGTGCTCAACTGCAAAGAGACCACACAGGTTCTAGGAATCACCCCCCAGGACTCCGAACAATGCAAAGTCAAGAAATAGTGGTGTTGGATCTGTGGTGGTGACTGAGGTGGTCTGGCATTAAGATCAGTGTCCAAAGATAGTGACTATGGTTGGCAATGGTGGTGGCAACCTGGCCACATTGTCTGCTGCCCAGCCTCCCTACTTTCCAAGTCTTTTCTCCTACCTTCTTAATTCATTTTCATCATTGTTGACCAGCATCCAATGACAGAGACAGATAGCTGACTGACACAGGCACCACTTCTCACCTGTAAGAGGCTAAGCTAAAAAGTTTGAGAAGGCTGACTCAGCTCAGTTGTGAATCTGACAAAGGCAGAATGGAAGAGAAAAAGGTTCACAGTGGAACACCTACTGCAGAAACACATTTGCAAACCTCTCGTTATTCCTGCTAAAATCACTTCTGTGATGCTGGGAGGGAGATTTAGCTAGACAGTCCTGTCACTGTTGCTCTCCCGTTAGGCACAAACCCACGTTTAAGCTGGAGGTTTAGAAACTTGCCCAGGGTTACGCAGGTAGCCAAGTGGTAGAGTGCTTGAAAGCTGTTGAGTTAGATTGGGCTTAGAAAAGTCTGAAAGAAAAGAAGCTTTAGTTCCTTTTAAAAAGAGGCATTAGATGCTTAAGGTCTAGCCTGGATTTTATCACCTGCACCGAGAATTTGCTCAGCTCCATAAACAATGAAGTGCTGATTGAAGGAAACAGGGAACTGAGAGCTGTTTTCTGATTGAAGCAAGGAAGTCACCCCACGATTCATAAACCATGCTGAGAAAGTTACATAGTGATATTGTCTCCCTACTTTTCCATAGTGCTAATAAAAAAGGAAGAAGGAAGAAGTCCTTGGTGGATATGGGGAAATAAATACTATCTACTCTTCTGTTAGGTCCCCATTTTCTAGGTCCAAGCCCTGGGCACCCCTTTCCTTCTTTCAACAAGCCCCAGGGAATTATTCTGTTTCCATTTCCTCTTGAAGCAGTTGCCACCCGCTTTATCCCCTAGAGTTCTTATCACTCCTCCATCCCACCCCAAAATGGCTTTAGAATAAGAACATCTCATTCCAGCTGCTCCCAAAGACAAGTATAAGCCTTATTCTTTTAAGGAGTTTCTTCTTAAGAATTCAGGGCAAACAGCCTGAGACAACAAAAATGCAAACCAAGGGATAGTTATGAAGTTTAAAAATCTTACAAGGTTCACATGGTCCTGGCTCTTGCACCCTGAGCCAAGATAATCCCAACTAAAGCTAATGGTTAGCAGACACTGTTTCTCACCAGGCACTGGGCTATGTATTTCAGCAGCTGGTATCTTACTTTACATTCCCAACACCCCCTGCATTTTATTAATGGGACTGCAACCAAGAGAGATTAAGTAACTTTTCCAAGGTCAAGGAAGTTAGCTGCAGAATTGGAATTTGAACTCAAGTCTGTCTGACTCTATAGCTGGTGATCTTCTTTTACATTTAATTTTTTTATAAGGCTTACTTCCATCCTTGTCCCTTCTTCCCATCCCCTTTTCCCTTTATAAATAATTTCTATTCATTTCTGATTTATCTTTTCAGTGTTTCTTTCTGTAGATATACATTCATATACATGCACACACACACACACACACACACAGATTAAAAGCTAGTGCTTTTTTTTTTTAGTCTCTTCACACAGCAGCCAAGTAATCCTTTACATTTAAAGGATTAAATCCTAACATTTACGCCTGCCTGTGGCTTCCCACCTCCCTTAATGTAAAAGGCCCTGCATGACCCAACCCCGTCTCATCTGTGACTTCATTTCCAACCATTCTTCCCTCACTCTCTGTGCTCCAGCCACATGGGCCTCCTTACTATTTATGCCTCAAATACACCTGACAAACCCCCACCGAAGGGCCTTTGAAAAGCTGGTGCTTTTTTCCATGTCCAGGTGAATGCCTGCCTACTCTGTCATTTTTTTAAAAACACACACACAAAAACCAATTAAGTCAAAAGAAAAGTGTTTTCCAGAACCAAACAGGAAGGGATTTGTAGAGAATGAATGCTTCTTTAGATGGTTGAAAACAAATACATAAAGATTTTCTAACATTGCCAAAACCTCCCAGGTAAGCTCTTTAAAGTTTCTACATATCATAGATATTACTGTTCCGATATCAGACAGAAATGTGTGAATAAATTGGAAGTTCCCCTAACATAAAATGGAAATCAGGTAGAACCCTGGTAAAAGTCAGGTGCCCACGTGGCCAGTCTCTGCATAGAATCACAAATAAGGAAACATATTGCTGTAACCAGACGTAATAAAAACTAATTTTCAGTCTTTATTCTTCTGTCTTAAAGAATATCAATAGAAATGTAATTCATGAGCCTCAACTAATTTCACAAATTCAAATTCTCTCCAATACTCAGTCTATGGTATTTTTTCTTCTTCCCTCCACATTTCTCCCTCCCCTAGCTCTTCAATATGTAGTCAATTTAGCAGCTTCCTTTCTTCCCACTTCTCACACAGGTCTATTTCTACACATCTCTTTATTTCCTCTAGGATCTAGGAAACTGAGCTGGAAATGATTCTTCTTTAGTGAGCTGGAGAGGGGCTAGTTTAAGGAATATTTATGTGCCAATAAAGAAATTTTCTGCACATCACCCAGTAACTCATCACTGATAGCAGCTGCAGTTTAGTGGAGAAACATATCAATATGTCTCCGGTAAGGAGAAAGAAATCACACCAATTGTTTGAATAAGGAAACTTTAATATACAGAACTATTAGCTAGTAGAAGGTGATTACCTACTAAAAAGAGTAAAAGAGGTCCCTAAGGGGTTCAGAAGTGGCCAGAGTGATCAAAAGAAGCTTCTATCTCTTGGCTGAAGAAGCCTGGACAAAGAAGGAATTAGGGACTTAGGAGACCTCTTCAAAGAGGACGCAGCTACTATGGGAACACACAGCCTGACAGGATGAAGAAGCTCAGCGGAGGGCACATGCTAGAGTTATCTCTGGATGCAGTCCTGCATAGTGAGAGGTTGTGGGAAGACCAGAGCTGCTTAAAAGACACAGTGGGGAGAACAAGGTGTTGGGTGCAGCTGCGCCTTGTCCACATGGGCAGGTGGGCATTCGCTCTCTGTGGCTGTGTCCTTGTGGTGTTGCTCCAGTGTCTTATTGAAGCCTAACGTTCTGCAGGCAGGCAAAAGAGAAATGCTTATGGGCTCTGGCTCTGACCTCACACAGCTGTGTAAAGCGAGTGAACCTGTTGCTGAGAGACAGTAAACTGAGAAAAGGCACAGGCCCTGACCAGTCACAGCAGATGCCTGCTGTAAACAACCAGCACGGACCTACAGGTGTGTATTAGTTGAGTGTCACTCTGAGTTGTACGAAGATGTTGCATTTCTTTAGACTCTGTTTCAGCTGTCTGCTGTATCCCTAGACCCTCCAGGCAGAGTAGAAAAACCTAGAATATAGGATATAGCCTGTTCTCAGAAATCAAAGAGATCCAATAGGAACAGGACAGGTGATAGGGAGGCACAGTGTCCAAAGGATTTTTATTGCAGACATTTATAAGGTACCAATTATGAACCAGACATTGTACTTGAAAATTTATATGTAGTCTCTGTTTATAGCTTATAACAATCTTAAAAGGCTGGTGGCTGGTATTATTCCTGTCTTCTGGGTGACAACACCAAGCTTCATGGAGGCTAGTTAATTTAATGAAGTCCCACAGCTAGTAGGTGGTGGAAAAGTCAGGTCACTTAGACTGCCACCAAAGCTCATTTCATCGATCTCTTCTTAGAGGGGTAGGTTAAGCTGCTATAGATCTATAAGTTGTTGCTTTATATACTTTGAGATTGTCTTTTTAGATGCCTACTTGTGTGTGATTCTTGATACATAGGTCTTATAGCATGCATACAATGTCTCCCTTTGTCCCTTATGATCATTTGCAACTTAAGTTCTATTTTATCTGTTACTGAAATTGCTATGCCATCTTTTCTTTAGCTTCCTTGTATGTGTTTTTCCATTCCTCATTTTCAAATTCTCCTATCCTTTTATTTCAAATTATCTCTGAAGACAACATATTACTGGATGGAGTGAAGAAGGATCTTTTATTTTTATTTTATCATTTAAAAAATTTTGGAGTATCTAACTTTTTATCCTTGATTCTAAAGTCTGTTACCAAAATCAAGCTTCAGACTTGATTTAAAGAATCTACATGAGCATTACTCTTCTCCCAGAACAAGCTGGTGGGCAGTTGGGGAGATTCAGAGAGGAAGGACCCAGACATGTGACCAGTGGTCAGTGTGTGGGTGCCAAGCCTTGCAAGGGCTGTGAGACGAGGGCTAAGGTAGGAATTCAATTTTCAGAGAAAAAGGATAAAAAGAGGAAAACAATGTAGACACAGGGACCTCCTCTTAGAATAGGGGCATGCAACTTGGGAGTCTGATCATGGAGGTACAAGCAAGGTTCAGGTTATTAGAGCGGGAACAAGTCAAATGAAGTAAGAAATGTGAAAGAACTTGGTGCTCACAAATATTAAATTAATTGCTTCCTTCTTCCAATGTTTGTGTTTTTTCTATCCTTGTTGTCCTAGTGGTTGTATTTGAGGATAAATCAAATTACTTTAAAAACAATTGAACAGAACAGGTCCAGGCACAATATAAATTTACCAATTACTCTTTAACTGAAAGATTTAATTATTTCCTCCATTTCCCCTCCCAGCTCTTGTGCCTACTTCCTGCCATCAAAGCCACTCACCTGCAAAAGGGAATAAGGCCATCAAACCCTTACTGCTAGGACTGTTCATTGCAGAAAAAGAATTGAAAAGATGGTCAATAGGGCAGTTAGTCCCAAAGAGTCATCCATTTAACTTATTTATTATTTTCCTCTGTACTCAGATAAGTTAATGTCCCAGAAATTTAAAGTTTGGAGTTCTATTGATGCTCATTTTGGTTCAGTAACTATGGAAAAGTTATCTTTTATCATTTGCCCAGTGGATATAGTCCATTATATAGCGATCACTATGTAGGCTATGAAACACTTGTACATATATTATGCCGTTGAAGGCCTTGCATCACTCCCTAAACTGGCATTTATAGGCCGGGAATGGTAGAATGACTTCATAAAGCTCACAGCTGGCTGGTGACTGCACTGGGACTCAAGCCGTTTCTGACTCCAGGTTCAATTCTCTTTTCATTTTCCATTGTTTCTCCTCTCTTTCAGTGACCTTGTCCTCTATCCTACCTCAGCCACTGCTGTGGTGTTAGTTTTAGCCATCTCAACTACACCTGCCTTATTTTTCCAGCTCACTCCCTCTTGATGCTGACTCCAACATTTCTTGGATCTCACCAGGACCTATAATCCACTAGTCCAACTTCCTCACCCCCTGTTCTCATCTTCCAACTTCCCCAGTGCAGATTCCAAGGTATATCATTTTCATCATGTCCTTGTATATGTCTTCAGCTCCCTAATCCCCTTAGCTGTCCTGCTGAAATCTAATTCCCCACCAGTTTAGCAACCCCCTTCAGGCAGTTGAATGTGGGCAGAGAAACACTCATAGGCACACACGTCACAGACTTATTAGCAGCCTCTGAGGGTTTCCCTCAATAAATAGCATCCCTCTTCCCAATCCAGGTTCTCAACAAATTGAGAAATAATGTAAAGTGAATAGGGAGGCCAAGCATTGCTTTATTACTCTGATAGAGGCCAGATTCCAGGGTAGGCTTTAGGTGTGTCTATTTGTCAAGGTGCTTGCTGGTACTAAGTCTGATGCCCAGCCCCAGCAATGGCCACACTGGAGCGGAACTCCATGTTCAGTTATTTCCATGATTCAGCCATCCATGGTCCCTAGCACACAGGCCCAAGCCACCACTATCTCCCTGGGAATACTGCAGGGGCCTCCCAAGTGTCTCAACACTAAAACCCTTGGCTCCACTCCTCTTTTCCCTCCAAAACAGCCAGAGTGAGCCCTTTGAATCAGTAGTTATCACCCTTTTTTTTCACATTAAAATCACCTGGGGAAGTTTTTAAAATCTTGATACCTGGGCTGCCAGTTAATTTGGAACTGAGGGTGAGACTCAGGCATCATAATTTTTTTACAACTTCACAGCAGATCCACTGTGCAGCCAAGGTGGAGAATCACCACAGTCAAGCTGTCACTCTCTGCTCAGATCTCCACACCCATGACCTCCCATTTCACCAAGTAAAAAGCAAAGCCATTTCACCAAGTAAAAAGCAAAGACCTGCAGAGTCACACAAGATCTGACCATCCCATAACTCCCTAGCCTCGTCTGCAGCCACACTGGCCTCCTCACTATTCCTCAGGACAGTAAGCAAGCCTTCTCCCAGGGTTCTTCAGGCTCTCTGTTCCCTCTGCTTAGGGAGCCTTTCCCAAGATGGCAAACACCTCACCACACCCCGTCCTTAGGGTCTCTGCTCAAATATCTCTTTTTTTTTGGTATCATTAATCTACAATTACATGAGGAACATTATGTTTACTAGGCTCCCCCTTTCACCAAGTCCCCCCCACAAACCTCATTACAGTCACTGTCTATAAGCATAACAAGATGCTATAGAGTCACTACTTCTCTTCTCTGTGTTACACAGCCCTCCCTGTGCCTCCCCCCACATTATACATGCTAATCGTAATGCCCCCTTTCTTACCCCCCCTTATCTCTCCCTTCCCACCCATCCTCCCCAGTCCCTTTACCTTTGGTAACTGTTAGTCCATTCTTCTGTTCTGTGATTCTGCTGCTATTTTGTTCCTTCAGTTTTTCTTTGTTCTTATACTCCACGTATGAGTGAAGTCATTTGGTACTTGTCTTTCTCCACCTGGCTTATTTCACCGAGCATAATACCCTCTAGCTCCATCCATGTTGCAAATGGTAGGATTTGTTTTCTTCTTATGGCTGAATAATATTCCATTGTGTATATGTACCACATCTTCTTTATCCATTCATCTACTGATGGACACTTAGGTTGCTTCCAATTCTTGGCTATTGTAAATAGTGCTGTGGTAACATAGGGGTGCATATGTCTTTTTCAAACTGGGCTCCTGCATTCTTAGGGTAAATTCCTAGAAGTGGAATTCCTGGGTCAAATGGTATTTCTATTTTGAGTTTTTTTGAGGAACCTCCATGCTGCTTTCTGCAATGGTTGAACTAATTTACATTCCCACCAGCAGTGTAGGAGGGTTCCTCTTTCTCCACAACCTTGCCAACATTTGTTGTTGTTTGTCTTTTGGATGGTGGCGATCCTTACTGGTGTGAGGTGATATCTCATTGTAGTTTTAATTTGCATTTCTCTGATGACTAGTGATGTGGAGCATCTTTTCATGTGTCTGTTGGCCATCTGAATTTATTCTTTGGAGAACTGTCTGTTCAGCTCCTCTGCCCATTTTTTAATTGGATTATTTGCTTTTTGTTTGTTGAGGTGTATGAGCTCTTTATATATTTTGGATGTCAATCCTTTATCGAATCTGTCATTTATGAATATATTCCCCCATACTGTAGGGTACCTTTTTGTTCTATTGATGGTGTCCTTTGCTGTACAGAAGCTTTTCAGCTTGATATAATCTCACTTGTTCATTTTGGCTTTTGTTTCCCTTGCCTGGGGAGATGTGTTCATGAAGAAGCTGTTCATGTTTATGTCCAAGAGATTTTTGCCTATATTTTTTCTAAGAGTTTTATGGTTTCATGACTTACGTTCAGGTCTTTGATCCATTTTGAATTTACTTTTGTGTATGGGGTTAGACAATGATCCAGTTTCATTCTCTTATATGTAGCTGTACAGTTTTGCCAGCACCAGCTGTTGAAGAGGCTGTCATTGCCCCATTGTATGTCCATGGCTCCTTTATTGTATATTAATTGACCATATATGTTTGGGTTAATGTCTGGAGTCTCTGTTCTGTTCCACTGGTCTGTGGGTCTGTTCTTGTGCCAGTACCAAATTGTCTTGATTACTGTGGCTTTGTAGTAGAGCTTGAAGTTGGGGAGCGAGATCCCCCCCACTTTATTCTTCCTTCTCAGAATTGCTTTGGCTATTTGGGGTCTTAGGTGGTTCCATATGAATTTTTTAACTATTTGTTCCAGTTCATTGAAGAATGCTGTTGGTAATTTGATAGGAATTGCATTGAATCTGTATATTGCTTTGGGCAGGATGACCATTTTGATAATATTAATTCTTCCTAGCCAAGAGCAAGGGATGAGTTTCCATTTATTAGTGTCCTCTTTAATTTCTCTTAAGAGTGTCTTGTAGTTTTCAGGGTATAGGTTTTTCAAATATCTCTCTTTTAAGAGGTCTTTTTCAAGCATTCTACCTAAAGAAAGACACACACACATTTCACCAAGTCATTCTTTATCTCCATTACTCTGCTCTATTTTTCTTCATTGCACTATTGACTCTCATTGGCTCTTACCCTCATGAGAATGGAAGCTCCTTCAAGGCAGGGATTTTTCCTGATATTTTCCCAGCACCTAGAATGGTACTTGAGGGATTAAAGATGGTGGCGTGAGAGGAGAGACAGAGGCTTCCTCCTAAAACTGGGTACAATTAGAAAATTTAACTGGCGCAACTAATCCTGAGAGAGCAACAGGGAAGAGAACTGCACACACCTGGAGAAAAGAGCAGACCTCAGCGAATGGGGTAATGTACCAGAGCTGTGGCTCCGCGTGACCTGAGCCCCTCTCCCACCCCAGCTCACTGGCGGGAGGAAGAGAAATGGAGCAGGGAGGGAGTGGAAGGCTTGGGACTACTGAATACCTAGCTCCGGAGATCTGCTCTGGGAGCACAAACCTACATTTCATGGTGCTTTCATGAGACTCGCATGACTACTGGGTTGGAAAGTTAATACAAGCAGTTCCTGGGGAGACTGGGATTCCGGCTGCTTGTGGAAAGCAGGGATCCATATCTGGCTGCTCTGGGACAAAAACTTATACCTGTGTGACCAGCCTACCGGCTCAGGCAGTGGAGACAGGCACAGCAGCACCAGTACCGCTCCCCCTGTGACCCCCAACATTGCTTCAGGGGCTCAGCAGCTCCAGAATAGAGCTTCTGGACACTAGAGGGCGCCATATACAAACATGAAACACCAAAGGAACCTTGTCCAGAGTAAAATTGTTAATACAATTCCTGAGAAATATTTAAATGATATGGACCTCGTGACTCTTCCTGAAAGGGAGTTCAAAATAAAAATCATCAACATCCTAATGGAGGTACGGAAAGACATCCAAGAACTCAGGAATGAATTCAGGTCAGAGATCCAATCGTTAAAGAACACGATGGAGGGTATTAAAAGCAGGTTGGATACGGTGGAGGAGACAATAAATGAAATAGAAACTAGAGAAGAGGAATACAAAAAAGCTGAAGCAGAGAGAAAAAAGGATCTCTAAAAATGAAAGAATATTGAAAGAACCATGTGACCAATCCAAGCGGAACAATATTCTCATTATAGGGATACCAGAAGAAGAAGAGAGAGAGAGAAAGGGACAGAAAGTGTCTTTGAGGAGGTAGTTGCTGAAAACTTCCCCAATCTGAGGAAGGACATAGTCTTTCAGGCCATGGAGATCCACAGATCCCCCAACACAAGGGGCCCAAGGAAGACAACAGCAAGACACATAGTAATTAAAATGGGAAAGATCAAGGATAAGGACAGACTGTTAAAAGCAGCCAGAGGCAGAAATAAGATCACATACAAAGGAAAGCCCATCAGACTTCTCAGCAGAAACTTTACAGGCCAGAAGGGAGTGGCATGATGAATTAAATGCCATGAAGCAGAAGGGCCTGGAACCAAGATTACTTTATCCAGCAAGATTATCATTTAAATTTTAAGGAGGCATTAAACAATTTTCAGATAAGCAAAAGCTGAGAGAGTTTACCTCCCACAAACCATCTCTGCAGACTATTTTGGAGGGGCTGCTATAGATGGAAGTGTTCCTAGGGTTGGATAGCTGTCACCAGAGGTAGTAAAATCACAGTAGGGAGGGTGGAGTAGCTGATTGCAAGGCAAATGCAAAATTAAATTGACTATCCCCAAAGTCAATCAAGGGATAGACAAAAAGTACAGAATTTGATATAAAGAATGAAGAAGGAGGAAAAAGGAGGAGAAACAGAAAAGAACCTTTAGATTGTGTTTGTAACAGCATACTAAGTGAGTTAAGTTAGACTCTTAGATAGTAAGGAAAGTAATCTGAAACCTTTGGTAACCACGAATCTAAAGCCTGAAATGGCAATAAGTACATACCTATTGATAATCACCCTAAATGTAAATGGACTGAATGCACCAATCAAAAGACATAGAGTCATTGAATGGATAGAATGGTACTTGACACAGTAGGAGAGCTTAGTAAGTAACTGAATGAGTGAGCGAGTGAATGAACTCCTTTGCAAAATGTCAACTCAACCACCCTGTCTTATGTGTAGGAAACTAAACAGTTTATCACCAAGGCATATCCAATGGAGGATACCAGATATGACTTTTAACTTACTAAAGAAAAACATTAGTGGATAGGAAAAATACCATCTCTCCTCTCTCTTCTTTCTGCTTCCCCAGCCCTACTCCAATGTGCCTGTAACAAGAGGAACTCTAAGTAAAGTATGCTGAATTAAGCCTGAGGGTCTCCACTGGTGAGGTATCCTGCCCAGTTGGCTTTGATGAGGAGCAATGTGGCAGGGTGTTTGTGGATCAGTGCCATTGGCAGGAATAGCCTACAGAGCTCCAGCCACACTAAAGGAAGTCATACAACTTCAGTCCAAAGCCTGCAGCAAAATCAACAAGGAAGTGGGGAAGATCAAGGACGGAATCCACAATGGATCATCCTGTCATTACCGGAATAACCAGGCCCTTAGTTTGCAAAGGGAGGGAGGCAGAGGAGGAATAGAAAGGAGGAAATGGATTTTTGTTTAATGCATTTATTTTTAAAAATATTCTTCTTATAAGTATCATATTGGAGAAATTTAGAAAAATCTTGAAAGTAAAATGAAGCAAATAATTTTTCATAATCCCACTACTCAGATACAGCAAGTGCTCAGATTTTTATGAGTTACTTTATAGTCTTTTTACTGTGCCTTTTATTACTCATGTAAACATGATGGCTTCCCTTTCACTGGCCAATTTTTTGATCATTTCCATGGGATACCGCTCCAAAGTTTGCATGTGAATGGATGATCATTCATAAGGTATTTTGAGATGCATTGCCTAGTTGCTTCCAAAGAAGTTGTGCTAACTTACATTCCCTCCAGCAGAGAATGCATACCTCACCTGGCGTCACCTGGCCTTACCTCACCTCATGTCACCAGTGCTGACCAAAATCACCTTACAAACATTTGAATCAAGACACTGTGTAAAAAGATGCAATCAATTGGCACTACCTTCTGACCACCTTAAACTTCCCAAGAGACAATGACAAAGCAACAAATAAAATCTGATAGACTGAGATGCCCTCTTAGTCTAAAAAAGTGCTTTCATCACCCGCCTGGGTCTTTTAGAACCACCATTAACCACCTCCCTAGCAATCTTATCAGATCCTTGGCCAATCAAACCCTTGTCTCCAGGGCTTCTCTTCTTCCCTAAAACCAAATCAAGCTATCTTTGTCTTTTTTTGTACTCTCCCTTCATTAACCCTTCCATAATCTCCTGAGCTCAGAGCTCCTGCCCTGCTAGCAGCAGCTTTCTCAATGGCTTTCAAATTGGGCCTCTCCCATTCCTGATCTGCAGGATTGCTTTCTCTTGGTCATTTGGAATTTAGGAGGAACCATGAGAGCATCTCTACCTTAGGTTTTTCTTTTGTGGAGTGTGCGTGCGTGTGTGCTTGTGCGTGTGCGTGTGTGTGTGTGTTTAATGATTCAGAGTGCCTTCTGATCAAGGTGATGACGCAGGTGTTGATGTCCCTGCTCTCTGTAGCAATGTCTGGCTTTGACTAAACATTCCATTTGCTGTGCTCAGCAACTGGATGTAAGTGTCCTCTTAACCCTCACAGCTACTCTATGGGGTGGGTGCTATTTTATTACACCCATTTTATAGATCAAGGAGATTTAGGGCAGGAGGTTTGATTTAGGTCACTTAACCTGTCAATGACAGAGCCACAACCAGAGCTCTGTCTGACTCCAAAGAGGGTTCTTAAATTGAAAACCCCTGGGTTTTCAACATATCTATGCAAAACATTTCCAATGTTTTCACTCACCCATTCCTTTAATGACATAATCATAATGATATATTGACATGACATGACATCTTCTATATTTGTAGGACATGTATTTCCCTTCCAAAGATTTCCCAAGATGTTGGGAAATGCGGAATGCTGGCACCCTCAGTATGGACAGCTGCTCCAGGCTGTTTTATGGACTTTTTCTTGCTTTCTCATAACTTTTCTCCAGGTGGCAGTTCACCCTAAACACTACATCTTCCCCAGTGTACACACAGGTTCACTCTTCCCTCTCCTTTCAAGACTCCACCACACCCAGAGTCAGATTCCATCACTTTGCTGAAGGCTCTGGAGGAACAGGAGGAGGTAAAATTGAACAGAATAGGAGTGTTTGAAATTGGTTATCAGACTGAATGCTGTGACAAGACAGTACAGTGGAGTATATTCAAGAATAGAGGTTCTGCAACCCAAGCCCTGGTCCTACCACCTAGGAGAGTGGTCGTTGTGGTGGGCCATCCTCTCTTCTGATTGGTTAGAATGCATGCTGGCCTCTGTTCTGATTGGTCAATTTCTACTTGGGTCTATGCTGAGTGTTTGCTAGCAACCATGTTGATTATTAAATGTTTTGAATATCACCTTCTGACTCAGGATGTAAATTTTAGATCATTATTTAAGAATTTTTGTGGCTCAGTTTCCTCATCTTTTTGCCAAAGGCCACAAAGCCCTTTGAGGTTGTAATAAAGGAGGTTACTTATTGCAGTGACTAGCATCTGAAGATGGATAGGATAGAGCCTAGAAAATGAAGTAGCTCTGCCATCGGCCACATACCCAAGGCCTACCCTGTGAGACTGGGCCCTAGATGGCACCTTAGAAAGAAATCCTAAATTCACATGACCATTTGCTGACAATTACAGTTTCATGGGGGTAAAATCTTTTTCTGGTTATCGCTTTAAGAACTCCCTAAAGTCACTCCTTGCAGGAAAATATCCTACTGTCACTTGCCCAAGTGAGTGAATTTCAGATAAATGAGCATCAGCGGATCCTCTGGAAATAAGCTAAGGGGAGCTGTCTTGGGATGACTTAATAAAAAGCTGCAGCTTTCAGACTAAGCTTGCTTCAGAGGAAGAACTCACAATAGATTTAACTATATAAAAAAATGTTAAGTTGTTTTGTTTTAAAAAATCATAAAAAGGCTAGCCACAAACTAAAAGTATAAATTACAAAATATAGCAGACAATGAATTTAATCTCTTTAATATGTAACTTGCACCAGTTTGTAATGTTGGGAGGAAGGGTGGTATAGCAATATGGAGAAAACATTCTTTGGACTCCAGTTTTTTCAAATGGCCAAAGAACATGAATAGATGAAACAGAGAGAAGTAAACATAAGTGACTAAAAAACTTCTTCTGGAAAAAATATTTTACATCATTAAAAACTAAATAAATTTTAATTTAAAAAAATTATCTCCCTGTCGAATCACTTACTCATAGTCATTGTGTATTTGAAAATTGCTCGGAGAGTACATCATAAAAGTTCTGATCACAAGAAAATAAAAATTTGTAACTGTGTGGGGATGGATGTTAACTAGCCTTATTGTGGTGATCATTTTGCATTATATACAAATATTGAATCATTATATTGTACACTTGAAACTAACATGGCTATATGTTAATTATATCTCAATTTAAAACATGATTTACTCATTCATTTAACAAATAAATATTGAGCATATACTATGTGCAAGACACTGTTCAGACCCTGGAGCTTCAGCAGTAAACAAATAGACATAAATCCCATCCTTCTGGGGATTTCATGCTAGTGTGGGAGGCAGGTAATAAAAAAATACATATATATGTAAAATATATAGTATGTTAGATGGTGGTAAGTGATAAAAAGAAGAGTAAGGCCAGGGAGATGGGGAGTGCTCTTTTAGATAGGGTGGTCAGGGATGAATAAATAACTAAAAGAGATGATGGAGTGAACCATGCAGGAGGTATCTGAGGAAAGGGTTTCTCATTAGGGATGTCAGTAGGTGCAAAGGCCTTGAGGCAAAAATGTGACTTCTGTGTGCAAAGTGTGGTAGGAAGGTTGAGTGGCTAGAAGATAATGATCCAGGAAAAGAGTAGTAAGAGTAAGGTTAGGAAAGGGAGTGAAGACACTGTAGGTCACTGAAAGAACTTCAGCTTTAACTCAAAATAAAATGGGAGGCCACAGGAGGGTTTGGGGAAAGGATGGTGCAAACTGATGTATCAGTTTTCCAGGGCTGCCATAATGAAATGCCACAGACTGAGTGGCTTGAACAACAGGAATTAATTTTCACACAGTTCTGGAGGCTGGAAATCCCAGACCAAGGGGTTGGCAGGCGTGGTTTCTTCTGCGGCCACGCTCCTTGGCTTGCGGATGGCCGCCCTCTTGCTGCATCCTCACATGATCTTTCCTCTGTGTGCCAACATCCATAGTGTCTCTCTGTGTGTCCAAATTTCCTCTTCTTATGAGAACCAATCAGATTGCATTAGGGACCACCCTAATGCTTTATTTTTACTTAATACAGTGTCTCTGTTCCAAATGTAGTCACATTCTGAGGTACTGGGGGTTAGGACTTCAACATATTAATTTGGGGAAGACACAATTCAAACATAAAAATTACATTTCAATAGCATCATTTTCCTTGCTGGGTTGAGAACAGATTCTAGGTTTGCAAGGGCAGAAGGTGGGAGATCAGTTAGGAGCTTATCACGACAATGCAGACAAGAAATAACAGTGGCCAGAACCAGGGAATAGTAGTGGAGGTGGTGGAAAGGCACTGGATTCTGATCATTTGGAAAATAGAGCTGATTGGACCAACTAACAGACCAAATCCTGGGTGTAAGAAAAGGCAGGAGTCAAGGATGACTCCAAGATTTTCAGCTTGAACACTTAGGAAAATGGAGTTCCTAGTTATTGATGGGGGGTATGGCATGGAGGGAGAAGGCTTAGGTTTGTAATAGAAGGGGAGGCAGTTATATCAGAATCTCTGGCATTTGGATATGTTGAACTTGAGATACTTATTAGACGTTCAAGTGGAGAGGTGGAGAAAGTTGCATCTATGAGTCTGAAATTCAGGGGAGAGATCAAGGTGGACATAAAAAATCTTGGAGTTATCAGCAGTTTGTAAAGCCTTGATACCACATGAGGTCACCAAGAAGTGAGTACACATAGAAAGCAGATAGTAAATTATCATTGTCAGTGAGGATGCATTGAAATGGATGTGCATATCCACCGAGGAGGGACTCACAGATTGGCACAGCATTGCATGAAGGCACCTGGCCAGTATGTATCAAGAATCTTACAAATAGTTTTGGTGGATGTTCATCCTTCCTTCGGCCACCCAGCATCTGAACCCCCTTCCTCCTGAAACAGAATCCGTTTCCCACCACAGAAGTCAAACTTGCCCCAGACTTGCTTTCCTAGGCAACCCTGTGGCATGTGACCTAGGCTTCAGCTATCTAATATCCTAGCCCAGACCTGGGACAAGCGCCACTAATGTACAAAAGTGGGGACTTTATAGAACTTTATAGCTGGCAAAGATGTCACGACACAGGTGGCAGGGAGTTCGTTCCAGGCCTGTGTCTGCTGTCTGAGCTCCACAAGTCTGTGCTGCAAACTGTAGAGTGAGGACCACGTGGAAGTGACGTGGTCAGTTCTGTGGTATGATTTGAGGCATTTTTCCTGGCTGGGAACACCAGGCCTGGTCCTCCCAGAGATTCTGTGTGCTATTCACTGGTCTTTCAATAAAGTAAAATTACTTAAGGGTATTTAGGGGGGTGGGGTCTGAAATGGGTGAAGGGGATCAAGAGATGCAAACTTTCAGTTATAAAATAAATAACTCAAGGGATGTAATGTACAGCATGGGAATACAGTCGGTAATACTGTATTAAGTTTGTGTTGGTAGAGTGACAGATGGCAACTAGACTTATTGTCATAACCAGTTTGTAATGTATACACACGTCAAATCACTATGTTGTACACAGGAAACTAATAGAATATTGTATGTCACTTATAATTCAATTTTTAAAAAGTAAAATTATTTAACTAGTTAATATGCAGAACTGAATCAGAGTAGGGTTTTGGGTTTTAACTAAGAACTCTGATATAAGTCATATCTTTTTAGAAAATCTTCTCTCTTTAAAAAGTCATATCTTTTTATAAAATCAGATCTTTTGACTCAGTAATTCTGCTCCAAGAATCTATAATAAAGCTCTAGAAAATTTCATCTAAGATTTATCTTTTTCCATTGCACTTACCACTTTCTAAGATACCAAATACTTAACTTTCCTCACAAGCACATGAGATGCATGAGTTCAGGGTTATTTGTCTCTTTTGTCCACTACTGTATCCCCATGTAGGAGACTCTAAGATGACCCCAGTAATCCTCATATCCTAGAATTCTACCTTTGTGTAATCTTATCCTTTGAGGGTGGGCTGGATTTATTGACTTGCTTCTAACAAATAGAATACAGCAGAAATATCACTTGGACAGCCAGTCATAAAAAGGTTGTGGCGTCTGTCTTCAGTGTTCTTTCTCTCCCTTGGACCACCTGCTTTGTGGGGAGCCATCTGACATGTTGTGAGGCAGCCTGGTGAAGATATTCCAAGTAGCAAGGAAGTAAGGGAGTCTCCAGCCAAGAGCTAGCAAGGAACCAAGATGCTCAGTCCAATGACTGTGATGAACAGAGGCCCATGTGAGTGAGTTTAAGAGTAGTTGCTCTTCTGATTGAGTCCTTGGATGAAACTATGGCCTATTGTGAGTACAACCTCTTGGGAGATCTTAAATTTGAGACACCCAAGCATGCCATGCCCAGATTCCTGTCTCACAGAAATTGTGAGATAATAGATGTTTGTTGATTTAAGCTGTGATGTTTTGGGGGTAATTTCTTACTCAGAAATAGGTAATTAATACACACCAGCAATAAAAATAGTGCTCTGTAAATAGTGGTTGAATCAGTGAGTGAATAACATACAGAACTTTATGCAGAGGAAAAAAAAAGAAAATACCTAAGATCATTAATAATGATTGTCTCTGCATAGATTTGTAGGTTCATGAGTAATTTTTTTTTATTAAGGTGTCATTGATATACACTCTTATGAAGGTTTCACATGAAAAACATTGTGGTTACTACTTCACCCATATTATCAAGTCCCCCCATATGCCATTGAAGTCACTGTCCATCAGTGTAGTAAGATGCCAGAGTCACTACTTGTCTTCTCTGTGCTACACTGTCTTCCCTGTGACCCCCACACACACCATGTGTACTAATCATAATACCCTTCAATCCCCTTCTCCCTCCCTCACCACCCATCCTCCACCAGCCCTCCCCTTCAGTAACCTCTAGTCCCTTCTTGGAGTCTGTGAGTCTGCTGCTGTTTTGTTCCTTTGGTTTTGCTTCATTGTTACACTCCACAAATGAGTAAAATCATTTGGTACTTGTCTTTCTCCACTTGGCTTATTTCACTGAGCATAATACCCTCTAGCTCCATCCATGTTGTTGCAAATGGTAGGAATTGTTTTCTTCTTTTTTTTATTGATATACAATCTTCTATTAGTTTCAAGTATACAGCACAGTGGTTCAACAGTTATCCATATTATTAAATCCTCACCCCTCCCTAGTACAGCTACTATCTGTTAACATAGGAATATGTTACAGAATCATTGGCTATGTTCTTCATGCTATACTACTATCCATGTGAACAACCTACATTATGATTGAGAATTTTTGTGTCCTTTTATCCCCCTCAGCCTTTCCACCCACCCAACCCAAACCCTCCCCATGGTAACCACCAGTCACTTCTCACTGTCTATGAGTCAAATGCTGTTTTGTTCCTTCTGTTTTGCTTTGTTTTTATATTCCAAAAAAAAGTGCAGTCATATGGCATTTGTCTTTCTCCAACCTTATTTCACTGTGCATAATACCCTCTAGATCCATCCATGTTGTTGCAAATGGCAGGATTTCTTTTTTTATGGCTGACTAATATTCCATTTTGTATATGTACCACCTCTTCTTCATTCATTCATCCATTGATGGACACTTAGGTTGCTTCCATATCTTGGCTATTGTGAATAATGCAGCAATAACCATATAGGTGCATCTATGTTTTCAAATCAGGAATTTTGTTTACTTCAGATAAATTCCTAGAAGTGGAATTACTGAGTTGAATAGTATTTCTATTTCTACTTTTTTGAGGAACCTCTATACTGCTTTCTTCAGTGGTTGCGCCAATTGACATTTCCACGAACAGTGTAGGAGGGTTCCCATTTCTCTACATCCTCACCAACACTTGTTATTTCTTGTCTTGGATAGTGGCCATTCTGAGTGTTGTGAGGTGATATCTCATTGTGGTTTTAATTTGCATTTCCCTGATGATTAGTGATGTGGAGCATCTTTTCATGTGCCTGTTGGCCATCTGTATTTCTTCTTTGGAGAAATGTCTGTTGAGGTCTTCTGCCCATTTTCTAATCAAGTTGTTTGTATTTAGGGTGTTGAGGCATATGAGCTTTTTTTTTAAATTAAGATATCATTGACATACAATCTTATGCTCAAATTTCACATGAGCAACATTGTGGTTACTACATTCCCCCTATTATCAAGTCCCCCCACATACCCCATTACAGTAATTGTCCATCAGCATAGTAAGATGCTACAGAGTCACTACTTGTCTTCTCTGTGCTATACTGCCTTCCCTGTGCCCCCCGCCATATTATGTGTGCTAATTATAATGCCCCTTAATCCTCCTATCCCTCCCTTCTGACCCACCCTCCCCAGTCCCTTTCCCTTTGGTACCTGTTAGCACATTCTTGGTATCTGTGAGTCTGCTGCTATTTTTTTCCTTCAGTTTTTGCTTTGTTGTTATACTTCACAAATGAGTGAAATCATTGGTACTAGTCTTTCTCTGCCTGGCTTATTTCACTGGGCATAATACCCTCAGGCTCCATCCATGTTGTTGCAAATGTTAGGATTTGTTTTCTTCTCATGGCTGAATAGTATTCCATTGTGTATATGTACCACATCTTCTTTATCCATTCATCTACTGATGGCACTTAGGTTGCTTCCATTTCTTGGCTATTGTGAACAATGCTGCAATAAATAGGGGTGCATATGCCTTTTTGAATCTGTGGTCTTGTTTCCTTTGGGTAAATTCCTAGGAGTGGAATTCCTGGATCAAATGGTATTTCTATTTTAAGTTTTTTGAGGAACCTCCATATTGCTTTCCACAATGGTTGGACTAATTCACATTCCCACCAGCAGTGTAGGAGGGTTCCCCTTTCTCTGCATCCTCACCAGCATTTGTTGTTCCTTGTCTTTTCAATGTTGGCCATCCTAACTGGTGTGAGGTGATATCTCATTGTGGTTTTAATTTGCATTTCCCTGATGATTAGCAATGTGGAGCATCTTTTCATGTGCCTGTTGGCCTGCTGAATTTCTTTCTTGGAGAAGTGTCTGTTCATATCTTCTGCCCATTTTTCAATAGGGTTATTTGCTTTTTGGGTGTTGAGGCATGTGAGTTCTTTATATATTTTGGACGTTAACCTCTTGTTGGATATGTCGTTCACAAATATATTCTCCTATACTGTAGGATGCCTTTTGTTCTACTGATGATGTCCTTCACTGTACAGAAGCTTTTTCCCTTGCCTGAGGAGATGCATTCAGGAAAAAGTTGCTCATGTTTATATTCAAGAGATTTTTGCCTATGTTTTCTTCTGAGAGTTTTATGTTTTCATGACTTACGTCCAGGTCTTTGATCCATTTTGAGTTTACTTTTGTGCATGGGGTTAGACAATAATCTGGTTTCATTCTTTGAATGTAGCTGTCCAGTTTTGCCAGCACCAGTTGTTGAAGAGACTGTCATTTCTCCATTGTATGTACATGGCTCCTTTATCATATATTAATTGACCATATATGCTTGTGTTTATATCTGGGCTTTCTAGTCTGTTCCATTGGTCTATGTGTCTGTTCTTGTGCCAGTACCAAATTGTCTTGATTACTGTGGCTTTGTAGTAGAGCTTAAAGTCGAGGAGTGTAATCCCCCCAGCTTTATTCTTCCTTCTCAGGATTGCTTTGGCTATTCGGGGTCTTTTGTGGTTCCATAAGAATTTTACAACTATTTGCTCTAGTTCATTGAAGAATGCTGTTAGCATTTTGATAGGGATTGCATCAAATCTGTAGATTGTTTTAGGCAGGATGGCCATTTTGACAATATTAATTCTTCCTATCCATGAGCACTGGATGTATTTCCATTTATTTATATCTTCTTTCATTTCTCTCATGAGTGTCTTGTCTTGTAGTTTTTAGGGTATAGATCTTTCACTTCCTTGGTTAGGTTTATTCCTAGGTATTTTATTATTTTTGTTGCTATTGTGAATGGAATTGTTTTCCTGATTTCTCTTTCTGCTAGTTCATCATTAGTGTGTAGAAATGCAACAGATTTCTGTGTATTAACTTTGTATCCTGCAACTTTGCTGAATTCAGATATTAGTTCTAGTAGTTTTGGAGTGGATTCTTTAGGGTTTTTTATGTACAATATCATGTCATCTGCAAACAGGGACAGTTTAACTTCTTCCTTGCCAACCTGGATGCCTTTTATTTCTTTGTGTTGTCTGATTGCCATGGCTAGGACCTCCAGTACTATGTTGAATAAAAGCTGGGAGAGTGGGCATCCTTGTCTTCTTCCTGATCTTAAAGGAAAAGCTTTCAGCTTCTCGCTGTTAAGTATGATGTTGGCTGAGGGTTTGTCATATATGGCCTTTATTATGTTGAGGTACTTGCCCTCTATACTCATTTTGTTGAGAGTTTTTATCATGACCAGATGTTGAATTTTGTCAAATGCTTTTCCAGCATCTATGGAGATGATCATGTGGTTTTTGTCCTTTTTGTCTATGTGGTGGATGATATTGATGGATTTTCAAATATTGTACCATCCTTGCATCCCTGAGATAAATCCCACTTGATCATGGTGTATGATACTCTTGATGTAGCTTTGAATTCAGATTGCTATTTTGTTGAGTATTTTTGCATCTATGTTCATCAGGGATATTGATCTGTAGTTTTCCTTTTTTGTGGTGTCTTTGCCTGGTTTTGGTATTAGAGTGATGCTGGCCCCTGAGTTATTATTTTTAAGAATTTACCATTCCCACACTTTTCCCAGCTTTTTATTGTGAAATTAATACAAAGACATAAAATTGCACAAAGGAACAAGTTGAACGAATATCACAAAGTTAACACCTATATAACAGGTTAAAGAATACAATATTACCTACACCCAGAAACATGAGATTCTTTTTAAGAACATTTTTTCTGTACATTCCCCCAAAATCCATGTATTACTTTTCCTATCAATTATTTAAAACAATTTTTAATGTAGTAAAATACATATAGCATAAAATTTACCATTTCAACCATTTTTAAGTCTACAGTTCAGTAGCATGAAGTACATTCTCATTATATGCAACCATCCATCCATCTCCAGAACTTTTTTCATCTTCCCAAACTGAAGTTCTGAACCCATTAAACACTAACCCCCCATTCCCCCTCCTCTGGCTCCTGGCCACCAGCATCCGACTTTTTCTCTGTATGAATTGACTGCTCTAGGTACCTCATATTAATGGAATTATCCCTTCTGTGGATTGGTCCTTTACATGAATTACTTCTTAAATTAAAAAAAGACTATTAGCATTTAAAATATAAAGTCAAGCTCATAAGAACCTGCTCAACTTGGTTGAAACACCATGATGTACAGCAATAAACAGTCACACATGATTTCATCAGCTCACTCAGCGTCTCAACATGACAAGACTTAGTAATTCCTTGGCAAAGACATATTTTTTCATATATTTCTACCATTCCCAAATTTCCTCAAACTCCTTTGGGTGGGAGGTGAAGCAAAAGCTATAGGACAGGGGGAAGGTTTAGGGAGGCCACAATATTGTCACAGTGTGCCTGCCACCTCACTCCAAATGACCCTTGACCTGGAGATATTCATAGCAGAACTAGAACTATTAATAATTAATTGTACCAGCTGTCATTTGTGACTGTGGGCCAAGTCCCATTTTAAGCACTTTATGTAGATTAACCCATTCAGTCCTCACAGCAGCTCTCTGAGACAGATACAACCATTATCCTCATTTTGCAGATGAGAAAACCGAGTCACGTGCAACCTGAGTAACTTGCTCCCAATCACACAGTAGGAAGTCCAGCTGGCTTCAGCATGGCCAATCTGGCTTATTGTGCTTGTGCTTCCAGTGGCTCTCAAACCAGGAGGACCTGTTAAAACAGTGATTGTGGGGCGCACTTCAGAGTTTCTGATTCAGTAGTTTTCAGATGGAACCCCAGATTTTGTATTTCTAACACATTTCTAAGTATGCAGTGTTGATGGTTTCAACACACACACATATATTTATGTTACTCCCCTGCACTGACCATAGCCTAACATTTTAAACTCTTAGCAGTATCTTGTCACTCATAACTGGATAGTATTTGGTCATTCACAGTCATTAAGAATGACTATGGATGTAGTTTCAAAGTCATGTTGAAACATGTCTCGAGTACCATTTAAGTTTGCTTCTTTTTTCTTTTTTGCTTTCTGATTTTCATGTTGGCATATTTCCCTTATTTCTAAAGTTATTTTTCAGCTTATCAAACCAGAAAAATCCTGAGAAAAACTCATAAAGAGTTTAAGTTCCAACTGTCAGCTTATTCGAGGAACCAGTTTTATAATACTACTGGCTGATGGGTCTCAGAGTTGGTGAGGTTTGTAAAGTGCTCCTTGCAGCATATGTGGACCCAGAGAAGAGTTTTGCTCCTCATTTGGGATTGCTGTCTATTTTGACAAGGTAGGGACAAACATATCTGTCCTGTTACATAAAGAGTGTTATGTAAATACCTGGAGTAATTGGTGCCATATTTTCTATTCTTTTCCAATGTCATAGTGGTCCACACTGCTGGCTCCCAACCCAAATCTTCCTTGCCAACAGACCCACTGCTGTTCAGGTGTTGGGAGTGGGGTGATATGGTGAGGGCAAGTGAACCCCTTCCCAGTCTCAGCGAATAAGCCTGATGGTTCTAAAACTAGTCAGTTGAAGTGTAACTTGCCTTTGCCCATGATTGGTCTGGGGGTGTACATATGACCAAGTTCTGGCCAAATGAGATATAGAAGGAACACTGCTGGGGCCTCTGGCAAAGATTTTGCTCCCTGATAATAAAACTAGAGAAAGCTATCCTATCTCTTATTCTTTCTCATTGCAAATCTCTTTTATGGCACTTGTTCCATTTGCAGAGCATTTTTAAGAATGGACTAAGTTAACTGCCTAGTTCTATGAGTAAGAGTTGAACAAAATGACAGAACTGGTCTCCATGAAGAGATAGAAGGCCTAGAATTTGGTAACTTTGACCTATAGCAGTTGCCCAAGATAGGGCAGGAATTAGAATGCTCAGAGTCCACTCCTAGGGACAAAGAATACCTTGAAGTTGGCCAGCTCTCTGCCTAGTCTCTCTGCCTAGTAGCTGGTCACTGGACCTTGGCCCAATTATCTGACATGACAATCTTAATTGCTGTATGTTCTATGGCTAAATTACATATGAAGGCTCAGGTAGTCCTAAAGCTTAAAAGACTTCCCACAAAAGCAGCCATTAAGAATTCAACATAGATGGTGCAGAACAAGACAGATCTTTACCTCTAGGAAGGTTTTCTGGATTACAGGGGCACCTGTGGGTTATACCTAAGCCCTAGCAACTGTTTAACTGCTACTATAGTCATGAACCACTTATTAATTGAATTAAGAAAACAAGGACTAGCCCATAAACTTTGGCCTGAAATTCATTTCAGCCCTGCTCTTGACTCTCAGGGCTGAAGGGAGAGCCGTGCTTCAATGTTCTAAGATCTTGAAATGAAGCAGTTCACTTGCTTTGGGTTCATGTATCAAACTTCTCACCTTGCAACCTGCAAGTGGAGTTATTAGTCTGTAAATAACTGGAGTTAGCAGGCTCCAAACACAGTCTTCAGGCCAGAGGCAGGGCAAAGAAAACTTCCTTGGCTTATAACCAGAAAGGGCACTCACAGCCAGAGTTTGTCAAAATGCTGTTCCCCCCCCAACTCAAAGAAAAACCAGACTTTCATTGTCCCAACGAAAATATGAAATAGCTTTGCAATTTAAGACCTGAATTATGTTCCTTGTCACCTTCTTGCCTAGTGTTTGTCAACTTTTTTTTAATTAACTCAGACCCCCTTTTAAAAATTCCCCACCCTGAATCCTTTACATCCCTACCAGCCAAGATGTCAGCTTTGCTTCCTGCAGTTAGATGAATGAAAACAATAGCTATATGGAGCCATGTTTTTACAAAGACACTTCTCCATTCTGCTGGGTCCCCTGGAGATAGTTCCCCTTCTCTGATTCAATAATGTGTGTTCTAGTCTTGAACAATCCTAATCCTTGTACTTTCAACCAGGGTGACTCATTTATTTCTGAAAGTGATTTGGGCATATACTGTGTAAAGTAGAAATTTTCTTATATTTGGGTTTCTGTAACCTGGATAAGGAAACATGTACAAAAGAAAAATCCTTTATTACGTCACTCATAAGCCCCATCCCCATCCTTACTTCCCTCACGTTTACTTATTTTATTATTAATTCACTCCCCACAGTTGACATGAATAATTGGCTACAAATCAGTATACATTTTGCTTTTATTATACGTTTCCTTAGATCACTAAAACTTTATTGTTTGTTCTATGAATTTTTCTTTTAATATAAAGATTCTATATCCCCAATTAAATTTTAGAATTATTTCATTAAGTATCTACCACATGCCTATTACAGGTTGAACTCTGTCCCCCAAAAGATATGTTGAAATTCTTACTCCATTACCTGTGACTGTGACCTTGTTTGGAAATAGGGTCTTTGTGGATGTAATCAAGTTAAGATCTTACTTGATTAGAGTAGATCCTAAATCCAATGATTGACGATCTTATGACAAGAGAGGAATTTGGATACAGAGACAGAGACACACAGGGAAAGCACTATGTGAAGACAAAGGCAGAGAGTGGAGTGCTGCAACGGCAAATCAAGGAATGCCAAGGGTTGTGGGCAACCACTAGAAGCTGGAAGAGCAAGAGGAATTCTTCTAGAAACTTCATAGAGCATGGCTGGGCAGACACCTCGATCTTGGGTTTCTAGCTTCTGAACTGTGGGACAGTAAATTTCGGTTATTCGAAGCCATCCAGTTTGCGGTACTTTGTTATGGCAGCCCTTAGAGACTAATATAACACCCAACCTGATGATGAGATGTAAAGATAAGTAAGAGAGCAACTCCGGTCATCAAGGTCCTCACAATCTACAAGGGGACCTGGACACGGGCACAGACTTTTAAAATTACAAGTTTTTAGTATGTCTTAAGTGTGAATATAGAAATCTGGACATACTATAGAGACAACACAAAGGAGGAAGTTATTAACAAACTGTGAATACTGAAGAAGCTTTGCAAAAAATGTGAATTTTTTAAATTCTTTAAAATTTTTTCTTATATACAAAAGTGCTGTACTTTTTTAGTGAATTCGTTCCCCTTTTGTGTTTGGATCTCTTCCTTCACTCCTCCCCTCTCAATCCATATTAGTCAGCACACCCCATTCCAGGTAACCTTGTTAATACCATGGTATTTATTTTTCATATTTTTCTCCAAGCTTATGTAATCAATCATATTTGTGTACACAGACATGTAGTCATTGTTCACTTTACAAAAATGTGATCACATTGCAGGTATTTCCTGTATCTTTCTTTTCTCAACATAACCTCGTAGAATCCCCTACATTTCCATTGATATACCTGTAAATCACTCTTTTCACTGACTGCGTAAAATTCTATCCTATAGGAATACCGTATTTTAGCCCACCATTTCCCTGTTGTTGGGTATTGTAAGCACTGGTGCAATAGACCTCTTTGGACATATATTCCTGCCTGATGCTTCTATTTCTAGAGACCAGATTCTCAGGAGTGGGATATTTGTGGCAAAAGACATAACTAGTATTTTTAAATGTTGCCAGGTTGTTTTCCAAAAATATTATAACACTTTACATTTTCACTTGTGGTGTAGAAGAGTAGCCCTCCTTTCCCCCACCCATTCTCATCAGCCATAGGTATTAAGATCTTTTTAAATAGTTGCCAGCCATTGGGTTAAAAAATGGCATAACAGTGCTGCATTTGTATTTCCTTGACTACTATGTGTATTTTAGCAACTTTTTATATGTTTTTCACCCATATAAATTTGTTTTTCTGTGTATTGTCTTTTCATATTGTTTTGTTTTTCGGTTGGGTCAATTTGTCTTTTTGAAATATTAGTGTTTTGAATATTAGCAATATTAACAATATATTGAAGTCTATTGTTTTTCATTTGATTTTTCATTGACTATATTCATTATATCTTTTGTCATACAAAATTTTTAGTTTTTATGTAATCAAATATGTCTTCTTTGATAGCTTCTGATTTCTGGTTTTTGTTGAGCTCTCAATAAATAAATAATGGGGATACAATGTATAGCACGGTGACTACTTTGCAATACTGTATTGCATATTTGAAAGTTACTAAGAGATTATTACTTAGTTATCATCACAAGAAAAAAATTTTATAACTATGTATGGGGACAGATGCTAATTGGACTTATTGTGGTGATCATTTCACAATATATACATGTGAAACAACTGTAATGTTTTATCTCAATTACACTGCAATTAAAAAAGATCTCTTTCACTACTTGCATGTAGCCTCCTAAATGTTCTTTCTTTTTTTTCCCAGTTTTATTGAGGTAGGATTGACAAATGAAAATCGTAATAATTTAGGTAGTACAATGTGATTTTTAAGGTGCAACAGGTGATGATTTAATATGTGCACACACTGTGAAATGATTATCACAATCAAGTTAATTAACACATCCATCATCTCACATAGTTACCATTTTTTTGTTTATGTGGTGAGAACACTTAAGATAAAGATTTCAGTTCAGCCCCAGACCATAACTGAGAAGACCTGGAACCAAGTCACAGGGCTGCTATAGGATCCATAGTCAGACCAAGTTTGGTGGGCCTGCCTCTGGCCACAGGGAGGAATGTGCCTTCCACTGGGTCCTTGGCTGGGCAGGATTGGTCCTGGATTGCAGTTGAAAGGGGGTGAAACCAAGTCATAGGGCCATTTCAGGATTGTGGTTGGACTAAGTGAGGTCAGGAGGTCTACCTCCATGGACATAGAATGCATGTCTCCTGATGGGCCCTTGAGTGAGCAGGAATAGTGCTGGCCCATGGCCGAGAGGGGCTGGGGCGCAGTTATGGTGATCTCAGGATTTGCAGTCAGACTGAGGGTGGCAGGCCTGCCTCAGGGAGAAGGTGGGCATGTCTCCTGGGTCCCCTGGCAGACAGTGTTGGAGTCAGGGTCAAGGCCAAACGGGGCCATAGCGAAGTCCACAGGGACTGCCTCCAGGTCTGTAGCCAGGACCACCTTTGGTGAGTCTGCCACCTAGATATCGGCCTGCCTTCTCAAAATGGCTCTCTTTGGTCTTGGGCTCTACCAGAGTCCCACAGTGCTCCAGCAAAGGTACTTGTGCCTGTGAGTGCTTGCCAAATTATTGTTGCTGATGGGGAATACCTCCTATTCCACCATTTTACTGATGTCCTCCTAGATTTTCTTAAAGGATTTATATTGTTTGATTTTATTTTTTACACCCAAGCCTTTAATCCACCTTGAATTAATATTTGTATCTTATTTAAGATAGAGGTGCAATTTATTTATTTTTTAATGGATAGTCTTTCCCCACTGCTTTGAACTACCCTCATTCTCATATATTAAATTTTCACATACACTGAGGTCCATTCCTAGACTCTTGGTTCATTTCTACTGACATTGTTTGCTTGCTAGCTTTTGTCTATTTCTAGCCTACTCCTAATTTGACTTGCTTATCATGGCCTCCAATATCTTCTCAGGCAAGTACTCCTCCCTGTCTTCTTTTGCATATTTTTCTTGGCTATTGGCATTTGGTATTCATTCTTTCATATAAACTTTAAGATTCAAGGTCTCAATTGAGGGTACATGTCTAGCTCTGCCTAAGTCACAAGCCCAGGGTGGGAAGCCAGCTTAACTCCTCCTTTTAAGACCAACAAACACCATGTTCCTATTTTTATACCCTGTCTCATAATGAAGACCCTGATTGCTCCAGGGATCTCAGACCCTCACAATAAAAAAGGTCTGATTACTTCCCTTGCAAGAAATAGTAGGGTGGTAACTTTTTAAGCCAAGATGATAATTTACACTTCCAGGGTGAACAAAGAAACACCTTTTACTAGAGCAGTAGAAACACACACACACACACACACACACACACACACACATATTTTAATCTCTGCTATATCATATTAAGGAAGTTGGGCTTTACCCAACTTGCAGGTATTCAGTTAGCAATTTAAAAGTTTTGGGTGGAAGAGTCACAAGATCAGCTTGGCCGTGGTGAAGAAGTTGGAATAGAAGGGGAGGAAACCGGAGACAGAAGGCCCAGTGAAGGTACTGCTGCGGCAGTCTGCGCAAAGGTAACAAAGACCTGTTATAAGACAACTGTCAGTACAGAGAGAAGAGGACAGATTTGAAAATCACTTAGCGTGTGGAAATGACAGGATCAGTGATTAGTTTCATGCCAGGTTAGGTAAGAATCCAGAATGACTGTCTGATTTCTAGCCTACATGGTAGAGTTAATGGTGGTACAGCTAAATGACACAGAAATACAGGAAGAGTAATAGACTTGGGTGGCAATGTAAATAATGAGGTTAGTTTGGGACATGGTGAATTTGCAGGTCTGTGAGACAAGACTGGACAGGTGGTTTTGAGAATTATCAGGATACATGTGGTAGGAAAAACCATGCGGGAGGGGAGCTGAGGATGGAATGCTGAGGGACATCCACCTTTACCAGAAGAGCAGAAATTGCACCCAGCCAGGGGTTCTGAGAACCTGCCATTGAAGGAGCAGAAAGTGGTAACACATAGATAAGAGAGAAGAGGCTCAAGAAGGAGAAGGTGGACAGTTGTGTTAAAGGCAGCAGTGAGGCCTCACTAGTATCCGGTGGATTTGGCGATTATCAAATGGTGAACTTGGCTAGAGCAGTTTCAGCTGAGTGGGATGAAAAGCAGTCAGGTTTTAAAGGTAAAGTCAATGAATAAGGGAATGTGCCAGAAGTCTCCCCTTTGTCAAGAACCACGCCCTACTCTTGGCCGCTCTGCTCTCTCCTTTCGCCACGTGCTCTCGCCACGCGCCAGGTGGCAGCACCAGCGGAGTCCCGTGACTCCATGGTGCTGGCCATTGGTGACTCCCGGGAGGAGACTGGAGGGGAGGAGAGTGAAGTGGGGCTATAAATACCCCCAATTCTGTCCTTTCAGAGCCTGCTGCATTCATTCAACCAAAGGTCTCAACTGTCTCCAGCTGGGATCAGGTAACGCTCCGGATCCCGCTTCCTCTCAGGCCTCAGAGCGGTCCCAGCCCTGCTGCTAGTCCCTGCCTCCTACCACTCCTTGTGTTTCTCTACATCCTTCCCACGACTTCATAAATAGTCCTTTCTTAAACCTTCTTTGAATTATCCTGATTTGAGCACACCACCCATGTCTTGTTGGAACCCTGAATGATGTGGGGAGGAAGCTTGGCTGGGAAGAGTAGAGAGAGAGAAATACTCAAAGACAAGGAAGGCTTTGTTATGGTTTTTTCTTTTTTAAGGTTTATCTTTTTTGAAGGGTTAGAGATGCGTGGCTATATTGACAAGCTCATAGAGTTTTAATAGCCAGGGCCAGTTTCATAGATCTAAGTGGAAGGAAGAAATAGGCAGAGAGCTCTTGGCTGGCCTCTGGAGCTGATGACATTACAAGTGGCCTCACCACTGTTGCTCAAGACATTCTAGAACCTGTGTTTCCAGTTTGACCAAGATAGCCCATTTGCCAGGTTTGCCCATGGCTGTGCTGGCAGCAGTTGGTCTGAACAATGAGCTCATGGAAAAGTAGACACAGAGGCTAAAGAAGGAGAAAGAACAAAGGTCAGGACCTCAACAAACCCAGGCACACCTCAGTGCACCAAGGCCATCAGATAATGAACAAAGTCATCAGTGTTTTCTTAAACTTTGAAAGGCTGTGCATGAACTGGCCTTGCTCAGCTTGCCAGCCTCCTCTCCTGTGTCTCTTATGGCTCACGGATTTGATTGCACTGCTCTGCCTCGAGGGCCTCCTTTCTGTTTCCCAAATAATAATAAGCCCCTTTCTGCCCTTGAGCCTGAGCTCTGAACTTTTCACTGCCAGCAACCTGGCACTTTCCCCAGTTCTTATCCGGGATGATGCCATCTCATCCAAAGATCTCATCTTAAACAGATGATGCCACCTTAAAGCAGGCTGACCACCCAATCCAAATCACTCCTCTTCATTACTCACCTTCAGAGGGCCCTGGACTCCACTTTTACTGCAGTCATCACATTAAAAAAATGTATTAAAGTGGAGAATTTTATTCAAAAAATCTCCTAGATTTTCTTATAAGCTTTTTGTTTTTGCATCTAAATCTTTAATTCATCTGGCATTTATTTTGCTGTGTTGCATAGGATGAGGCCCTTTCATAGTCTGAACTTGTGCAACACTTCGTTGTACCCTCTAACACACAGACCCTCTTCCTTTCACTTGCTAATCCACTCAACAACCATTTAGTGGCTAATGACCTGTACTAGGCCCTTTACTGTGCACAGAGAATAAAAAGAGAATAGCCTTACTACAAAGGAGAAAGCACATAATGATAGAGCTTTTGTGCGGTAAGAGATGATCTCAGTATACTTGGGGAAGCCTACATGTTAGTGGAGAGAGGACACTGTAACAAGGTAAATGCTTTAATGGCAAATGATGATTATAACTTTCCAGAATTGTGACAAAGAATGTGTTCCTATTCATTTGAGACTCTCATGGTTTGTAATGCCGTGTCTTACCCACTGAAATCACTTAATAAATACTTTAACAATTAACCTGATTGTAAAATCTTTTCTTTTTAAGCTTTCACTTTTCTCCAAAGTTCTAAGCACATGTTCCACTGCTTACCAGGCATCTCCACTGGGATGTCTTTATAAGCACTTTCAACTCAAGATGTCCTAAGCAGAATTTTTTTGTTCAGGAGAAATATACAAAGACAAGGGAGTTCTGTCATGGGGCTTATTCTTTTTATTTTTTAAGAGTTTTTTTTTTAAAGGTTAGAGATGCTTGGGTATGTTGACAAGCTCATGAAGTTTAACAGCTAGAACCTATTTCACAGAGGTGATCTGAGAGGAAAGAAAGTTATTTCCCCCAAAACCTGTTCCTCCTTTACTCTTAACCTCAGCTGTCTGAGATAGAAAGGTCAGAGTCATTCTCAGGGCCACACTGTCCCTCACGCCACATTTAATCAGTCACCAAGGCCTGCTATTCTAGGTCACAAATACTTTGGGATCCCTTTTCTTATTCCCGCCATCTTGCGTTGAGCCTACATTATTGCTCCCCTGAAGTTGGTTGTTAGAAAAACATTCCAACAGATCTCTCTGCCTCTTCTCCTTTCTCTACAATCTTCTAATTGCCAACACAATCTTACTGCTGAAACACAAATCTGATACTATCACTCCATTGCTTAAAATCCTTTTATGGCACCCCACTGTTTTTAGGATACAGTTCAAAATTTTTTTTTTTGGCATTTTTATTTATTTATTTATTTTATTTATTTTTTTTGAAGGGCATCTCTCATATTTATTGATCAAATGGTTGTTAACAACAATAAAATTCTGTATAGGGGGGTCAATGTTCAGTGCACAATCACTAATACATCTCAGGCCTAATTCTCATCAGTCTCCAATCTTCTGAAGCATAACGAACAAGTTCTTACATGGTGAACGAATTCTTACATAGTGAATAACTTCTTACATGGTGAACAGTACAAGGGCATTCATCACAGAAACTTTCGGTTTTGATCATGCATTATGAATTACGAACAATCAGGTCAAATATGAATATTCCTTTGATTTTTATACTTGATTTATATGTGGATCCCACATTTCTCCCTTTATTATTATTATTATTTTTATTTTTAATAAAATGCTGAAGTGGTAGGTAGATGCAAGATAAAGGTAGAAAACATAGTTTAGTGTTGTAAGAGAGCAATTGTAGATGATCAGGTGTGTGCCTGTAGACTATGTGTTAATCCAAGCTAGACAAGGGCATTAAAACATCCACGGATGCAGAAGATTTCTCTCAAAACAGGGGGGGTGAGGTTCTAAGCCTCACCACTGTTGATCCCCAATTTCTCACCTGATGGCCCCCCTGCAACTGTGCCTGTCTTTGGTTGTTCCTCCCTTGAGGAATCTTACCCGTCTCTGGCTAACCAGTCATCTTCCGGGGCCATACAGGGAGATGTAAAGTTGGTAAGTGAGAGAGAAGCCATATTGTTTGCAAAGGTTAGCTTTTTACTTCTTTGCAGATTTATGCCCTGTGGCTTCTATGCCCAGCACTTGTCTCGAGGTATCTTTACCACCTGGAGGAATTATGATGCTCGGTAAATTCAATATGAGGCACGAATTCTATTTAAGGGTTGTAATTAGGAAGGAAGAAGAAAAGCTATAGAGGTAGCATATGGAAGAAAACATGGGAGGATTGATTATTTCTTTGACATATCTTCTTGTAGAGTACATTAAGCATGTATAGGTTTTAAACTACTAACTAACTTGCGCACACATATTAACATAATAGGAATACAGTGACATAAACTAAGCAAATCTATAATTACCAGCCATCTCCAGTGAAGCCAAGAAAACCAGTTAGGCACCCTAGGCATTTGAGAGGATTTGTCTATGATATGATGGATATTGTCCAACTGTACTTGAACAGTCTGAGAGAAATCAGACAAATTAAAGCAACCCATTTCTGGGATCTGTTCACATCCCATATGTTCTTTTAACCGTAGATAGTCTATAGTCGTAAGATTTTGGAGCACTACAACTTGCACCCCTCCCAACTCCTGGTTGAGTTCCAACAGTACAGATCCACTCAAATTCGTTGTGTCACTGTATGCACATGCCAGCCTAGACATCTCCCTCCTCATTCCAGTGGCAAGTTCAGGAAATGGTGGGATGGACGCAGCCACAACCGCAGCATTGCACGGATCCCTGTGGAGGCTTTTTGATGATCATCCCCCGGCACGAGTCCTCCAGAGAGTGCTGATGCCGGAAGCTCCTCCTCATATTGTATCTTAGTTCATTTTCTGGGTAGCCAAGCTAGTCCTTGATCTTCTGCATAAAAACAAACAGACCCTTTGCCCACACTTTGACATGCCCTCTATACCACTGTGTAGAACTCATTGGAGGTCAGCACACGGGAACTGCTTTTTTTTTTTTTATTAAGAGAAAGGAATATTATCAGAAAAGAGTACCTCCATAGCCGATCATCTGACACCCTTTAAGTGATCAAAATTAAGGATATTTAAAGCATGCGTCAATCTTTGATTTACCAATAGTTTTATCCTATCAAGGAGTAATCCCCCTTTTCTTTCTTTCTTTCTTTCTTTCTTTCTTTCTTTCTTTCTTTCTTTCTTTCTTTCTTTCTTTCTTTCTTTCTTTCTTTTTTTCTTTTTTTCTTTCTTTTTTTTTTTGTTTCCTTCTTTTTTTTTTTCCTTCTTTCTTTCTTTCTTTTTCTTTCTTTCTTCTTTCTTTCTTTCTTTCTTTCTTTCTTTCTTTTTTTTTCCTTTTTTTTAAAATCTTTAATCTACACTTACATGAAGAATACTATGTTTACTATGCTCTCCCCTATACCAAGTCCCCCCTAAAAACCACATTACGGTCACTGTCCATCAGCATAGCAAAATGTTGTAGAATCACTACTTGTCCTCTCTGTGTTGTACAGCCCTCCCTCCCCTTTCTCCCTCCCCCCCATGCATGCTAATCTTAATACCTTTCTTCTTCCCCCCCTTATCCCTTCCTGCCCACCCATCCTCCCCAGTTCCTTTCCCTTTGGTACATGTTAGTCCATTTTTGGATTCTGTAATTTTGCTGCTGTTTTGTTCCTTCAGTTTTTCCTTTGTTCGTATACTCCTCAGATGAGTGAAATCATTTGGTATTTCTCTTTCTCCGCTTGGCTTATTTCACTGAGCATAATACTCTCCAGCTCCATCCATGTTGCTGCAAATGGTAGGATTTTCCCTCTTCTTATGGCTGAGTAGTATTCCATTGTGTATATGTACCACATCTTCTTTATCCATTCATCTACCGATGGACATTTAGGTTGCTTCCCATTTTTGGCTATTGTAAATAGTGCTGCAATAAACATAGGGGTGCATCTGTCTTTCTCAAACTTGATTGCTGCGTTCTTAGGGTAAATTCCTAGGAGTGGAATTCCTGGGTCAAATGGTAGGTCTGTTTTGAGCATTTTGAAGAACCTCCATACTGCTTTCCTCAATGATTGAACTAATTTACATTCCCACCAGCAGTGTAGGAGGGTTCCCCTTTCTCCACAACCTTGCCAACATTTGTTGTTGTTTGTCTTTTGGATGGCAGCCATCCTTACTGGTGTGAGGTGATACCTCATTGTAGTTTTAATTTGCATTTCTCTGATAATTAGTGATGTGGAGCATCTTTTCATGTGTCTGTTGGCCATCTGTATTTCTTTTTTAGAGAACTGTCTGTTCAGTTCCTCTGCCCTTTTTTTAATTGGGTTATTTGTTTTTTGTTTGTTGAGGCATGTGAGCTCTTTATATATTCTGGACGTCAAGCCTTTATCGAATGTGTCATTTTCAAATATATTCTCCCATACTGTAGGGTTCCTTTTTGTTCTATTGATGGTGTCTTTCGCTGTACAGAAGCTTTTCAGCTTAATGTAGTCCCACTTGCTCATTTTTGCTGTTGTTTTCCTTGCCCGGGGAGATATGTTCAAGAAGAGGTTACTCATGTTTATGTCTAAGAGGTTTTTGCCTATGTTTTTTTCCAAGAGTTTAATGGTTTCATGACTTACATTCAGGTCTTTGATCCATTTTGAGTTTACCTTTGTATATGGGGTTAGACAATGGTCCAGTTTCATTCTCCTACATGTAGCTGTCCAGTTTTGCCAGCACCATCTGTTGAAGAGACTGTCATTTTGCCATTGTATGTCCATGGCTCCTTTATCAAATATTAATTGACCATATATGTTTGGGTTAATTTCTGGAGTCTCTAATCTGTTCCACTGGTCTGTGGCTCTGTTCTTGTGCCAGTATCATATTGTCTTGATTACTATGGCTTTGTAGTAGAGCCTGAAGTTGGGGAGTGAGATCCCCCCTACTTTATTCTTCTTTTTCAGGATTGCTTTGGCTATTCAGGGTCTTTGATGTTGCCATATGAATTTTTGAATTATTTGTTCCAGTTCATTGAAGAATGTTGCTGGTAATTTAATAGGGTTTGCATCAAATCTGTATATTGCTTTGGGCAGGATGGCCATTTTGATGATATCAATTCTTCCTAGCCATGAGCATGGGATGAGTTTCCATTTGTTAGTGTCCCCTTTAATTTCTCTTAAGAGTGACTTGTAGTTTTCAGGGTATAGGTCTTTCACTTCTTTGGTTAGGTTTATTCCTAGGTATTTTATTCTTTTTGATGCAATTGTGAATGGAATTGTTTTCCTGATTTCTCTTTCTATTGGTTCATTGTTAGTGTATAGGAAAGCTACAGATTTCTGTGTGTTAATTTTGTATCCTGCAACTTTGCTGTATTCCGATATCAGTTCTAGTAGTTTTGGAGTGGAGTCTTTAGGGTTTTTATGTACAGTATCATATCATCTGCAAATAGTGACAGTTTAACTTCTTCTTTACCAATCTGGATTCCTTGTATTTCTTTGTTTTGTCTGATTGCCATGGCTAGGACCTCCAGTACTATGTTAAATAACAGTGGGGAGAGTGGGCATCCCTGTCTGGTTCCCGATCTCAGAGGAAATGCTTTCAGCTTCTTGCTGTTCAGTATAATGTTGGCTGTGGGTTTATCATATATGGCCTTTATTATGTTGAGGTACTTGCCCTCTATTCCCATTTTGCTGAGAGTTTTTATCATGAATGGATGTTGAATTTTGTCAAATGCTTTTTCAGCATCTATGGAGATGATCTTGTGGTTTTTGTCTTTCTTTTTGTTGATGTGGTGGGTGTTGATGGGTTTTCGAATGTTGTACCATCCTTGCTTCCCTGGGATGAATCCTACTTGGACATGGTGTATGATCCTTTTGATATACTGTTGAATTCTGTTTGCTAATATTTTATTGAGTATTTTTGCATCTACATTCATCAGGGATATTGGTCTGTAATTTTCTTTTTTGGTGGGGTCTTTGCCTGGTTTTGGTATTAGGGTGATGTTGGCTTCATAGAATGAGTTTGGGAGTATTCCCTCCTTTTCTATTTTTTGGCACACTTTAAGGAGAATGGGTATTATGTCTTCTCTGTGTGTCTGATAAAATTCCGAGGTAAATCCGTCTGGCCCCGGGGTTTTGTTCTTGGGTAGTTTTTTGATTACCGTTTCAATTTCTTTGCTTGTAGTTGGTTTGTTTAACTTTTGTGTTTCTTCCTTGGTCAGACTTGGAAGGTTGTATTTTTCTAGGAAGTTGTCCATTTCTTCTAGGTTTTCCAGCTTGTTGGTATATAGGTTTTCATAGTAGTCTTTAATAATTCTTTGTATTTCTGTGGAGTCTGTCATGATTATTCCATTCTCATTTCTGATGCTGTTGATTTGTGTTGATTCTCTTTTACTCTTAATAAGTTTGGCTAGAGGCTCATCTATTTTGTTTATTTTCTCAAAGAATCAGCTCTTGGTTTCGTTGATTTTTGCTATTGTTTTATTCTTCTCAATTTTGTTTATTTCTTCTCTGATCTTTATTATGTCTCTCCTTCTGCTGACTTTAGGCCTCATTTGTTCTTCTTTTTCCAGTTTCGATAATTGTAATGTTAGACTATTCATTTGGGGTTGTTCTTCCTTCTTCAAGTGTGCCTGGATTGCTATATACTTTCCTCTTAAGACTGCTTTCGCTGCATCCCACAGAAGTTGGGGCTTTGTGTTGTTGTTGTCATTTGTAACTATATATTCCTTGATCTCTATTTTGATTTGTTCATTATCCATTGATTATTTAGAAGCATGTTGTTAAGCCTCCATGTGTTTGTGAGCCTTTTTGTTTTCTTTGTAGAATTTATTTCTAGTTTTATACCTTTGTGGTCTGAAAAATTGGTTGGTAGAATTTCAATATTTTGGAATTTACTGAGGCTCTTTTTGTGAGCTAGTATGTGGTCTATTCTGGAGAATGTTCCATGTGCACTTGAGAAGAATGTATATCCTGTTGCTTTCGGATGTAGAGTTCTTTAGATGTCTATTAGATCCATCTGTTCTAGTGTGTTGTTCAGTGCCTGTGTGTCCTTACTTATTTTCTGCCTGGTGAATCTATCCTTCGGGGTGAGTGGTGTGTTGAAGTCTCCTAAAATGAATGCATTGCAGTCTATTTCCCTCTTTAGTTCTGTTAGTATTTGTTTTACAAATGCTGGTGCTCCTGTGTTGGGTGCATATATATTTAGAAAGGTTATATCCTCTTGTTGAACTGAGCCCTTTATCATTATGTAGTGTCCTTTATCTCTTGTTACTTTCTTTGTTTTGAAGTCTATTTTGTCTGATATTAGTACTGCAACCCCTGCTTTCTTTTCACTGTTGTTTGCTTGAAATATGTTTTTCCATCCCTTAACTTTTAGTCTGTGCCTGTCTTTGGGCTTGAGGTGAGTTTCTTTTAAGCAGCATATAGATGGGTCTTGCTTTTTTATCCATTCTATTACTCTGTGTCTTTTGATTGGTGCATTAAGTCCATTTACATTTAGGGTGACTATTGAGAGATATGTACTTATTGCCATTGCAGACTTTAGATTCGTGGTTACCAAAGGTTCAAGGTTAGCTTCTTTAGTATCTTACTGCCTAACATAGCTTGCTTATTGAGCTGTTATATACACTGGAGATTCTTTTCTTCTCTCCCTTCTTATTCCTCCTCCATTCTTCATATGTTGTGTGTTTTGTTCTGTGCTCTTTTTAGGAGTGCTCCCATCTAGAGCAGTCCCTGTAAGATGCCCTGTAGCGGTGGTTTGTGGGAAGCAAATTCCCTCAGCTTTTCCTTGTCTGGGAATTGTTTAATCCCGCCATCATATTTAAATGATAGTCATGCTGGTTACAGTATCTTTGATTCAAGGCCCTTCTGTTTCATTGCATTAAATGTATCATGCCATTCTCTTCTGGCCTGTAGGGTTTCTGTTGAGAAGTCTGATGTTAGCCTGATTGGTTTTCCTTTATAGGTGACCTTTTTCTCTCTAGCTGCCTTTAAAACTCTTTCCTTGTCCTTGATCCTTGCCATTTTAATTATTATGTGTCTTGGTGTTGTCCTCCTTGGATCCTTTCTGTTGGGGGTTCTGTGTATTTCCGTGGTCTGTTCAATTATTTCCTCCCCCAGTTTGGGGAAGTTTTCAGCAATTATTTCTTCAAAGAGACTTTCTATCCCTTTTCCTCTTTCTTCTTCTTCTGGTACCCCTATAATACGAATATTATTCCTTTTGGATTGGTCACATAATTCTCTTAGTGTTGTTTTGTTCCTGGAGATCCTTTTGTCTCTCTCTATGTCAACTTCTATACGTTCCTGTTCTCTGGTTTCTATTCCTTCAATGGCCTCTTGCATCTTATCCATTCTGCTTATAAATCCTTCCAGGGTTTGTTTCACTTCTGTGATCTCCTTCCTGACATCTGTGATCTCCCTCCGGACTTCATCCCATTGCTCTTGCATTTTTCTCTGCATCTCATCCCATTGCTCTTGTATTTTTCTCTGCATCTCTGTCAGCATGTTCATGATTTTTATTTTGAATTCTTTTTCAGGAAGACTGGTTAGGTCTGTCTCCTCAGGTGTTGTCTCTGTGATCTTTGTCTGCCTGTAGTTTTGCCTTTTCATGGTGATAGAGATAGTTTGCAGAGCTGGTACGAGTGACAGCTGGGAGAGCTTTCTTTCTTGTTGGTTTGTGGCCTTCCTCTCCCCCTTCGCAAGGCACTGGGTTCTCGCAGGTGTGGATGTGGTCTGGGTGTTGTCCTGTGTCCTTTGGTCTCTATTTAAGGAAGAATTATCTTTGTTATATTTTCATAGATATATGTGGTTTTGGGAGGCGATTTCCACTGCTCTACTCATGCCGCCATCCTGGCTCCGCCCCAAAGTTCAAATTTTTTTGCATGGCTCATAGGAACATTTCAATCTGGTTATAGAAAAATCTATCTCAAACAAATAATCTAAAATTTGGAAAAAGTTACATACACAGAGTTGTTCACTGGGTACAGTATTAGGTTTTTCCTGCTGTTGTAACAAGTCATGACAAATTTAGTGCTTTAAAACACAGAGGAAAGATGGAAAGATTCCTGGACTTTCTAACTCTGTTTTCTTTTGTGTGTGTGTTGGTGAATAACCTCTATCTGCTTAAGTCACGGTCGATTGAGTTTTCTGTTGTTTGCAACCAAATGCAATTGCAGTTGATAAAAGTACTTCAATAATTAAAATAAAGAAGAAAAACTGTCTGATTCCAAGTTAAATTTCCTTAATTCCTTGTAGTCCATTCCATGAATAGTCCAAGGCTTCCACTCATCTCCACTCTGCTCTTTTCTTTTTGCTAGTGACTTCTAATCCCTACCCCATTTCTCTCTCATCTTGAAACCCTCAAGTAGGCCCAGCTCAACTTTGTTCAAACCTCCTCAAGGACACTCAGGTATAACTTTGTTATACCCCCAAAAAGTCTTTCTCAAGATTTCCCTCGAACAGATTCATCATCATTATTCCCATGGTACTTTGTTTATGCTTCTATGGTAGTACTCTTTAATACTATATTGTATTTGCCTGTTTTCTAGCTGCCTGTAAGCAGCCCCTGAACTGTAAGCAGCAGGTGAACAATGGGGGCTCTCCCCCCAACTCAGCTGCTGATCCTTAGACTTCCTTTATATGCAATAAAACTTTTTATTCCATCATTTGAGATATGGCTTGAAATGCACCATACCTCAGAAAGGTAACATTGAGATTTAAATCACATTAAGGAATATGTGACTATTTTCCTTTTTTTGAAAGCATGTTTTAATAGGGACTAAGGGGAAAATGAGCTTGTTTTGTTTTATTTTAAATTTTGAGCAGTAATATAGTATACTTTGTTACCTGCATTGCTAAAGGGAAGAATAATTGTGTGATTATTACTACCACTCCAGCAGGCTGTAGAAGGGGTCCCTCTCTATTTCTTCCATCTTCTTACTCTTGAAATTTTGGACCTCCTCCTTAATTTAATCTGAATGACTATATTTATTTAAAAATAAAAAAGTAAAGGCAAGATAATCCCTAAATTATAGACACACACACTTATAAATAAATAAATAAATAAATATACATACATACACACAATAAATAAATAAATAAATAAATAAATAAAAAATATATATATATACACACACACATACGTACACACACATATATCTTGGAAGAACATTAGAGTAGATTAGGTTAGATTATTGGTTTATCTCCATATACAAAATGCCCACTACTTTTAATCTGCTCTGGCTATGATCAAAATAGTCATCACAAACACCATAATAAAAAAAATCCACATGAAAAATCGGTCTATGACTTTTGCAACCTTCTTCCATTCGCTCCCCTTGGAATTGGTGGCCTTGTGGTCCTTGAGGCACTGGGCAATGTATTCAATATTCCTCGTCAGCACTGTGAACCGTGCGCAGTGGCTGCCAGCATCCTGCGTGTTCTCACCCTGGCACCCCAAGTCATTCTTTAATAGTTTGTTCATTTCCTTCTTTCTGGGAAGGTCTTTGTTCCTGGCTGTTTTCAGATTAGGCTCTGGAATTTTGCCATAAACCGTCGTGAGATGATCCTGCTCCCTGTCATGGTGGGGGCTAAGGCAGCTCTCACCCACATCGTAGACAAATAAGATCCTGGACATGTATTTCAGGATGACCACCCTGGCCCAGTGTGGCACTGGCTGGGCCTCGGCCCCACAGAAGTGGATATTCATCACCATGATGGTCAGGGCGGTGGAGGCTGTGATCAAGGCCATCGTGGCTATGTAGTATTTGCCTGGAAAATATTCACAACCAAGTTAGCTTAAAACCATCATAAAAAAGAACAACAAGAAATAGCAAGAGTCAGCAAGGATGTGGAGCAAAGGGACCCCTCATACGTTGTTGGTGGGATGGAAATTGGGGCAGCCACTGTGGAAAGCAGTATGAGGGTTTCTTAAAAAACTCAAAATAGAAATACCGTGCAACCCAGTACTTCCACTTTTGAATATTTACCTGAAGAAAACAAAAACACTAATTTGAAAAGATATATGCACCCTATGTCATATATATGCAACATTATTTACAATGGCCAAGATATATAAGCAACCTAAGTATCCATAGGTAGATAAATGGATAAAGATGTGGTACATATACACAATGGAATATTACTCAGCCATAAAAAAGAATGAAATCTTGTCATTTCTGACAACATGGATGGACCTAGAGGGTATTACACTAAGTGAAGTAAGTAAGACAGAGAAAGACAAATACCATATGACTTCACTTATATGTGGAATCTAAAAAAGAAGCAAACAGAAATAGACTCATCACACGGAGAACAGACTGGTGGTTACCTTGGGGAAAGAGGGGCGAGCAAAATAAGTGAAGAGAATAAAGAGGTACAAAATTCAAATTATAAATTAGTTAAACTCTGAGATGGAAGTACAGCATAGGGAATATAATTGATTAGTAATATAATATCTTTGTATGTTGACAGATGGTAACTACACTTATGGTGAGCATTTAGTAATTATTGAATCACTATGTTATATACCTGAAACCATTATAATATTATATATTAACTATATTTCAGTTATAAAAAACTGTCCTAATATTGGCTCAAAATGAAACAAAGAACTTTTCTAAGGAAGCTGTATACACTACCAGTTACTAGCATAGACTATTTTTTTTCCACTTTTATCAACGATTATTTTTTAATGTCTACTTTCATTTCTTATTGAAACATAGTTGATATGCAATATATTGTTTTCAGACATACAACATAGTGACTCAATAATTATATACACTACTAATGCTCACCATGGTAAGTGTAGTTACCCTCCTTGTTACTATACCAAGATATTACAATATTACTGGTTATATTCTCTATGCTGTACTTCCATTTCTGTGACTACTTTATGTTTAATTTGAAATTTGCACTTCTTATCCCCTTTATTTGTTTATTTATTATTTTGGTATCATTAATCTATAATTACATGAAGAACATTATGTTTACTAGGCTCCCCCCTTCACCAAGTCCCCCCCACATACCCCTTCACAGTCACTGTCCATCAGCATAGTAAGATAGCATAGACTTTTGAATCAAACTTCCTGGGTTCAAATCCCAGCTCTGTCACTCACTAGACTTGTGACCTGGAGCAAGTTATATAATCTTTCTAAACCTTGGCTTACTTCTCTGTAAAATCAATAATAATACTATCTAACTCTTAAGAATATGGTGAGGTTTAAATGAGATGATACACCTAAAATTCTTAATATCCTCACTTGCACTGGATTAAAAGGTTTGTAAATGTTTGCTGAGATCATGATGTGGAAAATTTCCACCTTCTACAAACAAACAATGATCCTGGGCAGTTCTCAGAACTGTCTTCAGACTTCAGTAACAAAAAAGCTCATTACTACTGGGTAAGAAAAGAGACGCTATGTCACTATTAGTCTTCAACACGTAATCGCATAAAACAGATATTCATGAAAAAGGAAAGTTAAGGAAGGAAACAATAAAGATAAAGGCACAAATTCATGAAATATAGAACAAAATACCAAGAAGATAAACAAAACCAAAAGCAAGCAATTTGAAAAGAGTGGTAAAATTGTTAAACCTCTGATAAGGCCATTCCTGGAATACAGGCAGGGTGGTGATGGGGGAAAGAAAGAGAGAGGGAAATAACAGAATAGAAATTTTAAAACAATAAGTAACATTATAAATAGCTGTATGATAATATGAAATTTCTAGATTTTGATAACCCAGATGAAATTTCTAGAAACATGTAACCTGTCAAATTTAGTGTAAGAAGAAAGAACACTTGAGTAGAAGTAGGAATTAATCAAATACCTTTACCCACCCACCCCCCAAAAAAGCTGTAGGGTCAAAAGTTTTACCAAACTTTTAAGGAACAGATAACTCATATCTTATGCAAGTTGTTATAGAAAAAGAGGAAAAACTGCCTAGCCCATTTTATGAAGTCAGTTTAGCCTTGATTCAGAAAGTAACAAGAAAGTAAATATTAAGGTCATTTCACTTATAGACGTATTTGATAAAGACCTACAAAATTATTAGCTAACTAAATCCAATGGTGTTTTAAAATGGTAATTCATCATGATAAAGGAGGATTTAGTTCAATGTCAGAAAATCTAATTCACTCCATTAGTAGGGAAAAGAGAAAATTCACATGATTATCTTTTTTTTAAAGGTATGATTGATATACACTCTTATGAAGGTTTCACATGAAAAACAATGTGGTTACTACATTTACCCATATTATCAAGTCCCCACCCATACCCCAATGCAGTCACTGTCCATCAGTGCAGCAAGTTGCCACAGATCCACTATGTGTCTTCTCTGTGCTACACTGTTCTCCCGGTGATCCCCCACACCCTGTGTACTAAACATAATACCCCTCAATCCCCTTCTCCCTCCCTCCCCACCCACCCTCCCACACCCCTCCCCTTTGGTAACCACTAGTTCATTCTTGGAGTCTCTGAGTCTGCTGCTATTTTGTTCCTTCAGTTTTGCTTCATTGTTATACTCCACAAATGAGGGGAATCATTTGGCATTTGTCTTTCTCCACCTGGCTTATTTCACTGAGCATCTCACATGATTATCTTAACAGTTGAAGACAATGCATTTGATAATGTTCATCATCCATTTTTAGTTAAAAGCTCTGATAAACTAAAAATAAATGGGACCTGTCTTAATATGGTAAGAGCTATGGAGCAGAAACCTAGATGAAATGTTACACTTAATGCAGAAAAGTTAAACACATTTCTGTAAGATTGGTAGTACATTTAATGGGTATTAGAAATAACAAATTGTGATTAATAAACACTCTCAAGATCTGTGTGCACACTTTCTAACCAGATACATTTTATATTATCACAGAAACAGAACAAGTAATGCTTGTGAAACCCCTGAGACACCTCTCCTCAGAAATTGAGCCAGCTTGCTGTTGAATTGCACTGTTAAAGAAGAGAGATCTGCTAAATGACCCTGCCTCAAATAGGGTTATTATTGGATATAATCACTGTCAATCATTCCTGTCTCAAGGGAGATATAATAAACATGCCAAAATAACTTTCCTCTTAGTGGTAATGGGTAAGAGGAAGAGAACCTCTGTGTCAAGTTTCTCAAAATGGTGTGTCTGTATGTCTGTATGTATCTGTATGTCTGTGTTTTGCTTGGAGAGACTTAGCAAGGAACAAATCTCCAAGCAGAAACCAATTTAGTAACATCTGAATATTTGGTAATAATGGATTCAGTAGAGGGTGTAAGGGTAGTACAATATCCCTTTAACTGGTCTTTTAGTCTCTTTGGGGTGTTCTGAAATTTCTCCTCATTGCTTACTCTAAGGAACTACAAAGTCTAGCTTTTGATTCTGGTGAGCATCTATTACAACGGCAAGTGTTTGAGACACAGGTGTTGGAGCTGAGTGGTATAGAGGTGGCAGGGAGTAGGTATTAAAGCTGTTAGGAAGGATCTCAGAACAAGATAGGTAAGAAAAGGGGAGGTAGGGACACGCCTGCCCATAGAGGAACATTTTGTTATTGCAGTTTTTGAAAAGGAGGTCTACTTTAGAATCACCTCAAATTCCCAAATCTTGCCCAAGATTGCTAAGTCAAACTCTTTGAGTGTAGGAGACAGTATTTTAACAAGCTCTCCCACACCTATCACATCCACTAAAAACTGAAAACTTTTCTTTAAGGGTAGATGATAAACTTAAGAATCCAGTTCATCATTTTGCCACTATCGTGCTTGCCACCCTCTCCAAGAAGAGATTACCTTATGATGTGAAAAGGTAATAATAGTCACTATTTACTTGGTACTTACCCTTTGCTAGGTTCTACACTAAGCAGTGACACAATAAGGGAACAATTACACAAATTTCACAAGTGATGAAGCAAAGACTAAAAGATTAAGTAACTTGTCTAAAGTTGATCAAGGAATGAGCGATGAAGTCAGAATTCAAATGCAGATTTCTTTTACTTCAAAATCAGGGCCTGAACCTCCAAGCTAGTGGAACAGAAAGTCCACCAGAACACCCAGAGGGCTTGTTAAAACATACTTCCAGGCCTCAGCTCCACAGGTTCTAATTCAGTAGGTCACTGGTTGGCCCCAAGAATTCACCTTTCTGAAATGATGCGGTGCTGTGGGTCAGGGGCCACACTTTGGGAACTACTGGCTCTAAACTATATTGCTTCTTCTTCTCTTTTGTGTAAACCTAAAGACCATAAGACCAGCTCTGTTTCCACTGGCACATCTGTATTCATAGATGTCAGCTGAAGGCATCAAGGGAAGTATGTGACAGCTTATATCGAGCCTTAAATTCAAGTCTAATTGTTATGAGGTTCAAGATGCAGAAACAGCCCCAGTCACCACTAAGCTAGGCTCAAAGTGTAAACTGCTTGAGCTCACCTATGAGAGGGACGTCTTCGGAGGCCGGCATGATCTCTGCCACCATGAGCTGGAACACGGTCATGGCCAGCAGGACGGTGACTCCTAGGGAGACCTTTTCCCCAGAGGCTGCTGGGAGATAAAAACTCAAGGGAGCCAGAAAAGAGATGAGGATGCACGGTATGAGGAGGTTGACGATATAGAATGAGGACCTCCTCTTCAGAAGGAGAGTGAACGTCACATCTGGGTAAGGCTCAGAGCAGCAGCCATAGGAGATCACATTCTTCACAGCGGGCATGCCATGGACCTCCCACTCCACATCTTCGATGAAATCAGAGAGGTCTCCACTGTCCAGGGCATTGAATATGTCCACCTGATTGCCATTGTAGGTCCAGGAACCAAAGGTCAGGTTGCATTGCTGGTTATCAAAGGGGAAGTAGGTGACATCCACCACACAGGAGCTTTTGGTGATGACTGGTGCATCCCAGGTGATCAGCCCGTCATACCGCAGGACCACGTTGGTGTTCACAGGCTCAGAAGACTCATCATCAGCCCTGGAGGTGAACGGAGGAAAATGAAAGTGCTTACCAGAACAACTCACTAACTTCCGGAGCCCAGACAGCTCGCTGCCTGTTGCCCTTCACAGTAATGTCTTTGGCAATGATCACCATTCTCCCCTTTACCCTAGCTTGAAAGTCTGCAGCCAACTCTCATTTGCCCTCTCCTCCATCTCTTGTAGCTAGCCAGGGCCAGGGTCTCATGGATTCTTTCTTGAAAGCATCGCTGCTCTATCTCCTTTCCTCTCTATCCCTAATGTGGCTTTGGGGTCTCTTGAGTCCAAGTATGATTCAAACATTTTGCTTACCTGATTATACTAATCAGGGGCACAAGAATATTAAAGTAGATTTTTGTTGCTGTTGGAAGAGTCCTACATGTGTTGATTGTGGAACATTTCAAAAATACAAAGAAAAAAATTCATTTGCCCATAATCTAAGAGTTAATAATTTATGCTAGATATATCCTCTTTTGGCTTTATCAACATTTATGCCTGGCATTTGGGGTACAGAATTTTTATTTTCCATTAGGGAATGACTCTTTCTGCACTAGTGCAAGGCAGGTGAATGTTGGTCAAGGAACCCCAGCCTCCCCTGGCCATGGGCTGACAGTGTGACCCGACCTAGATCCAACTGATTCACTCCCCCTGGAGTCCAGATCTTAATCAGAGTGACACAAAGACCAAAAACAGTCACCCTGGTGATGGCTCCCTATAACACAAACAGATAAAAATTGAAAAAAAAAATACAGCTTAATAGTCTCTGCTGTCCCAAATTCTAGGGTGGTCTCAGCCTGTCCTTTCCAAGGTCTGGTCACTGGTTTTTCTCCTTAAATTCAGTGAGCTGGGCTATATCCTTCCAACAAGTTTCTTTTTCACAAGGTAGTCAAAGTCAATTTCCAATGTAACTTAAATTGATACGTTTCTGTTAACATTTAAATGCATGTTTTTCCAGTCTTCCTTATAATTTTTTCCCTACATGTTAGGGCTAAATGTAATGTGGATCCTGAATTAATTCCTAGAACAGAAAAAAGGACATTCGTGGACAACTGGTGAAATCCAAATAAAATGTAGTTAATAGTATTGTATTCATTTTGACAAATATGGTTATGTAAGATGTAACATTAGGAGAAGCTAGGTAAAGGGTATACAGGAGCTCTCTGTACCACTTTGCAAGTGTTCTGGAAATCTAAAATTATCCTAAAATAAAAAAGTTAATATATATCGACCAAAAAAAAATAAGATAAAATTTTTTATGTGGTCATCCATTTCTGTGCAACATTATTTTCATGGCTAAATAGTTAGTATTCCTTTATATTCCATTATATAGATAAACCAGAGTTATTTAACCAATTCCATTCATGTTCAGCAGTGTTTCCAGTTCTTGCATTTATAAGCAATGCTCAAGTGAACATCCCTGTAGTTGAGTTTTTGCATTTATCCAGTGAGTCTTTCCCTAGGTTAAATTGCTAGAAGAGGAATGTGCTGGATCAAAGAAACGGCATGTTTTTAAAACATTTTTGTCCAACTATTCAGACCATTACAGATACCATTGTGCTATCCAATTTTTAATGAGATTCTTTAATGAGAGTTTAAAGAGAATATTTAATGGGGGCTTGTGGAGATAACAAAATGAATCTTTTGAAAATGTCTGAATCTACCCTCTGTAAGAATGAGAAATATGCATAGTTAACTATATGAGAAGTGAGAACTATGCATGAACTGAGAGTATCACTCACCCATCCTACCTTCCTCGGTGTAAGAGGAGAGATCTGAGGATTAGAGAGAATCTGTTTGGAGCCAGAACAGTTGTATTACTCATGGTGCTACAGGAAATGAGTGGCCCATTCACATTAGATAATTTGGAGAGTCTAAAGAAAGAACTATTTCCAAAGGTATGGATAAGTTGTAGGGCAGTCATACCACGCCAGCTATGAACAGCAGAGCTCTTACCACTCCAGGACATTAAGAGGTGGAAGAGAAGGTGTAATTACCACAACCTGGAAAGAGGGTTGCATGAAGAGGGTCACCATGATAGGAATTGTGACTTTCTGTGGAGAGATACAGCCAACCAAAAAGAATGAAGGGAACAAGGGAATACATACCATGACCTCACTCTCTTTTCTCCACCTCATTTCTCACTGGTGACCTGCCAGTGGCCAAACCCAACCAGAAATCAGAGGGCAAGGAAGCCCACTGTCTGAAAACATCACTGCAGCTACTCAGGAGGAGTTTAAAGATGTCTATTTAATCACCTCATGAGCAATATCCTATTGTTTTATCTCCCTGGTTCTTCTGATCATATCATTTTACAGCTCAAAACTTGCAGTGATCTCCTATAACCTGCCAAATACTTCCAAACTTCCTTAGTTTAGTGTTCTAGATGTTCCATGATTTACTCCCATCCCACTTTCTAGCCTCATGTCTCACACTTGTCTTCATTCACATCCCACCAGTCAAGGCTGAAACCCTAATAGATCCTGTGAATTTCTCTCTTTTACTCAAACTCTTTCTTTTATTTGTAATAGCCACTAGCCACCCCTTTGCAGCATGTACAAATCCAGTACATCCTTCAAGATTCAGCTCAAATGCTACCTCCTCTAAGAAGCCTTCTCTAACTCTCCAATCAGATAAAATGTGTCCATTTTTGAAAGAGTGGTACTACTTCATTTCTGTCTTGTAAGGGACTTATATTTTCACCTTATACCTTAATTTTTACATGTATTTCTTAGTAGACTGTTCCTTGAGGTCAAAGACTCAGTCTTAAAATCCTTAAACCCCTCAACTCACTGCAGAATGCCTTGCACAGAAGACTTAACAAAGAAGGATAGGTCAGTAGGTAAGTGGGTTGGTTGAATGAATGAGGTTCATTGTCCTCTAGAAAGTCACATGGTGTCACAGAAATATCACAGAGCCTTGGGTTCAAAACCGGTTCAAGTTTTGTAAATGAACAAATCATATCTCTATCACTCACCTGTAAAGTAGGGATTATAATATTTTAAGGTTTCTTTTTAAAATTCATATTAAGTAAATAACTATGTGTTATTTTCCTATTGCAGCTGTAACAAATTACCACAAAACTGGGGTCTTAAAACAACACAAATTAAGCATTTTAAGAGTTCTAGAAACCAGAAGTCAAAAAAAAGTCAAAGTGTAGACAGGGCTGCATTCTTTCTGAGGGCTCTAGAGGAGAATCTGTTTCCTTACTTTTCCAGCTTCTAGAGGCTGTCTGCCTTCCTTGGTGCAGGGCTATTTCCTTCCATCACTCTGACCTCAACTTCTTTTGTGGTATCTCCTACTCTGACCCTCCTGCCTCTTTTTTTAAGGACTACTATGTTTATGTGGGCCCACCGGGATAACCTCCTCATTGCAAATCCTTAATTTAATCACATGTGCAAAGTCCCATTTGCCACGCAGGCTGACATATTCACAGGTTTCTGGGATTCGGACCTGGACACTTTGGGGACCATCATTTTGTCTATCATACTGTGTAAAGCTCCAACTCTGCCTGACACATATGTGTCCAATACATACCATTTTCTTCTCTGCCCCTTCCCTCTGTTTCTAACTGGATTCTATGTTTTCTCAACTAGAACATGACAAACTTAGAAAGACAAAATTCAAAATGAAAGTTGGGAAAATAGTGTTCAATAATATGATCCTAAGAGAATAGTTAAATAGTTTTCCTCTTGTCTTCCCTTTCCTCAGCTGCTTAGTGCGCTTTGGGCAGCTCCTCTCCCCCTCATTTTGCACTTGAGCAGACAGGCTTTTCCCAGCAGACAGGCCTTTCTCAGGCTGTAAGAAGCCACTTCCTTGAAACTGGAAAGTGTGGGCTAGTCAAGGAGAGAACAGTGAGTCAGCCGGGTTTTTCAGTCACCAGAGAGTTCCTAGAACCTCAGCATAGACTTGTCTGTTTATTTAACCCAACTATCCCTTCCTTTTTCCATATTCAATAATTCATCTTTCATGTACCCACTTTTTCTTCCCATCCATATGAAAAAGAAGTCCCCCTCTTTTCTTTCTAAGGCTAACTTCCCTTGCTGCGCTGCAACTCCTTTCCTCCCAAGTGTGCCTCAGGATTTCACCTCTCTCTAGAAGGTTCCTCTAGTCCCTTCCCAGCTCTGTCCTACCAACTTCCCTTCTTTCTAGGTACTTCCTGCCTCTGTCATCTCTTCCCACACACTGCTCTCAAGAGTTAAGTGATACATGCTACTTTTACTGCCCCATCTTTTTTTTCCTATTTTTTTAATTATCGTATCATTAATATACAATCACATGAGCAACATTGTGGTTAGTACATTCCCCCCATTATCACGTCCCCACCACCTCCCCATTACAGTCACTGTCCATCAGCGTAGTAAGATGCTATAGAGCCACTACTTGTCTTCTCTGTGCCCCCGCTAATCATAATTTACTGCCTCATCTTGCTTGTATTCTTTCAGTTTGGCTTCTTCCCAACATCTGCTCTTCCATAGGTCATTCATGACTTGCAAATAAGCAAATCTAAAGACCTGGTTTAAGTCCTTACCTTCTTCAACTCTTCCCAAGCATTTCACTCTATGGGTTGTTCCTAAACCTCCTTTCTTGCCTTCGTTTCTATGACACAGCTCCCTGTCATTTCTCCTTCTGCCTTTTAACCATTTCTTCTAAGTGTCTTCTGAAAATCTCTTTAGTGAAGAGTTTCCTCAACTCTATCCTTTATCCTTTAGCCATTTGTTCCCTCCCTTGAACAGTGATATAATGGCTTAAAGGGCTTTTCATATCTCTAACCCTGACCCTCTTTCCAGTCTTATGATTTGCCTTTGCAATCTCTTGATTGGTCATCTCCATGTCGATGTTCCCCAAACTGATCAGGACTCACACCAGACCCATCATTTTTTTCTCCAGAACTGTTGCTCTTCCCCCTCTTTTATTTCCAATTTCATCTAAAAGTTTTGCTGTCTTCTCAATCATCTAGGCTACATAAGGGAAAGTTTTATCCAAATTCTAGACAAATCTTTCTGAATATAAAAGGGTACCCAATTCCTTGCTGAGTCTAAAAGCCAAGTATTAAAAGTACCCATTAAGACCCAACCTTTTGAACTCTCTCATAATGCACATTGGAATTTCTGTAACCCAGTCTTTGCCTAACCTGAAAATGTCAGGAATCCCTGCAGTCTCTTATATTAACAATTATATTGGCCGTATACTTTCACTAAACAACTTCACCAGAACTGTGAGCTCCAATTTCTCTATTCCTTTACTGACTTGGTAACAGAGCCAGTATCTGCATGAACTGTTATATTGCTAAAAGAGCTCCCTACCTTTTGGGAAAATTCATTGCTCAAGTTACTAGTTATTATTTTAAATTGTTTATTTTCCCTTTAACATCTATTCATTGTCTTGGGTTTTGTTCTGTGGTGCAATTTTCTTTCTTTTCTCTACGTTACTTTCTCTGTGCTCGCCTAAGATAACCACCAAGTCTTCTCAAGAACTTCTCTCTTCCAAACTAAGCATCAATAAATCAACTGCTCCTCGAGTGCAGTAGCTCCCTGGTCCAGCACTACCCTGATCGCTCCCCAACAAGTCCAGCCCCATGGATTCAGGTACCAACGGTGGATCCAGATGTTAAGTATCTTCCTGCTCAAACTACCTTCATCACATCTACCTTCTACCTGTTTTTCCCTCCCTTCACCACCACTCAGGAAGCCCATTTTATGGACTACCAGGTTCTGTACTAGGCTCCAAGAGCTAGTGATAGTATATCTGGTATTGAAAGATCCCGCATATCCGGGAATTCAGCTAGAAGGACCAGGTTCAGGGAAGTGGCTGTGACTGGGGTCCCTCCTTTACCCAATCCTATAACTCTCTTCTGTTGTCATTCAGTTGCTTAAAGGAATGCAAATGACATCCAACCATAGCTATATTTAGATTTTCCTTTAAATAGTAAAATGTTACTGAGAAGGAGAGCATGAAGGAGAATAGAGGATCTGAAACAGAACTATCCATGACAGGAAGGCAGAAAGACTAAAGAGTCAACCCAAAGAAACAGAAAATAGTTGGTTAATCAGTGTGGTGAAAAGACTTTGTACATGAAAGGATGGGAAAGAGAACTAACACCTCTCAAGGCCAGTGATCTGGGGGAAGGGAGGGAGATTGGGGCCAGAATTTACCAAAGCCACAGTAGGCTTGTGCAAGCTCATGAGTGCATGAACTGGCTTCTCTATGAATGGGAAACTGGGATAGGCTTAACTTAGGTTACCACACAAGCTGAAGCATTTCAGTAAGAGCTGGATGGTCACTGCTTCAGCCAGTCAGAGCAGAGGCAGAAGAGGACCAGCATTCTGCTCATTTTCTAGGGAGAGTTGTTCAGACTTATAGAATGCTGTAAACAGTATATGTAAACTGTGTTCTTTGATTACTCCCCTGCACTCTGTGGGTTAGAGGAGGTAATGGGCAACACGGCTCATTCTCTTGCCTTCTGTGTGTGCTTGTGGGTGTGTAAAGGGGGATGAACTGGATAATAAAGCCAAGCACTTGGATGTTAACTTGCTTAGGAAGGGATATGCAGGACTACTCTGACCACTCAGAGTGGAGAATGGTCAGCAGAATCAGGGCTGTGATTCAAGAAGTCATGACCCTAGAGTGAGAAGTGAGACTAAAATCCAGGCTGCTACCTACCTGTGTTGCATGCTGAAAGGAAACTCATGTCCACAAGAGAGCTGAGCTCTCACAAAAGCCCCCCTGAACTGCCCCTCATTCACCTTGTTCTGAGTCAGAAAGGTACCCTTCCCAGCCCATAGAAACTTGGGTTCCAGAATAGTGAGAAGACCCTTTGACAAAAGGTGGAGTAAGTGTGCATGAATTGTGATGGAATGACCTGATTCCCTCTCAAAGTGTGGTTCACGGACCACCAGCATTAACATCAGGAGCTTATAGAAATGCAGAACAGCAAACTCTACCCCAGACCTACTGAATCAGAATCCGTAACTTAACAAGCTCCTCAGATCATCCTGTGTACTTTGCAGTTTGAAAAACATAAACCATACTTACCCATTTATTCAAGGCCTCTTGCTCTGGCACCAGGAAAAGGCCAACTGGTGATTTTATGATCTCATTCATTTTCCACTCTATACAAAGTTGAAAATCCATCGGCCAACTTCTATCTGGCCTATTCTGATGTAATCTTAGTATCATTATTATTGATACATGATCTTGGGCAAAGGAGCACTGCTGTTACTGGTTGAATGGGTTCCTGAGAAATTCTTATGTTGAAATCCTAGCCTCCAGCACCTGAGAATGTGACCTTATTTGGAATAGGGTCATAGCAGATGTAATTCTTTCAGATAAGGTCATAGTGGAGACAGGTCAGCCCCTTATCCAATATGGCTTGTGTCCTTATAAAAGGGAAAACATGGACACAGATAATACACAGGGAGAATGCTATGTGAGGAAGGCAGAGAGAGGGGTGAGTCTTCTATAAGCCAAGGAGCTGCAGAGAGCACCTGCAAACCAACCACCAGAAGCTAGGAGAGAGGCCTAGAATGGTTCCTTCCTCACCGCCCAGAAGGAGCCACCCCTCCCAGTACCTTTTTCTTGCACTTCTAGCCTCCAGAACGTGAGGCAATGCATTTCCTCGTTTGAGCCACCCAGTGTGTGTACTTTGGTACAGCAGCCCTAGGAAACTAAACCAGCCCCTAATACAGTTTCTCACCTGAAAAGCAGAATGTAGCTCTAAGCTTTTATGACCTGTTATTTTATCATCTAAGATTTCATGAGCATCATTTCAGGGCCTAGGTACATGAATTGGTACTTTAATTCACACATGTTTTAAACCTTGCTTTTTCATTATGTATAAATTTTGTTACATATAATAAAATTCTCATCAACAAGTTCATGCCTAAGAAACTACTCGCTTGCACTTACTTGTTATACAAGACAATATCTGGCCTCCACACCAAGTCGCTGGGGATCCTGATGGAGTCCAGTCCATCATACTGGTCCCGATCCCATGTGAGATAAGCATCATGCCAGATTTGGCGGATCCACAAATAAGCAGTCAGGATTTGGTTTCTTTCATCCTGCACAATTAACCCAGATACAAATTGGTTCGGTGGACACCTCAACCAAATGTACCCATCTCTAGAATACTTGTTCTTCACAACAGGAATTCCAAGAGCACTCATCTATTCTCAATAAATAAGTGAGAGCTTTTCTAGTCTATTTTCTTGTTTGACTGTCAGGGCCATATTTTTTCAGCTTGGTTTCATGTTAAAAATATAAAGTGGACAAATATTTAAGTCATCAGATCTTTGTATGGGTCAACTGCCCAAATTTCTTTGAAAATTGATCAACTGATGATTCACTTGAATGAGAAAGTCAGGAAATATCTACAATGGACAGACAAAAAGTCTTTCAAGTTTCACGATTTTGTGTAATTAAATACATATAAGCACTAAATAAGATGTCATATTAAAACACCAACTTTCTTTTTTATAATTGGGATAAATTCACATAACATAAAACACACCGTTTTAACCATTTTAAAGTCTGTGATTCAGAGGCTTTCAGCATATTTGACAAGGTTGTGCAACCATGACCACTAATTCCAGAACATTCCTGTCACCCTCCAAAAGAAACCCTATTACCATCAAGCAGTCACCCTGTCCTTCTGACAGCCCCTGGCAATTGCCACTCTGATTTCTGTCTCTTTGGTTTTGCTAATTTTGGACATTTCATAGAAATGGAATCATACAATTTGTAGAACCATCTTTCTTTAGATGCTCTAAGACTGTTGCAGAAATGGCCAGGATTAGCTAACATTTAATGAAATTAACTTTATACAAAACCTCCTTCCCGTGGTGTTCTTTTCTCTCACCAGCTTTTCTCTCACACAGAGCTATCTGTTCTCATTCCCTCTCAAATTCCCAGTTAAGACAACCCCTTGGAAAGCACTGCTAATTTCATTCTAAGTACCATTCCAAAGAATCACCACTGCATGTTACTCACCATATCCTTAATCTGAGAAAGTGTGATCTGCAGTGTGACATTGAGGACTTTATCTGTATCTTCTACTGGCCGAAGAGCATTGGAATAATCTTCAAAAAGGTCACTAAACAACTTCTGAGCATATTTTCCATCTGCTGTATCTACAGCTGCCCAAAAAGAGGATCTGGATCAACATTCTCTGTTGTGTGTATTTCAAGGCAAAGAACAACAGACAGAGGACTAGACCTGGAGATGACCCAGCATCACATAGGGACAAGCTCTGGGTAGATAAGAGTTACTTTCCTGGCATTTGCTACCCCAATCAGCATACGTCAGTAAGAAGCATAGGAACACTTCCTTGCAGTTAGACCATTTGTTCTGTTCCCTCCCACCAAAGAAGCGGCCCCAGATGAGCTGAGATGGTTATATACCCACCAGCCCCTTACCTCTCAGTCTGGAGGCAGCAAAATAAATCCAGCAAAAGGAGATAGAGGAATGGAGCCAGTTCATCTTTTCTCCAAGCCTTTATAAAGTCCCAGCCAGGCAGCACAGTCGCCCACCTCCCTCCGTGAATGGGGAGGTTCTGGGGGCAAATGTTCCAGTCTGCTGCAGTCTCAGTGTGGCAGGTGGAGAGCTCAAGCTTGCGTGCACTGAGGCCCGCGGTCCTGATCCGGACCCATCCTCCCTCCTCTCCAGTAATCTGAGACCTGCAGCTCCGGGAGCAGGGGTGGGCTAAGCCAGGCAGCCCTTTTCTGTGGGGCTGTTCTGGGTGAGGTCCCTAGACACCTTCAGCAGGGGCAACCAGACCAAACCCTGACACCCCCAGAGACTCCACCTAAGCAGAATGGGTGCACTACACCTGCAGCAAACAGACTCAGCCTGAGTCCCAGCACTAGGGAAGCTAAACCAACCTCACCACCTGGCAGCCCCCCACGGAGGCCCTATGAATGCACTTTGAGGACATTGGAAGGGGGAAAGAGGCAGTTTCATGATCTCTAGAAGAGATGGCTTTCTGTTTCTCTTCACTCCTTTGGTTGTCCTACTGGGCATGCATCTTATGTAGGAACGTGGGTGAGTCTGTGTGTGCATTGCGTGTGTGTGTGTGTGGTGCAAGCATTCATTCCCTTCTGAAGTAGAAGCATTGTGATTAGGATTAGAAGTCACAGATATATGTTCGACTGACAGCTCAAACCTTTCCTAGCTCTATAACACCGAGCCTTCCTGTGCTGGGAATATAATATTCCCTCTCTCGCAGAGCTACTGGGATACTATATGCGAAAACACTCTGTAGTGTAAAGTACCATGTAAATGTTATGTACCATGTAAAGTACCAGAACTTCCATATGTATCAAGTCACCCCGGATTTACTAGCTCTAAAAAATATAATGGTTTAAAGGCTAATCAAATCAGCACAAGAATGATTCATACTAATGAAGAGATTACTAAGGCTGTTATCCCTTTGCATTTGAATGCTACTTTATTTAACTTTTTAAAATTTCACATGCATTTCTCATATGTGATCCAGTTTCGCTGCCACAAAAGCATGTTGATTTCCAATTTCTATAGCCTGTCCCTCTTCTTGCCTGGGGAAACAGCCTGGGAAAACCAAATTAAAATCATTCCGTTGCCTGGCATCAGAGCATAGAAATTGGATAGCTCTATTTTATCAGGTTACAGCCATCTGATGAGTCACCCTGTCCCTCTTCAGAAATATATCCTCCGAATGGAACAGACACTCAAGCCGTCAGCTAAGTGTGTTTCTTAATTGCCTGTGCCCTTGTGTTGATTGTGAAGACATCATTTTCCCGACGCTCCTAGTCTGACGCACGCATCGAATGACACAGCTCCTGGTGCCCACGCTCAGGCCTCCTTCAACAAATCATCCGCTCTGGAATCTCAGAGGCTGAAGGTCCTTTGAAGCTAACTGAACTCCAATTTTCACACAAGGAAACTGAGGTCTAGAGATGTTAGTGGCTTGCCTCCAGCACCGCTTGGCCAGCAGTAAATTCAGGCCACCTGCTCCAGCCCCATGAGCTCACTGTGCTGACCCTGCCCCACCTCCTTCTCACCATCACTCATCCAGCTAGGTGGGTCCTGCGGGCAGAGACTCTCTCCCATACTAATTCAGGTTAACAAAACTATGTGTTTGCAAGTTCATGATTTTCATGCCAGCAGCTATCTTTCCCTGGCTCATGGGTAGAAATTCTGAACAGCATAGTTTGTATGAAATCATCACCCAAGGGAATACACTCTGGCCAGAAAAAATCTTTGATCCTTGTGTCACACAGAGCAGCCCCTGGTAGTAGATGCCCAGTGAATACTTCGTGCTCACTACTACAGCTGCTGCTGGAAAGCTGCCTGGAAGACAGTCCTCCCTTGTTGTCTTTGATGGAATTTGATTAACTTGGCTCATTCCATTGGTCACTTAATAATTTTTTTAAAATGGCAACAGTTGATGCTAATCTGTCAATGTTAACACAATCCAAATTAAACCAATACTTGTAGGGGATAATTCTGCCTGTTTGAGCCAAGATACTAATGACTAAGAAGCAAAATCCTCTGAAATTCATTCTAAAAGAGCAATGCATCAACAAAGTGGGAATTTCAATAGAGACAGAAAATACATGTTTTTTAAAATTAATTCTAAAACCACTACTTGGTGTCTTCCCAGGGACCTGCTCATCTTTATCCACTCACTACCTCTTCCTCATCTCCAAACCCTTTATAAAAAAAAGAGAGACTTGTCACTGTCCCATAACTTGCAGGACACTAAATTGAAGAAGACACCCGTTGAATCTACTATTTAGGGCTCAGGTTCAATAAGGCTGAAAAGCAAGCAGATATATTTCAGACTGATCATCTAAAATGTAAGTCAGACAATGAAAATAATCTAAGGAAACCTCAACCATCCAGAAATTTAAACCCTCTTGAGTACACCCCATTTCCTGAGTTCCCCATTAATTTAGGATTGGTCATATGTGTTGGCATATTAATTCAGGTTAACAAAACTATGTGTTTGCAAGTTCATGATTTTCATGCCAGCAGCTATCTTTCCCTGGCTCATGGGTAGAAATTCTGAACAGCATAGTTTGTATGAAATCATCACCCAAGGGAATACACTCTGGCCAGAAAAAAGGGACCCACATTTGCAGACTTCCTAGATATCACAATAATCTTGTCAACATCTGCACCTTTTGCAAAACAGTGGTCCCTGGTCCCAAGTTCACAGACATGAAGTATTCCAGCCATTTCAGGATTTCTGGGAACCAAATCTTCCCCTATGGACCAATTTTGAGGTATTGCCAATTGTCAAAATATGATATTAGGGTATTAGAGACATTTCATAAGATCTTAATATTTTTAAACACAATTTATATTTCATAAGTAATATATGTCTATTGTAGAAAGATTAGAAAGTATAGAAAAGCACAATGCAGGTAAAGAAAAGTCACCGAGGAGAATCCACCCAGGCAGAGGTGGATAGGGCTCACATGGAGCTGTCTTTTTTAAATGCTCACGGAACCGTGTTGTCTTGTCCTTGAGATGTGGAAGGATGCACACCATTAGCAGAACTCCATGCAGATCATGAGCACATAGAAGTGCAGGGAATGCTTCTAAATACTCCTTCCCTATTCTCTTGGGCTTTCATTTTAGTTCACAGCCTACCTTGAATGGTCTCTCATCCTTTCCTGCCTCTCTTCCCACACCCTGAGGGTCCCTGCTCCACCTTTTCTGGTTGAGGCTACTGAGAACACTTTGCCCACCTGGGCCAAGCCTCCTGGGGGGCCTCCTTGTCTCCATTCCGGGAGGATGATGGCAGTGCTCCCATTCCTTAGAATAGGGCTCCTGCCTGACAGGGAATCCTAGTGTAGTCTTTTTCTAGAAGACCCTCCTCCAGAGGGGAGTGGAGGAGGACAAATCCCTGTTTTCTGCTACAATTTTTTTCAATTACAAAAGTCAAGCATAATGTTTTGTAAAGGGTTTCACCCCCACACAAATTAATATAGCATGAATATTTTCCCCATTTCATTAAATATGGAATCAGAATAGTATGACCCATGAAGAGCTCTTAGAGACTAGCTAGCTGAGCTCCCCCGTTTGACAGATGAAAATACTGAGGCCCATCCTTTTCTGTCTGCCAACTCCCCATTGCCAGCCAAGCCAGAGACACTCAGTGCCCCCTGGAAGCCCAGGCTCTCAGAAGAGGAGACTGTCCTTGATGCTCAGAGCTGTGACACCCACTAACAAATGCTTCCCAACTCACTGAAATCTCTGGAGGAGCCCCCACCGTCCTATGTGCCTGAGGACCTGTTTCGCTGCTACTTTCTCAGTTTGCTGGGTTCATTCCTGGGCATGTCTCTTGAAATTAAAAACTCAAAGTTCCTTTAAAGGAGTGGCCTCCATGCACCAGAGTTTGGGATGAGGCTGGTAGCTGGGATGCCAAGTCATGCCCAAGGAGCTACCCACCAAGGCAGTGCTCTCTGACCACTCAGGGGTTTGTTTCTGCCTTTGTTTTCATAACTGAGAACAGTATAATGAAGAGTTTAAGAGCATAGGCTCTGGAGTCAAGCCACTTGTATTTAAGTCCCTCCCACACTTCCTGGACTTTGGGCAGATTAATTGACCTCTCTGTGTCTTGGAGACAGTTATAAGAGTACCTGCCTCTTAAGGTTTTGTTCTGAGTGAAGACTAAATGAGTTAATATATGAAAACCCTAAGAACAGTGCTTAGCCATGAAAGTGCTGAATAAGTAATAATTAAGGGGGGGAAATGCACCCCAGTATTTTTTTAAATTGAACATGTACCCTTATAACCACAATTCCTCTATCATCTTCATATCATCTACCTATCATCTATCTATCATCTGTCAGTCTGTCTATTTACCTACCTATCCATCCATTCATTCATTTCTCTCTCCCCATCTTGCTCTCTCCACCAACTTCTTAACAGACCTACATAGAGGATAATTGTTTTATCTGACAAGTTGTTTGTACTTTGGGTGGAAGAGTGCCGGCCCTGCCAGTTGATTGTCCTTTTTTTTTGTAATGTTAATATTATTGTTAATCCACAGTGGATTTACTTGTTTACTTACTCATTTTTGTAGTAGTGTTTTTAATGCTTTTTTCCCCTTTGTGAAGGTTAGCCCACCTAAATCTATCAGAGGTCGTCCAACTCTTTCTGTAAAGGACCAGAGAGTAAATATTTTGGGCTTTGCAGGCCATATAGTCTGTGCAGCAGGCACTCTTCTCTGCTGTTGTGCTGTGAAAGTAGCCACAAGCAACCTGGAAATAATGCATGTGCTGTGTTCCAATAAAGCTTTATTTACAAAAGTAGGTGGCCAGCCATGGTTTACTGACGCTTGATATACATCACCAAATCCTTACATCCACATAACCAGGCCCAAGCAAACCACAATGGAGTCAGCATCCACATGCAGAGGAGGGCAGCCTGAGGAAGAGGGAGTTGCGATGCACAGACCTGATGTAGGCAGATGCATGTGGTGAGTGAGAGCAGCTCATCTAGTTAAATTCAAACTGTCTTCCAGTGCAGGCTCCCAGGGGCCCCACACCAGACCCCTAGAGAGCAAGTGCTAACACCCAGGAGGAGACCTTCCATTGAAGAGGCGGAGCCCATGGGAACTGGAGAGCGCACGGCAGCCCTGTTTGACGTCTAGAGGTAGGGCAGGCCTCCTTCCTTCCACATGATGCCCTTAGAGGGTCATGGGCAAGGAATCAGGATCCTCACATATGGGTGACATACTCTGATGGTAGCTGGCTACAGCTAGGCTAGGGACTGAGAGCAGTGGACACAGGGGAATGTTCCAGAAGGCAGGCAGGGCAATTTCACTGAGTCCCAGAGCACTGTTTGGTTTCTAGGATGGTGACCCCTGTCCCTCATTTGTACCCCAATCCTTTTGGCTTGAGCAAATGCAGGTGAAATCAGAACAAAAGGGATTCCAGAAAGGAAGAGGGTAGGCACTCCCCGCAAACAGGAGCAGTGGACTCCACAGCTCAGCGTGGTGTTGGCACCAAAGTGTTCATGCTGGTGTGGGGCCTTCCCCCTTTTGTAACCGCTCATGTCCGTGTCTCACTCTTTCCCCCAAGTCTTCTGGCACAGTTAGAGGTGTGTAGTAGACGGCATAACCCAGCAGGACGTCTCTTGGTGCTTTGGAGGAAATGCCCAATGCCTGAGCTTTCCTAACCAGGACATAAAACAGGCACACTCTTGGGCATCATGTCAGATTCCTCTCTCTCTCTCACACCACAGACTGGGTGGTATAAACACCAGAAACTTACTGGCTCACAGTGTTAGAGGGCAGAAGTCTAAGATCAAGGTATCGGCAGGTCGGCTTTCCCTGAGGCCTCTCTTGGACTGCAGAAGGCCGTCTTCCCCTGTCTTCACCCGCCTACCCTCTGGGCATGTCGGGGTCCCAATCTCCTCTTCTTATCGAGACACCAGTCGTACTGGCTTAGGGTCCACCTCAACAGTAAGACCTCGCTTACCTTTAGCTCTCTAAAGACCCTTTCTCCAAATACAGTCACATTCTGAGTGCCAGGCATTAAGACTTCAACATATGAATTCTGGGTGACACAATTTCAGCCCATAACACCCCACATCCAATCTGTCAACACTCCTGGCTGCACCACCTTCATAACATATCTGGAATCCAGCCACCTGTCACCCCTTCACCACTGTTTTCCTGGTTCAAGCCGCTGACAACTCCTATCAGACCACGGGGCTTGCCTCCCAACAGCAAACATTGCCCCGCTCTCCATTCCAAACCATATGTGGCGGGGCGGTCATGTTAAAGCCCAAGTCTGACCATGTTTCTCTCTGCTTGGCATCTCCTGTGGATTCTCAACTTGCTCAGAGTAATAAAGGCCCAGATCCTTACCAGCTAGTACCTGGCTCGGACTTTCCATCCCTAATGCCCTCCCTCTCCCTGACTCCACTCCAGCTGCAACAGCCTCTTTGAGGTTCTGCAAACACAGTCCTGCTCAGGACCTTTGCCTTTTCTGTTCCCTCTGTCTGTGCACACTTGGCCACATCCTCTCAGCTCCCTCACTCTCTTCTTTCTTGGTTCAGCTCCAGTGGCCCCTTATCAGAAAGTCCTTCTCTGACAACCTTGCACACACCACACTCCACTCCCTGTAGCTGTCTTCCCTGCTCCACTTCCTCCTCACGCTGTGGCCAGCTGAGCTGTGGGCATATGTGGGCCTTGCTTACGTATTGCCTGCCTCTCCATTAGATACCAGGTTCCATGAGAGTGGGCACTTGGCCTTGTTCTGTACTTTACTCCCAGATACAGAGGGGATATTTATTGACTGAATAAATGACTAATACCATGAATGAGAAAAGAAACCTAAGGAATTAAGAAGTGGAGAAAAGGCCAGCTATCAGATGAAGGATGATGGATATATTTCCTATGATTTATAAGTTTACCAAAATCATTTTAGCATTCATGGCTGGGGTGTTATTTACAGCCTTCCATTGTTAGCCTACCATTGTAATACATTTTAACTTGTGTCAAAGCAAAATTCCCTGAGAACCATAGTTTCTACTTCTCTGTACATGGACTGTGACTTATACATAGTCCTAGCTCAAGGGGAACAATCAGCACGATCATTAGCAGCATCTGCCATGGGTGCAGGAGGAGAGCATGAAGGCATCTCCCCCATGTCACTGCTCACCTAATGCAACAGAAAGAGTAAATACCTGTAGCCCAGGTTCAAGTCCTAGGGCCACCACTTACTAGTTATGTGAGCCTGGGCAAGCCACATAATTTTCTCAGTTTCCTCATTTGAAAATTTGAAAATTGTAATGTTTACTTTAGGGATTATACCAAGCACACATAGGACACATAGTAGGCTCTCTATGAATGTTGACATGATGCCCCTTCCAAATCACACAGGCTCAACTGTCAGCAAAACCTCCCGTAGTCAAGAGACCTGTTACATCGCCAGAAGAAGGGCCAAGATCGTGAAGAGACATGAGCAGGTGGTAAGGGATATGCAGTTTTCTGGGTCAGGAGAGCAACCGATACATGATACAGGGGATCTGATGTGTGTGGGTGAATGCTCCGGGGCCCTGGCAGGCTCTGGTGTCTGTGCTTTGCCAGAGGCCACATGCTGTTCTCCCTGAAATCCCCTAAGGGAATATATTTAAAAGCTATAAAACTTTACACAGTTGTTTACAGTGAGTATCTCTTGGCTTCCCCTTATTTGGGAGACCTTTCTTCACGGTGTTCTGAGGAGCCCCATTCATGAGGCCCTCCTTATCGGGCCTCTTGCTTCTTGGGGTTTTTCTGAAATTTTCCTTTGTTCTTGAGTTTCTGATCCTTTCTTACTTTGGTGTCTTCTCACCCCACTGGCTTTACTTCCTCTTTTCATAGCAGCTTGTGTGGTTACAATTGCACAACTTATTCCTGCTATTTGCAGCCGCCATCTCTCTGATGACAGTGCGACAGTCAGATGAAAGACAGCCCCAGAGGAGGCAGGAGGGGACACTCTGCTGTGGACAGCGGCACTGCTGCCAGGCCACTGACCCTCACCAAGGGGAGGGAGGAAGGCAGAGAGAGCACCACACGGAGCAAGCGCACACCCTCCCCAGGCTGCTTGGGAGCTTCTAGCCACCCACATCTCCCACGGGGCTGCCCCCTCCAAGGCAGCAGGCCCCCAAGGTCCCAAGTCCTCACCTCCCCACACCCCGTCCACCCTGGTCCCTGTAAGCAGGACCAAAGGGACAAGTCAGAACAGAAAAGAAGTGAGAAGGGGTTTTCTCACCAGAGCAACACCCTCCTCCATCCCTCACTCCCACCTGCTTCACAGTCTCAAAAAGCAGCTTAGTGGGAATGAATGATTTCAGCCCCTGCTTCTGAGAAGCATGTCTGGAGGAGGGTCCTGAGCAGTAAAGCAGGAGAACTGGAAGGTTTAATCCCCAGTTTCTCCCCAGGGCCACTTTTAATTTTCTATTTTCTATTTCTTCTGCATCTATTTTCGCCATTGACCTAGGGCTCCTTACGCCTGATCTGAATGAGAGGTGGTGGGAAGAGCCACAGAAGGGCAGGGGGAACCACAGGCAGGTGGAGACTGGATGGGCCCGTGGATGGGCCAGGTCAGGGGCGAGGCCATCTGGTGCATTCACTCTTTTCAGTGCCTTTCACATTGGAGCCTGAGATAGAAGAGAGAATAAGTAATGCTGAGCCTGTATTTGTGATTTTGATATATTTTTACATTAGTTTTGACTTTTTCAAATACTGCATGCAAATGTTATCTATAGTCATCACTGAGATTTTGGACACCTCCTTAAACTTGTGCTTACCTCACCCTGGTCCCGGCCTTGGTGTGAATTTAGCCCAGCTGATAGGGCAGGTCACTTCTCCTGGCTGGTGATTTCTTTAAGAAAGAAAGGCTGGAGACTATAAAAATTATCTAAAGGAATCAAAGTCTATTTTTTAAATGTGTAACTGTAAGCCTATAAAAAGAATTGGAAGAAACAATGAAATTCTCAACCACAAAAGTAAACCAAATTTTAGACGCAATCCAGTATTTTATTTTCTAACAAAGCTTAAGTACTTCACCTTATCAGCCACCAGGTGTCTCTGTAAACACCCTCCAAGTCTGCACAGGACACTGAAGATAACGTCACAAGTGAAACTGGCGGTTTTTAACCAGCTCTAAAGAGACGGCACAAAAAAGTTTGAAATGTTAACAGTTTCAAATACCAATCACAGAGATCCATCCATTTACGCAGGATTTCTGGCTAACAGCCAAATGCTTATGATTATACAATCTATTAACATGTATTGAAGCTATGAGATGGATTCTTGGAGTCAGTTTATCCTAATCATACATACTTTCTAGAACGTTCCTGCATTATTTTTTTCCTCAGCCCTTAGCCAGATCAATTCTAACAGAGCACAGTTCTGAAAAACCAAAGCAGTATTTCAGAAGGATCTCAGAGGAACTAACTCTTCCCTGGGTCTGTAGGACTAGCTCTTTCTCTCTCACTCCTTTAGGGCAGGGAATTTGACTACTTTTTTTTTTAAAGTGCATGAAGTGCTATGGTCAAGGTCCAAAAAACAAGGGGCTAGAAAAGTTGTACCATTCTTTAAAAATCAGTTTACTGAGGTGTGTTATCATCCTCCCCCTCCATGCCACCTTCCCCTGCCCTCGGAAGAAAATGTGAACACTTCAGTGAGCAGACTATTTCCTCTGACCTTACTGTTTTTCTGGGTTCATTATGCAAATCGGCCCTTCTTCATTCAACACCCGAGACTGGACCACAGCTCCTTTCCCCAAAGGTCCGGGAAAAACGACTCTTGTGGTGAACCTCTGTAATGCTCCCTGAGTTCCCCCAGCCTGTCCAAGACAGCATCCGTTCTTCATTTTAACATTTCCACTAATCATCACAACAGGAACAATGGCTAATATTTATGCTCACTACATGCTTGTCAGTGTGATCAGAGAACCTGACAGATATCATGGCCTTGAAAGTCATTTCAGGACAGAAAGCAGCGGGTTTTCTCCTAACTCTCTGGGCAACTCCTCCTCACCCACCCCCTCCCTCCATATTGATTCCTTGGATTCAGTTCCAGGGCCCCCGTCTCTTGATCAGTCCTGAAGAGGAATGCCAACTGCAGGCTTCATCACTCAACTCCAGGTAAATGAACTCTTTATATTAGTGCATCTCAACTTTAAAGTGCAATCAAATTACAGGGTTGGGCAATGTCTTGTTAAAATGAAGGTTCTGAGTCAGCACGTCTGAAGTGCAGCTGAGATACTTCATCTTGCATGATGCTGCGGCTGCTGGCCCATGGACCACACTTTAAGTAGCAAGGCTGCAGATGACTCTATAATTATAATAAGGAACTGAGAAAGTAGTCCTTAGTTGCCAATTACACCAACAGACCAAATCAATATATATAATAATGGCTGAATTGTGGAATGGGGAATACAGATTGTGAAAATTATAAAGAATACATGATTCTGGTTTCCAAAATTCAAAATCCATTTAAACTTAAAAACAACTTAAAATTTCTATGACATCAGAAATGAGACCTGATTATTTTCCAAACGGTTCAACCTAAAGACTAATTGTACAATTTGAATTACTTAATATCCTCACCAAGAATCAATCATTTGAGAACTCAGTATATATAACTTTGGCTAGCCTGAAATTTTGGGGTAAGGGGGAATTTATATGATTGTTGCAACTTTAAATTGATAAATAGGAATCACAGGAAAGTATTAAAAAATAAGAATTAAAATATGGATAACAATGGAAATGAACAACCAAGTGCATGATATTAGCAACTTAAAAACTAATTTTGCATAATTTCTGTAATCACTGCAATAATTAGTATGTGTTTTGTCAGTTTTTTAAGGTGTTTAATGCATTTAAGAAAATTCAGTGTGTTGTGATTTTAATTAAATGGATAGAAGAATTTAATTTAGTCTTAAATGTTTCGGGAAAATTATTTTCTTTAGAATCATACATTTTGCTTTATTAGTTACATAGGTACTATATAAAGAGAGAAATGCTCACTGTTGAAGATTTTAGATAATTCTAACTGCTTCATAAATTTCTGAGACAGTGTCATTAACCTTCTTTTAGTGGCTCATGCACTCCAAGTTCACTGCCAAAACAAGATTCTTGCAGTTCCTTTTTCTTAGAATGCGCTTTCCCCACTTCCCACATGTCTGTTTGTGTCTCAGGCACTTAATGACTTTAACCGTGGATTGTTAACTCCATGACACTGTAATCTTTATAGCCCTATGACTTTATTAGTTTTGCCTTATGTCCAGATGAGGAAGCAGGCTTGGGACATTTTAAGTAACATGTCCAAGTGGCAGAGCTAGGATAGAACAAAGGTCTCTCCTACTTGTGAGCCCAGGATCATGATGATTATGGTGAATTCAGTAAACAGTGATCTGTAAAGCTGGGTGATAATGCTGCTCAGGCAGTCAGCAGTGATCTGCAAACATAGTTACACAGTTACAGGAACTCCCAGAGCCTTTCCAAAAAAGATTTGGGAAAATCTTTAAATACTGCTTCCTTGAAGGACCAATCGTGGGAGAACAAATGAAATACACACCATATTTAGAACTTAGTAAAAATTATGCCACCTGCCCTTTACAAAACCAGAACACTGATAAGAAATCGATGGCTCTGCAAAGTGGTATTTCCTAACTTTTTTTATACAGAGAGGCAGTATATCAGCAGTTAATTGTCTGTGAAAGGATTCTGGGCCCAGACTGTCTGAGTTTAAATCTTGAAACTGCCACTTTTTAGCTGAGTTACCTTGGGTGAGCCACTCAAGCTCTGGGTTCAGAGTACCATCTCCAAAGCAGGCATAATAAAGGACTTACCATCAGGTTGTTCTGAGGATTGAATAAGGTAATACACAAAAAGAGCTTAAAACCATGATGGTATCTCTAAAGGCAGGTAGCAAACATTTACTGCACATTCGCTGATCTATCATGGACACCTACCTAGTTAGCTGAGGAATCAGTGCTTGAACCCAGGACGTTAGACTCTTACCTCTTTTCCACCAGAGCAGATCACTACTTATCTGTCTTGGCTGGGACTGGTCATGTTTTTACCCTGCAGGCCCCATATGCCCTCTAAAAGCCCCTCTTCCTCATTTCCACTGCTACATTTCTTTTCACTGTGTAATTGAAAACCCCAACTGCAAAAGGAGATTTATTTATAGCTGGAAAAAATAAGTGTTATTTAGCTTGAGCTTTTCTGCAACCGTCACTCCATTACGTAAGAGCATCCACATTTACACTGCAACATCATTCTGTTTTCCCAGGGCCCTGTAATCATTAATTAGCTACTCAAAACAACATTTACTGAGTTTTTTCAGAGATAGAAGCCTGATCCAGCCTTCTTCCATAAGAAGCCAGCGTCTCCCCTGAGCTCAGACTCCCACATAGCAGCCACTTAGAGACAGCTTCGCTGGGGCATCCCACATGTAGTACTTTTGCCATTGCCAAAATTTCACTCAGCCACCCCTTGACCTTTTCCCCTCACTTCCCTTTGTGTTCCTGATTTTGGTGAACAGAGGCACCATTCGCATCTCCCCATGCCCAAACTGGGAGATGTCCTAGACTTCCCTCACAAACCACATCCCGTCTGTCACCAGGTTTCATCAGTCCCATCTCCTACGGCCATACCACCCCTCTCAGCTCCCCAACACACGACCAGGTAGTTTGGCCTGGACTCTTGCAAACCACCTCATACCTAGTCTCCTTAATTCAATCTCCTCCTCCTCTAGTCCCTCCTACACACTGTCATTACACAGATCTTTTGAAATCTGACTATGTCATACCCCATTCCCCATTTGAAATCCTTCCATATCTCCCCATCATCCTTAGGATGGAACCCCACTCTAAGAGATAGCCTACAAGGCCCTTCATATTTGCAGCCAAATTCCCCACCAACCTCATCACCTGCCATCCCCACATAGCTTTAATGACCAGGTGTATCTGCAGTACCCCTTCATGCCTGCCTGCTATTACACATCGTGTTCCCCGAGCCTGGAACACTCAGTCTACCTCACCCAAGCCATGAATGATTTCTCCTCCTGGAAGGCTCATTTTGAGAGTCACCTAATCAATAAAACTTTTCTCTAACCTCTGCAACAGAATTCTGTAATTCTTCCTCTGTGTTCCTGAGGTCTCTCACACATGCTTCTATTATAATGCTTATCCTATTGTTCAGTTGTTTACATGTTTGTCCCCCCCAACCAGACTGAATGCCTCCCAAATGCTCTGTTTCTTTTGGTATCCCTCGTGCCTGACACACAAGAGATGCCCAGTAAATGCTCATGAAATAGGTGACTGTAGCAGCAAGAGCCTGTCAGGAGGTCTCTTAACTGCCAGTCGCCCACCTCCCACACCTCATGTGCCCAGACAGAACTGGCCGGCCTCCTCTGAGGAATGGCACTGCCTGGTGTCCACAGCAAAGGGACTGTGAGAGCTGAGTGCTTTGGATCTTAACCATATTATGCAGGAGCTTGTGCTGAGGAAGTCTCCCTGGAGAGCACAGCCTTAAGAGGAAGAGCAAACAAACCCGATGTAAGCACACCTGGTGGAGAAGCCAGCCCCTTGGTCCCAGGTCCATCAGTGTCTTGGCCTGTGCGAGAAGAACCCTGTTTTGGAAGGATGTGCTGTGTTTGGCTTCAGAGCCAACAGACTGCAGTCAGGATCAAAGGAACTAAGTGAATTTAGATTCCGCCTGTCCCCTCAAATCTAGGCGAGTAACAGCCACACTATGTATATGTTCAAGATTCTAAGCTCCTAGAGAAAAGAGATCTTTGTTTAACTTATCTTAGATTGTAAACCCCTCAGCAGGGGGGGGAAAGTCATGTAGTTAGGTGTTTTTGATGAGAATAAATGTTTTTAGATAATACTTAAAGTTATTTTCTAGTTTCCTAATACAAACAGGCCCTGGGGGTAATGTTTTGATGGGAACTCCCCTACTTAATTTGGTTTTACTGCAAATATTTGCTGAATGCTGGGCAGAGTTCATGCAAGAAATAATACATTGTCCCTTCCTTCAAGGTGCTTATGGACTATTTGGAAAAAAAGATAAACTTCCAAGAAAAGCTGAATAATTTTTTTTAAAAAGAATTGAACAAGTAATATAAGAAGAATATGCCTCAAAGGGGTGACTCACTGCCAAATGAGAAGTTTAGAGAAGGGAGACAGTTGGCCCCAGGGTGGACTGACTCAAAGGACGCAGAGCCAGGGGGGCTCTCACCTGACTGGTTGGACTAGCAGGATGCAGGGCATGTGATGAGGGGTTGGGGCGGGGGGGAGCTGAGTCTTGGTAGAAAGAAAAGAGCAAATCCATTGGGACTTGGGGTTTGAGTTTCTGTTTTGTCATTTACTAGAGATCTCGGGCATATTTTAACATCTCTGCACCTCAGTTTCCTCATAAGCAAAACAGGAATAATGTTATCAATCTCCTGGGCTCCATATAGCATTCAAGGCAGCAAACATTTAGCACAAACACACGTGCTGAGCCTTTAAAGGAGGGGTGACCAGATTCAGTGGGCCATCACTAAGTGAAATGCAGGACATGGGTTCAAAAGTTTGGAGACAGAATAAGCTCTTTACCATCTGCTTTGGAAGATTCCTGCCTTTCTGCCTCACCTTCTATTGAGAGCAGGCCTGCCCTCCAGAGGCCAGAACCCCTGAGTTGCTGCCTCCTCCTTGAGCTCTAATGAAGTTTGCAGGGAACCAGGGTCAAAGGCAGGTAGTTACCCTTAGTCAACTGCTATCATTTTCGAAAATGCCTGCTGTTTACCTCCGTCCTTATTTTTTAATTGCAAAAGATAACCACTAGGGGGCCTACGAGCAAAAAGCTGAATTCTGACTCCATTTATCAGGCACGTCTTTCATTCTTGCTGAAAAACGTAGTCGAGGTCAACAAAACACACATTGTGGGCTGATAACAATACCTCCTGTACCTTCTGCAAACTCTACACGACGAACACAGCTCCCTTGAGGCTAAAAAGCATTCTTAACAGCCCATCTTCCACAGTCCATCAAGCTGGGCCAAGGGTTTTTCTTAGCTCTGATTGCATTGTTCAGCGTTTCCTCCTGATTAAAAGCCCTTTGGCTCAGCAGGATTGTCTATAATGATAGTAAATGGCTCACAAGATGATGAGGCAGTCTTTTCACATCTTGAGCTGCAATCCATTTTGTAAAGCCTTCCCACTGTCTGAACTCACAGCCCTGAATTCTCAGAAAAGCCAAAGACCTGGAGTTATTGGTTTGGTCTCTTGTTCCTCACCCCTCTACTCCATCCATTTCCCACACCAGATGCAGAGACTTGAATAGCTAGCATACTCTACCTACCTATGGCAATCCTCATTAAAACCAACCATTCATATGCAAAAATAAAACAAAACAAACTCTGAGGTCGCTATGTGCCTCTGGGGTCATGATAACTCAAGTCACTGTGACCAAAACTGAGGGGCAAAGCTTGTTTTTTCTTAACAGGAGTCTGCTTTCACAAGGGTTCATCTCTTACATTTCCTTTCAGACACACACACACACACACTCTAGCAACAATGGAGAAGAACATGATTTCCCAACCAGGTTGCCTAGAAACCACTCTCGTGTTTCTGAAACTAATTTAAACATGAAAATTCAGCTCCTGACTCATGCCAGGAATGCATGTAATGGTTTTCTCAGTATTTTACTTTCTTTTTCTTTCACATTACAAAATAATACATCTCCTTGCACAAGAGAATATGAAAATATTAAGATCCAGAAAGAGGAAAATCCCCCATAATTTTACTATCAAAGGCAGCCACTGTTGTCACTGGGGATATTTTGTTCCAGGCTTTTTTTTTTCCTGTTCATTTTTAACATCACTGGTATTAATACTGAATTTACATATATCTTGCTTCATCCATTTAGCATATTGTCAGCATTTCCCCATCTGGCTAAAATTTTCAGAAAATTGATGTTTTAAATGACTGCTTTATATTACAGTTAACTTTCCATTATTCTAGATTCTCTTGAATCTAGATTATTTCTAATCTTACACCACTTAATGTTATAATGATCATTTTAGTACAAAATGTTTACTATGTATTTCCACAGAATGAAATCATAAAAGGAGTTACAAAAAGTCTGAACATTTAAAAAATGTTTTAAATTTTTTTTAAATTGAGATAATATATGTTTATAATTTTTTAAAATTAAACAGTTCATTAAAAATAAATTTCCCTCTCTTCTAACTAGTTCCATTTCCTAGTAACCACTGCTACCAGAAGTTTTCTATGAATATAGATGCACATGTATATTATTTGTTTATTTGACACTATACTTTGTTCTATCACTTGCTTACTTCACTTATTGCATCTTGGACATCTTTCTTTATCAATCCAAATCTATTTTCTTTAGAAGCTGCACAATGTTCCATTAGATGACACACTAGCACTTACATCCCTGAACACAACTTCAAAAGCACTCCATACATATTCCGTGAGCTGGGTTCCAGCAGTGGGGCTGCACCTGCGCTCTTCCATCAGCACCATACCTCACTGGAAATGGGAACAGGAGTGACAAAGATAACAGCTCTACTGCTGGAATCAGTTCATATTATGGTTCATTGACATCCTCAAACTTTTCACTTAGTATACTGCCCTCTACATCCATCCATGTTGTCACAAATGGTAGTATTTCCTTATTTTTTAAGGTTGAATAATATTCCTTTATACACACACAAACACCATTTTCTTTCTCCACTCATCCATCAACAGACACTTGGATTGTTTCCGTAACTTGGCTATTATGAATAATAATACAACAAACATGGGAGCACAGATATCTGTTTCGAGATAATGATTTCATTTCCATTGGATATATACCCAGAAGCGGGACTGCTGGATCCTATGGTAGTTCTATTTTTAATTTCTTGAGGAATCTCCACACAGTTTTCCATAATGGCTGCAGCAATTTATAGGCTGCAGCAATTTATAGTCCTACCAACAGTGCACAAGGGTTCACTTTTCTCCACTTTTTCACCAGCATTTGTTATCTATTCTTTTTTATAACAACCATCATAACAGGTATGAAGCAATAATCTCAACGTGGTTTTGATTTGCATTTTCCTGATGATCAATGATATCAAGCACCTTTCCATGTACCTGTTGGCCATCTGTATGTCCTCTTTAGAAAAATGTCTATTCAGGTCCTTTGCCTATTTTTTAATTGAGTTATTTGGTTTTTTGCTATTGAAATGTATGAGTTCCTTATACATTTCAGATATTTAACCCTGTATCAGTTATGTGGTTTGCAAACATTTTCCTCCATTCCATAGATTGCCTTTTGATTTTGTTGATGGTTTTCTTGACTATGCAGAAGTCTTTTAGTTTGATGTTGTCCCACTTATTTATTTTTGCTTTGTTGCTTTTGCATCTCCAAACTTTTCTGATATCCACCTGTTGATTAAAATTTTGAACATGTACCTGCTGCCATTTAGGTGTATTTCTCTATTATATGCATATTCTACTTTATGAATATATTATTATTTACATGATAGAACATGCACAAAAAATGGACATTTTAATCTCTTGAATTAAAGATGAAATAGACAAAACATTAAATTTATTAATTTCTATACTAATATTTATAAAAATAAATAATAAAAGCATTTTCCTCTTTTCAGCAGGAGCAGTATGATTGAATATGCTTCATTATATTTTAAAATGTTGGTTTAACATCTTCCTTACAGTTCTAAGTTCAACTTCTTTCAATAGTTGATTTTAAGGGCTCTCATTGCAAGAGACCCCTCACCTGTATGCAGATCCAAATGGAAGAAGAGTATTGCTGGCCCCACTTAGAGTCTTACCCACCAAAATGCATAGTTGTTTTGGAAATCCCCTGTGCTTGCATTATTGAGTTTATCTTTGATTTGTGGTTACTTTGCAGAAATCTTTTAAAGCTAGTTATCCATTTTATAAATTGTTGCTTAATTAAATGAGATAACATATTCTGTAAGTCCACTTAACCAGGCACATATGTAAACCAGACTCAAGGTTCCCCTTCAGACCTGCTCCCCCCACCATCCTCCCTTCCCCATTACTGACTGCATCCCCCCAGGTGATCAGCCAGAAATCCCACCTGTGCCCCTCTGTTGCCTCCTTTTCTTCTCCCGAGCCACCCCCTTCTCTCACCTACAGTCATTGCAATGACACCCTAACGTTTGCCCTATTTCCTCCTTTTCCCTCCACAATATCTGCATCAGAGCAGCATGTGTGAGCCTTCTAAAAGTTGTGACTGTTTTTTGGGAAATTTCCAAATTTACAGAAAAGTTGCAAGTATAAGAATGGTAAGAACACCCTGTTCTCCTGCCCCGTATTCACCTTCAATTAACACCCTGTCCATTTATCTGTTAATCTATCAATCATCTATTTATCTATCCACCTATCTATCTAAAGGGCATATATCTTGGCCCTTTACACCTAAACACTTCAGTGCATATTTCCTAAGAATACATATATTGTCTTACATAACCATAGTACAGTTACTAATCTCAGTAAATACAACACTGATACAATTAATTTTATCTAAACTACCTCTGTCTTCCTAGTTTGTCAGTTGACCCAGTGATGCCCTGTATGACATTTTATTTCCTTTTGTGCAGGGGTACAGTCTGAGATCAGGGGCAGCTGTAGGGTTTAATTTTGTTCAGACTCTTCAGTCTCCTCTAATTTGGGACATTTACACAGTCATGCTTTGTCCTTTATGATACTGATATTTTCAGAGAATACTCGTTTTCTCTCCCCTAATTTTAAATAGAATTTCCTATTTTCGGTTTTGGATGTTTCCTCATCACTAAATCCAGGTTATGAATCCCTGACCAGACCATTGCTGTGTCCTTCTCAGGGCCCCTCTGCCCCTTGCAGGCAGCATAAACCACTCAGTTGAGGTGTAATCTGACCTCTCCACTGTGTAATTATTGCTTTATCCCTTGTAATTAATAAGTGATCTTCAAGTAGGTGTTTTAAGACCACACAAACATCCTGTTCCTCATCAAAATTTCTACTTAGATTTAGCAACCATTGATGATTCTTGCCTGAGCCAATCTTTTATTGGATGAATGTAAATGGTAATTTTTTAACTGCAGAACACCCTGTAGATACACCAGTCAGCACTCAGCATTCTTCTGTAAGCCACACCCATCCCTTCCCCCTTATCTATTTATTATCAGTATGCAAGTGTGGATTCCTATTTTTCAATGGTTTATAACCCATTGCTGTCCTAGATCATTTTAGTTGTCTCAGGTTTAGCCAATGGGAGCCCATTCATCTTGGTTCTTGTGCCCTTGTTTTAAAATCAGATCATGTAACTCCAGTGCTCTACCTTCCAGCCTTGTCAACTCTCGAGATGAGGGGCCCGTTTCTAGCCCTGGCTGTGGAGTCCTCCATCAAATAAATAGCTTGCAGGCCTGAAAGGTCTAGGACATAAGGAAAACTTCACCCTGAAAATCTCTGAGTGAAAATATTTCTGTAAAAGATAAGAGGGTGCTTAGGTATGAGTCGTTCAGTTACTGAACCCTCCCAAGGACCAGGTACTACACACTAGCCGTGGAGACCGAAGTAAGACAGAGCTCCAGAGCATGCAGGCAAGCCTGGGAGACTGATGTTTAAACAAAAAAGCAAAGAGAGGCAGCATTGCATAGCAGTTAAGAGCACAGACTCCCCAGCTAGACTGGCTGGACTGAAACCCAGTTCTTCATTTCAAGCTCTTTGACTTTGGCAAGTTACCTAAGTGGTAGTGCCTCAGTTTTCCCTATCCCTAAACTGGGCATCATTATGATACATCTGTCTCACAGTCCTGCTGCCACAATTTAATAAATAAATCAGTACATGTGAAGTACTTAAACTAGTGTCTGGCACATAGTAAGTTCTCAATAGGTATTGGCTATTGTCAAAATAAAATACAGTAAATAGATGTGCTGTGAAAAGTAAGATGTAACCTTCTTACTTTACAGTAAGAAGGTAGTAACAAGTGAGCTAGACTAGAGTGAGGAAAAGAAGGTTCCCCCCAGGCAGACTGGGGGTCATGGAGGCAGCATTTCATGCCTTCCATGACTGCTCCTTGTGTATGCATTTTGTGTTTTGCCTTTGTGTCTTCACAACTTCTTGTTTCCCAGATTATATGAAGGAATGAACAAACTTACCAATGTGTGCCCTACCCCAGGACACACTGACAGCATTTCACAATGTAAAATACCACTGCAGCTCAGTCGGGAGTGACTCTCTATCCATCTGCCCCAACCTCCTCAGACTTTAGACATCCCCACCAGGCCTGCTCTGACATTTTCCAGGCCTAGGGAGGCACTGGGAACCAGGGAGCCAGTGCAGAGCCTGGATGAAGGGATGGGAAAGAGTTGTAAACTCACATGTAGGATAGCAGCCAAAATGGGTGAAAGGCAAATAAAAAGGCAATAGGAGCAGTGGGGACTATGGGTGCTGGTGTTCTCATGACCAACTCAAGCATTCAAATTCATTTTTTGAAAACACTGGGCAGGCAAGGGTGATACTAATAGTAATTAACAACTGCTATGACATGGTCACTAACCACCAGAACAGATAGCAGCGTGAGCAACCTGCAGTGGTGCAGACCAGCTGACTGCCAGCCCCACGCTACAGCTAAACCAAACACCTCTGCAGGCAATACTTTGCATCTACCCAGCTGGCGTCCAAGTTGCCACCTTTGTCCTAGTTAAAGTCAGAGAAGAAAAAGGAGGTGTCAAAGTCAGGATCATATATAGTACCAAGCACAGTACCTACACTTAGTAGGTACTCAATAAATATTTGTTAACTGAAAAGGGAGTATGAGTTAGAAGCAGGGACTCTGGAGCCAGGTGGCACTGGGCTAGAGTCCTGGCTTTGCCATAAACTAGCTGTGTGGCATTGAGCAAGTTACTTAAACTCTCTGGGCTTTAGTCACCTTACCTGTAAAGTGGGGATAGTAGTTGTTGCGAGATTAAATTAGATAACACACATTAAAATAGTGCCTGACACATAGTGAGAACTCATTAAATATTAACTACCAATATCACCCATGTAGCACTGAAAAAAGAGGTGTGTCAGAGAAATCACACTAAAGTGGGCAGTTATCAAAATTGGTAGGATCTAAGCCACTAGTCAGGTAGAAGGAGGCCAAATGTTAGCCAGCCCCAACAAAGAAATTGCTCTCACTTAGGTGAAGCCACAGTTTTTATCAGATTTTCAGACATACTCGCCTTCTCTGGAACTTTCTGGATCCTTCCCCCTTTGATTCCAGGCTTGGTCTCCCTGTCCATAAAAAGTCATCCTAGTTAAAAGGAAGATGTTATCTTGGATGCTGCACCCAGGAGTGGATGTCCTCCTTATTGGACAGGCTGGTCTCTGCAGAGCCTCTCTCCTGGTGGGTCCAACAGGCAAGCAGTCTGGTGCCTCACTTCGTGATTGCGTGTCCTGTTTATTCTTCTTCCTTCCACCATACAGCCCATACACTATACTACATAGAGCTAGAAAAGTCATATCTCACAGTCCTGGTGACCACCCACCAAACTGCTTCACTATCTGGCACCAAGATGCAGACAAGGCAATGTGTTTGTTTGCAGACTGGCCATTAACCAAGGCACAGATGCTGGTGCTTGTTGGTTATTTGTTAGGAAGTTATGCAGTGATAGCGTATATTTTCCCCTCTCTGAGTGAGGGTAGGAGGTGTTTTTTCAAACATAGTGTGTCTTAGCAACTGAAAGGACCCCTGAAAGGGTTCCTTTCTGGTCTGTGGCTAATCCAGGTGTCTTTGGGATCCCCATTTCCAAGATTAGAGTACTCACAATGGATACTCTCTTATCAATCGGCCACATATGCTTCCTGTCCCAGCTGTTTGAGATGGGCGATTGCAGCCACTACTAGCGGATATAAACAGAGACACCAACGTGAGGTTCCTTGTCAATCACTTTAGCCCTAGGAAAATAAAGTGGATTCCCTGGCTAACAATTCTATTTCTAGCCAGTTCCTGCAGGAAGGAGTCTTGCTGTAGTATGACAAGATTACCAGGATACCTGGGGGCCAGCAGTTGGTTATCTATTCTTAATTATCCACAACATTGAGTGGTCACAAGGGGGAGAAAAGGGTATGCTCATTTTCTGTTTAACTGCTTGCTTATACATGCCAAGACAGTGTTATATTGTCATAATGTCACAGCAGGAAGGGACCCTGGAAATGAAATTAAGTAAACTTATTTCAGAGAAACTGAGGCCTTAGAATATAATTCTTTCTCAAGTCCTTGACATTGGCTGGCAATAGAGCCAAAACTGAAACCTCAGTGTCCTAGCTGTGGGTCTACGGCATCATCCCACATGCCTGTGGCATTTTCACAATGGCAAAGAGAAAGGTGAGAGCCTGACCTTAGTCCTGGGACTCAGGTCTAGTTGGACCTGAACATTCCTCACAACCCCAGCAATAAGTTTGTGGAGGAGATACTGACTGTCTCCAAAATACATTCTCCCATTCTTCAGTCATAAAATGCCAAATGTTAGCAGGGCATAGGGCTACTTAGGAAAAAAAGTCACCTTTCCTAATATTCCTTACAGTCAACTCATGTCCAAGTCCCACAGCAGGATGTAAGGCAAAGTGGTTACGTGTTTTAGAGGACTAGCAGGTGCCGTTCTCTCACCCTTTCCTCCTGACCAGTGACCCGAACACTGACCTAAGGTCTGGAGCTGGAGCAGCCATCTTGGGCCACAAGGTAGAAGCTGTGTGTTGAAGAAGGTAGAACAAAAAACACAGAAAGAACCTAGCAATCAGGGAGCCACCATACCAGCCCTGGGTTGCCACTGTTCAATGAGAGATACAATGTTTAATCTTTTGTTTTTCAGGTTTTTTGTTTCAAGCAAAATAATGTAACTAACACCAGCAGTAAAATGATTTTGAAAGTTTCTTGCAGAATTTCTGGGAGAGAACTGTAAGGATCTCACTGCCCCTGGACCTGGATGCCTACTTAAGGAGAAGGGTTTATTTTGTGGAGAAAGACAGGAGCCAAGGAAAGACTCCCTCACAAAAAACAGCCACTTTACTTCCTCCTGGCTTGACATCATTTGGATTTTAAACGGGTTCCTCTTTTAAAACAAATGTCCCTAAGCTCATTGGTCATTCACACCTGAGACTCAGACATCCCCTATTGATTTGTAAGAGCTGGGGGAAGGGAAGTTGTGACTGGGCTGGAGGAGGAAGTGACACTCTGGGGAGGGTAGCCCAAGGCTGGGTGGGACTGAGAGGGGTGGCAGAGTGCTGGGAGCAGATCAAGAGGTGAGAAAGGGGCCCTAAAGGGAGGTGCGGGGTGCTGGGTGCTCAATCACTGTGGTTCTGCTTGGCTTGCATGCAGAACAGTGGGACAGAACATGACCACGACGGGGTAGCAGCAGGAGGTAAAAGTCCAGGGCTCCACCCCACAGCTAACTCCTGGTCCCCAGAGCAACCCCGCCTTCCCGTTCAAGCTGGGTCTCCTTCTTTTCTTTATCCAAAGTCTCCCTCCTTAACCAGGAGCACTGGGGAAGGAGCCCACTAATCAGAGGAGGTTGGTTTTCACAGACATCAGTTTGGGAGGCCCTGACAACAGCCATTCCCTCCTTCTACCACTTTGCCATCTGTATGTCACACATTTAATATTTTATTAAAATGGAATTTTATTAAAATAGAATTTAAATTTGATTGCATTTTTATACTTAGCCTTGCCCTAAGCAATGAGATCAGTGATGATGGGCTTGATGGTATGCTAGTTGTGTGTGTGTGTGTGTGTGTGTGTGTGTGTGTGTGTGTGACATAAAGATTGCATTAAAACTCACCAGAAAATAATCTTGCTACCACCAGTGGTATGCATATCACACTTGGAGAAGCATTGCATTATTTCATTCAGTCCTCCTAATGACCCGACAAAGAAGGTCATAATAGTACATAATAATATTCCCATTTTATAGATGAAGAAACTGAGGCTCAGGGAGGTTAAATAGCTTCCTCAAGAGTTTTCACCAGAGCAGGATTTGAACCAAAGTCTGTCTGACTTTAAAGGCAGGGATCTTTGTTTCCCCCCAGAAGAAGGAAGGCAGAGACTCCTAAAGCTAAAGAAGAGGAGACAGAGGAAAGACTCCCCTCATTCGGAGCTGTACACCCTCCCTTCAGCCTCCCTCACTTCCTCTCTTTTCTTCTTGGTATTCAGTTTCTAAGAATGTTTCCTTCTCATCAAAACAGAACATTCCAGAATGCATCATGAATAGAGTTTACAACTCTACATCAGGAGTAAAATTCCCTTGGGACTTTTTATCACCTTTTAAATGGTGATAGAGAAATTCAGCTGTTTGTAGTTCAGGATGCACTGGGAGAGAGGTAGAACTAAAAATTCTGGAGAGTCTCACCACACACTCGAGGGAAGCTGAGTAAAGTGAACTTACAAGAGGACTGCCAGGCACGGAAACCTAACATTAATCTTAAGTGATCATTTATACCTGAGAATTATGGCAACAGGTGTGGCAGATAGAGAAAATCCTAGATGCTGCCACTTACCAGCTGTGTGACCTTAGGCAAGCCACTTATCCTCTCTAAGCTTCAATTTCCCCATCCTTAAGAGAGAAAAATCTGTCTCAGATGGTCTTATAGCATTAAATGAGGAGCCTATAAACTATTATTTTAAATTACTGTGAGAGTAAAAAGGCCTCTGTATTTCAAACCCAGTCAGCTTAAAGTAAATTGTAACACTTGGCAAATATTGCCTTTCCTACTTGAAAACTTCACTTCTAAAAAAAGAGAGAGAATACGTGAGGCGAAAGAACAATTTCTAAACTAAAAGAAAATTGTTTAATTCTGAACTATCCCTGACCCCAAAGTCCCACTTCAGACATTGTTTCCTTCCCTAATATTCTGGCTCAACATGTAGAACCCTTTGCTCCCACCCCAGGGCCACACAGGAAGAACGGACAGGACAGACAGGAGGCATCCTTGCCCAAATTGGTTTCACTTCCTCACAACCAGGCCAGGGTCTCAGCGATGGAGAACTGTGTTCTGCAGCTCTGAGGGCCGCATTTCCGTTTTTATCAGTGCAAGGCAAGCAAGAGACTGCAGTCAGAGTCTCGGCGATGCGATGAATTTCCCGGCTGCCAGCTTCACTAGTACCTCATCACATTTCTCTGTCTTCCTTTCTAATCATCTGTCTAGCAGGAATCCATGTTCTCCTTAACAAAGTCACCTATTAGCGCCACTGCCAAAGAGTGATCAGTGAAGCAACCTCCTTCTACTGCCTACCTACCATCTGACCTCAGACGGAGGCTGTGTATTGAGAATAGCAGAGAAAAAAGACAGAAACTGGGTCACCAACACCGTGGAGCCACATACGAGCTCTGGAAAGCTCATGCATGATGAAATCACCAAGAAGCCTTCTGAAAACCAGAGGCCCCCGTCCTTCTCAGGACCACTGCCATCCCCTAGAGCTCTCTGCAACCTCACCCTGCTCTAAGACCTGCACAAATGGAACTACAGATAGCCTTGGGAGCATAACTCTTTCCTTCTCATCCACATTTTTATATTCTTTCCCGCTCCTGTCTGGAGAATGGTATTCAATCATTGGAGACTCATTCTGTAGAAAGAGCTTGATGGACCAAGGGAAGAGGACATCATTCTTTGTGACAGCCTGAACATAGACACATGGGGCCCCAGACTGTCCGCCCACAACCACTGAAGTGTAAACAGGTATATCTTAGACGGCTTCTCCATTTCAGCAGACTTTATCCATCTAACTAATCAGTTTAGTGTTGAGGGACTTTGGAGCTGGCAGACACCCATCAATGGCCGAGAGGAAAAGAAATATATTAAAAGATCTCTTAGCAAGCACTTCATGCCAAACACAATTTCATGTGTCTTATGTCTAAAAAGATGGTCATTGACTTTGAATGGGGTTTCACTGACGCTGTTAGAAAATGTTTTACCACTAAATGAAAATAGAGACGAACTGCCTCTCTGAAGAGGCAGAAGGTAAGAGATAATTTTTAAAAAGGAAAGTTGATAAAATTCTGTTTGGTGTTTGATGACCGTGTCCCAGAACACTGCCTTGGGAGTTATATTCCCCTTTGATTTTGCAAAAACAGCATAAATGGACATAGAAGCTATCTATATAAGAGAATAACCTGGGCACGTGTAGCAGTACAAAAGAATTTGCCAGGAATGGGGGAAAGGCACTTATTTAAATAAGCGGAAGCATTAACTCCTCTGTCTGGCTGACTATTAAGTTGGAATTCCTTTTCTGTATTTTACCAACCAATTACTCAGCAATATCCTTCAATATAAAGAATGTGGTAAAATTTATATTTCAGATTATCCCATCTTGCTGCCAGGTCAGCCATGCCCACGCACATCTGCCACCTGCCTCTTCCATAACCTCTTCTCCCTCAGGGACCAGAGACACGCCCTCATCTTGACATCTTCTGTAAACTGTGGGGCCTTAGGATGATATGACTCAGGTATACAGTCTTTTCAACAAGTCTCTCTCGTACTTTCTTTGTTCGCTTTCCTGCATCCATTGCAGACTGCCCCCCACACCTAGATACTCCAACCCTGACAGCTCCGTCCTTGATCTCGCTTGTCTCCTCCTCCTGACTGGGCCAGCCTGGGGGCACCCATGAGGCTATACGATACGGCATGAACAAGGGTCCCCAGAATGTCCAAATCTTGACTTTTTACTTCTTAGAGGTGTGTGATCTTTGTCAATTTGCTTAGTGTTTCTGCTTTAAGAAAAAATAGTTACAATACTACACTATAGGAATTTTGACGATTCAATTAGAAAACGCACATAACACTTATGACACATTAAGTGCGCATTAGACAGTAGTTCTTTCTTTCCCTTGTTTGTTCTCCAAACATCCTGGTTTGGAGGGCTCATTGCCACAGGCCACACTAAATAAGTTGGCATTGTTATTACCCGAATTTCACTCAATACTTTCATTCATCATTCTAAGGAGCACAGTAGTGTGTCATTTTTGGCCCAGCCCCTAGGAAGACAGTAGCATCTTTTTTAGTCATAGATCATTTTCATAACTGGCCCTTTACCCTCACATAATACAGCAGGGCCTGCTCAGTTCAAAACTGTGAGAATCCTCAATGGTTTCACACTTAGCACAAGGAAGCCTCTGTTGGCCCCTTGAGAGCCAAAACAGTACAAACTAAGAAGTTTCTACTTCTCTTCCATTCAGAGGGCACCGCTGAGAAAAGGTGGGAGGCTGCCTGCTCAAGTGTGGTCTTGAAAAACAAGGTGGCACAGAAAAAGAGGTGAGAATGTGGCCTAGTAGTCTGTGAACCTGAGATGGGCAGCCGTGGGGAACAGTGGCCTCTAAGGAGTCATTTGCACAAATCAGTTCACAGCCGGAAAATGGAACCACCTGCTGCACAGAGCCTGTGAGACGTGGACAGGATTTTCCAGTATTACTTTACCATAAAGATTATGCCTCTTCTCAGCTCTCAGTGCAATTTGATTTGCTGCTGCCTGCATGGGTTCCTTTTGCAAGGAAAACAACTTGCAAAATCATGAATTTTCTTTTCCTTTATCCTTCTGTTCCAGTTAAGCCGGGATCTTAAGACTCATTTGGAAACAGGGATGTGTTGATTAAGATACAGTTGAGGCTGCTGGAAAAAAGTAGACACAAAAATAGAATTTTATTCTTCTGATATAACAGTCTGAGCAGAAGCTTTCCAGAGCTGGTATGAGGCTCCTTGTTGGTAGACCCAGTTTTCCCAATTTTTTTACTCTGCTATTGTACCTCAGTTTCCACCATCATGTCCACACTCCAGCAGGCAAAAAGAAAGAAAGGAGCAAAGGAGGACCCTTTCCTTTAAAAGCAGTTATGAAGTTTCAAATATCAATTCCACTTTGAAAGCACTGGCCAGAATTTAGTCGTGTGTCCACAGCTAACTCCAAGGAAGGTTGGGAAATACAGTCTTAGACAGACAGTCATGAGTCCCGCCACAACATTACTATAGAAGAGGGGAAGGAAGACTGTAATCTTGGAGGACAGTTAGCACTCTCTGCACATGGACCAGACAGGAGTATAAATCAATGCAGCTTGCTGGATCTAAGGACAAATGCACATTTTGAGGGGGTGGTGCAGCCTACAGGTGGAATTAAACGGGAGAGCCCCACTTTGAGGAACAGCCACTCTCATTCTTGATAATACTGTCATGCAGAAATTCAGGCTCAGTGTTCCAGAAATGCTGGTTTTCAAGAGAAGCTAGAAGTCAACTATCTAAAAAAATATGACATCTTCCAATTATAAAACATTGGCTCAAAAAAATATTTTGAACACTGCATGACTCACACATACCTGTGTACTGGCATTTGGGGCCCTGGGTTAGATTCAGTTTGCATGAAAATGTCAGTTGTGCTTAACTCTCTGCCTGAAATGCGAATTTTGAAATCCAGAATTAGAGCTAAAAGGCAAAGAGTTGTGATTAAGACAAACTATTTAAAGTACATAATTTTTTGGCTTGTTACTTAGGCAGGGAAACAAATACCATATCCAAATACCACTGCATACTCTCATGATGTACATTATTTACAAATAGCACCTGTACAATTGTTTACTTAATATTTTTCTGTAAATTAACTGATTTTTAAAACTTGAATATATTTATTTTTAAATCCCTTAAGTAAATAGTAAATTGCTATTCCCTTGCCACAAGCAAAAGATAATCACAATAAAAACAACACAACACCATCAAATGTTATCTAGACAATATTATTAACATTTAAGTAGGCACGGTATCTTCCTGAAGACTGCAATTCTTATGTCTGCTCTCATTTTGTTGTGTTTTTCTTTTAAAGAGAGATTAGGAAGTGTTAGATGCTAAACTGTTAGATGCTACTCCCTTCAAATGAACATGATTTTTCTTGACAAAACCAGGAAAATTGAAAAAAATCAAAAAGGGACTAATTTTCTCCATCTGTGACTCAATGCTCGTTAATGATGCATCTGCGTATCCCTAAAATCCTTTTGGGCAGTGTGCTTTAGGAAACAACTCATGTGGAAGTGGAGAAGGCTCCTTCGGATGGAAAAATGATTTTATGTGATTGTCCCCTGCCCCCTGAAGAAACAAAAATCAATTTTGTTACTTTTCTGCAGCTGGAGATTCTCAGTGCACACAATTGTACCCTCTGGTTTATCTGGAGGGTACAATCTTTCAAAAGTAAAACAAACCAGAGCCTGCAGCATGCAGGAACCCTGCTTTTTGGGCAGGTGTATCCGGTAGAGAAACAAAACACCTCTCTGTGGTTAGGTGGCCTAGTACACTGGCATTCAGCACATTCACAAATCAGCCTGGGAGGGGGCTGAACCACACAGATCGACAATGTGGGGCCTGTGTAAAAACCTCCCAACCTCTTTAGGTTGGGAACACAGTGCTGACCTGGAGCTGAGCAGCATGGCTGAAAGAGGGTATGCCATACCACCTGCCAGGCTCTGCGTTGGGCCCTTCCAGCCAGAGCTGCCATGTCACTCACAGACAGCAGATCAAATCCTGCTGCAGGAAAGATAGCCCAGCTTTCCTGCAGTGTAAACACATTTCAGGAAATCATACCCCCACTCTCCCGGGTTTAACCCAAAAAGAACAGACCAGCATCTGGCCTCTCTCTGAACTGAAGAGTGCTTTGAACTCAGCAAGGAGTGGGGAGGGCTTATTACCAGCCCTCCTTTCTGATTCTGAGTTCCTGAATCAATTTCTATTATGTGTCATTTGTATTTGTTTTGGTACATGGTTGGCAAATGTAGCTGGACCTGGAAATAGAGAAAGGACTGGGATACCATAATGGAGAAGTGCTTCAGGTCCTTCATTCAATATCAAAAAAATCCCCATCTTGTGCCCCCTTTGCATATGGGAACACAGAGTCACTAGCAACAGAAATGAGTGGCCAAATGCTGACATCTGACAGTGGGTGAGTGGCCAAATGCTGACATCTGACAGTGGGTCTGTGGTCTATTCCTCATTCTATACTTCCTTAAATCTCTGGATCTTTAGGATGTTATTCTTTTGAATAAGTTATCATCCTAGCAGACAGAGTGGTAGAGGAGGAAGAGAAATAGTTAACATTTGTTGATGCTAAACTTAACCTTAAATACTTCACACACACACACGTTTACACCTATCGGAAATGAGAAAATTAAAATACAAAGAGGTTAATTGTCAAAGATCTCAAAAAGTGAGGATTAAGGTCCAAGTGGTCTGACCCCAATGGTCAAACTCATAACTGCTTCACAGCCTTTGGAATCAGACACACCTGAGTTCAAATCCAGGCCATAACTTCAGTAACTGTGTCTTTAAGCAAGTCACTTGACCACTCTAACCACTGTTTTATGATCTGTAAAGTGAGGATAAGTACAACATTTATCACTTAAGCCTAGGAAGAAGAGTAGTTAAATGAGGCAATATGCTTTGCATGGTGCCCAGCAAACAGGAAGAGCTCAATAAATGCTGAGCATAATTAGCAACATAATTGTGGCCCAGAGGATGAATCCACTTCCTCTTTACTTCTCTAATGGCTGTCCTCTTCCCAGTTGCTACCTGTGGTTGACCTAAGTAGAACCTTCCATTTTACCTGATTAGGAGAGGAAAGCCCCCTCTAAGACAGAGAAAATGTCACCCAGCCTCCTCACCCAGCCTTCCCTTTGGGAGCTGCACACAGGGAGTCAGGGCCGGCCTCACAAAGCCCTTTCAAAACCACCAAGGATTTTTGAAGGCAGTGACAAAGTCCAGGAGATAGATGGCATCATAGAGCTGTCTGTCATAAAAGGTGACGAACCCAATGGGGGGGCCTCTGAGAACACGTCAAAGTGTGCTGAAGATCTGTGTTTGGCCCAGGACCTTTCCAAGAGTAAGTCTACTGTGAACCGAGGAATGACTGTTCTTTAATAAGAACCAGAGAGTTTGCAGAATTTCTACATATGATGGCTTTAAACATGTCTGCGAATTATTTGACATTCCTGGCTTCAAGAGGGGGAGTCTAAATCCCTCACCCTTGAAAATGGGATGGGCTCAGTGACACTGAGTGACTTTGAGGCTAGGTTATAAAAGGTGCTCTAGCCTGGCTCTCTGTCAGGATTCCTGCTCTTCAAACCCAGCTCCTGTGTTGAGGAAGCCAAGGGACCATGGAGAGGACTATAGGTGCTCCAACCCTCAGCTCCTGAGTTCTAGAGAACAGACAGCCTTTGAGACGACTCCAGCCCCGACACCAGGTGCATGCAGTCTCCTAAGAGACTCCAAGTGGCAACCACCTTTTGAGCCCAGGAAACAATAACTGGTTGTTTTGCCACTAAGTTGGGAGTGAGTCATTATATTGCAATAAACAACTGGTATACTAACAATATACTTCACAAAGCACTCTTAGCTACCATGAGCCTTATGTTAACATTGATTTTTGTTTCTTAAGAACTGTTAGTTTAGCACTTATTTTCATGACGCATAACAATTTATTTTTTAGGTACCTGTCAAATACTTTTGTGATGCACAGTAATCATTTTTATCAATTTATTTAAAAATAGCTCTGTAATAAGAACTGGAAATATAAGTCATTTTATATGTTCTCCTGTGGGAAAAACAGCTAGGAAACCCTTCCTTGGAATAAAACTGAGAAGTGTTCTTTAGCTCCCTAAGCCATTGAAAACAGGGAAGCTGTGGAATGAATTGACCCTTGAAGCCCTCTTTGAAGCAGGATTGGAGTCAGGAGACAAGCAGAACCTTGATCCCCAGGCAGCTCGGCAGGTCAGTCTGTGAAATAGTAACACAGAGCTGTCTGCAAACTGTCAGCCTACTGTCAAATGTCTTCTAGGAACTGACTTTGTCATCAACATCATGGGGGGGAAACTTCCAGTCTTCAGAAACTACAAATAATGGGTATCTACATAAAGATTAATACATATATGCACACACAAATATTCATACACACAGCACCCCACTGTCTTACCTATTATGTGTCTTGAATAAATTACTCAACCTCTTTGTGTCTCAGATTTTTTTATCTCTAATATGGAAATAATAATAATACTTTCCTCATAAGGTTTTAAAAAGTCAATGAGCTTAGACTAGTTAGAACACTAGAATAGATGATGGTCAATAAATTAAATTTATTATAATAATCTATACATATACATACATGCACCAGAAAGTGACTGGAAGAAATGGTATCAAAGTTACAGTGGTTATCTCTGGGTGGTGGGATTATGGATACTTTTTATTTTCTTGTTTGTATACTTTCATATTTTTCAAAATATCCTATAATGAACCTGTATTTCTTCCTTTTTAAATAACAATTGTTTTCTATTGAAACTGTTAAAAAAATTTTAATGGAAGTACTTATTGCAAAGATGATAGGATTAGGGATAACTTTTTTAATGTTTTAAATTCTTTTTTCAGTGTTTCAATTTTCTGATATTGACTTAATCAGTGGAATTTTTGGGTCTAGAAAATGAAAGTGGAGGATGAATTCATGTCCAGTCATGTGGTACAAGTGGAAGACAGCTAGATAGAAACACTGAGGAAGAAAGCAGTCATGGTAGGCTTCTCAGAGGTGATTGGGATTGAGGGAGGCATGGAAGGATGGGGGCCGTTTGCAGAGGACCAGGCCATTCATGCCTCATACACATGTGTGCACGCACATACACACACACATACACTTGAGCGCACATGCACACACACAGTTTTGAGCTCCACCTACTTCAGGGGCTGGGGGAATAAAGAATCAATCCCTGTTTTCACGACTTCACTGCCTAATGGGGAAAGTGTACACATAAGCAAGTAATCTTTCAATTTATTACAGTGAACACTAACATAGCTACATGCCCAAGTTTCAGTGGAACACAGGCAAAGCACATTAGTCCACCCTGGGATTCAGATCAGCTTCTTGGAAATGGTTTATTTTTAAGGCTTGAGGGATGTCTTAGCTCAGGCGGCTGTAACAAAATACTATAGACTGGGTGGCTTAAACAGCAGTCATTTATTTCTCACAGTTCTAGAAACTGGGAGTCCGAGATGAAGGTGCCTGCAGATTCAGTGTCTGGTGAGAGGCCCTCTTCCTGACTTGCACATGGCTACCTCTGGCTATATTCTCACATGATGGAAAGAGAGAGGGCCGTGGTCTTTCCTTTTCCGATTAGGGCATTAATCCCATTATAGGGGCTCTACCTTCCTGACTTAATCTAAACCTAATTACCTCCCAAAGGCCTCACTTCCCAAAACTGTTGTGCTGGGGATTATGGCTTCAGTATGTGTATTTGTGGGGAACACGAACATTCTGTGCATAGCCAGGGAAAAAGCAATTCCAGACATAGAAAGACAGGTGTTCCTAAAGGCAGGAAGAGCATAAACAAAGGAGCAGAAGTGTAAAATGACATGGTGTATCAGTAAACTACCAGGATTTTGGTATTACCCAGTGAGGACTCTTCAAACTGCCCCCACCACACAGACACAGGGATCTTTCTGCAAACAAAAAGTTATATGTGGGAACCCGGTACGTAAATAGACCAAATTAAGTTGGCTGTGGAGGGACTGCAGCAGATACCTCTTCCCAGGGCGGCCCTGGAGGCCTGTCCTCAGCAAGCCTGAGGCTGCAGGGGGGCAGGAGGCAGTGCCAGGGATCCCGCAGCACAGAGTACTTAGAGGGGCTCTGCAGGAGCAGTCGGTTGGGGCCAGGTCTTCAACAGCCTAATGAACATGGCCTTCGTGAGAATGCAATGGGGGGTTTCCTGAGGGGGTTTCCTCTGAGGAGGGTGTGCTAGGATTTGAGTTTATGCAAAGTGTGTAACACCCTAAGAAGGAAGTGCCTTAATCCAAGGAAAAGTTCACGAAGGCTTGAACTACGGCAGAGGCTGCGGAAAGGAGTGGGTAGGTCATTCGAACCCTTCACTAATACTTTCTCAGAAGACGATTATCCACTAGGAGGTTTCACAGAGGGAGGCCTGACTGCCCAATGATGTCAGCCCCTATCAGTAGTCATGGTTCATCATTCATAGCAACCGCTTTCCAGCAGCCATTTACCCGTGGCATCCCAGCTGAATCATTTTGAAGATAAGAACAGAGGTATGCAGCTGTGGTGGTGAACTGTATGTGCCAACTTGGCCGGCCCAGTATCTATGGGTACCCAGCTAACACTGGTATGGATGCTCTGTGAAGGCTTTTTTAGGTGAGATTAGCTTTGAAATCAGTGGACTTGAGTAAAGCAGATTCCCCTCCCTAATGTGATGGGCCTCATACAACCAGTTGAAGGTCTTAGAGAAAAAAGAATGATTTCCCTGAGAAGAGGGAACTCTACCTGCAGTCTGCCACTCTCTTCCCTGGGTCTCCATCCTGCCAGCCTATGCTGCAGATTTTAGACCTCCTGGCCTCCACAATCGTGTGAGCCAATTTCTTAAAATAAACCCACCTCCCACTCCCTTCATATATTTTATATTATATTGTATTATATATTATAATATTATGTCGTATTACATATTATAATACATAGATCTCCTTTCAGTCCTGTTTCTCTATCCTGACAAATGCAGTGGCTTACCCCACTGTCCAGACAGAGGCAGGAATGAAATGCTAATTTGTAACAATTTATTAATTCAACTTCACACTTCCTTCCTCCGTGGTGAGTTCAGTAGGTGGAGCAGGTCATGCTCTTAACTGGAGTTCTAAGGCATGGCTCTGATAACATCACCAGCCTGCTCAAAAATCTTCAGTGATGCTCTGTAGCCTTCTAACAAAGCCCCAATCACATGGCCTAATGTTCAGGGGTCTCTGTGCCCTGGATCCCCTCTCCATTCCCAGTCCTACCTTTTACGACAGATAAATTGACTATTGTGTGACAGTATTCACCCCCTTCCCCTAATAAGACTGTGTATCTACATCCTTTGCCTTGTAACTTGTAGTCTCCACCATAGGAGGAGTACAGATTTCTGCTTCATTTGATTTTGGGCTTGTCCACATAACTTGCTTTGCCCAGTGAAATGTGATTGGATATGACATATGCCTGTCCTAGCAAAAATTTTAAATGCCTGTGTGGTTTGGCTGAACTGAAGGCAGGTGGCCCCTAAGGAAGATCGAAGAAGTGTGTAGAACTCTGTCACAAAGATCGTTTTACTTTTCAAGTAATAAGAGTAACAGCTGCCCCTTTGAAACTTTGTCTTGGCAGTCCAGATTTTACACTCTGCCGTAGTGTGAAATCACTTCATTTTAAGCAATGAGCAGCTTGTGTTTCTTGAGGGTTTGTTAAGTCACTTATGATTTGGGATGTTTATATTACAGGCCAGTGGATTTCTTTGAATCTTAACTCAGTGCTTTTGGAAAAAGTGTCTTAAAATGATGTCTTGTTTTACTTTTACCATGTATCAGGGTAAGAAAAAGTATCTTAACAGCTGGTACCAACTCTCAGTTTGAATATACAACAAATATATTTTGTTTAGGGAGATAGCTTTAGTGGTCATTTTAGATGGAAAGTGACACCGTGAGACATGGAAGAAGAGGTGGTGAAAAAATGAGAGATGGAGAATTTGTTCTGCTTTAGAAATAAATAAAAATGGGGTCAGAAGGCAAAAGCAGGATTGCTGAGATTAAGGGAGAATGGAAAGGGAACAAAGAGAATGAGACTGAGGACAAGAAGCTGGAATCCAGGTTGGTTGAAGCAGAGACCTCCAATTGTCTCCAAAAACCTGTTCTTCCTTTCTTGCATAGCTATTACTAGAGTGCTAGCTGGACACGTGACTGCCCTGGTAGAAACTACATTTCCCAGGCTCCACTGCAGCCAGTGTAATCACATGACTATATTGTTTCCATTGGAATGAGAACGGTAGTGATGTTTGCAACTATTTTCTTAGAGGGAAATCCTTGGCCTCCATTCCCTCCTCTTCACTTCCAATGGGCTGTCTGTGGATTGGTTTGACTCAGCTTTGACCATGCAGATGATGATGGCAAAGCAACAGCCGCTCCCAGGAGATGCCAAAGCAACGAGAAAGAAGGAACTGTGGTTGAAATGAGGGTAGGGAGCAAAGTACTATGGGCAGACTAGACTGCTTATTGCAGACTGTGAGAGAAAGAGAAACCAACTAGTTTTTTCAAGGGAGGGCCGAGGGGAGGATCTCATTGTTTTCAGCAGCTTAAACTAAATCTTAACTAATGCAATGGCAAAATTACTAGGGGACTTCTGAAATATGGCAATAACTATTATTCAGTTTTTTTAATTTGCGTTTTTCCATGCTGTAAACCCTCCATCTTTTGACTTTTGGCAAAATGTATTACAAACATGAAGGCCTGTGTAAGTAAAAGACTTGGTAGAAATCAAGGAGAGTGAGTGGGTCCCACAGCTGGGCCAACACAGGTACAGCACAGATGAGAACCCGAGCGTGACAGTCCACAGACTGCAATAATTCCACAGAAGCAGGAGCTCTGAGCCACAGATCACACAACAATGTGAGCTCACCTGACTTACAGAAATCTCAAGGAGAGCCTACGTAGGATATGGAATGGAGGGATGATTTCAGTCATTCTAGGCCTGAGGTGTTGGGATAAGGATTAATTCAAGAAGGCAGGAATATGTTGTGATTAGAGTACTGATTCCAAAGTCAGACTGCATGAGTTCCTATTTGTACTCTACCCCCTACAACTATGTGAATTCAGAAGTTACTTAAAACCTAAGCCTCAGTTTCCTTATCTATAAATTGGATATAATAATAATAGGTATGTCACAGAGAATTAAAGGGAATAATGTATATAAAGTACTCAGCAAAATATATGACATTGGATGAAGGATCAATTTTAATTAGCTTTTATTATTATTAAATTATTAATAATCATAGTTAATATTACCAATTTTAATATGAGATGCTAATTATTCAAGGCTTAGAGGAAATCATTAATTTTGAGACTGTTTCTGACTTTACCTGAGGGAAGCAGGTGGGTAAAGAGTGTGGGATCAGGTCTCAGCTCCATTGTGCAGATGAGAAACCAAAGAAGTAGAGAAAGGTGCCTAAAGCAGCAGTTGGTGGGAGAACTAGGACTAAAACTGGGGTCTCAACCTGTTGTTTGATTTCTAAGACATTTTAGCAAGGCCAGCTGAGAACAAAATAAAGATTGCTTTTACCTGCCCTTTCACCTGCCCTGTGCCCCCTCCTGCTTCCCTCTGTGCTCCCCCTCTCAGAAAGCAACCACCATCACTCTAGCTCAGGCAGGAAAGCCACAGTCCTTCTGTACTTCCTGTTTTCCCTCACCTGCCCCCCCCCCCCCCCCCGATTTCCAGGCAGTCCTCGAGTGCTATCTGCTTCATCTCTGAAACCGCCCTCCAATCCCTCCGCTCCTTTCTACCTCTACTCCCAGCAGCTTGCTTCAAACTGCCCACTGGAGCCTCTTAATTGGTGTCCACACTTGCTTCATTTTCCTCTCCTTTCAGCAGCCATTGAGATATTTTAAAACCCTATATGATTATTCCTGTCCCTGCATAATATGTCCCCTTGCTTCCCACTTGCTGCAGGATGAAGCCCAACCAGCCTTCTTCACTGATGTCAGCTTATAACACTCCCCCCGACTCTCGACTCTCGGGGCTCAAACCACACCAGACGCTTCTGTTTCTAGAACAGAGCTCCAGCCTCTGAATGCTCCGGCCTCTGAACGCTATTTCCTCTGCCTAGAACAATGTTTCCTTCTCCTCCTCCCTTCATCTAATTCATTCATTCAAAAACACTTACGTCAAGCTCCTACTATATGCCAAGCACTGTTCTAGACCACAGAGGTAAATATTTGTTGTGCCATGAACTCTATTAACAATCTGGTGAAAGCTATGGATCCCTTTCTCAAGCTAATGCTTTTTTTTTTAGGATGACATATTTCATGTAAATATCATTTGATATCATTGTTTACTTACTTCATTTGAACCTTACCACAAGACTATGGTTGTATGAGGTAGATATTATTGTTCCCCTCTTTTTCCCAACACATTACAGAATTGAAAGGAATATTGCCATGAACACTGGTATGGTAGGCAGAACAATGGCCCCCAGAGATGTCCCTGCTCTGACCCCTGGAACCTGTGAATATGCTGTGTTATATGGCAAAAAAGGCTTTACAAACAAAATTAAAGACTTGAATATAGAAAGATTATCCCCATGAGGAGATTATCCTGGATTATCCAGGTGAGTCCAATGTAATCACATGGGCACTTAAAAGTGGAAGAGGAAGGAAAGCAAAGAGTTAGTCAAAGAAATAGGATGGGAGAAGAGGCAGGAGAGATTTGAAACATGAGAGGGACTTAGCCTACTATTGCTGACTTTGGAGATAGAGAAGAGGGTTATTATGTGTTGAGTTGTGTCCCAGACTAATGCTTTTTAAATGCATGTAATAAATACAGAGGATTATAAAAGAAACCAAATGTACTAAAATAGTTACCAAAATATTTAAAATTGTGATATAGTAACACACATGTTTCTTTATTATTGCATTAAATAACAAGATCTAGCAGCAGGTCTACAAAACCATATTCATGATGAGTGTAAATGATATTTCAAGATACCTGCAAAGTGGTAGTATGTGATAGATGCAAATTCAGTTCATACGACTGTGGTCTGTTACCTCCCTTCACAGTGGAAGAAAATGCTACATTTCAGTTAGGGGTTACTTAAATTAAAGATGTGATTGTTTTTCTATCCAAATTCATTGAGCCCAAATTCTATCCACTCATTTCAGAGGGTCACTGAGATTAGGTTAAATCCAGGGACTATAGTAAGAAACACACGAGTTTATATTCTAATCAAAGGAGGCTGATAATAAACACAATTTCATATTGTGATGAATTGCTTAAGAACATTAAACAAAATAATTTCAGATTACAGTGGCCAGAAAAGCCCTCCCAAGAACGTGAGCCTGGCTGAAACCCAGAGGAAGACAAGCGGCTGATCTTGTGAAAAGCCAGGGGAGCATGTCACAAAGAGGGGACAGTAAGAGGCAGGCCCAGACTGGGCAGCGAAGAGAGATGAAGTCAGAGAAGCAAGCGTGTACCAGTGTAGTGCACCCTTAAGCTTCTGCTTCAGCTCCCACCTCTTGAAAATTAGGGTGACATTGACATTAGCATCTGGGGATTATTCTGCTCTTGAGGCAATGTGAGTGGAAGGACCTGATGAACCAGCACACCCCAGGAGCTTCCTGTGGGTCACATCGTCCTCTCATTTAACCCTATGAATGGATAACGTCATCCTGTAAAGTGCATACTGTTAGGGTTAAGTCATTTGCCTAAGGTCACATGGATGGCATATGACAAAGTGGGGTTTCAGACAAGGCTATCTGACCCTAAGGCCCTTTCATCTGACTACCACCCTTTTTGACCCCTTGTCTATGAAAAAAGCATAAATTCTTTCAAATCAAATTCACTCACCTCCCCAATGGCCTGCCTGTGATCCTTGCCCCTTTATAGAGCAATCTCTGTAAGGAAGTTAAAAATACAAATGCAGCAGCTAAAACCTGCAGGAGCTGAGGGAAGCCACTTAGCCCTAATTTCCTAAATGTTAAAAGCAGCATAACCATGGCAACCCATTCCCAGGGTTTTTATTAAAGTTGAACAGTGGAAATCAGCCTAAATCATTATAAGGAGGAGAGGGGTTCGGCTCTCTCTACAATTCATTGATCCTGACCTCCCACTGCTGGAGGTGGTGCTTACAGCACCCCTCCTTCCAGGCCACCTGCCAGCCCTGTAGGGATTCGCAACCCCTTGTTAGAGCAGAAGCTCCAGTGAGCACTTCTCTGCACCCTTAGGCCCGTCCCCTTCCCAAGGAAGGTTCTCTCTCAATGTAGATAAAGGTCTAAATGAGGGATCAGATGTGTGCTGTATTCTTCTTCCTAAAATGGCCCCAAACCAGTCAGGTAGCCTTTCCTGCCCAGTTTCGAGAAGGTGAGAAGAGGGAGACGGTGAGGGCTGCGTCAAACCTTCTGCATTATCACTGTCTCTGCTTTGCCATTTCTCCAACTGGATCTCAGAGCCTTCCCCTCAAGATGCCTCCCAGGATCTCTCTCCAGTTGGCACTTTGGCCTAAAGTTCCAACTCCTTCCTCTGAGTGCATCGGAGCCATTGGAGCCCTGTCTCCTCCTGCTGCATCCAGGATGAGGAGAGACACCAATAGCTCTGTGCCCTGGTTCTTAAGGCCTCCAGGCAGTTCTCTAAGACCTCCCTGGACTGGGAAACATTCCAGCACCCTGACGCTAAGTGCATTCTATGCTCTGTGGACAACCTATTTTAAATTAAGCAGTGCATCTTCCCAGTCCTGTCATTTCTCTGTCACCACAAGACCGAGTACACCCCAGAAATGACAGAGATGAACTTTCTACTGGGTCTCCATATGGTGCAATCATGTGTTAAGTGCATTACCTCATTTAAACTTAATTATGTTATGAGGTGAGTACTACTGTTATTCTTCTAATAAAAAATTGTTCTTCAGGACAGGAAACTGTTATCTAGAAGGTTTAATAATTTTGCCAGGGTCACTCAGGGTTTTAAGTTCAGGTCATCTGACTCCATGGTTTTTACTTCCCCAGATATTGTCTCCTGGCCAAAGAATGGGTCTAGATCATTACAGTGATAATTTTGATGCCTGGGTTCTTGTTCACGAAGCCAAAGAATGAGCTTCACAAACACTCAAGGCAGAAGAGCAAGGTACAGGCTTTTATTTAGAGATAAAGTGAGAGGACAGAGCTCCCGGCTCATGCCAGGAGGGGACAAGAGAGTCCGTGGTTGGATCATTGTCTAGGGGTTTTATGCACGGTTGAGGATTTTCAGGAATGAGGGTTAAGGGTTAGGAGTGCAGACTTGTTGAGTGGTCCCAGAATGCTCATTCTTGCTGAGTAACAGAGGAGATTTTCAGCTCTGATTCTTTCTCAAGAAAGCACTTTCCCTCTGGGAGCATGTCAGTTAAGACCGCCCACCCTGCCCCCAAGGTGGGCTGGGTTGTTCCCTGTTTGCTGAAGTAAGTTAAGAATCTTACTTCATAACTTCTTGGGCTATTTATAGTTGGGCTTGCTTACTAAATTAGTCTTTTTCCTAGGTTGCAGATTACTTAGTTAGGATCAGAGAAGGAAATATAGCACATAGGTACGGTTAAAATAAGGTGGGCCTTTTTGCAGGCTAAGGTAAATTTTACAGTAAAGTCACGGGTTATGCTGAGACACTTTTATCTGCAGAACACTCAAACATTCCAGGCTAAGTTGCTGCTGGCCTTTTGAGTTTTAACTGATCTCACTGAAGATGTCTATATTCCTAGTCTGGTATCTTTACCCTAGAGAATTACTGTGACTCTGACTTTGCGTAATGCTTATCACAGAGTTTCAATAGGGACTTCTTTGCACATTGCTACATTGTTCTGACTGTAATTATCTTGCTCTGTTTTTTCTCCGGAGGCCCTCACCCTACTCTGACTAAACCCATGGTCCCTGTCTCAATTAGACCAAAGTTTATTTGAGGCACAGAATTGATTTGTCAACATGAGGTGACACAGGTAATGTTGTGTCATGGGACTCTTACATGTAGACCGTAAAATGGTGACAGATACTTTTGTGAAAGGAAAATATTAACTGCCCCTAAGCTTTCTACTGACACCTCATGGAAAAGAGGCATCTGACTGACTCATAGTGCCGATACCTGATGGTGGCAGCAGCCTCTTTCTTTGATGTGGCTTCCCTCTCAAGCTTATCTTGCCAAACTGCTAGAGATTAACTTCCTTCCATGACCCTAATTTCCTACTCATCTAGCTGCATCCCCTGGGGAGAAGGAGAAGCAGAGAATTAAAGAGGGAGAGTAGGTGGCCTTCAAGCTCTGGCTCATTAGGAAGGTGGGCTTCCCCCCACCCTGCAACCTGCCAACCTGCCTCTCATGCCTGACAGACGGGAAGTAGGTGAAGAGCTGGATGGTTCTCCTCAAGTGGCCTTGACAACACAACAGACCCTCGTAGGAGAAAAGCAGAAGCTGTGAAATAAGAATCTTGTTGGAAGAAAGGAGAGGGCCACTGGAGGAGTTGGCCTCAGCCTCTCACTAAGGACAGCAGGGCCTAAAGCCTCCCTCAGCCCTGAGGGCCCTCACTTCCTCTCCTGGTCTCTGAAGATGGCAGCCCTGCCCCCAGGGCGGGGAGGCAGCTTCATGTTCCCTGGTTTCTCAGCACCACGCAGAGCTCACCACATAGTGGGAGCTCAGGACCCTGCTAGTGAATAAGCTCATGAAATCCTGACATCCAGAAGGCAGCCTAGAGTCCTTGAAATTAAACCCATTTTCTCCTGGGAACATAGGCCCTTAGCCTAAGGAAGTACAGGCACTGGGGAGGGCCAGAAGCTATGGTGGGATCAGAACAGAGGATCTCCAGGAAGACTCCTAAAAGGAAAAGTATGCATCAAAATACAATGGGCAGTTTGGAAATGTGATAGGAAGGGCTGCTCCGCATTTTCAATGCCGGCTTTTATTTGGGTTAAGAACATTTCTGTTTCCTTTGCTCAAATAGGAGACTTACAGCCACACTTAGGCACACTCAAACGCAAGGTCTGGGAGGTAGCACGTGGAAGTCAGGGCTCACACAGCGCCGGGCATGTATGTGTGTACATGTGTATACAAGCCTATACACGAGCCCAGAGAGAAGAGTGTGTGCATATGTATACACTCCACTCACAACCACAGCACCACTGAGGCCTTTAAGGGTGTTCCCCAATAAGTAGCATTTCTCTTCCTTACCCAGGTTCTGAACAAGTTATGAAATAAAATAGAAGAGGAAGCCGGATACCAAGGTGTCCCCTTTGTCACTGATATTGTGAGGTAGGAAAATATCAACTAGTGGGAGAGGTAATGAACTTGCTTCCTGAATCCCAGAATCAAGAAGATCTCCCATTCATGCTCAGCAGTGCTCACCAGCGTCAGGGGTGAGAGAGACCAGAGTGGGGTCGCCAGCTCTGGAGGGACTTGCAGCATGACAGATGAGAGCAGAACACACGCTCCCCTGACCAGGTCTGGCCTCAGGAGGATAAAGAGAACAAGCTGAACATACCCAGTTGCTTTCCCCAAATTACCAGTGAGATAGGTCACTCCACCTCAAGGGTGCAGAATGTATAAAAGGGCAAAGAAAGAGAGACCAAGATGACCCACAAACCACATCCAGCTCAGACACGATCTGTCTGACCACAGAGGCTGGTCCACCCAGTGTCTTAAAATTTTGAAACTTAGTTGACAATACTTAAAATTCAGGAGATATCACATAAAGATCTAGATTTCTGGCTTCTCCTGAAAACTTGGAAGGCTCAGTATAGTAGATTGATTGCAAAATGGCTTTGATTCTTCACCCCTCCCTTTGTCCACACTTTGCAATGTCCCTTTACAGTTCTTTCCATAAAGGGCTGGAGTCTATATTACTACCCTTTTTCCCTGGAATAGCCTCGTGACTTGCTGTGGCTAATAGAATATGACAGAAATGACAGTGCCAGTTCTGAGCCTGGACCTAAGAGACCTTGTACACTTCTCTCTTTCTTGGACACCTGCTATGAAAAAGCTTGGGCTAGCCCCCTGGAGTAGGAGAGATACTATCAGACAAATACAAGTTTTATCTGTTGGCCCAGCCAAAGCCCAAGACATGGGAAAGAACCTATCCAAGCTCAAAAAACCCACAGCTAACTCACCAGCTGTCTGCACGCATGAGTGAACCCAGCCGAGACTAGACTAACGACCCCCGATCTGTGGATTGTGGACAGTCATAAATACTTACTGTTTGAAGACACGAGTTCTGGGGCAGTTTGTTACACAAAGTGGTTAACTGATCTACCTGGCTGAGTTGGGCCCGCCGCCTCTCTTGGCAGTACTTGGCTGGGGTGAGCAGTGCCAACTTTTCCTGCCACTGCTCTCTGCTGTTTCTCTGACACAGCAGCTGAGTGATAGATGACATTAATTATCATTCTTGAGCTGTAGGTTTTCTCATCATCAGGTTAAGGGGAAACTAAAATAGCTCTTATAACCGTGACTGTTGATAGAGATCGAAAGAGCTATATTATCTAAGCCAAAGGAGAGAGTGGAAAAAGAAATGTCTTCTCACACCGATTCCCTGTTTGTACCTCAGTTGGAGCTCTCGATTTAATCCCCCTCAGCCTCAATGTTCTCAGTGAAAACATGCCTCAGAGGATTCTTTAAAAATTAAATTGGGTTTAGCAGAAAAGTGTAGGGGTGTGGTACATAAATTCTAGAGCTAAAAATGCCAGGTTTAAATCCTAGAATTCACACTTACTAACTAAATCCATACATAGTGCCTAGGTAGATACAGTCAATAAAGCTAATTTAGTCTGTTTCCCCTGTAAGAATTATTTCTAAAATTTATATTGTTCTAGTAAATTATTTTCAATCAAAGCTAACTTTAAAGGAGAACATTACTTTAGAACTACCCTGAGAAATGGCAGGGACAAAAACAATGTCCATTTTGCTGTGTATTAAATAACTTTGGTAAGAATTTAAAAATATTTACACATGCTGATTGAGATAGAAACATCTTCTGATGATGCCCCAGAGAAATAATAAAGCCAAAAACAGATATTTATATGTATCTACTCATGCTATGGAGTAGTTAGCCATGCAATAAATATTGCCACAGAAAAACATGGAAATTTGTTCAGAAAATAATAAGTGAAAGAAAATACACAAAAGAATATATACACACTAATTGCAATCTATAGAAATATAACTACATGTCGAGAATATTGGTATCATAAGTAGTTGCCATCCCAAGTTTTTAGGATTTTAATAATTTTTAAGATAATTAATAATTTTAATTTTAATTGCTTAATAATAAATATACTATTATTGTAAAAATTTGGAAAATGTAGAGCATTATAGTATACTATCATAAAAAGTATATTTGTAAGCCATTACTCCAAGTGAACCATAAAATATTCTTTTATTAGTATTCACCAATACATCTAATTAATATTGGTAGACATGAGAATATTTTTTTATATAAGCAAAACATTTTACTCTCTCAAAACCTGCAGTCTAAATGCTGACAGGCTCTTTCCCTCATTCCCACTCCCCACCCCACATTCATTCCTTCTGGTTAATAAAAACCAAACAGAACAAAACAGAATTCCAACACTTTCAGCTCCAGATCAGACTCTATCAGGGAAAATAAACAAAGGTTACATCCCTGCCAATTATTCTGCAATGAGGCCAGGATGGTGTGTTTGCCAACCAGGTGGAACAGCAGAGTCCCAGTTCTGCCCAGTGCCAAGTCGTCTGATGGAACATTCACACCCCGTGAGTTCACACACAGTCACACTCAGTTCTGGGCACGTGCCCCTCTGGTTGCTTGTGAAAAGGAAGATCCTCCTCTGGGTGCAACCACTGAGTACAAGCCAACATTCTTCCAAAGGAGGGTTTGGATGCTTCTGTGGTTTATATTAACAGTGGAGGAAGGGAGCTACTGACTAAAGGCAGCTTAATTGATGAGCTGGGTAGGATTCAGTTCTCTTCCTCTATCTTACGAGTTGAATATGGACTCTGGTTTTCCTAAAATTCAACTGTAAAATGGGTTGATTTCCTACTTCAGGTAGTGTTGGTAGTGGTGATACTGTTCAGAGTAGCTAATGAATGCCTATTATGTGCCAGGCTTATGCTGGATTTTTAACACTCATTTATCTCATTTAATCCCCGCAAAAGCCCATGAGAAAGGTATTTGTATTATTTGCCATTTATATTTCAGGAAACAAGGACTCAGAGAAGCTACATAATATCACAGCTAGCAAACAGCCATAACAAGTCAATTCAGTATTATTCTTTGAATGTGTAGCATTGGGTTCTGAAATAAACTTCAGTACTGCAAAATTCTTCCCTATTTGTTGGAAAGAAAAACAAAAAAGGGTTTTAAAAAATTGCTCTCAACCCGTGGAAATTGTAATCGTATGATACCAGCTCACAGCACCTTCATATAGAGACCAGTCACAGCTGAGGACACTGCAGCTGGGAGAACAGAGGGTCATGTCAAGCCCCCCTGGAGCCCTGGTGCGAACCTAATTTTGCCTGGCCGGACCTAGTTCACTCCTAGACCCTTCCACAGAGTTTGAGTCTTTGTTCAGATGGTTCTCAGAAGCCTTGAAAAATTCACCTGCCCTTCTTCCTCCCTGTCTCCCCACTCTCCCACCCACCACCAACCACATCCTTGGGACCTTGGTCATCAAGCTGTCTGTACTAGCTGGGCTGCTGTTTCACAGAGCCCCACACAGGTGCAGGAAGGGCTGCAGGTGTGAGTTTTGATTAAATGGTGAGAGTCTCCCCGCAGACCCCAGCTATTTTCAGCTCACCACATTCAAGGTAGTCTCCTCACTCTGCCACAGAGAGTGGGTCCCCACATTTGAAAGCAACTTCAGCCAAGATATTTGAAGTGCATTTCCAACTTTTGCACAAATTCATGCAATAGCAGAGTGAAATATAACAAAATGAAATGGAGCTATATAAACACAGCTGATGAAGGTCCCATTCTTTAACATTTCAGTTAGACCCAAACAGAAAATTCTCTATGGAACACACATCAATCAAGCTTTTGCCAACACCTTTCGTAAGGAACTGCTCTTGATAAGGTCACTACTACCTTAATAAATCCATTGGACAATTCTCAGTTCTCTTCCACTTGGACATCAGTAGCATTTGACACAGTTGAAGACAGGGTCAGCCCCCAGATAATGATGACACTTGGCTGAGAAGTTCACCCATGCCCCAGTAACAAATGTTTGCTAGTTAACAATAAAGTGGACCAGCATTCTCTGCAGTTACTGAATATGTATTTGTGCTTTTTTATTCTTTACAAAGCACCAAACATATCAAATCTGTATAAATCTTTTAACAGAAATCTGTTAAGCCTAAGATGTAATATTATCAAATACTACCCTCACCCCTGCCACTTGATCAGAGTTCACTCTACATCAGGAATTGCATTGTCTGTGGTTAAGGTCACAGAATTACTGGACCCTTCTGGATCCTCACTGCCTGTGCTCTACTTCTGGCTCTAAGACTTACCAGCTTAGAAAACAAAGGAAATAAATAACATATAAGGCTACCACAAGCAACTGCATAAGCTTTCATTGAATAAAAGTGCACAGCCAATGGGTGAGTGGCAGCCACAATTCTACCCAAGTTCCTCTCACCAAGCCCTATGTCCAGTGCAGGATTACATCCCCCTGAAGCAGTGGGCTCTGCTTGCAGAGGTATGTGCCCATGGGATGCATCTCTTCAGAAGAAGTGACTTTTTCTAATTCATACAAAGGTGCCCAATGGCTTGGCACCAACCCTGGAACTGGGTTCTCGAGAGGCAACTCTGAAACTGGGGTCTCTGTCTTCAATATAATTTGTTATGGGATCAGCTACATTCAGAACCGCAATATCTAAAATACCACCTGGCCCATAGCACTCAACAAATATTTGTTGAATGAATATAAAATAATCTGCTAACAAGATATAAGTGATGAATGTTGTGGAGTATAATAGTGTTTCTCAAAGTGTGATCCAGGAACCTCTGGGGCTCTCCAGGACAAGTTCCAGGGACCATGAGATCAAAACTGTTTCCATTATAATACTGAAGTCTTACTTATCCATTTCACTCCTTATCTACAAGTGTGTACAGTGTTTACTGGCATGGTTTCAGATTCCACATAACAAATAATTTTTAAGAAAATATAACTATCAGTTTGTGGAATACTATCAAAGAAAAATATCCACAATTATCTGAAAAGGCTATAAGATACTTTTTTTGTGTGTTTCAACTACATTTATGTGTTAAGCTGAATTTTCTTCATATATCACATACAAAACTACACATTGCATGCAGAAGATCAAGACCTAGCTTGGATACCCAGAAAATGAACTAAGATACGATATGAGGAGGAGCTTCCGGCATCAGCACTCTCTGGAGGACTTGTGCCAGGGGGATGATCATCAAAAAGCCTCCACAGGGATCTGGGCGATGCTGCGGTTGTGGCTGCATCCACCCCACCGTCTCCTGGACTTGCCATTGGAATGAGGAGGGAGATGTCTAGGCTGGCATGTGCATACAGTGAGACAACGAATTTGACCAGATCTGTACTGTTGGAACTCAACCAGGAGTTGGGAGGGGTGCAAGTTGTAGCACTCCAAAATCTTATGACTATAGACTATCTACGGTTAAAAGAACATATGGGATGTGAACAGATCCCAGAAATGGGCTGCTTTAATTTGTCTGATTTCTCTCAGACTGTTCAAGTACAGTTGGACAATATCCATCATATCATAGACAAATTTTCACAAATGGCTAGGGTGCCTAACTGGTTTTCTTGGCTTCACTGGAGATGGCTGGTAATTATAGATCTGCTTTGGTTATGTAACTGTATTCCTATTATGTTAATGTGTGTGCGCAATTTTATTAGTAGTTTAAAACCTATACATGCTTAAGTTACTCTACAAGAAGATATGTCAAAGAAATAATCAATCCTCCCATGTTTTCTTCCGTCTGCTACCTCTGTAGCTTTTCTTCTTCCTTTCTAATTACAACCCTTAAACAGAATTCGTGCCTCATATCGAATTTACCGAGCATCATAATTCCTCCAAGTGGTAAAGATACCTCAAGACAAATGCTAGGCATAGAAGCCACAGGGCACAAATCTGCAAAGAAGTAAAAAGCTAACCTTTTCAAACAATATGGCTTCTCTCTCACTTACCAACTTTACATCTTTCTGTATGGCCCCGGAAGATGACTGGTTAGCCAGACACGGGTAAGATTCCTCAAGGGAGGAACAACCTAAGACAGGCACAGTTGCAGGGGGGCCATCAGGTGAGAATTTGGGGATCAACAGAGGTGAGGCTCAGAACCTCACCCCCCCTGCTTTGAGAGAAATCTTCTGCATCCGTGGATGTTTTGCTGCCCTTTTCTAGCTTGGATTAATACTTAGTCCATAGGCACACACCTGATCATCTACATTTGCCCTCTTACAGCACTAAACTATGTTTTCTACCTTGATCTTGCATCTACCTACCACTTCAGCATTTTATTAAAAATAAAAATAATACTAAAGGGAGAAATGTGGGATCCACATATAAATCAAGTATAAAAATCAAACGAATATTCATATTTGACCTGATTGTTTATAGTTCATAATGCGTGATCAAAACCGAAAGTTCTGTGATGAATGCCCTTGTACTGTTTACCATGTAAGAATTTATTCACTATGTAAGAATTCGTTCACCATGTAAGAACTTGTTCGTTATGCTTCAGAAGATTGGAGACTGACGAGAATTAGGCTTGAGATGGATTAATGATTGTACATTGAGCATTGACCCCCCTATACTGAATTTTATTGTTGTTAACAACCGTTTGATCAATAAATATGAGAGATGCCCTCTCAAAACAAAAACAAAAACAAAAACAAAAACAAAAACAAAACTACACATTGCAGGTTGCACAAGACTGAAACAGAAGCAGATGTGAGATCTAGCTATCAGCTATTAAGTTAGACATTAAAGCAATTTGACAAAATATAAAACAATGGTCCTCATTAAAATTTTTGTTTAGGAAAATATAATTATTTTTCAGTTAAGAATGTGCCATTTATGTTAACATGTAATGGCTTTATTATTGTCACTTTAAGTGAACTAATAAACATTTGTCATTTATCCATTGTAAATTTAATTTAGTTAGTATTAATAGCTACAATTCACATAAACAAAAACTCCAGGTTTTTCAGTGATTTTTAAGAGTGTAAAGTGGTCTCAAGACCAAAATTTTGAGAACATACACTGAGAGAAAATTAGATTATCAGAATCACCTGTAGAACTCTAAAAATACAGATTCTGGGCCCCACCCCTCTAGATGCTGCTTCAGTAAAGCAGGAATAGAGCTATGAAAATTTGTATTTTATAAGAACTCTCTCAGTAATTCTGATCATCCGTCACTGGCAGAAACACGTGTAATAGAAGTTTAGGGAAATACAACCCCTTGGTGGGTCTGTACTACAATTGTCAGAAACCTTCAGTTCCCCAGCAAGTATTTATCAAGCACCTACTACGTTCCAGGCAATGCTGGGAACACTGGCTAGACACAGGCCCTGTCCTAAAGAAACTCACAGGCCAGTGGGAGGGATGGACAGGCAGACAAGAGTTACAGCACACAGTCATGGGGTCCAAGATGGGGGGAAGAAAGTGGGAACAGGGAAGCTGGCACCTGCTTCAGAGAGCTGGCCTTGATGATGGGACGGCTCTGGACAACCCAGGGGAAAGGATCTACATTATGAGTGATGACTTGGAGGCAGATGGTCACGAGGCCTGTGGTAGATGGTACCCTGACAGGCCTGGCTGGAACGCAGGGTTGGCTGGAGAACAAAGCAAGATAAGGCCATAGAGGCTGGGTGAGCTGGATGACAGAGGAGTTTGACCAAGCTGCGTGGAGTTTGGTGGAGATACGCTTTAGGTTGCAAGTCTGGTGACTTAATGGAGGGTGAGGGACGGAAGAATGGGAGGCCTGCTAGACATCAGTTAGAATAATGATTCTGGGGACCATCCAAGCTAGGCAAGAAAACAAGCCTTGGGGTTCATGCCCATGGACTGAAAGAAATTAGATAATCTGTGAAAATTGAATAGAGAGATAAAATAAACTGAAAATGTTTCCTGAATTTTCTATGCTCTTTTTATTTGGATTTCTTGAAATTTTAGGGTCATGGCCATCTCTCAGAATCTGATTGAAGCTTTAGACATTCTTTCCAAGAGAAAAAAAATTAATTACAACAAAAAAATTGTGTCTAGGCAGGATTTCCTCCACTCTCACGCACATTTACCCTCACCTTTTCTCCTTCTTTCTAAAAGAAGTGTCAGTAAGAGAAAAAAAGAAAAACAAGGTTCTTTCAGCAGAACAAGACACCAGAGTTCTCCTATGAGAAGAGGTAGTAGTAAGTATTAGCAGTGAAAAGTTGGGGGTAGAAATTCCACCCTGAAGTCCAGGGAGCCCCAAGGGAGCAGTCCAGGGGGAACCAGGCAGAGCCCAAGTTTGGTGGAGGTGGAGGGGCTGAACCAGACGGTGCAGGGTTTGACCCATGCCTCAGCGGGAACATGAAGAGCTTGGTGAGGAAGAGTGACTGCCTGGTAATGAGGCTTGCTTTCTGGAAATGCACAGCAGCCTCCTCCTCCCCTCAGCCCAAGCCTTAAGCTAAGAGAAAAGTTGTGAAAAAGGACAGCCCATAATCACTACTTAACAGTCACAGAACTGCAACCACAGGGGAGCTCTGCCTTCTCTCATAGCTTTGGGGTGAATACGGATCACACACCTGCTGAGGCCCAGGCTCCACTGTCAGTATTTTGGCCAGAATCAGCCCCAACCTCATTCTGGCTCAGTTACCTCCCTTCTATCCTAGAAGGACACTGAACGTGTGGGAAATGGAAGCTCCCCCCACCCCACCTCCTCCTGCAGGCCCAGCTGATTCACTTGCTTCAGGCAGCCCCCTCCTGCCCCTGGGGAACCAGGCTCCTGCTGCCATAAACGGCCCCTTTCCCGAACCCCATGGCAGGCCTGCTCCTTCTGCTCCTTCCTGCAAGAGCGAGCTAAGACCCAGAGCCTGACCTGGCACAAAGTTATGACCTGGTACTACAGGGTCATATGACCTGGTACTTCAAGGAGACGAGGAGTCCAGAGGCATCACCATCCTAATGTTTATGGTGCGCTGACCTCCCAAAGCCCTTTCCATTCAGTACGTCGCCTGACTCTCACCCCCGCCTCCTGCGGTATTAGTCTCTCCATTTCGTAGATAAAACTGAGACTCGGAAATATTATAAAGCTTGCTCAGGGTCACTGGCTCCCACCAACTTCACCAACCCATGAGAATGGTGTCCTTCTTCCTCTTCAGAAGCAATCATGTGTCAGATGATATCTGTGCCTTCCTTCATGGGAGGCGGTCTTAAGTTCATTTCAAAGAGCCACACTTGATAGGAATGGGCAGATAATCTTTATTAGACTAGTCACAAAAAGAAAAGAATGTCTGGAATAAAGGTCAGCTAGTCTGTTGTCTGACAGTCAGCCGGTGAGGACAGTGAGAAGGTGACTGGACCCAGAACAAGTCTTAATCCCTTCACCAGCCTTCAGTTAACTGCATAGGCGTTTTCATCAGGCGCTCTGATTTTCTTCCCTGAAAAAGGTTTTGAATTACATCAGACACAGAAAGGGACTCCCCTAGACCAGGTCTGGGACAATTTTTCTTTTCAGTGCTTCTATGGTGAGCATCACATTATATTGAATTATTTTGTGACTATGACAATTTAATCAGGCAATAATAACACATAATCATGGTGTCTATTGGTGTCTAATTCCAAAAAAGTAGTTATCAACCTACATGGCTGGTCTATACTAGGTGCTTAATAAATGTTTTATTTAGAGAATGAGTAAGTAATAAATGAATTTTCCCAAACCGAGAAGAAATGAGTGAACTAGATCAATACTGCTCGAAGCTTCGTCCAAAGACCAGGATAGGCCTGCAGCTATTGGACCACAGCAAAATAAGCACAGAAATGGGGAAGACGTATTCAGCAGAAAGTTTTTAGCAACTGGATAATGTCTTCTGAATCTATAATAAAAAACAAGACTTGTATTTGATATGTCCTTTTTTAAATGTCATTTTTCCTATTGTTTTTTTTCTTCTACTTCTAGAAATTCACTGTGCTTTTAAACAGTATTGGTCTGCCATGATTGGAAATAAAAAAAAAAAAAAGTCTTTTACCACAGCAGATCAGACGATCACAGACCCATTGGAAAGGCCAGACGACTTTACCACATGAGAAGTTCCACTTTGAAGAAAATACCCTGGCAGAGAAAGAGGCCCTGAGTCTACCCTACACAAAACTTCAGCCAATCCGCTCTCACAACAGCCTTACCTGTGATGAGTCATCAATTTTTTGTGTGGAGGAGAGGGAAATGGAGACGTCTATTCAAGGCTCCTTATCCGAAGCTCCTTAGAGCCAGGCCATTGCCTGGAGGCTCCACAGTTCTCACACCTTTGTCCCCCCCACCCTACCCTCAAACTTCAGAACCAACTGGGAGAATCAGAGACGGCATTATCAAAGCAGAGCAAAATCTAAGGCTCTGTGTTGTGGCAGGATGGGGTTTTCTTGCCCCCTCACCCCTCCTGTCCTTCCTCCCCAGGGCCCCCTCCCAGCCCTTCCTGGGAGGAAGTCTGGTAAAATGAAGGAAGGTTACCGTGAGCTCCTAACAGTGCATTGAAGTTGCTTATGACGGGTGTCAACAGTAACAGACGAAAAGTGTGTTTGGTTCATAGCTATCTTGTTCTGAAGGACTTAAGCCTCCTCCAGGGACCTTCTACATGGAGCCCAACCCCCTGTGGGAAGATAAACATGGTAGTAAAAGACTGGGGGAGAGTTGGGGAAAGATGGGCAGAGAAGACCAAAGAGAGAAGAGCTGGATGGTTGGCATCAAACTCTGCAATGAGCTTGTAGGTGACTGAGAGGACAGTAAAATCTCTGGACACCACATTGGTCAGACTAAAATTTTTTGTCTGGCATTGGATGCTCTGGCAGGTGCTCCCAGTTATGTGACCAAGGGCCTGGAGTGGTGAACCAAAGAAGTGGCACCGCTATTAGAAGTATGGTGGTCAGCAACATAGGCTTGAGTCAGGCTGCCTGCCCTGAATCTCCACTCTGATACATGCTAGTTGCTGACCTTGGGTAAGTTTTCTCATCTTGTTAAATGGGGATGATAATGGCACCTTTATCTTGGGTGCTTTCAAGTAAATAAATTAATATATGTAAAGCACATAATGTTAGATATATCTGTGTTTTTTTATATCTGTGGCCTTTCAACAAGGCCAGACACACATGCACACACACACGCATTTCCAGCAGGAAGTTCAATAGATGCCCAGAGAGGCAATTAACAACATTGTGGTTATAGGTTCCTCAGAAAAATCTGGGATAGTTACCAAGCTGCCTTACATACAACAGTGTAGGAGTATGTATATTCATTAACATACTGACAGTGAAAGCTGTTCACAATATAGTAAGTGAAAAAAGCAGATTGGAAGTCAGATTTATACCATCTTATTTTTTAAAAGATACACACATATGTGCATAGGAAAAATTCTGGAAGGGTAAATACAAAAGAATGATACAACAGTGATTACCAGAGTGAGTTTTATTACTGTCTTTTTCTAATATTTCAACAAAAAACATGTATCATTTGGAGGGGACTAATACAGACGGTTGGCATCAAACTTTGCAATGAGCTTGTAGGTGACTTGAGAGGACAGTAAAATCTCTGGACACCACATTGGTCAGACTAAAATTTTTTCTGTCTGGCACTGGATGTTCCTGCAGGTGCTCCCAGTTATGTAACCAAGGGCCTAGATATATCTAGTTAAAGAATCTCTTTCCTTTATGATTCCTTCATCTTGTCCAACCCTTCTGAGCACAGGGGTGGAGGGTGGGAGAGTCCCCTCAGGCTCCCCCTGCACCCACAGAGCCCCAGCCCTGAGCTGTTGAGGGCTCACGGCGCTGGCTGTTGAGCTTATTAATAATGGGCGATCGTGTCCTGTGTCTCCCTTCTCCTCTACTGGTGCTGGTTTCATGTGCTGGTTTTGCCTCTGACATTTTCTTTTCTTTTTTTTTAAATCACCCGCCAAACAATGCTGCTGACATTTAAGCAAAGGGTAAACCTTTAAACTTCCATCACTGAAACCCAAAACCAATAGACAGAGTCCACAGCTCAAAGGTAGGCTGGAAGGTCTGAGGCCTGAGGGAAGTGGGAAGAGCACCTGGAGCCGAGACTTGGCACTGAAGTCCTGACTTTATCTGCAGCCAGCTGTGTGTCCTTGGGCAACTGGGAGAGTCAGTTTCTTCATTGTAAAGTGATGAAGTTGGGCTAAATCATCCCTGAGGTCCTTTCTAACTCCAGAAGTATAAGTCTAGTAATAGTAAATCATAACATAGTATTAATAATATATTATACCATATTAAATAGTGACACTATATAATATTAAAGTAGTGGAAGCAGAAGAAAATCTTCCTGTCATGTTGATATAGAAATTAGACTCTTGTATATACACTAACAGAGGAGAGAGAAAAATTAGCATGAGTTTGCACGCAATATCCAGAGAATTAATGCAAATATGGTTTGGGGCCTGGATTGACAGATAATTTCCTTCCTTTAGACTTTGCCCTTTGTCCATCTATGTCTGTTTAAGTCACCTAATAAATGCTTATCAGACAACCACACAGTGGTGGGTCCGCTTTTTTTTAATGTGTTCTGATAATAAGGATGATAATAGTGACAGCCCGGGCTTGGAAATGGGGACCTCACTTTTGGTCAGTATCTGTGTGTGCGGCCTGGACATGTCCCTTCGCCTTTGTGGCCTCATTTCTACTTCACAAGATCCTCTTGAGCCTCAGATAAAAGCCTGGTGGAGTGGAGGAAGGGGAGTTACGAGCTCAGAGACGGAAGTACCAGCCCAGTTGCTCCAAGCATTAGTCCGGTGAGTGACGATGAGCCATGTATTCTTCCCAAGCCTTCCACAGGCAGGTCAGGGCACATTATACTAAGTTCTGCTTAAACACCACGGCTGCAAAGGGCACGCCTGTCCAGCTGCACGATTAGATGAACTCTAGTGTGCTGTAACCTGGCTGCTTCTCAGGCCCATGCTGTCATGCTCACAGACAGATTCTTAGAATTGCTCCCCAGGGCCGAGCTAGCAAACTCTTGGCTCTTCTGCGAATCCTATCTAGACCCTGAGTTGTAGTCATTTCCTTCCTTGTTTTCAGAATCCGTTGGAAGCCACTAGCTGGCATAAGCCCCAGCACCACCCCACCTCTGTAAATCATGTCACTTTCTGTTTCAGTGGATTGGCTAATGCACTCCTTGGAACAGCCCTAGCCCAACAGGCAGATGGGGTGGAATCCCCAGTGAAGTCAGTCATTTCTGAAGGGAACTGATTATTGTGGAAAACATGTGTGTCCCCTCAGGGCAGAGAAAAAGTTAATCCTGCTTTCTTTTACAGAGCCCTGGCTTAGTTTTAAATGATTCCATCTGTCTACATTATCCAGGCTTCTTCTCAATTGGAAGAATAAACTACTGAATATTCTCTCTCCCTTTTCCTAATTTATTTTCTTTAGAGCACTGCTCACCCATCCACATTTATCTGATTTGTTTACATAATTATTATCTGCACATACCCACCTGTCCCTACTTAACTAGACCCTAAACTCCACAAAAGCAGGATTTCTGGCTATCTGCAGTCTTGATGCTAATAAGGCCACGATGCAACAGGGGAACGGAAACATACACACATAATTATGAAACAACATGGTAAATCAAGCGATGGAGATATGCTCAGGTCATTATCTCGTTTAGTAACTGAGTCTTCCATTTTCTTTGAATCGCCCCCATGGAGATCCTAAGGAGTTTTAGTAAATGCTGAATGAGATCTGTTTCCCCTTAAGGAACTGAGGTTCTGTGGATCCCTTTTGAAAGACACTAAAAGGTGCCTGCTTTCTGCTAAGAAACTACCACAAATCATAAAGTACAGGAAACCTGGACTGAGAAGCAAAATGATAAAAGTGAACAAGTAACAACACACAAACAAACAACTTTCTACTCATGAGGCTTGGGGAGAAGAGCACCCAAAAGGGTGGTAGAAAGAATGAGGTGGTCTGAGTCTGCTCGGGGTGTGTCGCTCAACAGTTCCAAGACTAGTGTCTTCATCCACAAAATTGCAGGGTCCTCATTGCTGCCATTATTCAGCACTTACCTTGTGCCCTGTATTAGTCTCTTTACTATGGCCTTAACCTGTATTATTCCTTTAATCCTCACTATCCTATGATATTATTTTCTCCTTTTTACAGATGAGAAAACTGAAGCACAGAGAGGTTAGTTAACTTGCACAAGGCTGCAAAGCCAGGGAGTGGCAACACTGGAATTTAAGTCCAGGCAATTTGACTATAAAACCAGAACCTTTAAAATTTTTTTAAGTTATGAATTGTATCAGGTACACAAAACAGTCTATAAAACATAAGAATATTTTAAAAGAATAAATGAGAGAAAGTATTAAATGATCACTCATGCACCTACTTCCCAAACTTAAGAAACAGAACATTACCAATATCTCTGATACCCCTGGCTGACTCTGCTCAATGGTATTCCCTTCCCTAGCCATTTATCCAAGAGCTGTGTTAATCATCCCCAGGCTTTAAAGATTTTTCTTTACCCTAAATATTATATTGTTAAGTTTTGTTTGCATTTGAACTTGATATAAATGGAATTATACTGTAAGACCCACAATTCTTGAATATTGCTGTCCAAGAACTATTCTTTTGCTTATTCGAATTAGAATTAATCAACACAATCCTCCTATCTCTTCCAAGCAAACAGATGTGATATTTCTTGGGATTTGAGGCTCATGACAGGGCAGTTAGCCAGGCTGCCAAGACTATATCCTTCAGTAGAGATTTAAGCACTCACTTAATGCCAGAGCTCATGCTGAAGTACTGTTTCTATGTGGATATACCTCTTTTCTCAACATTGTCTATATTCATCTATTTTGGCATATACAGCTATGATTCATTCATTTTTCATCATTGCATACTATTCCATGTATGAAAATACTGAAATTTACTTAGCCATCTCTGTTGATGATGTTGGGTTGTTTCTAGTTTTTGCTATTATCTACAATGCTACTAAGAACATTCTAATATATATCTCCCAGGAAATTTATGCAAGCATATTTCTAAGGCATGAAATTTCTGGGTCAAGGGTGTAAGATATTCAGCACTACTAAGTAATGACAAAATGTTATATCAATTTATACCCATACATGTGCTCTTACATGAGCAGCATGTAAGATTTCCTATTACTTCATATCATTGCCAGTGCTTAAGAGTCATACCTTTTAACTCTTTGCCAATATGGTACTGCAAAAATGATATCTCACTGTGGATTTTGTTTGCATCCCTCTGACCACTAGTGAGATTGAGCACCTTTTCTGTTTGTTTGTAATTTACCTTGTTTGTAATGCATTTTTCCTCTTCTGAGAAATGTCCATTTAAACACTGGGCTGTTTTTCTTGTTACTTCTTAGTATTCCATAGTATATCCATAATGTTATGGATAGTATATTATGGGTAATTACATATTACAGATAATAGCAGAGCTTCTTAAATATAACTATGTCATTGAAAGACCCACAATTCTTGAATATTGCTGTCCAAGAACTATTCTTTTGCTTATTCGGATTAGAATTAATCAACACAATTCTCCTATCTCTTCCAAGCAAACAGATGTGATATTTCCTGGGATTTGAGGCTCATGACAGGGCAGTTAGCCAGGCTGCCAAGCCTATATCCTTCAGTAGAGATTTAAGCACTCACTTAATGCCAGAGCTCATGCTGAAGTACTGTTTCTTGTACCAAATCCCTAAGCAGAAAGAACCAGACTCTACTCTCCCTCACTCCCTCATTCAAAAGCAACAGAGATGACTTACTATTTAGTGAGAGTATTGATCAGAACCCCACAGGAAGCCAAATTTATTCCCGATGGTTCAGGTGATATCATCTGAATGAAGATTCTACTTGCAGAGGTCTGAGTGAAGGGAACACATGAGAGATGTTTCTGCTTCTGAGTCTAGCACCAGCAGGAAGCCATTACCAACTCTAGGACTGAGGGGCCACTGTCCCAGGTGCGGGAGGGGAAGCAGGGTGCAGTCTGGAGCCCAGTGAAAGGTGGATACATGGAGGAGAAGCAGTCCTGCAGGAGCTGTAGCCATGGAAGAACTCACATCTGTTGACAGTAAGCATCACAAAGCAGGAAAGGAGTAGGAAAAAAACACCCAACTAGTCCCTCCTCTTACCATCTGGCTTCCAGCCAGTCTCCCACTGGCTGTACCTAAGTGGAAGCCAACCAGGAAGAGATTCTAGGGCTGCCATCCACCACATTAGCCTCCTATGCACAGAGGGGGCAGTGAAGGGCAGAAAATGGAAATGGGGGGCACAGGGACAGCCAGCAGAGACTACCAGGACAGGGGGATATGAACCACCTGAAACATTTTCCCAGGAACCATGACAAAGGAAGCTCACACAGGAAGGCTGCTGAACCCTAAACACAGTGTGCCAGGGACCATTCTCACCATCTCAGCTAAATTAGCAAGCGTAATTGACATTAAATATAATTCATACCATTTTTAGCTGGTCAATTTAATTACACCAAATTATATGGTAAAACTGGGACATTTTGCAAAGTAACTGTATGAGGGAAATACCTACATATATCTGTCTGAGCCAAATAATATCTACCTTATGGTTATGTTTGAGGATTAAATGAGGTGATGTGTGTAAAGTGCCTACCTCAGGCCTGGAACCTATAAGCACTCAAATATACTTATTGTTATTATCAATGTGTGGCATTTTACTCATCTTATTCTATTTAACATTGCTACAAATGGCTCCTGTTTTGGTGTGGCTTTCCCATCATTTGGCCCACTAATGACAAGTTCTAGAATATTCTAATCTGATCTAGAATATTCAGCCTCTGTATCTGCATTGGGATCCACCAAAAACATAATGATACCACCATCTAAACAACAATTTACAGATATAAAGCGCTTCCACCATCATTATTGCACTAATTCTTAAAGTAAATCAGAAATTAGTATCTGTTTAAAGATAGGGAAATTGAGGCTTAATGACATATGACCCAGGCTTCCTGACTCCAGAATTATGTCACAACTGTCTGGTCTCCTATTCCTTTATTACTAAGTATCAAGTTCCATGTCAGGGTATATTTTAGAATCAACCAAAAAAGTTAATGTGGACTTTAGGTTACATCAGGAACTTTTTGTGAACTTACATTGCAGTAACTTCTATTGCTTATTTGACCTTTTCTAAGGAAAACCGCTTGAGATCTTGGCCAATGATCGTGGTTTTTTTTGTCTCTTTGAGATACTGAGCCTGGGTAAAAATAAGGCCCTACCCTTGAGTTGCTCTGATCTGACTCAACCCATAGGACTGCCTCCGGTATTGGGGATGAACACTCACAGATGCCCTGTCCCCTCTGTTGTATCACAACCTTACAGAGCTCATGCTGAAGGACCCTTTCTTGTACCAAATCCCTAAGCAGAAAGAACCAGGCTCTCCTCTCCCTCACTCCCTCATTCAAAGGCAATACCTGAACACTTGAGGGATAGAAAAGTGAGACAAGAAAAAGAATTTTTTCCAAGCTTTTTAAAGCATCAAATCATGAAGTATTTCATCTCTGCCAATTCATATGCAATCAATTTATGAAATTATACTTAAAAGCCAAGGGTTAGAGCAGGGACCTTTGCAAACAACAGTGACTTAGGAGGGTCCTGTTCTCACTGCCAGAAAGAAAAATAAAAAGGGAGGATTAGCATCAGACTTGGAATATTTTATTAAAACTAACTTTTAAAATGTAGGCCGCTTGACTGGAGGAGGGGGTTGCATATAAGGCTACATGAGATCAGATGTGGCATAGCCACAGCCAGGCTGCTCAGGGAGGAAGTGGGGCATAGCTGTTCGGAGCAGAGCTCTGGAGTCGGACAGAACTGTTTGAGACTCCGGTGCTGCCACTCACTTGCTTCAAGGCCTTGGACTTGTCACTCAACATGCCAAGCCTCAGTTTCCTCATGTAAGATGGCAGTTACGATAGTGTGGCCACCTGCACACGTGTGGTAAAGTAACGCACACACAAGTGCTCAGCACAGTGCCTGGCAGAGCTGAAGAGCTCGACAAACTTTGCCCATTAGGATGTTTTCAGCTTTCTTGTCACTCAGCCTAATTACATCACACTAGATTCTGCTGCCCCATGTAGTTTAGTATAAAGTAAAACAGAATAGGATGAATTATTCAACCACTCAAATTGACTCTTAGATAAACAAGAGTATATTTAATGTCACAACTTGGAATAATTAAGAATCGATATACAATTGTCTACAAAAAGGTACAACAAGTTTGGAGGTGTAAGAAACATATGCCTGAGTCTAGGCAGGCAAAATAAGTATCCACTCATCAACTCATGTCACGCATCCATTGCATGGATTCCAATAAAGTGACCTATTTTCACTTTTTACCCTGCAAGGCTGACCAGGGACTCCTTCCTTCCCAAAACCGCTTTGTGGCACAGCAGCCCAGTTTCAGTTTTTCTCTCTCCAGTTCAATTCAACACAACTTTGTTTAGCTATGGTTCCTTCCCAGTGCTGGGCCTGGGCACACTGAGACACATGAGAGGTGGCCCTGCCCTCAAGACCTCATTGTCTGGTAGTGGGACAAACATTGACTGGCCTCAATTTCTACCAGATTCCTGGAAAGAGTTTACATATGAGTTCCTGTTCTCAGATGTGAGGGCTCCCAGAGGAGCCTGTAAGCTTGGCTCTGCCGAGAGACAGGCTCATCTGTGTGTCTTTCCAGGTGAATGCAAAGCTCTTTGTACCCTCTCTGGCCTTCCTTTCTTCCTCCCTACCCACCACAGAATTAACTTCTCTTCCCTCACCTGGAATTAGATATCTGGGCCCTTCCCATTTTCAGACACTGCTCCCCCAACCCCCACAATCTCCTTTCAACAAGAAGACAAAAACCTGGGAACAGCCAATTTAGTGAGTAGAAATTCATTCCTGCTAATTTTAAATACACTCCACCCTATAGACAGGCCCTGTGGGAAAATCTGCATGAATTATTTACAGCTGTTTGCATGTTGGAGGAGAGGCTGAGAATCAACAGGGATATCAGAGGAGGTGAGCTCACATCAAGCCTGCCAACCCTCTGGATGCACAGTGAAGAGAGCTGGATATCGGGGCTCTCGAGTCCAGGGACACGGGTGACACGGAGGCAAGGACAAACCACAGGACTAAAGGGCTGGAGATGTCTCAGTGAAGGCAGATACAGCCCCAGGGAATTGAGGGAACCCCAGAGACTAAAATCCAGGTCCCAAGCTTTTTAGGCAATTGAATGAGAGAAGAGAAGGAAAAAGCAGTGTGAGGATGAGCATGAATTTGATTTTGATGCTGATTATAGCTCCTAAGAATTGACCACATAAGGAAACTGAAAAATTGGTTTGGTTATGTCAGCGTAAGTCTAATGCAGTCATTTATGCCAACTGCCTTACCATCTGTATGAAATGGCCATGGTATACCATAACAAAGATGCTCTGTAATCAGTGTGGCTCAGAGTGGTTCTAAGTTTTATTTGATTAGGTGAGTACATGATATACCTGGGTGCCAGCCTTCACAATTTCTTCCTCAAATGCATAGTCCTCTGTTCTCAACTTCAACAGATGACCAATACCATTGCTTTTAACTATTAGAATGGGCTTTGGGGTGTGGGTCCTTCTTTATTCAATATTTCCCCTGATAACTTTTTATTATCTGAGCAATTGCTATATGGTACAGTTTCTCTGCTCCCTGTGCTTGGAATGTGTGATTTTTTTTCATTGAAGTATATTATATTCATGAAATAGTAAAAGCTATAAATTCCACCTTTCCCCTCCTCCCCCACACATACGTAGACACCTTCCCAGTCATTCTGATCAGATCCTACAATTAATAATGTTGCCAAGTCAGCTCACTTTAGGCTCAAATAACAAATTCACAAAATTACCATCAAACAGAACGGTAAGCCTCCTCTCTTTCATAAGACCTACCCCCGACGAGGAACACCTGTGTCAGAAGAAGCAGGCGAGGGGCAACAGCTCCTGAAATGGAAGTGAGCCTTCCTTGTTTCTGTGCGAAGTTCTGCTGCTGTTACTTGGAGTTGGTTTCCACCTGAAAGGTTTTCCCTGTTTGGTGAAGAGAGGAGTACTTAGGGCATCCTGAGAGTTCTTTGGGGGAAAGGTAATAACATAAATAAATGTGTTTTTTTAAATAATTACAGAGAAATACAGTGATAGCTGTTTAAAATCATTAGGCACTGTTGAAGTATCTTATGTTATTAAACTATTTCATATATGACTGAATAGCAGGTGGGTAGAAATTTATTGCAAGGCTCAGCTTATGGCCACTTTAAAATTTGACTGCCTAGAAAATCTAGCAGGCAAGTAGTCTCAACAAAGTTACTACTTCAGGTGAAAATAATAACACTACAAACAAATGGCACAGCCCTGTAAGTTTATTTCACTCATACAGCAGTTTGTGCTTATGAACATATAGGAAAGGTATCAAAACTAATCATATGCAAGAGCTGTACATTTTGTTATTATTTAAATAAAATGTGTCTTTAAATATGGAATCCTCTGTCCAAAATTGCAGAGACGATTTTGGTTTTTTAATCGAAGATGTAATATTCATTACAGCTTCCCAAGGGATCTTCTGTTGGACTGGGCAAGGAGTCCATTTGTAGAGTGTATCTAGTGGTCAGGTCTCAACTTGTAGCAACAACTGTATCTGAAAGGAATCACAGCTCGGGGTTCCCCAGAAAGAGCATCAGTCCTTGTTGGCTTGCCTGCTCTCCCTGCCCCTATTCATCTTTGCAGTGAGTAAATGAGTACTCACTGAAGTCTCTCGGGGCTTAGAAGATCTTGCACTCATTAATAGAGAAGAACCTCCTCCTTCTGCGTCTCCTGGCTTGGTTGACAGCAGTTCGGACGGCACACTCAAACACCTGCTGTACCCCCCGGTTGCTGAGGGCTGAGCACTCCAGGTAGCCCTTTGCTCTCACTTCCTGGGCCAGTCTCTTTCCATCTATGGCACTGATGCAGGAGGCTCTGTGGGGCCCCACCTCCCGCTGGTCAGTCTGGGTGGCCACCACCAGCACAGGGGTGCAGGGCAAGTTGCTCCTGATTTCACCAATCCACTTGCTCTTCAGGTTCAGGAAGGAGTTATGGTTGGCCACGGAGTAGCACATTAGCACCACGTCTGCCTGCTGGTAGGACAGTGGGCGAATGCTTCTGAAGGCATCGTTGCCGGCCGTATCCCAGAGGCCCAGGCTGATCTGGATGCCATCCATGAAGACATCCACACCTGTGTTCTCATACACCGTGGGCTTGTAGGCCTCCGGGAAGGTCTCTGAGGTGAAGCGCACCAACAGAGAGGTCTTCCCCACGGCAGAGTCTCCCACCAGCACACACTTGATGGAACTCAACATCTTCCCAGCCTGGATTCCTAGTTACAAGTTCAGAATCCAAGAAAAAGAGCCCTCAGTGGGCTGTCGCAGCAAATGCCATTCAACACAGGGAATGAAAACCAAATAGATGGGTTTGTGTTCTCAGGACCTCTGATGGCAATTTGCAGAATGTTACTTTTCCCTGTCCATCCAAAGGAGACTCACTATTTGCTTGGAAAACCTCCAAAGGCCTGTCTTCAGCTGGAAGAGAAAGAGAAGGGGAATGACTGAGGCTTTTATTTTCCTATTTTGATGGCAGGGAGCATCCTCATTGGCAAACTGATTAAATGTGGGACCCACAGCAGTGTAGCTGTCCAACCCACTCTTCCCTTCCACAAGGAAGCCCAGGTCTGTTAACATGCACCCACAACTCCACCCAGTCAACGAGCAGGAGCTAATTTTATCTCTAACATCAGCTTAGCAATAGAAACACAAGCAACTGCTCTGATGGCAACATGAAAAAGATGTCAACAGCAACCTGATATGTGAAGGAGACGTTTTCAAACAGCTCTCCACTGGTTCCTGCTCCACGAAGGGGGGAAGGGAGCTGTCCGCACTCTCCACAGTTTCAGTTTCTAATAGATCCCTGCCATGGTGGGAACTGAAAGAAAGAGAGATGTAATGAGTGACAGATGCCATAAGCACTTCCTTTCATTTACTGATTAACCAGCCAGTCCTTGGTTTATGTGTGAATTCAGACTGAGATTAGAGAAAAGAAAGCACCAGAACTGTAAAACTTTGCTGTGGTTTTTTTCCCTGGAGGTTTTTCCAAAACCTGGCTGTGATGTACTGGAAAGGGCACTGTCCTTGGAGTTTTCTGCATCTCAAGTCAGGTTCCATTAACAATACAGAGACACGGTTTTGGGGACCTTGCTTGATCTCCCAGCCTCTGCTTATACATCTGCAAGATTGCAATAAATTTCAGAGCCACTTCTCAGAGACATTGTGAGGATTAAATTATTTCTGTCTGTCAAATATTTCTGGACAGCTATCTGTGTATCACAAATACTGCTAGGCCCCTCATTAAACAAAATAACTTGTTTAAAAGCAAACATATTCAGTGCCTGTCACTTAAACAGTGCTGCATAAATATGACAGAATCTGAATTTCATGAGAGGATCAAATAAATTCTCATTCATTGCAGGTAAGAGATCTCTAGATGATGAGATCAGCCTTGGAGACAGTGTTCTGTCTGCCAAGGGATGTCATCACAGGGCCAGCCCATCTTCAGACAAAGGTCTTTCAAACCAAAATTCAGAGTAAAGGTTATTACTACAATTTGGGCTTATAACCTCCCCCACTGGCGATCTTCCTGACATATTACATGTGATGCAATAAAAAGCAGAGTTACAGAACTGCTTCAAAAAACAATTTTTAAAATTCACTCCTCTAAATCCTGACATTCCCTTCCAAGAAATTTTTATCCTTGTCAACCCACAGTCTCTTTTTGTTTAGTTAGACATAAGAGCCTTTGCGAATGAGTTAATCAAATAAATAACACATAATTTTCACATATTCATTTTTTACACAGAACCTGGCACAAGGGACTTCTAGGGAGCCATCATCTATTTCCACTGTTATTTATTTAAGATGCCAAATATTCAAGGTCCATAGCCCAGGGGCTGGGATGTCAAATGTTCTGCTGGACATTATCTGAGAACTCACACTGGGTCGCTCATGCATCATGAGCCTGAATGCCTCTTTGTCCCCAGAACTGTGAGAAAGGTCTCCATCAGGTCTCAGGCTTTAGCTCCTTAGATCTACAGATGACTTATATATATCCATTTGCAACCCCCTGGTTACTTGGTCAAGAGCCAAGACCTCTTAAGACATTTTTAAGTTTTATTCTGATACCAGTGCAGCAGGACTAGAGGGTAGGAAATACATGCATGTGTCAGGCCTTTTTATTAAATAAAATCTTTCTAACTGATTGAGTAAAGGGCAGATTTCTTGAGTAAATACCTGCAAAAGAAGTCGATGTGGCAAAATTGTTAAGAACCCACCTTCAAAGTTGGGCATATCTGCAATTGAATCTGGGCTGCCCAACTGACCACCTGTGCAACTACCTTAGAAGAGTTGCTTGATCTCCATAAGCCTCAGTTTCCTTCTCTGTAAACCAATGTAGTAATATCTACATCATAGAGTCATTGAGAATATTGTGTGCTTAGATGTATAAAATCTTTAGCATAGCGCGTAATGTAAATGTACTATATGTACTTAGTCAATACATAGCAAATACACAATAGTCCTTATTATTATTAGTATCAATTACTAAATATAATGATGAACAATTACAAATTATAAGTGAGGTATTTGAAGTAGGACTAAAGAGGCTTCTCTGGCTGAGAGCTCTGTTTATCTTACACCCAGCTATGACATCAAAAAGGGGCAGAGGGGGGGATCTCTTCTTGCACCATAAAAATAAAAATATGATGTGGACAAAGAAATTCCTGTCTGAGCTTTGCCACCTAGAGAGCTCCAACGACTCAGCGCCCTTCATTCCCCAGCCAGTTCTGGTGCCAAGAGGCTAACAGGTTAGATTTCAGGGCTTCAGTTTACCAAACTGTAAAGTAGTTAGACAAGATTAGATTTGTTTTTGCTGTGATTCAACTAAAACCGAGGCCAACGGAGAAACCTTTGTTATCTGCCACAGCAAATACAAAAACAGGAGCCACTGCCTCATTCCATAGAGTAAACCTCAGTGGCATGGGTAGCCTTCAGATGACAGCTAAATATGGAGCTGGGAGAGGAGGGAAGGGGAGGAGCTGCAGGCCAGCTTAGGGCACTACCCTATATAGACATGAAAGATCATCTTCAGGCAGTGTGCCACATGTGCTCACGAGAGAGCTGCTCTGGGTTACATGGTCAGTGTAACCCAGAGGATGATGGGCTTGTTTTCAAGAGAATGGCTCCGAAAGGGAGAAATTCTTCCTAAAAGGGCATCAGAGTGAAAAACCAAAGCAGGTTCACAGTGGCGCTTCACAAGTGGCTAACTGGCAGGGGTCCCCGAACTCTATGTGTCTGAATACAGAAGAGTTGCCAAGAGTAACTGCAGGTAGCATAATGAGTAATGCCCCTGAGTGGCCCTTTTAGGATCTAAATCAGGCTGGAATTCATGAACATTCAATACCAGAACCTCTCAGGTCTCAATAACTTGATTTCTCTTCCCCTTTCTCCTCATTACCATTTTCACAGAAAGGAACACCTTCAACAGGCCCATGGTTTACACACAGACAGGAGGCAGGGAGGGAGGCCCCGTCTTGCAAAGGCAAGGGTGTCGGCCATTGCTGCCCACTCCAAGAAAGGGACAACAGCGAGGAAAGGAAGGGCAGGAAAGCGGCATCCTAACCACGTTCATCGTCTGGATGGCTGAGGGCTGTCCAGCTGGAAATCCTGGTTTCCTTTAGCCATGATTCTCTTCCCAATTAACAGATACCTGCTCTTCATTATCCCCTTTCTTCAGACACATTCTGCTCCCCTATTTGCCACCATCACCCTCAGCTGAAATGGCTGGTCCTCTTGTGCTTATTCTCTATCTGGACTTGGAATAAGGCCTGCCATACCTGCCCCCTGGGAGTTTATAAGGATCAAGTGGAAATGATAGTAATACGGCAATAACTCGTGATTGTATTTTACAAGTCTGCATACGTTTGGAAGGACTCTCTTGTTTGTTCTGTGAGAAAGCCCCTTCAGAACAACAGAGCACAATAGAAAACTAAGCTGAAATGACAACCATTATTAATTAATTGTCGTTATTGCAAGTTTTCAACTCCCTGGGCTTTGACTGAGATGGCTTACCTCTAAATGCTGATGGAATGAATCTTCAGCTATCTTTTTTCAAAAAATTCAAACTGATGGCTATTAGCCAGGGAAGGTCTGTCAATTACAGAGAATACATCTAAATATCATCCTCCCCAAAAGAGCTTTGGCCAAAGGACCTATGCTGGCAGCAGCCAATTCATTCACTAAGGAAATTGCCACCAATCTAACACACTAAGATGATTGGGAAATCATCATGCTCCTCATCTGCCAGCACCTTCCACCTGCCTAGCAGGGACATCACAGCAAGAGAAAGCCCTGCTTGGGACGGGAAACCCACGGAAAGCTCCCCGTCTGACAAGGGGCCGGGTGCTTCATTTCCTTCTTTTCTTTTTGGGGAAAGAAAATGGGTTCAAAAAATCTTAAGCAAGTTAATAGAAATAAAGCACAACCATCTCTAAATTTTGGCACTCCAAATTCAATTTAGATTTCATTCTCTAATAAATATCCACTTGTATATGTCACCTGAACATTTTTTCAGATTTTAAAACATTTTTATTTTCAACGTAGTCTGCACACTTGCCAGGTTTTATCGAAATAGCTTTTCATTGTTTCAACAACTTATAAATGTACAGCTATTCCCCAATGTCAGCAGCCTTTGAGTTAGTTTCATTATTTCACCACAGTCAACAACTGCACTGTTTTACATATAAAATACTTATGCATATATACATACATCAAATTACTTTTATGCGGGATGATTTTCTTGGGAGATATATTCACAAATGTGGCATTATTGGGTCAATGGGTCATTCTGTGACTTTCATTTACATTATTCAACCATCTTCTGGGGACTGGTCCAAATACTTTGTATATATTATTCATTAGTTTTATTCATTTGAAAAAACGTTTGTTTAGGGTTTCCTGTGTGGCGAGCCCTGAGAGCGTACTAGCTAACAAGAGAGTTGCTGTCTTTCTGAGAAGGCCACCATTTCACAACTACAAAGACGTTAGGAGGCTGAGAATCTCACCTACAGTCACACAGTGAGTAAAGGGCAGAGGCAAAGTTAGGCCTAAAGAGAGTGAACCCAACCCTGTGGCAGGGGTGCATGCCCATCATTTCGGTTAGCCCTAGATGAGGCATCACGGATAACACTATGCCTCCTGCTCAAACCCAGCTTCAAGAAACTTTTAGCCAAGCTAAGGTCCCTAGCCCTATTCTCCTCCTACAAATAAACCAGTTCTTGCCATTACACTAGAAGTATGCTATTTCTTGATCTGGAAGCTGGTTCCACAAGTTCAGTTTGTGAAAATTCATCAACTGTCGACCTGTGGTGTGTTCGCTTTTCTGCATGCAGATTATTACCTTCAGTAAAAGTATTTTTAAAAATCAAGTTACTGCTTTTGCAGTGAAGATCTTCTAAAGTAGTATTTTACCTTAAGTTTCATCTTGCTAGACTTCATTTTACTAAGTCTCAACCCTGCTTTAGTAACTCCCCTTAGCATGTTTCTAATGGCCACAAATAATGATTAAATTCCTCCCCAAAATCACAAAAGGAAATCACTTTATTTTTAGCACCATCACATCTATTCTAAATGGCAGTTGTTCTGAAAGTCTGTTTTCAAGATACCAGTTTACAACTTTTAATACACATGATGGCCAGAATCAAGGTTCTAAGCACTATTTATGTTCCTAAGACTAAAGCCTACTAGTTCCACCATGGTTGAATTAAAAGGGAACATCACCAAGCCCTGAGGCTGCCCAGTATCTCAGCACCCTGAGACACAAAGCCTCTCTGAGCCGTGAGCTCTGCCCCGCTGACCCACAGGGACAGTGCACCCTTCCCCTCCTCGGTTCCTGACACGCCATCCCGACTGGTCCCTTTCACTCCCAGGAGCACAATAATCAAATGGTCACCACTGGTCTAGAGTTCCCAGCTTGGTCCAAGGAGGGTCAAAAACAAGGCTAGTCAGCTAGGCAATTGACCAGAGCATCAGTAAGAGACAGCAGAACCTCATCTCAGAGTTAAGGTTATGGGAAAATGTGGTTATCACAATTTCTCTCCAAGTAATGGAAGGATTATTTTGAAAAACGGCTTGGAGTTGAGGGTATAATCCCCAAGGGGCATGCTCTAGGAAGGTCACATGGTCTCTGGACAGTCTAAGGAATGTGAATTTCATTTACCAAAGGACTCACATTTTCTCAACTGGGCATGCATGTTTGGGGCCAAAGATGAACTGTTCTAGGAAAGAGAGAGCTCTGTAGAACGAATAAGCTTTTGACATACAAAGAAGAAGAAAGGGCCTGGGAAGGGAGGGGAAGCATGTGCAAAGTGGCATGGAGGTACATATTTGGTTTGGGGTAGTGGGAAGTTGTGCAGGGAGGCCACGTTCCAGGATGTGTGGTGGGGATGGAATTATGGGGAATGAGCCTGTATTTGTTTTCATATAATCTAAAATTGCTTTAGGCATGGCAGCACCCACAGCATACTATTAGCTCTGCTACAAGTGAGAATCTCTGGGTCTTTTGCCTATATACTCTACCAGTCCATTCTCTTTTAACTTAAATAGTACCTATGCACTAGACTTCTTGAGCACCTATTATGCGTCAGACATCATGCTATACAAGGGAGCTGATACCAAGTTGAATAAGACACAGTCCCTTCTCTCCAGAAATGTAGAGTCTAAAGGAAAATATAAACCATAAACCTTTACAAGTGTCTAAAGGAGGAACAACAACAAAAAAAAGTGCCAACAAAGGAAAAATGTGCAGCTTGCAACAGGCAGGAACCAAGGAAGGCTTTGTGGAGTTTGGCACATTAGAGCACGTCTCTTAAAACAGCTGAGCTTGAGATACGCAGAGAGGAAGGAGGAAAAATATAAGCAATGACTATTTCAAGTATTTGAAGGAATGTTGGTGCATCAAATAACAACTGGTCTAAGGGTAGTCAGAGTGAGGAAAGGCTGATAGCTTGCCTCCCAGTGGAAGGGATGTGGATGAGGAACAGCCACAGCCCTGGGTAACAATCCCCAGGCAAGTCAGAAGAAGAAGAGAAACTTGAACTTCAAGTATAAGCTCTACCTGCATCCCAAAAGACATCACCATCTGTCCGTGGGAAGCAAGGGACACTTCTAGAAAATGTTCTAACTACAGGATGCTTCTGAAGTTACTTTGAGATGACCAGCTCTTAACTTCCTAACAGGTATAATTACATTCACTAACTTCCCTTGGCCCTCCTTCCCCCAGTTCTGCAGAATTAGCTTTTTGCACAAGAGCGAAAAGTCATAATGAGAATCACTTAAAGAGAAACGAAAAGAAACTCAAGAGTGATACCCATACAAAACCCGATCACAAATGAAAGCATAACTGAGAATCGGGAGGCCCTCTGCCCTGGGGATCTTTTTTGTCTACAAAGGTGAGGGGGCAATGAAAAGTTTCTGCTTTAGAATTTTACGTTTTCCCCTAGAACTTAAAGTAGCTCCCTATCTGATGTTTACTTATTGTGAAAACATGAAATCAGCCTTATGTCTGGACAGAACTCCACCAAGCCCAAGAGTCCTCTCAGCTCAGAAGACCCATCTGTGATGAAGAAAGCCATCACATGCCAGAGTTCCCTCAAGCCTCTCATGGGGAACCACCACCATCATTCAACACAAAGATTTAAGCCATTGGCGGTGAGTGATCCTGTTTGCTGATCTAATCAGAATGATGATGGCCTCCTCATTCTGGCTAACCTCTTCCTCTGGATCATTTCTACATACCCTTTGTGTCTGATTATAAAAGTAGTACATATACATTATGGAATATTTTGAAAATACTGACTGATCTAAAGGACCTAAAGGAGAAAACCAGCTGACACCTAGGACCAAGAGCTGCAAGGTTGTAGTGGACCCTGTCTTCTTCTTTTCCTTTGTGCATTTTTTAAAAAAAGAATGCCATACTTTGTATGTAGTTTGGCATCTTGATTTTTTAATTTAACATTTACATCATAAATATTTCCTATATCATTAAGATTCTTCAAACATACTTTAATGACTGTGTAATATTTTATTATATGAATGTAGTATTATTTATCTAGCCAATTACCTATTGTTGGGCATTTAAATTGTTTCTAATTTTTACTATAATAATATTGAGTGAACACTTAAAAATAAATTTGTATAAATATATGTGATTATTTCTTGGGTATAAATAGATATGAGTGCAATTACTGGAACAAAGGAGATGAAAAAATTGGACAGATTTATACTCCATAAGTAGTATGTGAGAGTATTCATTCCATCACACTACCAACTATCACTGGGTATATTTGCCAGTTTGATTCATTTTCATTTGCATTTCATTTTGATTAGTGAAAATGAAAATTCTCTCATCTGTTTTTTGGCCACATATTTTTTATTTTCTAAGTCATCTGTTTATCAATTTCTCTAGCAAGGTGGTCATGAATTCTTAATGTCTTTTGTTTCATCTTTTTAGAGATTAAGACTATTAATCCTTTCTTGGTTAAATATGTATGTTGCAAACTTTTATATATATATAGTGTGTGTGTGTGCCATTGAATTCTGGGAATCCCCCAGATTCCTTACACTCCCCCATCATTGAGCAACTCTTCAACAGCATGTAAAATAGCATGGGCCCTGACATGGAAAGAAACTTAGTATGATAAGATGCCTGAAAGGTCATCTAGTTCAACCCACTCGTTTCCCCCTGAGGAAACCAATGCTGAGAGAGAAGTGGTTTAGCTACTGGGCTGCCCAGAAGCCCAGAAAGTGGGTTGGCTGAGTCAGCACTCTTCTCATCTGCACAGGGTTTTCTAAAAATGTATGTTATGTCTACATCTTTCTCCCATACTTAATTTCCCTAACATTTTAAATGGGAAGCTTAGCTTGCTTATTCCAAATTGGTGGCTTTTTACTCAAAAGATCGCTCCCAGCTTTAATATAAAAATCCTTTTCAAACAGATGCTCCCTTTCTCATTAACTTCCTTTGAGATAGATCATCTCTCTTTAGGGGCATTAGTAAGCTTTCCAACATTCTCTAGGAATGACCTTTAATTTACAAATTGCTCATACTGTAAAGAAGTCAAGGTATTTTGTTCTGCATATTTAGACCAGAGCACTGAATGGAGAGAGGTGATCTCATTTCAGTTATGACATATAAAATTACCAATTTTCTATATTTTGCAAGGAGCCCAGGTTGGATAGTTGGGGTCTTGATGATATTCTCATCACTGATTACCAGTATAAACTTGGGCAAATACATAACCAGAACTGCAAAATGTAGACAATGATGCAGTGTGTGGGATTTTTAAGGCAATTAAAAAGGATCTATATCTCAATCTTAGTGAAGTGTCTGACCCTTTGTAGAAAAGGAGAATAAACACTCACATGGTACTTATCACTGGTCAAGCACTACTTGAAGTGCTTTATGAAAATTAGCTCATTTGGCCATCCTGCCTAAAGCAATGTACAGATTCAACGCCATCCCTATCAAAATACTTACATCATTCTTCAACGAACTGAACAAATAGTTCTTAAATTCATATGGAACCACAAAAGACCCCGAATAGCCAAAGCAATCCGGGGAAGAATAAAGCAGGGAGGATCTCACATCCCAACTTCAAGCTCTACTACAAAGCCACAGTAATCAAGACAATTTGGTACTGGCACAAGAACAGACCAGTGGAACAGAATAGGGAGTTCAGATATTGACCCAAGAATATATGGTCAATTAATATATGATAAAGGAGCCATGGATATGCAATGGGGAAATGATGGCCTCTTCAAAAGCTGGTGTTGGCAAAACTGAACATCTACATGTAAGAGAATAAAACTGGATTACCGTCTAACTCCATACACAAAAGTAAACTCAAAATGGAACAAAGACCTGAATGAAAGTCATGAAACCATAAAACTCTTGGAAAAAAAGTAGGCAAAAATCTCTTGACTATAAACATGAGCAACTTTTTCATGAACATATCTCCCTGGGCAAGGGAAACAAAAGAAAAAATGAACAAGTGAGACTATATCAAACTAAAAAGCTTCTGTGCAGCAAAGGACACACCATCAGTAGAACAAAAAGGCATCCTACAGTATGGGAAAATATATTCATAAATGACATACTGACAAGGGGTTGACATCCAAAATATGTAAACATCTCACGCACCTCAACAAATAAAAAGCAAATAATCCAATTAAAAAATGGGCAGAGGAGCTGAACAGACACTTTCCAAAGAAGAAATTCAGATGGTCAACAGACACATGAAAAGATGCTCCACATCACTAATCATCAGAGAAATGCAAATTAAAACCACAATGAGATATCACCTCACACCAGTTAGCATGACCACCATTCAAAAGACAGACAACAAATGCTGGCGATGATGTGGAGAAAGGGGAACCTTCCTACACTGCTGGAGGGAATGTAAATTAGTTCAACCATTGTGGAAAGTAGTATGGAGGTTCCTCAAAAAGCTCAAAATAGAAATATCATTTAAACCAGGAATTCCACTCCTATGAATTTACCCTAAGAATGCAGCAGCCCAGTTTCAAAGGACATATGCACCCCTATGTTTATCACAGCACTATTTACAATAGCCAAGAAATGGAAGCAACCTAAGTGTCCATCAGTAGATGAATGGATAAAGAAGATGTGGTACATATACACAATGGAATATTATTCAGCCATAAGAAGAAAACAAATCCTATCATTTTCAACAACATGGATGGAGATAGAGGGTATTATACTCAGTGAAATAAGCCAAGCAGAGAAAGACAAGTACCAAATGATTTCACTCATTTGTGGAACATAAGAACAAAGCAAAAACTGAAGGAACAAAACAGCAGCAGACCCACAGAACCCAAGAATGGACTAACAGTTACCAAAGGGAAAGGGACTGGGGAGAATGGGTGAGAAGGTAGGGAGAAGGGGAATAAGGGGCATTATGATTAGCACACATAATGTAGGGGAGGGCACAAGGATGGCAGTATAGCACGGAGAAGACAAGTAGTGACTCTATAGCATCTTACTACCCTGATGGACAGTGACTGCAATCGAGTATGTTGTGGGGACTTGATAATGGGGGAATCTAGTAACCACAATGTTGCTCATGTGATTGTATATTAATGATACCAAATTTTTTTTTAAATTAGCTTCTTAATCAGTATGACAATGTTGTCTCATCTTACAACTGGGGAAACTAAGGGATGGAAAAGTAAAGTAACTTACCCCAAATGACAAGCTCTTGGGAGAGCTGCTGGGCTTTCAACCTGGCCAACTGGTCTCTGAGCCCATTTGTGGCACTGTGTCACCTCCCCTCCACTGGCTTTCATTTGGGGGAAGCCTACTAACCTTTGCAACCTTGATGAAACTAAGCAATCTGCTGTGGTCTGCATCTTTGCATCCTCCTAAAATTGATATGCTGTAACCTAACCCTCAAGGTGTTGGTATTAAGAAGTAGGGCCTTTAGGAGGTGATTAAGTCACAACAATGGAGTTGTCTTCAATGGGATTAGTGCCCTTGTGAAAAAGACCCCAGAGAGCTCCTTCACCCCTTCTGCCAAGTAAGGACACAGTGCAAAGATGACTTCTAGGAACTAGGAAGCAGGCCCTCACCAGACACTGAACCTGCTAGCACCAGAATCTTGGACTTACCAGCCTCCAGAGCTGCAAGAAATAAAATATTGTGGAATTTTGTTATGCCAACCCAAAAGACTAAGACACAATCCTAAAATAAATATAGGCAGTGAGGAGGTAGAGCTGGAAAGACTCAGCTACTGGGTGATTTCTTTCTTAATACAATCCTGATTTCTAACATTTGAAAGAGTTCTCCCTAAAGTAAACATTGTCACCATTGACAGATATGGAAAAGAGTAATGTCTTTGTAGAGGGCAATTTGACAGAATCCAGCGGCATACTTAGTGTATTTGACACCTGGAGCCCATCATTTCTTAACCTCCCTAGTCTATATGACAAAATTAGTTTCAGTAATAATTTGGAAGAGTCAGGAACAATCATTATTTTCTTGATTCATTCATTAGCTTTAAAACAAACAACTGCAATTTACCAAAAAAAGTTAATTTCAATTTTTAAAGTACTGTTCAAATGTAGTAAAATATTTCACGTATGACCTAAAAGTTGCAGTTACACTTTGCAGTTTGTCCTCTGCTTCATGCTCATTCTCTATTTCTAATATACTGTTTAAACTCAAGAGTATCTAGAATCTAAAAGAGTATCTAAGAGTATTCCATGCCACTGGGGCAGGAATCTCAATCTGCCCCCAAAGTCATGGAATCCATACACACCACTGCCAACTTACTCTGACTTCATCACTGCCTCACTCTGTGATTATGAAAAGCACACCCACTTTGATTTCATTATCATTTTTTTTTAATTTTTATTAAGGTATGATTGATATACACTCTTATGAAGGTTTCACATGAACAAGCAATGTGGTTACTACATTTACATATATTATCAAGTCCCCACCCATACCCCAATGCAGTCACTGTCCATCAGTGCAAGTTACCAGAGATCCACCATGTCCCTTCTCTGTGCTACACTATTCTCCCCGTGATCCCCCACACCATGTGTACTAAACATAATACCCCTCAGTCCCCTTCTCCCTCCCTCCCCACCTGACCTCCCACACCCCTCTCCTTTGGTAAGCACTAGTTCATTCATGGAGTCTCTGAGTCTGCTGCCATTTTGTTCCTTCAGTTTTGCCTCATTGTTATACTCCACAAATGAGGGAAATCATTTGGCATTTGTCTTTCTCTGCCTGGTTTATTTCACTGAGCATAATGTCCTCCAGCTCCATCCATGTTGTTGCAAATGGGAGGATTTGTTTCTTTCTTATGGCTGAATAATATTCCATTGTATATATGTACCACATCTTCTTTATCCATTCATCTACAGATGGACACTTAGGTTGCTTCCATATCTTGGCTATTGTAAAAAGTGCTGCGATGAACATAGGGGTGCATATTTCTTTTTGAATCTGAGAAGTTGTATTCTTTGGGTATATTCCAAGGAGTGGAATTCCAGGGTCAAATGGTATTTCTATTTTTAGTTTTTTGAGGAACCTCCATATTGCTTTCCACAATGGTTGAACTAGCTTACATTTCCACCAGCAGTGTAGGAGGGTTCCCCTTTCTTCACATCCTCGCCAACATCTGTTGTTCTTAGTCTTTTCGATGCTGGCCATCCTTACTGGTGTGAGGTGATATCTCATTGTGGTTTTAATTTGCATTTCCCTGATGATTAGTGATATGGAGCATCTTTTCATGTGTCTGTTGGCCATCTGAATTTCTTCTTTGGAGAACCGTCTCTTCATATCCTCTGCCCATTTGTTAATCGGGTTATTTGCTTTTGGGGTGCTGAGGTGTGTAAGTTCTTTATATATTTTGGATGTTAACCCCTTGTCGGATATGTCATTTACAAATATATTCTCCCATACTGTAGAATACCTTCATTATCGTTTTTAAATTCTCTTCAGGTGGTGCACCCCTTGATTGCCTGTATCTGAGATGGACCCCTTCCAGCACCCTGCCCTTGGCATGCCCTTTGACCTTGCCATTTACTGTCAAAATTTTCAGCATACCTTTTAAGCCAGCAATGCCAATTTTGTAAACACATTGTCCTGTCATACCTGCACAACTAGTCGTGACTAATGTGCAAGAACTTCCATGCTGCATTATTCACACCAGCAAAAAAAGAACTGGGAATGACTGAAAGGTCCATCACATGGCAGTAGTTAAATTAATTCTGCCCTAGCCATACAGTGGAATCCACTACAGCATTAAAAAGAATTAGGTCTATATCTGTTGCCCAGGAAGGGAGCCCATGATATATAGGTAACTCAAAAAAGCAAGCAGTTGAACAATTTGGTAAAGGATCCCATTTAGGTAAAAAATAGATTTACAAACCTGGTCAGTTGCCCCAGAACCATCAGAATGGTCAGAAGGGTGCTGATGCAGGTAAAGGCAAGGTGCCTGTGCAATGGTGGGCTAGCCCAGGCTCACTGGGAATTCTCAGCTCATTTTATACACGTCCCTCGATAGATAGAATGCACTGGGGAACAGCAATTATTCCCCAAATGGTCTAAAGATGAAGAGAAACAAAGAGGAATAAACTAAGAACACAAATTTGTACAGCTTTTCTACGTTTTTTTAAACCTCTTTTTGGATTATAGCTGTGTGTACTTTCCATATTGATTACATTGCAAATTTGATACACAGCAGTGGGATTAAATACCTCTCTAGATGCTCAACTCCTGTTGAAGTACATACAGAAACTGGAAAAAAACAAGTTCATGAGGACCCTGAAGCCACCAGGACACTCCAGAGCAAAAATTTTCTTAACTGTTTAATTCATTGAGTATGCATGCATAATATTACATTAAGTTGAAAATTCATGGACATCTGAAAAAAATGACAGAATATCTGGTTTTAATTGGCTTTAAACTAGGCCTACTTTTATAGAGCCTAATGGGGACAGAAGATAATAAAGAAAATGTTAATATAGTTTAGACTAGGCCTAGAGGTTTTGTTAGAAAAAAGTTTCTTGCTTAGTAATCTCTCTGACCCTCACTTTTTTTTTTTATTTTTTTTTGCTGCCTACAGAAGAAATGACTTCGTAGAGGGAGTTAATATGATGGCTGTACTTCATCACAGTAAGGTTCCACATAGCTGGGACCCAAGAGAATAAAATCCTAAATTGAAATGAAAAGAAGCGACATTCTGCATATAAATGACCTCTTACTCAGCTTCATTCTACAACAAATTAAAATGTAAGAGGACAAATACTGTAATAAAAGTAAATGCAAAATGCCAAGAGAACACTGAAGATAGAGTGTTTAAATCTTCCAGGCAGGTGGAGGTGGAGGGGTGGAAAGGAATGACATTTGAAATGGGTCTTGGTGGAGGGAAATAAAATGGGATTGGTGGGTCTCATCCAGACAGAGGAAGTGGCCGGGGCCCAGGTGTGCATGTGGGAAAAGCTGCGTATTTAGAGGGTAGAGAGAGTTGCCTATTTTTTCTGAAGCCCAGATGGGAAATGACGTTGGAAGGGGACACAGGCCAATCTGGAAAAAGGACTTTTCTCCACATTACGTATAAAATGACCTCCATCCAGCTGTCTCTCTAATTACCTTTCCCCTCTTCCATGTCACCACTTCACCTATTGTCTGTTCCCATTACCACAATCTTCCAAACTATATAACATTCCCAAATTCTCCCTGCCTTTCCTGCCTCAATAACCTTAAGCATGCTCTTTTCCCTGCTCTGACTCTTCCTGGTAAATACCTACCTGTCCCAGAGCCCAGCTCGAAGGCCACCTCCTCCATGAGGCCTTCTAGAAACCCCCAGTAAGCATTAGTTTTCTCCTTTATGTGGGCCCATGTGTCATCCTAATGGTCTAACACTTTTTTGAATAGTTAACACATGACTTTAGTAAAATTCAAGGAGCACGAAAGTGAATGCCTCCCTCCCATGCCTGCCCTCCATGGCCCAGGCATTTCCCAGAGGCAGCCATTGTATTGTTTCTCATACATTCTTCCAAAACTTTGACATTATGACATGCATTCATGGGCACATATGCATGAATGCATATGTGTAACTACCATACAACACATTCTTTTTTTTATATGCAAACTATACCATTACTCTAACAGATTCCCCAGTACTTTCCTCAAGTCGCAATATATCATGAAACCTTTTCCTCATTGGTAGATTTTGAGTTGCCTCATTTTAAACTCCTTTGGTAAGTAGACTAAGCAATTGTCGTCAGTTACAGATAAATCTCAAAATACAACTATAATGCTAAATATAAATGGAGAATCAGTGTAGTGGTTTAGGCTTTTCCTCACTGTATTATATGTAGAGGCAGCTTGCAGTAGACATACCCTGGACTGAAAGTCAGGCTTGAATCCTGGCTCTACCACTGTGTGACTGTGCTATGACATTAGCCTCTCCAGAATTCTATTTCCTCATTTGTAAACTCAGGCACTAAACTCTAAGGGCTGCTCCATTGCTGATATTTCATGTTTCTATGAAAGCACTGATACGTGCTGTTTTGAAAGCAGATGTTAACAGAGAAGAGGCTGACAGCAATAAGTACCTGCGGCTGGTGATCTTTCCCTGCACACAGGCTTTCCCTCTTGCCTTCTTTGCTTGCCCTTCCTTCTTCGCCTCCAGTCTTGACCTGGAGGCATACATGCTAAAAAGCCCTCGGCATGAATGCATCAACCAGACTAAGTAAGCCCCCAGCAGGTGTCTGACTTCAAGACTGTTCAGGAGCAACCATCTTTGATATACACACAATAGAACCAGAATTTGGACCTCTTCCTGGAAACATGTCCCAGTCCAGTTTGGAGTTCATGGGTCTAATTTGTGACAGAGAGCTTACAAATGCTGAGTGCCTTAGAGAGTTTTTCAGAGACCGATTGGGAAAACACAACCCATTTATAGACCTCGGCAGCAGCACAACTAGGTGGCCAAGGGGCCGAGAGGTCCAAAGGTGAGTGTCAGGCCCCACAAAACCCCTTAGTTTTCTAAGGCATCCTCATGGCTTCTCAGGACAAAAAAAGCAGCTATTGGCCACATCACTCATTTGCCTCCCGAATGTCCACACCAAGGACAAAAGTTCTCAGACCTTGACTAATGAAATGACTCTGAACAAGTCCCAGACCCGTTCCCACCCCAGTCACCTCTTCTGTCAGATGAGAGGTCTTACTGGGCCTATGTGTGTCCCTTTCTTGCTCAGTCTGGAACTCCTCACAGCAGGTAGGACACCACTTTCAGACACCACTCAAGTCAAAACAAACAAACGAACCTTGAAATGTTCCAGTGATATGGTTGCACCCAGGCCACCCTGTTCAGCATGCTAGAAAAATTCCTGGGATAACTGAGATCCTGAGAAAAGATGTTTCTTGTGTGATAGAAATGGATGCCACTGTTAGGATTTATGGTAACAGCTTTCCTTTTGCCACTGCATACAGAATGGTCAAGAACATGATTAAGTCTATGGCTCATTTCCTCCTTATGGTCTTATGAATGTGACCAAAACACAGAAGTTCATCAGCCAAGGTTCTCTCTCTACTGACAATGCATGGATGGACTTTGCCAAGGTATGATTCTCACACTTGCTTGTTTTCTATGCTTCTGTGGATAACCAACCTTCTTCCTTCTGATTAACATCTTTTCATATAAATGCAACTTCTCTAGTCACCTTCATGTACTAGGCTACTTTAGTCTTGCCTCAGTGGCATAAGACCACCTGAAATTACTTTCAAGGAATGATAGTAAGACTCCCAAAGGAACCACCCCAGACATCAGCATTAGCCAACCTTCTTAAATCTCTAAGCCCACAGGGAACTGAAAGGCACCAGAAGATGATCCCCTCACTTCATTCCATTCTTCTCTAACCACCTCTTCACTTGTACACTGTGTCAATATCTTGTAACACTCACATAACACTCACCATGCAGATGACCATCAAAAAGCTTCCTTCTGTTTTGTCATCTGCAAAATGCTTACATAGTAATATTAAATTTGAAAACCTCCCAGTGAACTCTTCAGTGTTCCATTTCCCTTGAAGCCTTACTAGCCTGGACCAAGAGGGTGTGTGTGTATGTGTGTATGTGTGTGTACAATCAGGAAGTAGAAGAGTGAGACCCACACTTGCTTTTTTTCGAAAATAAGGTCCCAGCACAACATGGATGGACTTAGAGGGATTATGCTAAATGAAATAAGCTAGGTGAGAAAGACAAATACATATGATTTCACTTACATGTGGAATCTAAAAACAAAACAAAACAAAATGAACAAAATAGCAATAGACTCATAGACACTGAGAAGTGACTGGTGGTTACCATGGGGGAGGAATTGGGTTGGGTGGGTAAGATAGGTGAAGGGAATAAAGAGGCACAAATTCTCAACCATGGTATACATTAGTCACAGGGATGAAAGTATAGCATAGAGAATACAGTCAATACTTCTGTAGCATCTTTCTATGTTGACAGATAGTAACTACACTATGAGCATTTAATAATGTATTTAATTGTTGAATCACTGTGTTGTATACTTGAAACCAACATAACATTGTATATCAACTATACTTCAATAAAATAAATATATAAAGTAAGTTCTCTGGAAACTTCACTATCATAGAGACAACTCAAAGTGGGCAAACTCTGTCCCCTCCTTTTTGCTTCACTTTTGGACACATAATGAGATAGAAGTCTTCCTTTCTTTATCACATGAAAAGTCTATTATCTCCTCTTCTCCCTTCAATGATATTTTGGCTGAATTCCAGTGTTTTGTCAACTATGAGTCATCACTGCTACTGTTGCATAGAACTAAGTATTCTGGGATCCTCATTTTGAAGGACTGTAATTCAGAAGCATCTGATTAAGATCCCCACAACACAATTCTTTATCTGGGATCATCAAGAGGTCCACCTCATCAGCAGCTGCCCTCCCTGCAAGAAAGTCTGATCCCCAGGGTCTCCAGCCCACTGGCACAGCAGTCACCCAGCACCAGCACGTCCCATCCGGGGATTAGTGAAGGTACCCGCCTATGTGGGGTGACATCACGGGGGGTGGGAAATCCCCTCCCTACCAAACTCATTCCTACCCTCATGACAGCCCTTTCTCTGGAGGCTTGGTGCTTCACTGAAATGTGAATACCCTTGGAAGGTAAAGCCCTTTTTACCATTTGCCCATTTATATGAATGTGCTTCTAGTCTCATTCTTTCCTTAAAGCCAGTTTTGAGTGAAGGAGGAGAAAGTTTCACAAAAAACAAAAACTGTAAACAAAGAGAGGTGAAAAGACAAACACTAATGATTTCACTTAAATGTGGAATCTAAAAAATAAAAGACATGAACAACCAAACAGAACAGAGAAGTAGATTCACAAATTCAGAGAACAAACTGGTTGCCATAGGGGCAGGGGGTGGGGTGGCGGGTCGTGCTAGAGGAGAGATCGGCAAAACAGGGGAAGGAGATAAAGGAGTACAAAATTCCAACTATAAAATAAGTCATGGGGATGAAATGCACAGCTTAAGGAATACAGTCAATAATATTGTAATTACATGGTGACAAATGGTAACTATACTTACTATGACAAGCATTTCATAATGTCTATAATTGTTGAATCACTATGTTGTATACTGAAGCCAATCCAATACTGTATATCAACTATACTTCAATGAAATATACACATATGTATTTTTATAAAAGAAAAAATACAAAAAGAGGTGACACATTGGAAGGTATATTTTATTGGGTATTAATCCCATCGTCTGGGCCATTCCCATCTAAATCTGGGCCTCTCCTAAATTAGAATAGCACTGGTGGCTGACCAGTTTCCTTTATTGTTTGTAGATTGTAATCTGAAGTGTTATTGATCTGAATTCTCAATAAAATCATTCATGTCTTCATTCCTCCAATGTGTACTGCATTTTGATTACATGCTGGGTACTACAGTAGATGTTATAATAGAAGATGAAATAAACTGAGGCATTCTAACCCACCCTGAAGTCAAGTGTTCAGATTATGGATGAGGCTCATAATACTCATCACGACTAAGGTGTTTAGAAAGCATTTGGTATTCATTGCATTTGCTACCCAACCCACAACACTGTGAAGTACCATTAGCCCTGGGGAGTATTATTATTCACAATTTATAGATAAAGTGATTGAAGTCGATGATCTCCAAATTTAATCATCATCAGAATAACCCTGGGAGGTTGCTTCACATGTTTTCCTGGGCCCCTCATGGAGACATTCTCATTCAGTAGTAGGTCTGGGAAGAATCTGAGAAACTATATTCAAAACACTGGATGACTCAGCAGCACAGTGAAATTGGAGAAACGCTGTTATACAGCTAAGCACAGCTTTCTCAGACAGATTCACATTTGACCTTCACAATCTGAGAAATATGGATTATTATATTATCATCCTCATTTTACATGGGAAGCAGCTTTAGCACAAAAAAAATCAGCAACAAAACAAAATCTCTACCCATTTTCTCTCTTTTTCATCTGCTATAAACAAAGCAATGGAACTACTATAATTGATCATCTTATAAATGATCATTTATGACATTGCTGTTTGCAAAGGCTCTTTTGGTCTTTGAACCATATACATAAGAGCAATCAAACAGCTTGTTAAGAACCTAATAAAGCTACCCCAAGACATCAACCAACATTTTTCTTCATCACTTCATTTTTGCCATTAAAAGTAATCAACATTAGGGATACTTAAGAGAGATAACAACCATATCGGGGATGGGCTTTGGATACTGAATTGAATAAAACAACTATTAAATGTTTTTCTTTTTTTGAGACACTCAGGGAAATATAATTATGGATTGGGTATTAGAAGGTTCCAAAAGATTACTGCTAATTTTGTTAGGTGGGATAATAACAGCATGGTAGTATAAGAAAACATTCTTACAAAGGTAAACTTGAAATGGATTAAAGACCTACATGTAAGACATGAAACCATAAAACTCTTAGAAGAAAACATAGGCAAAAATCTCTTGAATATAAGCATGAGTAATTTTTTTTCTGGACACATCTCCTTGGGCAAGGGAAGCAAAAGCAAAAATGAACAAACGGGACTACTTCAAACTAAAAAGCTTCTGTATAGCAAAAGACACCATCAGCAGAACAAAATGGTATCCTATAGTACAGGAGAATATATTCATAAATGATTTATCCAATAAGGGTTTAACACCCAAAATACATAAAGAACTTATATGCCTCAACACTCAAAAAACAAATAATGGGCAGAGGACCTGAACAGACATTTCTCCAAAGAAGAAATACAGGTGGCCAATAGGCACATGAAGAGATGTTCCACATCACTAATCATCAGGGAAATGCAAATCAAAACCACAATGAGATATCACCTCATACCAGTTAGATGGCCACTATCCAAAAGACAAGAAATAACAAGTGTTGGCAAGGACGTGGAGAAAAGGAAACCCTCCTACGCTGTTGGTAGGAATGTCAATTGGTGAAGCCACGGTGGAAAGCAGTATGGAGGTTTCTCAAAAAAAATTAAAATAGAAATAACCATTTGATTCAGTAACTGCACTTCTAGGAATTTACCTGAAGAAAACAAAATCCCTGATTTGAAAAGATACATGCATGCTATATTTATCACCACATTATTTACAATAGCCAACACATGGAAGCAACCAAAGTGTCCATCAATAAATAAATGGATAAAGAAGATGTGGTACATATATACAATGGAGTATTATTCAGCCATAAAAATGAAAGAAATCATACCATTTGTGACAACATGGATGGACCTAGAGGGAATTATGCTAAGTCAAATAAGCCAGGTAGAGAAAGACAAATACCATATCATTTCACTTATTAGCGGAATCTAAAAACAAAACAAAACAAAATGAACAAAACAGCAATAGACTCAGAGACACTGAAAAGTGACTGGTGGTTACCATGGAGGAAGGGGTTGGGATGGGTGTTGGAGAGGGGAAGGGGGATAAGAAGGCACAAAAATCTCAACCATAATATAGGATGGTGGTGGGGATGGAAGTGCAACATGGAGAATATGTTGACAGATAGTAACTGCACTAGTTGGGGTAAGGATTTAATAATGCATATAATTTTTGAATCACTGTGTTGTATACTTGAAACCAGTACATTGTGTATCAACTATACTTCAATTAAAAAAATACACTTTAAGAAAATATTCTTGACTTTAAAGATGCATAGCATATATAGGTAAAGTGACATGATATCTGAGATTTACTTTAAGCAACTTCAGCTAAAGGCAAAAAAAAAAGATGAAACATTTATGGCAATATCTTGACAATTGCTGAATTTGGTTGATGGGTTACAGGGACTTTTAGATATGTTTGAAATTTTTATAATAAAATAACTTAAAAAAAATCAACAACCTCACTTCCCCAAAGTGCCATTTTTCCCTTGTATAGCCAACTTCTAATGCCTATCAAACAGCTTGCTAATAAGCATACTTATGTATCAGATATCCCCTACACATGTATTTTTTTCTAATTCATTCTCCAAACAGATTTTTTTCCCCTTAACTAATAGCCATAGAACATACTTACACTAAAAATTGTTTATCTGAAATTCAAAATCTAACTGGCACCCCATTTTATCTGCTAAAACTAGCAACCCTAGATAAGGAAAAGAAGACCTAATCAGGAGTCAGGATATCTGGATTCAGTTTCACCTCTGCCACTTGCCTTGTAACCAGGAACAAGCTATTCACTTTCTCTGGTCATTTCTTTCATCATCTGAAAAACAGGAGGCTTTCATTCCACGTCAAAATGTTATGAAATGTGGATACTACTCCCATTCCAACTCCTTGGATAGAAATACCTTTTACATAAGTACACCTAAGTGGAATGTTGAGAGGGAAATTCAGTGAAATAAAGGTATACTGCCCCCAAAACATCAGGTGATAAACCAAGCCATCCACAGCACATAGACTGAGAGCCTACAGGTGTCAGATCCTGAAGCAGGCCCTTTCTCATATGACCACATTTCATCCTCACAACAGTCCCACATGGTACATAATATGCTCCCTGTTTTACAGATGTGATGACTGAGACCCAGTGAAATTAAATAACTTGTCCCAGGTTAACTTTAATGCCCTGAGCTGTATATACCACAGCTCCATGCCTTCAGTTCTCCCATGCAGGAAGGACCAGAAAAGGGAAGGCAGAAGAGAGCTAGTGGACAGCATCTAGCTCCTGAGGCGGACCTTGAGATTTTCCCTTGTGAGTGAATCCCCGTGATGCTGGGTATAGCTATGTTAAAGCAAATACAATGGATTCTAGAACTGCAAAGCAAACAGAATTTCCAGCTACTTATTGGCTCTCATTTTTTTCTATTGATATTTACCAATTTTATCTATATCTAACCAGCTTTTATTAATCGCTTCCTAGATGCCCAGCAGTACACTGAGTACACTGGACATTGTGGGAGATTCCCTGTTCTTCTGAAATTTAGCCCATTATGGAGACAAAATACTGTTGCTTGAATCAGGCATCTCACAAGTAAAGACATTAGGTACACCTAATCACTTAATTAAGTACACCAAAGAATAAAGCAGACCAGAAACACGGTAGAATTTAAAGATGGCAACACACAGTCTGGGGACACTGAAAGAGCTTATGGAGGAAGCAGGACTGAAAGTAGGCTACGAAGGGAAGGATTTGAAAAGGTTGGAGAGGAAGGAAAAGGTCTTCTAGACAAGTGGAACCACTGGAGGACTTCCAGAGGAAGTAACTTTGAATAGTCTGGAGGGCAAAGGAGTTTGAAGGGTAACAAGTGCATGTGCAAAAGCACAAAGGATTGAGACCAAAGGTATGTTTAGGGACCAAGTAGATCAGTGTGCCTGGACCCCAGACTACGGTTGAGGAAGGGGTAGGAAATAAGAATGAGAAGTTGGGCCTTGTACCTGTAAGGAATTGGAAGCACTGAAGGCTTTTGGATAGGAAGAATGTTCAAATTAATGTTTGGGAGTAACTGATCCAGCTGGAAACATTAAGTAAACTGTCCCATGCAACCTACAAAATACATACATTGAGGGCCTAGTGTACTAATATACAAAGATGAATAGGACATGGTTCCTAGTCTTAAGAAGTTCACAGTCCAATGAGAGAAGACCACCAACTATGAGATAGTGTTAACTGTTCATTAATTTATGACATTATCTGTAGCAGGCATCATTAGTTTTCTACTCAATATCTGTTCTCTCTTTGACATTAGTAATAGGATCTAATTTTGTTTGTAAAACAATGTGCAAAGCTTCAGGCAATGGATCTTCCTCGGTCTGGACCACATTTTTTAACATTCTTTTCCATTTTCATAGTCCTAAGAGCATTCTAGCCACTTTTTTCCTAATTGCCCTCTCATGAAATTTTAATATGTCTGTTTATGTACTGCGTACATATCTGTGCTTTATACATAAAAAGAGTAAGATTTTTTTCTGCCTCTCTTCCCCCTTATAAGATCCTCCTTTTCAGAGATGGTATCAAGAGCACCATCCTCACCCACCTTCATCCTATCCCCCATGCCCCCCAGCCCCCTCCTCACCCACTCTCCCCTTTAAGAATGCATGATCTAAGGCAACTATGACAGTTCTATTTCCTGTTTCTCCAATTTCCTCACAGCTAGCCTGGCCATGGAACCCAGTTCTGGCAGTGACACAGAAGCTGATACCTGTTTGAGAGGTCTCTGGGAAAATTCTCATTTTCCTAGAAAAAGAGAGCCTCTGCCAAGCAGCCTCCTTTCCACCTCCACCCAGCCCTACACCTCTCCACGGATGCACAAGGCTTATGCAGCAGCCATCTTGCAACCATGATAAAGGTCAAGAGAATTGCAGAGACAGTATCACTGAGTCACTGGACTGGTGACAGAAACACAGACCTCCGGACTTCTTGCTACACGGGAGAAATGAATCTAGGTCTTTTTTAAAGTTACTATTAGACAAGTATCATATAACTTGCAGCTAAAAGCATTACTAATTGATATGATGTTTGTCTCAATGAACATTAGCAGCCCTGACATGATCATGAGTTATTATTAAACCAAAGCCAGAGGGAAGCACACACAAAAACAAACAAAAAATGTAATCAGGGATATTACACAAACCAAACACAAAATTTCACCCATGTTTAAAAGGAAAAATTTCTCCTTCACTAAACTATTAAATTTTCCAAATAATTGTAAAATATTCCAACTAATATTTGGCACTTGAAACTAACAAATGTTTTAATATGATATTCTATGTAGAAAAATAGCTAAAAGGTAAGTTAAACCTCTTAGGTGCATAAGGAAAATGTGCTTCTTAAAGGATCCTTATAGGAATCTTTTTTCCCAATGTTAAAAATTTTTAAATAGTCATCTGTATTCACCACTTGAATATTTTATATTTTGACTAAGTTCTAATACTATCTAAAGCTAATTCTCTCTTACTTTAAAAAACATAAAGCACTATAAACCTATGTGATAATTCCAACATCTCTTGTTAAAGGTGACTTTCTGTGGTTATCAAAGTTCAGGATATAAGAGACTCAAGATCCATTTAAATCTAAAGATTCTCTAACTCTCAAAAGATAAAATTTAATTATAGGCTTAGGGTTTCAAACCTTTACTTTTCCTTCAAAATATAATTTTCTTATCAAAGTCATTTGACTAGTTTCATTATTATCCTAATACCACAAATCGACTTTTTTAAATAAGGATTTTTGGCCTTTTTATTATAAAAATAACACATGCTTGTAAATTACAGAAAATACAGGGAAAATTTAGAACATTTAAAAATCATATATAATCTTATATACTAGTTGATAACTTTTACCATATTAGTTTATCTACAGATTCTAAATTGATGCATAAAAAATATACAGAATATACAGATCTTTTTAAACAAAAATATATAATTTTATACTTTGATTTTTTTCACATGTCATTAACTATTCTTCAAAAAATATTTTAGTGAATATTTAACAGGCTGAAATATAATATTTTAATCATATCTTTTTGTTGGACATTTTAGGTAATTTTTAGGTTTCTCTATTATAAAAAATTTTGTGTTGAAAAGCTTTGCTCTTATAATAAAACATTTATTGTTTTAGGAATAATTCTCAGAAATGGTCAAAGACTATGAACATTTTAAGGCTATTTATTCATACTGCCCATTCATAATTGCAGTTTTTCTGGAAAGAGGCCTTTCTAAAGCCATCTAAAAGAGTTCAAAGTAATAATTTAGAACAGAGCACATGAAGTGGTGAGAACAAGTTTCCATTCAACTTTTTCCCTGTCTGGCTGGTGATATTGTTTTTAAATTGTACTTTGGCCAATATTTTATAGGAAAAGGAAAACATGATAACAATTTAAAATGTTCTAATCAAACAAGACTGCAAAGGCAACTGAATTTGTTTTGTTATTTGACCTGCATTTTTAACCTAGTAATTAATTTGTTAAAGATTTAGTATTTCTAGGTAAAAATAGGTGAGGTGTATTAAGAGGTACAAACTTCTAATTATGAAACAAATAAGTTACAGGGACAAAAAGTATAGCATAGGAAATAGAGTCAATAATATTACAATAAATTTGTATGGCAAAAGATGGAAACTACACTTACCTTGGTGAGCATTTTGAAATGTATGTAATTGTTGAATCACTATGTTGGACACCCGAAACTAGCACTGTATGTCAACTATACTTCAATTAAAAAAAAGAAGTTTTTTAAAATAAGAAATGCAGGCAAAACAGAAACCGTAGGAAGAAAAAGAATCAAGTACTCAAGAATTGTTTAACACTCTCAAAATTGTAAAAAGAAACAAAAAGTTAATTATAACTGGTAAATAAAATAATGAGCTACATACCTGTTGAGAAATAAAACCAGTCATAATCAAACATATAAAGAAAGGAAGACGAATGTTTAAGCTCCAAGTAGTGTGAATGAATGTAGGGAAACTTTTAAAGTATGACCATTTCAGCCCTCTAAAGAAAGGACCAGTAAATCAGAGGAAGTTTAAAGATAATATAACTTCATGAGATTGGCTGGTCACAAGACAAAAAAAAAATTGAACATGAATTTAAGCTGAAAACACGGCGATTTTTTTTTTCATGAGCATGATTGCACTATCTAGTTTCTAAACTGAAAACCACAAAAGTCTAGCCCCTGCTGGAAAAAAAATTTTATTTTTCCTTCCATATATGTGTATATTGGGTCTTTACTGAATGAAATGTCAAATGGGAAGCCCTTGGGGAAATCCAAAACTATTGGTTTGGGTTTTGAACTTTTGATCCAAATTTTACTTAGAACTACCCTCACACCATACAAAAACTGTAAATGTACTGTCATGGCTCTAGAATTTAGTAGAAAAATGGCCACAATCTACATTTTGCAATTGCTTTTCCTGAGATGGATAGCTATAAGACCCAGAAACATACCACAGTTGCTTACCCTTCATTAGTTCAAGTGTTCCATTTAAGCATCAGCTGTATTTCTGTTAGATTAGGAAGTATGTTTACTTTAAGCTTCTTTCTATAGATTCTGCACATTTAGAGAGAAAACACTAGCATTTGGTGTTTATAATACATAAAAGCTTAATTAAATACTTACAAATAAAATGTATACACATGCCTCTAGCCCAACTTATTAAGAGAAAAAGAGAGTCAACACAAATCAACATAATCAGAAATGAGAATGGAAAAATCACGACAGACTCCACAGAAATACAAAGAATTATTAAAGACTACTATGAAAACCTATATGCCAACAAGCTGGAAAACTTAGAAGAAATGGACAACTTCCTAGAAAAATACAACCTCCCAAGACTGACCAAGGAAGAAACACAAAAGTTAAACAAACCAATTACAAGCAAAGAAATTGAAACAGTAATCAAAAAACTACCCAAGAACAAAACCCCGGGGCCGGACGGATTTACCTCGGAATTTTATCAGACACACAGAGAAGACATAATACCCATTCTCCTTAAAGTGTTCCACAAAATAGAAGAAGAGGGAATACTCCCAAACTCATTCTATGAGGCCAACATCACCCTAATACCAAAACCAGGAAAAGACCCCACCAAAAAAGAAAATTACAGACCAATATCCCTGATGAATGTAGATGCAAAAATACTCAATAAAATATTAGCAAACAGAATTCAACAGTATATCAAAAGGATCATACACCATGACCAAGTGGGGTTCATCCCAGGGATGCAAGGATGGTACAACATTCGAAAATCCATCAACATCATCCACCACATCAACAAAAAGAAAGACAAAAACCACATGATCATCTCCATAGATGCTGAAAAAGCATTTGACAAAATTCAACATCCATTCATGATAAAAACTCTCAGCAAAATGGGAATAGAGGGCAAGTACCTCAACATAATAAAGGCCATATATGATAAACCCACAGCCAGCATTATACTGAACAGCGAGAAGCTGAAAGCATTTCCACTGAGATCGGGAACCAGACAGGGATGCCCACTCTCCCCACTGTTATTTAACATAGTACTGGAGGTCCTAGCCACGGCAATCAGACAAAACAAAGAAATACAAGGAATCCAGATTGGTAAAGAAGAAGTTAAACTGTCACTATTTGCAGATGATATGATACTGTACATAAAAAACCCTAAAGACTCCACTCCAAAACTACTAGAACTGATATCGGAATACAGCAAAGTTGCAGGATACAAAATTAACACACAGAAATCTGTAGCTTTCCTATACACTAACAACGAATCAATAGAAAGAGAAATCAGGAAAACAATTCCATTCACCATTGCATCAAAAAGAATAAAATACCTAGGAATAAACCTAACCAAAGAAGTGAAAGACTTATACTCTGAAAACTACAAGTCACTCTTAAGAGAAATTAAAGGGGACACTAATAAATGGAAACTCATCCCATGCTCATGGCTAGGAAGAATTAATATCGTCAAAATGGCCATCCTGCCCAAAGCAATATACAGATTTGATGCAATCCCTCTCAAATTACCAGCAACATTCTTCAATGAATTGGAACAAATAATTCAAAAATTCATATGGAAACACCAAAGACCCCGAATAGCCAAAGCAATCCTGAAAAAGAAGAATAAAGTAGGGGGGATCTCACTCCCCAACTTCAAGCTCTACTACAAAGCCATAGTAATCAAGACAATTTGGTACTGGCACAAGAACAGAGCCACAGACCAGTGGAACAGATTAGAGACCCCAGAAATTAACCCAAACATATATGGTCAATTAATATTTGATAAAGGAGCCATGGACATACAATGGCAAAATGACAGTCTCTTCAACAGATGGTGCTGGCAAAACTGGACAGCTACATGTAGGAGAATGAAACTGGACCATTGTCTAACCCCATATACAAAGGTAAACTCAAATGGATCAAAGACCTGAATGTAAGGCATGAAACCATTAAACTCTTGGAAAAAAACATAGGCAAAAACCTCTTAGACATAAACATAAGTGATCTCTTCTTGAACATATCTCCCCGGGCAAGGAAAACAACAGCAAAAATGAGCAAGTGGGACTACATTAAGCTGAAAAGCTTCTGTACAGCGAAAAACACCATCAATAGAACAAAAAGGAACCCTACAGTATGGGAGAATATATTTGAAAATGACAGATCCGATAAAGGCTTGACGTCCAGAATATATAAAGAGCTCACACGCCTCAACAAACAAAAAACAAATAACCCAATTAAAAAATGGGCAGAGGAACTGAACAGACAGTTCTCCAAAAAAGAAATACAGACGGCCAAGAGACACATGAAAAGATGCTCCACATCGTTAATTATCAGAGAAATGCAAATTAAAACTACAATGAGGTATCACCTCACACCAGTAAGGATAGCTGCCATCCAAAAGACAAACAACAACAAATGTTGGCGAGGCTGTGGAGAAAGGGGAACCCTCCTACACTGCTGGTGGGAATGTAAATTAGTTCAACCATTGTGGAAAGCAGTATGGAGGTGCATCAAAATGCTCAAAACAGACCTACCATTTGACCCAGGAATTCCACTCCTAGGAATTTACCCTAAGAATGCAGCAATCAAGTTTGAGAAAGACAGATGCACTCCTATGTTTATCGCAGCACTATTTACAATAGCCAAGAATTGGAAGCAACCTAAATGTCCATCGGTAGATGAATGGATAAAGAAGATGTGGTACATATACACAATGGAATACTACTCAGCCATAAGATGTGGAAAAATCCAACCATTTGCAGCAACATGGATGGAGCTGGAGAGTATTATGCTCAGTGAAATAAGCCAAGCGGAGAAAGAGAAATACCAAATGATTTCACTCATCTGAGGAGTATAGGAACAAAGGAAAAACTGAAGGAACAAAACAGCAGTGGAATTACAGAACCCAAAAATGGACTAACAGGTACCAAAGGGAAAGGAACTGGGGAGGATGGGTGGGCAGGGAGGGATAAGTGGGGGGAAGAAGAAGGGGGGTATTAAGATTAGCATGCATGGGGGGGAGGGAGCAAGGGGAGGGTGGGCTGCACAACACAGAGAGGACAAGTAGTGACTCTACAACATTTTGCTAAGCTGGTGGACAGTAACCGTAATGTGGTTGTTAGGGGGGACCTGATATAGGGGAGAGCATAGTAAACATAGTATTCTTCATGTAAGTGTACATTAAGAATTAAAAAAAAGAAAGAAAGAAAGAAAGAAAGAAAAGGGGGATTACTCCTTAACAGGATAAAACTTTGGTAAATCAAAGATCAACGCATGCTTTAAATATCCTTAATGTTGATCACTTAAAGGGTGTCAGATGATCAGCTATGGAGGTACTCTTTTCTGATAATATTCCTTTCTCTTAATTTAAAAAAAAAAAAAAAGCAGTTACTGTGTGCTGACCTCCAATGAGTTCTGCACAGTGGTATAGAGGGCATGTCAAAGTGTGGGCAAAGGGTCTGTTTGTTTCTATGCAGAAGATCAAGGCCTAGCTTGGATACCCAGAAAATGAACTAAGATACGATATGAGGAGGAGCTTCCGGCATCAGCACTCTCTGGAGGACTTGTGCCGGGGGATGATCATCAAAAAGCCTCCACAGGGATCCGGACGATGCTGCGGTTGTGGCTGCATCCAGCCCACCGTCTCCTGGACTTGCCATAAGAATGAGGAGGGAGATGTCTAGGCTGGCATGTGCATACAGTGAGACAACGAATTTGACCGGATCTGTACTGTTGGAACTCAACCAGGAGTTGGGAGGGGTGCAAGTTGTAGCACTCCAAAATCTCATGACTATAGACTATCTATGGTTAAAAGAACATATGGGATGTGAACAGATCCCAGAAATGGGCTGCTTTAATTTGTCTGATGGTTCAAGTACAGTTGGACAATATCCATCATATCATAGATAAATTTTCACAAATGCCTAGGGTGCCTAAATGGTTTACTTGGCTTCACTGGAGATGGATGGTAATTATAGATTTGCTTTGTTTAAGTCACCGTATTCCTATTATGTTAATATGTGTGTGCAAATTAGTTAGTAGTTTAAAACCTACACATACTTAAGGTACTATACAAGAAGATATGTCAAAGAAATAATCAATCCTCCCAAGTTTCCCTCATATGCTACATCTATAGCTTTTCTTCTTCCTTCCTAATTACAACCCTTAAATAGAATTCGTGCCTCATATCGAATTTACCGAGTATCATAATTCCTCCAGGTGGTAAAGATACCTTGAGACAAGTGCTGGGCATAGAAGCCACAGGGCATAAATCTGCAAAGAAGTAAAAAGCTAACCTTTGCAAACAATATGGCTTCTCTCTCACTTACCAACTTTACATTTCCCTGTATGGCCCCGGAAGATGACTGGTTAGCCAGAGACGGGTAAGATTCCTCAAGGGAGGAACAACCTAAGACAGGCACAGTCGCAGGGGGGCCATCAGGTGAGAATTTGGGGATCAACAGAGGTGAGGCTCAGAACCTCACCCCCCCTGCTTTGAGAGAAATCTTCTGCATCCGTGGATGTCTTGCTGCCCTTGTCTAGCCTGGATTAATACTTAGTCCATAGGCACACACCTGATCATCTGATCATCTACATTTGCCCTCTTACAGCACTAAACTATGTTTTCTACCTTTATCTTGCATCTACCTACCACTTCAGCATTTTATTAAAAATAAAAATAATAATAATAATAGGAGAAATGTGGGATCAACATATAAATCAAGTACAAAAATCAAACGAATATTTATATTTGACCTGATTGTTTATAGGTCATATTGCATGATCAAAACCGAAAGTTTCTGTGATGACTGCCCTTGTACTGTTCACCATGTAAGAATTTATTCACTATGTAAGAATTCGTTCACCATGTAAGAACTTGTTCGTTATGCTTCAGAAGATTGGAGACTGACGAGAATTAGGCTTGAGATGGATTAATGATTGTACATTGAGCGTTGACCCCCCTATACTGAATTTTATTGTTGTTAACAACCATTTGATCAATAAATATGAGAGATGCCCTCTCAAAAAAAAAAAAAATGTATACACATATATTCAAAGTTAAAATGCATATGCCACATTTGCTACAATGAACGTGGATGGATTACTGTTATAATTTTAAAGTCAACATTATTACAGATATTTCTCTGATATTACCAGATATTCTGTGTATAAGAATATAATAACAATATTATTTCAGAAGATGTAGGAAATTGTGGTACTGTCAACATGTAAGCTTTTTCTGCCTTTTCCGCTATTTCCTGTATACACGTCCAACACCCTCTCCTATTCCTTTATTACAACCAGAGTAAGAGAGAGAGAGACTGTTTATATAAATTTCAGCAAGTTACTGCCTTAAGATATTGGAGCTTGAGGAAACTCAGGTCTTATCCAAAAAAAAGTATATCAATTTCTCGACCCTTTAAGAGTTTTTATAATAGATGGCAGTGATTTTACATCATTTCATTTTGAATCCAAATACATGGCTTTCCTTTTCCTTATTAGAAGGAATAATAACAAGCATTCTTACACTTCCCAATCATGGTTAAGATCATTTACAGCTCACAATTGAAATAAAGATGGGCAGAATTTGTTGTGCAACTGAGAAAAAGTTACCTGATAAGATATGTATACTTAGAGGTCCTCAAGAAAGCAACAGTTAGACTAGCAATGGGGGAAAGCAAAGGGAAAGTACAGATCCTGCCCAAAAGAAAGGATCCTCTGAAAGGAAGTAAAAGCATCCAGGAAGAGACACATGCTAGTCAGTTCCCTGCATCAGCACCTGGGTTGCTAGACCTAATGATGAAGTGGGTGAAGCAATCTTCAGGAGACAAGGGGCAGAGTTTGTTGCTGGCCTTTGGTAAACAAGAATGTTTCCCTTTTGAGGTTGTAACTGAGGATTCTATGTGCAGTATTATTATTAAATGCATGAAATATCTTAAATTAAAATACATTGAAAAATATAATGAATACATTGAACTGAAATAGGCAGAAGGCCAAGCCGTGGGTGTGCAATAATTAAAATTGTTGAACTTGAGGTGCACTAATTGCTTGAATATGTTTGTCATAGATTTTCCTTTTCTATATCAAGAAAGATGTGTAATCCTTACACCATTCCTGGCCAAGAGAATCTGACTCGTTTTCATAACTTATTTAGCCAACTGCACATGCTTTTTCTCTGGAGGGTTGATGATGGGGCACATGTCCTCTCCCCATCCTGTATCTCCCCACTCTGCTAACAAACATGACATGATAATACAGTCTTATCACTTTCAAAAGAGTTGGCTAATTAAAACAGATGGGTTTAGGGTAAATCTCCATACTCTGCCTGAGCCCCTATCACAGTTCAAGTGGACAGTAGATTAACAAACGCACAAGCTTTCAACAAAAAACACCCAGTTCCCCAAATTGCAAGTCAGGTACCACTAACAGAAGATGGCATAGCCCAAACAGTTCACAGAAAAAGGACTATCTCCAAAGTCATCCGGGCTCAAGCAGATGCTCAGTGTCAGATAGGAAAGCCTTTATTTTACACTCGGAAGCAAGCACATTATACACTGACTGATGCCTTTCTCCCCTAAAAGCAGCCTGACTGGGCATCCAGTATGTCCTGAGGGGCATCAGTTCACCCCACATCAGTCACCAGACTCTGGAGTTGGCCAGACAGGCATCTGCACCCTGCCTGCCCTTCGGGTACCAACTAAGGTACTGCATGACAGTAAATCAGACATTAAACTAGAATTTTGAGAGACTGCTTTCCCACATGGGAACTGACCCCAGCCGTACATTAGGGAATTCAGAATTAAGGATTTGGAACATCAGTCTTGTACACTCTGAAATGAACCAACTCCAGCCCCACATGTTTACTCAACTTAAGGATTCAGAGCTAGACACACATCTGTCATCTTGTCCTCATTATATCCATCAACTGGAGAGTTGGCATTTCTCTATAGCAGCTAATTCTGACATCAGCAGTAATCAGAACGTTCTCAGCCTCTGCAAGGCCTCCTCTGTCATACTGACAGCTTGTGAGCAGGAGTTCTTCATATGAGGCCTCTGCACTACTGGGAATCTATGAATGGGTTTTAGAGGGTCCCTGAACCCCCTAAAATTGTATGGCAAACATGCATGTTCCTATATTTATGTTTTTCTCAAGGTCTTTGGCTCTCATCAGAGTCTCAAAGGAATATGTGAGCAAAAAAGTGATTAGGAAACATTGCTCTAAAGCATGAGCCAATCAGTCCATGAACACTCCTGTTGAGTGGGGAACAGGACAGTGAGCAGGCGCCTGTGGAAGGAGGCCTGACTTCACGTGTCAGATCCTTCCATATCCAACAGACCCTGAGCTGTGCACCGGTGCCGAGAAGGGTTGTTGATTTATCCTTGGTTTATCATGCCAGGTCTCAAGAGACTAGTGACTCTGATGATAAAGAATTGGAAACTTTTTTAAGGTGAAAGAATCACCTCAATGTTAAGTTGGAAGAACCCAGATATTAAAGGCTATTTGCAAGCTTTGTAACAATCGCTAAAGTTCTTCTAAACCAGGCGAAGCACATAATCTCAGAACCTTGGCTTCTGTTACTGCAATGTCATTACTCTTGATATGTTTGCTTTGTGATATTTTGTCATTATGACATATGTCTAATTATTATTACTATTTTGAATGCTTAAATTTTAACGTTTCTCTCCATACCACCCCCTGTAGTTCCCTTGTTCATAGTTATTTTCAGTTGGTCCAAACGCCTGACCAAAGGTGTATATAACTGCGGAAGAGAATTTGGTGGTACAAACTGTTTCCTCCTGTTTTTAATTTGTTTCTACACTTCAATACAGTAACTTGCCTCTTGTGGGCTTTCTCTGCTGTCACACCACTTTTACATCAGAAGCCCTTATCCTAAGCTTCAGGGTAACAGCCTTACCCCCAATACACACACACACACACACACACAGATACACATTCTCTTGGCCAATCCAAACTATTACCTTAAATCTGTTAGTATTTCTCAAAGTTTGATCTGCAGAACATATTTTTGGAGATCTTTATGATGCAGGAGGGCTTGATAAAAATGCAAATTCCCACCAACCCCCACAGACCAGCTGAATCAGAACACCATGGAGATGGAATGTAGGAAGCTGCATTTGTTAGCATGTCCCACAGCCTCCAGGTGACTCTCAAACACACTAAAAATTCAGAGCCATGATATAGAGGAACTATTTCCCCTCTGGCTTGAGCCCTATTATTTTTGGACCTAAATGTGATTAGTTGCACATTCATCTTGCTTATTTCTGAGATTAGCATCTCCCCAGTCTCTTCTTAAGTGTCCTCTCCTCTTCTTCTGGCCTTTGCCAGTTGCTTTTCTCTGGGCTCTTTCTCATTAGTACCCAGCCTGTCACTTCTTTCCCGAGCTGCCCTAAATAAACTGCCTTAGCATTCACCACTCCAGACTCCAGACTGCCTGGATCCATACCACTGTTACATACCCTGCCCAGGATGCAGAGTACACAACTGCATGTCAAAGGCAAACCTCATCTGGTCCACAGAACTCCTCATAGGCTTCCCCTTCAATATTAACACTGCTTAAGACCACTTATTTACAGGCCTTCTCCACATTTTTTAATGCATACATGTACTACTACAATAAATGAAATAAACACAAAATTCTACCATTTCACCCCATTTCTAACACAACAAATGCTTTCATTTTTTTACACTCATATTTAATCTTCACTCATTACAAAATCAGAATGTAAGTGAAATTTTTAATCCTGTTTTTCTAATTTAATACCATGTCAAATATATTTTCATAGGTACTGTACCTATTACCTTTAATGACTACAAAATATTCCATAGACTTAATGCTGCCAGAACCCCTTTGCTTAAAAGATTTTCAGATTTTCTGTTACAAATGATAATACAGTGAGTGTGTTCATGTATGTTACTTTTTCCTTTTTTGAATTATTTATTTAGAATAAGTTCCCAGGGTAAAATTAATGGATCACAGTGTATGAGCCTTTTAATGGATCTTGACACATATTGCCAAGTTGCCGTATTTGTGTTTTACGCAGTTCCTTATGCGGTACTTGGAAAAATGTTTAACAGGCTCTCCTCAAAAAAACTGGGGGAGCCCTGATTTGCCATTTCCATGGTGTAAATACTCCTACGACGGGCAGTTTCAAGCTGTGAACATGACATTACTGAATGCAGAGTTGGAAAGAGATGCTCCGTAGTACACCATATTATGACATTCCTATCATACAGATACATTGAAATAAATAACTTCAAGGGCACAGATAATAGTAGAATGTAGGAAATAATTAGGAATTAATGAGGTTTGAGTATTACCTTTCTTTTTAATACAACTTACTTAACTTTGAGTTTTAAAATTTGATTTTTCAGGGTGGCTTTATTTAATGATTGGCTTGCAAAATTTCTGGAAATACTACTATCAGTTCTTGCAAGCAAGGCGGGTTCCCACATACCACTGCAGATAGCTCACTTGGTATTTTGCAAGAGCATGTCTTATTTTATTTTTAATTAAGCCATTGCAAATTCACCTGATTCCCATCTGTGTCACAAACAATAACCATGCTTTTAAGTTAGCAGATTATGCAAAGTACATAATTAATAAAACATAATGCAAAAGAGAGAGAGCAGGAGCTCTAGCTAGGTCAATAAATTCTGCCTACCTTCTCCCAACACTCTCATCATGCATTCATTTAAGTAGCATTTTTCCACCAGGTCATCCATAAAAACTACTCAATCATTTATTTACTCAAACGGTAATACACGTGGACCTCATGGCAACTGTGGTGAGAACAATACTGCAAGTGACTTAACCACTCTCTTCCTTGGTGTTCTTTTCTACGAAATGGGGAAGAGGTCACTGCTGACTTCAGTTTTACAAGAAACTCCATGTAGAGATAACAAGACTCAAACTTGTGCTTTAAGGAGCAACTGAGCATTCCTTTTGTAATGTTTTGAAATTTTCTTTCAAAAGTAATTCATTAGTATTCTGTCTTGTAGGAAGGAGAAATGGGAGGGTGATTAGGCACTTTCATTCTTGAGAGAAATTTCTTTTCTTGAGGCTTTTCCTGAGTAATGATGAATAGCCTCTCTGTGCATATAATACTTGAGGATTTTTCCCATGACAATGCTCTACACATCCTCACACCTTTGACTCAGTCATCCCACTCCCAGGAATTCTTCTAAGAAATAAATTCAAAACAAAGGGAAATACTTTTGTGTGATAATATTAATCACAATAAAGGGAAGATAGTTTTGCTTCATTTCAGCACTTACTCAATTTACCATTTCAGTGCTTGAGGCCCTGGTAGGAGAGTTCTGAATAAGTGGCTCCCAAATGCTCAGCTGTAGAACAACTGCCTCCAAGCCTTCTGGAGGGGAAGGGTTTGCATTTATTATCACACAGATTCCTGAACCCCACTCCAAGGCTGGGGTGCGATACATGAGAATTGCTAGTTTCAAAAATCTCAAGGGGTTTTAATCTCCAGCCAGCTTTAGGAACTACATTTTCAGGCCAGAACCAGACCAATCAAATCATCCCTGAACAACTGTCCACATCCAAGGAACACTATGACATCTTATGTCAAAAATTTACTCAGGACTTTCAAGCAGCTGCTAGATTCAAATGCTAAGAGCCCCATGGAAGGAGCCTTTGTTTCTGGCACCCTTCCTCCTCTTATTCCCCCTTTCCATCTCTGACCCCCTCCTTGCTCTCATTGCCCCCCACCCAGCACCCAATACCATCACATTGTCTTCCAGCAAGCTCCACTCTGGCACTCCATTCTGACTTGTGTCCAACCCTTTCCACACACACAGCCCCAAACCTTCCTCCCTATGTCATTAATGGGGCTCTAAAAGGAACCGAATATTATTATTTGACCAAAGTAATTTGCACATATAATTGAGAATCCCCTGCATAATGAACAAACCAGTTTTATTCGCATTTTTTAAGGGGGCCTTACTAACTGAAAAGAATTTCCAGCCTCGGAGGTGGAACAGGAAAGAAGGATGCTTTTTAATCTTAGCTTTCACTCAGATCCAAGCCTCTAAGAGCCCAAATGGGCCCTTTGGGCACTCGTTGTCAAAATGGTCCCAACTCCTGATTTTTAGGTATGCCTTGCTAGCATAAGACTAAAATATCATAAAAGTAATCATTTAATTTAAGCTAGCCAAGGAAGAAGGGTCACTCTCTCTGCCTCTAATGCCGTGTACCTCTATAATTCTACCCAGAACATTCAGAGAGAAACATCAGCCACAGATGCCCACAAACAACACAGCAGCCACTCTGAGTGTTGTCTTCTAAGTCTGAGAATTTGATGCGGAATGGCTTCAAATGTCAATTTCTAATCTTATTTTCCTTTTTTCACATACATTATCACTACAAAACATCCAACCTTGGGCTTATTTCACATTTGGTGCTCAAAAAATACTAATTTCGAGCCTCCACATATCAGCCCCATTTTCCTTTGAAAACAATATTGGCGTCAAAAAGGAGACTTTACAGATGTCTTGTTCCCGAGGCAGAAACCATATCATCCTCCCTCTAGTGTCCCCAGCCAAGTCCTTAGTAAAAATCATAACAACTACATTTATTGAGAGTTTACTTTTGCTAGGCACTAGGCCACAAGCTTTACATCTTTTCATCTCATTTTATCCCTACAACTTGCTGAAGGAGGTATTTTCAGTTGTTATTAGAGCTACTTTACAGACGTTTTAAAATCAGAGGATTGAGGAAGCTCTGCTCCCGGGTTCCCACAGCTCAGAAGCAATAGCATGAGGATTCAGCATGAGGCAATCTGACCCTAAAGTCTAGGTTCTTATTCAGTATTTTATTATATGTATTTTTACTATCATATAGATGCAGATATTTCACCATCCAGAAAAAAAAAGTGCTCTGAATCATCAGAGAGAAAACAGCAGCAAATCTAATGCCTCATTCAGACCTGCAAAGTGAGTAACGTACTTCATGGAATCTTTGGACTGGCTCTTGAAGAACAGAGACCTACATATAGTTGGTCAACCAATTTATCCACCCAAGAGGAAGACCGCTTTAATTACCAGATGATTAAAGCACCTCCTCAAACATAAAGGACTTTCTTAAAAAGAAATGGGGGTCTTACAGGTACCCCAAGCCACACAAACCTTTCTCTGCATAAATGGTAAACTGAGGGAAGACAGCAGAGGGATGGCAAGCGGAGGCTCAGGGTCACAGACATGGAGATGCACAGAGCAGACCCCAGGATGAGGAGGCGAGGAGCTCTAGGCACCCTCTCACAGGGAGTCTTGCTGGCGCTGTGAAAGCTGAGGAAAGGGGGCCCAGTGGCACAAGAAGACTAGGACAACTGGAGTCTATTCTCAGCAGCCTCTCAAGGTCCCTCGTAACAGCCTAATTTCCCAGGCGTAGTTCCTGCCGATGTGTGAAAGAAACTTTCGCCGTTTCGCACACTGGGCTCCTCAGATGGGTGGGCCATCTCCTGGTCGGTCTCCCTTGAGCCTTTGCCCACACACCTGCCAGTGTGAAGTACCCTCCAATTCTCTATCCACTCCAATCTTGTATCTTTCCAAGGCCCATGTCTTCCAGATTACTGGGTCTCCTAGCCCTTACAGCCTTTGTCACCCCATTCATAACTTTTGAACTGTCTTCCAAATTTTGCTTCTCACCACAACTACTAGATTACAAGGTCCTTCAAGTAGAAAATTATATTTCTTTTATATTCTCTACAGAACAAACTTAGGATCAATAAATTATTATCAACTCCTTGTTGCTTGCTTATTTTGATGGCACCTTTAGTAAAGCACTTAAAACTAGTGAGTTCCCAAACTTTATTTAATTACAACCCAGGCTACTCAAAAACGAAATTTAATTTATTTTTTAAAAATATACTTAGGCATCATGCACCACTTTCAGAAACAGGACTTCAGCACTGGCAATAGGTGAACAAAGAAGCTAGGAATGCCAGAGCCAAATCAACATCATTTGGATTTTGGCCTATTTCTTTTCTGAATTAGAAAATCTTAAAACTCCTACTTGTACAACTTATAGGATCTTTAGGTTTACTTCATCAAATATAGGGTGATAAACCCAAATATTCGAGCTGAGTCATCGTCAATCACAAGCATATGAATTCTCCAGGAGAATATATGGAAAACCAAAAGCCAACTATTAGAACTTTTAATGTTGTAAAAACTACATGAATCTTGTTAGGACTTGGGGAAGGGGTAGTTGGATATCAGAGCAACTTCCAGAGTAACATGGTTCCATACTTTACAACAGGTAGAACAAAGTAATTACTGTGTTTAGACTAGAGTTAAAGCTAAATAAGTTAGAAAGAGCTCTCTTGACACTGAAGAAATATTATTTAAAAAAGCAAGAGTCTTACCTGTTGTAGAATGCCAAAGAAATTTTTTTGACACCAAAATGACTGACTCCGGAAGTCAAATTTGTTTCGTGCAGGTAGGTAAGAACAAAAGGAGTCCAAGTCCTTTCAGAGTTCTGGTTTCCTTCTACCACCAACCTCTCCTTCCTCCCCAAGAATGTAACTGATTCACATCTGAAGAGCTAGAAATGTAAGAGGAGCTGGTAGAGAGTCCAGCCCAGGATGGTGGTGTTTAGTGTGCAGGATGACTGAGGCAGCAGGAACAATCCGAATATGACAAAAGAGATTAGCAAGTTCCTGTACATAAGTCAATTTCCTGTAGCTGGCTTCTCTGAAGAGGGGGTTTCATCTATGTAGTTTTAGACTTGTGTGTGTGTGTGTGTGTGTGTGTGTGTGTGTGTGTGTGTGTGTGTGTGTCTGTGTACGTGCTCGCGCAAGAATGTGTTTCTCTCCATGACAATATGAAAACTTCCCCACATAAGAGGCAGAGTAATGCCTTTGCTGCACGGCTGGATTTGTGTGTACCAAAACTCCTGGGCCATTTCCCTCTTCGTTTCCCATCAATAAATCACCTACGTGAAACTGAGGAAGGGAGGAGTGAAAAAACAAGATGATTCTTTAAGGAAGTGAAATAAAGCAGAAAAAAGAGAAAAAATGTCCACTGCCCTGACTGGTCTTGGTTAATTTAAGCTTAGGAAAAAGCACCTAAGAACTTACACATCAGCTTGTGAACATACTAACTGGGGGAGGGGAAAACAGTAGGCGGGAGGTTTGCTTTGCTTTGCTTTATTGATAACTACCAAATAAGAATTTGGAAAGAACTGACTCAGCCATAGGGAGAGTTCAAGCAGCACCCTGTGCATTCACCCTTTCACGGATGGGCACCTGCATTATGAGGTTCATGACTATGAGCCATTTTCAGACTCCTATTTCATTATTTGTCTCCAAACACAAATATGCTTATTTTGTCCTGGGCAATCCAGGTATAGAGACCATCTGCATTTAAATTATGTTTAAGTTGCCTACATTAAAATATGTAACTTTCATGATGTGGTCACAATCCCCTATGCCTCAAATTCCTGAATAACTGTAAATATTACTGCCCAGGGTGAAATCTTGGTCAACATACCTATGTGCCATAAGGATAAAGTCAAAAGCATTCAAGTCAACAAAAGCCCCATACTGTGTGTAAGATCCAAGGCTGGGTGCTAGGGTTGGGGGTGGGAACACAAAGATGAACAAGATGGACTCCCTCACTCATAGCAGTCAAAAGCAAGTGAAGGAGAAAGACATGGCTGTAAGGGAGATGCCGTGACTCAGAATCTATTCACAGATTTCATGAAAAATCCTGGGACACAAGTCAGATAAAGGGAAAGTGCGTGCAACCATTTGCCAGTTAAAATAGCTACTGGACATCGACACAGATTCCCTTGTAATATTCCAGGGAGCACCGGCTGGCTTCCAGGAGGCCTCACAGAGCAGTACGCCTCATTTGAGGGCCATCCTTATCACTGCAGACTCAGAACCCTGTCATGAGCCTGATCGGTGCCCTAAAGTAAAGCACAAAGACCAAGACAGACATGTTCCCTGTCCTCACAGTACCTACATCCTAATGAGGAGGGAGACAAACAAAAAGTTTCAAATAAATGCCATAATTACAAATTGTAGTGATTATCACAAAGGAAAGAAGAAGCTAAGCCAGAGAGCAAGACAGTATCTGTGTCCTAGATGCAGTGAAAGACAAACTCTGTGAGCAGCTGACATTTGAGCTGAGACCTAAAGCCATGACTCTCAGCCCTGGCTGAAAATTAGAATCATTTGAAAAACTTAAAAAAAAATAACAGTCCTTATGCTCCACCCCCAGAGACTAGTTTGTCTGGGCTGGGGGGCCTGGGCATCAATATAAACTCCCCCCATCATTCTAATGTGCCACTACCACTCTAATGGTAGCGTGGGGAGAACAGGTGGAAGGGCTTTCCAAGCAAAAGCAATAGTATGTGCAAGAGCCCTGAGGTGGGAAAGCACTTGGTATGTTCCAGAGATCAAAAGAGGATTAACATGTCTGGTGTGCAGTGGTGGCAAGGATAAACAGTGCAAGATGAGCATTCTTAGAGATGGACACACAGTTACCAAGCCCACAGGAGACTCTTACATGAACCCAAGTGTCAAATGTTAATGTGCAGTAAGAACTCCACCTGCCAGGTAAGATCCTTAAGCCCTCTGACAAGCACATTATCTCTTTCTAGAAAAGTCTCCTTGGAAAGCCAGATCACCAGCCTGATATTATCAGGTAAGCAGAGTAACTTACCTAAGCATATGATGTTTTGAAACTTTATTTACCACTGGCTTTGTTCACCAAAGGATTTAAGGCATCTTATAAAGATACATACATCTTAGCAAGATTAAATTAAAGACAAGAAATGAAAAGATGAGGCCAAGAGAAATGAAGGAAAAAATTAAGCCAAAACCAGGGATGAGGCTGATACAGAAAATGTATGCCAAGTGGTTGTAAGCTTGTAAGCAGCTAGTGTGATGTGACAAATGCTACTACCATCTAAAACACTGAGTGCCACTGAATAAAAATTAATGTATGGCTCAGGATGGTGAGACCTTCCTGGCTTCCCAGTGCCAAGACTAAAGAGAAAGCTGGCCCCTGGATTCTCATAAGGAAGACATCTTGACTGAAGTGAAACAACATCCTTAGACTGAACACAGCCGATAACAAGTTTCATTAAATGGTTTCTTACATTTTTCCTCAGTGTAGGCTGATTTCAACTCACAAAAGAGTTGACTGAAAGCAATCCCAGCGTATGTTTAGTGGAGGCTCTGGGGGGAATTAATACAATGCGGGCTACACCAAGACACTGCTTTGATGTGCCAATTTAATGCAGAGATAAAGATGTTGGGTATGCTTCAGGAAATTCAGGATAAAAGGGTTTTCTCATCCAAGTTGCTAAAAGATTTGGGACAGCAGAGTTCAAAACTGGTTGTATTTCCAGCATAGATCCAGTGGTTTCTTAGTGTCCCAGTGTCCTTGGGAAAGCAGAGGAGGCAAGGACAGCTGCCTGCACGGACAGCCCCCTCCCCCTCCAGCAGATAATGAGACAAGATTCTGCCCTTTGAGAAATGAAGCAAGAGGTGCCACAAGCATGACCTATACGTGCAAAGGCTCAGGCCTTGTGCATCTTCTCCACAAAAAGATATGTATCGAGAGTCAGGACAGATGGGCTGAGTCCCCAGGCCCAAGCGCTCAGGCCATCCTGGACGGTGGTGAGGACACTGCTGTGTCCAGCTGCAAGCTTCCCTTCTCCCTCGGGGCTCCCCGGCTGACCCCTTTCCCCTTCTGATGGGCTTGCTCTCCTGCGTGTGTAACTGTAGCTTCAGATGTTCTCACGGAATCAGGTTCTGGGCTTCCTCCTGCTCCTAACAGCGAGAAACAGTTCTTTTCCTATTGCCTCTTAGAATCTCTAATCTTCACATATAATTTAATCTCAGAGAGGATTTTCTTGGTTGGGAGGTGCACAGGGGCGGGGAGCAGCTATCTAAATACCTTCCTTTCCTGGAAGTCTTTCTCTTTTGGTTCTCTCTCCGTCTCCTGCTCCCTCCGTCTTCCTCTCAGTAACCCCCAAGTCATTCTTGTAACCAACAGGGTAGTGGTGAGGGGAGGAAGCAAAAGAGTCAAAATACCAGTACCCACTACATGCTTACACACACACACACACACACACACACACACACACACACACACACACACACACACGCACCCGCACCCCCACCCCCACCCCCAGTGTGTCGGTTCTGATGCCATGTAGTCCCACCTTAAGACAGAGGTGGGGAAAATCCTGGGGAATTTAGAGTGGAGGGAAAGAGGAAACTCCTGGTATGGAGTTCCTGGGAGGAAACAGACTTTTGTTTTAAGGCATATTCCGGGAAGTCTTCCCTGACCACCACACAGCCACCAGCCGGACTAGACATCCTCTCGTGAGCTCCCCGGCAGCTTTTGTCTGCACCACCAGAGCGCTCACCAAACTGTCCCGCAGCAGCCGGTTCAGAGGCCCTCAGAGGCCTAGGCAGATCTCTATATAGGCACCCTGTAGCCACCAAGGAACAATAGATTGCTGAACAGTAGATTGGTTCTCATCTAATCCTCACAGTAGCCTTACATGGTATACATTTTTAAATATATTTTACACCCAAGGAAAACTCAGCTGGTTAAATGAAACCACATGAGCTATGAAAAGCAGCACAAACATTCACCGTCCGTCTGTCCTGGCTCTTCACACCCGTTTCCCAGTGGAGAGAGCTGGCCCACACAGTCGGAGCCCCGAGCACTCCTCCTCTGAGATTCTCAGTCAAAAACAATCCCAAAAGGTTAACACTTGCTTTCTCAAAACATCTTTGTTTGAAATGTCCTCTGATATGGCATGAAAACAGTCTGTTTTTTCTTTAACAGTGTTCTAAGAACAAGGACCATTTTTATTGAGGATTTTTAAATCAGAGGACATGTGTGTCCCCTGAACTCATGCCTAAGTGGTATTCTTGCTCGTTGCAAAGATGCTCTGACATTACACCAGAGAGAACTCTGAATGACAGCGGTAACTGTAATGAACAGCAAATCTTGGAAACCTCGAGACATCAATCATTTCCTAAAGTCTTTCTACCCTGGGTTATTAAGATGTGTCACATTCCTCTTATTATTAGTTTATTAACTGAAATGAATTAGATCTAGTGGGCAATTTTTAATGTTTACACAGACTCCTATTTGTGATACGCCACCTAATAAAATGAAATGTTTCAGTGGGTTCTGAAGATGAAAAATATGTACTAAACCCTTGTCTGAATGCTTTGAATTTCAAACCCAGGGCATTAGTCATACTATATTCTTACCCAGCTCCCCACCAAGTAATAAACAACTGTATCAAACCAAACCATGCATTCTTTCTGTTGGAGAGCTTTCGTGATGGGGATTATAAAATATTAGCTCTTCATGAGACAAAAAGCTTAATTCTTCTGTATAATACATCAGTGTAAAATGCATTCATATAAAATACCCTTTAAATTCTAAATACCAAAATATCGTAGGTATGCCACAGGCTAGAAATCACATGAATGATTTCCTCCTTGGGCATTTTAGTTCATTATAAACAACAGCCTCCCTAACTAGATAAGAATATCATTTTAAACATCTTTAGCTTCCCTCTTAGAGCCATAAACATAAAAACATTATTTCCCCCTGCTGTTATTCTCATCATCTATTTCTCTTGAACTGTTTTAATGTAACATAACATACTGCTTTTTGTTTCAGTGAATATTAGGTTCTCTGGATTCTCAACTGACATTTTTATCCTGGTTTGCTTGCCCTGTATAACTGTTTACTGAGCAAACATTTACATCCTGCTTCTTTTTATTGCAGAGCCATAATTCATAACAGTGGGGGGTCTTGTTGCAAAAGATGACAGCACCCAAAGTAATTATTTAAACTCAAAGTAATCATTCAAGCTATGGCTCCAATGTTATTTACGGTACAACCTTTTTTAATTGTCAGAGCAGAGCTAATATATAGTTAAATGACCATTACCCTTCAAAGCAGTGCCTTGGTAGTTGATGCACTTTTCTAACACTGCAGACCTTAGTCAAAGCACTTTTAGAAACTTTTTACAATATCCTTTTTGACATCCTTTAATAAACTACGGAAGAAAACCACTATCACTGCCCTCTACTCACAACTTGTTTTTGACTCAGAATATCACCTGGCTTGGTCACCCACCTTGTTCAGTGGATGTTGCTCCAAAGTGCTGCCTCCCAAAATCAAATCCACCCCAAAAGGACAAAAACTTGCAAGGATGTGCTCAGGCTCTGACAGCAAATCGAGAGAAGTTTGAAGCATGATGTGCCTAAGAGCAGTGTCTTTGGGTCAAGTGAACAAACTTCCAGGGGACTCTTGCAAAGTGTACAGCATTCGCTATGATGTAGAAATTCTGGTTTGCTTAAAAAAGAGGAAGAAGGCCATCACTGCTTTTCTTGCATTTGTATTTTACTCTGCCTTGATAGGGATCTTAGGTTTGGGCACAAACATCACAGGGTAACTGCAACTCAGCGCACCTGCTCAGAGCAGTTGGTTGCAAACGTTTCAGTTATAAGGCAAAGCCCAGTGAGTGCTCACCTGCCATCACTTCGAAACAACAGATCTCCTGCACAGTTCTGGAGGGCACAGGTTGAAGCCTGAGCCCAAAGGCAATGTGTCAATTTGGATCCAGAGAAAGAAAGAAAGATTCAAATCCAGCTCCACTTATTAGCAAGGAAGAGGCCCTGATCTTCCCATCTGGAAAACAGGTATAACAATATCTACCTTGGAAGGGTTTTGTAAAAAAAAAAAAAACAGAATGGTATAGTCCTTAGAATATAGGAGACACCCAAGACATGATGGCTATTATTAAGCACTCCAGTTATAGATTTTTGCCTTTAGAGATTTTTCCCTCCATCCCTACCACCTCTTTGAATAACAAATGTTGAATTTTAGAAATTGAGAAGCTTTGCCAGTGCCCAAATTCTGCTCTAAAATGAAGTTGTACAAGCTTATATATCATGCACAGGATTCTAATTTTAATGTGTTTATTATCCCAACAGTTTAAAAGTATCTAGAAATTTTAAAACCAAGTTGTTGATACTTTATTCCTTATGTATAATCTGAACAATCACAGAATCTTCAGAAATGCCTTCTGAAGTCATGTGCTCACCACATTACATATGAGAATCTATCCTTTCCTTTCTCATTCAACAAATATTTACTGAACACTTCATATAATATTTATTTAGCACTGCGCTAGGCACAGTGAATAATAACAACCACGAGAATAAAATAGCCTGCTCTCATGAGCTTACATCTACTGGAGAAATAAGCAATGAACCTGATAACTTAAGAATATAGTATGTTATAGTGTGCTAATTACTTAAAAGGAAAATAAAATACGGAGGAGGCATAGGAAGCTTGGGTGGAGTTCATGTTTAAATAGGATGGTTAGTATAGTCCTCAGAGAGAAGATGAGGGAGGTAAAGTCGTTTTTAAAAATATCCAATAGCCATTTTAATGTTAGTCAGCCTATGTCCTCAATTTAATGAGCACTTACTCGCCTTCTCCTCGCTGATGGAAGGTCTGCTTCCTCTTCTGCCCGTACCTGGGAGAGACAGGAGCCTACTGCTCAGCTCTGCACAGCAGCCTCCCCTTCAGAAGGGGGTCTTCTGGGTGCTCACCTCCTAGCCCCAGCCCTCCACTCAGCCGCTCACTCCCCCACCTGTCTGGTCCTTTCTGAGTGTCTTCTCTGAATCTTTGTTAAGTCATTTTCATGATGGACTGCTGGCCCCTAGAGAGAAATATATGACCAGAGTTAAGTGTCTAATGGAAAATCCCAGGATAGTAGGAGTTGCCTTGTTTTTCAGCTTGCTATTCTCTACTCCTTTATCTTTTTAACAAAGTCATAATAAGTTAGTAATAATAGTCACAGTGGCCTACCATTTATTGAGCATTTAACATATGTCAGTAAAGCACTTTATATGCATTTTCTTACTTAACTAGACCAACAAGTATAAGTAAGGTAGGTACCATTGTTATGTTTGCAAAAGAAGAAACTGAAGCACAGAGAGCTTAAGTGTCTTGCTCAAAATCAGGCAGGCAAAAAATAGCACAGCCTGATTCCACAGCCCATCTTCTAATTTCTTTATGATAGTAGTCAGTTGAATTTTGCCAGTATATTTGATACCCTTGACTATGGGATACAGCTGTATTATTTAAATACTATTTATTAGGTCTCTCATACCAGGTGGAATTCCAACCTCCCAGTCTATTTGCCTGAATTCCACATGGGTTATTGATGAAGACTGACTTTAATCTTAAAAAAAAACAAATATTTTCCTTTGCCGTCTCCCTGCTCCTTGTGTTTTTAAAGAACAGTTCTTTGCCTGTTTTTGTCTTTTTATCGTATCTAAGATGCCTTTCATTTCCATGCTTTAGTTTTAAGCATGAATTTTAGAAACATTTGATTTTAGACACTATTTTTATTGGCTACTGCCACTTTACAAAGAGACGAGAAGAATTTAACCCACTACTGTATTGCTGACAATGTGAAGAACATGGAAAAATGTCTTCATAGGCATCCCTCTTGATGGTGTTCACTTGAATAGAAATATCATATTTGGCTCGTTGGCAAATCTGGAATAACTTGGCCAGAGCTTTGCAAAGCCAGGTACTCAGATTAGCTCATCCCTTCTTCCTTAGCAATTAACTTCTCTGGAAATATCCACTTGTTCAAATGATAAATGTTGAGTTGACTAAGTAGAATTGTGAATGCCACATACTTTATTACTCATGCAACCTTTATGAAGAGACCTAGCTTGAAACAACTGTGTGAATGTTTGTACTTACTTATAAACTGTAATTAGGTCCACAGACAAAAACAAGACATCGTTTCATCCATCTGAAACTTGACACATACTATTGGCATTACTCATCCAGGAAAATAGTTATGGGCTCAATGAGAGACAGGTGTGGGCAGTACAGGTAATCACTTTTTAAGGCACTGATTTCATCTCTGCTGCTGGTGCTCAATTCTAAGAAGCAGGCAACTTCAGCTCACTATAAATAAATAAAAAATTTAATGATGTGGGAACATGCTCACAATATACTGTTAAGTGAAAAAAGCAGAATACAAATCTTGAATTTGATTTCAAGTTGTTATTATATATACATATGTAAATATTAATGGAGGTAACCTTTAGGGGACAGGATATGAGTGATTTTTATGTTTTCCTTTTCCCTTTTCTAGATTTCCCGTTTTCTGTAATAAACATCTATTAATTATATGAGCCAGATGGGGGGAAATTATTTCTCTTTAACTGTGTTCAAGTTTACCTAAGTTTTCTCCATAACCCTTATCGCTGCTTCAGTCGCAATACATTTCGTGTAATAACCAGTGATTTTTATAGCAGTTGATTCTCAGAGGAGAATCACTGAACCACAGCTGAACCTTGCAAAGTCACCTTCCTCATCACTCAGACTATGTGGGGTCACATTTAGATGATTCTGACCAGATGCAAATTCCACTTCCATATTGACTCCAAAAGCAAGGCATTCCAGAGACTTCTGCATTAAACCTTTTAGAAGTCGTGCTTTAAATTTCTCTTAAAATGGAAATCATAGCTGGGAAGACATCCTAGGCTACCTAGTAGCTTTATCTGCTCATGGGAAAGATAAAGAAGTACTCAGAAATAAAGAGTGAGGTTTCCGGGAAACTTATTCAGTGTCTGAGCTCAAAAAGAAAGAGGTAGTGGGAAATGCTTGATGCTTATTAGAGGAAAACATGTTTGTAACAAGTGCAGTCAACGATTGCAAGATCTGGTTTCAAACTAAGCCTGCTGTTTTGTTATTATTGTTACCTAAATTATTATAGCTGTGCATTTTTTTTTAAATCATTTTGGAGAAGGGGGATTTTTTTTTCTGTATATCTTCTTTAATGAGCAACTTCTGTTTAAGTGACATTTTAAATTACACATAAAAATGTCAAGATTAGTCATAAATATCTATTCTTTTACTTTTTTTTAAAAACACATCTTTTAAAAAAGCAAAATTTCTATTAAGACATTTTTTTGCAAATAAATTTTAAGGTCTCAAAAATTTATCAAAAACAAAATGGTTTTTATAATTTTGAGCAAATCTATCTCTATAACATTTATTTAAAATATAAAATAAGATTGTTTTTCTCCCTATGCAATTACCGTCTTTTAAATTAATCTTCTAAATATAAAATAATGATTTTTTAAAGTGTTTTGGAAGAAAAAGATTAAATTTTAAGATTTCTTTTAGCTTTTAATTTTTGTTCATACTCAATTTACAACTTCTAAATACTTAATGTATGTTATATTTGATCCTCACAAGATCACTATAAAATAGAAAAAACCAGTATTATTATTCTCAGCAACTTCATTTTATAAATGAGAAAACTGAAGCTCAGAAAGGTTAAGCACCTTATATGGGGCCCTACAGCCAGTTAGTGAGTATAGATCCATTTACTTCTATAGCATTTCCCTACCAGAAAACAAATTACTTTTCCCTAATTGATTCATTAAAAGATTATAAGAGGTACACATTGAAGTGAGACATGTGAGAAAATCTGTTATTTTAAAAGGGTCATATATTTATAAATATAAAAAAGTGAGATGCAAAACTAAAGTGTACAGTAAAACCCTAATTTTACATAAAAAATTTTATTCATATCTGAAAGACTAAAATAATTATATCAAATAATAATAGTGATTATCTCTGAACAATGAAATTGGAGATGATTTTTTCACTTATTTTTCTTTAATTTTATACTTTGTTTAACAATCAGTAAAGATTAATTGTATAATCAGAAAAATAAACATTACAAACTTTTTAATAAAGTGCTATAAACATACAGTTCATTCTCTTCAGTAATTCTCTAATGTATTTGGTTTCACTTCAGTTTTTTGGTTTGCTGCTGGGAATTTTTTATTTTTTAATAAAAGGCAGATGTGGTTTCAACGTAATTACAAAAAAAGTAATGTGAAATCACAACGCTGAATTTTGAGGGCTTGGTTCTCGATTCTCACCCCTGTAGCAACATAGAGCAGGTTTTGAGAACTTAACCTGAGAAACCATTTCTATAGTTTCGTCTCCACAATAAATTCCAATCTTTAACTGTTCCCTTGGATGACTATCTGCCCCATAGCCATTTCTCCTTCCTTGCTAAAAGAACCTCTGTTTGGGGATGGGCAAAGTATGCCAAATCAAGAAAAGAATCATGATGTCTGGTCTAAGACAATGGAAGAGAATCTTCTGGTTCCTGGTTTCCCAGCTTCCTTTGCAGCTATGGGTACCATGTGATCCATTTTACTCAGTGAAATATTCAGAAGTCTTCTTGGGTGCTCCTGGGAAAGGTGTTCCTCACCCATTAGATCAAGGAGACAAGTCAGAAAGCATCTGTCTTCCTTTCATGCTTTGGGTGTTGTCATACCAGACTGTGATGCTCTGAGATCTCCATCAGCTATCTCAGGACAAGTGGGAAAGCCAAAGAAACTGCAGAGACATGGAGCCAGAACATTGTTGATCCATTCACCACCTCTTAATTTTTATTATGTGATATAATTAAATGTACTATCTAAGCCACAGTTCATTATTCTAATACTTGCAACCGAGCATCTTCTAATGATGGAGTAACAAAAAAAATTTGAAGTTGAAGCTATCAACATTTTACAGAATGTAAAAAAGTTAACTGATACCCAACCTACATGGCCAACAGTGTAGAATGTCATATAGAAATAGTTAGGTGCATACAGTATTATATATCAAATATATCTCAATAAAGCTGAAAAATAAAAAGAAATGATTTGGTAGGTTATTTTATTGGGAAATTTCCAGTTATTTAAAAGTAGTATTTAGGAAGACCATGGGGCCACATAAGGAGATGCTCATGATAAAAGATTATATGGGGGAAAAAGGAAAACAGGAGTTGGGATTATACATGTATTATAATTACAATAATGTTTTCAAAGTCTGTGAGGAAACTAACCAAACCACTAACAAAAATTTTCTTGGTGTTACGGAGTCCAAGCTGGTGCCTTTCACCACACAACATGCCAATTAGTCAGGAGACAAATTGTTGGGCAAGGAAAGCATCTTTATTCAGAAAGCCAACAGACCAATAAGATGGTGCACTAATGTCCTAAAGCACCATCTTAACTTAGTGTTGATTTTAAACTTTTTTTATATTAGGGAAGGGGAGAGCAGGAGGTGATGATAGATCTCAGACATCGGACATCAGAAACGGTCTGAGGAGGGCTGTGAAACTCCTTGTCCTCGGCTGGCTGACTCCAGTCATGTTGATGACATGGGTCTGGCGGTGATGTTCCTGTAAGGCCTGTCACTTTTGTACATACTTTATCTTCTCAGGGAAGTTAACTTTCAGGTAATGGGAAGGTTGTATCGATCTTAAGTCACGAGCAGAATTCCTTTTGATGATTAGCAAGCATATGTGCAGGGCTTTGGGCTGAGCAGAAGCTTTTTGACCAAAAGATTTAGGCAGCAAAGGAGACAGATACAATATGAAGGCAGAGATGCCAACTTTTTCACTCTGTTACATTGGGGTATAGGATTGCCAATAGATTGTTTTATCCATTCCTCTATTTTCTGATTATTGGGCCTCATCGGATACAATTTTTATATTAAAAATATAAAATAAAGTAACTCCTATAGACAAGCAATATAAATCCCTGAAAGAATTCATATCAAATGTAAGAAAATATTTGGCTCCCTATTGTCAAACTCAAATTTCCCAGCTGGACTTTCAAAGCCCTTCCTAATATGGCCCCTGCCCACCTTTGTAGCCCCATCTCCCACCACACACCCTGTTCCAGCCACAGTGAATACTCTTTCATGCCTTCATGCATATTCTTGCCTCAGCCTGAAAAGCCTTTCTTTACGTGCAAGGTAAACATTGGTGGTTGTGGCTGAGACTGCTGGTTATTCTCCAAAACCTCTTTCCTCAGTAATAGAAAATAATTTTCAACTTAAGTTGAAATTTTAAGCCCAGGTTAAGGGTTACATGTCTCAGCCTCCCTTTCAGTTGGATGTAGACATGAGGCTTTGTTCTGGCTGCTGAGGTGTGGGCAACATCGAAGAATAGAGGAAGAAGTGCTCTCTTTGTCCATTTCTTCTGAGATGCTTAAGTTGGAGCAACCAATCTGGACCATGAAATGAAAGCCAAGAGTTGAGCTTGGAAGAACAAGTTAGAAGAAGGCTGAGTCCCTGAAGATTGTGTTGTTGCCTCACAAGCCCTGGAGCACCTACCACAGGGTTTCATCTATGTGGAAGAGAGAAATAGACCCCTATCTTGCACATTCCACTGTTGTTTTGGGGTTTTCTGTCACATACAATCTAACCTAATCCTAACTAATATATTAATTTGTGACAGAGGCTAGTAGAAAAACGCTTTCAGAAGAGGCATGACAACAGTATGACTGAATTGCTATCTAGAAGAAATGAACAGAAAGTTGGGAATTTGGGGCTGGCATGCACAGGAAAACAGGCTGAAGAAGAGAGAGGAGGTTAGCAATGATAATCCAGGGCCACCAATGACTATTTGGGAGAGAGGATGGGGGAAAGATTTGGCCAAAGAAGTTTTAAGATGAAAGATGACTACAATTAAATATTAAGTCACCTACAGTACTTGGTTACAATGTAATTCTCTAATGTAACCACCGAATTTTAAATATGTTTAATATACACAACACCCTGGCATGAGCAGATGTTTTGGAAAATCAACAAAAAGGGGTCAAAGCAGAGTAAAACAACTGTAGAAGTAAAATGTCAAAAGGCTAGACACTGGAAATCAGAGCTTATAATAAACATAAGCTTCCCCAAATCTCCATAAAAATGGGTAGAAATGCTGAATTTCCCACTCAATATGGAATTTTTAGAGCCAATGTGGTACATATATTAGCATGTTTAATGACAGATACATATATATTTGCACCTCTTTTTTTGTTTACAGAATGTGTCATGCTAGACATATTTCTTTGCAGTTTACTTTTGTTTTGGTTTAATCAATCAATATGCCATGGACATCTTTCCAAATAGGTTAACTTCACCTTTTAATAACAGCATAGTATTCCATTAGATGGAAGTACTCTGATCAATTTAACTAGTCTATATTGATGTAAATTCATTTTTTTTCTATTGCAGAAAGTGCTATACTTGTCCAAACAATGTAACACTTGAATGCAATTGTGCATGACCAATTAAGTACTCCTGTGGATAAATGACAGGTCAGGAGACTGCACAATTTTGGAGTAGATGTATTTTTTATTGCAATAGCTATTACTGAATTACATTCCAGAGAAGCCCACCAATGATGTATGAGAGCATCTATTTGCCTGTACTCTCACCACTAAATACTACAAATCTTTTTCTTTTTGTTAGCTGAAAAGTGGTAACACACTAATTATTAGTGAGCTTGAACATCTTTTCACCATATTTGCTCTATTTGTATTTCTCTGAAATGCATGTTTATATCCTGTGTCTATTTTTTCTATTGCATTCTTTATTATTTTCATATTAACTTAGAAAAATTGTTTATAAATTAAAGATATCAATAATCTATGTATATTTCACAAAAAATATCTCTCGGTCTGTCGTTCATCTTTTAATTTTCTTCATAGTGTCTTTGGCCATGCCCAAGATTTTAATTTTAGACATTGTTTAGAAAGACTTTACCACTCTAAAATGTAAACGATATTTTCCTATATTTTATGATCATTTTTTTCAAAATTACATGGCAATAATGTAACAGTTAAAAGTACAACTTCTCCCACCAACCTGCCTGAGTTCAAGTCTTAACTATGCTGTGTAACTTCAGGAAAGTTTCTTTGTGCCTTGGTTGACTCAGCTTTAACTGGGGATATTAATAGCATCTAAACTTCATAGGACTGTTATGAGGATTAAAGAGTTAGTACATACAAGATGCTTAGAACATGCCTTGCAACCCAGAAAGTTTCAGTGAATATTAGCTACTATTATTTTGCTGTGTCTTAATGACAGTAGTTTCCCAAAATATTTTAATACCTAATATGACCCATAAATAAACACTCCAGAAATACATCCTATCCTTACAAATGATCTTAATCTTCCTGCCACCTGCCTATACCAGTAAAAATGAAACTGTAACTGAAGGCAGAAGGAATGAGAGGGGCAGGGTGCCATGCAAATCAAATAGAAATACCAGCTGCAAACACTCAACAAGCTATAAGCAAATAGAAAAACATATGGTAGCAACTATATGTTTCAGCTGTGGGTCTTGCCCTGACACCTCCAATTTGGGGAGGTTGGAGGCCTGGGTAGTGCTTAGCTGAAGCTAAGCTAAGCACAAACAGCAGCTACGCAAACCTGTCTTATCCCAGCTGAGACAAATGTGCCTTTCACATTCAAAAGAAGCTTGTCTTGTATATAGTTAGCCGACAGAGTTAGCAACTCTAAGGCATAGTCCTGGGCAACTTTACATTGCTATTCAGACAGCCTGATGGATGTCCTTGTTAGACATTGAACCTGAGAGACCAAGATTGTTCATTGTTTTTACAGGGCTAACATGTGTGCCCATGTTTTGTTTATCATCACTGAAATCTACCAGAAAGGCACATGCTGCCCCAGTATAGCCAGTTCTTCTTATGATTCTTTTTTCTCTTCCATATCTATGAGTACCTTTTTTGGCCTAAAAAATAATTTTTTTTCTTTTTCTTGGTGAGTCTTACAAGAGTTTTCTCTCTAACATTTATATATCTTGAGGAACAGCTTTTGGCTTTACGTATCAACTCTTGTTATATTTTACTTTCTAATTTATTTTATCTATTTCTGATTCTTACCTATCTCATTTGCATTGACACTGACAGGAAACAGAATGGTAAAGATGGCTTTTAGATTGTCCTCATTTCTGAGCAAACAATCTCCGTTACTTTCTTTGATTTATTTTGTTGTTTTCTGGTTGCTCAAGTTAAATATTCAGTCTTTTTCTTTTCAGCTACTCTCATTTCATAATAAAAGCATTTAGTTGTGGCTTTTTTTTTTAAATTTCCAAGGACAGGTGACCAGAGCAGACAGCAAGGCTACAAATGATGTATAAACTTAGAGTTGTTCTCTCAAAAAAAGGCCTGTGTGCCAGATAACTGCAGAGAAAATGGTAGACTGTTAATATTGAGAACAACCTTAAGGAGAGTCAAAGTCCTATGCTGTTCAAATGAGAAATCTGATGCAGATAATGATATAATATGTCTGATATTAAAAAGCCAGACATCCTCACACTAGGTCTCCGCTCTAGTTGAGCAAGAAGTATTAAAAAACAACGTAATGGAGAACTACTTCTTTCCCTATTTCCTTTCTCTCTGCATGATAGTACATCACCTAGTATCCCACAAAGAATCTAGTAAACTTTCCTTTCATAATCAACCCAAGCTCAAAATACTGTGCAAATTCTGTTTTCAAAGTTGAGCTTCAGCTAAGCACTATCCAGGCCTCCAACCTCCCCAAATTGGAGGAAAATTCTGGAAAGCAGAAAAACAAAGTCTACTGTTGGTGACATCTACTTTGTGAATTCTAGATGCAAGCACAGGGAGCTTTAATAATTAATGAACTCAGTGGGAAAAAGTATGTAACAATTATTTGGGCATTTATTACGGTTCTGATCCTTCTGTTTTCTCCCAGTAACCACAGAGTGACCTTATGGCCTTAATTTAATCCTGCAGTTCTTAACCAGAGCTTGGGGAGAGGTGGAGTAAGCCTATCTGCACCACCTTGGGAGTTTTTGTCAATATTATACACTCTCCACTCCTGGAATGATTTACAGTGATCTAATCAAAGAAGAGGGAAGACAACAAGAGACGAAAAGGAATCTAGGAATCTAGTTTGAAAACAATTCAAAATGAGGACAGATGTTCTGTGAGGAAAATTTTGATTAGCATGAATGTCCAACAACAGAAAAATAAATTATATTACAGGCATCCATATTGTGGAGTATGTTTATAACTATTATAATTACTTTTAATAACATGAGGAAAGATGTGTAGTTTAACTTTCATTGCAAAGTGCAGGATACAAAAATATATACATAATATCTCAACTATTTAAATGTTTATGTACACAACAAAAAGGTTGAATGGGAAAGTCATCAAAATGTTAACAGATTTTTGTTTTGAATGGGATTAGTGAAGAGTTTTTAAATTCTTTTCTCTTTATACCTGTCTTTGTATTTCCAGTGTTTTTCTCAGAAGCATTATTGCTTTTACAATCAGAAATAGATCAAGAAAGGTTTTATAGGTAAAAACTTCAAATCTGTGCTTTCTCTTTTTTAAAAATCAGTTCCAGAGAGAGAAAAGAAATAAGAAAAGGAAAATAGAGAAGGAAAGGGAGGGGAGGAGAAGAGAAAGTTATAACTTAGAGAAAAGGAAATGTTGGTTTACCAGTAGGGGTGATACTCAAAATCTTTAATGCGAGTCTGGTCCAGGCTCCAGAGCAAGAACAATTTGACTACAGCTAACTGGTTCACTTACGCCGGTGTACTCCCACTGCATGTCAGATTGTTTTCAGGCTCCCTTTAGAAGGGAGGTGTTGCTGGGAATATCCTGACCATCACTTTGAACCTTTGAATACACTGTCTCCTTGCACAGAGCGCATTTCCCTCTATCTGCCTCTGTCAAAACCCTGCTCAGGTGTTTTGTCTTCCATGAAGTCTTTCCTGGCTATCCCAGTCAAAATACACTTCCTTCTCTGTTCCCCACACCTCTAATGCAGTACTTACAATAAACACTTCCTCAGGGAATAGTAATTATGTGTCCTATTATCTTATCTGCTAGTCTATACAGCCCCAGCAGGGCAGGGGCTGTATCTCACAGGACCTAACATGGTAGAAATCACATTTGAATCCTCATCCAGCTATTTTAGCAAGGATGATATTATTATTGACTCTTTGTCATCACAGGGTACCTTCCAAAAAGTTCGTGGGGTTAGGGTAGCCAATTGCCTTTTGCAACTTTGGGTTGCAGATTTGCTCACATACAGGACCTGAACAGCTTACTGAGGTGGTAAAACAGACAGGTTTCCTAAGTCAGCCCCTCTGAAAAGAGAGGGGAGCTGGCCTAATTGCAATGGAATTCCTTCTACTGATGGTGAGAGTAGAACTAGATATACATGAAAATGCTCCTTTTTTTCTGGGGGCGAGGGAGAGAGCAGGAGGGAATGGGGAAGCAAAAAGGCTACATCAGGGAGGTGTCATCTGGATGTACTCTCAGAGGTACCTATAGGGAATACTGGGTGATGCTTTTGCAAAAAGACAAAAAGGTTGCAGTGAAATAGTCAGTCACAGACTTAAGCACAAAATCAAACCCACTACATTAGTTTGCTAGGGCTTCTGTAACCAAGTACCACAGACAGGGTGGCTTTAAGTTCAAGGTCAGGGTGGTGGTAGGGCTGGTTCCTTCTGCGGCCTGTGAGGGAAAGGTCTGTTCCAGGCCTTTCTCCTTGGCTTGTGGATGGCTGTCTTCTGTGGTCTCTTCATATCATTTTCCCTCTATGCATTTATCTCGCTATCTAAATTTCCCTTTTTTATAAGGATACCAACCAGTGTATTAGATTAAGGCTCACCCATATGATCCCATTTTAACCTGATCACCTCTGTAAAGAGCTGAATAAGATCACATCTGGTAGTGTTGGGGATTAGGACTTCAACAAATGAATTGGCAGCAAGGGGGCCGGGAGACAAAATTCAACCTATAATACCTACTCCCAGTTTAGGGGATAATCCAAAACCAAACCTAGACATCATCAGACAGGCTTGAACTGCTTCTCTGGCCATACTGCATGGGAACTGCCGCCCAGCATTATCCCTGGGAGCAAAGGTAGCAGAAACACAAATCATAGCAGCAGTAGGTGAGGTACAAGACAGCACTCATGTTGCCAAGGAGGCTGGCGATCTTCTGGAGCTTGGCTTCTGTTTTTCTGTCTAGCTTCTGGCAGCAGGGATAGGCCTGCCACAAACAGTGACAATGACATATGTCCTGGTACTTCAGTCTGGAGGGCTTTGCATGGGCAGAAGAGAGCCTGAGAAAAGTAGAAGTACAGTCCTTTAAATATGCAACCCAGCAAGATAGGCTAAACATATCTAAATGTCTCTACCCAACCCCAACATAACTGATTAAATCATAAAACTGGACACCACTGAGTAAAATACACTAATCTGCTTTCACCGCAATTAAAATTGAAGTCTCAAATATGTTTCAAAAAATAATTAAATATCTCAACTGTAAACATGTGATAAATATATTTTACATCACTATTCCCTAGTTTCAATCCTTTTCCAAAATACCAAAGAACTGACATACAAAAGACATCACAGAATAAAATGAGGATATTTTAAATATAGTTACACTGTCTTAAATGGCCCATGACACATTAACACAATCATTTAAATTAATGCATAACTTGATGTAGTGAACAGGAAATTATCTCATTTGGAAGTATCTCGCCGAAACGATAGACCACAGAAAATATATATAGTCAACAATTTCCAGTTAGAGCACAAAAATGGATGAGGACTGCTGAGCTCATATATGTATCCTTACTAGAAGTCTACATAGTTCATTTTGTTTTATTTGTAATCTTTAAATATATTACCACAATGAACAATTACATTGAGATGGTAAGTGTGTATAAGTGTGTACAGTGGGTAAGGAAGAAAAAAATCAATTTAGAGATTAATGATTGAGGGTGGATTGCAGTGAAGATTCCAAGTAATCCAGTTGCTAAAATTTGGTGTAAAAAAGAAAAAGTGGTTCCCTTTAAACCTCAAAGGTATCTGGTTAATGTTCTGAAAAATACATAAAACTTTTATCTACTACACTCTCTCAATGTTAGTTGTGCAGGATTCATGTGCTGGTTTCTGACCTCTAGTGGTAAAGTTGTAATAAGGTCCTCAAATATACTCAGTTCTGAATTACTGCTCCCACTGGGGAGAGAATCCATCTATAAAGGATTAAAAGGAGGGTAGTTATCCACAGTTACAGATGGCATTGGTCTCTTTGACCCTTGGTGGTTCTGGGATATTAGTGAACTCATTGGCTGACTTCCACGTAAACACTGATTTTAAGCCTATTCCAGCAAGCCTTATTCAAGAACTCCAGACAAAGCAATAGTCCTTGGGTTTGCGTTCAGACTCTTTTCTTTTCCTCTCTCCAACTTCTTCAGAGTACTGGTGATAATAAGAAAACCCAAAAACAAGCAAGCAAAGAAAGGAAAGGATAATCAGTGCCCATATAAGGTGCTAACAAAGGCAAACATCCAAAAACAAAAAGCAATACCGATACACCAAGGGGAATGATTTGGACATCAGAAAAAAGTCCTTCCACTATCACTGATAACTAGCCTTAAAATTCTGAAACCATAAAATGGATATAACCATTGCCCCCATAGGTCAGACATTACACTTCTAAAGAGAAAGTTTGCCAACACAGTATTTTTTTTTTTAATAACAGCAGAGCAAATATAAAATTTGGGGATAAGCATCTTTTTCAAGAAAAACAAAATTATTTCCCTGATGATAACAGGGCCATAATTTGATTCAAGTCTATTTCTGATAACGTAGGCGATGAAATTGGAAATTCTTCCATCTTAATTATAAGAGCTCCATAAAGATAGTGCTGCTTCTGAAGCTCACTACCTATGGTTCATATGATATCCCTTTCCATTGTTCTAAATTTTGTCCTCCAGAATCCACATACACATGCAGTATTACCATACCCACTCTCCATACTTTTATCTCTGCTACTAGCACTTTCTTGTATTTGTAAGTATGCAGGTAAGTATGCCTATACTTTTATCATTGTTTACCTCTGTTCTCCATCTAGTCCTTCAACCAAAGTACCTGTTTATCTTTGCATAACCTTCTTCCTGTTCATAAAATCATAAATACATATATCAGAGTTGTCATTAAGGTGCTATAAAAATAGAATTATATTGTATACACTTTTCTGATTTTATTGTTTGTTTGCTTAACAAAAATACATTGTGAAATGCCCTCAAAGTTAACTGGTATGGATCTGTGGCAAATTGTATTTTCCAAAAATAGCCACAACAATATGTCCTGTTGCTCTTCCAAAACTTCCTTCTCTATATAAAAATCTGTAGTCTAGTCCTACTTCTTGAACCTGGGTGGGTCTGCAACTGTCTTGAAAAACAGAAGAGTGGCAGAAGTGATGCTATTGAGTTCTAAGACTACGTCAGAGAGGATGGTACAGTTTCCACTATTCCTCTCCTCTTCTCCTCTCCCTCCTACTACTTCCTCATTTTCTCCTCCTCCTCCTCCGTTTTCATTTCTGTCTCCTTCTCCTTCCCTCCCTCCCTCCTCTCCCCTGGCCTCTCTCTCTCCCCCTGCCACCACTCTCTCCAAGCTGCCATGTTGGGAGGGAGCCCAGGTTACATTGGGAGTCCAAATGTAGACGTTCTGGCAGACATTTCTAGTTAAGTTTTCAACCAACAGCCAGACTGCTGAACATGTGAGTGAATGAGCCTTCAGATAACTCCAGATCCTTTCCATCAAGTCCCCCTCAGCTTTCTTGTCTTCCAAATTAAGCCTCAGACACCATGGAGAAGACAATCCATTTCCATGGTGCCTATAGTCTCTGCTGAGCCTTGTCCAAATCTCTGACCCCCAGAATGCATGAGCATGGTAAAATTGTTTTCTATGTCAGTAAGTTTTGGGGAAATTTTGTTACATGGCATAGATAACTGAAACAGGATTAACTCGTCCTTTCTAATGGCTATATCATGTTTCAAAGTATGGCTATAACACACTTTAATCATTACCTTTGCAAGGAAATTCACCTGTTTTCAGTTTTTTGCCACTATGAACATTACCACAATAAATATTCTTGAATATATATTTGAGGTTTATGCTTTTATTTCCCTAAGAATTATAGAGTAGAATTGCTGGATTAAATATGTATTTTGATTTTTACCTATTTTTTCAACCCTCTGATTCACAAGGGGTTTGTCTTTTGGGGGTAGGGAGATTTATCTTTTCTATTTTCTACATTTCATTAATATAAACCTTTCTTATTATAATTCTCTTCTACTGTCTTTTATGGTTCCTTTTCTGATTATTTAAGGTGAACATTGAGTTCTTGTATTTCTAATCTTTGTCTAACCCTAACCCTAACCCTGTCTGCACACAGCTTTCATTAGATCTTGTAAGTTTGGTTATGTTGGGTTTCCCTTTTTTGTTTTAAAGATCTTACAATTTCAATTTTAGTTTCTAATTTGATTCAAGGATTATTTAGGAGGATAGTCTTTAAGTTTCAAATAATTGGTTAAATTATCTTTTAAATTTTATTTGTAATTTCATCAATTTACTTCTAATTTTAACAGATAATGTGACCTAGAAAAGTCTCTACTTTTATTTTTATGTGTGCGGCAAAAATATTTTTGTGTATACCTGCATATATATGTAGTCTGTTTGAAGAATGCAAGATTCTGTGTATAATTATTTAAGCATATGTGTTGGTTACATTAGCCTTTGTATGTTCTTTGTTATTTTTTTAGATCTGCCTAGTTTTGAAAGATGTAGAGGAAAAATCTGCTGTAATTTCATTAAGATAGCCTTACATTGTTAATAATCTTTTGGTTTATATATATTTAGCTATTATGTTGTTTGGTACATATCTTCATACATTATGACTTTTATAAGCAATGTTCTTCTTCATTCTGTTCATTAATAGTTCCACCTGTCTAATGTTAATATTCTCTCTCCTAGTTTTAATTTCTTTACTTGCATTTGTGTGATATTGCTTTTCCAATCTCTTTATTTTAGGATATTTCTTTATTAAGTGTGCTTCCTATGGACAACATATAGGTGGGTATGCTTTTAATCTAATGTGACAGTCTCTTTCGATAGAAAATTTGAGCTCATTTACATTTAATACAATCACTGATATTCTTGATTTTACCCCTTCTCTTTTGCTTATGCTTACAATTGAACTTATTCTTATTTCATTTAATTTATATTTACCATATAATTATAATTCATTTTTCCCCACTTTCAAGATATGCTTTTCCATTCCACTAGTTATCTTTTATAGCATACATCATCAAACATGTATTTTACTACTATTCTGTGAAAAGATACTATTTCCTCACTCTGTTATTCTACTTTATGATACTTTCCCTCCACCTCAATAAAATAATACTTCTGAAATGCTTTTACTTTCCACTTCCCTTCTCCCAATTCCACCTCTTGGATTTTGCTGAAAAATTTTGCAGCTTTACTTCCAGGCTCTCATTAGGTATTATTTTTCTTAGGAGTCTTTTATGGTGCACGTCCCTAGGCCCATGTATATCACGGGGCTTATTGGTCATTCACCACTTTTTCCTTTCCACTTCACCTTCTCCCTTCTTAAGATCTCTATTCCCATCAATTTGGTGTTTTGAGTCCTCTTTTCATAGTTTCCTTGGATGGACTATATGGATGACATGTTCTTAGAATCCTTACATTTTTGTGTTCCTTTCACCCTGGCTTGTTGCTAGGCTGGAAAAATACCTCTCAGGTTGTGTTCCTTTTCTTTCAATAGGTATAGATATTATTCCTCTGTCTGATGCAAGTCTGATTCTTTTTCCTTTTTAAATAATTTCTTCTTTCTGTCTAGAAATGTATAAGATTTTTCTCTTCAGTCTTGGGATTCAGGAATTCCATCAGGATATGTTTAAGTGTGTACCTTTTCTTATCAATCCTGCCTAGAACTTAACAAGCACTTTTAAATGGAAATACAAGTCTTCGTTAGCTCAGGAAATAAGTTTGGCTTTTCTCTTGTAATTCACTCTGGAGTTCCTATTACACACATATGTGTCCTATATCTCTCCTGCCTTCTTCCAATAGTTAAAGTAGTCACTTCTGGGTTTGAAAAGGTATATTAGTGCTTTTCCTGATAATAGTGAATCATTACATATATGAGCTAAATTATCTGATTACATTTGGACTAGAAAGCAGCCCCAAGTGAAGTATAATAATACAACTTGCACATGATAATTCAATCAAGCATGATACTTTTCACTGTATTTTAAAATATGAACTTATTAATCTATTTCCATTTTAAAAAAATATTCTAAAAGCAATACATACTGCTTTTTAAAAAATCTGTTCATACAATGAAAGCAAAATCTTCCTCTACTACCCCACGCCCAACCCTAAAGTAACTTGCTCTTCATAGTTTCTTAAAGAACCTTTCAGAAATTCTTCCTGTAACAGGGGTAAAAATTATTACTATATTCACAGCCTCTTTCCATCATCCTACCTACTATCAAAAAATTCTGACATTTACACCCTGACACCTTCCCACCTTCTACATGCTTACTTCCTACTGCCTTACTATGCAGTTAGGACAAATTGGGGTTGGGGTGGGACTTACAGGTGAAGATCCAAAGGTGAGGTAACCTAAAGGCCCAGGCCTATTCACTACAGGTAGAAAAAAAATGGAAAGAAAGAGGCAGGGGGTGTTAGATAAAGCCTAGCAGTGCAGAATTTTGGTGAAAGGGGGAGAGTAAGAAATGTGGAAGATACAGAGTCTTTCTGGTATCTATGGGATATGAAAGAGTGAGACACAGAAAAACTATGTGGGAATGCAGATTTAAGAGGTATTCATACAAGTTGTTTTATATAGCTAGTGTTATATAAAATACAAGTGTTTCATATACTTTTCTTGAGGAATACAAATAAAGATTAGAATTACTTTTATTGAATCTATTCTGCTCACTTCATGTGTGCATTTGCATTCGTGTTGGTGTGTATGTGTATGTGTAGAAAGATGTATGGTATTTAAGTAGATTTATCTACACACTTTAAAAAAATGGGATCATATTGTAAGTACCCTTTTGCACCTTGCTTTTTTCCCTTAAACATGTAAGATTGATTTATTTATATCCTGCCTACTTTTTACAGTGAAATCACAGGCACATGACCTAAAATTGTTTACTTGATTTCAAGGACAAGAACCAAGAAATGTTAAGTGCCAAGGGAGAAACTATATTCATAAAATCAAGCTAATAATTTTATTTCATGAGTGTAATAAAAAGAAATTGATAAGGTACTTTAAAAGTAGATTCTTAAGTAACCAAATGCCAGATACTACTTTTGAAGGGAAGAAATTAATGTTAATTTTTTAGAAGAACAATGAAAAGAAAACTTAGGCCAGAGCTTAAAATGACAGTGCTTCTTAACATACAGAATATTCACAATCTTAGCAGAAATTCAAGAGAGTGCTGTCAACTCTCAGTTGTTTATATAAATGGAGAAACTGAGATAACCAAAAATAGTAATTTTTAAAGTAGATTTCATTGGTTTTCATATATTTAGATGGATAAATGATCAGGAAAGAACTGACTTCAAACAAAGCAGTTTAGTTCCACTGCAAAGAATTTTTCTGTAATGACTGATAAACTGTCCATTTCCCACAATACTCTCAGCTCTTCCAATGACCCCATCCATCTCATCCCTTCACTGGTGCAAAATAGTAGATTACAGCAGAGTAATTCTTATAAATCTTCCCTCAAAGTAGGGCTATGTGGAGTCAGATCCTATCAGTGTGAAGGATGAGGACCATGCAAATAAAGAAAACACTTTCTGATCCATCCATACTTTCTTCATCAGACTGGCTTCCAATCTTCCTCTCCACTCTTGTATCTGTCACCTTCCTGGACAATAAGTACGTAAGGATGATCCAGAAATTGGTATCAGTTCTGACCTCCACTCTGATCTCCATGCTCAGCCACAAATCAAACTCTGCTGGGAATAAATATCCACATCCCTAATATCTTGAATTACGAATCCTCTATTCCTATAATCTTACACTTTCCCACTCCCCCCACCCCCACTTTCTGAATCTGTTCTTTACTTCTACTGTAACTTCACTATTCACCACCATTTCCCCAGTTTATCAGTCCCCTCTGGATTCCACTTGACTATACCTCAGAGTCAACCTTTTCAGTTTTATACATACAGAACTCTATAAATTCCTTCTCCCCACCTTCTCTCATTGAACCCTTGCCAATAATTAACTTGCTTAACCCAACTGATGTCTCTGCTTTTCCTCCCTGACTCCTGAGAATTGCGTGAAAAAATCACTTAATTGATGCAATAAACAAGTATCAGGTGTTTAGAATATACAGCTCTCAATCTGAAACCTGGCTCTGGGTTTTGTTCTGAAACAAATCCTGGTTTAGTTTTCACAGGTCTGCTTCTGTTCTTTGCCCCTGCCAGTTACCACTCTTGGTGAAGCAATTCCTTGTATGCTTGGTTATTTGTTACTATAAACTGGTTTCCTTGGAAGTAATTTGCAGGATTTTTTTTTTAATCCTCCCAAATTTAAGGGTATTCTCCTTGAGATTTGCATTTGCCTCTGTCAAGCAGCTAATATTGGCATTATCAGGCTGGGACTTTAAACTGAATTCATAGGACTTTGGGCTGCTAATGTGTGAGGGCCAGTGCTGGTTGTAGCTTTTTAATTTGTTTTCTCTCCTGACAAGTCAACACTCCTTGCATTCTTCTGGGAGTGGGAAGGAGAGCAAAATTACTTCTGATTCATCCACACTGAGTATGAAACCCTTTAGGGTGCTGTCTTTATGGTTGTCTCTTACCAGTCTCCAGGTTAGCTGGCCATCATCTTCTGTTGCTACTACAAAAGACTGAAAACTGAAGCCAAAGGTGAGCCAGGATCATAGGTACCTTTTATAAATTCTCCTCAAAATGCTTTCTCTTATTGTCCAAGCCCTTATTATCTCATCAACTCTGCAATGCTTTTAGAGTATTTTTAGTTATTTTCATCCAGAATGTCCAGTCTCTCCCACCCCCCCAGTGGGAGCGCCACTGTATCTAACTACAAAACATATACACACATACAAGATATATATATCTGACACTCTGCAGGGAAGGCTGATGTAGCAGTGCCCAAACAGGCTTTGACTAACATACTTCTTTCCATAAGCACTGAAAGAGCTAGTCTGTTACTTGGTTTCTTTCCTAATTAAGAATTGAACAGTACAGATGACCCTCCCAAAAGAAATTTTCATCTTCACCCCCTGTCTGCTGCAGGTGTGACTGTCTCAAATCCAGTGGTTACACTGATGCTACTGGTGCATCTTGCTTTCCTTAGAGAGAACCCCAGACTTCTCAAAATTTTAGTCAAAACAACATTCTGGGGCCTCACCTGATTTATTATATACCATTGGTATAATAAAACACAATCTACATACTGAACTATTAAAGTCAAATAAAGGTTATTTATGCACACTTCCACAGTTTCCTGTATAAGAGTATTTTCATCTGATGCCTTTAAATTTGGAGAAGGAAAGCATATTCATTCATTATTTACTGCTTTGTTATCTTCTAAATTAATGATACAACATGTTCCAGTGCACTCCCAACCCACAGGTGAATGTCTTTCCTTACCAGATTCAGTCCATAAAGTTCAGAAGGGGTGACTGCTTCTCCAAATGTGTAAACCCTACTCAAGGCTACAGGGATAAGAATTAGAGAGACAAGATGTCACCAAAGACACAAGTAAATTTCCAGTAACCTACTCAAAGAAAGAGAGAACATAATTGCCCAACAAATAATTCAAAATAGTTCTTTTAAAGATGTTCAGAGAGCTTTAAGAGAGCACACATAAACAATTTAACAAAATCAGGAAAACAACACAAGACCAAGCTCAACAGAAATGTTAAGAGCTGAAGAACACAATGACTAACCTGAAGAATCAATAGAGAGCTTCAACAGCAGACTAGAGCAAGTAGAAGAAAAAAAAATCACTGAGCTTGAAGACATATCATTGAAATTATTCAGTCAGAGGAACAAAAAAAGAATGAAAGGGACTGAAGAAAGCCTATGGGACATACAGGACACCACTAAGAGAAAATCTATGCATCACTGGAGTCCCAGAAGAAGGGACTTTACAAGTGTGTTTTAAGTTTTTGGATGTAAATTTTAACTACCTTAAATGTAAATATTTTAAAGGCATAGCATGGCAATAAATGCCTTCATTTAAAAAAAACGTCTTAAATAAACAACCTTACACCTACAGTAACTATAAAAACTAAGTCTAAAGTCAGCAGAAGGAGGAAAAAAAAAAAAAAGCAGAAATAAGTGAAAGAGAACAGAAAAACTTAAGAAAGGATCAACAAAACTTAAGTTTGTTTGAAAAGAAAGCAAAATTGACAAACCCTTACCTTGACTCACCAAGCGAGAACTCAAAATTATTAACAAAAGAGGACATTACACCTACTATGAACAATTATGTGTCAAGAAATAGAATGGATTAATTCCAAATCAGAGATGGATAAATTCCTAAAAACATACAACCTACCAAATCTGAATCATGAAGAAATGGAAAATATAAACAGAACAAAAAGGAGATTGAGCCATTAATCAGAAACCCCTTGACAACAACAAAAAAACAGGACCACATGACTTCATGGGTGAATTCTACCAAACATTTGAAGAATGAATGCAAATTCTTCCTACACTCTTCCAAAAATTTAAAAAGGGAACTCCCAAACTCATTCAATAAGGCCAGCATCACTCTGATACCAAAGCTAGATAACAACTACAAGAAAAGAAAACTACAGGCCAAATCCCTGATGATTGTACATGAAAAATTCTCAACAAAATACCAGCAAATCAAATTCAGTAGTATATTAAAAAGATCATACCCCATGATCAAATGGAATTTTTCCTTGGCATGCAAGGATGACTCAAATCAATAAATTTGATAAACTAAATTAATAGAATGAAAGACAAAAATTGTATGTTCATCTTAAGAGAATTAGACAAAATTCAACATTCTCAGGATAAGAACTCTCAACAAAATAGGTACAGAAGGAACATACCTCAACATAATAAAGGCCATATATGACAAACTCACAATTAACATCATACTCAATGGTGAAAAGTTGCTTTTCCTCTAACATTGGTAACATGACGAGGTCCCACTCTTATCACTCCTATTGAACATAGTAATGCACTGAAGTCCTTAGAACAATTAGGCAAAAAAAAGAAGAGCATCCAGATCAGAAAGAAAGAAGTCAAAATATCTCTGCAAATGCAATGATCTTACATATAAGAAGTCCTAAAGACTCCACCAAAAACAATGTTAGAATTCAGTAAAGTTGCAGGATACAAAAATCAACATACAAAGCTGTTGTGTTTATACACCCACAATGAAATATCTAACAAAGATAAAAAACAGTCCCATTGACAAGTATCAAAATAACTTTGTATTTTTATATTTTAACCAAGGAAGTGAAAGATATATATACTAAAAACTGTAAGGCATTGATAAAAGAAAATGAAGACACAAATAAACTGATCAGAAGAGTTAATATTGTTAAAATGTCCACACTACCCAAAGCCTTCTATAGATTTAATGCAATCCCAATGATCACATTCTGTTATTTCTCCACCCCAAAATATAGTCATTCCTTGCATTAATTTATGCACATTTTGAAACTTTATTAAAATACTAACATTAAATCAATTAAAATAATTATGCCTATATAAACCTTTATTAAAAATTAAATAAACCTCTAGCAAATTGAATTCAAATTGAGATTACCTGGAAAAATGCCTCAGAACCTAAGAAAGGTATTATTGTACCTTTATAGTACATACACACAGAAGCTGGAATTTGAACCGTTTACTCTTTTTCTTACAGAAAGTCATTTAAACATTTTCATCAGGAGAGCAAAATTCAAATTCACCACCTTATCTACCCTGTCCCCAGCCCCATGTTTTCATGGTTCTCCTTTATGCAGTTTCTAGTCCTTAAGGTATTTACATCTCCCTACCTCAGTTTACTTGGCTTTAAATCACTTGTGTCAAGTTCTGAGCCTTCACACATGGATGTAATTCGTAAGTTACGTAATTCATAAGTTAAGAAAACACAAGTCAATATGCAAATATACTAAGCAGTATCACTAGAAATAACTTACATACCTAATCTAGTAGCCACACTGAGTTATCAGATCAAAAGTGATCCCATTAGCAGTTAACTCATCAACTGAAAGCCCATTCCATTAGCCATGTTGGTTAGTATCAGATGAATATTTAAGTTAAACTACAACTGTTTCCTTTTTATTATTCCCAGCATATAGTAGTCATCAACAAAGATCTGTTGAAGTAATGTATCAAAAGCCAATTTTCACATTATATGCATCTAATAAAAATTATGTGGCAGACTGCTATTCGTTCCCCTAACATCCATCTCTTTCTAAAGAACGCCGAATTTTAGCTGAACATATGGCAGTCTGACATAAAGTCACTTTTTCAGCCTTTCTTGCAGCTAGATGTGACCACATGACTAATTTCTTAACAGTAAGATGTAAGTGGAAGTGTCCTGTGGCAACTTCCAAAAATCTGTATCCCTGGCATTTGCCTGTTGCTCCCTTCTCCTTTGTCCTCCCTCCATAGTATGTAGATATGATGACTAGAGCTCTAGCCAACCACCCTAAGTTTAGGAAAATGGGGGCCATGTCTTAGGTATGATAGTGAGCTAAAACAATCCTAGATCCCCAAAAACTTCATGAAAGAGAGCATGCTCGTCAGTCCTGGATGCTATCTGTCTCTGGAATTTACTTTAATTCTTTGTCTTGGAAAACCCATAAAATCAACTTCTTTTGGATAAAGGACAGCAGATTTATAAATGGGAGACTTTCACAGACATATGCTGTGGGAGCACATCTCTCTCAGGGAAAACAGGATGATCTTTGTTTAAGTAATTATGTTTACTCTTATGATAGATGCTATTGCTCTTTACTAGGAGTCAGAATACCTAGGTTTAATTCTTACCTCTGCCACTAACTAGCAAACCAGTCTACTTCTTTAAGCTTTTTTAGACACCTATGTAATTAGATTTCTTTGAGTCTTAAAATACAATGTATATGAATGTGTTCCACAGTATAAATTACTATACACAAAATGGTTGATGAGAATAATTATAAGATACCTGTAGATAGAAGCTCTGTCTTATATTGTGTCCCCAGTAACAAGTATTCAAAAAATATTAGCTGAGTAATAATTTTTAAGTATGTGCTAAATAAGTGAGTTACTCTGCTTTGGAGTGGAATAAAATCCAAAGATCTTTGGCATTAATTAAACTAATACTTGAGTCCCTTAGGGATGCAATTCTTAATTTTCTTATCAGTCAAAAAGATACACGGGTGTGAAGAAATAAGCCTAGCTAATGCATTTATCTGGTTCAAAAGCAGACCCCTATTTGCTATAGCAAATGATTTAAACTAGAACAAAAGTGTGGTATAGAAATGAAATTTTTATGACACTTTTCCCTTGAAATTGTAAAATTACACATAAAAAAAGTTTTAATATTTAAAGTACTAACCCTAACATAGCAAATGAAGGATTTCTCCACACTGGACTGTGGCTAAAGTGTTTTATTAAATTAAGTACGTCATTTGCAAATGGTTTCATAAGAAATTTTAAAAGCAAAGTTATAAAACATTTTCAATAAAAAAGTACAGAGTCAACAGCAAAATTACATTTTCTTTATAGTACAAATAAAAACATTTTGTTTCTGATATATTGTCTGAAAATTTTATAATATATTTTCCAACTGATAGCTGCAATACTGTATTTTAATGAGAAGCCTTACAGTTAATTCAATCATCTGTTAATAACAGGTTCATCATTTGGACCATAAAAGTCAATTGCTCAACTTTTAGGAAAACAACAGTTTGTCATCCTATAATGGTGAAGTTATAAAAGGCTTTTCAGGATGTGGATGTATTCTAGCCTTGTTTTTCTATTAAATTCTGTAAAGAGGCATTAGTACTGTAAACTTGAATTACATTTTAAAAATAAGCACCATTAACATATACATTCTACATAAACTTACTTTTAAATGACATTTTTTTGGGCCACACAAACACTTAAATCTGTTTTCTTTACCATGTAAATAAATATAAGCAATATTTAACCACAACACAGAAAAATCATCAAACTTCACCTCATTGCACAGTGGAAAAGCACTTAGAAAAAGCACTTGGAAAAAAGCAGCACACATTTTGTGTCTTTTTTACACATTTTGTTATTTCCTTAAATTGAGAGCAGTTAAAACATTGTCAGAGCAATTTCCTGAGTTACAAAGTTTCCAATTTTCAGCTCAGAAATAACCAATCTTGCTATTATGTTTCCTTTTTCTAAGTATAAAAACACTTGAATTTAAAAAGAAGATGAAAATAAAAGACTAGAAACAATCCAACAAACTGTTTAGTTTTTCTTCTCAAAGTGTTTTATAAGTCAAGATTTCTACTATATAATATGTCCTGTATTTAAAGGCCATACAATTGCAAATAGTAAGGAAACACTAATAAATTGAAAAAATCTGAACTTGAAAATAATAGAGAGATATATGAACAGCCAATAAATGTAAGACCGCATTCTTCCATGACTCACACTGATAAGGAAGTAGATGGTTGAAAATACTGTTAAGAGTCTCCTCAGTCCAGCCCCACTTCCCCTGTGGTTTCCGCATTTGTTCTTTTTCCCCTGGTGAATACTGGTAAGAGACTACTGAAAGGATACAGTTGTTACTAAAACCATCCAAACTACAGAACTGCTGTACTTGCAATATATTAATATGTTTGCAAAGAGCTATTCTAATGCCTCATGTATAAGCACAAAATATACCAATACATGAAAACTTTGATAATCCCCACTATCATTACTTTTGATACACAGAATTAGAAATGGGCAGAAGAGAAAAAACTGATAATCCTTAAACTATGTTTCCTTTTGGCATACAGAATTTAGAAATGGGCAAAACAAGAAAAGAGCAATTATAAAATTTTCTTCCATAATTCTGTGTTGCTAGATTGCGGTAGAAAGTTTAGGATTAAACAACTTCATAAAAACATGTATGACACTCAAAATTTGCCTATATATTTATGAATGAATGATGATTAAGAAGAAATGCCCTTATCAAAATAAAGCATAAAATTAAAGTGAATACAGTATAAAATATAGATTCTTCATTTGGTTTCTGCCCACAAAATACATCCTCTTATTCTTTTTGACTGCTCCCTCCCACATTAACCATAATTATAGTAATACTGAAATAAGTCTAGCTGCAGTGCTCAAAAGCGATGTTTTTTTTCAATTGGGTGAGGAAATATAAAAACACAGAAAATGAGTATGCAGCTGTACACATTCAAACAATTCCAGTTTTAGCATTATTACATTTCTAATTGTTACATATTAACTTATAGATAGAAATATTACAATTGTAGTTTTATAATATGTTGTCAAAATGAACTGCTTTATTTTTAATGTGTATCACATTCTTCTAGATATCACAAGAAAGTATGCTAAACTGTTGGCATTTTTTAAACAAATTATTACAAACATAAGCATATGAATACTTCAATGCCAGTCACTAGCTATTTCTAAATAATAAACACATTTTTATTTTTGTGGAAATAAATTCAGTGATACAACTCTTATTTTAAAAGCATGCTTTCATGATATACAAAAACGTGTTTCTGAGTTTTATTTTCATTAGAATGTCTGTCCTTTTGGGAAACCATTCTCTAATTCAGGATTCTCTCAGTAATAGTTCAATCCTGTAATTCTTGATCCAGATGACTTTTTAAGCTTATCAAAAAGCAACATTGTTGTTTGCTAAAACTGTATTTATTGAAAATATTTTCCACATCCAAAGTTTAATTTGTTTAATCTACTGTCTTATACTGGAAAATTATACTTTACTACTGTAAGGTTGGAGGCACTGTAGGGAGGGGTGAGCACGTTGGACACTGATGACGTGTCAAAGTCCCCGGCTGCTGCCCCCTCCCAACCTGAAAAATGTGCCTTAGGCTAGCCAATCCTCAGGCTGCTATAAATCTAAGCTCTGCCTCCCCCTATCTTCTTTAAAAACTCCCCACCTGTCTAGTTGCACACGACTTCACCGGCCTGTAACTAGCCAGACCGGGGAACATCGCTCAGGATTGGGCTCAAATAAACTGCCTGGCCCTTTGTTGCCTCTCGTCGCCTGCTTATTTCGGTTAGAATTAATCTTACAACTACATTAAATTTGTGTAAAGGAAATTATAATGGACATACTAACAGAACTTTTTAGCTCACCAAAAAACAAGTCAATGGAAGTTTCCTTTCAGAAAGTTGGCTTTTTAAAAATAAAGGTAAAAAACTTAAACTGTAAGGATTCCTTTTATAATCACTATCAAAATTGTTTTTTTTAATTAATAGGATTTTTACCTACTGCAGCTTAGAACTTTCATGCCTCAAATATATGAGATAGCTCTTTAGTACTCTCCTAAATATCACTTACACAGATAGTTCTAGAAGCAGTTCCTATGAGACTGTAACACTTAATAGATATCTAACCATTTCCCGTTTGAAAACTTTTCTACCTTTGGAAAGGTATAAAACTGCAATGTAATATCAGACCCCAATACAATCTGAGATCTCCTAGAAAATGCATACATGGAGAACAAAGGAACAAAAGATTAAGAGATCAGGATCATTTACAAAGCAAAAGAAAAGTGCAACAGCCTAGCATGTCTTCCTGTAGGATATGGCAAAATGAAATAAAAAAGTATTCAAGTGTTTTTGTTAGATCTCCTTTGATTCATTACTACTAGGACTACTGCTTCTTTTTTCAGTATAAGCTATTCTAATGCCTCATGTATTAGCACAAAGTATACCAATCCATGACCCAGATCTCAAAGCACTCAAAAGCACCTCTCATAACATTTTTAGGACTTACTAAATGTCAAACAATTAGTACAAGTAACATTTCTCTCTAAGAAAGAATCAGAGTACTTCACACTTTAAAACTGCAGCTAATAATTTTCTTAGACATTTTGTAATCAATAAAAATTCTCAATATTTTTAACAGATAATGTATTTGGCATTTTGATTCAGTAAAAAATTAAACTCTTGAATTTTGTCAAATTCAAAAAATAAAACATCATCATAATGTTTTCCTGTTTTTTAAGTGGACATTTTTAATAAAACACATGTTTACAGTAAAACTAATCGCAAATAAAACTATTATTAACCTACAAATCTTCACACTTCTAAGTCAAGGTTGTTTATTTTATTTTAGCATGACTTTCAAGCACCCTGGTTTAATTTCAGAGAACCTGCAGAAATGAGAAAGAGAGTTATTTTAAAGATAAAAATTTCAAACTCATTAAGGAATATATCTTGTAATCAATTACAAGTGCCTGTGCTAAATATAATAGTTACTATCAAAGCACTCTCCTTTATTACATCAATATCCAAGACCAATATTTATGCTTATGCTCTTTTCTATTGTCAAAACAAATACAATTCTAAGGCTTGGGGCTAGCTACTCCTAACTTACTAGAATTTAAGATTTTTCAAAACTCTCAAGCCTGAATTTGACCTTCATGAAGAAAGTGTTGTATGATGGCTATGGTGATGTCTACATTACATTATTTCTATGCATTATGTCAGCACCAAAAAATCTCTAATATAATAGGTTAGTCTGACTCATCAGGCCATGAAATGCTTTCAGCTCCCTCAGGATAGAATTTACACACTAGTCTCTAAAATAGATCATTAATCCCAAAATGATAATGTTCTGGTCTAACTACTCCCTTTGTAAAAGTAATTCTAACATGTCATCTGTTTTCATGCTCAGAATTAATGCTACCATTTTCTATAACATAGCCAAACAACATTTTATTACATGGCATAAACAAAATATGCTATACTAATTGAACTACAAGCAGGAAGGGAAGTACTTAATGTCATGTACATCCTCAGGAAATCTATCCATCAATAGATCTTTATTCTAGGACTTTTCTTGCCATTTTATGTTATTGCATAATAATCTCTTAATGAAAAAGGACATTTCATGTTTGTCAACTGAGATCATTAATAGCATTTAACTTACAAAGATGTATAAATTCATATTAATGGAGTGTTTTCTGCTAAAGTTTAAACATATCCAAATTATAACTATATTTCAGCAGAAGCCCCAATTCCTTCAAAAATCCACAAATATTACCAAAGGAATAATTAAAGAGCAACCTTACACTCTGGAATGTATAATCTAATTATCTTGGATAACACATTATCAAAAAATGCAAATACACTTAATTTTAGATTTTAAATTTATGATAGAAATAGTTTTGTCAGATGATTACTTCAACAACAACCATATTTTTCTTTCATTTTTAGATTACTGGACATCATAAATCCAGCAAGGAATGTTATATCATAATTCAAGCATGAATTTAGGGCTAAAATCACATGGTTAAATTTACTTAACCATTTTAAGAAGTCATTCTGAGTATACTATTAATTTTACTATCTGTGTACAGGCTATTGCCATTATCAACAACAGAAATCTTTACTCACCTGAAGCTATGGCTTGTGAGGTATTTAATGACAGCTGGTTTGATTCTAGCAACTCCCCCCTGGCTGTGGTTTCCTCTCCCCGTAATCACAGAGAGATAGGGCTTACCACCACACTGCTTAAATTCTGTTATGATAGGAATTGGAACAGTTACAATTCATTTATCTTATATTCTCAATAGAAAACAAACTTCAATTATTCAAACATATATGAAATATTTGCATGGAGATTTAGAGATTTATTATTTCAAAAAGCCCTAGAATTAATGTTTTTGATGTATGTAAGTATGCAGGCATCATAACAAGTCACCCACCTAAAGATTTAAGTAGGATTTCTTCCCCTATGGGGAAAGGAGATTTCCATGTGCTACCAGAATTTTTCTCTGAAATAATGACAAAAGTAATATTAATGATACCTAACAATTATTACACACATGGCATCAGGCTTTACTTTTAAGTAACATTTATTAACTAAGAATCTTCACAACCCTTTTAATTAATAGCTCTGCTACTAATTGACTACATGATAGGACCATGGACAAGTTACTTAGCCTATCTCCGTTTCCTTGTCAGTAAAATGGGATATAAATCAACTACTTTACAGAATATCACCCTCAGGAATAGCTATTAGCAAAACCACTAATTATATCATGGACTGGGTCATACTGTTAATCAATTGTTAATTTAAGGAACTCTTCCAAATAGATGATTTTTAAATATTGAATGACCCTGAGCCTCCTAAAAGACTGCAGCTCTTGCTTTGGATATGACCTTGTGAGAGTCAAAATATCTGGAATAAAATGACCCAAGAAATTGTTAATAGTTAAGAATTTATTTAATGAATTTAATAAATACTTGTTCCTCATTTATAAATAGCACAAGTTTTGATCTTTAGCATAAAATACATATACACATAATAAAAAATTCCATATTCTACTCATAAAGTTACCCTAAGACTCTAGCATATACACAAATAGATGGTTTTTCAAGTCTAGTATCTCTAGGGCAATATCTAGCTTGGAATTTTTAGAGGATATGATGCTGTTGCATTTGTAATTCCTTTTTGCTTAAGATCTCCATTTCTATTCTAGTACATATCCATTATTTCAAGCACTATTTTGTTTAAACTTCAACTATTCTGGGCACTGGCTAAACAAGGGTATTCACTTTGTAAAAGATTTTATACTATATTATACAATCATTATTTGTGCATTGTTTCTTTATGGATGTGATGTCACAAAGCTTACTTAGAAAAAGACAAATGTCTTAACTAACCATAATTCACTCTCATCATTCATTCACTATTGCTTCCCTTACCAATTAGATCATTTATACCATCTCACCTTTCAATTGTTCACTTACTCTGAAGATGTTCTCTAGTTGAATCACACGCCTCAAATAAAGTAGGTATTCAAAAGATGTTTGCTGATGAATTAATGTATATGTTTAGGTTCTCAAATTTCAGGCTATTACTGTTTACGACCTTTAGAAAATCTCTTTAACTCATTTTTAAGCATAACCCAATTTCTTATCATGTCAACTGTAAATTTTCAAAATGTATCTCAAAAAGCTCTTTTAAAAAATCTAACAATGTCACCCTCATATCTTACAAAATTAAAAGCAGTTTCTTAATTTCTGAATGTAGATAAAAATTTTTCCCAACAGTCTCAAGAAAAACAATTTTATAGTGATTTGTTTGAAACAGAGTTGAAATAAGTCCACACATTATATTTGGTTGATATATTTCTTAAACAACTTTTAATGTCAAGATTCTCTCTCTCCTTGTGTTTTTCTTTAAAATTTATTGAAAAACTGGATCATTTATCCTAGGTTTTCACTGTCTGAATGTTGCTGATTGTATTCCCATGGTGCCATTTAACATGTTCCTCTGTTCCCTGTAAATCCCTATAATGTAGTCATCAGATCTAAAGGCTTTTCTTTTTAGATCTAGTTTATTTGGGAGCAAAAAAAAACTTCATAGGTGCTGTTGGTATGTATTTCAATCAGAAGGCACATAAGATTTTTTTTTTAATTCATCCCCAATTTTGAAAATTATCTTTTATGACTAAAAGTAATTCAGGGCTGAGCCACAGTTTCCCTTGGACACATTTCTATTCAACAATACTACCATCTGGTGGTAACTGACAGTAACTACAGATGTGGAACATCAACTGGAACATGCGATGTTTAACCGGATTCTGGATTGAGAATGGGCAGGGGGGTGGGTAGGGTAGCAGAGTGGGTAGCACAGCTATACGTGACATTTCCATACAACTGGAGAAATCTGAATATGGTCTGTATATTAGGCAATAATGTTGTAACAATGTTAAATGTCTTAAAAATGATAATGGTATTGTGATTACATAGGAAAATTAATTTTTTGTCAAGAGATAAACATGACAAAATATTTAAAGGTGAAGCACAAAATGTTTAACAACTAATGTTCAAATGGTTCAGGAAAAGAAATTTTTGAGAGATTAAGCAAATGTGGCCAAATGTTAACAACTGAACAATCTAGGCAAAGGATATATGGATCTTTATTATATAATTCTTTCAACTTCTCTGTAGGTTTAAAATTTTTTCAATATAAAATGCTAGGAAAAAAGATACTGTGATAGGAGTTCACATGGTGATATGCAAAATAAAGTTCACTGCAACATTGCAACTAAATGTCCATCAACAGAGGAATGGATACAGAATGATACATTAACAGAATACTATGCAGCAGTTACAATAAAGATAAGGAGATCTTATGAACTGTATTGAATGAAAATAAACACTTGGCTGATGACATAATATGACACTACATATGTTCATTTTTTAAAACTCACAAAGGGAATATTATAGGCTGATTATGGATGAATGTACACACAGTAAAGGTATTTTTAAAACTGGATAGGAAGAATGTAGACCAAAACTGAAGTATGTTTATTTACATTAGAAAGGAGGCAAGAAATAGAAAAGGACTGAGAAGAATACAAAGGGAGGGGGGGAAAAAAGGAAGCATACATGGTAAAATGTTACCACTTGTTACTTGGAGTCATGTGTACAGTAGATGTTTACTATATTACTCTGTGACCTTTCAACATGGTTTTCATGATAAGTGAATTTTCAACCTTTTATATCAATCACATTTAATCAAGTATTTAACTGCAAGTGATATGTGTTGAATTGATAAATGTGTATACAGTATAAAGCTTTAAAAATGTATACAAATCAATGAACTAGTACAATACAGCTATCAAAGACAGGGCAGGGCTATGGAGATATGAAGTAATAGCTGAGTCATGACCCTCCATATTTCCACAAAAAAATGGAAAGTGAAGTTCAAAACTCAAAAATATTCTAATAGGGGTGAAAGGAGAAGTTATCTAGTAGTAGAGTCTGGGGTAACTAAAATAGTTTGAATTTTTCTAAGTGTTACCATCTGGTGATGAAAAGGAAACTACATACTCAATCAAAAAGCTACGTTAATATATGGGAAGTACATGATATTGAATGGAAGCATGAAAAAGATTCTTATCCAAAGCTCTGGGAAGAAGTAGAACTTAGAAAAGATCTTATTGATCTGCAAAGAAAAATACAAGCAGAAAGGGAGAAGGGTGCACCACCATAATGCAAAGACTCAAAAATCCTATCTTTTGTAATAATTCTGTAGAAATCCTATCACCTTATTTACTTTAACTGACACTTAATAAATATCTATCAACTTTAATAAATGTCTATTGAACAAATATGTGCAATATTCCCAAAAGTTACCATCTATAAGTCACAGATGATACTCAGGTTACACCATGTCCTCCCTTTAATAAATATAAATATAACTGAATACAAATATAACTGAAACAGGGAAATATAAAAGAAAATGTAATGGCCATGCCAGTGAAACCAAGAAGGTTCTCTTGAAGAATGAACCCAGCACAAACATGTATAAATGAACAGATACCCTCAGCCTGCACATTCTAACTCTCCAGAATTTTTACATTTTACCAATATAAGCAAAGACATAATTTCAATCGAAAATCTGTCATCACCACAATCCTACCTTCAGTTTTCTGCTGTAAAACTGTCATCAAATGTTCTATAGCTTCATCCACATGCAGCCCATGAAGATCTAAAACATTCTGTGGCAAAAGGGAGGCATTGACTTTCTCAAAGATCTCCACAGCAGCAAGGTGATTGGCTTCTTTCATCTTCTGCTCATGGAGACTACCCTTTAATTATAAACATCACCAGGAAACACTATGTTACTCAATAGGCAATGAGGAAACAGTGCCCCAAATAAAAGACAGAAAAAAGGGAACAAATCTAAAATTTTAAATAAAGCAATGGGCTAATATACAAGAATGAACCAAAATTTAGATGAATTTCAGTGGATTAATAATGTCTCTCTTAAACTACTAATTCATCTTCCTAACATATTTCTTGATCCAAAAGTCATAGAAGAGGGAAATGTAAATAAACACTACCCACCCAACTCAAGAAGGAATCCACTGGTTTATCCTTTGATAATCTTGGGTCTCACCCCTTTCAACACCTTGTATACCTCAGAAGCCATCACCCAAGGTTTGCTATTAGGGCTTACAGAGTTACACCAGTATGGTATCTTTCTCTGCTCAACCACGAAAATGTTGGCCATATGGAACCACAAAAATAAAGATTAATCAGGCAGGGATCTTATAATACCATGTCAAATGAGACCAGGTAGAAAATTTTACCTCCTCAAAAGATACAATTCTAACTTTGTTTTTCTGACTATAAAAGTTATACATTAGGGGGAATCACAGGAAGATGGCAGCGTGAGTAGTTCAGAGGAAATCTCCTCCCCAAAACATACGTATTTATGAAAATACAATAAATACAACTGTTCCTAAAAGACACACCAGTGGATGCATTACAACAGCCAGGATACATCTACATCTGTGAGAACTCAACATCACACAAAGGGGGTAAGATACAAGCGGCGGCCAGGTGAGACCTGAATGCTCCCTAACCCCAAAACCCGGTGGGAAGAAAGGAGTTGGAACGAGGAGGGAGTGAAAGCCCAGGACTGCTAAACAACCAGCTCTAGAAATCTGCACCTAGAACACAGACACAAGGTGCACGGGGTGCTGGATATTAGAGAAATGGAAAAGCAAAACCTGAGGGCAGGTCCCCGCAACCGGCGCCCCTGAGACAGAAGAAAAGCGAGTGCTTTCTACAAGTCTTAAAGAGATAGGGACCCCATAGCTGGACGAAGTTGTCCCGGCAGCTGGGAATACTGGGTAAACTTAGGCGCCTTAAACCCTGGGGAGGCAGTTCAGCTCTGAAGCCCCTCACGGCACTAAGCAGCCTGCCAGTCGTTCCTCCAGCTGGCGCGGACCCCGACACACCGGCTCAGTAGCAGGAGAGTGGCAGTGCGTGCTGGGAACAGCAGCAAGGGAAGGGACCAAGAGCAGATCTGTGCGCCACAGGAGAGGCTTGTGCTAGCCCACAGCAGCGAGACTGAACAGCGCGGGCGCGGCTCGCGCACACCGTCAGCAGCGAAGCCAGAGGAGCCTGGTAGAAGCCTGTGCCAAAGAGCCCTGTGTGCACCTGCAGCAGAGCCGGAGGGAGCAGACGCACTCCCAGCAGCTGACCAGAATCCCAGCCCAATGCACAGCCGCCCGGGCCAGACCCAAAGGCCACTGTTGTTACACAGCCGCCCGGCAGGGTCGCTGCTAGCATGGAGGAGCCCACCTGGCGTGCCTGCCACTCCCCACAGGGCTCCGCACTGCTCTGACGGACACCCCACCGAGAGCAGCTTAGGGGACTAACCCGGTGGCTGCTCCAGGAGTGTGAGTAACCGTCACAGGCAGCAGAGAAGGGCAAAGCATCCAGCAAGCAGGAAAGGACTTTCTTCTCCCAGCTGACACACCTGCAACCTGCCTAGAGCCGCTGCTATCACCATGAAAAGGCAAAAAAATCTGGTCCAGTCCAAGATAGTTACACCAGAGAAAGGATCTGCAGAGGCAGACCTAACCAGTCTCCCTGAAAAAGAATTCAAAATAAAAATCATAAACATGCTGACAGAGCTGCAGAAAAATATGCAAGAGCTAAGGGATGAAGTCCGGAGGGAGATTACAGACGTCCGGAGGGACATTACAGAGGTGAAACAAACTCTGGAAGGATTTATAAGCAGAATGGATAAGATGCAAGAGGCCACTGATGGAATAGAAACCAGAGAAGAGGAACACATAGAAGCTGATGCAGAGAGAGATAAAAGGATCTCCAGGAATGAAACAATCTTAAGAGAACTATGTGACTAATCCAAAAGGAACAATATCCACATTATAGGGGTACAAGAGGAAGAAGAGAGAGAAAAAGGGATAGAAAGTGTCTTTGAAGAAATAATTGCTGAGAACTTCCCCAAACTGGGGGAGGAAATAGTTGCTCAGACTATGGAGGCACACAGAACTCCCGAGAGATGGGATCCAAAGAGGACAACATGAAGACACATAATAATTAAACTGGCAAAGATCAAGGACAAGGACAGACTATTAAAGGCAGCCAGAGAGAGAGAAAAGGTCACCTACAAAGGAAAACCCATCAGTCTATCATCAGACTTCTCAACAGAAACCTTACAGGCCAGAAGAGGATGGCATCATATATTTAATGCAATGAAACAGAAGGGCCTTGAAGCAAGGATACTGTATCCAGCACGATTATCATTTAAATATGAAGGAGGGATTAAACAATTCCCAGACTAGCAAAAGTTGAGGGAATTTGCCTCCCACAAACCACTTCTACAGGGTATCTTAGAGGGACTGCTCTAGATGGGAGCACTCCTAAAAAGAGCAGAGAAAAAAACACCCAACATATGAAGAATGGAGGAGGAGGAAAAAGAAGGGAAAGAAATAATCATCAGACTGTGTTTATAACAGCTCAATAAGTGAGTGAGGACAGACAGTAAGGAAGTAAACAAGCTAACCTTGAACCTTTGGTAATGACAAATCTAAAGCCTGCAATGGCAATAAGTACATATCTTTCAATTATCACCCTAAATGTAAATGGACTGAAAGCACCAACCAAAAGACAGAGTAATAGAATTGATAAAGCAAGACCCATCCATATGCTGCTAACAAGAGACTCACCTCAACCCCAAAGACATGCACAGATTAAAAGTCAAGGGATGGAGAAACATATTTCATGCAAACAACAGAGACAAAAAAGCAGGTGTTGCAATACTAGTATCAGACAAAATAGACTTCAAAATAAAGAAAGTAACAAGAGATAAAGAAGGACATTACATAATGATAAAGGGCTCAGTCCAACAAGAGGATATAACCATTATAAACATATATGCACCCAATACAGGAGCACCAACGTATGTGAAACAAATACTAACAGAATTAAAGGAGGAAACAGAATGCAATGCATTCATTTTGGGAGACTTTAACATACCACTCACTCCAAAGGACAGATCCACAGACAGAAAATAAGTAAGGACATAGAGGCACTGAACAACACACTAGAACAGATGGACCTAATAGACATCAACAGAACTCTACATCCAAAAGCAACAGGATACACATTCTTCTCAAGTGCACATGGAACATTCTCCAGAACAGACCACATACTAGGCCACAAAAAGAGCCTCAGTAAATTCCAGAAGACTGAACTCCTACCAACCAACTTTTCAGACCACAAAGGTATAAAACTAGAAATAAATTGTACAAAGAAAGCAAAAAGGCTCACAAACACATGGAGGCTTAACAACATGCTCCTAAATAATCAATGAATCAATGACCAAATTAAAACGGAGATCCAGCAATATATGGAAACAAATTACAACAACAACACAAAGCCCCAAATTCTGTGGGACACAGCAAAAGCAGTCTTAAGAGGAAAGTATATAGCAATCCAGGCATATTTAAAGAATGAAGAACAACCCCAAATGAATAGTCTAATGTCACAGTTATAGAAACTGGAAAAAGAAGAACAAATGAGCCCTAAGGTCAGCAGAAGGAGGGACATAATAAAGATCAGAGAAGAAATAAATAAAATTGAGAAGAATAAAACAATAGAAAAAAAATCAATGAAACCAAGAGCTGGTTTTTCGACAAAATAAACAAAATACATAAGTCTCTAGCCAGACTTATTAAGAGAAAAAGAGAGTCAACACACATCAACAGAATCAGAAACAAGAAAGGAAAAATCACGACAGACCCCACAGAAATACAAAGAATTATTAGAGAATACTATGAAAACCTATATGCTAACAAGCTGGAAAACCTAGGAGAAATGGACAACTTCCTAGAAAAATAAACCTTCTAAGACTAACCCAGAAAGAAACAGACAATCTAAACAGACCAATTACCAGCAAAGAAACTGAATCGGTAATCAAAAAACTACCCAAGAACAAAACTCTCGGGCCAGATTGATTTACCTCAGAATTTTATCAGACATACAGAGAAGACATAACACCCATTCTCCTTAAAGTTTTCAAAAATATAGACCAGAAGGGAATACTCCCAAACTCATTCTATGAAGCCAACATCACCCTAATACCAAAACCAGGCAAAGACTCCACCAAAAAAGAAAACTACAGACCAATATCCCTGATGAACGTAGATGCAAAAATACTCAACAAAATATTAGCAAACCAAATTCAAAAATACATCAAGAGGATCATACACCATGACCAAGTGGGATGCATCCCAGGGATGCAAGGATGGTACAACATTCGAAAATCCATCAACATCATCCACCACATAGACAAAAAGAAGGACAAAAACCACATGATCATCTCCATAGGTGCTGAAAAAGCATTCAACAAAATTCAACATCCATTCATAATAAAAACTCTCAACAAAATGGGTATAGAGGGCAAGTACCTCAACATAATAAAGGCCATATATGATAAACCCACAGCTAACATCATACTGAGCAGCGAGAGGCTGAAACCTTTTCCTCTGAGATTGGGAACAAGACAGGGATGCCCACTCTTCCCACTGTTATTCAATGTGGTACTGGAGGTCCTAGCCACGGCAATCAGACAAAACAAATACAAGGAGTCCAGATTGGTAAAGAAGTCAAACTGTCACTATTTGCAGATGACATGATAATGTACATAAAAAACCGTAAAGATTCCACTCCAAAACTATTAGAACTAATATCAGAATTCAGCAAAGTTGCAAGATACAAAATTAACACACAGAAATCTGTAGCTTTCCTATACACTAACAATGAACTAATAGAGAAATCAGGAAAACAATTCCTTTCACAATAGCATCAAAAATTATAAAATACCTAGGAATAAACCTAACCAAGGAAGTGAAAGACCTATACCCTGAAAACTACAAGATACTCTTAAGAGAAATTAAAGAGGTCACTAACAAATGGAAACTCATCCCATGCTCCTGGATAGGAAGAATTAATATTGTCAAAATGGCCATCCTGCCCAAAGCAATACACAGATTCTATGCAATCCCATCATATTACCAATAGCATTCTTCAATGAACTGTAACAAATAGTTCAAAAATTCATATGGAACCGTCAAAGACCCCGAATAGCCAACACAATCCTGAGAAGGAAGAATAAAGTGGGGGGGATCCTGCTCCCCAACTTCAAGCTCTACTACAAAGCCACAGTAATCAAGACAATTTGGTCCTGGCACAAGAACAGAGCCACAGACCAGTGGAACAGAACAGAGACTCCAGACATTAACCCAAACATATATCGTCAATTAATATATGATAAAGGAGTCATGGACATACAAAGGGGAAATGACAGCCTCTTCAACAGTTGGTGCTGGCAAAACTGGACAGCTACATGTAAGAGAATGAAACTGGATCATTGTATCCCATACACAAAAGTAAATTCGAAATGGATCAAAGACCTGAATGTAAGTCATAAAACCATAAAACTCTTAGAAAAAAACATAGGCAAAAATCTTTTGGACATAAAGATGAGCGACTTCTTCATGAACATATCTCCCCGGGCAAGGGAAACAAAAGCCAAAATGAACAAGTGGGACTATGTCAAGCTGAAAAGCTTCTGGACAGCAAAGGATACCACCAATAGAACAAAAAGGTATCCTACAGTATGGGAGAATATATTCATAAATGACAGATCTGATAAAGGGTTTACATCCAAAATATATAAAGAACTCACACACACCTCAACAAAAAGAAAAGCAAATAATCCAATTAAAAAATGGGCAGAGGAGCTGAACAGACACTTCTCCAAAGAAGAAATTCAGATGGCGAACAGACACATGAAAAGATGCTCCACATCGCTTGTCATCAGAGAAATGCAAATTAAAACCACAATGAGATATCACCTCACACCAGTAAGGATGGCCATCATCGAAAAGACAAACAACAACAAATGTTGGCGACGTTGTGGAGAAAGGGGAATCCTCCTACACTGCTGGTGGGAATGTAAACTAGTTCGACCATGTGGAAAGCAGTATGGAGGTTCCTCAGAATGCTCAAAATAGAAATACCATGTAACCCAGGAATTCCACTTCTAGGAATTTACCCTAAGAATGCAGCACTCCAGTTTGATCGCTGCACTATTTACAACAGCCAAGATATGGAAGCAACCTAAATGTCCATCAGTAGATGAATGGATAAAGAAGATGTGGTACATAGACACAATGGAATATTACGCAGCCATAAGAAAAAACAGATCCTACCATTCACAACAACATGGATGGAGCTAGAAGGTATTATGCTCATGAAATAAGCCAAGTGGAGAAGGACAAGTACCAAATGATTTCACTCATATATGGAGTATAAGAACAAAGAAAAAACTGAAGGAACAAAACAGCAGCAGAATCACAAAACCCAAGAATGGACTAATAGTTACCAAAGGGAAAGGGACTGGGGACGATGGGTTGGAAGGGAGGGATAAGGGCAGGGAAATAGAAGGAGGGCATTACGATTAGCATGTATAATGAGTGGGTGCCATGGGGAAGGCTATGTAACACAGAAAAGACAAGTAGTGATTTTACAGCATCTTACTATGTTGATGGACAGTGACTGTGAAGGGGTATGTGGGGGGTACTTAGTGAAGGGGGGAACCTAGTAAACATAATGTTCTTTCTGCAACTGTAGGTTAATGATACCAAAAAAAAAAAAAAACGTGATACATGACTAAAAATTCAAACATGTTAGCAATCACAGGCCCCTGTAATCCCACCAAGATGGCCAGTATTAACATTCTATTGTCTTTCTACCAGAAACCTTTTATCTGTTTAGTAGTAGTACTGAATGAGAGAATGTAACCTAAAAGAAAAAAATACGGATTTTCAGAAGAACCTGAAATTCATGTAAGCTGTAAATGCAAAAGCAACCATAGAAATTGAGCATTTCAAGAGATGAAATTCTCAGAATCATACATTCATTTTTTTTTTATTAAGGTATAATTAATATACACTCTATGAAGGTTTCACAAGAAAAACAATGTGGTTACTACATTCACCCTTATTATCGAGTCCCCCCGAATACCCTATTGCAGTCACTGTGCATCAGTGTAGTAAGATGCCATAGAGTCACCACTTGTCTTTTCTGTGCTACACTTTCTTCCCCATGACCCCACACACACCATGTGCACTAATCATGATACCCAACAATCCCCTTCTCCCTCTCTCCCCACCCACCCTTCCCCACCCCTCCCCTTTGGTAACCACTAGTCCCTTCTTGGAGTCTGTGAGTCTGCTGCTATTTTGTTCCTTCAGTTTTGCTTCATTGTTATACTCCACAAATGAGGGAAATCGTTTGATACTTGTCTTTCTCCACCTAGCTTATTTCACTGAGCATAATACCCTCTAGCTCCATCCATGTTGTTGCAAATGGTAGGATGTTTCTTTCTTATGGCTGAATAGTATTCCATTGTGTATGTAGCACATCTTTAGCCATTCACCTACTGATGGACACTTACTCAGATTACTTACATATCTTGGTCACTGTAAATAGTGCTGCAATAAACATAGGGGTGCATATGTCTTCTTGAATCTGAGAACTTGTTTTCTTTGGGCAAATTCCTAGGAGTGGAATTCCTGGGTCACATGGTATTTCTACTTTTAGTTTCTTGAGGAACCTCCATATTGCTTTCCACAATGGCTGAACTAGTTTACATTCCCACCAGCAGTATAGAAGGGTTCCCCTTTCTCTGCATCCTCACCAGCATTTGCTGTTCCTTGTCTTTTCAATGTTGGCCATCCTAAGTGGTGTGAAGTGATATCTCATTGTGGTTTTAATTTACATTTCCCTGATAATTAGCGATGTGGAGTATATTTCTATGTGCCTGTTAGTCATCTGAATTTCTTCTTTGGGGAAATCTCTGTTCATATCCTCTGCCCATTTTTTAATAGGGTTATTTGCCTTTTGGATGTTGAGGAATGTGAGTTCTTTACATATTTTGGATGTTTTTACATTTAGGGTTATTATCAATAGGTATGTACTCATTGCCGCAGGCTTTAGATTCATGGTTACCAAAGGTTCAAGGGTAATTCCCTTATTATCTAACAGTCTAATCTAACTCATTTAGTATGTTTTTACAAACACAACCTAAAGGTTCTTTTTTTTTCCTTCCTTTTTCTTCTTCCTCCATTGTTTATAGTTAGGTATCATATTCTGTACTCTTTGTCTATCCCTTGACTGACTTTGGGGGTAGTTGATTTGATTTCACATTTGCTTAGTAATTAGTTGTTCTCCCTTCTTTACTGTGGTTTTATTTCCTCTCGTGACAGCTATTTAGCCTTAGGAGCACTTCCATCTATAGCAGTCTCTCCAAAATACACTGCAGAGATGGTTTGTGGAAGGTAAATTCTCTCAGCTTTTGCTTATCTGAAAATTGTTTAATCCCTCCTTCAAATTTAAATGATAATCTTGCTGGGTAGAGTATTCTTGGCTCGAGGGCATCATACATTTATTTTATATTAAAATATAAATTCCCAGAATAACTCAATCTAGTCACAACACAGTATTTATCTGTTTCAAGATTATTCAGACATTGTGACAAAGGAAAAAAAATGCAGGTATCCCCCCTTTTTGAAAGTTTCTGTTACACCCATTTGTTTTTATGAAAGACCTATATTAGTACCTGTTTTCACTAACCAAAAAAACACAGAGAGGATTTTTGCCTTTATGAAAAAAGGTGAAAAGCAAAAATAGCATTCAGCATTTGTTTTACAACAAGCCATTACAGAGACATCAACACACCCAAGCAGTGAGAGTGGCACTGCCAAGCTCCTTCCCTGGGAACTACACTCAGCATCTCAGCTCAGCATCAGGCAGCCATGGCTTTGAACTGCATCTGTGAGTGTCTGCTTTAACTCAATTTATTTTGTGTATCCATTAGCAAAATGTGTCCTGAGGTATCAGAAAAGTCTAAGAGAGGTTACTTTTTAGGTCTAGGAATACTAAAATTTTCCATATAAAATAATGGTAATTGATTCTTCTTTTTATGCCATTTTGGCCTACAAAAGTTTTCTTAGGAATACTCTACTTTCAGTTATCAGGGTAACCTGTAATCAGTTTTCCTCTTTACCTGCTGGGCATAAAATGTGGCAACATTTTTTTTCCCCATCCGATAAGCTTCTTTGGCCTTGCTGTAGCATTCCATCCTCTTTTGTTGGTGCAGAAAAGCCTCTGCCCTATAGTCATTGTACTCTGGGTACTCAAAATCCTGGAAAGATGGTTCACTTGGTGTATCTTCAGTCTCTTTCAATTTCTTTGCCTATAGATGTTACACAAAAGTAAAATACAAAAAAGTAGAAAACAAAAGCTTTATTTTCAGAAAATGTATATGAAAATTGGCTCTACTATTTATCTTTCTTCTTAGAAAACAGACTCTCCCCAGTGTCTACCTAGTAAGTCATGCACTTAGAACTATCAGTAACTTTTTCATGCCACAAATGTACCCCCTTTTAAACTACTCTTTGTTAGAGCATGTTGAAAGTTCTGTAAAATGATCAAAATGTAATTAATTAAAAAATCAAGCCAAAAGACAGACTCAAAGATATTCAAAGAATGCAACTCATTTATGTAATGTAAAATCTTCCAAATTTTAGTTTGTAAATCCACTCAAAAGGTCCAGTCATTGAAGGTAGTAATGGAATATTTTAGTTTATATTTTTTAAAAAACAGTCAATAAAATAATTCAATAATATTCTTTGTACAGCAGAAGGCCATGTGGAGTGGAGGGCCTGGTAGTTAATAAAAATTAGAAGTAGGTTTATAGGGCAGTTCTCAGTCAGTTGGCTACCAACTAGCACTATGGTAGTGTTGACTTTTTGAAAAATTATCTATCAAGTAATTGTTACCCAAAATGGACCTATAAATTAAAGTAAAAGCAACTCTACTAAAACACAAGGTGATGAAAATAATAATCATGTAAATTTGCCTCAATGCTATCCACCAGATAGAAAATTATATTTTTCTGAAGAAACTTCTTAGATAGTACATCCACATATCTCTAAAATACCAAAAGTCAGTGTTAAAAAAAAAACTACAAATAAAATGACTTCTATATCCCACTTGGTTTTTCATTTATTCCATTCTCCAAAGTGTTATTTGCAGAAAACTACTTGCAAACAGCAACCTGATATTTCTTAGCATGTCATGGCAGGGGGAGGGATGGGAGATTAATTACTGTGATTTAAGTTGATTTTTTAAAAGCTTAAAAGAATTCCAAGTATCAGGTGCCATAACAAGTAATTTAATGAACATTTTATGAACATTCAACCAATAATCACCCTGAAAATATCATCTTCAATTTTTTAAACAAATCATGCTTTTCTTATATGATTAACTAAATTAAACAGTGTTGTTACTTGTTTAATTTATAAATGCTGAAAACTCATTACATTAGAAATATTATCAGACTGTAATTACAATATACTCTATAACAATCTTTAAATGCTAAATTTTTATGTAATATCATTTAATATATTAAATGCTACATAAACATATGTATTTTATATATTATTAATTGACAAAAATAATTTTTTAATTTCATGTCTGTGAATGAAGTTCAGAAGCCAAGAAACATTGGCCTAATATATAATAGTGATTGGTTGTATAATTTCTTCGCTCACTATTACATTTTGCTTACTTAGCCCTTAGAATTTAAGAGGTTTAAAAGAGTTAAAGAACAGAAAAGAATAAAGACATCACTCCTAACTCATTACCAGAGTCAAAAATCTGTAAATACACGTCAATTTATATTTGCAAAAACTACCCAGCTTATTTTTATGAAAGAATAAAAAGCTCTCACATAAGACTATTCATAGGAACTACATCCTTATGTCACTCTAGCCAGTACTTAATCAGTTTGTTTTCATACTAATGTTTAAATATTAAGCATATGGCTTGCATCCCTGTTAAAAATCAAAGATTTGAGGAAAAAGGATAATAAAAATGCTGTCTCTACTTTTGAAAAGCCCATAAATACCACACAGTATGAACAAAAACATTTCATACCATCAGTGTTAGTTTTCATTCTAAAAAATATAAATCATATTTGGTTCTCTGGGAAGACACCCTTAATTTCTTTTTCTTAAAAAAGAAAAAACAGTACATAATTAGAGAGTTACTTTTCTTTAAAATAAAACTAAAATTTATTTTTACATCTATTTCATAGTGATATGGTTTACTATAGCTTCATTAACAAGGGCCAAATAAAATATATGCTTACTAAGAATTCACCTAATTAGTGCCGTCTATTCTCTTGAAAGCTTGATGTACTGTAATAACCAAAACCATTTCCTATGGCTTAAAAAAACCTGTAAATTTTATTAGAAGCTAAAGGGAAAAAGCAGTAATATTAATAAAACACAGTTTTAAGTGTTTGTTTCTTGAAAACAGATAAACCAAAATGTTACTGGTATCATGATACTCCCCTTTAGTATTTGTGGTCCCTTAGGGTTCTGGGATATCAAAGACAGACTATTCTGCTCACAAATCTTAAATGATTTTTTTTTATCAGTGTTGTGAGACTTGTCTATACTTTGTGTGGAAGGCTAAGAAAAATCTCCAGAATAACTTCAAGCTCACATTTTAGCCAACATTTACATAACTCACAAAATCTTTTCTGATTCCAACATTTTCCAACCATCTCCCACTTTGAGCAAGCACACCTTCTCCCCATTGCCTCCTCTATTAACCTGATGACCCACAGTGCCTTGCTTTATTATCAGGAGAGAGAAGTAATCTTCATCCCCACTTGAGCCTTAAAGGTCTTATTATCATCTTGCATATTCTGTTTCTTACAATATACTGTACCTATCTATCCATGATGAACACAGGCATTAGTGGTATCACTTGGTTCCTATCTCATATACAGCACTAAAAGATCACATGAATACCAAAATTACATACACACACATAGGTCACACATATATATCAACTTAGTGACAGTAAAATATTAAAGAAAAAAGGGAGACACAATTTATCCCTGAGTGGTCTTATTAATTAGTATGAATAGCAGGGTGATAGAAGTCTGTTAAAAAAAAAGCTTACAGCTAATTCAAGATCAATCGTGTTTTTATGCATTTGCAAAGTATAATCCAAAAATAAACAATTCCATTTGCAGGAGCATCAAAAAGAATAAAATACTTATAAACAAATTTAACAAAAGACATAAACCTTATACTCAAAACTGCAACACACTAAAATTAAGACCCAAATAAATTGAAAGATACCTTATTTCATGGATTAGAATATAATATTGTTAAGATAGTGATACACCTCAAATTAATCTACAGACTCAACACAATCCCCATGAAAATTCCAGCTGGCTTCTTTGCAGTAACTGACAAGCTAATCATAATTGACAAGCTAATTCACATGGAAATCCAAGGGGACCAAAAAACGATCTTGAAAGAACATAGTCGGAAACCCACTCCCAACTTCAAAAATTTCAGTGCTACAGTAATCAAGACAGTGTGGTACTGGCATAAAGATAGACACACTGATCAATGAGATAGAACTGAGTCTAGCAATAAACTTAGTCACTTCATTTTTGACAAGAGTGCTAAGAAAATTCGATAAAGAAATAACAGTCTTTACAATAAGTGGTGTTTTGACAGACAACTGGATATCCACATGCAGAAGAATGAACTTAGACCCTATCTCATGCCACATATAAAAATTAATTCAAAATGGGTCAAAGATCTAAATGTAAGCACTGAAACTATAAAACTCTTAAAAGATAGGTGTAAATCCTCATAAACTTGGATTAGGCAATGGTTTCTTAGATGACACGAAATGTACAAGCAACGAAAGAAAAGACTGCAGACTATCAGAATTAAAAACTTTCACTGCTTCAAAGGATACCATCAAAAAAGTGAAGACAACCCTCAAAATGGGAGGAACTTTACAAATCTTATTTCTAATAAGGAACTTGTATCTTTATAAAATATATAAAGAACTCATACAACTCAAGAACAAAAAAAATAATAATTTTAACAGGCAAAGGATATAAATTCATTTCTTCAAAGAAGATACACAAATGGTCATTAAGCACATGAAAATTTGCTCAACATCACCAGTGGTAAGGGAAAAGCAAATCAAAACTGCAAAGCGATACCACCTCTGTATTAATCATGTCTTTTAATTGCTATATTCTGATGATTTGACATCTGTGGCATTGCTCACCCCTAGAAAGACAGCCCCTCACCCCTCTAATTCCTAGAGATAGCCAAACAACTCACCTGCCAGTGCACTTTACATATGCAAACCAACCAGTCTAGAGCCCATGCCCCCAAGCACCTCCTTACTGGGGTTCTCACTCTCCAGGCCACCATCCATACACCTGCATCACTCAAGCCTCACTCAAGCCAGGTACCAGAAAACTAGAGACAGTTTCTATGCCTTGGAGCTTGCTGAAATTATGTAAACTAGCCAATCAAAGTCTGTTACCTTGCCTCAGAATGTCTTCCCACAGAAACCACAAAAAAGGCTCCTACCCACATTTCTCGTGACTCTCTCTGCCCCACTGACCAACCCTGGTGCTTCCCCATTTGTCCCTGGGTGGCAGGCAATGCCTCCTGTTTCTAGGGCCCTGGGAGTACAATGAACTTCTTCCTTCATGACATTTTCAAGCCTGGGTACTTGCCATTCCTGATTAAAACAAATCCCAGGTACCCTTAGAATAACTTTATACTCACTAAAATGGCTATAATCAAAAAAACAGATAATAACAAGTGTCAGAGAGGACATTCAAAAACTAACAAACATAAAATGGTATGGCCACTTTGGAAGAATGTTTAGGAGCTTCTCAATGGTTAAATATTTCTGGCGAATATTTATACCTAAGACTCATCATATTACCACCCCACTGCTACTCATTTAAGTCTCATGCTCTACTGTGTATAGTCTACACAGAAAAAGCAACAGGAAACTTAACTGCTTGTCCTACACAATGATACTGAAGAAAACCAACTATAAATTATTTTAAGCAAACAGATATTAGAAACCAAATATGTTATTAGCAGTTAAATTCTCAGTCTAGTCAAAATGATGAAAAATAGTTATTAATTGTCAACAAACATTTTCATACACAGTTATTTACCATTAAAGTAAAAAATAAGTAACTCTATACCTTTTTCTCCTTAGACTTCTGTGCAGTCTGAGAAGTGACATTCTCATTTTGGTGAACAAACTCTTGCGCTACAACTGTTTTTACAGGGTCTCCTTCAAGAACACAGTTTAGAAATTGTACTGTGTGTTCTAATGAATAGCTGTAGAGAGTTTAAGTACAAATATGATGTCAATAAATAAAAATAAAATTTACATGGTAACATTAACATAAGTAATCCTTCAAGTATATTAGAAGAATATGAAAAATTAGCTTACTTCTAAGTTTTAAATATCAAAATTAAGTGCTCATTATGTATCTCAAGGCTAAAGAGTGACCAGAGAGAAACTGTCAAGTAATAGGCTCTCAAAACTAATTCTTTAAAATGAATACCAAAAGGAAACATATTAATAAGTAATTCACTTCCCAATCTTTTATTCCAGGTAGATTATCCACATTAAATCTTTCTTCCATGTTAATACCTATACTCCTTAAGTCCTTTGTTGGATTCACACATGGTTTAAGTTTCCTTTAAACATCAAACAATTATCTTTAAACTGACATTTTTATTGTGTCAAATTTCACTTTTTACTTACACCATGGAGTTCTTGTCAACAAAAATCTAAGCAGGGATACAGAAAAGAAAAAGTAAAACACTACCCCTACCTTCCACCTCTATATTATTCAGATATATTTTCATGGTGATACTCTACAAATTGACAACACTCATGTTCCAATATCTAAAGAAACTCATTCCAATGGAAATCACACTTGACCCTTGAACAACACAAGGGTTAGGGGTGCCAACTCCCCATGCAGTCCAAAATCTGCATATAACTTACGATTCCCCAAAAACTTAACTACAAACAGTCTACTGTTGACCGGAAGCCTTACCAATAATAATCAAGTAACACATATTTTGTATGTTATACGTATTATAAACTGCATTCTTTCAATAAAGTAAGCTAGAGAAAATTCTTTTTCAAATTGTCACAAATATCCAAATTTTCCACACATTTATTGAAGAAAATCTGTATCTAAGTAGACCCATGCAGTTCAAGCCTGTGTTGTTCAAGAGTCAACTGTACAAATGATTTTATACTGCTCATTATTTCAGACTATTTATGCCTCTGATCATTCCAATGGCCAGATGATTAAGAGCCACAAAGGAGTATTGTTGAAATGTAATAAATAGTTATTCATATAGTGTGATATTTTGCTATTCTTCAATTTATTAAAGACAACCCTTGAAGGGGAACCATTTGGGACTGCCAATTCCACTTTAGTCCTTTCATCATGTTGCCTCAGATACACTCAATAAATAGGGGTTTTAGGGTTTAGAAGCCACCAGCAATTACCACATCCTAAGTAGCCCATAATAATTGCCTGACTTGCCCACTCATGGAACTGGAAGCCACTGGTGGTGTTACGAGGAGTATGGCCCTGGAAGATTATACCACAGACATATACTGCAGTAACTGAACTCACCTACCCTTCTTACCAGGATGAAGCTGAAATTACCGCTAACTGAGAAACTATCCAGTTGCTGGCAGACAGATGGAGGCAATCAACAGACCCAACTAACCAATCACTCTGGGCACCCACCCCCAGGAAGGAGTCATTCAGTCCCCTTACCTTGTGTCTGGGTTTCATATCAGATCATCTTGCCCTGGGTCCCCAATAGAAAAGGGTTGTCATATGCCAGCACCACTCCCTTAACCCCTATCCCCTTAGGAGATTTTAACACATAACTCTACGAAAATTGTAGATAAGGCAGCAAAACTAAACAGGGACATTGTGAACTGGAATAATACCATTAAAAACCTGATTCAAATGACATATTTAGAACTCCACATACTCTGAAGAGAATACTCTTTTTCAAAAGCACTACCATGTAAAATTTATTTTTAAAAGCTGGTCATGTATTATTAAACCACAAAGAAAATCTCAAATTCTAAAAAGCAGAACTCTTCCAAGACACATCCTTGTACCCCAACACAAACAAAACATAATAAACAATAACCTTCCCCTCACCACAACCACTACCAAAGCCATTTACTAAATTCAAAACACTTGGGTAAATGAGGAAATCAAACTGAAATAGAGATTATTTAGAAAATAATTAAAATTAAAATACTATATATCACAATCAAAACATTACATACGTATTTAAAACACTATACAGAGAAAAATTCATACCCTTTAGTGTATTTAATCATTGAAAGGAAACTAACTAAAGAGTTGAAAACAACAAATTTTAAGAGAAAGGAACCATCAAAAACAGAAGGGAATCACCAAAAACAAATGATTTTTTTTCTCTAAATCATTAGATAAAGTAAAATAATGGACTTTAATCAATAAACCAAAAGCTGTTCTTTAAAAGGGCCAATCAGATAAAAAGCAAAAACAAAGATAAAACAGTAAAAAAAAATTAGGAAAGGAATAAGGAATATGATCAAATACAAAATAATGTTTCTACTTACCAAAGAATATTACATACTACTTAACAAAAATAAACCTGAAAACCAAGGTAAAATTGATGATTTTCTGGAAAAGAAACCACCAGAAAAGACTCATGAAAAACACAAACAGCTGAATAAAGCAATAAATAATCTTAAAAAGATAGTGAAAGGTTCTAAAGACCTCCTCCCTGAAAAGACACAACCTCAAAACCTTCAAGGTATTAATTTATTTAAATTTCCCAGAGCATAAAGAAAAACAGCAGTTTTACCAGGTTATTTTATTAAGCCTCATATGGAAAAAAAACCCCTAAAACCAAAATCTGAACAAAGATAGCATAGGAACAGAAAATCACAGACCAATCTCATTTAATAACTGTTGTAAAATTCCTGAAATCAATTCCTACACTCCATTAAAGGAAAAAAAAACAAAACAAAAATCTGAAGGTAAAGTAGGTTTTATTCCAGAAATCTATTATTGTGGCTGATATGAAATATACTAATAAAGAAAAAAATCTGTTTTAGATTCCCAAAAATTTTTTAAAGGATCTATTTAAAACAACTCTGGCTATATTAGGAATTTATGAAATACATAAAATCAAAAGTATGTATTCTTCAAATCAGAAGCTCTCCTACCATATCAAACATCCAATCACACCATAACATTTAATAATTTTTAAAATATGGTGGAAACCCAGGAACAAACAAATAGCTCAATGGAACTGAAGTCTTTAAAAGGAAATGTGTACTTGGGAATGTAGTAAATGCTAGGGATTATATTTTATATCAGTGGATAAAGATGATCTATCCATCCAGTTAATCATTTGGAAGAACAATTAAGTTAAATGTCTACCTCATATCATACACATAAAAAGGCTAGACAAATTAAAAATTGTTAACCACTAAAAATAGTCAAGAAAATATTTTTACAATATTGGGGTAGGACAGACTTCCTAAAAAAGTAAAGAACACATAAAACTTGGAAACAATAAAGGAAAATATTTTCTCATAAAACATATAAATTAAAGCATGTATATGACCAAGGAGATTGAGAGAAGTATAACAGCAGGAAAAATAATTATAATCCAAATTAGCAAAGATAACTATACATAATATATAAAGAGCTCTCACATAACTAGAAAGAAATACAAACCACCAAAGGAAAACAGGCAAAAAATAAGCAATTAACAGAAAAAGAAATTAATAAAAAAAAAAGATCAACCTTACTAGTATTCAGGACAATAAAAATTTAAACAATAATAAAACCTTTTCCCATCAAATTGGCAAAAGTTTTAGAGAATCTTAATAACCAGAGTGGGTTACACTATCAGTGCACATAACTAATAATGAAAATGTTTTACCATCTGAGGAAATTTGGCATTCATTGTAAAAATGTTAAATGCACACACTCTGAGCCAGCATTTCTTTGAGGAGCTAGCCTATACTAGCATTCACCCATGTACACAAAAATGTATGTTCAAGGATGCTTACTGCCAACCTGGTTTCCAATTTTTCTAATAGTCAAAAAGCTCATAAGTAGGAACATGTTAAAATAAATTACAGGACATTAAGAATACTATGGAATACTCTGTAGACTTTAAAAGGAAAAGAGCAGATCACTAAGTATGGACAGGGAAAATAAGTAACAGCGAATCAACACAACCATACATAAAATACAATCTATTTTGGTGAAATATGTATTTATATATAGACAAAAAAGCAAATAGGTACACATGTATGTAGGTACACATCACTATATGAGAAAAAAATGAGGAATATGAACCAATTGCCAGAAACTGCTCACTTTCTACATTATATACATTGCATTTAACTTGTTTAAAATATAACATTATCTTTATGAGAAAAATTAAACTAAGAGATTAAAATGCAGGACATATACTTCCAATGGCTTAACAGAAGAACCCACAGACAATCCTTCTAACACTCACTTGTGGTCCTTGAAAATGTCTACCAGAAAATTTTGGTTAATGGCCGGAAATATCTTAAAAAGCTGCTTCTCTTTTAGTTTAGTGGCACAATCTTTTTCAAACATAAGTGGCTCCCTTTTCTAAAACAAACAACAACAACAAAAAGACAAAAGTTATCCTTAAGATGGAGTTCATAATACTAATTGTGCTGACCCAAAAGCATGGTTATTTTGTTGCTAATAATTTATGACTAATAATTTAAAAGCAATCACAGACTTTCTTCACTGATTAAAGGCTGAAATTAGTAATATAAGCATTCTTGCATTATTTATTTATATCCCATTTTTTCAAAGTATTTGAAGCTGCTTCTTAATACACACTCATACATACACATGTATGTGTGCATGTGTATATAAATATATACATTCATACTCTCACATATATACACCCAACACATTCAATCATATGTAAAAAAGGATGAAGGTACATATATATACACATAAAAACAGGATATAAATAAATGAAGAAGTCAGAAAGTAGAGAAAAGTTAAGAATACAGGATGATAAAGCTAGCAAGTAAAATTAGTAATATAAACGCATGCCACAATATCCTGTACAATTGCTAAAGGTGGGCCATAAATTCAGTTCTGAGCTTCTTAGTGGCCAAAGCAAAGGGGGAAACAAAGATTCTCAGTGTCCATAAAATAAAAACAAACCAGTTACTCAGGAGAAGTACAGCTTTTTCTGGTACTGAGACCTGAGAGAAATTTCTCCCATGGGTCCTCATAAAAGGGACACTGTGTGATGCTCTGAACAACGTCCTCAAAAACATATTCTCCTCAATGAGCAGAAACTACAATGTACAAATAAGTTGCAAATTCAGGTTGACAGAATATCTTAAAATTCACAATTTAAAAAATTTTCACAAACATGTATTATTCCAAAATAACTATATGAGAATTTTTACTAATTGTTATGTTTTACAAGTCATATTTGGATCTGATTAAATTGCCAGAACAAAAGAACTTTCCTAAAATGTGCTTTTTTAATTCTAACAGTGGATTATGGTAAACATTCTTAAGTGATTTTTAACTCTAGGATAGTTTGTTAACCTGTGATATTGCTAAATACTTCTGATGCTACAAAAATCCTAATATCAGAAAAAAACTTCCTATAAAATTTCAAAGGTGATTCTGAAAATATAAAAATTACACTTAATCTAAGACAATCCTAGATTACTGGTTTTTCAAGTCTAACCATAGGCCATTTGTAACATCAACAACAATAAAAAAAGAACTACAATAGGTAACAATCCGATCAGTGAAATGAACTGGTAAAGCTAAACATATCACACATCACAAGAGTGACATAAACAAACCATCTCAAGAAATTAAAAATATTTCCCATTTTAGGATACCCATTATAACCTGAACTTACTAAAAAATTTTTGTGATCAGATTTATTAGCAATCTAACAGATCAGATTCTAAACTACAAATTCTAAGTTCTCATTAATAAACTGAAATCCATGACCTTTAACATCTTACTATAAATTCTTCTATTCATATATTATGCATAAAGTATATTTCATATTCTTTGCTTTAAAATATATATAGTGTATTTTTCTTCTGGGGACAAAGAGTGAGGAGAAAGCATCAAGAAATTCTCTTCCTGAAGCTCTACCTAAGGGGGGGTATCATTGGGACCAAAAGAGGACAGCTTCTATTACCCAACCCTTAGAAAGACAAGCAAAAATCACTGATAGAAAAAAAATGCATTAAGTTGGGACGTCAAAGATACTCATTTATTCACTACTACACTGAGAAATTAAAAGTCAGGTTAGAATCATAAAGATAAGTTTCAGTAGTGGAAAATGACATTTAAACAAAAAAATGTCACATCATTTGGATGTAAGTCCTAGGCTTTCCTTATTTTTTAAGAAAATCCATTTCTCCAATTTATTATACATATAAATTGAAGAGGATGTCTGGAACAAACTAAACTCCAAGATCCTAGTGCAGAGATTGTTCCTTGGATTATGTAAACATGCAAAGATGGGAATGGTAGCATACTTCCAATTTAGTTAACAAGATAACTAGGGAAAATAAATATGAAGGTGGGGGTGTCCCATCATTTCTCCTATGTCCCAATTATACATATATTAGCCAAGTATGAAGGTATTCCTGTGAGCACTCAAATGGGTAAGAAAGAGAATAAAATGACTTAAGATCACCAAGGATTATTTTTTTCTTGAGAATTGGACTAAATAACCTCTAAGGTCTTTTTCCTTTTGCTTTTGAAATTTTCTAATACTAATTTTCAAATTTTCAAAAAAGGCCAAGAAGAAGAAATGCAAAAGAAACTAAATTATGGTTTCATATAATTAGGTATGTTGATTAAGGAACAGAAAATATAAAAAGTTCAAAGTAAGGTGACATTTCTGTTTGAATTTGTTTAAAAGAAGTGGATAGAAAAAGGGTACTTAATTCTTAATTCAAATTCATAAGTTTCAAAAATATTTCTTTAAAAAATAGTTTCAAAGATGGACATTTCTTTAATAGCAAGACAGACATTTCTTATTACTAATTTATAAATGAAATTATCTTTAAGTGAGTTCTTTCATAATCTTTCAGAATCAAAAAATTAGAGGTAAATGCTAAAAATCAGGAAATATGCACCTCAATCACCAGCAAAATTAAATCTAGAACAACATATTTCACATAGATTGGCTTACTGTTATAGATACCGCAGAAGCAAAACCTCCACCTTCAAAATATATTTAACACATTTGTTAATTTTAACACTAACTTCAATCAGTTAAATAAAGTTCATTTTGCAGACTAGGAAATGCAGAATCAAATGAAAATCACAAAATAAGGACTAATCATACAATCAACCTAGAGTCAGAGACAAAGACTTAATTTTTTACTAACTCATACCAAATCATTTTTTTCCTGTAAGGCAATTTCTTCTGACATTATTTCTCTGAGTGATACTTTTTTAGTTTGAATATTCCAATGATCCAATAAGGGTAGCATTTCAGGTGCTGCTAAAGTCTTCAGTAATTTTTTGCCTGTTCTCTGAGATGATTTTTGTTCAGGATTATCAAAACCAATAGGCCCAACTAGGGAAGGATCTACAAAAGCATATAAATAAGTATCAGATCTTCCACAATAATGTACAAATTAAGCATTATTCACATCTAACTCAGTGACCCAGGAAACATGATTTTTTACTTTTAGCTTATCAATACCACACAACTTCAAAGCTTCAAGATACATTACATAATTGCAAACAAAAAAATACATATATATATATATGTAGGAATATTTCAAATGAGCAATGATCTGGGTATCACTGTCAAACAACTCAATACCTCCCATTCTTTTTCATATCATACAGACACACAGAAAATAGTGATACATGTATACTGGTAAGTGGAGGAAGCTGGGACCAGCCGGAAGTGACCAGCTAGAACATATTTGATTGTCAGCTTTGTTCAGCCACTCCAAGGGCTGAAAGGATCATTTTGGCAAACCTCTAACCTACTGGAGGCACACAATAAATTTTGAACAAATGATATTCAACATAAGGACAGAATTAAACATTCTAAGAAGCTCACAATAATAATATTTAATATATAGTACTTCCACATCTCTAATGGATATCAACACATTTTCTTATGTTCCTTTGCTTTCCTTGAGAGTGAAGAAACAGCAGATACTATCATCCACTTAACTCTGATACCCTTTAGGCACCTCTAGCCCTCAAACAGCTCTAGCTTTTAAAGCTACAACATAAGCACAGGTCTGAACTAAGCACACCCTAAGAATGTCCAACCTGAATTCCTAGTGTGAAATAAACAAAGGAGGTATCTGGAAGAACTCATGCACAAAAGGAGGACCTTATTAACAGGTATGCCACCCTGCATTAATCACTGAGGACAATGCTATCAAAGAAGTCTTTTGGTATCAAATATTTTCAATTTGGCAGATTGAAATTTATTTTTGGTATCAAAAAAGCTCTAACAATACTGACATCAATGAAATTGTGAACAATCAAATAGTATTTCAACAGTGTTCTCAATCAAACACATGAACACGTTACTGCTCTCAAATCAGGTTTCTTTCATTCAAAGCAAAATCTTAAAACAGGAAACCTTTTAACAATATGTATTACAGGACACCTTAGGTGTTTCCATGGCAGTCATTAAAGTTAAATAAAATAGAGGGGCTTTTATCTTCTTTAAGTTTTACTTTATTTTATGTCAATATTAAATTTCATATACTTTTCCAAGAACTTTTATTTGCAAATCAAAATTCTTGGGTAACATTTTGTGGAAGTATATTTAAAATGAGTTGAAATTTAGACACATACAACAAGTTTCAAAATCAAGACAAAAACATTGTAAGTAAAAATATGTGCTTTACCTTGCATAAACTTGCCACAGGAGACCTCTTCTTGTCTTTGTCGCTCCTAAACACAAATGCAAAACAGGGAATTGGCAAAGGAAGGTGCATTAGAAAACAAGACTGTATTTTTTTTCTCTAGAAATCATCTCCCCTTGTAAAACTATCAATCCTTCTTGCTAAATCTAAGTGAAACAAAATTAGACAAATAAAATTATAAAGTATGACTAATAGTTTTCCACTTACAGAGCTCTTATGCTCTGTTTTTTTAAAGTATTTTTGAAATTTAATCAATCAGTACTCCAAGTCTTTAGGAAGGAAAAAATTATGATTTTTTTTTCCTTAAAAAAAAAAAATCAACAATCATGGAGCTTCATTGTTAATCACATAGTTTGACCACTCTGGAAATCATCTAAAATACAGGAAAGATAAAAAAAAAATCAGTCATTTGTTAACTGGTAAAAGTTCACTCTCTCTCAACATCAAAATTAAATGGAACTGTTTCATATAACAGATTTTACTGAAAAGCAAAGGTGACAAAATGGGCACAGGAGGAGCTCTTTATAAAAAGAAGCCTACCAACCATTACAGATTCTTTCCATTTCTCATGAATCACTTTAGCCAGATTCAGATCTATATGAACCACACAATCCTCAACTGTTAGAGACCCTTGTGAAGGGGAAGAAAGAGAAGAAAATATATTCATTACTCATTAAACATTTGCAGAAAACATATTCAACCACCTTACACACCAGAAAATTAATTTGTATTAGGAATTACTAACCTATAGTCCTCATTCTAAATCTCTTGGAATATTTTTCTTTATGTAATATGTTACTGTCTTAACACTTCTTAGTATGTGCAATTATACAATGCTTCATATGTTTAAGTTATTCATGTCCATAAGTCTCAATATATTCAATTTAGCCATTTCCATTAGTCAAGAATTTTCAGTAAGAGTAGCCTAAGAAATTAGTCTTGCCTTAAATGTATCTGGAGTAGAACCAGATGATTTTTAAAAAGTCATCTGTGCAAATAACTCTAAGGCAAATGCTGGAGAAAACTTCTAAAATGCATGGGATGAACATAAACTCCATATAAATTCTATTTCTTCAAATTATATATATTTTTAATTCTCAACAAACACATTGTATCAAAAATGAGGTAGGCAATACAAATTACTTTGACATTTCAGTGAACATATGAACATTTTTAAATTGAAACAGAACCCTCCATCTATATCCAATTCACAGAAAGACACATACAGGTAATTTACTTTTTCCCTACCTGAATCAATACCAACAGGGCCAAATAATTCATTGAGCTGAAAAGCCAGTTCAGGAGGTAAAGCCAATTCCAGACAGTCTATCGTCAGAGATTTGGCCATCACTGGTGTAGGATTCAACATCTCACTTTTGTCTTCATTAATTCCAGCTGACAAAGTACTCCCTGCCATTAGAATTTTTTCCATTTCTTGTTCATCCTCATTCATAAATTCTTCTGTGTTTGGAAATTTCACATAATCCCTTGAGAGATTTTCATTTTTCTTTATTTCAAAAGAGTCAGTAAAATCAATTTCTTCATTTAATTCAAGATTTGAAGTGCTTGATACAGAATTTAAAATACCAGACAAATTCAAAGACGAATGTACACTGTCTCTAATCTCCATGACTTCTACATTCTTCTCCATTTCATTCACATCCTTAGCAATAGTAGCTTTTAGACTACCTGGAAAAAACTGCTTAATGTTATATAAACCTGAAAGTTCTGTTTGAGAATTAGGAAGTACATCATTAGTATTCTTTAGATCTACAGTGGCATTGGGAAATATAGTTGTTATTAATCCAGGTTTTTCAGTATTTATAGCTCTTACTTCTTCCTGCTCTGAGTTTCCCTTTTCTGAATCACAGGGAGACTGCACGTCAATGTTAGTGATGCCAATTCCATGGCTAAATTCTGGCAGAGAAGAATTAGAATCCTCTAAGGTACCTCTTTGGCTAATAATTTCCTTCAAATTCAGTCCCAGAGAAAATGGCCCAATTTGTGCTTCACCATATGATCTTTGGATATTCTCAAATTCAGTATCTTCACATAATTTAGTTTCAGAATCCAACAAAAGGCTTGTGGCCCAAATAATATCTTTGTTACACCTCTCATATAAGTCTTTTAGGGCTTCTAATGAAAAGGATCCAAACAGTTTACAAAGAATGTTAAGATTTTCAGATTCATCAGCACTGGTAAGCTCACTTTCTTCAACATATGTGCTTTTATCATACATTACCCTATATGGAATTGTTTCTTGAACATCTAATTTTGTGTTAATATTGAAAGTTTTTGGTTTAAATCCATCTAATCTTCCTGTTAATACTCTCACAGAATCTGAAACATTAATATTATTCTTTTCTATTTTCCATAAGAGAGCAAAATCCTGTGGTTCAGTCTGGGTACACATTCCTACTTCTATTCCAGGGAATTCTTGAGGCTCTCCTGGAAATTCAGCTAAAGACTGTGGTCCTACTACTCCAGGAATAGTTGGTACACTATTTGTAAGAGACAGTGTGCATTGCCTATAAATCTTTTCACTTGGACAAGTTTTATCCTCCTGGGCCATTTCATTGGATAGCATTTCAGAACTTTCAAGAGTGGAACTACCCAATGTTTTTAGTTCTTCAGGGCTTGTGCCCCAACAGGCCTCATGTGCCTTATATAAGGATATTTCATTCATACTGTCATTAGTTCCAAATTCTAGCTTGGGTTCATTTAAACCTGCTTTTGGCATTCTTGATTTGTGCTCTCTCTGAGCTAAAGAATCAGATGATGGCCAGTCACCCACGATGTCAAATAATTTTTTTTCAGTATTTTTGCAAGTATTATATTTACAGCTATTGAAAGATTCTGAAGTGTCATCACCCTGTGTCATCTTGTCATCCTCTACACTTCCAGGTGGAGATCCTCGTTGCTGGATATGATCTATACTTGCACATAGGCTATTATCTAATACTTTGTGTGACTGAGTGCGATTATACTTTTTGTCACTTTGTATAGATGAAGCTTTTTCAGTTTTCCGGTTCCTTTTTGTCCTTTGACCAATAGTCTTATCAACTGGCCAGTCACCAACAAAATTTGTTAACTCGTGTCTTGGGAACTTTTCCAAAGGTGATTTGCTCTTTTGTTTTCCAAAGGCTTTTTTCTTTACTGTTGTTCTATCTTCCAACATTTCACCAGGTGAAGATTTTTCATTTTGAAGAGGTACAGTATTTGAAAGATCACAGACTGCTTGGTTATTTTCATCACAGAAAATACTTGGTGACTCTCTCTCTACACAATCTACATTGGTTTTACTACATTCTTTTTCAGAAGACATTTCTACTTGCTCTTCTTTTTCACTTTTGTCTGTTACTTGTACTTGGCTTTCAGATTCAGAAAAATATATGTCTGGAACTTCCTGAATGAAAGCACTCTGAATGTTAGGATTCATACCACCAATTTCTTTTCTTCCTGGGCTTAAATCTGCACTGGGGAGATATGTACTCTGAGGTACCATAGTTTCTTTGGTCATTACAAGTTTCTTCTCTTCAGTTAACTCTACATGCTTCAAAGATGAGGATAAAACATTTTCTTCTTTTTCAAAGGAAATATCTTCATTGTCCTTTGGGCTGTAAGATTTTTTAAAAAGTATTATAAGGAAGTCTCAATGTTGCCATTAGTATTATGATTTAAATTAAAGCATTCAACTGAAATACAGGGCACTTAACATTTATTTATTATAAAAATTCCATAAAAGCTAATCTTGATCTTTCCATAATACACTCTGAACACATTCCTTTACTGTAACTCCAACACTTATTGGCATATAAGAAGCAAACTTTTTTTTATCCATTAGATATTAAATTAAGGTTCTAAATTTGTTCCCAGAAGAGGACACGACCTCCCTGGCTTCTTTCTGACCTATTTAAGCTTAATATGGTGAACTGAAAGTCTGCTTCTTTACCACCTGACATTTGTTACAGAGGCAAAAGTTTAAGCTTCATTTACAAAGTTGCAAAGAATCAACCAACATGACCTGCACAATTAAGAGAGGTTAAAGGGAGGAGAGCTCTCCTTAACATGTTACTTGTTAAATTTTTTAAAAGACATCCTTGGTATTAATTTCAGACTCAGAACATTTTTGCCTAATCATTACACTCATATAAACTTCAGTGCTTTTTCCTTATTCAATTTGTTGACTCATCTTCCTTTCTTTCTTTATTCCAGGAGCTCTCAATGTCCCATCTCTCCCATGAAGAATTCCTAAGTGAACTCACATCTATCACTGAGTTTCCTAAACGCCATATGCTATTCTAAGTCCTTTGTAAGTATTAATTCATAATCCTTATGACAACTTCATGATCAAAGTGTTATTAATGCCATTTTAGAAATGAGGAACTGAAGTTATAGGAGAGATTTTAATCAAAGATTACAAAGCTTTCAGATTCGAAGCCAGGAAATACAGTTCAGGAGCCCATGCTCTTAACCACATTGCAAAACTGCTCTTCAATAAAAAAGCATTTATGAATATCATCTCCCAACTCCAGCTCCTTTTAACAGAGGCTCTCCATCCTTTACCATCAAAAAATGTGGGTGATTCACACCTCTTCATATGCTTAAGGTTCTTTATTTACTCACTTATTTATTCAACTGTTTACATGTCCTAAATGTATACCACCATCAGTACTATTCTGAACTGCTAAATTTCAAAAGGCTGTGGCTTGTACTACTTAGTCAAAGTATACCATTCATAATTAACTTTTATGATACTAGCTTGAAAGTGACTCTTACTAATACCTAAGGAAATTAAGAAGTGATATGACTATATACAAAATAATAACAGAGCAGAGATAACAGATAAATAATGAAGAGCAGTATAAAGAAGGCAGGAGTATTCAAGTATAAACATGGATCCACAAAACGCTGAGGACAATGAAAAAACTCCCATGCCATCGCTCATAACTTCTACTTCTCTTGCTAACCATATATATCCTGCTTTAGGAAAGACTACATACTTAAACCCTACAAATAACAAGTGAGTGTTATTGTTATTTGTAGGGTTTGGTATGTCTAAGAGACACAAAGGTCTAATATATATCTAATCTAAGTCGCAGAAAGAGAAAAGAAAGTACATGGGACAGAGAGAGCACAGACCTTATTTTAGTTATTTGGCAGTGATTTCACAAGTTCCACATTTTTTCAGTTATGCTTCAAATTGAGTTTTTGTACATAGGGACTTCAACCTACCTAGTAATTCTGTCCTCACATGAATATGCACACATCTCAATACGTTCAATTTTCTCTGGAACCGAAGAACTCATGATTATTGGCACTGAAACAAAACGTTGGTAGTGTTCCAACATTCTTGTTATTTTATCTTTGCTTACCCCATGAATATTACGCCTAAAAATTCCACAGGAGAAAACAGTAGAAGAGATATTGGTAATTAAGTTTAGAAAATAATTGGAAACAAAATGTCAAAAAACACTGATATATTTTTCTAATACATAAAAATATAAAAGCTAGTTTGTTATGACATAACATATACTATTTGATTCCAATTTTCATTTTATTCAGTATGTCTTACATTATCAGTGTCTCAATCATTCCAAACAAACCTTTATCAACCTGAAAAAACTAGATTCAGTAACTTTAAAAGATGTTATTATAAAGCTCTGCAAAAAAAAACAATCTCAAAAGAATATAGCCATGATTTCAAGGTTTTAATTGTTGACTAGTAAGTAAAGAAATTCCACTACAGAGGCTTACATTTGTGCCAGTAAGGCCAACCAGATGTCTCAGAAGGCCCTCCTTTTGTAATAAAACTGGATCACAAGTGAATTAAAGCAAACATACATTTTAACACATTTTAAGATGAAAAGAGAAGAAAAAAATTCCTTAGTATTTGAAGTTTCTGGATGTCCAAATGTGAAGTTTGTTACATTGTGCTTTCACTCAAGCTGGCATATTTCTTTGGGTTTGGTTTATGAGCTCATACTTAGTTTAATCTAAAATCCTTAGGTCTTAAAATTGAGGCTCGTTTCATTTATACAACATCTGGATTTATATCTGCCAAGAACCAGATGGTGTGCTTTAGTCCCTCAAGAGTCCTGCCTTAATGAAAACATCTCATTGCAACTCTCCTATCTTGGGTTGGATCCTGGGTTGGATCCAAGACTTAGTGCCAAGATCCCAGGGCTAACATTCGCATTAGCCACCCAGGCAAATCTAACTTCTGTATTTACCTACCTCAGTCTTGTCTGGTTTCAGATCACAGAGAAGCAGAGATAGAAATATGAAAGACAGGTTAAGAGACATGGACATTGAAGACAGCAAGAAGGTCTAGTAAACATCTAATATAAGTCCCAGAAAGAGAAAACAGAGTACATGGGACAAAAGTAGTTTAAAGAAAATGGCTGAGAATTTTCCAGAACTGATGAAAGACATCAATACCCTGATCTTGACTCCAAACAAATCCCAACCCAGATACATAAAATCCACAGCTAGAAACATAATACTGAAATTGTCACTCATTCACCAAAGATAGAGATGATATTAAAAGCAATCAGAAATTTTTTTAAAAAGTCATCTACAGGGGAGGGGCCAAGATGGCGGCATGAGTAGAGCAGCAGAAATCTCCTCCCAAAACCATATACATTTTTGAAAATATAAAAAATACAACTATTCCGAAAAGAGAGACCAGAAGATACAGTGCAACAGCCAAACTACATCTACATCTGAGAGAACCCAGCGCCTCACGAAGGGGGTAAGATACAAGCCATGGCCCGGTGGGACCTGAGTATCCCTCATCCCAGCTCCCAGTGGGAGGAGAGGAGTCAGAGCAGGAAGGGAGAGGGAGCCCAGGACTGCTAAATACCCAGCCCTAACCAACCGTGCACTGGGAGCACAGACACACAGTGCATGGTATGCTGGATACTAGGGAAACAGGACAGTAAAACCTGAAAGCGGGTCCCCGCAGCCGGCGCCCCTGGGACAAAGAAAAGTGAGTGCTTTTTGAAAGTCTTAAAGGGACAGGGACCTCACAGCTGGATGGAAGTGTCCTGGCACACTTAGCCCAGCAGCTCAGAATCCCAGGGAACTCCAGGCGCCCTAACACCGTGAGCAACAGGGCAGCTTGGAGGCCCCTCACAGCGATAAACAGGCTCCCGTCCATTCCACCTCTGACGGCCCCTCCATAGCGGAGCAGCAGCCTGAGGCCAGGCACACCCACAGCAACCATGCGGCGCTTACTCCACATCGGCCGGGCAAGAATCAGAGACCCCATCTGCGCACAGCTGCCCAACACAAGCTGCTACCAGTCCCCGGACTCACAGGAGAGGAAGGCCACAAACTAGCAAGAAGGGACATTCTCCCAGCTGCCACACATGCCAACTCCCCACAACTATGTCTATCACCATGAAAAGGCAGAATTTGATCCAGACCAGAATCATACAAACATCCTCTCCTAAGAGGAAACCTGGGGAGATAGACCTAACCAACCTTCCTGAAAAAGAATTCAAAATAAAGGTCATAACCATGCTGATGGAGCTACAGAGAAAAATGCAAGAGATAACTGACAAAGTAGGGAGGGAGACTACAGAAATAAAACAGTCTCTGGAAGGACATAAAAGCAGAATGGATGAGATGTAAGGGGTCATTAATGGAACAGAAACCAGAGAACAGGAACGCATAGAAGCTGACGCAGAGAGAGATAAAAGGATCTCCAGGAATGAAACAATATTAAAAGAACTGTGTGACCAATCCAAAAGGAACAATATCCACATTATATGGGTACCAGAAGAAGATGAGAGAGAAAAAGGGATAGAATGTGTATTTCAAGAAATAATTGCTGAAAACTTCCCCAAACTGGGGGAGGAAATAGTCGCTCAGACCAGAGAAGCACACAGAACTCCCAACAGAAGGGACCCAAAGAGGATAACACAAAGACACATAATAATTAAAATGGCAAAGATGAAGGACAAGGACAGAGTTTTAAAGGCAGCTAGAGAGAAGAAGAAGGTCACCTACAAAGGAAAACCTATCAGGTTATCATCAGACTTCTCAACAGAAACCTTACAGGCCAGAAGAGAATGGCATGATATATTCAATGCAATGAAACAGAAGGGCCTTGAACCAAGGATACTGTATCCAGCACGATTATCATTTAAATATGAAGGAGGGATTAAACAATTCCCAGACAAGCAAAAGTTCAGGGAATTTGCCTCCCACATACCACCTCTACAGTGTATTTTAGAGGAACTGCTCTAAATGGGAGCACTCCTAAGGCTAAATAGATGTTACCAGAGAAAATAAAATCACAGCAAATAAAGCAAACCAACCAAATACTAACTAAAGGCAAAAAAATAAAATCAACTACTCACAAAGCAGTCAAAGGAAACACAAAATAACACAGAATAAAACATCCAGCATTTAAAGAATGGAGGAGGAGTAATAAGAAGGGAGAGATATAAAGAAACATCAGTGTTTATAATAGCTCAATAAGTAAGTTAAGTTACACAGTAAGATAGTAAAGAAGCTAACCTTGAACCTTTGGTAACCACAAATCTAAAGCCTGCAATGGCAATAAGTACATATCTTTCGGTAATCACCCTGAATGTAAATGGACTGAATGCACCAATCAAAAGACAGAGTAATAGAATGGATAAAGAGGCAAGACCCATCTATATGCTGCTTACAAAAGACTCACCTCAAACCCAAAGACATGCAGACTAAAAGTCAAGGGATGGAAAAAAATATTTCATGCAAACAACAGGGAGAAAAAAGCAGGTGCTGCAGTACTAGTACTAAACAAAATAGACTTCAAAACAAGAAAGTAACAAGAGATAAAGAAGGACATTACATAATGATAAAGAGCTCAGTCCAACAAGAGGATATAACCATTATGAATATATATGCACACAATATAGGATCACAAAATATGTGAAACAAATACTAACAGAATTAAAGGAGGAAATAGAATGCAATGCATTCATTTTAGGAGACTTCAACACACCACTCACTCCAAAGGATAGATACACCAGACAGAAAATAAGTAAGGACACAGAGGCACTAAACAACACACTAGAACAGATGCACCTAATAGACATCTAAAGAACTCTACATCCACAATCAACAGGATACACATTCTTCTCAAGTGCACATGAACACTCTCCAGAATAGAGCACATACTAGGCCACAAAAGGAGCCTCAGTAAATTCAAAAAGACTGAAATTCTACCAACCAACTTTTCAGACCACAAAGGTATAAAACTAGAAATAAATTGTACAAAGAAAACAAAAGGGCTTACAAACACATGGAGGCTTAAAAACATGGTCCTAAATAATTAATGGAAAAACTACCAAATTATAATAGAGATCAAGCAATACATGGAAACAAATGACAACAACACAAAGCCCCAACTTCTGCGGGATACAGCAAAAACAGTCTTAAGAGCAAAGTATATAGCAATCCAGGCATATTTAAAGAAGGAAAAACAATCCCAAATGAATAGTCTAACATCACAATTATTGAAATTGGAAAAAGAACAAATGAGGCCTAAAATCAGCAGAAGGAGGGACATAATAAAGATGAGAAGAAATAAATAAAATTGAGAAGAATAAAATAAGAGAAAAAAACAAACGAAACCAAGAGCTGGTTCTTTGAGAAAATAAACAAAATAGCTAAGCCTCTAGACAGACTTACTAAAAGAAAAAGAGAATCAACACACATCAACAGAACCAGAAATGAGAAAGGAAAACTCACGACGGACCACATAGAAATACAAAGAATTATTAGAGAATACTATGAAAACCTACAGGCTAACAAGCTGGAAAACCTAGAAGACATGGACAACTTCCTAGAAAAATACAACCTTCCAAGACTGACCCAGAAAAAACAGAAAATCTAAACAGACCAATTACGAGCAACGAAATTAAAGCAGTAATAAAAAAATTACCCAAGAACAAAACTCCCAGGCCAGATGGATTTACTTCAGAATTTTATCAGACATACAGAGAGGACATAACACCCATTCTCCTTAAAGTTTTCAAAAATATAGACCAGAAGGGAATACTCCCAAACTCATTCTATGAAGCCAACATCACCCTAATACCAAAACCAGGCAAAGTCTCCACCAAAAAAGAAAACTACAGACTAATATCCCTGATGAACGTAGATGCAAAAATACTCAACAAAATATTAGCAAACCGAATTCAAAAATACATCAAGAGGATCATACACCATGACCAAGTGGGATGCATCCCAGGGATGCAAGGATGGTACAACATTCGAAAATCCATCAACATCATCCACCACATAGACAAAAAGAAGGACAAAAACCACATGATCATCTCCATAGGTGCTGAAAAAGCATTCAACAAAATTCAACATCCATTCATGATAAAAACTCTCAACAAAATGGGTATAGAGGGCAAGTACCTCAACATAATAAAGGCCATATATGATAAAGCCACAGTCAACATCATACTGAACAGAGAGAAGTTGAAAGATTTCCCTCTGAGATCGGGAACAAGACAGGGATGCCCACTCTTCCCACTGTTATTCAACATAATACTGGAGGCCCTAGCCACTGCAATTAGACAAAACAAAGAAATACAAGGAATCCAGATTGGTAAAGAAGCAGTTAAACTGTCACTATTTGCAGATGGCATGATATTGTACAAAAAAACCCATAAAGATTCCACTCCAAATCTATTAGAACTAATATCAGAATTCAGCAAAGTTGCAGGATACAAAATTAACACACAGAAATCTGCTGCTTTCCTATACACTAACAATGAACTAATATAAAGAGAAATCAGGAAAACAATGCCATTCACAATTGCATCAAAAAGAATAAAATACCTAGGAATAAACCCCACCTAGGAAGTGAAAGACCAATACCCTGAAAACTACAAGACACTCTTAAGAGAAATTAAAGAAGACACTAACAAATGGAAACCCATCCCACGCTCTTGGTTAGGAAGAATTAATATTGTCAAAATGGTCATCCCGCCCAAACCAATATACAGATTCAATGCAAACCCTATCAAATTATCATCAGCATTCTTCAACAAACTGGAACAAATAGTTCAAAAATTCCTATGGAACCACCAAAAACCTGGAATAGTCAAAGCAATCCTGAGAAGGAAGAATAAAGTGGGGGGGATCCTGCTCCCCAACTTCAAGCTCTACTACAAAGCCACAGTAATCAAGACAATTTGGTCCTGGCACAAGAACAGAGCCACAGACCAGTGGAACAGAACAGAGACTCCAGACATTAACCCAAACATATATCGTCAATTAATATATGATAAAGGAGTCATGGACATACAAAGGGGAAATGACAGCCTCTTCAACAGTTGGTGCTGGCAAAACTGGACAGCTACATGTAAGAGAATGAAACTGGATCATTGTATAACCCCATACACAAAAGTAAATTCGAAATGGATCAAAGACCTGAATGTAAGTCATAAAACCATAAAACTCTTAGAAAAAAACATAGGCAAAAATCTTTTGGACATAAAGATGAGCGACTTCTTCATGAACATATCTCCCCGGGCAAGGGAAACAAAAGCCAAAATGAACAAGTGGGACTATGTCAAGCTGAAAAGCTTCTGGACAGCAAAGGATACCACCAATAGAACAAAAAGGTATCCTACAGTATGGGAGAATATATTCATAAATGACAGATCTGATAAAGAGTTTACATCCAAAATATATAAAGAACTCACACACACCTCAACAAAAAAAAAAGCAAATAATCCAATTAAAAAATGGGCAGAGGAGCTGAACAGACACTTCTCCAAAGAAGAAATTCAGATGGCGAACAGACACATGAAAAGATGCTCCACATCGCTTGTCATCAGAGAAATGCAAATTAAAACCACAATGAGATATCACCTCACACCAGTAAGGATGGCTACCATCCAAAAGACAAACAACAACAAATGTTGGCAAGGTTGTGGAGAAAGGGGAACCCTCCTCCACTGCCGGTGGGAATGTAAAACAGTTCAACCATTGTGGAAAGCAGTATGGAGGTTCCTCAAAAAACTAAAAATAGAAATACCATTTGACCCAGGAATTCCCTCCTAGGTATTTACCCTAAGAATGCAGCAGCCCAGTCTGAGCAAGACATATGCACCCCTATGTTTATCACAGCACTATTTACAATAGCCAAGAAATGGAAGCAACCCAAGTGTCCATCAGTAGATGAATGGATAAAGAAGATGTGGTACATATACACAATGGAATATTATTCATCCATAAGAAGAAAACAAATCCTACCATTTGCAACAACATGGATGGAACTGGAGGGTATTATGCTCAGTGAAATAAACCAGGCGGAGAAAGACAAATACCAAATGATTTCACTCATATGTGGAGTATAAGAACAAAGAAAAACTGAAGGAACAAAACAGCAGCAGAATCACAGAACCCAAGAATGGACTAACAGTTACCAAAGGGAAAGGGACTGGGGAGAATGGGAGGGAAGGGAGGGATAAGGGTGGGGAAAAAGAAAGGGGGCATTATGATTAGCATGTATAATGTGGGGTGGGGCATGGGGAGGGCTGTACAATGCAGAGAAGACAAGTACTGATTCTACAGCATGTTACTATGCTGATGGACAGTGACTTTAATGGGGTTTGTGGGGGGGGGGACTTGGTGAAGGGGGGAACCTAGTAAAAATAATGTGCTTCATGTAATTGTAGATTAATGATATCAAAATAAAATAAATAAATAAATAAAAAGGGGAAAAAAAAGTAAGGCAAATAAAAAGTCATCTACAAAGAAACCAAGTATTAGAATAACAGCTGATTTAACAACAATAATGGATGTCAGAAGAGAGATAAATGTTATCTTCAGTAATGGAAACTGTCAATTTAGAATATACATATCTAGCAAATGTATGTCACAAGAATGAGAAGAATTTTAATCTGAAAAATTGTTAAAAAGAGTTTGATATGAAGCAGGCCTACACCATAAATAAAATCCTAAAAGATGAATGTCAGGAAGAGGGAAATTCCCAGATGAAAGGTCTATAATGAAAGAAAAATTAAGCACAAAGCAATAGCTACATGAATGAAAACAAACACTGCTTGTACATTCTGGACAATCATAGAATGTTAAGTTGGAAGGGTATTAAGTATCAAAGTTAAAATGTTTCAGAGTCCTTGTGTCTGTGAGAAGAAAGCCTAGGAAAATGGTTTAACTTTAACTTTAAAGTGTGCATGATAAAATATTTAATGTAACCACTAAAAGAATAAAAATGTGTGCACAGTTTCCAAATTGGTAGAGAAGGTTAAAATTAATTTAAAAAACTTTCATTCAATCAAAAAAATCCAAAATAAGGCACATAAAAGGGAAAAACCATCATATATATAATTTTCTGTGATAGGAGAAAAAAAATCACAGAAAAGGTGACATAAATAGAAATCACATAGCGACTGTAAGAAACAAGACCACTTATAGGAATAACTAAAATAACTGTAGAAGAACTAAGCTTATCAGTTACAGCCAAAGAGAGCAGACTGGACTTTTAAAAACCTAGCCACACTGGCTATGAGAGATACACCAAACAGAAAGCAACTGAAGGGCTGAAAGTAAAAGTACAGGAAAAGAAATGCCACTCAAATACTAACTAAAAGAAAGCTGGTGTAGTTCACTAATATTAGACAAATTAGACTTTATGACAAAAATTAATATTAAGGATAAAAGAAAATCACTAGATAAGGATAAAGGTTATTAGGGATTCATTATTAAAAATTAAGTAGTGATATAAAAATCTTAAGCATTTACTATGCACTTCAAAAAATATCCTCAGAATATATAAAGCAAAAATAGGCAGAATTGTAAGGAGAATCAGACATAGTCAATGTAATAGAGGGAAATTTCAGCACACCTCTCCAAGTTTTTCTCATCCCCTTCCTAAACATTAATCCATCAAGCAAATTTTTTTTAAAAAGTAAAGCTATAGGAGATGTGAACAACAGAGTTAATAAGCATGACTTAATGATCTATTAATACACTGGAACCAGTAAACATTCCTATCAAACTGACAATGAACCAGGCCACAAAATGCATCTTTAAAAATATCATATAATTAGTATCACACAAACTGCACAATCTTACCTACTGTTGTTAAGTTGAAAAATAATTTTGAAAAATATAAACTTAAAAACCATCTGTTCAAAAATTTAAAAACACAGCTCTGAGTTAAGGAATAAAATTAATCATAATATAAATTAGAAAATAAGTGAAAAGAAGAAACTATTATATGTTAAAATTCTAGGAGCAGCTAAAATACTACTTAGGGAAATATATGGCATCAGATGCTTTCAGGTAAAGCCTTTTAAAAAAAAAGAACTAAACAAAATAGATTTTTTTAAAAAACAAAGACAGTAAAAGAAATGTAGAAGTGAATTAAACATAAAACAAACTTATAATAGAAAGACCATCAAGCAAGAGATGTTTATTTGAAAAGGCTAATAAAAAATCTGACCTCTGAGAATAATCAAGAAAAAAAGGAAGATACACATAAACATATTAGGACTAAAAAGGGGAACTTAAGTTTAGATGCAGCAGAGATATAAACTAGTAAGAGAATACTGTAATTGTTTTAATAAAGTGTTCATACATTTGAAATCTTCAGCATAATGGACAAATTCCACCTGAACATTCTCACAAAGATAACACCAGATCCAGTTTCATAAGTAAATTCTATCAAACATTCAAACTTGCATAAACTCAGAAAAGAGAAAAAGAAATACTTCCCAACTACTTTTATGAACCAAAAATCATAACATGAAAGCCAGGCAAGGTAGGGCAAGGAAGAAAAAAACCACAGGTCAATACCACTCATTTATACAGATGCAAAAATTCTAAACAAAATATTGGAATGTACCAAAAGGATAATAAAAAGAAATCAAGTACTGATATATGCTACAAAATGGATGAACCTGGAAACATGATGCTAAGTGAAAGATGCTAGATATTAAGGTCACATATTGTATGATTCCATGTTTATGCAATGTCCAGAATAGGCAATAAGTTCCCGGAAAAGGACTTAGTAATTGCCAAGGTGAGGGCAGAATTAGAAGTGACTAATAAAAGGTTTGAGGCTTCTTTTTGAAAGGTGATGGAAATGCCTTTTAATTAGACAGTGGTGATAGTTGCACAACATAGGGAATATACTAAAATTACTTGTCTTTTACTTAGTATTGAAATTGGTTAAAATTACCAAGAAGAAAATACCCTGACCAAAATTAAGTTATGGCTATCTCTATGGGAATACAAAACGTGCCCTAAGTAATATTTCTATTCAAATCAAACAATCAAATTTTTAAAAAGAAGTATAACTTTCTCGGGGAGGGCAGGGAAGAAGGTAGTGAAATACCCAGACAGCTAGACATTTGCTACCATAACCTCCTCAAATCCTTTCAGGATTCTAAATCTCTAGGCAGCTCCAATAATTTATTCTTTCCAGTAGCACAAGGTTTAGGTATGCCAAACCCTATGGTCTGTTCTACTTTCAGAGAGTGACATTATATTATTAATAAGTAATAAGAACTGACTATGTAAGACAAATGGAATATTTCTGTTGATTCAATTTTAGGAACAAAAGACACAAACTCTTCATAAACTGAAAAAGAAATCCTTTAAACAATACAAAATTTGTTTTCAATTTTTAAGTGGCAAAGCTTCAGTCTAATCCATTTTGTTCTGTTCATTACTTACAAGGGTGAAAAACCCAGATGGACTTTCTGTCACTGTCATGAAATTAAAAACATGTTAGATAACTTCGAAGTTTTACCTTGCAAGTTCCTTTGGTTTAAACTTCCACCATGTATCTGGTTCCCGGAAAAGGACTTTATATTTATGTTTCTGAGACTACATACAAAAAAGACAAACATATTTAAAAATAATTACTTCCATGAAATTAAATTGATTGTTTCCAAATTCATAGTATTTTAAAATTTAAAGAACCTAAAACATACTAACACACTTGATGAGTGTTTATTAAAATTGAAAAAAGCACAATCTCTTTGACATAGCAATTAACTTCTAGAAATCTATGCTACTGATAAATACTTATGTAAGAGTGCAAAAATATACACCAGGATATCAGGTTCATCATTATTTGCAATTGCAAAAAAATACAAACAACTCAGTAGCTATTAATATGGAACTGGTTAAATAAATGAAGGTACAACCATACAATGAAAATATATACAGTAATTTTTTAAATTCTGTTATTGAAAAAGTCCTTAGTATAAATTGTTAAGAAAGTAAGAAACAGAATTTCCACTTGGGTTTAAAAAAAAAGAATTATTCACACATTTATATATTCACAGAAAACTTCTGGAAAGAGTCTCAAAAATACTACTAAAACAACATAGAAAATATAGTTAATAATATGTAACAATTTTATACGGTGACATATGGTAATGAGATTTGTTGTGATTATCACTTTTTTATGTATATAAATGTTGAATCACTATGTTGTACACCTGAAACTGATATTATACTGTATGTCAGTTTTTTTCAATAAAAAGTTAATTGTTCAAAAAAGCAAGATGTACTCTTCCTGTCCTTTATCCCTCTACCAAAATGATGCTCTAAAAGAAAAAAAAACTACTCTTCAAAGCATCTACTTCAAGGGAGAACTTTAGGCATTCTTTTTTATGGTTTGTGTATTTATCATATACATGCATGACTTTTGTAATTTTAAAATTATTTTAAGTAATAGCTCATTCTATTTTTCAAAATTCTAGTATGGCTATAATCTAAAGGCCAAGCCCTACACTTGTACAGTAATCCATCCTCTCTCCACCTCAAGAATAACTGAGTGCGGCAATTCTCCCCTAACTTTGAAGCATCATTAATTTTTCCCTCCCTCCTGAATCAATCCCATCATATTCACTTATTTCTCCCATCTTACTTTTAACCTCACCTTCCAGTTTTCTTCTCATTTTCCTGCTACCATTTACATTCTCTTCTCCAATTCCTTTCCTTCTAGCCTCTCTTAAACCCACCCCAGATGGCTACTCTGCTGAAACTGGGCATCAAAACCATAAGTCACTTCCAAACTGAAAAATGCTGTGGTTAACTCTGAGTCCTCTTACTTGCCTCTCAACACGTATCAGTTCATCACTCCCTTCTCCTTACACTGTCTTCATTACACACTATTGCTTTTCCTCCTACTCCACTGGGTGGTGGTCTTAGTCTTTTTTGATAGTCCGTCCTTTCCACGCAGACCTCTTCTCACAATGGAACACCCGAAGACTGTTGGTCCTCTACTCTTGATCTACATTCACTTTCTTGGTAATGTGATTTCATTCCCTGGCTTTGAACAGCATCCAAATGGTAATGACTCTCAAATATATGTCTTTAGCCCTGAATTCACTCCCGAACTCCAAACCTGTAGGTCTATCTATTCAACAAACTTAATATATCAAAACCTAAACTTTTGAGATGCTTTATTCCACACAACACTTCTACCTGAACTTTTCTCCATCTCAGATGATGACACCCTCCAGTTACACAGGCCAAAAACCAACCTTAATGACATACGTTTAACTCCTCTCTTTTTCACATTCATATCAATCCAACAAGAAATTTCAGCAAGTTGTCTCTATTTTCAAAATATACCCAGAACCCAATCACGATTTATTGTTACTGTAAGTGTTACCAGGTTGATCTGAGCCACATAACCTCTTATAATAACCACCATTGCCCTCTCTAAGTCTCCCTGCTTCCATCCTTGCCACCCCCAGCCAAATCTATTCTTAACACTGCACTTTGGTGATTCTGTTAAGAATTCTGCTCAAAATCTCCTGTTACAAACTCAATGTCTGTTGTCTGTATCCCCTCAAACCCCATGACCTTGAAACCCCAATCACACCATATAACTATGTTTGGACATAGAGCTTTTATGGAGGTAATTTTGGTTAACTGAGATCACAGGATGGGGCCCTGATCTGTTAAGTGTCCTCGTAAGAAGAAACACCAGAGAACTCTCTGCACCATGTGAGAAGCAGCTATCGCACTGCTTCCCACCGTCAAAAAAATGCAGATGGCCTAGAGCCTAATTCAGCCCAACAACCAGTAGCCTAGGAGCTAAAGACAGTTTTTGGAAGTTAAAGGGTTGTTTTAAAAGAAAAAGAAAAAAAAAATATGCAACAGGGACTGTATGTGGCCCCACAAAACCTAAAATATTTACTATCTGGTGCATAAGGAAAATGTTAGCCAGCCCATGGCCAACATAAAAACAGTGTGTTCAATGCTGTGAAGAAGTAAGCCAGGGCACCAAGAATGCAGAAAGAGTCCCAACTTAGCTTTTTAGTAAATTAATGAATGCTAACTTCCTGAAAAGGTGACATCAAGATGAGCAAAAAAGGAATATGGCAAATTTGGAGAACTGAAAATAGTTGTTTACAGGATTCTGAATTTCTCAGAATAGCAAAATATCAGGACTAACAAAGGACAAACAAATTTTGATTCTGCCAAGTAAAAGCAATAAGAAAAAAAATTGTATATGTACATACACACACACACAAACATAAGATTATAACCTGTGTATACACACACAATTTAATACCACCTTTTCATAGAAGACATTTAAAAAATCTCATATTTTAAAAATATCAGCATTTAAAAATTTAATAAATTTAGATTTATGAAAAAAACTATTCCTATTTTTCTTATTTTGCTGAAGATAAAATGGGAGAAAGCTCAGTTAGACAATCCAAGGACTAACTGAGATTCATTTGTGTAATTAACATCCCCTAGTAATTTCAACCCCATTATTATAGATAGGACGATTTATGGTACAAACCAAAGCAACATATGGCTTCATTTCCCATGCCTGTAGGTTTGTATTATCTATTATTATAGGAGAAACCTTCTTCTCAAATGCTTCTTTTGCTGAAAAACACAAACAGCAAATGACAAATCACTTTTAATAATGACCTTGATATTTTAAAAATCTGATCTTGTTTTCATAATTTGAAAATCATAAATATGTGCTGATTTTACTCACTACTGTACTTCTAAGTACAGTATAGGTCACTGTTCACTAATACTGTTGATTAATAAATACTAAATAAATACCAAAGTTATAATCAGAGAAAATTATTAAAAAGTCTGATTTAAGTTTTATGTGGGTGTTACATTTATAAACAGCATAAATGTGGGAAAAAAGGTATCATTAAAAACAAGCAACATGGTATCCTAAATAAGATTCTGGATTGGAAAAGAACTTCAGTAGGAAAACTAAAATCCAAATAAAGTCTGCAGTTTAGTTAATGGTAATATACCAATGTTAATTTCTTAGTTTTGACAAGTGTACCATGGTTATACAGATGTTATATTAGAAGAAAATAGGGGAGGGGTACACAGAAACTGTAGTACTTTTGCAACCTTTCCATAAATCTAACATTTTTCCAAAATAAAGTTTAAAAACAAACAAGCCAAAAATAAATAAAAACACCAAAAAGAAAGGAAAAGTAATGATTTGAAATAAAGAAAATATATACTGTCATGCAAGAGATTTTCTTATAAAACTACCTTTCTTCCTAAGGAATTAGAACATTCAGAAAATTAATGATGAACCATGATAAATAAGCCTTGCAAGGAAATTATTCGGATGCTTTTAAAGTTCTGTATATGCTCTTACAACTCAATAACAAAAAAGACAAATAGTCCAATTTAAAAAACAGCAAAGAATTGAATAGACAATTCTCCAAAGAATCAAATGGCTGATAAACACATAAAAAATGCTCAACATCATTAGCCATCAGGGAACTACAAATCAAATCCATATGAGATACTACTTGAAATCCACCAGGATAGCCATAATCAAAAAGACAGATAATTACAACTGTTGGTGATAATGTGGAGAAACTGGAACCCTCATAAACTACTAGTAGAAATGGAAAATGGAAAATGGAAAACAGGCTTGCCAGTTCAAAAAAAGGTTAGACATAGACATATTTTCACAGCAACATTATTTATAATAGCCAGTAAGTGGAAACAACCCAAATGTCCATCAACTGATGAATGGATTAACAAAATGTGGCATAGCCAAACAATGGAATAGTATTTACCTATAAAAAATAATGACATACTGATACATACATGGATGAACCTTGAAAACAATATGCTAAGTGAAAGGAAAGCCATTTACAAAAGATCACATTATATGACTCATTTAGATGAAATGCCCAGAATAGGCAAACCCTGTAGAAACAGAAAGTAAATTAGTGGTTGCCATGGGCTGGGAGAGGTTGGGGAGAAATGAAGAGTGACTTACTAATGGGCACAGGACCTTTTGGGGGTGATAAATATGTTTAAAACTGATTATGGTGATGGCTGCACAACTCTGATATGCTAAATGCCTTGATTTGTATCTCCAGAAAGTTGTTTAAAAAAAAGAGTTCTGCTATTAACTTAATATTATTGCTGTCATTGTTGCTGCTATAAGGGTATGTTGAACCATTGCTAAGCACTTTTCATTTTCATTTAACCTTTACAATACTCCTGAGAGGTAAATATTATAAAGCCCTTTTATAGATTATGACATGGGGCCTTGGAGAATGTAATTGCACAAGATCACAAAGCTAATCACTGGCAAATCCAATATTGCTCTTTACCACATCATACTGTTCCCTTTATTTTCATTTGTGTTGGTATCTTCATATTTCTGAGTTCTTACTTTAATAATTAGTTCAAGAAAGAATATAGAAAAATTTAACCATGTCTGCAGATGGCAAGCTCAAGAATTGCCCTCATGGTGCACTTATCAAAAAAAGGCTAAATATTGTTTATGTCTATCAGGAAGAATTGCCCATATAAAATTCAAACTATTCATAAATAAATATTTCTTGATAAAACCATCTTCAGTGAATAGTTGCACTGATAAAGAAATGAAGGTTTTACCTATGCTGCCCCTGCAGATTCAGTTTGTGGAGACCCATTTTTACTTTCACACTATCCTCCATAAAAATTTAACCAATCTGGGAAGACTGGTGGTTAACAGTGCAAATTCCATTTTAGGAAACAGGAACCACAGCATACCAGACAACTCTAACCATCCTGAGCTATTCTGAGACCCACATAGAAAATCTGATCTACTTCTGATAAGATCTCCACTGATTAAATAAGATGTAAACGTGCCATGCAATGTTATAAGCATTTTACAAAAATTAACTCATTTAATCCTCATAACAATTCTATATGACTACCTCTTTTACCTCTAACTATGTAATGTAAGAATTGTTTTAATTTTATATATACTTATACAACTACAGTGAATTATAACTTTTAAAAAGTTGTATGTCTCCCAAAATACAAATACTAAGTGGATTTTTTTTATATTGCTCTTAGTATTACCCAGAATCTGATGTCAATTCTTACCACGATTCTGGTTCCATTCATGTGCTTCTCCTAAGTACTTTACATCAAATTGGTACTGTCCATTTATGTAGAAATAGTCATCAGTACTAAGAATGACTCCACTTGGATTATCCTCTTGCAAAGTCCTGCAAATGACAAATGGAATTATTTTCATTATCTTTTCTTCTAAATTCTCTCTTAAATTTTACAAGGTCATAGTCCAAATAAAAAACACAAAGAAGAGATTTTATAATCTAAATAAATCATATTGGAAACCCTCAAACAGTTTGACTCTCAAGAAACGTGACCTAAGGCAAGTCTATTTTACTTTATTAAGTTATTATTTCAGAAACTTTTTTAATGTTATGAAGTCCATTAGCCTTAACTATAAATGTTTGCAGATTAACAAATTTTTAATTATCAAGAACACCTGGTAACTGAAAATGCTGAAGAACTCTAATCAGTCACAGGCATCTCCCTGACCTGACCATTTGATAAAAACTGATCTACTTCACCAGATCTAAATTAAAGGCCACGTTCAGATAGGCAAATACCTTGATATTTAACAAATCTTCTCAAGTAGATATGCAGATCTTTGTATATGGCATTATAAATTCAGTGAGTATGTCAAAAACACCCAGAAATATAATGTTAGTAGACTGTTTTTTGTTTTTCTTTTAATTTTCCCTATTTATTTTTACATTGTTGAGTGGAAGAAAAAATTTAAAACATAATCTTCAATTTGTTTTTTTGTTTTTTTGGTATCATTAATGTACAATTACATGAGCAACATTATGGTTACTAGACTCCCCTTATTATCAAGTCCCCATCACATACCCCATTACAGTCACTGTCCATCAGCATAGTAAGATGCTATAGAATCACTACTTGTCTTCTCTGTGTTATACTGCCTTCCCCATCTCTCACCCCTATATTATGTGTGCTAATTGTAATGCCCCTTTTTCCCCCTTATCCCTCTCTTCCCACCCTTCCTCCCCAGTCCCTTTCCCTTTGGTAACTGTTAGTCCATTCTTAGGTTCTGTGAGTCTGCTGCTGTTTCGTTCTTTCAGTTTTTTCTTTGTTCTTAGACTCCACAGATGAGTGAAATCATCTGATACTTGTCTTTCTCCACCTGGCTTATTTCACTGAGCATAATACCTTCTAGCTCCATCCATGTTGTTGCAAATGGTAGGATGTTTTCTTCTTACGGCTGAATAATATTCCATTGTGTATATGTACCACATCTTCTTTATCCATTCATCTACTGATGGACACTTAGGTTGTTTCCATTTCTTGCCTATTGTAAACAGTGCTGCAATAAACATAGGGGTGCATATGTGTTTTTCAAACTGGGCTGCTGCATTCTTAGGGTAAATTCCTAGGAGTGGAATTTCTGGGTCAAATGGTATTTCTATTTTGAGTTTTTTGAGGAACCTCCATATTGCTTTCCACAATGGTTGAACTAATTTACATTCCCACCAGCAGTGGAGGAGGGTTTCCCTTTCTCCACATCCACACCAACATTTGTTGTTGTTTGTCTTTTGGATGGTAGCCATCCTTACTGGTGTGAGGTGATATCTCATTGTGGTTTTAATTTGCATTTCTCTGATGATTAGCGATGTGGAGCATCTTTTCATGTGCCTGTTGGCCATCTGAATTTCTTCTTTGGAGAAGTGTCTGTTCAGCTCCTCTGTCCATTTTTTAATTGGATTATTTTTGCTTTTCGTTTGTGGAGGTGCGTGAGCTCTTTATATGATTTGGATGTCAACCCCTTATCTGATATGTCATTTATGAATATATTCTCTCATACTGTAGGATGTCTTTTTGTTCTACTGATGGTGTCCTTTGCTGTACAGAAACTTTTTAGTTTGATATAGTCCCACTTGTTCATTTTTGCTTTTGTTTCCCTTGTTCAGGGAGATATGTTCATGAAAGAGTTGCTCGTGTTTATGTTGAAGAGATTTTTGCCTATGTTTTTTTCTAAGAGTTTTATGGTTTCATGACTTACATTCAGGTCTTTGATCCATTTTGAGTTTACTTTTCTGTATGGGGTTAGACAATAATCCAGTTTCATTCTCTAACATGTAGCTGTCCAGTTCTGCAAACACGAGCTGTTGAAGAGGATGTCATTTCCCCATTGTATATCCATGGCTCTTTATCACATATTAATTGACGATATATGCTTGGGTTTATATCTGGGCTCTCTAGTCTGTTCCATTGGTTTATGGGTCTGTTCTTGTGCCAGGACCAAATTGTCTTGATTACTGTTGCTTTGTAGTAGAGCTTAAAGTCAGGGAGTGTTAATTCCCCCTACTTTATTCTTCCTTCTCAGGATTGCTTTGGCTATTCGGGGCCTTTTGTTGTTCCACATGAATTTTAGAACTATTTGCTCTAGTTCATTGAAGAATGCTGTTGGTATTTTGATAGGGATGGCATTGAATCTATAGATTGCTTTAGGCAGGAAGGCCATTTTAACAATATTAATTCTTCCTATCCATGAGCATGGGATGTGTTTCCATTTACTGCTATCTTCTTTTAATTTCTCTCATGAGCATCTTGTAGTTTTCAGAATATAGGTCTTTCACTTCCTTGGTTAGGTTTATTCCTAGGTATTTTACTCTTTTTGATGCAATTGTGAATGGAATTGTTTTCCTCATTTTTCTTTCTGCTAGTTCATTGTTAGTGTATAGGAATGCAACATATTTTTGTGTATTAATTTTGTATCCTGCAACTTTGCTGAATTCATATATTAGATCTAGTAGTTTTGGAGTGGAATCTTTTGGGTTTTTTATGTACAGTATCATGTCATCTGCAAACAGGGACAGTTTGACTTCTTCCTTATCAATCTGGATGCCTTGTATTTCTTTGCATTGTCTGACTACCGTGGCTATGACCTCCAGAACTATGTTGAATAAAAATGGGAGAGTGGGTATCCTTGTCTTGTTCCCAACCTTAAAGGAAAAGCTTTAAGCTTCTCACTGTTAAGTATGATGTTGGCTGTGGATCTATCATATATGGCCTTTATTATGTTGAGGTACTTGCCCTGTATACCCATTTTGTTTAGTTTTTATCATGAATGGATGTTGAATTTTGTCAAATGATTTTTTGGCATCTATGGAGATAATCATGTGGTTTTTGTCCTTCTTTTTGTTGATGTGCTGGATGATGTTGTTGGATTTTCTAATGTTCTACCATCCTTGCATCCCTGGGATGAATGCCACTTATCATTATAGATGATCTTTTTGATGTATTTTTGAACTCAGTTTGCCAATATTTTGTTTAGTATTTTGCATCTATGTTCATCAGGGATATTGGTCTGTAATTTTCTTTTTTTGTGGTGTGTCTGCCTGGTTTTGGTATGAGTGATGTTGGCCTCATATTCCCTCCTCTTCAACATTTTGGAAAACATTAAGGAGGATGGGTATTAGGTCTTCACTAAATGTTTGATAAAATTTAGGAGTGAAACCATCTGGTCCAAGTGTTTTGTTCTTAGGTAGGTTTTTGATTACCAATTCCATTTCCTTGCTGGCAATTTGTTCAGATTTTCTGTTTCTTCCTGGGTCAGCCTTGGAAGGTTGTATTTTTCTAGAAAGTTGTCCATTTTTTCTAGGTTATCCAGAGATTGTTAGCATATAATTTTTCATTCTTTGTATTTCTGTCATGTCTGTAATGATCTGTCCTTTCTCATTTCTGATTCTGTTTGTATGTGTAGACTCTCTTTTTTTCTTGATAAGTCTGGCTAGGGGTTTATTTATTTTGTTTATTTTCTCAAGACCCAACTCTTGCTTTCATTGATTCTTTCTATTGTTTTATTCTTCTCAATTTTATTTATTTCTGCTTTAATCTTTATTATGTCCTCCTTCTACTGACTTTGGGCCTCATTTTTTCTTCCTTTTCTAGTTTCATTAATTGTGAGTTTAGACTGTTCATTTGGGATTGTTCTTCTTTCCTGAGGTAGGCCTCTATCGCAATATATTTCCTTCTTAGCACTGCCTTCGCTCGTCCCACAGATTTTGCAGTGTTGAATTATTATTGTCATTTGTCTCCATATATTGCTTGATCTCTGTTTTTATTTGGTCATTGATCCATTGATTATTTAGGAGCATGTTATTAAGCCTCCATGTGTTTGTGGGCTTTTTCATTTTCTTGGTGTAATTTATTTCTAGTTTCATACCTTTGTGATCTGAGAAGCTGTTTGGTACAATTTCAATCTTTTTAAATTTACTGAGGCTCTTTTTGTGGCCTAGTATATGATATATACTAGGCCACAAATGGATATATGAGATAAAATATTAAGCACTGAGCATACATAAATGAACAAAAAAGACAAAAATTCTTGCACTACATTCTAGTGAATGTTCACTTGGTCTTACCTTTTATTACTTCTACATTTATCCTCTCTTTCATCACTAAGTTTTCCCTTCTCTGTCACTTCTTCCTTTCCCTTTAAATACATACCTATCTCAGCTATCTTCAAAATTTTTAACCACACTCTAAGGACCCCTTTCAGCGATTACTCGACTTCTCTCCTTCCCTTAACTGCTTTATTATCAATGCTTTCTTAACCATTTGTATTCCACCTTTGTAAAAACAAAGCTGTTTTTAAGATCGCCATTCGTGACCTTATTTTCAGTAAATCCAAAGCCTTTTTTCATAGCTTTTGTCCTTGGGTTGGCACACTAGCTTAATACTGTGGGCCATTCTCTCTGAGAAAACTCAGCTTCTATGTCTCTACACTTCGCAGTTATTTCTCTCTATTCATTCAAAAAATACATGTAAGTTTCTAGTGTGTGACAAGCACTTCTTTCTCTTCCCATTCTCTAAATGTACTTACTGCCTTTGGCTCCAAGGTCCCTGAATCCTAGTTTCTCAAATCTCTGTCACAGCTATATTACCTTTTAAGATATACTCCCCTTTCATTCCAATCTCTTTCACAAAATGCAGCACCATGACTGATTGTAATATCCATGATATTACACTAAAACATTTTATTATTGTTGGTGTTATTAAATCAATTGAGAAAGCCTGTAATATGTCTATAGAATATGCTTATAAGTATATGATTAGAGTATGTGTAAATTTATTGGAAGATAAATCCAGACAAAGAAAATCAGGAAAACAACTAAAAATGAGCTCATCAAAGACATTCCCAAGTATATGCATACTCACTAATTCTAGATGCACCCAGGATCAAAGAGAAAAGACCCAGCTAAGAATAAAATAGGGCAAAGAGTTAAAATTTGGAAGAAAAAGGGAAAAAAAAAAAAAGAACTGGCAAGTAAAAGATATTAGATGTAAATCTTCTGGAATTTAAAAAGGTGGGTAGGAAAGACTTTGGAAACAATACTCTTAAAAGTGCCACTGGAAAACACAATAAGGCTGCCTCTAACCCCAACTCCATTTTCCCAGACCAAGGTAGGCACAACCCACCTTACCTACAAAAGAGACACAAATGGATATATGAGATAAAATAATCGAGGGTGCTTTTGCAACAAATGAATCATTGAAAATTTGAAATTCTCTGACTACCAGTGATTCATCCCATGCTTTCTTCCTTCAAATCACACATACCTAAAAGCATTATTTAACAGCATGTCACAATAACAAATTTCTAACTCAGTAGAACTCATATTTAAAACATCTTTGAATTTAAAATCAATTATGGACCTTAACTCTATAATGAAAGTTGAATTCATCTTTCTCCCACTCAAATTAGTTCTCTTCCACATGAAGCTATTTCTGTTGATTTCAAAAGCTTACAAATTGGAATCATCTTTTTTTCATCTGTCTCTCAAAATAATATTCTGAGATGAAAGAATTCAATAAAAATTTCTGGAGAAAACATTGGTGTTAGTTATAAAGATTTAAAAAAATCAGTAAAAAGAAAATATTTTATGGGTTACTAAACATCTCTATTAAGCATTTCACCTATCCATACTCTGTTATAAATGTTTAAGTTCATGCATTATATATTTTTTAAAACTCAATTAAATCTCATACCTTGCCAGAAAAGATTTTCCTGATCCCGGAAGCCCTCTGAGAAGAACAAGAACTAGTCCAATATAAGATGATGTCTTCTTTCTTACAACCTGAGAAACTGAAGTTTCTTGTACTTGATAAGCATTTGTTCCCTCTTTATTTCTCCATACCTTTGTTGGAGAAGTGTGAGAAATAACTGGGGGAGGAAACGTATAGTTGACAGGTCTCCAGTGTGTAGTTGTGGTTACAACAGGAGATACAAAGCCATGGTTTCCTTGAAAGAGGTCAAAAGCAGGAATCATTGGATTCCACAATGGTGGAGGTGGAGGAGGAGGCAGCAGGAGAGGGAGAGGGGTAAGTACTGGGCAGTAATTCACATCCTTCCCCTTTGGTAGCAGTTCATTATGTTTGTGTGGCTTGAAACTGAATTCTTCAGAAGGCACAAACACATCAGGGACAGAAGGAGATTGCTGATCCCCCCCTATATCTAGCAAACCATGCCCCGGATTTTGCACAATAAGGTTTAAAGGAGCCTGAGGTTCACTGGCATCCAAATTTACATGGGCTTGAGAGACCTGAGTCTCAACACACTCAGATTCTAAAAGCTCTTTCTCTCTTTGATTGAGACTGCTACAACCCACTATACTGTCATTTGCTACATTTAAAGAACTGCTGAGAAGGCAATCTTCCAGTGCCAATGTGTTATCCTTTATAAAACTTTTGGACTCATTCAAAACTGACTGTGACATTAAGGGGTCTGAACTTAACAGAGAGGCTGAATTCTCTGAATTTTCACTGCTCAGATCTATGTTTTGTGTAGAAAGAATGGGAGTCGTAATACTTGAATCTGAATTTATAAATGCACTTGGGTCACTAAAACTGTTAACATCTTGCAAAGGCAAAAATGGGTATACTTGGTCATTAGGAGAAGAGTTCAGTTTCTCAAAAGCATTCTGTATTAAGGAATCCAAGTCTTCAGTTAGCTGCATATCCAAAAATGAATCCATTTTTGAATCTTCATTCTCTTCTTCAGGACACTTTTCCATTATTTCACGTCCTACAGCACTTACTCGGTTCTCAGAAGCAATGAAGCTTTTTGAAGATGATTCTTCTATCGTGGCATCAGTAGCAGATAATTCTAATAAACAATCCATGGCATTTTCAACTGTATAATAACAAGAACAATAACAACAATAAAATATATATTTATGTACTGAAAATAGTAAAATATGTTTGATTAAAATCCACTTAAAATTATGCTGGATTTTACAGTGAATGAAATACAGAGAAATTTATAAATATTGAACTCATTTTTTAAAGGTTAATCTTTTACTAATATACCAGCCTGTTTTAGTGAAGGGCTAGATGATGGAAACATGCAATGTGTTAGTTTCAGATAATGTTAGTTTCAGGCACATAAACCACCATCAAGTAGATATTCTCTGATGAATTTATTGAGTAAATGCAAATATATCTGTAATTGTATATATTAGGTTTTATTTATAAAGATCCTAAAACCAGCTGATTTATTAAACAAATACCTACTGCATGTCCTTTTCCTTTTAAGTATTAAGTGTTTTAAGTACTCTCTTAGTAAATCTAATCTGTCAATATGGTCCATGCTATGAATTTCACTTAATACAAACAAAATAAGTATGAGCATGTACTATTATTTATCAGGCATACTCTGTGCAAAGATGAGTAAGACACAGTTTTTACTACACTCAAAGGATTTTTTCAATCTAATGGAAGTAATTAAAGATAATTAAATTAGATGACAATTAGATATAATAATATATTAAATGCACACTTTTAGTACTATACATATGCCATAGCAGCCATATATAGGAGAGCAAGGAACATTTCACATAAGTTGATATGTGAACTGGGACTTAAATATTAAAAAGAAACTTGTCAGACACAGAAGGGAAAGACAAAGCCAGTCTTTAAAACACAAAGGATGTCTTAATACAGAGAAACTGGTTGGAGTGTGGGCACACAATAATATAGTGGGGATAAGAGAACAAATTGGACAGGGATATTAAGTGAAATTGGGTAAGATCCTGTATGTCATGGTGAGAAATATCAACTTTATTTTTTAATGGAAATTGAAGGAAAACTACCAGTCATAGATAGCAATTGGGCTAGAAGCCATATACATATCACCTTGCTGAATCCTCAAGTAATACTAGGAGGTATAATATTCCTAGCAAATAGTTGAAGAAAATTAAGTTCAAAAAGTTCATTCACTTGGCCCAAGTCACACAAATAAGTAACAGAGCCAGGACTGGTATGTCTGACTCCAATGCTGAGCTCTTTCTTTTATAACAAACAGGAAGTCATTAGAATTGTTAAACATTTGAAGTTTGGTTTGTTTTTGTGTTTTGTCATGTTTTATTTTAAGGAAGATAAATATGGAAAGCATAGCACAGTAGGTTAACAGCTCTGGTCTGGAGTCAGAACACTGACATTTAAATCTCTACTTGCTGGCTATGACACTCTGCACAAGTTACTTAACTTTCCTAAGCCTTGATTTTCTCCTATGCAGTATAGGGATAATAAAAATACCTACCTCATAGGGTTGCTGTGAGGATTAAATGAGATAATCCATGAAAAAGTGATGTACACAAGGAATGGCACCTAGTAAGCACCCAATTAATGTTCCCTTAAGAAGAAAAAAAAAGAGGGATTGAAGGGGGCATGCCTGGCAGAGAGACCAGTTAGGAGACTATAGCAATATTACAAAGGCCAGAAACCCTAAATATGGAAAAAAGAAAAAAGAAAAGCAAATATAAGATGTATTTCTATGAAGAAAAATTGTATGATAGAAAACCACAAGAGAAAAGATCAACCAAAAAAAATTTGTGTATATAATGAAAAATAGTATTAAGTAAATATAAGTGAACGATCAAGATGTATGTATGTGCATGTATGTATGGATATGTGTGTATACATACATACACACATATGTGAATATGTGTGTATGAATATGATATATATATATCACACAAATGTCCTTACAAAGTGTTGGAAAAAATTAGATGGTATAAAATGGTATGAAACAATGAAAAACAGAAGAAACATTAATAAAAATTATTTACAAAATGCTCAAAATTTCTTTTTATTTAGAAAAACACAAATTAAGGAAAGGTGAAATTTTATTCCTATTAAATTCTTAAAATACTACTTAATGCTATGGTTAAACCATTATACTTATACAGTGCTGGTGGTTTACCAATCACCACACTTCTTTGGTAAGCAATTTAGCAGTGTTTCCAAGAGGTGAAAACTGTTCTTACCCTGTGACACAAGAAAATAAAACTCTGGGTCTAAGAAAAAAAGCCAAAGAAGGAAAAGAATATATATACCAAGATACCCTCTGCAATTTTAGTTATCATGAAACATTTAGATATAATTAAATAAATTAGAGCACAACTCAGTGGAATATTAGAAAGCTTTAAAAAATAAATTTAAAGATTACAGCAACACTGAAAAAATGCCTCTTAAGTTTAAAAACCAGAATATAAAATTTCATCAATGCTATTATTCAAACTATTCAAGATATCAGTATTTATGAACAAGGTGTAGAGAAGATCCTGGAAAAAAGAAATGTTTTTTATTAGGATGTAAGGGTAATATATTTTTTTTGCAATTCCTCATGGCTGTTTGTATATGTGCAACAAATTTTAAACACATCAAAATTAGGAAATAGATGTTGAAGTCATAGATAGAATTCTATATACTATCATCTCTGAGCATCACATGGACTGCTGAAAACTGATTTTCTGCATACATATCAAAGCAGATAGATAAGATATGATCACATCAGAGACCACATAATGAATAAAAATGGAAGCTTATCACACATTACCAGAACGTCCCACGTCTAGAATAATTTTATCATATACTAATCAAGGTTAACAGCAATACTAAGAATCAACATTTAATTTACTCAGGCAGTCAACTTTTGACAGTTCCCCCTCTGAAGAACATACTTTAAAAGAATTCAACAATTCTTTTAACTGAACAATTCTTTTAATTGAAAACTTTACCAAAAAAAAAGATCACTCAATCCTCACCGAAAAAATCCTATGAGTTACATATACTATTATTTTCCTCATTAACGGAGAAGAAAACTGAGACCCAGAGAGGTTAAGTGGCAGAACTGGACATCCAACCTAGGTTTTCTGACTCTAAAGCCAATGTTTTGAAACCACTCTACTTTACTAGCCTCAACTCTTTATCAGCTCTCATTCCCACAATTATAGTTACCTTTTCACTCAATAAATATTTACTGAAGTCCTACTGTGAGTCATTTGACAAAGCAGTTTTTAAAATTTCTGTGTTTCTGGAGCTTATATTCTAGACAGTGGTTCTCAACTGGGGATGACTCCGCCCCCCAAGAGACACATGACAATATATAGAGGCCTTTTCAATTGTCACAACTGGAGGGGGTGCGGAGACTGTGTGCTACTGGCATCTGCCAGGTACAGGCCAGGCATGCTGAACATCCTATGAGGCACAGGAAAGCCACGCACAACAAAGGATTATCCAGTCCAAAATGTTAAAAGTGCCAATCTGTTCTAGAGGGAAGATAAAAAGAAATAACATAGAATATGATATCTATACATACATCTTACATCTAGTACTGTATATTTCTTGAAAGTAAAAACCATGCTTTATTCTCCTTCATATCCCTCATAATGCCAAACTTAGTACCTTGCCCATAAGAGATGTTTAATAAATGATGAACAAAATAGAAATAAAGCAGTTGTTTTTCTGTATTACTACAGTCATGGCATAATACATGAAGTCTTCTTGTAAGATGCAAAGGGTTCAAACTAAACTTTTTCTCACCTTTGAAATCACATTCAGAAAGCATCAAATACACTACATCGGGATCCAGAGCAGAAAACATCTCTGACATACTGGTGAAGAGTTCTTCCTGATCAACTTTTGTCTCACACATGGAAAGAAGAGTAGTGGGTGGCTCCTCATGACTAGCAACACTGGATACAACAACTTCCTTAGAGTTTGCAGTCTTCTGAAAAGGATTTCCCCCAAGGCTTTTCCTTCTCCTTGGCATTTTGACTTCCAAAACTAAAATGTTTCCCCTTTCTTACTTAAGATGTTTGATATTTAAGTCATACCTCAAATAAAACAGGGTTAATTATCTTGCACAGTCCAGCAGTAATAGGACCTAAAATAGAAAGTAGAAACACTCAGACTATATAGTTATAGTTCCATCTAAAATTGGAGTAGCATCTTTATTTAACTCTAAGAGAATACCATCTACTCTGGCAGCAAAGCCAAAAAGCAGTCAAAATATTTCTCTCTCCAAAATATTCAAGTTTTGCCAGAATTGAACATGTTAAAAATTAGGATATTAAAAATGTATTTCCAGAGCAGTGCATATACTGCTTTAATATCATTACTTTATTTTTTTTAAACATAAAACAGTATTCATAATAAGAACATGACTGAACACCAACATCTGATGTCTAACAGGCATCATAAAATTAACATGTCCAAAACTGAGCTCCTGATCCTTCGTACCTGCTCTTCCCAGGCTTTCTCATCAATTAATGCAATCTTTCTAACTGCTCAGGTCAAAATCTTATAATAATTCTTGACTCCTCTTACCCCACATAAAATTAGTAAGCCAATTCTGTCAATGCAACCCTCAAAATGTAACCAGAATATGATCATTCTTTACCATCTCCACTGCCACCACAGCCTCTTACCTGGATTACTGTTAAGTCTCCTACCCAATGTCCCTGCTTCTGCCTTTGCCCCTTCAGTCTATGGAGCACAGCAATCAGAGTGACTAAGCTAAACCACAGGTCAGATCATGCTTCTGTTCAGCTAAACTATCCACTAGTTTCCCACCTCACTCAGGGTAAAGACCAGCGCCCTTAAAATGACTTATAACCCAGACACGTGTTGCTTCAGTGCTGCCACCCCAATCCTCTTTCCCTTGCTCGCATCACTCCAGCCACACATCACCTCCTTGTTCTTCAAACACACCAGCCATGCTCCCACCTGGGAACATTTATATTTTGTTCTATCTAAATCACTATTCTCCCAGGTATCTAGATTTATTTCATATCATTACTTGTGTGTTTCCTTCTCAGGAAATCAGCCCACTAACACCACTTATCCTTTCCTTACTTGAATTTTCTCCATTAAAGACTCACCATCTTCTAACATAGTATATCTGTGTATGTTTGACTGTTTGTTGCTTATTTATTTACTATCAGTTGACTGCCTGATTAACTGTATTTACTACTCATATTCTAAATAAATAAAGTGTAAGCTCCACAAGGGCAGGAACTCATAGATCTGGAAAATACTAAACAATCTATTTGGTTACTTTTCTTGGATATGTTTAATAAACATTTCAAACTTAACATTTCTTCAACTAAATGTTTCTCCCAAATTTGATCTAACCATATGGTCTGGCTACCATCATCTTTCACCTGTATTTGTCTCCTAAATGGTCTCCCTGCTTCCCAACCTTGTTCCAACAGTCTATTTTCAACATGCCAGTCACCAAGATCTTCATACAATATAATTCAAAATGAATCAGGGTCTGCTCTACATCTTCAAGTGGTTCTCCACGTCACTCAGAGTAAAAGCTAAAGTTCTTACAAGAGCCCACCTGTCTGCTGGTCTTTGACATTCTCTTCCCTAAGTCTGCATTGTTAATACTCTTTTTTAAATTATTATTCAAGTGTCACATTCGATTTCTTCCTTGATTACCCAATTTAAAATCATATTCCCCACTCCCTCTGTCCCATCCTCCCTCTCCTATTGATAACCACCCACTGCCCTTAACAATTTCTTACATACTACATAATTTACCTTTTAATTTAATTTATTATGTCATAGCTCTCTCCAACTTCCAGAACTGCAGTCAATATGGCAGCCACCAGCCACTTGTGCCTATTTAAACTTAATTAAAATTAAACAAAATTACATTTTTATATATTAATATCAAAGAAAGTAGAATTTCGGGCAGAACAGATTGCCAGAGACAGAGAAGTACATTATATAATCATAAAGGATCAGTCCACCGACGTGACATAGTAACACTTATGTGTATTCATCAAACAGAGCCATCAAATAAACAAAGCAAAACTGACAGAATTGAAAAAAGAAATAGACAAATCCACAATTATAGTTAGCGACTTCAATACCCCTCTCAACAATTGATAGAAGAGAGAAAAAGATGACAAAGTAGGAAGGCAAAGCAGAACCCTCCTCCCAGGGTACAACCAAAGCAACTACAGCAAATACAACTAACCCTAAAAATGACTTGCAGATTGCAAAACAAGCCACCTACATCTGGGGAAGAAGAGAAGATAACACTGAGAAGGGTAAAGTGGCAGAATCACAATCAATCAGAACCCAAGCCCTTTCCTCCATCCCAGACCACAAGAAGGAGGGAGAAGAACAAAATGGGGAGAGGATAAGTGCTCAGGAATCCTGCACACCAGGCCCTGGAGATCCGCTCTGGGAACACAAGTCCACAGTGCATTGGGATTTGGTGATTAATGGGGCTAGACACCAGGCAAAGTAACAGTCATAAAGATGCTAACTGACCTGGAAAAAAAAAATAGAGGTGATCTCAGTGAGAACTTCAACAAAGAGATAGAAAATATGAAAAAAAGTCACTCAGAGCTAAAGAATACAATAACCATAATTAAAAATATAATGAAGGGAAGGAAAAGTAGATTGCTACCTATAGTGAAAAGAATCAATAAGATGGAAAAATAGAGAACAGGAAAACAACTAAGATGAGGAACAGAAAACTAAAAGAATTTCTAAGAATGAGAGGATGCTAAAAGAGCTGTGTGACAAATCACAACAAAACAATATTCATATTAACAGAAGTACCAGAAAGAGAAGAGAGAGAGAGAGAAAGAAGTAGAAAGTCTCTTTGAAGACATAATTGCTGAAAACTTCCAATCTGAAGAAGGAAACAGACACCCATGTCCTGGAAGAACAGAGAGCCCCTAACAAAAGGAACCAAGAAAGATACCACCAAGACATATAGTAATGAAGAAGGCAAAGATTAAAGATAAAAAGAATTTTAAAAGCAGCAAGAGAGAGGCAGGCAGTTACCTAAAAAGGCAATCCCATAAGGCTATCAGCAGATTTCTCAGCAGAAACTTTACAGGCCAGAAGGGAGTGGCATGAAATATTTAATGTATTAAAACAGAAGGACCTTCAACCAAGAATCCTCTACCCAGCCAGCTTATCATTCAGAATTGAAGGAAAGATTAAGTTTCCTGATAAACCAAAGTTAAAGAATTCACCATCACTAAACCAGCCTTACAGAGTATGTTAAAGGGATTTCTGTAGCTGGAAACATTCTTCAGCCTGAATACTTTTCATCAGTTAAAATAAACACACCGTAAAGGCAGTAAACCAATTCCTTACTAAGCAACTATGAAGTTAAAAAAAAAAAGAAAGTAGTAAAATCAACCATCCACAAAATCAGTCAAAGAATACACAAATAGTGCAGATTATAACATTTACTACATAAAGTGTGGAGGAAGAAAAAAAATAAGAAAGAAGTACTTTTAGACTGTGTTTGAAATAGAGCAGCCATCAACTTAATATAGACAGATATACAGGAAACTATGAACCTTATAGTAAACACAAACCTAAATACTATAATAAATACACAAAAAAATTTTTTAAATCCAAGCATAACACTAAAGAAAACCATCAAATAACAAGAGAAGAGTATAAGTGAGGAAGGAACAGAGAGAAACTATAAAAACAACCAGAAAACAATTAATAAAGTGACTATAAGTACATACCTATCAATAACTGCCTTACATGTAAATGGACCAAATGGACCAAAAGACATAGGGTGGAGGAATGAATATAGGCTGCCTACAAGGAACTCATTTCAGACCTAAAGACATATACAGACTGAAAGTGAAGAGATGGAAAAAGATATTTCATACAAATAAAAGGGAGAAAAAAGCAGGAATAGCAGTACTTATATTAGGCAAAGTAGACTTCAAAACAAAGAAAGTAACAAGAGACAAAAATGGACATTACATAATGATAAAGGGATCAGCCTACCAAGAGGATGTAACAATTGTAAACATGTATGCACCCAACTCAGAGCACTAAAACATATAAAACAATATATACTAACGGACCTAAAGGGGGAAAGAGACAACAACACAATCATATTAGGAGACTTTAACACTCCACTTACATCAAAGGACAGATAATTCAGACAGAAAATAAAGAAGCTGAGGCACTGAATGACATATTAGAACAGATGGACTTAACAGATATATACAAGACTTCCACCCGAAAACAGCAGGATACACAGTTTTCTCAGGTGCACATATAACATTCTCCAGAATAGACCACACAGGATACAAAAACAGCACCAATAAATTCAAAAAGTTTGATGTAACAAGAATCTTTTCAGATCACAATGGTATGAATCTAGAAATCAATTACATGAAGAAAACAAAAAAAAAACCCCATTAACACATGGAGGCTAAACAGTATGCTTCTAACCTCCACAAATGGATCAACAAACAAATCAAACAGGAAAGTAAGGAAGAAAGGAACAGACAGAAACTACAAAAACAACCAGAAAACAATTAATAAAGTGGGTATAAGTACATACCTACCAATAACTGCCTTACATGTAAATGGACCAAATGGACCAAAAGACATAGGGTGGAGGAATGAATTTAGGCTGCCTACAAGGAACTCATTTCAGACCTAAAGACATATACAGACTGAAAGTGAAGAGAATGAAATGAAATGAAATGAAATGAAAACACTGTTTACAATAGCCAATGGAAACAAATGAAAACAAAATTACAACAGTTCAAAATATGTGGGTTTTGCCCCAAAAGTGGTCCTCAGAGGCATGCACATATGCATAAAAGCCTACCTCAAGAAACAAGAACACTCCCAAATAATGTCTAAACTCACAATTAATTAAACTGGAAAAGAACAAATGAAACACACAGTTAGTAGGAGGGACATAATAAAGATCAGAGCAGAAATAAAGAAAATAGAGAAGATTAAAACAATAGAGAAATTCAACAACCAAGAGCTGGTTCTCACAGAAAATAAAGAAAATAGATAAACCCATAGCCAGACTTATCAAGAAAAAGAGAGTACACAAACAAAATCAGAAATGAGGAAATAGTTGAAACAGATACCACAGAAATACAGAAGAAATTATTAGAGAATTCTATGGAAAATTCATATGCTAATAAACTGAACAACTAGACAAACTGGACCAATATTCCAGAAAACTGTAATCTTCCAAGACAGACCCAGTAAGAAACAGAAAATCTGAACAGACCAGTTACCAATAACAAAATTGAACTGGTAATCAAAAACTCTCAAGAAAAACACACCTCAACAAACAAAAAGCAAATAATCCAATTAAAAAATGGTCAGAGGACCTGAACAGACACTTCTTCAAAGAAGAAATTCAGATGACCAACAGACACATGAAAAGATGCTCCACGTTGCTAGTCATCAGAGAAATGCAAATTAAAACCACAATGAGATATCACCTCACACCAGTAAGGATTGCCACCATCCAAAAGACAAACAACAACAAATGTTGGTGAGGTTGTGGAGAAAGGGGAACCCTCCTACACTGCTGGTGGGAATGTAAATTAGTTCAACCATTGTGGAAAGCAGTATGGAGGGTCCTCAAAAAACTCAAAGTAGAAATACCATTTGACCCAGGAATTCCACTCCTAGGAATTCACCTTAAGAATGCAGAAGCCCACTTTGAAAAAGACATATGCACCCCTATGTTTATCGCAGCACTGTTCACAACAGCCAAGAAATGGAAGCAACCTAAGTGTCCATCAGTAGATGAATGGATAAAGAAGATGTGGTACATATATACAATGGAATGTTACTCAGCCATAAGAAGAAAACAAATCCTATCATTTGCAACAACATGGATGGAGTTAGAGGGTATTACGCTCAGTGAAATAAGCCAGGCGGAGAAAGACAAGTATCAAATGATTTCACTCATCTGTGGAGTATAAGAACAAAGCAAAAACTGAAGGAAGGAACAAAACAGCAGAGGACTCAAAGAACCCAAGAATGGACTAACAGTTACCAAAGAGAAAGGGACTAGGGAGGATGGGTGGGGAGGGAGGGATAAGGGGGGTAAAAAGAAAGGGGGCATTATGATTAGCATATATAATGTGAATGTGGGGGGGCACAGGAAGGGCTGTACAACACAGAGAAGACAAATAGTAATTCTGCAGCATGTTACTACCCTAATGGACAGTGACTGTAATGGGGTATGTGGGGGGGAATGGTGATGGGGGGAGTCTAGTAAACATAATGCTCCTCATGTAATTGTAGATTAATGATACCAAAAAAAATGCAAAGTACAATATTGTCAAGAAATGTGAGTTGGAGCTTAAGTTTGGTGTAGGATTATCTTCTGGTAGTAGAGCTGAAATGACAAAAAAGCAGTCTTAGGTAGTTATACAGATTAAGGAATTCATGCCATGAAATACATTAACACACTGGTTCATCAATGAAGTCTTGTTATTAAAAGACAAAACAAAACTACCAAATGAACTTAACAGTGTGTATAGTGATGTAGTAAGAATTTTCAATTATGTAAAGGTTAATGTATTAAATTTGGGTTATTCATTTCATTTTATGATAGTATGGAACTGATAATTAACAACTGTTATGACATTCTGAAAATGCTTAGAGGGGAAAGTGCTATCAAAAATGGTTGAACTACAAAGAGGCAGTTTGATCTCAATGTCTTAATGATTTTTTAAGCAGGCTTCATTAAAAACAAAAATGGCCATAAAATTAACATTTAATAAAGAGAAATAAATGGTTAAAAAAAAACTCTCAACAAATAAAATCTAGGACCAGATGACTTCACAGCTGAATTCTACCAAACATTTAATGAAGAGCTAATACCCTTCCTTTTTAAAGTATTCCAAAAAGTAGAAGAGGGGAGAATACTTCCAAACATATTCTATTAGGCCAGAATCACTCTAATACCAAAACCAGTAAAAGCACTACCAAAACCAGATAAAAGCACTACAAAAAAAGAAAATTTTACACTAATTTCCTGATGACCATAGAGGCAAAACTCCTCCTCAGCAAAATATTAGCAAACCAAATTCAAAAAGACATAAAAAGGATCATCCTTCTGACCAAGTGGGATTTATTACAGGGATGCAAGGATGGTGTAATATTTCAAAATCAATCAATACCATAAACCACATTAACAAAAAGAAAGATAAAAACCACATGGTCATCTTAATACATGCTGAAAGGGCATTTGACAAAATTTAACATACATTCATGATAAAAACTTTCAACAAAATGGGTATAGAGGGCACATACCCTAACATAATAAAGGCCATATATGACAAACTCATAGCCAACATCATACTCAATGGCAAAAAGCTGAAAGCTTTTCCTTTAAGATTGGGAACAAGACAAGGATGCCCACTCTCACTACTTTTATTCAACACAGTAGTAGAGGTCCTAGCTAAAGGAATTAAACAACACAAACAGATAAAAGGTATCCAAAATGGTTAAGGAAAAGTCAAACAATCACTATGTAGATGACATGATATATTATACATGAAAAACCCTAGAGACACCACCAAAAACCTAACAGAACTAATAGCTGAATTCAGTAAAATTGCAGGATACAAAGTTAATATGCAGAAATCTGTTCCATTCCTATATACTAACAACAAACTAGCAGAAAGAGGTATCAGGAAAACAATTTCATTTACAATTGCACAAAAACATTAAATACCTAGGAATAAACCTAACTAAGGAAGTGAAAGACCTATATTCTGAAAACTCATGGGAGAAATTAAATAAGACATAAATGGAAAACTATCAAATGCTCATGAATAGGAAGAATTAATATTGTCAGAATGGCCACCTGCCCAAAGCATTTTACAGATTCAATGCACTCCCTATCAAAATACCAACAGCGTTTTTCAATGAAATGGAACAAATAGTTCTAAAATCAATACAGAAGCACAAAAGACCACGAATAGCCACAGCCCTCTTGAGAAAGAAGAACAAAGTTGGGGGGAATACACTCCCTAACTGCAAGCTATACTACAAACATACAATAATCAAAACAATATATTACTGCAACAACATAGATGGAGCTAGAGGGTATTATTCTCAGTGAAATAAGCCAGGCGGAGAAAGACAAGTACCAAATGATTTCACTCATCTGATGGAGTATAAGAACAAAGCAAAAACTGAAGGAACAAAACAGCAACAGACTCACAGAACCCAAGAATGGAACTAACAGTTACTAAAAGGAAAGGGATTGGGGACGATGGGTGGGAAGGGAGGGATAAGGGGGGTAAAGGGAGCATTACGATTAGCACACATAATGTAGCAGGGAGGCACGGGGAAGGCAGTACAACACAGAGAGGACAAGTAGTGATTCTATAGCATCTTAGTACGCTGATACACAGTGACTGTAATGGGGTATGTGGTGGGGACGTGATAATGGGGGGAGTCTAGTAACCATAAGGTTGCTCATGTAATTGTAGATTAATGATACCAAAATAAAATAAAACAAAATATAGTACTGGCACAAGAACAGGCCCATAGATCAATGGAGCAGATTAGAAAGCCAAGATAGAAACCCACACATATAGGGTCAATTAATATATGATAAGGTAGCCATGAATATACAATGGGGAAAAGGCAGCCTCTTCAGCAACTGGTGTTGGGAAAACTGGACAGCTACAAGTAAGGGAACGAAACTGGATTACTGTCTAACTCCATACACAAAAGTAAACTCAACATGGATTAAAGACCTGAATGTAATACATGAACCCATAAAACTCTTAGAAGAAAACATAGGCAAAATTCTCTTGAATATAAACATGAACAAGTTCTTCATGAACATATCTCCACGGACAAGGGAAACAAAATAAAAAATGAACAAATGGGACTACATCAAACTAAAAAGCTTCTGTACAACAAAGGACACCATCAGCAGAAAAAAAGGCAGCCTACAGTATGGGAGAATATATTCATAAATGACATCCAATAAAGAGTTAACATCCAAAATATATAAAGAATTCACATGCCTCAACACCCAAAAAGCAAATAACCCAATTAAAAAATGAACAGAGGATCTGAACAGACACTTATCCAAAGAAGAAATTCAAATGGCCAACAGGAACATGGAAAGATGCTCCACATCGCTAACTTTCAGGGAAATGCAAATTAAAACCACAATGAGATATCACCTCATACCAGTTAGGATGGCCACCATCCAAAAGACAAGGCACAACAAATACTGGTGAGGATGCAGAGAAAGAGGAGCCCTCCTACACTGTTGATGGGAGTGTAAATTATTTCAACCATTGTGGAAAGCAATATGGAGGTTCCTCAAAAAACTAAAAACAGAAATAACATTTGACCCAGGAATTCCACTCCTAGGAATTCACCCAAAGAATGCAGGAGCCCAGTTTCAAAAAGACATATGCACCCCTATGTTTATCACTGCACTATTTACAATAGCCAAGATATGGAAGCAACCTAAGTGTCCATCAGTAGATGAATGGATAAAGAAGATGTGGTACATATACACAATGGAATGTTATTCAGCCATAAGAAGGAAACAAATCCTACCATTTGCAACAACATGGATGGAGCTAGAGGGTATAATGCTCAGTGAAATAAGCCAGGCAGAGAAAGACAAGTACCAAATGATCTCACTCATTTGTGGAGTATATCAACAAAGCAAAACTGAAGGAACAAAACAGCAGAAGACTTGCAGACTTCAAGAAAGGACTAGTGGTTACCAAAAGGAAGGGGGGTACGGAGGGGCTGAGAAGGGAATTAAGGGGCATTATGAGTGACACACATGGTGTGGGTACGTCACGGGGAAGACAGTGTAGCACAGAGAAGACAAGTAGTGACTCTGTGGCATCTTGCTACACTGATGGACAATGACTGCAATGGGGTGGGGGTGGGGGACTTGATAATATGGTGAGTTAGTAACCACAATTGTTGCTCATGTGAAACCTTCATAAGATTGTATATCAATAATACCTTAATAAAAATAAAATTAAATTAAAATTAAAAAGTGATAAAATTCTTGGGAAGAGTGATCTAAAAAATCAACAGAAGACACTAATAACTGATACCAGAAATGAAAAAGCATACCTCATATGAAGCCTGCAGAAATATTAAAAGAGAACTAAGAGGATATCATAAACAATTTTATGTCACTAAATTTTAAACTTTACATAAAATGCACATATTTTTTAAAAACATATCTCATTCCAAATTTGATATAAGAAACAAGATCTGATAGTCCTTTATCTATTAAAGAAGTAGAATTTGTAACTTAAAACCTTCCCACAAAGAGAACCTCAGTCTAGATGGCTTCATCCCCTAAATAGCTTCTAAAATCAATCTTACACAAACTCTTTCAAAGAATAGAAACAGATGAACTACAACTCATTTTATGAGGCTATCATAACGGATACCAAAACTTGGCAAGGATATTAAAAGAAAGAAAAAGTACTGGCCTATTTCACACATAAATATAGATTTAATTCCTAGACAAAATATCAAAGTAGTAATGCATACATTATATGAGTAATAATGGTAACATAAAAACTGTATTATATAAGAATGTATATATATAAGAATAATGCATAAAACTAACCTGGATTTATCTTAAGAATATAAGATTGTTGTGGAGTGTAACAACGAGGCAAAACTGAAGGAACAAAACAGTAGCAGACTCACAGACTCCAAGAAGGGACTAGCAGTTAACAAAGGGGAGAGGTGGTGGAAGACAGGTAGGAAGGGAGGGAGAAGGGGATTGAGGGGTATTATAATTAGTATACACGGAGTGTGCGAGGGTCACAGGGAAGACAGGGTAGCACAGAGAAGACAAGTAGTGACTCAGTCATCTTACTACACTGATGGACAGTGACTTCAATGGGGTATGGGGGGGACTTGATAATATGGGTGAATGTAGTAACCACAATGCTCTTCATGTAAAAGCTTCATAAGAGTGTCTATCAATGATAGCTTAATTTAAAAATTTAATTTAATTTAAAAAACACAAAAAAAAAGAATATAAGGTTGCTTTGATATATGAAAATATCAATGCAATTTCTGACATTAACAAAATGAAGAAAAATTACATAATCAACTCAATATATGTAAAAAATACATTTGAAAAAGTCAGCATTTACTCATGATTAAAAATTAGAAACAGAAGGTAATTAATAAAGGATCCAATCATTTTTAGACACACCTGGTTTGAAATGTCTATTAGATAGATACACAAAGTGAGTATGTTTAATGGGTAGTTTGATGTGGGTCTGGAGTCAGGGAAGATGCAGGTCTTTACCCAAAAAAAACACCTTGTACTTAATCAAGAAATGCTGAAAGCTTTTTCTCTGCAATCAGAAATTAGATAAGAATGACTGCTATTATGACTTCTATTCTATATGGCTAAGTGTACCTGAGGACATAGCCAGAGCATTAAGACTTGAGAAGGAAATAGAAGTTACAGGGATTGGAAAAGAAGAAATGAAACTATTATTATTCACAGAAAATACAACTGAATGCATATGAAATTCAAAAGAATTTACTGATTATCTGTTGGATTACCCAGATTAATTTATCAAGGTTGCTGGACTGTATTTCTAGATACACCAGTGATTAGAAAATAAAATTAAATCTAATGGTGTAGACCTATATAGCAGCAGTTACATAACTGGTAAATCCCTCCTCCAAAGAACATCCTAAAAACATAATTTTTTTCTAAGGACATTGCCACTCTAAGGATTTTCTCATTACTCAACTTGGAAACAATGGAGTGCTCAGGGCTTAGCCCTAGGTTTTCTTCTTTTGCCTGACTTACTCCCTTTGGTGATCTCACCCAGTTTCATGACTTATATCACTAACAAAATGTCAACTCACTTACATGTCAACCTGCATCTTCCCTGACTCAGACCCACTTCAAACTACCCATTAAACATACTCACTTTGTGTATCTATCTAATAGACATTTCAAACCAGGTGTGTCTAAAATGATTTGATCCTCCACTGCAGACCTGCCCTAAACACAGTCCTCTCAATCTCAGCTAATGGCAATTCCCAATTGCTGAGGTCAAAAAACTAAGAGTCATTTTTGCCTCCTCCTCTCCCTCATACGGTCTGATCATTCAGCAAATCTTGCCGGATCTAAATTAAAATTTTATTCAGGTCATATGGCAACTCAACGTTTAAACTTCAGAGAAACTGCCAAAGTGTTTTCCAAAGTGACTGCACCATTTTCAATTTCCACCAGCAAAGTATGCGGTTTGCTACTTTTCTACATTTTCATCAACACCTGTTATTGTCTGTCCACCTTTTTTATTATGGCCTAATGGCCACTGTGATTTTTTTTTTTTTTTTTTGAGAGGGCATCTCTCATATTTATTGATCAAATGGTTGTTAACAACAATAAAATTCAGTATAGGGGGGTCAATGCTCAATGTACAATCATTAATCCATCTCAAGCCTAATTCTCGTCAGTCTCCAATCTTCTGAAGCATAACGAACAAGTTCTTACATGGTGAACGAATTCTTACATAGTGAATAAATTCTTACATGGTGAACAGTACAAGGGCAGTCACCACAGAAACTTTCGGTTTTGATCATGCAATATGACCTATAAACAATCAGGTCAAATATGAATATTTGTTTGATTTTTGTACTTGATTTATATGTTGATCCCACATTTCTATTATTATTATTATTTTTATTTTTAATAAAATGGTGAAGTGGTAGGTAGATGCAAGATAAAGGTAGAAAACATAGTTTAGTGCTGTAAGAAGGCAAATGTAGATGATCAGATGATCAGGTGTGTGCCTATGGACTAAGTATTAATCCAGGCTAGACAAGGGCAGCAAGACATCCACGGATGCAGAAGATTTCTCAAAGCAGGGGGGGTGAGGTTCTGAGCCTCACCTCTGTTGATCCCCAAATTCTCACCTGATGGCCCCCCTGCGACTGTGCCTGTCTTAGGTTGTTCCTCCCTTGAGCAATCTTACCCGTCTCTGGCTAACCAGTCATCTTCCGGGGCCATACAGGGAAATGTAAAGTTGGTAAGTGAGAGAGAAGCCATATTGTTTGCAAAGGTTAGCTTTTTACTTCTTTGCAGATTTATGCCCTGTGGTTTCTATGCCCAGTACTTGTCTCGAGGTATCTTTACCACCTGGAGGAATTATGATACTTGGTAAATTCGATATGAGGCACGAATTCTATTTAAGGGTTGTAATTAGGAAGGAAGAAGAAAAGCTATAGATGTAGCATATGAAGGAAACTTGGGAGGATTGATTATTTCTTTGACATATCTTCTTGTATAGTACCTTAAGTATGTATAGGTTTTAAACTACTAACTAATTTGCACACATATATTAACATAATAGGAATACGGTGACATAAACAAAGCAAATCTATAATTACCATCCATCTCCAGTGAAGCCAAGAAAACCATTTAGGCACCCTAGGCATTTGTGAAAATTTATCTATGATATGATGGATATTGTCCAACTGTACTTGAACCATCAGACAAATTAAAGCAGCCCATTTCTGGGATCTGTTCACATCCCATATGTTCTTTAAACCATAGATAGTCTATAGTCATGAGATTTTGGGGTGCTACAACTTGCACCCCTCCCAACTCCTGGTTGAGTTCCAACAGTACAGATCCGGTCAAATTAGTTGTCTCACTGTATGCACCTGCCAGCCTAGACATCTCCCTCCTCATTCTTATGGCAAGTCCAAGAGATGGTGGGCTGGATGCAGCCACAACCGCAGCATCGTCCGGATCCCTGTGGAGGCTTTTTGATGATCATCCCCCGGCACAAGTCCTCCAGAGAGTGCTGATGCCGGAAGCTCCTCCTCATATCGTATCTTAGTTCATTTTCTGGGTATCCAAGCTAGGCCTTGATCTCCTGCATAGAAACAAACAGACCCTTTGCCCACACTTTGACATGCCCTCTATACCACTGTGCAGAACTCATTGGAGGTCAGCACACAGTAACTGCTTTTTTTTTTTTTTTTAATTAAGAGAAAGGAATATTATCAGAAAAGAGTACCTCCATAGCTGATCATCTGACACCCTTTAAGTGATCAACATTAAGGATATTTAAAGCATGCGTTGATCTTTGATTTACCAATAGTTTTATCCTGTTAAGGAGTAATCCCCCTTTTCCTTCTTTCTTTCTTTCTTTTTTTTTTTTTTAAATTTTTAATCTACACTTACATGAAGAATACTATGTTTACTATGCTCTCCCCTATATCAGGGTCACCCCTAACAACCACATTACGGTTACTGTCCATCAGCTTAGCAAAATGTTGTAGAGTCACTACTTGTCCTCTCTGTGTTGTGCAGCCCACCCTCCCCTTGCTCCCTCCCCCCCATGCATGCTAATCTTAATACCCCCCTTCTTCTTCCCCCCCCTTATCCCTCCCTGCCCACCCATCCTCCCCAGTTCCTTTCCCTTTGGTACCTGTTAGTACATTTTTGGGTTCTGTAATTCCACTGCTGTTTTGTTCCTTCAGTTTTTCCTTTGTTCCTATACTCCTCAGATGAGTGACATCATTTGTTATTTCTCTTTCTCCACTTGGCTTATTTCACTGAGCATAATACTCTCCAGCTCCATCCATGTTGCTGCAAATGGTTGGATTTTTCCACTTCTTATGGCTGAGTAGTATTCCATTGTGTATATGTACCACATCTTCTTTATCCATTCATCTACCGATGGACATTTAGGTTGCTTCCAATTCTTGGCTATTGTAAATAGTGCTGCGATAAACATAGGAGTGCATCTGTCTTTCTCAAACTTGATTGCTGCGTTCTTAGGGTAAATTCCTAGGAGTGGAATTCCTGGGTCAAATGGTAGGTCTGTTTTGAGCATTTTGATGCACCTCCATACTGCTTTCCACAATGGTTGAACTAATTTACATTCCCACCAGCAGTGTAGGAGGGTTCCCCTTTCTCCACAGCCTCGCCAACATTTGTTGTTGTTTGTCTTTTGGATGGCAGCTATCCTTACTGGTGTGAGGTGATACCTCATTGTAGTTTTAATTTGCATTTCTCTGATAATTAGCGATGTGGAGCATCTTTTCATGTGTCTCTTGGCCATCTGTATTTCTTTTTTGGAAAACTGTTCAGTTCCTCTGCCCATTTTTTAATTGGATTATTTGTTTTTTGTTTGTTGAGGCGTGTGAGCTCTTTATATATTCTGGACGTCAAGCCTTTATCGGATCTGTCATTTTCAAATATATTCTCCCATACTGTAGGGTTCCTTTTTGTTCTATTGATGGTGTCTTTCGCTGTACAGAAGCTTTTCAGCTTAATGTAGTCCCACTTGCTCATTTTTGCTGTTGTTTTCCTTGCCCGGGGAGATATGTTCAAGAAGAGATCACTCATGTTTATGTCTAAGAGGTTTTTGCCTATGTTTTTTTCCAAGAGTTTAATGGTTTCATGCCTTACATTCAGGTCTTTGATCCATTTTGAGTTTACCTTTGTATATGGGGTTAGACAATGGTCCAGTTTCATTCTCCTACATGTAGCTGTCCAGTTTTGCCAGCACCATCTGTTGAAGAGACTGTCATTTTGCCATTGTATGTCCATGGCTCCTTTATCAAATATTAATTGACCATATATGTTTGGGTTAATTTCTGGGGTCTCTAATCTGTTCCACTGGTCTGTGGCTCTGTTCTTGTGCCAGTACCAAATTGTCTTGATTACTATGGCTTTGTAGTAGAGCTTGAAGTTGGGGAGTGAGATCCCCCCTACTTTATTCTTCTTTTTCAGGATTGCTTTGGCTATTCGGGGTCTTTGGTGTTTCCATATGAATTTTTGAATTATTTGTTCCAATTCATTGAAGAATGTTGCTGGTAATTTGAGAGGGATTGCATCAAATCTGTATATTGCTTTGGGCAGGATGGCCATTTTGACGATATTAATTCTTCCTAGCCATGAGCATGGGATGAGTTTCCATTTATTAGTGTCCCCTTTAATTTCTCTTAAGAGTGACTTGTAGTTTTCAGAGTATAAGTCTTTCACTTCTTTGGTTAGGTTTATTCCTAGGTATTTTATTCTTTTTGATGCAATGGTGAATGGAATTGTTTTCCTGATTTCTCTTTCTATTGATTCGTTGTTAGTGTATAGGAAAGCTACAGATTTCTGTGTGTTAATTTTGTATCCTGCAACTTTGCTGTATTCCGATATCAGTTCTAGTAGTTTTGGAGTGGAGTCTTTAGGGTTTTTTATGTACAGTATCATATCATCTGCAAATAGTGACAGTTTAACTTCTTCTTTACCAATCTGGATTCCTTGTATTTCTTTGTTTTGTCTGATTGCCGTGGCTAGGACCTCCAGTACTATGTTAAATAACAGTGGGGAGAGTGGGCATCCCTGTCTGGTTCCCGATCTCAGTGGAAATGCTTTCAGCTTCTCGCTGTTCAGTATAATGCTGGCTGTGGGTTTATCATATATGGCCTTTATTATGTTGAGGTACTTGCCCTCTATTCCCATTTTGCTGAGAGTTTTTATCATGAATGGATGTTGAATTTTGTCAAATGCTTTTTCAGCATCTATGGAGATGATCATGTGGTTTTTGTCTTTCTTTTTGTTGATGTGGTGGATGATGTTGATGGATTTTCGAATGTTGTACCATCCTTGCATCCCTGGGATGAACCCCACTTGGTCATGGTGTATGATCCTTTTGATATACTGTTGAATTCTGTTTGCTAATATTTTATTGAGTATTTTTGCATCTACATTCATCAGGGATATTGGTCTGTAATTTTCTTTTTTGGTGGGGTCTTTTCCTGGTTTTGGTATTAGGGTGATGTTGGCCTCATAGAATGAGTTTGGGAGTATTCCCTCTTCTTCTATTTTGTGGAACACTTTAAGGAGAATGGGTATTATGTCTTCTCTGTGTGTCTGATAAAATTCCGAGGTAAATCCGTCCGGCCCCGGGGTTTTGTTCTTGGGTAGTTTTTTGATTACTGTTTCAATTTCTTTGCTTGTAATTGGTTTGTTTAACTTTTGTGTTTCTTCCTTGGTCAGTCTTGGGAGGTTGTATTTTTCTAGGAAGTTGTCCATTTCTTCTAGGTTTTCCAGCTTGTTGGCATATAGGTTTTCATAGTAGTCTTTAATAATTCTTTGTATTTCTGTGGAGTCTGTCGTGATTTTTCCATTCTCATTTCTGATTATGTTGATTTGTGTTGACTCTCTTTTTCTCTTAATAAGTTGGGCTAGAGGCTTATCTATTTTGTTTATTTTCTCAAAGAACCAGCTCTTGGTTTCGTTGATTTTTGCTATTGTTTTATTCTTCTCAATTTTGTTTATTTCTTCTCTGATCTTTATTATGTCCCTCCTTCTGCTGACTTTAGGCCTCATTTGTTCTTCTTTTTCCAGTTTTAATAATTGTGATGTTAGACTATTCATTTGGGATTGTTCTTCCTTCTTCAAGTGTGCCTGGATTGCTATATACTTTCCTCTTAAGACTGCTTTCACTGCATCCCACAGAAGTTGGGGCTTAGTGTTGTTGTTGTCATTTGTTTCTATATATTCCTTGATCTCTATTTTGATTTGTTCATTGATCCATTGATTATTTAGTAGCATGTTGTTAAGCCTCCATGTGTTTGTGAGCCTTTTTGTTTTCTTTGTAGAATTTATTTCTACTTTCATACCTTTGTGGTCTGAAAAATTGGTTGGTAGAATTTCAATATTGTGGAATTTACTGAGGCTCTTTTTGTGAGCTAGTATGTGGTCTATTCTGGAGAATGTTCCATGTGCACTTGAGAAGAATGTATATCCTGTTGCTTTTGGATGTAGAGTTCTATAGATGTCTATTAGGTCCATCTGTTCTAGTGTGTTGTTCAGTGCCTGTGTGTCTTTACTTATTTTCTGCCTGGTGGATCTATCCTTTGGGGTGAGTGGTGTGTTGAAGTCTCCTACAATGAATGCATTGCAGTCTATTTCCCTCTTTAGTTCTGTTAGTATTTGCTTCACATATGCTGGTGCTCCTGTATTGGGTGCATATATATTTAGAATGGTTATATCCTCTTGTTGGACTGAGCCCTTTATCATTATGTAGTGGCCTTCTTTATCTCTTGTTACTTTCTTTGTTTTGAAGTCTATTTTGTCTGATATTAGTACTGCAACCCCTGCTTTCTTCTCACTGTTGTTTGCCTGAAATATGTTTTTCCATCCCTTGACTTTTAGTCTATGCTTATCTTTGGGTTTAAGGTGAGTTTCTTGTAAGCAGCATATAGATGGGTCTTGCTTTTTCATCCATTCTAGTACTCTATGTCTTTTGATTGGTGCATTAAGTCCATTTACATTTAGGGTGACTATTGAAAGATATGTACTTATTGCCATTTCAGGCTTTAGATTCGTGGTTACCAAAGGTTCAAGGTTAGCTTCTTTAGTATCTTACTGCCTAACTTAGCTCGCTTATTGAGCTGTTATATACACTGTCTGGAGATTCTTTTCTTCTCTCCCTTCTTATTCCTCCTCCTCCATTCTTCATATGTTGTGTGTTTTGTTCTGTGCTCTTTTTAGGGGTGCTCCCATCTAGAGCAGTCCCTGTAGGATGCCCTGTAGAGGTGGTTTGTGGGAAGCAAATTCCCTCAGCTTTTGCTTGTCTGGGAATTGTTTGATCCCACCATCATATTTAAATGATAGTCGTGCTGGATACAGTATCCTTGGTTCAAGGCCCTTCTGTTTCATTGCATTAAGTATATCATGCCATTCTCTTCTGGCCTGTAGGGTTTCTGTTGAGAAGTCTGATGTTAGCCTGATTGGTTTTCCTTTATAGGTGACCTTTTTCTCTCTAGCTGCCTTTAAAACTCTTTCCTTGTTCTTGATCCTTGCCATTTTAATTATTATGTGTCTTGGTGTTGTCCTCCTTGGATCCTTTCTGTTGGGGGTTCTGTGTAATTCCATGGTCTGTTCGATTATTTCCTCCCCCAGTTTGGGGAAGTTTTCAGCAATTATTTCTTCAAAGACACTTTCTATCCCTTTTCCTCTTTCTTCCTCTTCTGGTATCCCTATAATACGAATGTTTTTCCTTTTGTTTTGGTCACATATTTCTCTTAGTGTTGTTTCATTCCTGGAGATCCTTTTATCTCTCTCTATGTCAGCTTCTATATGTTCCTGTTCTCTGGCTTCTATTCCTTCAATGGCCTCTTGCATCTTATCCATTCTGCTTATAAATCCTTCCAGGGATTGCTTCACTTCTGTGATCTCTTTCCTGACATCTGTGATCTCCTTCCGGACTTCATCCCACTGCTCTTGCATTTTTCTCTGCATCTCATCCCACTGCTCTTGCATTTTTCTCTGCATCTCATCCCATTGCTCTTGCATTTTTTTCTGCATCTCTGTCAGCATGTTCATGATTTTTATTTTGAATTCTTTTTCAGGAGGACTAGTTAGGTCTGTCTCCTTCTCAAGTGTTGTCTCTGTGATCTTTGTCTGCCTGTAGTTTTGCCTTTTCATGGTGATAGAGATAGTTTGCAGAGCTGGTACAAGTGACCGCTGGAAGAGCTTCCCTTCTTGTTGGTTTGTAGCCTTTTCCTGGGAGAATAGCGACCTCTAGTTGCTTGTGCTGGGAAGCTGTGCGCAGACAGGGCTTCTGCTTCCTGCCCAGTTGCTTTGGGGTTTATCTCCGCTGTTGCTGTGGGCTTGTCCTGGCTGGGGCTGTTCCTCCAAAATGGTAGAGCCCCGTTGGAGGGGGAGCGGCCAGGAGGCTCTTTATCTCCGTAAGGGGCCTCTGTGCTCCCTGCTGCCCAGGGGGTTAGAGTGCCCAGAGATCCCCAGATTCCCTGCCTCTGGTCTAAGTGACCTGTCCTGCCCCTTTAAGACTTCCAAAAAGCACTCTCCAAACCAAAACAACAACAGCAACAATGAGAGAGGGAACAGAAAGAAAGAAAAAAAAAAAAAAAGGAAAAAACAAGCGATTTTTTTTTTTTTTTTTGTCCTCAGGTGCCGGTCCCAGGCACCCGCTCACTGGTCCTGCTGTCCTGTCTCCCTAGCACCAGGGTCCCTGTCCTTTCAAGGCTTCCAAAAAGCACCCACCCACCGGTCCCGCAGGGAAGGAACGCTCGATATTCTTTGTCCTCAGGCACTGGTCCCAGGCACCCGCTCACCAGTCCCGCCGCCCTGCCTCCCTAGCACTGGGGTCCCTGTCCCTTCAAGGCTTCCAAAAAGCACTCGCCAAAAAGAGAAAAAAAGGGGAAAAACGCGCGATTTCTTCCGTCCTCAGGTGCCGGTCTCAGGCACCCACCCACCGGTCCCACAGGGAAAAACCCGGGATATTCTTTGTCCTCAGGTGCCGGTCCCAGGCACGCGCTCACCAGTCCCGCCGCCCTGCCTCCCTAGCACCGGGGTCCCTGTCCCTTTTAGGCTTCCAAAAAGCACTCGCAGAAAAGAGAAAAAAAAAGGGGGAAAAACGCGCGATTTCCTCTGTCCTCAAGTGCCGGTCTCAGGCACCCGCCCACCGGTCCCGCAGGGAAAAACGTGGGATATTCTTTGTCCTCAGGCGCCGGTCCTAGGCACCCGCTCACCAGTCCCGCCACCCTGCCTCCCTAGCACTGGGGTCCCCGTCCCTTCAAGGCTTCCAAAAAGCGCTCGCCAAAAAGAGAAAAAAAAAAAAAAAAGGGGAAAAACGCGCGACCTCCTCCGTCCTCAGGCACTGGTCTCAGGCACCCGCCCGCCGGTCCCGCAGGGAGAAACGCGGGTTATTCTTTGTCCTCCGGCGCCGTTCCCAGGCACCTGCTCACCGGTCCCGCCACCCTGCCTCCCCAGCAACGGGGGCCCGTCCCTCTAAGGCTTCCAAAAAGCGCTCGCCAAAAAAAAAAAAATCCGCTCCGGTTTCTCTCCACCCGCCAGGAGCCGGGGGGAGGGGCGCTCGGGTCCCGCCGGGCCGGGGCTTGTATCTTACCCCCTTCGCAAGGCGCTGGTTCCTTGCAGGTGTGGATGTGGTCTGGATGTTGTCCTGTGTCCTGTGGTCTCTATTTTAGGAAGATTTTTCTTTGTTATATTTTCATAGCTCTATGTGTTTTTGGGAGGAGATTTCCACTGCTCTACTCACACCGCCATCCTGGCTCCGCCTTCTGGCCACTGTGATTTTATTTTGTGTTTCTCTAAAAACTTAATGTTGCTGACCATCATTACATGTGTTTACTGGCATCTGTATGTTTTATTTGAAGAAATATCTACTTATATCCTTCGTCCATTTTTAAATTAAAAAATTATTAGTTAATATTGAACTATCAGAGTTCTTTATACACTCTGGATATGAGTCTCTTATCGAATATTTTCTCCCATCATGTGGATTGCCTTTTCCTTTTCTTGATGGTGCCCTTTGAAGCACAAACTTTTTATCTTGATGAATTTTTTTTTTCTTTTGTCACTTAGACTTTCACTGTCCAAAGAAACCACTGCCTAAACCAATGTCACAAAATTTTAGGCTGTAATCTACTTTGAGTTCATTTTTAATATATGATAAAAGATAGGGATCAAAGTTAATTCTTTTCATATGGATATCCAGTTGTCCCAGCACCATTTATTGAAAAGACAATTCTTTCCCCATTAAATGGTCTTAACTCCCTTGCTGAAAATCAACTGTTAAGTATAAAGATTTACTATTGGACTCTCAATTCTATTCCATTGATCTATGTCTGTTTTTGTATTATTATTAAGGTATCAATATACAATCTTATGGGGGTTTCACATAAGTAACACTGTGGTTACTACATTCACCCATATGATCAAGTCCCCCCCACACACACCCCATTGAAGTCACTGTCCATTATCATAGTAAGATGCTACAGAATCACTACTTGTTTTTGTGCTATACAGCCTTCCCTGTGACCCCCAACATTATGTGTGCTAATTGTAATGCCCCTTAATCCACTTCTCCCTCGCTCCCCACTACCTTTTTCTTGGGTAATAGCGAGTTTCCTTCTTGGAGTCTATGAGTCTGCTGCCATTTTGTTCCTTCAATTTTGCTGTTTTGTTCCTTCAGTTTTTCTTTGTTCTTATACTCCACAAATGAGGGAAATCATTTGGTACTTGTCTTTCTCCACCTGGCTTATTTCATTGAGCATAATACCCTCTAGCTCCATCCATGTTGTTGCAAACAGTAGAATGTTTTCTTATGGCTGAATAACATTCCATTTTGTATATGTAACACATCTTTATCCATTCATCTACAGAGGGACACTTAGGTTGCTTCCATATCTTGGCTATTGTAAACAGTACTGCGATAAACATAGGGGTGCATATGTCTTTTTGAAACTGGGATCTTGTTTTCCTCAGGTAAATTCCTAGGAGTGGAATTCCTGGGTCAAATGGTATTTCTGTTTTTAGTTTTTTGAGGAACCTCCATATTGCTTTCCACAATGGTTGAAATAATTTATGTTCCCACCAATAGTGTAGGAGGGTTCCCCTTTCTCTGCATCCTCACCAGAATTTGTTGTGCCTTGTTTTTTGGATGTTGGCCATCCTAACTGGTGTGAGATGATATCTCATTGTGGTTTTAATTTGCATTTCCCTGATAATTAGCGATGTGGAGCATCTTTCCATGTTCCTGTTGGCCATTTGAACTTCTTCTTTGGATAAGTGTCTGTTCATATCCTCTGCCCATTTTTTAATCAGATTATTTGCTTTTTGGGTGTTGAGGGTGTGAGTTCTTTATATATTTTGGATGTAAACCCCTTGTCGGATATGTCGTTTAAGAATATATTCTCCCATACTGTAGAATGTCTTTTTGTTCTACTGATGGTGTCCTTTGCTGTACAGAAGCTTTTGACGTAGTTTGCAGATGTGTGTGGGTTTATAATTGGGCTCTCTATTCTGTTCCATTGATCTATGGGTCTGTTCTTGTGCCAGTACCAAATTGGCTTGATTATTGTGGCTCTGTAGTAAAGCTTGAAGTTGGAGAGCATAATCCCCCTGGCTTTATTCTTCCTTCTCAGGATTGCTTTGGCTATTTGGGGTCTTTTGCGGTTCCATATGAATTTTAGAGCTATTTGTTCTAGTTCGTTGAAGAATGCTGTTGGAATTTTTTGATAGGGATTGCATTGAATTTGTAGATCGCTTTAGGCAGGATGGTCATTTTGAAATTACTAATTCTTCCTATCCAGGAGCACTGGATGTATTTCCATTTATTGGTGTCTTCTTCAATTTCTCTCATGAGTGTCTTGCCTGCTGGGAGGAAAGAGTTCTTTCCTGCTTCCCGGATACAGTGTCTGCTTCCACTGCCGGGGCCAGTGGGCCAAGAGCACAGGGAGGAGCCTCTGTGCTATGTTCCTGTAGCTGCCGAGGCAGAGCTGCCCTTCAGGCTGGCCTGGCATTATGGTGAGAGGAACAGGTGAGCAGACAGGTGCCTGCCAAGAGGAAGGAGTGGCAGGCTGAGTATCGCGGTGGGGGGCCTTGGTACTGCATTGCCAGCCAGGGGGATGGAGTACCTGAAGCTCCTGAATGTTCCCTACCTTCTGGGCTGAGTGTGCTGGGAGGATTGTGCCCACTTGTCCTTCCTCCTGAGCAGCAAGCTCTCTTCCTTGGCCCTTTAGCAGCCCTCTCACTGTTGAGAAGTCTTTCAAAGTGCCTGCCATTCTTTTGTCCTCAAGCAGCTGGTTGTGGGTACCTGTTCTCTGCAAGCAGCTGGAATGTCAGTCTCTCCAGGTACTCTGTCTGTCTTTGCTTTCCGACCTCTCTAATCTCTAGAGCACCATGTAATGTGGGCTCATGCTCCTAGAGCAGATCTCCAGGGGTGAGTGTTTAGCTGTCCTGGGCTTCTATTCTCTCCCTGCTCTGTTTCTCTTCCTCCTGTCTGTGAGCTGGGGTGGAGGGAGGGCTTGGGTCCAGAACAAGGCTTTGCTACTTAACCCTTTTCTGTGACGTTTTCTCCAGATGTAGGCAGTCTATCACAGACTTCTTTCAGGTCACTCTTTCAGGAATAGTTGTATTTGCTGTATTTTCATGTTATATGTGGTTTTGGAAGGAGGTTTCTGCTTCACTTCTCATGCTGCCATCTTTTCCCCTCTGTATGTCTGTTTTTATGTCAATATTACATTCTTGATTATTGTAGCTTTGTAGTAAGTTTTAAAACCAAGAACTTTATATTAAGCTTTAAAACTACCAACTTCATTCTTTTCCAAGACTGTTTTGACTATTCTGGGCCCCTTGCATTTCCATGTGAATTTAATAGTCAGTTTGTCAATTTCTGCAAAGAAGCCATATGGAATGTTGATAGGGACTGTGTTGAATTACTAGATCTTAAGTCAAATCAAGTCTCTCCTTTGCCTTAAAATCTCCAACATCTCTGCATCTCATACAGAGTACAAGTCCAAGTTCTTAAAATGGCCCAGTTAAGATCCTCAACAGTGTAGTTCCCTAATAACTCTCTCATCATTTCTTGCTATTCTCCCTCTTGCTCTTTCTTAAACTCACCCAGTATTATTCTGCTCCAGTGCCCTTATACTTGTTAAATTCACTTCCCCCAGATGTCTATCTGATTTAGTCCTCATAATACTTTACTCATAGCATCTCTGCAGTAAGGCTTTCCCTAACCACTCTATGTAAAACTGCATACACACACACATTCTCTCCACCTCCCCTTCATTATTTATCCTCCAAAGCAATTATCACTCTGTAATTTAAATGTTTATTTTGTTTAATGTCTGTATATCCTAACACTAGGAAGTAAGCTCTTGCAGGCAATTGTTTTTTGTTAATTCTGTTCAATCCTGCATTGCTATTACTAAATAAAATAATAATAATTGGTATTTAATTTACCAAAACTAAATACCAATACTGAAATACTACCTAGCATAAAGTAAGCACACATAAATTTCTGCTGGATGAATGAAAGATTAAGCTAGGGAAAAAGAACAAGAAAGCAGTAATTACAGAATTCTAAAAAAAAACAGAAACACTAATTATTAAAAGTTTAACCCCATTAATAAAATTGAATTAAAAGAGAATATTATATTGCCTTTTAAGTAAAAAATAATTTAAAAAATAATAATAGCCAGTGTTGGCAAAGCTATAATAAAATAGGAATTCTCATACATTTTGATGAATATAAAATGGTATAAACTTTTTGGAAAACAAACTAGCACTATGTATTATGAACTTCTAGACTTTATCATAAAAAATAGTCACAGATTTACATAAATCTCTATATAGAGATACTCAAAATAAGTAATATTTTATAACCAAAAACTCAAAAGCTAAACATTTAATGAGAAAGAAATGATAACTTCTGATGATAATAAGTATAGTTTACTAAAATCATGATTTTACTTGATTTTTAAAACAGTGAGTAGTTACCTATTTTTGCAAACAAGAAAACAAAAGGCAAAAAAGTAAGTATCAGTATTAAGGCTCTTAAGTAGCAAAACCTTGAGTTTTAACAAACCTAGTTTCAGATCCTATCTCTTCAATTTGTAGATGGAATTTTATACAGCCATTAAAGACTATATTTTGGACATTTAGAGTTCTTTCAAGACAATGTTAGAAAAGGAAGGCACAATACTAAATGTAATTTATACAGGCACTAAATGGGACTGGATTAAATTAGCCTGGAATATTAGACTGTAAAGGAAGTCTCTCAGCAATGAGATTATATGTAACTTTATTTTTAATATACTACTTTTGCATTTTCCAAATAACCTATAATATAGACATTTTTTCACAATTAGAACAAAACAAAAACCACTACTAGCAATTAAACTGAATTTTGGACTTGCATCTATACTTCCTCCAGCTTGCAAACTATATTATCTCTTAAACCTTTTTTTCTCATTGTGTCTACTTACATGGTAAAAGACCTAAACATATAGGCAGTTTGAGTGTCTAAACAATATTTAATGTAGGGAAGAAACCCTTGGATATAAAAACATGTAGCTGACACTACCTCCCAATTACCAGTTTTACTTTGTATATCCAGTATTTCAATCCATTTATTCACTTATGTAATGTTCATGTTTAATTCTTTTATCACCGGATATTATGTAATTTCCTTTTTCCATGAAGACAGCCTTATTAATACAATAGTTTAAACAAGTTTGTGTAGCTTCTCCACATTCATACCTGACCTAAACAGAGAATGTATTCTAAAAGGATATAGGAAGTAAGGATGGGTAAATAAGGTTTGATACATTATGGAGAAAGAAAAAGGACTGGATCAAACAGAGCTAAAATCAAATAATAAAAATTTTTATTAATAGTGATACCATGAATATATAAATTTCATATATACACATTTTCCAAGCTCTTTTACCCTGATTATTCACTTTTAACCTGGTAAAGAACCTTACCAATACAACTTGCTCACTGATTATCATCAAAATATTCCAGCATGCATGGTAAGCCGTGGACTTATCAACTCTATAGTGTTTTTTTTTTTAACAAATAAGGATGTATGTTCTTTTAACCATTAAAAAAAATTTAGGGTAAATGTTAAATCTATAAATAATAGAATGAACACAAAGTCTAAACAGTGGAAAGGCAGTGGTCAATACTCTCATTAGAAGTGGATATACCAATAAACCCAGCTCCAAAAAAACCTTCCTAATGAAAAGTATATCATCAACACAACACTCAAAAAATTTCCCATGTCATTTTATGAATAAATCTGCTATATATATATATATATATATTATAAGGACAAGTAGTTTAAAATAACTTCATGGAGAAATATCCAGAATATAATAAATTCCTGAAACAAATAAAGGTATTTGATTTAATAGTCACTATCAGCCATGTAGTAAAAACAGGCCTAGGAAAATTGATACTAACAATCAAATATATTAGTAATACTTCAGCTCTTTAAAACCATCAAAAAAGGAACAAAGCAAAAAAACATCTCTCTATAAAGAATATGTAGGGAAGTTATAACTCAAAAAAAATGACCCCACAATATCAGAAAACATCTTTCTCAGAAATAAATGCTATCAAGAACCAATACAAACAATACCAGAGATTAAGTACCTACAAGATGATTTTAAGTGTACTGCTGTGATAATGGTAAGGTAGATACTAAATCTCGTCAAGATACCGAAGGGTGTGTCATTAAAAAAAATGGTATTTATAGAAAATGAAACCAAACTAAGGTAACCAATAATCTTAAAAATATCTGTCTGTCATAAGAACCATTATAACTGATAACTGAAGACATCCTAAATATTGATGGATAAGAGTAGAGTTAAATAAATTATGACAAAAATTACTCTTTGGAATATTAAGCAGCTATTAAACAGTTTAAGGCAGAATGTAAAAACCAGATGTGGGTGGAGACCAGAAAGACCTCCAAGACATATTCTTAAGCAGAAAAGCCAGTTGCTAAACAAATATACAGCTTTTGGCCAAAAGAATGGCAAGAAGGCATTTCTCTAAAATTCTTCAACACTTTCTATAGTCCTTCATTACTTACTGACAGTACTGATCTTGCTGAGTTATTTTAGACATTCAAATTGTTGGTTTTACTGACGTATTTTCATCTGTATATGCATATTTCCCCCAATTAGTCATGTTCCTTCAGAACATGGATTATGACATACACTCCAATCTGGCATTTATCATAGTCCCAAACATACAACAGATGCAATAATATTTGTAGATGGCTAACAATATGTACCATATGAAGGAGCAAGAAGCTGCATTTTAGAAGCATAGAAACTAAAACACATTAAATGAGAAAACCAGGAACACAATACAGTTCTTCAGACTTCACGGTCAACATGGTTTATGCAACCACATATTCTTTGAGAGGTTCTAGTAACAAAACCTGTTACAGTCCCCTCTCAAGAAAGATTTTTTTTTAATCACTCAAATATGTAAATAAAAGCTTGAAAAACTCCTGTGTGAAATATTCATACTCTATGACTTTAATAATGCTTACTTACCATGTGTCTAAAATTGATGCTATCAACCTGCTTAACAAGGCCACAGATATCTGCACAGTCTACAGCTCTTGGTTATCCAGCATGTCTTCTTACTATTAAAAAAATATAAATTACATACTATACATATAAAATAAAAGCAAAGTCATATCAAACTATAATTCTAAATAAAACCAAAATCTAAAATATATAAATATATATGATATTTGAAAGAAATCACAGAAGAAACAGAAAAAGAAAAAAGACTGACTTCATTTGGCACCATTGGAGGTGACTGCTGCCCTCTGGAAATCGTTATACAAAGGGTAAGAACTAAACATTTACTCTGCCTTTTAAGTAAGACATTATTTCATGGTAAAAAAACAATAGCCCTACATCTTACTACACTCATGGACAGTGACTTCAATGGGGTATGGGGGGGACTTGATAGTATGGGTGAATGTAGTAACTACAATGTTTTTCATGTGAAACCTTCATAAGAGTGTATATCAATGATAGCTTAATAAAAAATAAGTAAGTCCACCTCAAAAAAAAACAGCCCTAATTGCTTAGGGAAACAAACCTATTTTTTTTAATAGAAGTATAGTAGACATATAGTATTACATTAGTTTCAGGTGTACAACATAGTGATTCCACAATTATGTAATTATGAAATGCTCACCACAATAAGGGTAGTTACCAGTTATCACCATACTAAGTTATTACATATTATTGACTATATTCCCTATGCTGTACAAATTGTCCCTGTGACTTATTTTATAACTGGAAGTCTATGCCTCTTTATTCCCTTCACCTATTTTACCTGTCCCTCCACCCCATTCCCCTTCGGCAACACTTCAACAGTCCACTGGTTTGTTCCCAGTATTTATGAGTCTATTTCTATAGTTTTGTTTTTTAGATTCCACATGTAAGTGAAATTATAAAGTATGTGCCTTTCTCTGTCTTATTTCAGCTAGCAAAATACCCTTTAGGTCCATCCATGTTGTCACAAATGGCAAGACTTCATTCCTTTTTATGACTAAGTAATATTTCATTGTATTTATATACCACACCTTCTTTATCTATTCATCTATCAGTGGACACTCAGGTTGTTTCCATATCTTGGCTATTGTAAATGCTGCTGCAATAAACATGGAGATGCATATATCTTTTTGAATTACTGTTTTTGTTTTCTTCGGGTAAATACATGGAAGTGACTAGGGTATATGATATTTCAGTTTTTAATTTCTTGAGGGACCATCATACTGTTTTCCATAATAGCTGTACCAACTTACATTCCTACCAATAGAGCATTAGGCTTCCATTTTCTCCATATCCTTGCTTAGTAGTATAGTTTGAAATCAGGGAATGTGATACCTCCAGCTTTGTTCTTTTTCAAAATTGTTCAGGGTCTTTGTGGTTCCATATGAATTTTAGGATTCTTTGTTCTAATTCTGTGAAAAATGCCATTGCTATTCTGATGGTAACTGCACTGAATCTGTAGATTGCTTTGGGCAGTATGGACATTTTAACAACATTAATTTTTCCAATTTAACTTTCCATTTATTTGTGTTGTATTCAATTTCTTTCATCAATGTCTTATAATTTTTAGAGTACAGGTCTTTAATCTTCTTGGTTAAACTTATTCCTAGGTACTTTTTCTTTTTGATGCAATTATAAATGGTATTGTTTTCTTATTTCTCTCTGCATGTTTGTTATTAGTATTATAGAATCACAACAGATTTCTGTATTTTGATTTTGTATTCTGATTCTTTACCAAATTCACGTATTAGTTCCAGTAGTTTTTTGGTGGAGTCTTTAAGGTTTTCTATGTACAGTATCACGTCATCTACAAATAGTGACAATTTCACTTCTTTCTTACCAATCTCAGTGTCCTTTCTTTTTTTTGTCTGATTGTTATGTCTAGGACCTCCAGTACTATGTTGAATAAAGTGGTAAGAGTGGACATCCTTCTCTTGTTCCTGATATTCAAGGAAAAGCTTGTAGCTTTTCACCAGTGAGCATGATGTTAGCCATGTGTTTTGTTATATACGGCCACTATTATGTCAAGGTATGTTCCCTCTATAGCCACTTTGTGGAAAGAGGGAAACCTCTCCTTTATAGAAGAAAACAGTGTAAAAGAACAATAGAATCCAAAACTACCTACCATTTTGCAACCCTTAATTAAATAACAGATCAAGAATCATCAGCAATCTTCAATGAAGGCTAAAATCATTAGGTGAAAGGCTGATAAGAGATTTACCTGGTGCCAAAGTACCATGGCACAGATTGCTTGCTAATTGCAAAAAGAAAAACATAACTTTACAATAAAATGATCTGGCTGTCACCACCTTAGGCTGGTGATCAAATACAACATCAAAATGAAGAGACAACTAAACATTACATGCCTTTTAATGTACAACAATGAGTGAACAGCATTTCTAAATGAACTATTCTTGCAAAAATGTTTAGCCTGAATCTGAAACACCTTTAGATCTAACTCCCAGTTTACATGAAATATAGGAGACAGAGGTAGGAGTTATACTACACCATGAGGAAATAATCAGCAATACAAACTGGCATTCTCAAATGAGCTAACAAGTGTACCATGGAGTGGAAGGAGGATGGTAAAGGCAGGTGGGTAGGTAAGGTTTATTTAAAAATAAACCTCAGAAGAGAGCAACCAAATTCAAAGGGTAGAAATTAGTTGGGTTTGAATATTAGAAAAAGCAATGAAGCAATGAAAGGTTGTTAGAACCATTGGAGAAATATGAATATGGTGTGTTTAATATATTAGCGAATCAAGGATAATTTTGCTAAAAATGATGATAATGGTTTTGTGGTTCGATAAGAGATACATGCTAAAGGGAATATGTCTTGTTACAACTTTTTTGAAAGAGCAAATTTCAAGTTAAATCCTTAAATGAAATTTTATCTAAGTGCAAAATATATACATTTATAACACAAATGCATAGTATTAAAAAAATCTCATTTGTCCCCATTAACCATTAATTTACTTTTAAATGGCTCAGGAAATTTATACAAACACATAAATATACATATATGTATAATGAATGTGGCAACATTATTACCAACTATTGAATCAGGAGGTATGAATATATTAAGTCAATGTACTATTCTAATTTTCTATATATCTAAGTATTTTGCTAATGAAAATTTTGAAAACATTATGCTTCAAGTAAACTGGTTTACCTCTACAAGGTAAAAAGCCATTTTTTAATTCAAATACAAATTCTTAATTTGAACTTCTGATTCAAATATGCCAAATTTTTATAAGGAAGGGTACACTCCATATTTTAAAGGTCATACCTGGTTACCTGTCCATATGTGTTCTGAGAAGAAGAAGAAAAATTCAATCGTGGTGCAAGTAAAGGGAAAGAAGATAAAAAGAAATTTCTTAAAGGATAAAAATTAAGAAAAGGAACTTGAATAGCCAAACAAGCTTGAGAAAGAAATACAAAGCTAGAGGCTTCACATCTTGAATTCAAAATGTAAAATTATAGTATAAAAACAGTATGGTATTGGCATAAAGACAAACACAAGACCAATGGAACAGAATATAGAGCCCAGAAATAAATTCTCATATATGGAGTCAAATAATCTTTGACAAGGATACCAAGGGTACACATGGGGAGAGGACTGTCTTTTCAACAAATGGTGCTGGGAAAACTAGATAAACATATGCAAAGGAATGAAGTTGGGCCCTTACTTTACACCTTATACAAAAATTAACTCAAAATAGGTTAAAGAGCTAAACATAAGCCCTGAAACTATAAAACTACTAAGAAAACATAGAGGGAAAGCTTCATGACATTGCATTTGGCAATGACTTCTTGGATCTGGCACCAAAACCACAGGAAACAAAAGTAAAAGTAAATAGGACTACATCAAACTTAAAAATTTGTGCATCTGAGGAAACAAACAATAGCATGAAAAGGAGACTGGCAGAATAGGAAAGAATACTTGCAAACCATCTCACTTTGGGTTAATGCCCAGAATACATAAAGAACTACAATTCAACAACAAAAAATAGTAACTCAATTTTTAAAATGGGCAAAGGACGTGAATAAACATTTCCCCAATACAAATGGCCAACAAGTATATGAAAAGATGCTCAACATCACTAGTATCATGGAAATACAAATCAAAATCACAATGAGCTATCACCTGATACCTATTAGGATAGCCACTATCAAAAAAAAAAAAAGTTTTGGCAAGGATGTGGAGAAATTGGAAATCTTGTGTACCATTGGTAGGAATGTAAAATGGAGCAGCCACTATGGGAAACAAAGATTCCTCAAAAAAGTAATAAATAGAATAATATTAATCCAGCAATCCCACTTTTGCGTATATATCCAAAAGAACTGAAAACAGGATTCGAAGAGGTATTGTACACCCATGTTCACTGCAGCCTTATTCACAATACCAAGAGGTGGAATGTCCACACAACCTACATGTTCATTGACAGAAGACTTGACAAAAGAAAATGTGTATGTGGGGGTGGGGGGTGGGGGGTGGCAGTACACATGCATGCACACACATGCACACACACACACACACACACACACAAAATTAAATACTACACAGCCTTAGAAAAGAGAAAATCCTTTCATATGCTACAACATGGATGAACCTTGAGGACATTATGCTGAGTAAATTAGGTCAGCCACAAAAAGACAAATACTGTATGATTCCACTTATATGAGGTATCTAAAGCAGTCAAGCCCTTAAAAACAGAAAGTAGGATGATGGTTGCCAGGGGCTAGAAGGGAGGCAGAGTGGGGAAGCTGTTCAATGGGTAGAGTAGATTCAGCTTTTCAAGATGAAAAAGTTCTACAGATCTGTTGTGTTAATGATATACATATAGTCAACACTACTGATTTCTTTTTTTTTGCTCACTCTTTCAATATCATTGCTGATACGGGCTCTGTCCCCAATCTTCTGCTCTGCCACCTTTTTTCTAGGTCCATCGAAACTCATGGCTTCAGTACCTGTAGCTGTGACTCTAGACAATAATTCTCTCCCAAACGCCAATATTATTAACTGCCTAACAAACATATACACTTGGTATAAAAATCAAATGAATAATTGTATCTGACTTGATTGTTTATAGTTCATGATGCGTGATCAGAACCAAAAGTTTCTGTGATATGACTGCCCTTGTACTGTTCACCATGTAAGAACTTATTCACTATATAAGAATTTGTTCACCATGTAAGAACTTATTCGTTATGTTTCAGAAGATTGGAGACTGTTGAGAATTAGGCTTGGGGTTGATCAATGATTGTGCATTGAGTCCCCTATACAGAATTTTATTGTTGTTAACAACCATTTGATCAATAAATATGAGAGATGCCCTCTCAAAAAAAAAAAAACATATACACTTGGATATTACATGAGTATTTCAAGAATGAGAAGTACAGCTTAAAATCCTTCAACGGTTCTACAGCTTTCAAGATCACGTTCCAACTCACTGGTAAAGCATTCAAGGACTTCTACAATCTGGCCCTTTATCTACCCCTAACCACCTCCTCTTCTACTTCTCCTTAGGTAATCTCTAATGCTCTTATGCCTAATTATTTCTTTTTGACACAAAGTAGGTCATTTCACATCTGTGTTTCACATATATTCTCCCCAAAAGTCCCTCTACCCCAACCCACCAACCCATATTTCTTGGCTCAATTCATGTTCCTACAGGGAAATTTTCCACTATCCCAAGATCCAATTTAGACACAAATCTCACTGCACTCAATATACCTCTATCTTAGCAACTTTGTATTTATTTGTTCAGACTTTTAGTCTATAACCACTTTGCAAATAATGTGTTCTTATTCAGCAGACAAGAGGACAAGAAATATTGGTTATATGCCAGCACAAACCAAAAATCCAATTCAGTTCTTTGTAATATTGAACTTAACATTTCAGTACTTGGAATACTCAGGTCCATATACAAGGCATCTCTTTCCCACAGAAAAAGTAACTAGGAAAATAAATTTATAATCAGAAGGGTGATTAAGAATTATAATGCATATTCTGTGTCTGCCCCGAACTCATCCCTCTCCTTTCCTACTCTACCAGCGGTTTGTCTTTTGCTAACAGACCACTGCCCATGTAAGTGAGTACAGCCCCTGATCTAGTCTGCGCTAAGTAAGCATAGTACTCATTCCCTTAGCTGCAGGAATTGGTCAAGGGATGGGCATGGGGTCAAATCTATCTAGAGGCTCTGACATCAGGCTCTTATCCATATCTCTGCTGTATGGTTACTGAACAACTAAATTTTCCCTCCACAGGCTATATCAAACTGCATCTCCATTACTTGCAAGCCAAAAAGTCCTAACAATAGGGAAACTGAATAGACAGAAATTATATGTAAGGATATATTGCACTGAAACTGTAAAACGGCCCACCTTTGTAAGTCTTTCCTGACTTAAAAAGCTTTCATCTATCAGACATAACGTCTTTTTTTATTCCCTGCTAAGTAAACCCCTAAATTATTATTTAATCCCATTTTCAATACACTCCATCCAAATCACATCATTTTTAAGACAGTCAATTTACCTCTTTCTTTTGTTACATCCTAACCAGTACATGGTGAGTTGACAAATAAGCAAGCAATTACAATATAGGAGAATACAGAGTGCGAGGGAAACAAATAGAAGGTGCATGTAACCCAGGATACATTCCCAGAGTTATTGCCTCAACTGAGACCTGAAAGTCAAGTATGAGTTAACAAAACCAAAGGAGGGGGAAGTTAAGGAACTAGGGAAGGCATTCCAGAGAGAAGGAAGCTTCTGTAGAAGGCCTAGATTTAACAAACTTGGCATCTTGAGGGAGAAATGCAAGTAAATGAATACGACTAGTGCATTGAGGGCAAAGGGAGAAAGTGACAGAGGATGAAGATGAAGTGGTAAACAGAAACCAGATCATGAGGGCCCTGAAAGCAAAATTAGGAAGTTCTTACTTTATCCTGAAGGCAATGAAAAGCCACAAAAAGATTTTAGCAGAATAGTTACATGTTGAAATGTGTCAGATTACTCTGGCTACAGTGGAAAAAATGGATTGGAAAAATGGGCTAAAAGCAGGGATAACTACTAAGATGGCTACTGCAGCAATTCTGGTGAGAGATGATAACTGTGGAGCCGAATGGTATCCTGGGAATAGAGAAAAGCCATGGATTCAACAGATACTAAGGACAAAGAATCCAACAGGGCTCAGTAATTAATCAGAATATGAAAAGAAAAAGAGGACAATAGCCCATGTTTCTGCCAAGTTATTATTAGCAGTGTCTACCATTTAATGAATTCTTAACACACATGCATTATCTCATTTAATCTTCCCCTAGAAAAATGACAGAAAAGAGGCAATATGTTCGATATTTTGGTTTAAGGATGAGAGAGGAAAGGTTGATAAGGACTACAGTTTGGGATATGCTCTGTTTAAGGTATCTGGGGGAGCACACAGATGACATCTTATAAAGAGAGGGGACATGAGTCCAGTTAGCAGGAAAGAGCTTGGTGTTGGAGACTGCAGAATTGTCATACAGAAGATGACTGAGAGAATTATCTTTAAAAGTAAAATATCTCCTTTATTCATGCCAATATTTAATACCTACAGTGTTGGGAGCAGTGTTAGGGGAAGAAAAAAAAAAGGGTAAGAAAGAGGAAAGTTCAGTTACCAAAGCAAGGAGGTAGCTCAAGACAGCAAAAGGTATATAATGGAAATAGATCAAAGGTTCAGAGGAAATACAAAAGGTGATTATCTTTGCTGAGGAAAGGAAGACTTTTTACAACAAATGCCACCTAAATCTTGCAATATGTTAGCAGAGAATTTAGGGTAACGAAGACAGAGATAACAGTGAAGACACTCCAGAGAGAAGAAATAATAAACTCAAAAAAAGAAAAGAATTTTTTTAAATGCCCTGCTTCAGAACAGAAAACTTAAATATTCCTCATGTCAGTCTCCCAAATGAAATCTTAAATTGAGTGAATACAGAGGATGCATAATTTTTTTTAAGACATCTGGGGAAATTCACTCTCCTAAATACTGTATTTTGAAAGTAACATACAAATATCCAATAAAAGATTGAAGAACTATTATGAGAAGAGTCCAGAAACAGTCATAACTATATCTCAAAATTTACATTCAATAAGATAGGCTTTCTAAAATAAGAGAATTTTTTAATAGTGTCAAAACTAAAATGATTCTACAGCAATTTATAAAACAAAATGGTGTTACACTTTATATTAAAATAAATTATGACTATAGTTAATTTTAGAAATATTAGAAAAAACTCATCACATTTGTAGAACAATGACATTTCTTAATTTGAAGTATAGAACAATGGCAAAAGAATGGTAAGATTCATATATGAACATTTTAAGCATACAACAATTAAAACTAACCAAAAAGTAAAACAGCAAACTAGAGAAATATTTTCAAGAAAAAAGACACTAATAATCCTATGTTTGGGTCTTAAAATTTCATTAAAAAGTTAGACCCAGTATATGATCAAAGTATAGAACAGACAACCCACATTTAGAAAAATACAGTGTCCACCAAGAGTCTGGTGAGGTTTAGTGAAACTGGTACACCCAGAGCCAGTGCCCAGGCAATTGCTATATGGGAGCTCTTTGATCAAGTAATTCCCCTAATAGTCATGAAAATCTAGCTGGCTTAGATTAAAACAGTGCCTGTCATGGATGTGTGTCACACACACACACACACACACACACACATACATAAATACATGGTAGCCATTTTTATTACTATAGCATAAGAGTGATGAGGACAATGTTTGACTTACTGTCTTGTATGGTAAATATTTTTTTAAATGTACAATCTCTTCTTTATTCTCTCATTCTCCCATGAAAATCAATGAAATGCTTTTTCAATTTTTGAAGTTATATGAGTTTGGACACCGCAAACTGATTAACCAAAATCTAGATGTACTAATAAAATAATTCATAGAGGACAATGCTGAGATTCTTCCATTAGCCTGCCAATCTAAACATATCTTAAATCTTTAGTACAATGGGTAGGAAGGTTAAAAGTAAATTCAACTAACCAAAACTGAGAGTATTATATAAGCAAACTAAATTATTCATTGTGATGTAGAGGAAAAATGTTCAGGACAAACCAATATACCTTATTTCATCAATCCTATGACATTTTTATTTCTGCATTAAGGATACATCCTAAAATCAACGACATGACACAGTTTACTTGGAGCACTTTTGTTTTTTGATTTTGTGAAAGTACATAAAATAATAGTCCATCTTACAATTGATAGGACAAATGGTAGATATTTGGAAATGTAATCAATTGATGTCAAAGGTTGTGTTTCAGAGGACCATGAAAAGAAAGTACTAAGGGTAAGGTTTGGGGTCACAAAGATCCAGGTTGACTGAACCCTGGGCTCCGCCAAATACCAGTTAGGGGACCTCAGGCAACTTTCTTCACATTTCTCAGATTTTCTGTTTCATTTCTAAAACAGTGTCAATAATAGTGCAATACTCATTGTGAGAAATACAGCAGCATACGTAAAGTGTTTAAAAACAGTGCCTATCACTCACACATACACACATATCTATATAAACATATGGTAGCCATTTTTATTACTATGAGGGTAAGGGTGACGAGGACAATGTTTGACTTATTGTCTTGCACGGTAAATATTTTGTTTAAATGTACAATCTCTTCTTTAATTCCTAATAAAACTACATCTAAAGGTATTTAATAGTCGTCTGTTAAGATTCATGCTGGATCTGTCAAACTGAGATTCTTCTTAAGACAAGGTGAGTATGCATATAAAAAACTTAAGGAAAAGAAAGCAAAGAGAGCAGTTTTCTAAAATTCACATTGACTAATAAACAGTATTGCTTTGCATATCAAAAGACATGCATAACCAGAATAATCATAAAGGGAGATTTTAAAAGAAGGAAAATCTTCAGATGGTGTTTAAAAAATATATACATCTACATTGTTATTTCGTTAGCCTCTGTGTACAACATACTATGACTACTTTAATAAAGAAACACATTCCTTTACCATAACTTAAGCCCACCTTTTCTATTAAGGCCAGTACTCGGTCCTCTTTACTCTGCCCTTCAAAGCAACTGAAGTCAACAGGTACACAAATTGACATTCCTAAATACTGTAGGCTGATTTGTACTGGGGTTGTTTTGTTTTGTTTTATACGTTAGCCTTTTTTCAAGATCTTAATTGTAGCCTCCTTGGAGAAAAGCTGCCATTTCTTTCCTATTCTTCCTACCATCTCCATCACTGCAGCCCCTCCGCCCACCATCCTAGCACAGTCACTTAAATAATAAAGGCTCTGGCACAGGATCTTAAAAATTGTTGACTTAAATTCTGACCTTTAAAACCGGACAATGTGAGAAAAGAAAACTGAACCGAGCTGATTACCAAAACATCAAACACATGATGTTTACATTTCTTACAACGTGTAAGGATCCTTTCACTGAAAATTGAAGGATGAGATTAAAACGAGCTCCAGAAAAGAGCTGGACATTTGAGAGAAAAACAATGGAGATAATAAAACGGAACAAAAGGTTGACGTTGGGATGAAAAGATAACATTAAAAAAAATACTGGGAGAAGAAAGGAAGCTGCAAAATCAGTCATTGTTTTCTGAGTCCAGGTTCATCCAGTAGTTTCTTCTCTGAGATCAACCAATCCCCACCTTTCCTGAGTTAACCAGTCTCCAGGCAAAGAGCGCTTCTTGATTGGCTTAAAAATGTCGAGTAGAAAAACCGGCCAATCCTGCCTTCAAGTCAGAACTGCGCTATGGAGGCACTACAACCCCTGCAAGGCGAGAATGTGTACAAACCTGCCAGTGCCACAAATACCAAATCCTAGTTCTAAAGGCTGTTTCCGAAAGTAAGATTCTTTTCAAGTCAACACTGAGCGTGATCTGGCAGCTACACTTTATATTACTCCAGCAATCTTTCTGACGGGGGAAAAAAACTGTTTTAAGCAAAAGAACCGAAGGAACAAACCGTGTCCCCGGTCAGATGACTCATTCTATCGAAGACATATTTCCAAACGGGACACCTGGGCGAGGGTCCGCAAAGACGGCAGGATTCAAGGAGGGTCCCAGTGAGGATTAAAGTTGCGGGGGGAGTGCAGGGGTGGGGAGTCTATGAGAAACAAATACCTCTGACGGGGAATGTCTCCCTGCAGTATCCAAAATCGATACTTGTGGAGTGAGAGAATGCGTGGATTTGAAGGCGTAAATAAACGGCTCTGCTAGGACTACGTGCTCTAGGGAGGGTAGCCCAAAGTTCCAGGGCTCTGCCTGGGAAACGCTGAAGGTGCTCCAATGGGCACGAGGTCAACTCCCGGCGGAAATCTCCAGACAAGAAGCCCGGGGGGTCGAAAGGGGTGTGTCTGGGGCCTGGAGGCCCGCCAGGGACAGGAAGACCGGCGAAGCGGCCGCGGCCGCTGCCCCCGCCTTAGCCCGGCCTCGGGCGGTGCGCCAGGATCCGCCTCTCACCGACGCCTTACTTCCCTTCCGTCCGGGTGGCCCGGCCCGCGCCGGGCACCCACGTTCGAGGATTTGGTTTCGGTCGCAGATCCGCCCGCCACTGCCTCCGGCCCTCCGCTTTGCATCGGGATACCGGGATCCCTACCTTCCGAGACCCTCGACCCGGACCGGCCGCCCCGCCTCCCTCCCGCCGCCTTTACCTGCTCCGGGAGCGGGCGGAGGGCGTCGAGGCCGGGCCCGCGTCGTCGAGGGCGCGACGCGGGGCCGCGGGTACGCAGCCCTTTCCCGCCGCTGCGCTCTCCGGCGCGGCGCTGGGCTGGCAAGCAGCGGCGGCCGCCGGTGGGCGGGGGTGGGGGGGAACGCTCGGCGCGCGCCGGGCAGAGAAACACTGCCGCTCTCCGTCCGGCCAGGGAAGAGCAGACTTACAGCGGCCAGCCGCGATAGGGCGGGCGGGAGGCCGAATGGGGAGGGGTCTCGGGGAGATGGGAATGGCTGCCACGTCGTTCAGGTGGATCGCCGCTCTCCGCCTTCCCCGCACCCGCCGGCTCCCAGCAGCGACCTCTGGTTCGTCCCGGAGCTCCAGCGGAGCGTCGGCCCGCCCACGGGGCCGACCCTGCGACCCGGACCCCCGGACGCTCTCGCCCCTCCCTCTCCTTAGGATCGCCAGTCCCGGCGTGGCCGCTTCCGCGGCCCTGGGCCAGGTTCACACTCTCCAGAAAAAAGGCTCGCTTCAAATCCTGACGTGTTTCCCCCTTCCCTTGTCACAGGGTCACAAGGAAAAGCAAGTCCTTTTCACTGGGTCGGGTTTTCGGGGAAGATGGGAGCCGTTTTGGGCTGGTGAACGTAGCAATAAGGGGCTGGAAATTGCTGCCGAAATAAGCGGAGTGGTAAACCACAGCTGTTTCTAGCTCTCTTCACTCTCCCAGCCCTAAAAGCTAAACAGAAACACAAGATTGCGCTCGCTGGTCAAGACGCGGGAGGAAATGAGAGCCTGGGCGGGCCCGCCAGTGCGGGGGTCCCACCCGTAGGTTGGGAGGGACCGCAAGGCCAGCCAGCCGCCCTCAGCGTTGCCGGACTGAGCTGCTGACTGACGGCGGGGACGTGAACCCCGGCTCAGGCGGCGGACACACCGCGGCTGCTGGGGAGCCGGGAGACAAAGGGGCCCGCGGCTGCTGCGGCCGGGGTGAAAGTTGCCTAGTCTCAACCCGCGCGGCCAACGTGCCGACTCAACATGCTGGCGTAAGCGCAAAAACGAGTGCACGTTTGCAATGCAGTGCCGCAGGTACAGACCTTTGGTCCGGCTTAGACCAGATTTCAGGCGCCAAGACAAAGCAACAAGGTTTCCCTTTTGCTTTGACTGTTACTAGCCGGTTCCCCAAGCCTGCTCCATTTTTTTCCCTCCGAAACTCTGCTTTCCTTGGTGTGTTTCTTCTGTGTTCTGACGTGAAATAGGCAAAGTTTTCAGGTACACCAATTTTTTTTAATTTAAGGTGATGGTGGTGGTTTTCCTTAAATGTCTTTTCCTCATTTCCCCTTCATTTGCAATTATTTTTATTCTATCGCTGCTTTTTATAAATACCTTCCTGACACAGTATTCCTTTGCATTGAAGAGACAGACTGTTGATGTTGTTACAGTAATTGCTTTAAACTGAGTGGAAATTGGGGGGAAGTGCAAGTGGATTTTTGTCTTCATCTAGGTATAATTGGGACATCTACGCACACTCAATGAAAACATTTTAGTGGCTTTTTTTTGAACCAGAAATGTTTAACCAGATACCTGGGGATAAACTTTCTATTGAAACCAATCACATAGAGAAAATTACAAAAGAAAAAAAAGGGTTTTTTTCCGTGTGATTTTTGTATTTTTAGAGATCCGTCGAGTCTAGATATTTAAAATTAACAATACACCTTTATTGCTTTTGTAAAATTTCAAAACAGCAAAAATTTTAATGAAGGACCCAGAATGAAGTTATAAATAGCTATTACTGAGAACCTAACATTAACTCTGCCTCTGAACAGCCATTAAAGGAGACTAATAAGTGATACATGCCACTTTAGAAATGAAAGAACCCTAGTAATTATGAACTTCAAACAAATCCAGAAAATTAATTTTAATTTTGTTCATATGAAATATGTTCACCATGATAATAAAAATTGGCATTTAAATTCTTGGTTTTCCTTTGAACATTATTAAAGATTCATCACATCTTGTCTGAACAATGAGAAATGACACTGAAAAATACATTTCAAGCCACCAAGACCTAACCCTGGCCAAAAAATTTTGCCTACTACATCAATACTATAAAACTCTGAAACTCAGTCAAAGAACAAAGCAATTTTTACTCAACATTCACAATGCCAGCCTTCCTTTCTGAATATTTATAAAGATTTCCTTCTTCCTTATTGGTTTAAATTCTAAGCCAATAGAAAAAATACAACACATCTTTTAAAGGATGAGACGTCAACAGTAGATCAACACCCTGGATGAATGGGTTGTGTATCATGCCCATTCTCATTCAAGATCATGAATTTTTAATTTCAAAGAAGCTTTTTTGAAACGAGTATCTTAATGTACCTTAAATACCAAACTGCTACTCCAGATCACACTCCAAATCTTCTAACTGGTTGGGTTACAATATTTAATTCTCAAAAATGCCAGATTTCTCACAGAATGGCAAAATACCTACTACTTAACACTTTAAATAAGATGAACCCTGTCATTTCTTTAGGTGAAAGACTGGCCTTTAAGAAAATAATAAAGTTTATATGTCTTGGATGTTTTTGTCAATAAAATGACATAAATCTTTTATATTTGTCTAAATATATCATAAATCTTTATATCATAAATCTTTTATATTTGTCTAAAGCCATCTTTGATTCTTTGGTCTATTTAATGGCCAAATGCTAAACATGCTTGTTTACATTGATGTTTAGAACATAAGAAACATAAGTTTGGTTTCCTCCCAATCAAAAGTGATCTATGCCATCCTCATCTTCTGCATTCCTATACTTTGATTTTGACTTGAACTATCTTGCTTCATTATAATTATTTACTATTTATAATTTCCCTTAGTAGATCATCAGTTCCTTGAAGATAGGTTCTGTTTCCCATTCAGCACTGTATTCCTTACTGCCAAACTCAGTACCTTGTACAAAATAAACATTACATGGGTATTTGCTGAGTAAAAGAATGAATGAACATCACTCCATAACACAGCATATGGCAAATCAAAAGAAAATCTGGGGATTTTTTTCCTCTATACATAGCAGATAAATACTTGTTTTCACTCCCAAATAAACTTAGAATAGCATTGTTGCAAGAATTTACCAAAAGAAAGTAGGACTAGCATATGCTGAACTCCTGTGTTTTTCATTTTAAATCTGGTGGAAACCGGATAGTGGGTAATAGTGCTGTTATCTAAAGTAAATAAGTATCAAAGGGCTTATATTTATAAAAGATTGCTTTACCACTCTCAACAGGAACTGCAAGCTCTGTGGCCTTAAAAAAAGTCACTTAAAGCCCTCTAAAACCCAGTTTTCTCATTTCTCAAATACATTCATTATATCTACTTTCTGATTATAAAATAATGAAAGCATGTAAAAGTAGAAGTTCAATAGACAGTAGTTAATACTTGCAGTTATTAGTGGACTCAATCATGAAGAAAAATAATTTGTGCAGTTATTTATAAAAGGTAGGCATAAAGTGCTATTTTTAAAAAATGAAGAAACATCCAGAGGGAAGAGATAGGATACTAAGGACATCTACTGAGACAAGATAGCTTTTAAGAATTGAAATTTGCTAACAGAATAGATCTTAAGTATTCTCAACACACACGTAAAGGTAACTGTGAGGTGATGGGTATCTTAATTGTGGTAGTCATTTCACAATGTATATCAAAACAGGTGTAAAGTTTAAGTACATACAGTTTTGTCAGTTATACCTCATTAAAGGTGGGGGATGGGAAATGAAGGGAAAAGAAACCAATCTACTCCTGAAAAACTAACAACAAAAAAATAAACAAAAAACATAAGCAAACTAAAACAAGAAAACAAAATTGAGAGTGATGGCATTCCAGCCTAAGTGAAAACCTGATGAAAAATCGAATCTGTCTCTCTCAGAAACTTCACAGCTCTCCACTGTTAGCTTTTCTCAAAATTGTAATAAGCATTATTTGAGAAGATGTGTAAATGAGGGATAATGAAATTTTACATTTCTTTTAAATTGAAGGCTTCTCATTGTACTCTGTGCTTCAACTTTGATTAAATTCTCAGAGCTTTTAATATGACAATGTACACTATAATCTCTAAGAGAGGGATATAGAATTAAATATTTCAAACTAACTTGACCAAAAATCCTTTATTCATGGAGAATATCTCAGGACATCTGCTCTTATATCATTCTTTGGGAGGAAACATTCATCTGTATGTTTGAAGATAAAATCCAAACCCCTCAGCCCATGCTTCCAAGTCCTGCCACTCCTACAGAAATAGACTTCAAATAGACCTCAAGTCTACATCCACTAAGGGATACTCTTGAGAAATTTATTTTGTTTTACCCAATTTCTCCATAAGTGAATGGGCAGACATGAAGCAGTCTGCAACCTGACAGGGACAGGAGGAAACAGGACTGGCAGAGTGTTAAAAAAACAAAAACAAAAAAACCAGCCTGAAAGAACTAGAACTGCAGAGTGGCGAGGATAGCTTCCTCATGCCTGGTGGAATCCTCCTGTGATTATGACAGCAACCACAGTCCTGTGTCTGTGAGGGATTTTTACAGGAAGCCATACTTAAGTATATTGTGGTAGTTCCAGCTATCTGTTACTGTAAGATTTTATATCATTTGCTGATAAGGAACCGTTACAACGTCTAACCGTATGTGTTGACATCTTTCTGTCAGTCACATTACTCTTCCATTTGTGACAATCCCAATTCCCAATACATCCAGTTCCGATGATGCTGAAACATTAGCCAACCTAGTCATTCTTTTTCACTTATTTGACTCTTTACAGACCAGCTGAAATGCCCTTTTCTCCTATAAAGTTTTCCCAGATGCCCCAAACATAATGAACTCTTTCTTACTAGGCCTCAAACAATTTGTATTTACTTCTCTTACTCAGTTGCCATGGTAACTGTTTGTTATGGTGTATCTTCACTAAACTTGTGAGGTCATATCCCCTAGACAAAGAGATGTGTCCCCAATGACAAGAAAATGTTCTTAGATATTGAAATATAGTAGATACCTTTTAGCATAGCTCATAATTTCCTTTTTAGTTTTTACTCACCCCCATTCCATAGGGCAGACTCCAGGGTATTAAAAAATGACTCCACCTCCCTGGTGACAGTTGATTAACCAAGGGTCTTTAGCCAATTAGCACCTTCCTGGGAATCTTTAGAATTGCAACAAAGATGAAAGCACCATTAGTATAATCAAATAACAAATGATAACAAAATGCAATTCACATCAGAAATAAAGGACTGATTTTTCTAATATACAAATACCTAGAAATTAGTAAAAGAGCAACAACCCAAAGAAAAAACTGGGCAAAGCATAGAAAAGACTGCTCACAGAAAAAAATATAAATTACTCTCTAAAATTATATATGTATATATGTGTGTGTGCCATGTGTGTTTCTGCTTTTTCATTGCAGCATTATTGTAATAGCAGAAAAATGGGAAAAACTAAATATCAGTGGGGAACTAGTTAAATATAGTATGCTACATTAAAACATGGAATCCTATAATATTAGAGAATGATGATTTTCTCTGCTGATACTGTACAGATTTCCAGGATAAACTGCTCAGTGAAAAATGTGTATATGGTCCAGTTAGAAAGGCCACTATCCAAAAGATAAGAGACAACAAATGCTGGTGAGGACGTGGAGAAATAGGAACCCTCCACACTGTTGATGGGAATCTAAGTTGTGCAACTGCTGTGGAAAGCAGTATGGAAGTTCCTAAAAAAAGAAAAACCACCTGACCCAGTAATTCCACTCTCTGGAATTTACCTGAAGAAAACAAAATCCCTAATTGCAAAAGATACAGAGATACAAGGAGATGTGTCCCCAGTGACATATATATATCGTGACATATATATGTTCATTGCACTATTTACAATAGCCAAGACATGGAAGCAACCTAAGTGTCCATCGATGGATGACCAGATAAAGAAGATGTGGTACATATACACAATGGAATATTATTCAGCCATAAAAATAAAGTTTGCCATTTGCAACAACGTGGATGGAGCTAGAGGGTATTACGCTCAGTGAAATATAAAAACAAAGCAAAACAGAACAAAACAGCAGTAGACTCATGAACACTGAGAAGTGACTAGTGGTTACCAAGGGGAAGGGGTGAGGGCATGTGCAGGGGGGAGGGGGAGGGTATAAAGGGGCACACTAATTTGCAATCACAATATAAGTTGATAATGGGGACTGTTGAACCACTGCGATGTACAGCTGAAACCGAGATAAGATTGTATATTAATGACACTTTAATTTTTAAAATGTGTGTATGATATACTGTCATTAATGCAAAAAAAGTGGAGAAAGAATAGATAATTAGGTAGATGATAGATAGATAGATTAGATAGATAGATAGATAGATAGATAGATAGATAGATAGATAGATAGATAGATAGATAGATAGATGTATTTTATCACATACTTATAATATCTCAGGAAGGAAATGGAATAAACTGGTGCCACTGTCTTTGAGAAAGGGAACTGAGTAGCTAGAGTAAAGAGGCTGGAGAGACTTCACTCTACATTTTTTAATCAAAGACTATTTGCTTTTTTAAAAATACCATTTATGTAAGAAAAAAATATATGGGATTCTAAAGAGATTCCATTTCTTTGTGCAACTAAGCCTTATGGGGTTAACTCAGGAGTTGGAGGCAGCTATATTCTGCATGAGGCCAGGTGAGCAAAGCAAACTGTCCTAGAGAAAGGAATAAAGCAAAGAAGCGGTAAATATATATTCCTGAAATTTATATCAGGGTCTTGAGGGAGCCCAATAATAGCTTTGTTCTTCTCTGTCCAAATTGAGAATAAAATGCAAGCATAGGTAAATGATGGGTCAGATAGCCCCTTGAACTGATCAGGAGTGCCTGGGGCCCAGTGTAAGACACAAGTGCCCCAGGCACTTCTGCCTTCATGAGTTCCTTCCTCCACAAAAAAAAATATATTTTATGTCTCTGCTGATATAAATAAAAATATATTAATATTTTTAAACATTTTCTTTGACCAACAAACTTATTTTTTTCCTTCTGATTTTAAACTAAAACAAAACATTTTAAGGGCCCCTGAAAGTATCTTGGACCTTACACATCATGTCCATTGTGCCTTAATGAAGAATTTGGCCCTGAGTAACACTCTGGACCAAGTAAGAAATATGCACTCTGAGAGCAGCCTTACTGAAGAAAGAAAAATAGAGAGAAAATGAAGCAAGATTCCTAGGTCGTTCTTCTTGAATTTACCAATCAGATGTCACTCTCTTCACTGGGATGGGTAATGGGATAGTGTGAAACTAGGAATTATACCATTCTAGCTTAATCTACGTGAAAAGAGGATAGTAGTGAAGAAAAAGAAACCCTCTCTTGGCAAATCTGTCCTTACCACTGAAATGGTTGCAGTCAGTTATCATAATTTGACAATCATACATTTAGATTACCCACCTAATTCTTCTTGCTCCAAGTTCCTATTTCTCAGAAAACTTTCTGATTATAACTATATAGCTTCCCATACAGATTTTCCTGCCAAGAAAGAGTATATCAAGTAGCTAGTAAAACATACAATCTGTTCTTTGGTTACATTTATCATTGTAAATTAACAAATTAGCATTCTGGTTTACATATTATTCTCACAAGAAACAGTTTGGCATGAGAATCCATGGATTCATTTAACTCATTCATCAAACTGACTTAACCAGGTTACTAAACCAGAAAAAAAAAATTCAAAATCTGAACTATTGATGGCTTAATCTAAGGTACCATAACATACCCCACTGCCCTCATGCTACTTCTAATAATAGTATGTCCTCACAGATGAATGGGAGGAAAAAAAGGAAGAAATACTCTGGCACATTTTCCCACAGCTATTATTTTCTTCCAGTTCTATCCAGTGTCAGGAGATTAAGAATATATGACTTTTCTCCCAAGAAGGGACTAGCAGTTACCAAAGGGAAGAAAGGGTGGTGGAGAGTAGGTGGGGAGGGAGGGAGAAGGGGATTGAGGGATGTTATGATTAGTACACATGGTGTGGTGGGGGCATGGGGAAGGAAGTACAGCACAGAGAAGACAAATAGGGACTCTGTGGCATTTTACTACACTGATGGGCAGTGACTGCAATGGGGTATGGGGGGCACTCAATGATGTGGGTGAATGTAGTGAGCACGTTTTTCATGTGAAACCTTCATAAGAGTGTATATCAATGATACTTTAATAAAAATAAGTAATTTCAAAAAAATAACGAATGTAAGTCTTTTCTCCATGGCTCATAATTAGGAAGAACTAATCGTCATTAGTTCTGTATAAAATAAATCATATACTTTACAACAAATCATCCACTGGAAATTGTCATTTGGTCTTAACCACTTTTGTAGCCCCATGATATGTCATCCAGAATCAAGAAAAGGAAGAACTGATGACACAACAAAGATTGTAATAGAATATATCCATAGTTATATTCTTTCATTAAATATATATTGAGAGAGGCGGAGCCAAGATGGCAGCATGAGTAGGACAATGGGAATCTCCTCCCAAAAACATATACATTTTTGAAAATAAAACAAATACAACTCTCCCTAAAAGAGAGACCAGAAGATACAGGACAACAGCCAGACTACATCCACACCTGCGAGAACCCAGTGCCTGGTGAAAGGGGTAAGATACAAGCCACAGCCCGGTGGGACCTGAGGCCCCTCACCCCAGATCCCAGCGGGAGGAGAGGAGTCGGAGCAGGGAGGGAGAGGGAGCCCAGGACTGCTAAACACCCAGCCCTAGCCATCCGCACCAGAGCACACACACAGTGCATTCATGGGGTGCTGGAAATTAGGGAAGCAGGACAGTAAGACCTGTGAGTGGGTCCCACAGCTGGCGCCCCTGGGACAAAGAAAAGTGAGTGCTTTTTGAAAGTCTTAAAGGGACAGGGACCCCACAGCTGGACGGAAGCATCCCGGGTCACAGTCCAGCAGCTGGAAATTCCAGGAAACTCCAAGTACACTAACCCCCTGGGCAACAGCTCTGAGACCCCTCATGGAGGCAAACAGCCAAACAGTCCCCCGTCCATTACCCCTCCAGGGCCCCGCCATAGCAGGGCAGCAGCCTAAGGCTGGCCATGCCCACAGCAAGGGAGCTTCCTGCATACCAGCAGGGCAAGATACAGAGACCCAATCTACATGCAATTGCCCAACACAAGCCACTAGGGGTCGCAGTTGTCCCAGTAAAGAAAGGCCAGGAGCCAAGTGGAAAGAGTCTTGACTCTCCCAGCTGACAGATGAGTCAATAGCATACCACTGCACCTACCAACATGAAAAGGCAAAAAAATTTGATCCAGACAGGACTAAACCAGACAGCATTGACATCTACATCTTCCCCTGAGAAGGAACCTGGGGAGATAGATTTAACCAATCTTCCTGAAAAAGAATTCAAAACAAAAGTCATAACCATGCTGATGGACTTGCAGAGAAATATGCAAGAACTAAGGAGGGAGAATACAGAAATAAAACAATCTCTGGAAGGACTTCAAAGCAGAATGGACGAGATGCAAGAGACCATTAATGGACTAGAAAACAGGGAACAGGAACACAGAGAAGCTGAGGCAGAGAGAGATAAAAGGATCTCCAGGAATGAAAGAATTTTAAGAGAACTGTGTGACCAATCTAAAGGGAATAATATCTGTATTATAGGGGTACCAGAAGAAGAGAGAGAAAAAGGGATAGAAAGTGTCTTTGAAGAAATAATTGCTGAAAACTTCCCCAAACTAGGGGAGGAAATGGCCTCTCAGACCACAGAGGTACACAGAACATCCATGACAAGGGATCCAAGGAGGGTAACACCGAGACACATACTAATTAAAATGGCAAAGATCAAAGACAAGGACAAAGTATTAAAGGCAGCCAGAAAGAAAAAAAAGGTCACCTACAAAGGAAAACCCATCAGGCTATCATCAGACTTCTTGACAGAAACCCTACAGGCCAGAAGAGAATGGCATGATATACTTAATGCAATGAAACAGAAGGGCCTAGAACCAAGACTACTGTATCCAGCACGATTACCATTTAAATATGAAGGAGGGATTAAACAATTCCCAGACAAGCAAAAGTTGAGGGAATTAGCCTCCCACAAACCACATCTACAGGGTATCTTACAGAGACTGCTCTAGATGGGAGCACTCCTAAAAAGAGCACAGAACAAAACACCCAACATATGAAGAAGGGAGAAGGAGGAATAAGAAGGGAGAGAAATAAAGAATCATCAGACCGTGTTTATAATAGCTCAATAAGCGAGTGAAGTTAGACAGTAAGATAGAAAAGAAGCTAACCTTGAACCTTTGGTAACCACAAACGTAAAGCCTGCAATGGCAATAAGTACATACCTTTCAGTAATCACCCTAAATGTAAATGGACTGAATGCACCAATCAAAAGACACAGAGTAATAGAATGGATAAAAAAGCAAGACCCATCCATATGCTGCTAACAAGAGACTCACCTCAACCCCAAAGACATGCACAGATTAAAAGTCAAGGGATGGAGAAACATATTTCATGCAAACAACAGAGACAAAAAAGCAGGTGTTGCAATACTAGTATCACACAAAATAGACTTCAAAATAAAGAAAGTAACAAGAGATAAAGAAGGACATTACATAATGATAAAGGGCTCAGTCCAACAAGAGGATATAACCACTATAAATATATATGCACACAATACAGGAGCACCAACATATGTGAAACAAATACTAACAGAATTAAAGGAGGAAATATAATGCAATGCATTCATTTTGGGAGACTTCAACACACTACTCACTCCAAAGGACAGATCCACCAGGCAGAAAATAAGTAAGGACACAGAGGCACTGAACAACACACAGATGGACCTAATAGACATCTACAGAACTCTACATCCAAAAGCAACAGGATACACATTCTTCTCAAGTGCACATGGAACATTCTCCAGAACAGACCACATACTAGGCCACAAAAAGAGCCTCAGTAAATTCCAGAAGATTGAACTCCTACCAACCAACTTTTCAGACCACAAAGGCATAAAACTAGAAATAAATTGTACAAAGAAAGCAAAAAGGCTCACAAACACATGGAGGCTTAACAACATGTTCCTAAATAATCAATGGATCAATGACCAAATTAAAATGGATATCCAGCAATATATGGAAACAAATGACAACAACAACACAAAGCCCCAACTACTATGGGATGCAGCAAAAGCAGTCTTAAGAGGAAAGTATATAGCAATCCAGGCATATTTAAAGAAGGAAGAACAATCCCAAATGAATGGTCTAGTGTCACAATTATCGAAATTGGAAAAAGAAGAACAAATGAGGCCTAAGGTCAGCAGAAGGAGGGACATAATAAAGATCAGAGAAGAAATAAATAAAATTGGGAAAAATAAAACAATAGCAAAAATCAATGAAACCAAGAGCTGGTTCTTCTAGAAAATAAACAAAATATATAAGCCTCTAGCCAGACTTATTAAGAAGAAAAGAGAGTCAACACACATCAACAGAATCAGAAACGAGAAAGGAAAAATCACGAAGGACCCCACAGAAATACAAAGAATTATTAGAGAGTACTATGAAAACCTATATGCTAACAAGCTGGGAAACCTAGGAGAAATGGACAACTTCCTAGAAAAATACAACCTTCCAAGACTGACCCAGAAAGAAACAGAAAATCTAAACAGAACAATTAGCAGCAACAAAATTGAAGCGGTAATCAAAAAACTACCAAAGAACAAAAACCCCGGGCCAGATGGATTTACCTCGAAATTTTATCAGACATACAGAGAAGACATAATACCCATTCTCATTAAAGTTTTCCAAAAAATAGAAGAAGGAATACTCCCAAACTCATTCTATGAAGCCAACATCACCCTAATACCAAAACCAGGCAAAGACCCCAACAAAAAAGAAAACTACCGACCAATATCCCTGATGAACATAGATGCAAAAATACTCAACAAACTATTAGCAAACCAAATTCAAAAATACATCAAGAGGATCATACACCATGACCAAGTGGGATTCATCCCAGGGATGCAAGGATGGTACAACATTCGAAAATCCACTAACATCATCCACCACATCAACACAAAGAAAGGCAAAAACCACATGATCATCTCCATAGATGCTGAAAAAGCATTCGACAAAATTCAACATCCATTCATGATAAAAACTTTCAACAAAATGGGTATAGAGGGCAGGTACCTCAACATAATAAAGGCCATATATGATAAACCCACAGCTAACATCATACTGAACAGCGAGAAGCTGAAAGCTTTTCCTCTGAGATCGGGAACTAGACAGGGATGCCCACTCTCCCCACTGTTATTTAACATAGTACTGGAGGTCCTAGCCATGGCAATTAGACAAAACAAAAAAATACAAGGAATCCAGATTGGTAAAGAAGAAGCTAAACTGTCACTATTTGCAGATGACATAATATTGTACATAAAAAACCCTAAAGACTCCACTCCGAAACTACTAAAGCTAATATCAGAATTCATCAAAGTTGCAGGATACAAAATTAACACACAGAAATCTGTGGCTTTCCTCTACACTAACAACAAACTAATAGAAAGAGAAATCAGGAAGACAATTCCATTCACAATAGCATCAAAAAGAATAAAATACCTAGGAATAAACCTAACCAAGGAAGTGAAAGACCTATACCCTGAAAACTATAAGACACTCTTAAGAGAAATTAAAGAGGTCACTAACAAATGGAAACTCATCCCATGCTCCTGGCTAGGAAGAATTAATATCGTCAAAATGGCCATCCTGCCCGAAGCAATATACAGATTCGATGCAATCCCTATCAAACTACCAACAGCATTCTTCAATGAACTGGAACAAATAGTTCAAAAATTCATATGGAAACACCAAAGACCCCGAATAGCTAAAGCAATCCTGAGAAGGAAGAATAAAGTGGGGGGGGGATCTTGCTCCCCAACTTCAAGCTCTACTACAAAGCCACAGTAATCAGGACAATTTGGTACTGGCACAAGAAAAGAGCCACAGACCAATGGAACAGAATAGAGACTCCAAACATTAACCCAAACATATATGGTCAACTAATATTTGATAAAGGAGCCATGGACATACAATGGGGAAATGACAGTCTCTTCAACAGATGGTGCTGGCAAAACTGGACAGCTACATGTAAGAGAATGAAACTGGATCACTGTCTAACCCCATACACAAAAGTAAACTCCAAATGGATCAAAGACCTGAATGTAAGTCATGAAACCATAAAACTCTTAGAAAAAAACATAGGCAAAAATCTCATGGACATAAACACGAGTGACCTCTTCTTGAACATATCTCCCCGGGCAAGGGAAACAAAAGCAAAAATGAACAAATGGAACTGTATCAAGCTGAAAAGCTTCTGTACAGCAAAGGACACCATCAATAGAACAAAAAGGTACCCTACAGTATGGGAGAATATATTCAGAAATGACAGATCCAATAAGGGGTTGACATCCAAAATATATAAAGAGCTCACACACCTCAACAAACAAAAAGCAAATAATCCAATTAAAAAATGGTCAGAGGAGCTGAACAGACAGTTCTCTAAAGAAGAAATTCAGATGGCCAACAGGCACATGAAAAGATGCTCCACATCGCTTGTCATCAGATAAATGGAAATTAACACCACATTGAGATATCATCTCACACCAGTAAGGATGGCTACCATCCAAAAGACAAACAACAACAAATGTTGGCGAGGTTGTGGAGAAAGGGGATCCCTCCTACACTGCTGGTGGGAATGTAAATTAGTTCAACCATTGTGGAAATCAGTATGGAGGTTTCTCAAAAAGCTCAAAATAGAAATACCATTTGACCCAGGAATTCCACTTCTAGGAATTTACCCCAGGAATGCAGCACTCCAGTTTGAAAAAGGCAGATGCACCCTTATGTTTATCACTGCACTATTTACAATAGCCAAGATATGGAAGCAACCTAAATGTCCATCAGTAGATGAATGGATAAAGAAGATGTGGTACATATACACAATGGAATATTACTCAGCTATAAGAAAAAAACAGATCCTACCATTTGCAACAACATGGATGGAGCTAGAGGGTATTATGCTCAGTGAAATAAGCCAGGCAGAGAAAGATGATTTCACTCATATGTGGAGTATAAGAACAAAAGAAAATTGAAGGAAAAAAACAGCTTCAGAAGCACAGAACCCAAGAATGGACTAACAGTTACCAAAGGGAAAGAGACTGGGGAGGACGGGTGGGAAGGGAGGGATAAGGGCAGGGAAAAAGAAAAGGGGCACTACGATTAACATGTATAGTGGGGGGAGCACGGGGAGGGCTGTGCAATACAGAGAAAACAAGTAGTGATTTTACAGCATCTTACTATGTTGATGGACAGTGACTGTGAACGGGTATGTGGGGGGCACTTGGTAAAGGGGGGAGCCTAGTAAACATAATGTCCTTCATGTAATTGTACATTAATGATACCAAAATAAAATTAATTAAATATATATATATATATATATATTGAAAGCCATTAATGTGCTGATCAGGATGTGCTTAACATAATAGGAGGCTGGGAAGCATTACCTAGTTGTATGCACAGCAAAAAAAGAAAACAGATTTTGGTGAATATATATATGAATTTCTGACTTAACAACTGGGATTATTACTCCCATTTTCCAAAGAAACAGAAGCACAGAGTGTAAGTAGCTTGCCTAAGGTCATATCTAGACATCATGATATAATCATAAAGGAGTCATGACTCAAATCCAAGTTTTTTCAGTTCAATAAACATTTGTTGAGTCCCTATGATGCGGCAGGCAGGCCCTGTGATAGGCACAGAGAGAACATCCATGGTCTTCCCTTGAAGAACTCCATCAGCTTCCTGCCAACAAGCCAGTACACCTACTGCATAATCATGCTTTCTGCCAGCCTTATTGCTTCTATGGGAGAGGCATAGCTCCTCCTAACAATTTTTCCCCCTGTGCTCTAGATCCTACCCCTCACCTGTATTTTTTTTGACTTTTTGTTTTGAAATAGTTTTGGACTTGGAGAAAAGTTACAAATATAATACAGAGTTCATTTATACCCTCCACCCAAGCTTCCTCTAATATTAGTAATTTATATAACCTTAGTACAATGATCAAAACCAGGAAATTAACATTGCTACAATACTATTAAGTAAGCTGTAGACCTTATTCAGATTTTAGCAGTTTTTCTTCTAATGTCCTTTTTCTGTCCCAGGATCCAGTCCAGGATCCCATACTGAGTTTAGTTGTTATGGTCCCTTAGTCTCCTCCAAACTATAACATTTCCTCAGTCTCTCCTTGTCTTTTATGACATTGACCCTTTTGGTAAGTATCAGTAGTCATTTTAAAGAATGTTGCTCAAATTGATTTCTCTGACTTCTTTCTAATAAATAGACTGGAGTTATGCATTTTTGCCAAAAAAAACACAGAAGTGATACTATGTTCTCAGTGCATTATCTTGGAGGGTACATAATGTCAATACATCTTATTAGTGGTGATATTAACCTTGACCACTTGAGTAAGCTGATACCTACCAGGTAGTAGAGTGACTACTTTTTTTCTTTTGTATTGATAAATATTGTACAGTAGTTACTTTGAGATTTTGCAAAAATCCTATTTCTCATCAAACTTTTACCCTCAAAACTTTACCGTCAATGAATTTTGCCTGCAACAATTATTATTATTATAATTGCCAAGTTAAGATTATATATCTCTTTTATTCATTCTACACTGAGTAGCTGGAATTTTTCTGCAAGAAATAGTTATTCCTTTCTTCTAAATAATTTATTTATATTTAAGTCAGTGTGGACTCATGGATATTTATTTTGTTCATTAGGGTATAATTCAGTATTATCATTATTTATTTTGTTTCTCTAATTGTACAACTTTGGCCATTGGGAGCTCCTTTGGCCTAGTTTCCATGTCCTTTTGACATGTCCACTTCCTTTTTTAAGCACTTCCTTATTTTCTGGTACCACAAATTGTTCCAGGCTTCTCCTGTCCCAGCCTGGAATCAACCACTTCTCCAAGGGAGCCCCTGGTTCCTTCTCTTAAAGAATGGCATTTAGGAACCAATCTGGGTGCTAGATGTGCTCATCACTACTGTGGTATCATTGCTCCTCGGCCCTCTTAGTGAACAGAGCTAAGGAATTATATGTATATATATATAAATCTGCACATGCACACACATTTATATTTATTTCTAGCTATTTGTATATATATTAAAAACCATGAGTTTATTCTGACACCATTGATTCCAGTCCAGCATGACAAGGTTTGTTCTAGCCTTTTCCCTTCCCTTATTTGTACCTTCTTTCTCCAACAGTGAGGAACTTGGCTCTCAGTATCTACGTATACTTACTCATTTGTTCAATTCTAATATACACATAAAATAGTGTGCTAACCCATACCAATGTGAGAAACAGATTTACTAAGTACAGTATTTGTGTAGTTTCTTCCTTTAAGTCTTATAGTATCTAGTCCATATACTGTTCACCTGTATTTTTAATATATTTTTATTGCCTACTTCTTGTCAGATTTTGAACACCTCAGCCCTCATAAGAAAAACACTCTTTTCTCATCCCACATTCTCCTTCCACTACAGTCCCTGGTTCTGAAAGTACTGGAACATTTCTATACTCCCATCTGTATTTCCTCTTACATCCACTCTTGAACTCTGACTTCCATCCTCACTACTCTCCAGAAACTCCTCTAAGATCACTTCTAATCTCTTTGTTCAATTTTTTTGCTTGACCTCTCAAAAAACTATGTCACACTATTGAGCTCTCTTCCCTTGACTTATATGGTATAAACTCTGTTTTCCTGCTCTCTCTCTGACTAATCCCTTTTGTTATTTTCAAGTTCCTGTTCTTATCCCTTAAATGTTGATGCTTTCCTGATTCAGCACCCTCTTGCATTATTACTATCTAGTACTCTGAAAAACCTCAGTGTATCTAGTGATTTTAAATTACCATGATATGAAAATGACTCCAAAATCTAGAACGGCAGTTTAGGTATTTCTAGTGGGCACCATAATCATATATGCAAATGCCTTTTAGCCAATCTTCACTTGAATGTGTCCTAGGAACTTCAGATTCAACATGTTCAATTACCAACCTGTCATCTGGTTGGTACCAATTGGTTCCTCTCAATAAGCCTATTTTCCAACACTCTTTAAAACTCTTTCTCTTCACTTAGTCCAATTTTTCAAATATAAATGAATTAATCCTTTTTCATACTTTGTTCAATAATAATTCTGAAATGTGACACATACCACTAAAAACACATCTTCTAGTATTTAAATCATACTTGTCTGAAACAAATAGAAATTTACATTATAACACTTTCAGAGCAGGAAAACATTTATTTTCATAGCAGTGGACTGCTTGCATCCAGACATCATCTCCTGGTTTCTCTCAATAAAAAATAATATATGTATGTTCCATTTAGATTGAATTCCTTTCAGTTCCAGAAATTAGAAGTTTATATATTTAAATTTTGTTTCAAGTACCAACAACTGAAGAAAATCCATCTTTAGTGTTCCTTTATAAGTGCAATGTGTCCTGAAGTTTCCAAAGCCAAAGATACCTGGACTTGATGATTTTTTATTACACCTTTCATATTTCTCATCAGTAGGCAATCATTTCCAAATCCCAGGCATTCCAGCTCCTACTAATCCCCATTTCTCTCTGTTTTATTACCGAGAATTGCTATTTTCCTGCCCCATTCTAGGCCACCTCTATCTTTTCCTTGGATTACTGCAGCTGACTCCTAACTGTTTTCAACTTCTTCAATCTTGCTCCCTATACACAATTAGCAATAGTGCAGCGTATTCTTTCTAAAATGTAAATCTGGTTGGGTCACTCTCCTATTAAAACTCCCCCCTTTGTTCTTCAAAAGACACCATCATGAAAGTGAAAAAATCCACGGAAAAGGAGACATTTTTTGCAAATCATAACAGATAAGGGACTGATAACTAGGATGTATAATTACAGCAAAAAAAAGAAAAAAAGAATTACTGCAACCCAGTAATAAAAAGACAATCCAATTTTAAGTGGGCAAAGGATCTGAGCAGACACTTCTCCAAAGAAGATATACAAATGGCTAACAAGCACATGAAAAACTCAACATCATTGACTATCATGGGAATTGTATTAACCATGTGTTTCTGATGCTTTGACATTTCAGGCCTTCCTGACCCTGAAATACCTGCTGCTCCTGGGCCTAGCCAATTCTTACATATAGTAAAGGACTTGCGTGCAAGCATACTTTTCATATGCAAACCAACCAATGGGAGCCCATATCCCAACCACCTTCTTTATCAGGCTCTTACACTCTAAGCTACTATTTCCCTTTCCGTAATTACCCAGGGCCAGGTACTAGACAACTAGGAGCTGGCCCTATGCCCCAGAACCTGTGGAAATTATTCAACCTACTGAATGCTAAACCTCCTTACCTGCTTCCCTGTTTCTTCCCACAGAAACCACAAGTATAGCTCTGGCCCACATTTCCCTCTCCTCCCCTCCCAACCAAACTTGGCACTTTCCTTTGTGGCTCCCTCTTCCATGCGTGGTGTGCCACCTCCTCTAGGGATCAGAACTGGAAATCTGATTTGTTGACCTTGCCATACCTGAGTAATAACAAAACCTACATTTAAAAACAAATGTAAATTAAATACAATGAGATGCATGCTACACACAACTAGGATGGCTGTTATCAAAAGGATGGACAATAACAAGTATTGACAAGGATGTGAATAAACTGGAACCCTTATACATTGCTGGCAGGAATGTAAAATGATATAAACAGTCTGGAAGTCCCTCAAAAAGTTAAACATATGGTTATCATATGCTAGTAATTCTACTCCTAGGTATAACCCCAGAGAAATGAAAACATGCTGTGGGGTAAACTTCCAGAATCTCCCACCTGATCTTAGCCCATTTATATATACTGCTGCTCCCTGCAGCCTCAGGGACAAGGGCTACAGAGAGGCTGTTCTCTCCTCCCCTCTGATGCATAATTGGTCTGGTGCTTGTCAGTTGCAAGGGACCCACCCTGAGGGTTCCTTCCAGAAGGGGCTGGTGGGGAAGTAAGCACGCACCTTAGTAGCAGAGGAGAGCACCAAGTGGGCTTTTGCCAGTGGGGACTGGGAAAAAGAGAGAGCACCCTGTGAAGGGAGCCAGGCCACATTGTGAGCAATAAAAGGGTTTATCCCAATCTAGCTTTTCCCTTGACTGATTTAGGTCACACTGGTTTATTCACACCCCCCCCAGAAACACACTTCCCCTGAACCTACACATGTCCACACAAAAACTTGTACATGAATGTTTATATCAACATTGTCCATAATAGCCAAAAAGTAGAAACAACCCAAATGTCTATCATCTGATAGTTAAAAGGTGGTATATCCATGTAATGGAATATTATTCAGCCATAAAAAGGAATGAAGTATTGACACATGCTGCAACATGGATGAAACTTGAAAACATGGTAAGTGAAGTAAGTCAGTCACAAAGAACCACATATTATATTATTCCATTTATATGAAAGGCCCAAAATAGGCAAATCTATAGAGGCAAAAAGATTAGTTGTTGCCTAGACACAAGGGGGATGAGACATAACAACTAAGGGTTATAGGACTTCTTTTGGCAGTAATGAAAATGTTCTAAAATTGATTGTGGTGATAGGTGTACAATTCTGCAAATATACTAAAAGTCATTGAATTGAACATCTTAAATGGGTAAATTATATGCTATATGAATTATATCATCATAAAGTTGTTCAAAACAAAACTCTTCAATGGATTCCCACAGCCCTTAAAATAAAAACTAAATCACTAAGATTAATAGGGCAATAAGGAATCTGGCTCCAGCTAATTTTTCCAATGTCATCACTATCCTCCTTTACTCTAATTCTAGCCATGCTGAGCTTTGTGTCATTTCCCTGAATATGTGTGGTGTTTTTAAAATATGTTTACAAAACTCTGATACTTCTTTCAAAAATTTGAAGCCTAATTCTCCCTCCTTCATTATGGGGGTAGACTTAGTGAGTCACTTCTAATAAATAGAATGTGGTACAAGTGATATTGTATAACATCAAAGACTAGGTCATAAAAGGGATTGTGGCCTCCTTGTTCTCTCTTGGATCATATGCTCTTGGGGAAGCTGCCATTTTTCAAAGATACTCAAGCAGCCCTGTGGGGAGACTCATGTGGTGAGGAACTGAGGCCTCCTGTCAGTAGCCATGTGAGTGAGCCAACTGAGAAGTGAGCGTTTTAATCAAGCACTGTCAAATGCACAGATGACTACAGCCCCAACCAATACCTTGATGGCAACCTCATGAGAGACCCTGAGCCACAACCAACCAATTAAGTCACTTCCAAATCTCTAACTACAAAAACTGAGATAATAAAAATTTGTTTAAGCCACTAAATTTTAGGTCTTAAAAAAGAGATAATACAATATCCATCATCATCTCCAAGCCAAATATCATAAGACGTTTACCTCATTAATCCCCACTTATCCTTATCAGTTTCAAAACCATTTTTTCAGCCTTCCTTAACTATTGATTAGGTCTGTCTGCTACTTGCTAACATAGAACACATCCACTTAATTGAATTCTTTGTACACTCCACTAGACTCTACATTTAATAAGGTCCCATATAAGATCTGTCTTGTCAACACTGTGTCCCTAGCACCTGCCACAATGCCTGCTATATGGTAAACTATAAATAAATCTTTGGAGAATGAACAGTTAAATGAATGAATGAACTGGGTAGATATAAGGAGATAAATGCAGTGAGATAACACATATGCAGAGACAGCTATGCGAACACAGAGGAATGGCATTTAATTCAGTCTGTGTCACTTCCTTACCATGTGACTTAAAAGGAAAAATACTTTTAAAAAGAGTTTAAAAGTAGTGTTTTCCTGCTCATAGAAAACATTTTAAAAATATACATAAGGCTGGAAATGGGACCAAATAAGTAATATGACATTTACATACTTTTTAAGTGGGCCAAAGCAATTTCATTTCTTTGAAAAACTAGAATAACTACCTTATTCTCATTATGTACAGTTAAAAAGATAAACATCACCACACAATTTTTCCCCCTTCCAAGTCTACCCTATGCCACAAGTCCTTTAAGGTATTTGATGACTTTCAACAAAGGGAGAAAGTTTTGGCAAGCAGAATTCCAAGATGGCCCCAAACATTCCAGCCCTCAGATGTATATGCTTTATATGTAACCCTCACCCCTTGAGTGAATATGATGAAGTATCACTCTCATGATTAGATTACTAATCAGGAGACTCTGAGTTAATAAAAAAGAGAGTATCTTGGGTGAGCCTACCCTAGTCAGGTGAGTTCTTTAAAAGAAGGTGAAATGTCAGAGAGATGCTCTCTTGGTGGCCTTGAAAATGAAGCAAACTGTCATGTTGTAACATGGGGCCTGAGAGCAGCCTCTAGGAGAAGACAGCAGTCCTTATCCAACAACTAGCAATAAATAGGAACCTCAATCACATACCACAAGGAATTAAATTCTACTAACATCCACAGTGAATTTTAAAGAGGACCCCAAGCCTCAGACAAGAAAGTAGCCACAGCCAACACGTTGATTTCAACCTAGTGAGATCCTGAGCAGAGGACCTAGCTAACCCAGGCCAGGCTCCTGACCCATGGAAACTGAGATACAAAATGTGTGCTGTTTACACTGTAAGCTTGGGATAATTTTTTATACAGCAAAAATAACTAATACAGAGGAAATAAGAGACAAGCCAGCTTCCTGTAAATTCTCTTTTTTTACTAAGGTAAAAAAACCACATGACAAAATTCACCATCTTATCCATTTTTAAGAGTGCAATTTAGTTGTGTTAAGTTTATTGACTTTGTTGTGAAACAGATCTCCAGTTTTTCATCTTGCAAATCTGAAACTTTATTCCCATTAAACAACAACTCCCCTCTCTCCCTCCCCTCAGCTTCCAGACACCTCCATTCTATCTTTAGTTTCTATAAATCTAACTTAGATACCTCATCTAAATGCTTGTTTCCATGACTATCTGGACACAGATAGATAACACTAATTCAAGAACTAACTCCAGTCCACAGTGCATACTCTGAAACTTTGAGTTGCACTCCTCTAGAACTTCCTCGACAATGTGATATGGCAAGTAACGTAAGGTAACCACAGTGTCTTTATTCAGCCATGGTGCCTCCATTGCTTACAAACAGAGCTTCCCAAAATACTTAGGTGTAAATACACAAGAACTGAGAATGCCTTTGAAGGAGAGCAGAATATGCAACCCCTAAATGTGCCAGTTTGGCATGTGGATTATTTGAGCTTAAGTCAATCAATACCTAGCAGATTCAAGAAAAACTTTACCTCTCCCTTAACTACCTTAAAGAAATTACTAAAATTCATATGGAACCACAAAAGACCCCAAATAGCCAAAGCAATCCTGAGAAGGAAGAATAAAGCAGGGGGAATTATGCTCCCCAACTTCAAGCTCTACTACAAAGCCACAGTAATTAAGACAAGTTGGTAGTGGCACAAGAACAGAACCATAGACCACTGGAACAGACTAGAGAGCCATGATATAAACCCAACCGTATATGGTCAATTAATATATGATAAAGGAGCCATGGACATACAGTGGGGAAATGACAGCCTCTTCAACAACTGGTGTTGGCAAAACTGGACAACTATGTGTAAGAGAATGAAACTGGATTATTGTTTAACTCCCCACACAAAAGTAAACTCGAAATGGATCAAAGACCTGAAAGTAAGTCATGAAACCATAAAACTCTTAGGAGACAACATAGACAAACATCTCCTGAATATAAGCATGAGCAAATTCTTCCTGAACACATCTCCTCAAGAAAGGGAAACAGAAGCCAAAATGAACACATGGGTCTACATCAAACTAAAAAGTTTCTGTACGGCAAAGGACACCATCAACAGAACAAAAAGGCATCCTAGAGTATGGGAGAATATATTTGTAAATGACATATCTGACAAGGGGTTAACATCCAAAATATATAAAGAACTTACATGCCTTAACACCCAAAAAGCAAATAACCCGATTAAAAAATGGGCTGAGGATATGAAGAGACAGTTCTCCAAAGAAGAAATTCAGATGATCAACAGACACATGAAAAGATGCTCCACATCACTAATCATCAGGGAAATGCAAATTAAAACCACAATGAGATATCACCTCACACCAGTAAGGATGGCCAGCATTGAAAAAACTAAGAACAACAAATGCTGGCAAGGATGCGAAGAAAGGGGAACCCTCCTACACTGCTGGTGGGAATGTAAGCTAGTTCAACCATTGCGGAAAGCAATATGGAGGTTCCTCAAAAAACTAAAAATAGAAATACCATTTGACCCTGGAATCCCACTCCTTGGAACTTACCCAAAGAATACAACTTCTCAGATTCAAAAGACATATGCACCCCTATGTTTATCACAGCACTATTTACAATAGCCAAGATATGGAACAACATAAGTGTCCATCAGTAGATGTATGGATAAAGAAGAGGTGGTACGTATACACAATGGAATACTATTCAGCCATAAGAAAGAAACAAATCGGTCTGTGCATACAGTAAAACAACAAATTTGACTGGATCTATACTGTTGGAACTCAACCAAGAAGTAGGAGAAGTGCAAGTTGTAGCGCTCCAAAATCTTACAACTACAGACTATCTACTGTTAAAAGAACATATGGGATGTGAACAGTTCCCAGGAATGGGTTGTTTTAATTTGTCTGATTTCTCTCAGACTGTTCAAGTACAGTTGGACAATATCCATTATATCATAGACAAATTTTCACAAATGCCTAGGGTGCCTAACTGGTTATCTTGGCTTCACTGGAGATGGCTGGTAATTATAGATCTGCTTTGGTTATGTAACTGTATTCCTATTATGTTAATGTGTGTGCGCAATTTAGTTAGTAGTTTAAAACCTATACATGCTTAAGTTACTCTACAAGAAGATATGTCAAAGAAATAATCAATCCTCCCATGTTTTCTTCCGTCTGCTACCTCTATAGCTTTTCTTCTTCCTTTCTAATTACAACCCTTAAATAGAATTTGTGCCTCATATCGAATTTATCGAGTATCATAATTCCTCCAAGTGGTAAAGATACCTCAAGACAAATGCTGGGCATAGAAGCCACAGGGCATAAATCTGCAAAGAAGTAAAAAGCTAACCTTTTCAAACAATATGGCTTCTCTCTCACTTACCAACTTTACATCTTCCTGTATGGCCCCGGAAGATGACTGGTTAGCCAGAGACAGGTAAGATTCCTCCCAACACAACCTAAGACAGGCACAGTCGCAGGGGGGCCATCAGGTGAGAAATTAGGGATCAACAGTGGTGAAGCTTAGAACCTCACCCCCCACCCCCGGTTTTGAGAGAAAGCTTCTGCATCCGTGGATGTTTTAATGCCCCTGTCTAGCTTGGATTAACACATAGTCTACAGGCACACACCTGATCATCTACAATTGCTCTCTTACAACACTAAACTATGTTTTCTACCTTTATCTTGCATCTACCTACCACTTCAGCATTTTATTAAAAATAAAAATAATAATAATAATAAAGGGAGAAATGTGGGATCCACATATAAATCAAGTATAAAAATCAAACGAATATTCATATTTGACCTGATCATTTATAGTTCATAATGCGTGATCAAAACCGAAAGTTTCTGTCATAACTGCCCTTGTACTGTTCACCATGTAAGAACTTATTCACTATGTAAGAATTTGTTCACCATGTAAGAACTTGTTCGTTATGCTTCAGAAGATTGGAAACTGATGAGAATTAGGCTTGAGATGGATTAATGATTGTGCATTGAGCATTGACTCTCCTATACAGAATTTTATTGTTGTTAACAACCATTTGATCAATAAATATGAGAGATGCCCTCTCAAAAAAAAAAAAGAAAGAAACAAATCCTACCATCTGCAACAACATGGATAGAGCTGGAGGACATTATGCTCAGTGAAATAAGCCTGGTGGAGAAAGACAAATGCCAAATGATTTCCCTCATTTGTGGAGTATAACAATGAAACAAAACTGAAGGAACAAAATGGCAGCAGACTCAGAGACTCCAAGAATGAACTAGTGGTTACCAAAGGGGAAAGATGTGGGTGGCGGGTGGGGAGGGAGGGAGAAGGGGATTGAGGGGTATTATATTTAGTACACATGGTGTGGGGGATCTCAGGGAGAACAGTGTAGCACAGAGAAGGCACATAGTGAATCTGTGGCATCTGCACTGATGGACAGTGACTGCATTGGGGTATGGATGGGGACTTGATAATATGGGTGAATGTAGTAACCACATTGCTTTTTCATGTGAAACCTTCATAAGAGTGTATATCGATCATACCTTAATAAAAAATTTTTTTTTAATTGAGGAAAGAAATTAAGTAGGTGGCCTGGCCCAGAAGAGAGCTATTACCAGAGACAACTTTTTGTCTGAAAGACCTATCTGTAGGGCTGTGCAAACATCTAACTACCAAACACCTGTTCTTATTGTCCTGTGAATTACCCTCCTACCTTTTGAAAGCCCTGGCACCTATCCCATTCCTTAGCTCAGGATGGCATATAAGCCTCAACTGCTCAATTTGCCTTTGAGTCTCATATCTTTGGGGCTCCCATATGTACAAAATCAGATATTTCTCTCCTGTTAATCCACCCTATGTCAATTTGATTATTAGAACATCAAAGAACCTCAAAGGGATAAAGAGAAAATTTTCCCACTCTTACACCTTCAACATAACTGTTTTTCACCACAACAAGCACAATGATCTAAAGACTCCCCTACATTACCATCATTTGTTAAAACAACAACTCAAAAGTATTTTTAAAAAAAGCACTTCACTCTCATTGCATCATAGCACCCTGTAGCAGTCAAAATACTTTGCTCTTCCATCCCACATTTAGCCAATAAAAATCTTATAATTAGCAAGATCCTTTTCTGACACTGCCTATGTGTAATGGGGGTATAGAATTACCTGACAAATTTTTACTTATTTTACTTCATCTCAAGGTTTTCAATAGAAAAATTGACACCAGAAGAATTTAGAGGAAATAGTTCTGATTCTGTTGATGTCACACCTCTTAGTAAGAAAAGCTTTGAAACTGATTATTGTGGCAGTGCCACACCTGTCCTTTTTCATTTTGCAGTGTGTATCAATAAAGCTCTATCACCTCAATTATACTGAGAGGAACTCATTTTGACCCAATCCTATATTTCTAAAAGGGACCAACTCTTGCTATGAAAAGAGAAAAGGACTCAGGAATATTTATGTAGGAAATCTCAGGAAGGCAAACTGATTAGAAGTGTGACTGTGGGGTTCGTCTTGAAGCTGAAAGTTTGCATAGCACTTAGACTTTATGTGTATTTGCAGTGATGGAAGGGGGAATAAGCTGATAAAGAATGTACGCCCCCTAGGGCCAGGAATAGATGAATCAAGTAAGTCACTCAACTAGGGTTAAAATTGAAGGGGTCCCAAAAAACTCAGTAATCAAGATAAATAATAGTTAAGCACAATATTTTAAACAATCAAAATAGGTACAGAAACCCCCATAACAAACAAAATATCAAAATTTTAAATAAAGACAGGATCAGCATTAGTAATTTTCTCTTCTGTATCAGGCTCCAATATAACTAGGCATAGCACAGGTTGGCACTGCCACTGAGAAAAAAAATACGTGCAGACACAACTGCCTTCAGGATGCTCTTGTGTTTTTGCAAGTAAGTTTTGTATAGTGATGATCAAAGTAAATGCTAGGGTGTCACCTCCACAATTTCCAGGATTAAGATGGCTGAGCCCTGACCTTCCCAACCTCTTCTGAAAATCTCCGAACATAATCAAAATGGGAAACAGAGCATCTTCAACAAAAGTAGGAAAGATCTGTAGCCCCAAACCCACAACATCTGAAGACAAAAAGCATGAGGAGGAATGGTAACTAAATTAGAGCAGGACAAGACCAAATTTTTTTGAAGAATACTCATAAGAAGCAAGACAGTTCACCCCAGGAAGCCTGTTCCTTGGAAGGCAGTGGTAGGAATGGGACATTGAAAGTCATGAGGGGTGTGTGAAAAGATGGAAACGGAAGCAGTTAACCATACAAGCCCCTTTTCCATTCCCATCAGTTAGGTAGCCACCCCTCCTCCACTCCCACAAGTACTTTATCTGGGAATAAACACCCTGCCTGGGGAGCACCAGGCAGGAAGAGGGCAGGGGTGAAAATATGATGAAAGTCTGCATACTGAACTGTGAGATTCCTCAGTCCCTTACCTTTTCCTGTGCCACATCGCCAACAGCCAAGCTATCCTTCCCAGGCAGCAGATAATAGGTTCTTTCTCTAGATAAACTAAATTGCTACAGAGAAGATACCTCCGCATACAGACATTTGCGGGACCACACCCACACCCACAAGCTGGTAGACTACCTCCTCAATCTAAAAATAAACCCACAAACTGACAACCCTGTCCACTCAGACACAGAGCTTCCAATAGCTTTGCAGTGGTTCATTTAAAAATCTGAACAAGCATCCAAGGATCGCCAGATCTTTGAGGAAAATTTCCAACGGTAAAGACAGAGACCAAAACAAATAAACCCGAGTGGGAAGAGAAGAACTCAAGAGGAAACAAATAGTGCAGATAGTGGAGGAAACTTTCAAAAAGTAAAATCACGGAGATAAGATTTTGCACTCATGAAATAAGACTGGAATTCTCTCAAGAAGGAAGAAAGAAAGGAAAGAAAGGAAGAAAGGGAGGGAAATGAAAAGGACAGGATGGGGATTAGAGAACAGAAGTTTCTATTTGAAATTAAAAATGAAAGTTACATAAAAAAGATAAAAATTGAAGGATCAATTCAGGAGGGTCAACATCTAACTAAATGAGTTTCCCCAAAAGAGAAAAGTGGGAACATAATTGTCAAAGAAATAGAACAAGTATATTTCCCAGAAATAAAGATCAAGTCTCCAGTTTAAAAGAGCATATTGAATATACAAATATGGAATCATTATGTTGAAACTAATATAATGTTATATGTCAAGTATGTCTATTTTAAAAAGAGATACTGAGTGCCTAATATAACAAATTTAAAAAAATAACAACACTAAAACATATCAACTTGAAATTTTGGAACATCAAAAAAAAAAAAAGAAGAAGAAGATTCTAGAAGCTTAAAAAAAAAAAGGACCACATACAGAAGTTTGGGAGTTAAATGTTGAATTTCTCAATATTTCATGCCAAATCATTGTCCTCAAAATTCAGGATTAAAAAATGATTTTGTGGTTAGATATATTTAGACATGCATTGTATCAGAATGTTTATCATTTTTGCACCCTTTGCCAGAATGCTATTTGTAACTCCTGGGGGAATACACCTTCCCAGCCCAGGGCAAAATACCTTTGAAACTGAAATCAGTCAAAGGGAGATATGAAGTGGGAGAAACCCGTTTATTGCTTACAAACAGTTGTCCACTTCTGCTAGCCTGTGTCTCTCACAACCCAGCTGCAAAAAGGGGACTTCACCAACATCTCTGGTCCAGATATGTCCTCACCCTCTTGCAATTACATATTGATGTGGAGATGGACTACTTCTTTCCACCCCTTGGAAACACCTATTGATATGGTGGAGACGCACTAAGGTCAGGCAAGAGATTCTGGAAATACTGCAGTTTTATCCACACTATTGAAGGATGCACTCCAGCAAAATAAGAGAGTAAACCAAGAAAGAGTAAGTCATCAGATCCAGGAAACTGGGCAGTCCAAGGATGACTGCTATGCAGTAGATCTAGAGAGAAATCGATTAAGATCCAAGCAGGAGGACAGATACCTCCAGGAGGGATGACTACACTGGGAGGAAAATGGAATTCACAGGCATTTCCAGAGGTCCGAAGTTCAAAGAAAACTAAGTAGAGGGGAAAAAAAGGGCCAGGGAGCTAATGTCATTATTCTGTGCTTTTAGGCTCAGCAGTAAACAATATTTACATGGTAGTGTTATTGAAAACTCTGGAAAATTAAAGAGGAACCCAATATTTTCATAAATATAGAAAAACTTTTATATGTAAATATATCCTTTACATTAATTAATTATAAAATCAAACATTGAAAATAATCTAAATGTCCAAAAGAGGGGAATGGTTAAGTACATTAGGACATATCACTTGATGGAATTTAATTAATAACAGTACAGTCTTTTCTGCACAACAAGGACTTATTACAGATCCTGCCTTGAGAGTAGCTTGTTAAATTGAAAGGAGGAATTGAGAAGAAGAGAATGAAAATTGCTGTGTATTACTGTTAAGGGAAACTAAAACTAAATGCCTTGTAGAAATATCAGTCAAGTAAACCCCTAAACAGGCAGCCTAAATACATGTTGTATATAGTATAGTCAGTATAAAGTAGGAAACAGAAGGTAAATATTTTGGTAAACCTGTGTCTGATGGCTTTGGAAAGAAAGACACAAGGGTCAGTAATACTGTGATCTCTATATGCTACAGCCTGAAAGAGATGGATGATTGGGGCAATGCTGACCTACTTCAAAAGTGACCCAATTCACTATGCAATAGGAAACAAGTGTGGAAAGATCTTGGCGATAATGAAGAATGGAGGCCTCACATTTCCATTTTCCTAGGACAGGACCCACAGCTCCAGGCATGAAGTCCTGGCTGCTTCTGAACAGGGTCAGTGAGGCAATCCTTGGAAAACCTGCTGGTGACTCCAAACCCTAGAGGCTCCAAAGTCATCTGCCAGAACTCTAAGCCTTATGTAATAGGGTTTTTAAAGGGTTTCAACAGAAATGCCCTAAATGCTTGAAAAAATTACCACCTTTAGCTCTACATTAGCCCCCCACCACCAAAACAAGGCAAACAAAAGCACGATATGAGAAGTACAACAGTCTGTATTACATATTCTTACCTTAATTAAGACTTTTGAAACAGAAACTGCCCCACTTCCCTTCAGCCAAAAAAGAAAACTCGCTATAAGCACACAGGGGAATCTCTTGAAGAAAGCTGTCATGAACCACACCAAATGCCCTTTTACTCTCTCTCTCTCTCTCTCTCTCTCTCTCTCTCTCTCTCTCTCTCTCTCTCTCTCTCTCTCTCTCTCTCTCTCTTCCCCCTGTATCAATCCAACAGTTCATATAATCTAGATGTGTAGCTACATGGCTGTGGACATGGGAGAAAACCATATTGTACAGGCTGGTATGCTTGGGGCCACTCTGAATTCATGGTCTCCAAAATCCACTGGGCTCTTACCACCACCCAGGAATTCTTTGGCTTCCCTTTTCTGCTCACACAACCATTCTTCATAGATCTTTTCCACACTTCTAACATTTCCAACCCCACTGCTTCTTTTCCCTTTCTTTGGAAAGAAAAAGAAAGTAGTAACAATAGATTGTTAAAAATAAATAATGGAAGATAATAGATAATAATAATAGAAGAGAACTCTGTTATCTCACCTATTAACCACTCTTTGATCTTTCTCCTGTTAAATAGACAAAACTTTCTTTCCCTTACCTGAGGCTAATCCCTTCACAGTGCTCTTTTAACCTCCTCGGGCATCTCACTCCACTAATTACCCTCTTTTACATATCATAGTGGAGACTTACACCCTCAGCCTCTGAGTCCCTACCAGCTAATACCCTTTTTCATTTTTAATTTAAATAAAAAAGGGAAAGGGTGTCTTAAGCACAAACTTTTAGATTATGTGCTGGAGGGTATTGTGAAATAGACAGATGTGGTCTGTGAACTTTCCAGCCCAGAAGACAGACTTAGAGTAAAGAATTACAAGTCTGATCTAGGTTAACTTAACAGGAAGTATAGGGTGCAGAAGAAAAAAAAAAAAGCAAGGAAATTTAACCTTTTCTAGGAAGTCAGGTAAGGCCTTCTTGAGGAAGATAAATTTAAAGCTGCCACTTAAGGAATGTATAAAAAGAATTCAATTAGAAAGGGGTTTACATTCTATGCAGTACCAATCAAAATCCTAACAGAGATGTTCATGCAACTTGACAGGCTGATTCTAAAATTGATATGGAAAAGAATAAAGTCAGAAAGAGCCAAAACTATTTGAAGAGGAATAAAATAAAGGAGTGTGTCCTATTAAGAGCTATTATACAACAATAGTGATTAAGACATTATGGTTGTATCTCCGGCGGAGGGGAAATCCCAGGGCAAAATACCTTTGAAACTGAAATCAGTCAAAGAGAGAAATAAAGTGGGAGACACCCATTTTTGCTGACATGCAATCATCCACTTCTGCTCGCCCGTGTCTCTCTCGACCTGGCTATTGAACAAGGAGCCCCATCTAACCTCTCCAGCCCGGATATGCCCTTGCTCCCTCTTGTAAGTACCTATGGATACAGAGATGCACTAAGGTCAGGTGAGAGATTCTGGAAATATTGCAATTTTACCCACAATGATCTTGGTGTAGAAATAGAATCATAGCAATGAAACCCTCTCTGTGCTTGTGATTTCCTACTCATCCTTCAGGGTACAGCATGAAGATCATTTCCTCCAGGAAACTTCTGACTGCCCCCTCTGTTAAAATCTTGACTAGTTTCTGTCTTGTGGAGCTGCCATAACACTCTTCCTTCCCCAAAACAGAACTTAACACGTATCTCTAATATTTTCCTCCCCCACTAACTATTAGGACAGAGACCGTTACTTTTTTTTCACTGTTGATCCTCATCCTACTGGCATTCCTTTAAGGGAAAACTTAAAGTGCTATTTTAAAAGTAGAATGAGACAGTACTACCTCCATCCCAGCCTGCCCATTTCTTGCTACTGCTGACTGCCTGGCCACTTTCTCCCATTTATTGAAGATTTTAGCACTTTGACCATAGTATATTCTCCTAAAGCCATCCAGTTTTCTGGGTTTTAACATCTACACAATCTACCCAAAATTTGTCTTTTCAGTTTCTTGACATCCCCATCTTTCAACACTTCTTTACCTCACACTTTCACTCAGAGAGTCATAAGCCTAGCTTCAAAATCATGAGTTCAGCCTTTCTACAGTGGAAATAAATGAAGATCACCCAAATGAGAACAAACCATGGTTATTTATTCAGAGCTTGCTATAGCAAAGGGGTCAGCCACCTTTTGGTGCTTTGGCAGAGACTCAAAGGCAACAGAAGAGCTGTATAATAAAAAAAGAGAGAGAGAAAGAAGGCTACAGGTATGTTCTCATTGGTGGTTGTTGGCATGAGGAAACTGGAGGCCAACTAACTAGAAATGAGGCAACTTACATGATTGGTTTAGGGAACACATTTAGCTTTCTCTTCTTTCATGTTGGAAAGAAGGACCCCCAAAAAAGGCAAACTGGCAATCATTGACCAAATCTTGATCATTCCATGCTTAAAACTGCAGAGGCTGTGGTCAGAGTTCTGTTGCCATATATGGTTTGTCCATTTGTATATTCAATTTTTCACTACTCATTAACCATAATCTTCAATCGTTCCAGCTTTCCTGTTCGATTGTTCCTATTTTGATGGTTCTTCACCTTGCATTTGGTCTAGTTACTATCTCTCTTACTGGATTTTCAACATCTCTCTACCAGATACTTTCCTTCAACCTTTGAAGAAGTTATAGTCTTTCCCAGCATAATAAACAAAAACAGACAAAACAAAACCCCATCAGAGCTACATCTCTCCATCTTCCAACTCAGGTCCCATTTCTCAACTAACCTTTGCAGGCAAATTTCTCAATTTTTCTATGCATGCTTTCTGTTATGGATCCACCAAAAGCCTCATTCCCATTTCTCTCCTTTCCCCTAAGCAATCATTATTCAAAAATTGATGTGTATCATTACCGTACTTGCATGTATTTGAATGTTAGCATTAACTATACAAAGTTTAAATGTTTGATAATTTTTTATTGTTTTAAAGTATAAAATAAACAATTTCATTTCATTCAAGTTAATATAAATGTATGTATCCATAAACAATATATACTATGGTTTTTGTGTTAAAATTTTACATAACTATATCATAGCATATATATACATTTCTTATAATATATGTAGTATTCTTAATAGATGTATGATAAATGTGCATGTATACTTCTTGCAACTTGTATCATTATATTTTTTTAACTTTTTATTTTAAAATAATTATGGAGTCACAGGAAGGTGCAAAGGTAGTACAGAAAGATCTTATGTACCCTTCAACCAGTTTCTCCCAATTACATTTTACAAAACTATAGCACAATATCAAAAACAGGAAATTGACATGGTACAATGTGTGTGTATAGTTTTGTGCCATTTTATCACTTATGTAGATTGGTATAACCACCACTGCAGTTGAGACACAGAACTATTTCATTACCACAAAGATATCCCTTGTGCTACCCTCTTTTATTCACATATATACACCCTATGAACCCTGACAACCACTAATTTATCTTCCATTTGTTTAATAATTTTATCAGTTCTAGAAACCTATATAAATGGAGTCCTATAATATGCATACTGTTGAGATTGGCTTTTTTCACTCAATAAATGCCCTTGAGATCCATCTAAGTTGTTGCATGTATTAATAGTTTGTTCCTTTTTATTGCTGAGTATTCCATGATATGGATGCACTATTGGTGATTTCCAGGTGATTTCCTGTTAACAAATAAAGCTGCTGTGAACATTCATGTAAAGTTCATTTGTGAACATAAATTTTCATTCCACTAGGATAAATTTCCAGGTATGCAAGTGGTGTGTTGTGTGGTTAACATATGTTTGGTTTTTTAAGAAACTGCCAAATTTTTTCTAGTGTAGTTGTACCTTGTACATTTCCACAAGCAATGTATGAGAAATCCATTTTCTCTGCATTCTCACCAGCATTTGCTATTGTCACTATTTTTGGTTCATCGTATTTTTCTAATAGATGTGTAGTGACATCTCATAATGGTCATAATTTGTATTTTGTTAATGGCTACAGAATTCGGACAGCTCTTTTGCATCAGTATAGTATATCTTCTTCGGTAAAAGTCTTTTCATTTTCTAATTGGATTTTTTCTCTTTTTCCTGTTGTGGGTTGTCTATATATTCTAGACATGAGTCCTTTATCAGGTATGTGGTTTGCAAATCAGAATAAAAGTTGTTAATTTTTTGGCATGACCAGTTACCAAATTCTTGTGTGGATCATGCTTTTGCTTTCATACCTAAGAATTCTTCACCAAGGCAGCACAGTTTCCAAAGATTTTTCTCATATATTTTCATCTAGAATTTAGTTTTACATTTTACCTTTAAATCTGTGATCTGTTTTGAGTTTTTAAATGTATCCATGTTGATACCTGTAACTTTAGACCATTTATTTTGATGACTTTTTGGAATTCCATTGTCTGACTAAGTCATAGTGCATTTATTCTTTGAGGTACTAGGAGTCAGTCAGGTTTTTTTCCAGGAATAGTGCTGCAGTGATCACCCTTATTCATTTCACTTGAAAATATTTCATTTTGTTTACACGTTCATTTATAATTCATCCCAACAATTTCACTTGCTAAATTTAACCACTGCCTTTCATTTTTCATCTTACTTGATCACTCAAAAACTTTTTACTTTTTTGACAGCTTTCCAGTGAAACACTTTTTTCTCTTGAGTTTCCATTTCTACACATGCTCCAGTTTGCCTCCTTCTCTGGTCACTACTTTTCACTTTTCTCATGGAACTTCTTCTTTAACCAGTCTTTTGACACTGGAGACTTCCAGGCTCAGTCATAAGCCTTCCCCTTTTTGATACGCTATACATTTTTGTTTTGTTTTTATAGTAAAAAGAATATTCTTTAAGGAAATGCATTTTATTATACATTTTTTCTCTCCACTATACATTCTAACCATTCCCATGATTTCAAGTATCAAATTAATTTCTTTATATAAGACTTTATACAAGACTTCTTTATACAAGGGATCTTCTGGGCTCCAGATCCCTATCTCTAACTCCCAACTCAACATCTCCATTCAAATGTCACACAGTTGGTCATTTCAAAACTTAATATTGCTAAAACCATTCCCTTGATGATCTCTTGCAACTACTCTTCCTCCACTATCCCCCTGTTGATCAATGACATCATTCAGCCATTCCTTTATGCCAGAAACCTGGGACCCATTTTGACAATGTCTCTTCCTTTATCACTGTTATACAGTTAATCAACAAGTCCTATAGATCAACTTCCTAAATAAACTATCCACTCCTCACCATGTCTACTGACACTACTTTGAGCTGTCAATCATCTCTTCTTGCTCCATCTCCCTCATGAACCACTGCAAAACTTCTTAGTTCATACTTCTTCACTCATTCATTCTTTACTTCATTATATCCATTGCCATATTCTTATGACAGAAATCTAACTTATGTAACTTTCCAACTTCTCCCATAACTTTAAACCTTTGTATATCCAATTTTTTCTGCCTGGAATGTTCTCTCTTCTCTCTGATAGCTAACTCCTACTCATTCATCAAGCCTCATTAATATCATTTCCTCAGTAATACCTTCGTTAACCATCCTCAAACCAGGGTTATATTCCCCTTTATTTTTCCTTTATAGGCCTTACCACAGTTATATTTTAAGTATTTTACTTAGATAATTATTTGCTTAATATCCATCTCTTCTATGTGTCTTGCTCACTGTTGTATTTCAAACCCTTAATACATGACAAATATCTAATAAATATTTGTGAAAAGATTGCATTATATTAAGTGAATATTTGAGTAGCTGAATGAATGAATGTTTGAATGAAACATATCAACATTCTTAAAAATATATGTATCATTGATTTACTAATCATTCTTCTGGGACTCATCCTACGTAAACAATACTAAATATAGACAAAGCTTTGTAAATGACCATCTTTATTGAAGCCTTACTTATAACAACAAAATGTACAGATATTCCAAATGTCCAACAAAAGGAAACATAAATATATTAAAATGAAGTTATGTTTTTCCAAATTTAGCTGGTCATCAGAATGCCCTTGGGAACTATTATTGAAGTAGAGACTCAGAATAGAGACCTCACTCTGGACCTACAAAATTAAGCTCTTTGTGAGTGGACACAGGAAAAAAGTTCCTTTGATTCCTCTGATGATTAGCCAGGTTTGGGAACCACTGGGTTCAGAGGGAAGAATACAAATTCTTAAGTAAGACTAACCCTGCTGCTTATCAGCACTGTAAACTCAGGCAAGTAAGTTTTCAGACTTCCCTGAGGCTCAGTTTCCTCATCTGTCAAATACCAGTCCCTGGGGGTTGCTGAGGAATGAATAAAATAATGTCTATAAAATATCTGATATATATATATTAAATAATAGCTACTGTTGTAAAGTACATTGGCACTATAGAATATTATACATCTACTAAAATAATCTTTCTGAAAAAAATTCTTATTCTGCTATGTACTAGTCAAAGTCCTAGAAGAAAGGGCATAGTACACTCAAACTGGGTAGTTTGAGGGGATTTAATAAAGGGATTATTTACAAAAGGCTTAGGGACTTCAATGAAGGTTATTGCAGTTTTTCAGTCTATCAACAGCTGTTACCTATCCTAGGCCTGAAGGGGAGATTCCAGAAAGGGTAACTACATGGAGAGAGAGAGAGCCTTTGACAGGAGCTCCTGAGTAGCGAGGAGATGCAGCCAATGCAGGGCAATCCTTTAAAGAAGGAAGACAGATAAATACCCTGCCTGGTGTTCCCTATACCCAATAGAACCTATTGATGGAGTGCTTACTGGTCAGTCTCCAAAGACTCAAAGCAGAATAGAGAGGGGAGGGAAGTAGATATGGACTCAAGCAAGATACAAATCATATGCACAACTGTGCAAAAATATCCACAACAATTAGATTGTAAGTAAATATACCAATATTTTAATATTGGTTGTTTTGGAGAAATAGGATTATAGATTACCTTTCCTTAGTTTTTCTAATTTTTAGAATCTTCTAAAAGTTTCATTCATAAACAATAATAGTTAACATTGATTGAGCACTTACTATTGTATGTGCTTATATGTATTACTATGTTACATATTTACAGCAACCCTACAAGGTAGGAACTATTACTCTCCTCATTTTACAGATGAAGAAATTGTGGCTAGAAAGGTTAAGTGACTTATCCAAAGTTACACAGCCACAGCAAGTAAATTGTTGAGCCATGATTTAAATATAGACATTTTGCTCTTGAGTCCATGCTTTTTAAAACTCCACTGTTATATTCACAGCAGGTAACAAGAAAAACTTTCACAAAGGAAAAAAATGAATAAGCATTTTATAGTATATTTTCCTAGTAGTCAATTAATATTAAAACTGCATATTAAAATAAAATAATATATATGAACACATAATATTATATATAATAAACATAGTAATGTTCAATAAAAATTAAAATATTTATGTTTTTGATTCACTAATCTCACTTTTTCTTCCTCTTTAGAATAAAATCCCTGATATCCATCTGGGTATGAAGCCACCCAGAATAAAGACTGTATTTTCCAAATCCCAGTGTAACTAGGTGTGGTCATGTCTGAACTCTTGACAGTGAGATGTAAGCAGAACTTAAATGTTCAACATCCAGAAAGTGTCTTTGAAGGAAGGGAGTAAGCACTTATTCCCCTTGTCCTTTCTGTTGACAGGAACGAGGACAAGATGACTGGAGGTTAAGCAGCCATCTTCACTCATGAGTCTGAAACCACATCTTAAGTCTAAATAACAAGATAGGAGGAATTTATGAAGCCCTTGCCAGCCCTGGAATACTCACTTCCAGACTTCTTACATAAGAGGAAAATAAACTTCTCTCTTCTATAAGTCATTGCTTATTTGAATTTTCTTTCAATCACAGCTGAACCTAAAACTAATTACTACACTTGGCCTTTACTTCCATTCCTTTAAACCTTCTGTCTGTGTATGTGTTTCCATCTTCCCTCCTATGAGCCAGGCACATCCACTTTTATCTTCCTCTCTCTTCATCACTTTCCTTGCTTTCTTGTTCTTTTTCCAATAAATATTTATTGGGGAATGCCATCTACTAGATTTTGGAGAAACTAAAATGCAGAAGATACTAACTGTATCCTTTATACATTCATAGTCGATTAAGGAGACAACCTGTAAGCAGGTACAATACAGTGTAAAAAATAATATAAAGAGGCATGTACAAAAGACATGGAGAGTCCTTCAAGGCTCCTCTCATGTGTAGGCTTCCCCAAGAGCCTTCCCTGAGATTTTTAAATAACCCTTTTCTGTACCCATGAGCAGTCACCATACTGAATGATTCTTAAGGATGTTCCTGGAACTTAATCTGTATATTTCAAGCAAAATATTTTATGTTCTTTTCCTTTTTTCTTCATGTCAACTGTCTCCTCTAATAAGTTAAATATCATAGTGATGACATACAAAGACTGGTATGAAGTGGATAGTACTCAGCCCTTGGGCATACTCTTTTCCTTTTGGACCCTAAGACCTTAAAGAGGAAATGGATGTGAAATTGATGTTTATAGATATCATCAAGAAGCCTTAAAAATTTTGCAGGATGACAGAAAACTTGCACATGTGAAATGTGAAAATGTGGGTCAATCGGCAGGTTTAGAATCTTTTTTTAAATTGTTTTATGTCTATTATGTGCCATGTGTATAACAGCAGCCATTCAGAGGACTAGAAGACTAAATAGAAAACCATCCATACCCTCAAAGGGGTGTATAAACTTTTTTGTACTTAATGGATGACAGTAGACCATATGGTAAGGAATATTTCTGGGTGTCTAGAGATTATAAGGACATGTACAAAATCCTCTGTGAAGTTTTAATTATTTTATTATGAAATATGGTAGACATAAAGGTACAGATAGTAATATAAAGAGTACTCATGTCCCTATTCAGCTTAAGAAATAAAGCATTATAGTGTTGAAACCATCTGAGTGCTTTTCCCTAATCTTAGTCTCTCCCACTCTACCAAAAGCAGTCTCTATCCTGAATTAATGATTATCATATCCATGTACATCTTTATGTTTTTACTACAGTCATATGTCTCTAAAGAATAATAATTATTTTTGCCTACTTTTAAGTTGTATATGATTTATATAAGTGAAATAATTATCTTGTATTTTTCTGTAACTTTTTTTGGCTTATTATTACATTTTTTAGATTTGTTCATGTTGACTCATGTAACTATACTTGATTCCACGTACTTGTATTTTTTTAAATCCTAGCACCCCAAAATTAAGATAGTAATCAGAAGAGTGATTGCATCTGGGAGGTTGGAGCACATGGTTTAGACACACGGGAATGTGAGACTAATAAATATATTTTATATCTTCTTTGGGACAGTGGTTACTGAGTGTACAGAACTATCAAAATTAATCCAACTGAACATTTAAGATCTATGCATTTTATTCAAAAGAAAAGAAATAGCAAGTGTTAGTGGAGATGTGGAGAAAAGGGAACCCTCCTGCATTGTTGGTGGGAATCTACATTTGTGCAGTCACTATGGAAAGCAGTATGGAAGTCCCTACAAAAACTAAAAATGGAAATACCATACAACCCAGTAACTGTACTTCTAGGAATTTACCTGTAGAAAACAAAATCCCTGATTTGAAAATCTTTATGCATCTCTTTGTTTATTGCCACGTTATTTACAATAGCTAAGACATGGAAGCAACCAAAGTGTCCATCAATAGATGAATGGATAAAGAAGAGGTGGTACATATACACACTGGGATCTTATTCAGCCATAAAAAAGAAAGAAATCCTGCCATTTGCAACAGTGTGGATGGACCTGGAGGATTTTATGCTAAGTGAAATAAGCCAAGTGGAGAAAGACAAATACCATATAATTTCACTTATTTGTGGAATCTAGAAACAAACAAAACAAAATGAGCAAAGCATCAGTAGACTCATAAACACTGAGAAGAGACTCATGGTTACTAAGGGGGAAGAGGGAGAGTGGGTGAGTGGAGAGGATGAGGGGGATAAAGGGGCACAAAAATCTCAATCATGATATGAGTTGGTCACAGGGATAGTAGTCCAGCATAGAGAATATAGCCAATAGTTCTGTAATATCTTTCTATGTTGACAGATAGTAACTACACTAGTGGAGGTGAGGATTTAATAATGTGTGTAACTGTTGAACCAGTGTGCTATATGTTGGAAACCAATATAATACTGTATGTCAACAATACTTCAATTTGAACAAAGATTTATGAATTTCATTGTATGTGAATTTTGTCTTCATAAAAATAAAAAACAAAAAAAAACAACATAAAGAAACTTCAGTCTCAGGAATTCTAATTTAGTAGGTCTGTCATGGGAATGGGCATGTGTATTTTTTACAAAGTTCTAGATATTATTCTGAGGTATGCCCCCAGCTGAGGACAACTGCTCTGAAATGACACAAAATGGAGCAGGAATTAGGAAGAAAAAAGTCACTGTCCAAGACCTAGAAAACTACTTAAGGTATTTTATGACCTCTCCAAACTTATAGTAAAAATGGAGTTGGCATATCTCACAAGAGCAGAAACAGCGGTGCTTGACCTCATATCAAACATTAATGACAGTAAAGTCTGACTGCAGTAAAGCTGTTAGTACAAGTTAGTAATGGACAACTTAATTGAATTTAATTCTTTCTCATACATTGATGGAGGCACAATTGGAATTATATATATATATATATATATATATATGTCTTACATATTTAGGAGCTATGTCTCTCAAAATTACCTAGTCTCCCTCCAATCCCTTTCTTTACTTGTTATTTTTGTTGCCTTTCTTATGGTCCTTTCAGAGTCAAGTCAAAGAAAGGATCACACAGTTCACTCTTTCCACATGACTTGTTATTTTTTAAATGCAATTTTCAATGGAGATTTTGAAAAGCTATTTTGTGCATCATGCCACTTTAAAGATCATATGCCTGCTTCCCATAGATTCAGGAGATGTCCCTCCCCAGTGATGCCAATTGAGGGATTAAATTCAACCTAAATGAAATGTATTCTTCAGAAAGGCCTATAATGTGTCATTCCTTGAGTGCATTTTGCCACACTGTCTTGGCCAGAGGTCTTTTGCTTCTTGTGTTCTCATTTCATTATTGAAAGCCCTCTTCAAATTTCAGCTTTACCATAATAAGTGAATGTGAAGATTCTCACTTTGCTCAAAAACAGCTCCCTAAAGAACAATTGGAACCTATTTATATCTCCATTGTAAAAAACATTTTTCACATTATAAAAGCAATATATGATTGCATCATTTAGGAGTCTATAGTTGCAAGCAACATAACACAAATTTGACTGACTTGAGCCAAAAAAAAAAAATTAATCATAAAGCTATCAGTATTTCATGGAGTTAAAGAAAAAAACAGAAGATCTGAGTATCAGAAAACATAGGAGCAAAGGCAAACCCAGGGATCTGGAACTAATGACCAATCCTTTCAGGGCTGCCTTTCAACAAGTATTTACTGAGCTCCACCTCCACACCTTGCTCCATCCTGGGTCCAGTACAATCAGACATGATGCTTGTCCTTCAGGGGAGAAAAAGACAAGGGGAGAGACAGGCAAGGCTTTACCCAAGAAAAAATGTTTGATGTAGGTCTTAGAGTTATCCAGGTGGACAAGAGAAAAAAACAGAACGGATAAATATGCAAAGATATCAGAAAGAATGGATGGCATGTCGGGGGAGGGACTGGGGTGAGGAAGGAAGGGAAGGATACTGGAGGACTTTATGCTCCAAAACTGAAGTGGAATTCTGGGTGTAGAGAGGCTGGGAGTCAGGAGGAGGAATTCAGTCTAGATTGTACTCAGACAGTGTTGATTGTTCAGAAGGTTTCCATCTGAAGCTTTAACTATACCAAAGTCACATACGAATGTGAAATTAAAACCAAGTGGGGTTGACCTGAGACTGGCTGGGTGGTGGAATGAATCCAAATCAGTCGGAAAGACCCAGAAGTCTGACATAAATTTAGTGAATAAGAAGTCAAAGGATCAAAATGCCCATACAGCAAGAACAACAATGTTCTGGGTGAATGCACAGACAGGAGCTCAATGCTCACTGGTAAACTATTTGTGAACAAGCCAGTTCCATTTTAGAGCCAGGGATGTTGCAGACATCTTTTATGCCATGAAATGTTCAGACCTAACCATAGGTGATTAGGAAGAAGAAAGGGAAAGAAGACACTAATCATTAGTTGTAGTATATGTTAATGCCAGCCGCTGTGCTAGGGACTTGACACACATTATATCATTTAATGTTCATAATAATCTTATGAGATAGATAATATTATTTGTCTCTGTTTTATAGGAGAGAAAGCTAAAGGCCAGAAATGTTAAGTAAGTAGTAAGGTATGAAACCAGGGTTTGCTGGCCCTAATACTCAGGCTCTAACTCAACATGATGTGACTTTAATCAGGGAATATAATCAGTTTTGAATTTTAGAAAGATCCCTCTGGTGACAGTATGAAAGGAATTCGGGAGAGTAAAGATTACAGCAGTGGCAAGGAAGTGCAGAGCAGTATGAATGATGAGTGACTTTGACCTAAACAAACAAACTAACAAAGTATAAAATATAGAAGAAATGCACCAGAAACAAAAAGAATGTGAAATGTGAAAAGGCCTGCAAGAAAAATTAGTCTCTTCTCAAAGGAAAAAAATACTTCAAAATACAGTTTGTTTACCTACAGAAATAAAAAATGTGTTGAAGACTGATATTCTTAAAACTGTCATGTTTGTACAGTGTCATACTTCAATTTAAAGTCACAGATGCAGTGACTTGGGTTGGAATAATTGGACAGAGATGCATGTGGGAGTATCAGTTGACTTTCCATAACAGGTCTCAACATGGGAGTTGTTTTAATGCTGAGACTGCTTCAGCTAAATATGCAGTTACACTAAAAGTACGACGGGGTTAATACAGTAAAGCTAGAGTTATAGTTCATTGCTGTCAGGTCAGTTTTTTGGGGGAAGTAGGAAAGGGACAAGAAGAAGTAGGATTAAGACCATTTGGCAGAGGCTAAAGAATCTCTTAGGTAATTATGGATTGATGGTTCCCCACCCTCAGGCATTAGCAAGTAACTTTTCCTACCTGGACATCCTCCCTCTCAAAGTATGGTTCCTGTATCACATGTTGATGTGGAACTCAGTCCAGGCTGCTGCTGTGCCTGTGTTGAATTACCTGACCCAGCTCTTCTTATCTGTAGATGCTAGAACCCAGTTACCTTCATGAGGTCAGCGAAAAGATCAGGTAGGTATTAAACTACTTTGCACTGTTATTAAACCTTCAGTACAACACAGAGCATATCCTTGCTTCTACGCTGTAGTGAAATGGGAAAAATTGTGGACTAAAAATACCCATCTCTTAGACAAGAATGTTCACAGCAGCTCTGTTCATAATGGACAAAACCTAGAAATAATGCAAATCTCCATCAACATATGAATAGATAAATTGTGCTGCATCCTTACAATAAATTGTGTTCAACAACAAACACCTACGAATACATACAACAGCAGAGATGAAATTGAAAAACATTATGTTAAGTTAAAGAAGCTGTATTCAAAAAGCTTCTGTTGTATACTCTAAATTTCACTTATGTGAAGTCTTAGAACAGGCAAACTGATCTGTTGGACTCATTCACCACTTCCCCCACATTTTAGGACAAACTAGCTACACTGGATTCTTTGGGTACTTTGAAGTCAACAGGTACATTCCCAACTCAGAGCCTTTATTCCGTCTCCTCCCTCTGAGTAGGATATTCTTCCTTCCTCTTTTAATTTGGATTACTCATCTGGTTTATATTTTTTTCCCAAGGAAACCATCCCTAAAACCCAGGCTGAGATTAGCTCTCAGAGCATCTTTTATCTCAATTATCCTAGTTACAAATAAGTATTGATATTATTACTCATTAGGGGCATGCTCCACCTTCAGCTATGACTGTCTTGATGGCAGGAACTATTTATGTTTATTCCCTGTTCTATTTCTAGCCCCTACCACCATTCTTGAAAATATAGTAGGCAAATAATAAATATTTGTGGATTAAATAACGGCCAAATGAATGAATCTCTCCATATTCCCATATTCTTATTTTACAAAAATTTAGTGATCTTTGATTACCTTTTCATATGACAATGGTTTTGTAATGTTATTTTCTATATGGAGAATGAAGTATTCTTTTCTCTAATCTGGCTATTCAATTTTTTTTCCTACTGCCAGTTTTAAAAGGATCATTTTGGCTCTATAAATTTGTTTTGGTAGCATCATATAAATTTTTAGGATCATTGTCACATTAGGGAACCCCCCTATCAAGTTTCTTTCAGATATTAAATGCAAGATTACAAGGCATCTGAAGCTCTTTTCTTGCAGTGTCAAACCTTAAAGACTCTGCATTGTCAGCATTCATTGACAGCTTGCAAAAGGAGAGTTCCTGGAAGCCTTTCGTATGCTGAGACAACTGGCAATAACTACACACAAAAGTGATTGCAGAGTACATAAATATATTTCACTAAATCCAAACTAAATGTGTCCCAAATTTGGCCAGATCCTCAAAATTCCTAAGGATACTCCCATGCCTCCCAACATGAGAGAAGTGCTAAGGAGGGTAGTCAGAGTGGTAGATATGGTAGTCTTAATCTGTTGTGCTTAAAAATTTTGAAAATTTTAGAAAATCAAATGACCATGTGACTCTACTAAGGTCCTTCCCAGAGGACCCTGAAACTTAAACTTCATTAGCTTTATAATGAATCCATCTCTGTCTACCTCACTTGGTTGTTGATAGCGTTAAACAAGATAGTGAATGTCAAAGTTCTTTTTAAACTATAAACACCTACCCCCAGATTAGATGATGATGATGATGATGGGCTCTCCCAGCCTCAGCCCAAGCGTTGGCCACTGTATATATGTCTGGAGATACCTAGTAAACTGGTGGGAAGAGCCAAAAGAATCCTATTTGAAAGAAAGCAAAGGAGCTCCTGATGAGAAACTTTATCCTAAGAGAACCAAGACTGGTACATTTGACTAGCAAAGCACCTGGCATCTATAGTAAGAGGTGATTATTTTCCAGCCAAGCCTTCCATGGACCATGTCTCTTCCCTTTGTGGGAGTCAGTTGAGGGGTGCATTATCAATAAATAATACTAAAGAACTACTTCATTGAAATAACATTTTATGTCATCGGGCCAGGGAAATTTTGTTGCAAAACCTTCCAAAACTTTACTCCAGAACTTCTTAGAAGTTCAAAAGTCAGAATGATATCCGCAAACTTTAGAAAAGTTCAGTTGACTTAATAATAAAATACCCTTGATCCTACCTATGCAATTTTAGGTTCAAATACAACAAGAAGCTATTTATTTACATGCATTGTTATATTGTTATGCACAATTAAAGCAATGTATTTTTAGTGAACATTTCTTTAAGTCAATATGTAACACTTCCCTATTACTCCATGGTCTTCTGTTGAGCCAATCTGTTTCAGAGTTAACATGATTGAATAAACACTGGGGAAAGGGAAGAAGAGAACAGCAGCTTCTTTATCTTTTAATTTTAAAATAATATTGGAAAAATCTAGTTCTATTCCACTGTTGATCCTAATTCCTCTTCTATCTGGAATGGAGTCAAAGATAATAGCAGTAAAAGTCTAATATGTCTAGTTGTGGCCTGTAAAGTAACTCTTTCTCCTTCTCCTCTCCTTATGTATGTCACTTGACAGATGTACTGGTTTGTTTCTAGTGAAACACTAGAATTATACCTTGAATAGGGAAGGCAGGAGTGTTACAGCCAAATATTAAATAACTATATTGTTAGGTGGTCATGCATAGAGATGGAAGTCTAGACTTTTTCTATTCATTTGGACAAAAATTTATTGAGTGCCTATAAGTGCTAGGGACTCTGTTCCAGGTATTGGGATACATCAGTGAACAAAGATTCCTGACCTCCAGCTTATATTATAGCAAAATGTACACAATAGTGCTTAGCTTCAAGATAGTGTCAGATCTCCTAACTCAGAGTCACAAGAGAGTAAAGGTTTAGAAAGGGTTCCTCTACTTTTTTCATATCAGCTTCCCCACTCCTCAGCAGGTAGGGGTCCTTCCATGAAGTCTCACTCATCTGCCCTACTTGGCTATCCTTCTCTCTACCAACAAAGAAAAAGCATCCTCCCCTTTGGCTCTTTCTTTTCTTCTTCCTCCAAGCCTCTGCCATCTTTCCCTAGGATCCTATCTTCTCTACCTCTGGCACAGGATGTGAGCCATTCAGCTCTATGAGACCTGGGGTGTGTCAGATCCTTTCAGTCAAGTATATATGATCAGACTTTTCATACTGCCAAGATGACCTCCTTCATGTGCTAATATTCTAATACTATTCTATCATACCTAATATTCAATCTCTGTCTCTTTCTCTGCATTCAGTCACCTTGCCAACTGCCCCTTTTTTCCCCATAAGAACTATGCCCCAGGAAAGGAATGGCATATATGAAGGAAAAGAATATCTGTCCTGCCACATGAATGGTGAGAGAATCAGGGATGCAGATCAGGGTACAGAAATGGAGTTTCATGTAGATAATAGTTTTCTGTCTCATGTTATGAAAAAAAGATAGATTCTGTATTATAAATTTTGAACTTATTAATATATATTAAATACTATTTATTAAAACATGAATAATGTATTTGATTTTTAAGATTAAGGAAGTCAAATCTCTGAAAATTACATATAAATAATTAAATCTGATGCTAATGTAGAATTTTCTTTTTTTAACAGATTGGTGGGTACATTGTGAATGTTGTGTGTGTGCCTAAAAATAAAGAATACTGCTTTAGTGGTACTTTAACAGAGATAAATTTTAGTGGAAATCTTTTGGAGTATATGCTTGGTCCGTGACCCAGTGATCCTTGCTTACCAGTGGAAATTGCTATTGGTCTCCCAATTCATTATCGCTGGCTCATCTAGAGGTGCGTTTTGGACATGATCCTGTCCACCTAGTCCCAGTTGATGGGTACCTGGTGAAGAGACAAGCCATAAACAATAAACATACCAAATAAGCAAGTTATTTAGTATGCTAGATGATAAGTGCTATGGGAAAAAAAAGAATTAAATCTGTTGTTCTTGGCATTTGGAATTTGAACTAAGAAATTCTAGTTTAGTCTTGGCTGATCTAAGATGAAAGAGATTTAAACTCAGAAGATGAGGAGTGGTTTTTTTCTGCGTGCCATGTGAACTGAAAAGTGAAGAAGAAGTGTCTTCAGAGAATAAAGCAGGCATTCAGAGGGAAGTACACTGCATCCTTATAGTTTTTGAGTTCTTTCTTCTTTCCTTTCTTGAGACATAGCTATAATTTTGCTCTTGGGTTCTCTGAGATACCACCTTATCTACCTATCTTTTGCTTAAGCTAGCTTCAGTTAGTTTCTTTTATTCCTTGCAACCAAAGGAAACTTACAGCAGACAATAATATTAACAATAGCAGCTAACATTTATTAAGTAATATTAGGTGCCAGACACTGTACTAAATACTTTCAGTTACTTTATCTCAGTACATGAAAATTTTGTCTATCACATTTAAAAATAAATTTATTTTACAATTATAAACATTTCGGTAACTTTTTTCTGAACAACTTTTTCAGAAAGTTTGGGAAGTATGTGAAAGTATGAAAAAAGAGAAAAGTGTATCCCATAAACCCATTGAAGACAGACAGCAATGGTTAACATTTTCTCCTTGCTTATACCTAAGAAAATTCTTCACTACTCACCACCCAACAATTCCATTGTATTCTATCCAACTTCTGCTTTCCAAATTAGTAAGTTAAGACAGCACAAATACATGAAAATCTACTAATAGCATAGTAGTAATACAAGAAACTTTTCAAAATGACTGTTGAATTCAGGGACAATATCTTGCCTGCCTCTGTATCTTCAACAGTTTAGTATAGAACCTGTTAGACAGTAAATGTTAAGTGAATAAATGTATCAAAACCCAATTTAACAAAAGTTATAAACTGACTTTTCCCCATTGTATTTTTAAAATTGAAGTATAGTTTGATGTTCAGTCTTACATTGGATTTCAAGTATACAACACAGTGGTTCAACAGTTACCCATATTATTAAATCCTCACACACACACACACACACACACACACACACACACACACACACACACACACACACCAGTGAAGTTACTGTCAACAAAGAAAAATGTTACAGAACTATTGGCTATATTTTCCATTCTGTACTACCATGCCTATGACTAAGTTGTATTATAGTTGAGAATTGTTGTGCCCTTTTATCCCCCTCACCTTCCCCCTTATACCCTTTCCAACCCCTCCCCCATGGTAACCACCAGTCACTTCTCATTATCTATGAGTCTACTTTTGTTTGTTTTCTTTTGTTTTGGATTCCACAAATAAGTGAAATCATACGGCATTTGTCTTTCTCCTCCAGGCTTATTTCACTTAGTGTTAATACCCTCTAGATCCATCCATGTTTTTGCAAATTGAAGAATTTCTTTTTTTATGGCTGAATAACATTTCATTGTGTATATGTACCACTTATTTATCCATTCATTTATTGATAGACACTTAGGTTGCTTCTATATCTTGGCCTTTGTGAATAATGTGGCAATAAACATAGGGATGCGTATATCTTTCTGTTTTCTTTGGGTAAGTTTCTAGATATGCAATTACTGAAGTATTTCAATTTTTAGTTTTCTGAGGAACTTCCATACTTCTTTCCACAGTAGTGGCACCAATTTACATTCCCATCAACAGTGTAGGAGTGTTCCCATTTCTCCATATCCTTATCAACACTTGTTATTTCTTGTCATTTGGGTAGTGGCCTTTCTGACTGCTGTGAGGTGATATCTCATTGTGGTTTTGACTTGCATTTCCCTGATGATTAACAATGTGGAGCATCTTTGTTGGCCATTTGTATTTCTTCTTTGAAGGAATATCTGTTCAGGTCCTCCATCCATTTTTAATTGGGTTATTTCTTTTTTTGGTATTGAGGCATATGAGTTCTTTATATATTTTGGATGTTAACCCCTTATCAGGTGTATCACTTACAAATACATTCTCCAGTACTGTAGTTTGCCTTTTTGTTCTGCTGATGGTGTCCTTTGCTTTACATAAGCTTTTTAGTTTGATGTAGTCCCATTTGTTCATTTTTACTTTTGTTTCCCTTGCCTGAGGAGATGTGTCCAGGAAAAAATTGTTCATGTTTATATTCAAGAGATTTTTGCCTCTATTTTCTTCTAAGAGTTTTATGGGTTCCTGTCTTATAGTTAAGTCTTTCAACCATTTTGAGTTTACTTTTGTGTATGGAGTTAGATAGCAATCCAGTTTCATTCTCTTACATGTAGCTGTCCAGTTTTCCCAACACCAGTTATTGAACAGGCTGTCATTTCCCCATTGCATATCCATGGCTTCTTTATCATATATTAATTGGCCATATTTGTATGGGTTTATATCTGGGCTCTCTATTCTGTTCCATTGATCTATGGGTTTGGTCTTGTGTCAGTACCATACTGTTTTGTATGTATAGTATATTTTATGTATGTATAGTATATTTTATGTATGTATATTGTATGTATGTTTTAGTATAGCTTGAAGTCAAGGTGCATAATACCCCCTCAAGATGGCTTTGGCTGTTTGGAGTCTTTTGTGGTTCCATAGGAATTTGGGGATTATTTTCTCTGGTTCATTGAAAAATGCTGTTGGTATTTTGATAGGGGATTGCACTGAATCTAAATTGCTTTGGGTAGGATGGCCATTTTGACAATAATAATTCTTCCTATCCATGAACATGGGATAAATTTCCATTTATTTTTGTCTAATTACTCTCATGAATGTCTTACAGATTTCAGAGTACAGGTCTTTCACATCCTCGGGTAGGTTTAATTCTTAGGTACTCTATTCTTTTTGATGCAATTGTAAATGGAATTGTTTTCCTGATTTGTCTTTCTGCTAGTTCATTGTTAGTATATAGGCATGCACCAGATTTTTGTGTATTAATTTTATATCCTGCAACTTTGCTGAATCCAGTTATTATTCTCATAGTTTTTGGTCGAATCTTTAGGATGTTCTAAATATAATATCATGTCATCTGCAAATAGTGACATTTTTACTTCCCCTTTGCCAATCTGGATGCCTTTTATCTCTTTATCTGTCTGAGTGCTGTGGCTAGGATCTCCAGTACTACAATAAATAAGAGTGATGACAGTGGACATCCTTGTGTTGTTCCTGATCTTAGAGGAGAAGCTTTCAGCTTTTTTCCATTGAGTATGATGTTAGCTATGAGTTTGTTGTATATGGCCTATATTATGTTGAGATATGTACCCTCTATACCCATTTTGTTGAGAGTTTTTATAATGAATGCATGTTGAATTTTGTCAAATGCTTTTTCAGCATCTATTGAAATGATCATGTGGTTTTTATCCTTCTTTTTGTTAATGTGGTTCATGACATTGATTGATTGACAAATATTACACTACCCTTGCATTCCTCAAATAAATTCCACTTGGTCACTTTGGATGATCCTTTTAATGTATTTTTGAATTCAGTTTGCTAATATTTTGTTGAAGAGTTTTGCACCTGTATTCTTCAGGGATATTAGTCTATAATTTTCTTTTTTGTAGTGTCTTTGCCTGGTTTTGATATTGGAATGATTCTGGCCTTATCAAATGTGTTTGAAAGTATTCTTTCCTCTTCTACTTTTTTGGAATACTTTAAGGAGGATGGATTTAGCTCTTCTTTGAATGTTTGATAGAATTCAGCTGTGAAACCATCTGGTATTGGAATTTTATTTGTTGGGAGTTTTTTGATTACCAATTCAATTCCGTTACTGGTAATTGGTCTGTTCAGATTTTCTGTTTCTTCCTGGGTCTGTCTTGGAAGATTGTACTTTTCTAGGAATTTGTACATTTCTTCTAGGTTGTCCAATTTGGGCATCAACTTTTTCATAGAATTCTCTAATAATTCTTTGTATTTCTGTGGTATTCATTGTTACTATTCATTTTTATTTCTGATTTTATTTGTGTGCTCTTTTTTTCTTAATAAGTCTGACGAGGGGTTTATCCATTTTTTTTAAATCCATGAACCAGCTCTTGTTTTTGTTGATTTTTTCCTATTGTTTTATTCTTCTGTATCTTATTTATTTCTGCTCTGATCTTTCTTATGTCCCTCCTTCTACTAACTTTCAGTTTCATTTGTTCCTCTATTTCTAGTTTCTTTAATTCTAAAGTGAGTTTACACTGTTTATTTGGAAATGTTCATGCTTCCTAAGGTGGCCCAATATTGCTATGTACTTGCTTCTGAGAACTGCTTTCATGGCATCCCACAATGTTGGCAGCCGCGCTCAGAAAATAGCGCCCAATGCAGGGCAGCCGGAAGGCCCCGAACTTCCTAATGACAAATCATCCCACACCACTAAACTACATGCTAATTGCGCCTTGGCATAAGGACCAATGAGACCCACCAAATGGTTATGCTAATAAGGCATATGGAGCCGCACCAACCAGGTCAGAGCATGAGAACTATATAAGCAAGCCTCTCCTTCCCCTCTGGGTCCTGCCCAACTCATTTGTTTCACAAAGAGCTGAAGAATAAAGCTTTCTGCAGAAGAATTCTGCTGTTGTTGCATGCTGTTCTTGCCGGCGAGGACAGGGCACGCGACAAGTGGTGCCGAAACCCGGGAACCAGAACATCACCGGCACAGGGAGGACCCTTCAGACATCTGGAGAGGATTCAGAACTGCAGGTCAGAAGAAAGCCCGGAGGGGTAAGTTCCGAGAGGCCCCTGCTTTTTAGGATGATGGTTGATGGTTCTCTGTAAATAAGGAGGCACCATGGGGAATGCACCGTCATTAGTCACGGCACTGCAGACAGCTCTCAAAGAGCGAAACTTGAAGGTCTCCAGCAAAGTCTTAGGATCTTTTGTGAAGGAGATAGACCGTGTGGCCCCCTGGTTCATTTGTTCAGGGTCCCTCTCAATCCCGAGCTGGGACAAACTGGGGAAAGATCTTGATAGAGAGGAGGAGGAGGGTAGCCTGAGGGGAGGCACCAGGCCCCTCTGGAAACTGATTAGAGCTTGTCTGCAAGATGAGAGATGTGAAAAGGTAATAAAAGAAGGTCAGAGAGCATTGACAGATATCCAAGAGAGCATGTCAGAAACGGAACGGGAAACAGAGAGCGCGCGCGGCCGAAAAAAGGCCACAAAAACAAAGGTAAAGAAACCTCAGAGTGAGGGAGAAAGCCCGCCTAGGGCAAAAGCGAAAGAGCCCCGAGAAGCGAGTGACAATCGCCTCGGAGAAAATAGTAAATACCCCTGGAAAGAGTTGAGGGACCTCCAACTCTCCAATAGGGAATCTGAGGAGGAATTAACGTCCGCAGAGGAAGGGGAAGAAAATAAAACCGCAGAGTGTAGAAGTAAGGGAACCAGCAAAGTTGAAAAGTGGACCAAGGAAAAAATGAAAGCAGGGTGTCCCCCGACGCCCTTTGCCCCGCCACCTTACGTGAGTGGCGCACTCTCCTTTTGCCACCCAGATACTCTTCAGGCAATTAGACAAATGTTTCCTGTATTTGAGGATAACGGTGTACGCTCTCACCAGCCCCTGAGCCATAAACAAGTTAAGGAGTTAGCAGAATCCGTTCGGGCTTATGGAGTCAGTGCTAACTATACCATAGCACAAGTTGAGAGATTAACAGAGACAGCCATGACACCCGCAGACTGGCAATATGTAACTAAGGCATGCCTTTCTAGTATGGGGCAATACATAGAATGGAAGGCATTGTGGCATGATATCAGCATGACCCAGGCACGCGCAAACGCGGCCGAAGGACAGCCTGCATGGTCATATGACATGCTGACAGGCCAAGGACAGTGGGTAGCCGACCAGACCGCCTTCCCCTTACAGGTATATGCACAAATAAACACGTGCGCCGCCAAGGCATGGAAAGCCCTCACCAACAAAGGAGAAGTATCAGGCAATTTGACAAAAATTATTCAGGGGCTGAGCGAGCCATTTTCTGACTTTGTCGCTCGTATGATGGAGGCCGCAGGCAGAATATTTGGAGATCAGGAACAAGCAATGCCCCTAGTGGAGCAATTAGTGTTTGAACAATGTACCAAGGAATGCAGACAGGCGATAACACCCTGGAAACAAAAAGGGATACATGCCTGGTTGAAAGCCTGTAGAGAAATAGGAGGGCCACTCACCAATGCGGGCCTAGCCGCGGCCATATTACAGAGCCACAAACAAGCCAGGATCACTAACAGAAGTATCAAATGCTTTCAATGCGGGAAATTAGGACATATAAAGAGAGAGTGTAGGAGCCCAGCTTCAGAACAAACAACCCAAAAGACCCCTGAGTTGTGCCCTAAGTGTAAGAAAGGCAGGCATTGGGCTAATGAGTGCCGGTCTATTAAAGATATAGAAGGGAAACCCTTAGAGTTGCCAAAAAACGCCCAGAGGGGCCCCCGTCACCAGGGCCCGCAAATATATGGGGCAACCAGCACGCAAGTGTCATTCGGGAACAACCAGGCCCCCCAAGGAGAGCCACTTCAGGTTCCGCGGGATTGGACATCCGTGCCACCACCAGAATAGTGTTGACTCCACAGATGGGAGTTCAGCCTATCCCTTCAGACTTTAAAGGCCCCCTACCACCAAATACCATTGGGTTACTCCTAGGGCGCTCTTCTGCTGCATTGAAAGGCCTGGTAGTTCATCCCGGAGTCATAGATCAAGATTATGAAGGACAGGTAAAAATCATGTGTTCGGCTCCCAGAGGAATCTATCCTATATCCCCGGGAGACCGCATAGCCCAGCTCTTAGTTTTACCTAGTCTCCACGCCAATTATCCTGCTACCAACACGGAGAGGGGAGAAAGGGGCTTCGGCTCCTCTGACTGGGATTCAGCCTTCATAGTATTAGATTTAGCAGACAGACCAAAAGTAACTCTTCAAATAGAGGGAAAGAGCTTTGAGGGAATCCTAGACACTGGAGCAGATAAAAGTATTATCTCTGCAACCTGGTGGCCCTCCAAGTGGCCTGTGACCCAATCCTCACATTCATTACAAGGTTTAGGATATGAGTCAAGCCCTTCAATTAGTGCCAAACCATTGAAATGGCGAGCCCCTGAAGGACAAGAGGGTACAGTCACCCCTTATGTACTCCCTCTACCGGTCAATTTATGGGGGAGGGATGTCATGAGAGACTTAGGCCTCAAACTCATTAATGAATACTCCACCCCCGCCCAAGGCATGATGATGGACATGGGATACATCCCTGGCAAGGGGCTGGGGAAACACCAACAGGGACACATAGAGCCCATCCTGCCCAAAGTAAAGAATGACCGTCACGGCCTGGGTTTTTCATAGGGGCCATTGAAGATGCCATGCCCATACCTTGGCTCACAGAGGAGGCCGTATGGGTTCCTCAGTGGCCCCTATCCTCTGAAAAATTAGAAGCAGCTCATTGCTTAGTGCAAGAGCAGCTCCAAGTGGGACACCTAGAACCCTCTGTGTCCCCATGGAACACACCCATATTTGTAATCAGGAAAAAGTCAGGATCATGGAGGTTGCTTCATGATCTGAGAGCAGTAAATGCTCAAATGAGAATGCTTGGACCCGTACAACGGGGACTGCCACTCCTCTCTGCCTTACCCAAAGAATGGAAAGTGCTCATAATAGATATTAAAGATTGTTTCTTTTCTATACCTCTAAGCTCCAAGGACAGGGAAAGATTTGCTTTTACTTTGCCAGCTATTAACCATGAACAACCCGATGCCAGATTTCAGTGGAAGGTCCTCCCTCAAGGAATGGCAAATAGCCCCACCATATGTCAACTGTACGTTCAGCGAGCGCTAGACCCAATTCGTAAGACCTATCCCACGCTAAAGATCATCCATTACATGGATGACATCCTTCTTTGCTCCCCACAACCAGCGGAAATAGAAGAAGCATATATAGATCTCACTAGATCCCTAGAAAATTGGAGACTGAATATAGCAAGCGAGAAGGTCCAAAAATCTAGTGTTAGCAAATTCCTAGGAGCAACCATTTACACAGATGTAATTTGCCCCCAAAAGCTTGAGATAAGACATAATCAATTGCGAAATTTGAATGACTTCCAAAAACTCCTAGGGGATATTAATTGGTTGCGCCCATACTTAAAGATACCCACCACTGAATTGACTCCACTATTTAAAACCCTAGAAGGAGACCCACAACTAACGTCACCGCGCTCCCTCACACCTGAGGCATTACAAGCCATTCGCAAAGTAGAACAGGCTTTGATGACAGCACAATTAAATAGAGTGCAATCGAATGAACCCTTTGAGTTGTGTGTCCTTCCCACCCCAGAGCTGCCAACAGCAGTCTTATGGCAGCACGGCCCACTGATCTGGATTCATCCCCAAGCCTCTCAGGCTAGGACAATAGAGTACTATCCAGCAGCCGTGGCCAAACTTGCTTTGAGAGGAGTAAAAACCTCCATGACACATTTCGGAGAGGCTCCAGCTAAAATTATAACCCCTTACAGCGTAGAACAGATACAAGTATTATGTGCTATGAACGATGATTGGGCCATACTTGCTTACAGTTTCTCAGGAACCTTTGATAATCATTTCCCTAAACATCCCCTCATCAACTTCACCAAAAATCATCTCCTAGTATTTCCTCGGGTCACTAGCCTAACCCCGCTGCCTCATGGAAAAACAGTTTACACGGACGGGTCTAAGACAGGCACAGGTGCCTATGTCCATGATGGCAAAGTTGTGACAAAAGGCTACACGCCTGACACTCCACAAATAGTGGAATGTCGCATAGTCTTAGAGGTCCTACAAATCTTTCCTGAACCTTTAAATATTGTGTCTGACTCCTGTTATGTAGTTAATGCAGTCAAATCTCTAGAAGTGGCCGGGCTAATCAAAGCGTCCAGCCCAGTAGCCACTTTGTTCAAACAGATACAATCAGCACTACTTCATAGGCAATCTCCTTTGTATATAACTCATATCAGAGCACATTCAGGCCTTCCCGGGCCTATGACCCAAGGCAACCACCTGGCAGACCTCGCAACCAGAAATATAGCTTTTCCCCTGCTAGACCCTATCACCACAGCTTCAAAATTCCATACACAATTTCATGTCACTGCCGAAACACTGCGCAAGCGGTTTAGCATAACCAGGGCCGAAGCTAGGAACATTGTCCTTAGCTGCCAACATTGCTGCAGCTTCCTTCCCACACCTCATGTTGGGATCAACCCCAGAGGTATTAAGCCTTTACAAGTTTGGCAAATGGATGTGACGCATATTTCGTCTTTTGGGAAACTGAAATATGTACATGTATCCGTGGATACTTGTTCAGGAGTCATCTTTGCCTCCCCATTGTCAGGAGAGAAAGCTTCCCATGTCATCCAGCACTGCCTTGAAGCTTGGAGCGCATGGGGGTTACCACAGATTCTGAAAACAGACAATGGCCCAGCCTATACCTCTACAAAATTTGCTCAATTTTGTCATCACATGGGGATAAAACATATCACTGGCCTTCCCTACAACCCACAGGGTCAAGGGATTGTGGAACGCGCGAACCGCACGCTCAAATCCTATTTACTTAAACAAAAAGGGGGAATTGAAGATATACCCCCCACACCAAAAACTGCCATAGCCCTAGCACTTTTCACTATAAATTTTTTGAATCTGGATGCTCAAAGCCATACAGCAGCGGATCGCCATAATCAGTGGCCAAAAGACCCACAAGAACTAGTAAAATGGAAGGACGTGTTATCTAACCAATGGAAGGGCCCGGATCCAATCATAATCAGATCCAGGGGAGCTGTGTGTGTTTTCCCCCAGGGTGAAGAAAATCCCTTCTGGATCCCGGAGCGCCTAACGAGGAAAGTCCTAAACAAAGGAGATGACTTCGCTGTACCTCCTGACCCTGCTCCTGACACTGGAGACCCCGACTCAGGGAGTATTGAGATGGGGAATCCTGTCTGCCTTTCCTAAGCCTATGCCTGTCCGTTTCAATGCAGCCGTTTTTCCGCGCTTTTTCACTACCAATACTAGTATGAACTTGCCCTACTTAGTTAAAGACACCCTAGTAGCTCCCCTGGGAGAAAACCGATCCTTCGTAACTAATGGGTCATTATGCTTCACCACTCAGAATCTAGCTGGCTGTATCTCCCTGAAACGGAGGAAATACGGATGGTTCAGTGACATAATTCTAGAGGCCAGTAGCCTCCCCGTTATGTCAGCTAAATTTGAAGGGCCTAATAAGGAAGGGAGCCCGTCCTATAAGAACATGACTATCCACCAGATGGTTCTCTGGATCAATGGCACATTTGTACACTCTCCCAGGAACAATTCCACCGACAGGCCTCGTCAACCCAAATATGCCTCCCATTGTGTGGGCGACTATGAGGGAGAGCTGTGGCCCTGGACTGACTGTCAGTCAACTGTAGTAACGTGGGCAACTGAGAGGCAGGAGTTTACCATCTCCCCAGATATGGAGGGACGGCCAGCCAATGAGGCTTGGTGGCCAGTAAAGGTGCTCGAAGGCGAGTTTCGTCAGCAGCTGAGCATGAACCCCTTCCATAAATGGATGCTGTGTGGAGTCAATGGCTCGTGTACCGACCTCTCCCCCTTTTCCGCCCTCCAGGGTGGGGGAATCGGTGTAAAAAATATCACCTTTTGGTGCGAGAATAACCACATGCGCGCACACTGGAACATGATCATGACCCATAACAACGAGAACTACACGTGTTCAGCAAAATCAGGTCCAGAGTCACCTAATTCCCTTTTTCCACCTTCTCCAGTATGCGTATACCCCCCATTTCTGTTTATCTTATCCAATAGTAGCTTTGACTCCTGCTCCAATGAAACCTGCTTTCTGTCTCAGTGTTGGGATGCGCGTAACTTTACCAATGCTTTGGTAGTCCGCATCCCCCGTTGGGTCCCTGTTCCCGTAGACGCCCCTAACACCATGACTCTGTTTCGAGAAAGGCGCGATTTCGGTGTTACAGCCGCCATAGTGCTCCTGATCTCCGCGACCGCGGTCGCAGCCACCGCCGCTGGTATAGCTTTAGACACCTCCATCAAATCGGCTACAGAGCTCAATAACCTTGCAGCCTCAGTAGCTTCTGCCCTGGACCAACAGTCCACACTTGATGGCAAACTGAAAGGAGGAATAATGATCCTCAATCAACGCATAGATCTCGTGGAGGAACAAATGGAGGTGCTCTGGCAAATGGCCCAGTTGGGATGTGAGCGGAAATATCGTGCCCTCTGCATCACTAGCATTCAATATAAAAATTTTACACGGGCAGCTAATCTGTCACGAGACCTGTCCCAGTATCTTTCAGGAAACTGGTCCCAAGACTTCGATGGGACACTAGAAGAGCTGCGGCGAGAAATTATCCACATCAACTCCACCCGTCTAGATATCTCCGTAGCGGAAGGACTCTCTTCCTGGTTCCTCAGAGCTCTCTCCCACGTCAAGGAGTGGGCGGGCATGGCTGGGATGGGCGTGTTCCTGCTTGGAGGTCTCATGCTCTTACTCTGGTTGTTATGTAGACTCCGCAACCAACATAAGCAGGACAAGGTGATCCTTGCTCAAGCCCTAATGGCGATAGACGTTGGCGCCTCTCCCCAAGTGTGGCTCAACATGCTTAAGAAGGAAGCTCGGCTTTAGCTTGAGGTAGCTCTTGCACCCTGAGCCCATGTGGCACTGCACCAGGCCCGAGTACCTCAATGCTTAATCACAGCTTTCTTTAAGAAGCTCATGGTGCAAGAGGGTTGAGAAAAAGGGTCCAAACCCTTTGTACCAAGCGGTCCCAACGCCAGCCAGAGGATGCGAGGCAAAGCACTGCAAGAGGTCTTGGACCCCTCTGAGAGGCATGCCTGACTGCATAGGGGTAGATGCCCAGAACCCCTCTCCAAAAAGGGGGCATCAGGAAGTATGATGGAGGTCAGGCCTCTGTCTCCGCCTCTGCTGGCAAGTTCCGCCTTGAGCTTCTGTTAGACAAAAAAGGGGGAGATGTTGGCAGCCGCGCTCAGAAAATAGCGCCCAATGCAGGGCAGCCGGAAGGCCCCGAACTTCCTAATGACAAATCATCCCACACCACTAAACTACATGCTAATTGCGCCTTGGCATAAGGACCAATGAGACCCACCAAATGGTTATGCTAATAAGGCATATGGAGCCGCACCAACCAGGTCAGAGCATGAGAACTATATAAGCAAGCCTCTCCTTCCCCTCTGGGTCCTGCCCAACTCATTTGTTTCACAAAGAGCTGAAGAATAAAGCTTTCTGCAGAAGAATCCTGCTGTTGTTGCATGCTGTTCTTGCCGGCGAGGACAGGGCACGCGACACCACAAATTTTGGACTGTTATATTTTTGTTTCACTTATCTCCATGTATTGCTTGATTTCTGTTTTGATTTGTTCATTGATCCATGGATTATGTAGAGGCATATTGTTTAGCCTCCATGTGTTTGTGGGCTTTTTTTTCCTCTGTAGTTTCATACCACTGTGGTCTGAGAAGTTGCTTGATACAGTTTCAATCCTTTTAAATTTATTGAGGCTCTTTTTGTGACCTGGTACTTGATCTATTCTGGAGAATGGTCCATGTACACTTGAAAAAAATGTGTATCCCACTGGTCTGGAGTAGAATGTCCTGCAAACAATCTGCGAAGTTCATCTGATTTAGTGTATTGTTTAGTGCCTCTATTTCTTTATTTATTTTCTCTGGTTGATCTGTCCATTGATGTAAGTGAGGGTTAAAATTCCCTAATATGAATGAGTTACAGTTTATTTCCCCCTTAGCTTCTGTTAGTATTTGTTTTACATATTTAGGTGCTCCTACGTTTATAATTGTTATATCCTCTTGTTGGACTGATTCCTTTATCATTATGTGATGCCCTTCTTTGTCTCTTATTACTTTCTTGGTTTTGAAATCTATTTTTTCTGTTGTAAACACTGCTACTCCTGCTTTTCTCTCCCTATTATTTGTGTGAAATATATTTTTCCATCCCTTCACTTTTAGTTTGTGTATGTCTGTGGGTCTGAAATGGGTGTTTTGTAGGCAGCATATAGATGGGCCTTGTTTCTTTATCCAACCTGCCACTCTGTGTCTTTTGATTGGTATATTCAGTCCATTTACATTTAAGGTAATTATTGATATGTATGTAATCATTGCCATTTTATTAATTGTTTTCGCTGCTTTTGTAGTTCCTCTCTGTTCCTCTTCCTCTCTCATACACATCTCTTGTTATGTGATATTTTTCTTTAGCATTGTGATAAGATTTCTCTTTATTAACATTTTGTGTATCTACTATAAGCTTTAGGTTTGTGGTTACCATAAGGTTCATGGATAGTTTCTTAACTATATAACGGTCTATATTAAGTTGATGATTGCTTTATTTCAAACACAATCTAAAAATACTTCTTTTTTTCTTCTTTTTCCTTCTCCACACTTAATGTGTTAGATGTCATAACCTGCATTTTTTGTGTATTCCTTGACTAATTTAGTATATAGTTGATTTTACTACTATTTTTTAAAATTTCATACTTGCTTGGTAAGTTATTGGTCTACTACCTTTACTGTGGGTTTATTTTCACTGGTGGAAACTATTTAGGTTTAAGAACATTTCCATCTACAGAAGTCCTTTAACATACCTCATAATGCTGGTTTAGTGGATATAAATTCCTTCAGCCTTATTTATCTGGGAAATGTTTGATCTCTCCTTCAATTTTGAATGATAATCTTGCTGGGTAGAGATTCTTGATTGAAGGTCCTTCTGTTTCAAAACGTTAAATATTTCATGCCACTTTTGTTTGGCATGTAAAGTTTCTTCTGAGAAATCTGCTGATGCCTTTCCTTTATAAGTAATCTTTTTTTCCCCTCTCAGGTTGCTTTCAATTATCCTTAATATTTGTCATTTTAATTATTGTATGTCTTGGTGTTGTCTTTCTGGGGTTCATTTTGTTAGGGGCTCTCCATGCTTGCAGGACCTGGGTGTCTATTACCTTCTCCAAATTAGGGAAATTTTCAGCAATTATTTCTTCAAAGAGACTTTCTATCCTTTGTTTCTCTCTTCTTCTGTTACCTCTATTGTGTGAATTTGTTTCATTTAGAGTTGTCACACAACTCTCTTAGCATCCTCTTGCTTCTAGAGATTCTTTTTTCTCTCTGTTTCTCAGCTTTTTTGTTTTTCTGTTCTCTAATTTCCAGCTCATTGATTGTCTCCTCTACCTACAGCAATCCATTATTCATTCCATCCATTGTATCTTTTCATTTTAGTTACTGCATTCTTCAGGTCTGAGTGGTTCTTTTTCAGCTCTTGTATCTCTTTGTTGAAGTCCTCCCTGAAATCTTCAATATTTTCCCACAGATCAGTAAGCATATCTATGACTGTTATTTTGAAATCTTTATTAAGATTGGTGATCTCTGTTTCTTTAGCCCTCTTTCTGGTGTCTTATCCTGTAGTTTTGTATGGAACATATTCCTCTGCGTCCTCACCTTGTCAGACTTTCTGTGTTTCTTCCTTTGTATTAAATAGATCTGCGATGCTTCCTGGTCTAGGGTAATGACTTTATGAAGAAGGTGTCCTGCTTTGCCCACAAGCTCAATACTCTCTTTACTCTCCAATGTCTGGCTGTCCTTTGCAGAGGAGCCCCAGTTGCTGTTGGTGGACTATGGGCAGGGCTGCCTTTCTGTCTGTCTGCAGGCTGTGGCCTATCTCCATCCATCATGGATGGCAGCTTGCTGCAGCTGGCCCTTAGTGAGCAGTATAGCTGTGCTTCTTCTGGAATTGTTGTGGGTAGGGTGCAGTCTGCCTGCCCTGTAGTGATGGTGGTACTACTGGACTAATGGAGTGGGCAGGGCAGGTGCTTGGGTCTGGGGCAGATACACAGTGGCAGGGCACACAGGTGGCTTGGCACACAGGTGCAAGGGCACATGACAGTGGGCTGAGCTGCCTGTGAGGAGGAAGGAGCACTTAGAACATCTCCTGCAGGTGCACTCCATTTGGGATGAGATAGGGCCAAAAAAACTGGAAAAGGCTTCCTCTACCTACCAGGCAGCAAAGTCCATGCTGCTGGACCAACTGGGCTTGGTTACATGTGCGGGAAAGAACCTTAAGGCTGAGCCACCAGCAAGGGATATGAAGTATTTGAAGCTCCTTCAAGCAGCCAAATAGTTGGGCTGAGGGAGAGCTAACGAAGTGTTGCCCACATACCCTTTCTCCTGTAAAGAAAAGTCCATCCAACCTTTGCCTCTCTGGTACCCCTCCAGCTGCTAGTAAATCCCTTAATCCCCTCTGTTTTGGTTCTCAGTGGGACCAATGGAGTGTGCCTATCCCCAACAAGCAGCAGGAGTTTCAGCCTCCCAGAGTGCTCCAACTCTCCCTGGAGTCCAGGCTCATTAATCACCAAAGCTGGTGCTATGTGGACTCCTGATCCCAGAACAGATCTCCTGGGCCAGGTGTGAAGAGTTCCTGAGCATTTATCCCCTCCCTGCTCCATTCCTCTTCCTCCTGCTTGTGGGATGAGATAAAGGAAGGGCTGGAGTTCTGATGGATCGTGGTTCTTTCACTTTACCCTTCTATGTATGGTCTTCTCTTCTTCACCAGATATTGGTGGTTTGTTGTGAAGTCTTCAGGTCATTTCCAGGGTAACTTGAATTTGCTGTAGTTGCTTCCTTGGTGTGAATGTGGGAGGAGATTTCTGCTTTGCCTTCCTACTCCACCATCTTTTTTCCCCTCCACCAAATCCCCCGTTGTATTTTTTTAAAACTCTATACACATAGAGATGAAACTAACTTCAATTGAATTTTCTAGTCTCAGCACATGTTTGGCTCAATTAATCTCTAATTCTATACCTACAATTTTGCAGATTTAAAGTGGCTTTCAGGTTGACAGCGCTGAGGCATTAGGGTATGTTCAAACATCAAAGATTCTTTACTATGTTCACTATGCTGTGCTTCCTAGAGACCAAAAAGCAAACTGATATATTCTACCTTCAATGGAGTGGAAAGAAATGGAATTTCCTGGTTAAGTTTCAATTGTCAAAAAATTCAATAAACAGGAAACTTCCTATCCCCTGAAAATTATGATAAATCTGTTGTGATAAGAAGGTGGAACAACTCTTACTAAATTTTCTGCAGACTTACTGTTTAATTTTCTTTAGTCTCTGGACACGTCTATGCATTATCAAAATATGAAGAGATTTTCCAAAATAGTATTTATCTAGGTAGACCATATTCCAAGAACTGTTCAGTTTCTGGAATTACTTACAAAGATTGTGAAGGCAAATGTTACACAAATTCTAGGCACATTCCTCATGTAGGCTTGCTACCTGGTTACCTTTCCAGTTAAGCCTGAAATTTGAACTTCAGCAACTTATTCTTACAATCTGTCACACTTATTATTAGAATGACATTTGATGATTATAAATCATAGACAATATTGCACTTATAAAAATTCTTAGTTGGGCTGCTCCCTTTCTCTGGGTGCAGCCATTTTCTCTTTCAGATAATAAAATCTCTTGCATGAGAAAAAAAATGTTTAGTTGAAGGGACATAATAAAGATTAGAGCAGAAATCAATAAAATTGAGAAGAATAAAACAATAGCAAGAATCAATGAAAGCAAGAGCTGGTTCTTTGAGAAAATAAACAAAATAGATAAAACCCTAGTCAGACTCATCAACAAAAAAGAGAGACTACACACATAAACAGAATCAGAAATGAGAAAGGAAAAATCACTATGGACACCACAGAAATACAAAGAATTATTAGAGAATACTATGAAAAAGTATATGCCAACAAACTGGATAACCCAGAAGAAATGGACAACTTTCTAAAAAAATACAACCTTTCAAGGGTGATCCAGAAACAAACAGAAAATCTGAACAGACCAATTACCAGCAATGAAATTGAATTGGTAATCAAAAAACTACCTTAGAACAACACCCTGAACCAGATGACTTCACTGCTGAATGATATCAAACATTTAGTGAAGACCTAATACCCATCCTCCTTAAAGTTTTCTGAAGAGTAGAAGAGGGAATACTTTCAAACTCATTCTATGAGGCCAGCATTACTCTAATACCAAAACCAGACAAAGACCCCACCAAAAAAGAAAATTACAGACCAATATCTCTGATGAACATAGATGCAAAAATACTCAACAAGATATTAGCAAACTGAATTCAAAAATACATAAAAAAGATCATCCATCATGATCAAGTAGTATTTATTCCAGGCATGCAAGGATGGTACAATATTTAAAAATCCATCAGTATCATCCACCACATCAAAAAAAGGACAAAAACCACATGATCATCTCTATAGATGCCGAAAAATCATTTGACAAAATTCAATATCCACTCATACAAACACAAAATAGGTATAGAGCGCAAGTACCTCAACATAACAAAGGCCATATATGACAAACCCATAGCTGCATTATACTTAACAGTGAGAAGCTGAAGGCTTTTCCTTTAAGATTGGGAACAAGACAGGGATGCCCACTCTCCCCACTTCTATCCAACAGAGTACTGGAGGTACTAGGCACGACAATCAGACACCGCAAAGAAATAAAAGGCATCCAGATTGGCAAGGAGGAAGTTAAACTGTCCCTGTTTGCAGATGACATGATATTGTACATAAAAAACCCTAAACAATCCACTCCAAAACTACTAGATCTAATATCTGAATTCAGCAAAGTTACAAAATTAATACACAGAAATCAGTTGCATTCCTATACACTAATGATGAACTAGCAGAAAAAGAAATCAGGAAAACAATTCCATTCACAGTTGGATCAAAAAGAATAAAATACCTAGGAATAAACCTAACCAAAGAAGTGAAAGACCTATACTCTGAAAACTACAAGACACTCATGAGAGAAATTAAAGAAGATACCAATAAATGGAAACACATCCCATGCTCATGGATAGGAAGAATTAATATTGTCAAAATGGCCAGCCTGCCTAAAGCAATCACAGATTCAATAAAATTCCTATCAAAATACCAACCACATTCTTAGAGCAAATCATTTTAAAATTCATATGGAACTGTAAAGGACCCCAAATAGTCAAAGCAATCCTGAGAAGGAAGAATAAAGGAGGGGGGATTATGCTCCCCAACTTCAAGCTCTACTACAAAGCCACAGTAATTAAGACAAGTTGGTAGTGGCACAAGAACAGAACCATAGACCACTGGAACAGACTAGAGAGCCATGATATAAACCCAACCGTATATGGTCAATTAATATATGATAAAGGAGCCATGGACATACAGTGGGGGAAATGACAGCCTCTTCAACAACTGGTGTTGGCAAAACTGGACAACTATGTGTAAGAGAATGAAACTGGATTATTGTTTAACCCCACACACAAAAGTAAACTCGAAATGGATCAAAGACCTGAAAGTAAGTCATGAAACCATAAAACTCTTAGGAGACAACATAGACAAACATCTCCTGAATATAAGCATGAGCAAATTCTTCCTGAACGCATCTCCTCAAGAAAGGGAAACAGAAGCTAAAATGAACACATGGGACTACATCAAACTAAAAAGTTTCTGTACAACAAAGAACACTATCAACAGAACAAAAAGCCATCCTACAGTGTGGGAGAATGTATCTGTAAATGACATATCTGACAAGGGGTTAACATCCAAAACATATAAAGAACTCAACATGCCTCAACACCCAAAAAGCAAATAACCCAATTAAAAAATGGGCTGAGGTTATGAAGAGATGATTCTCCAAAGAAGAAATTCAGATGGTCAACAGACACATGAAAAGATGCTCCACATCACTAATCATCAGGGAAATTAAACCACAATGAGATATCACCTCACACCAGTAAGGATGGCCAGCATCGAAAAGACTAAGAACAACAAATGCTGGTGAGGATGTGGAGAAAGGGGAACTCTCCTACACTGCTGGTGGGAATGTAAGCTAGTTCAACCATTGTGGAAAGCAACATGCAGGTTCCTCAAAAAACTAAAAATAGAAATACCATTTGACCCCGGAATCCCACTCCTTGGAACTTACCCAAAGAATACAACTTCTCAGACTCAAAAAGACATAGGCACCCCTATATTTATTGCAGCACTATTTACAATAGGTTACAAGGAAATAACCTAAGTGTCCATCAGTAGATGAATGGATAAAGAAGATGTGGTACATACACAGTGGAATACTATTCAGCCATAAGAAGGAATCAAGTCCTACCATTTGCAACAACATGGATGGAGCTGGAGGATATTATGCTTAGTGAAATAAGCCAGGTGGAGAAAGACGGGTGCCGAATGATTTCCCTCATTTGTGGAGTATAACAATGAAGCAAAACTGGAGGAACAAAATAGCTGCAGACTCACAGATTCCAAGAAGGGACTAGTGGTTCCCAAAGAGGAGGGGGTGTGCGAGGGCAGGTCGGGAGGGACGGAGATGGGGATTGAGTTGTATTATGTTTAGTACACATGGTGTGGGGGTCAAGGGGAAAACAGTGTAGCACAGAGAAGGGAAACAGTTAATCTGTGGCATCTTATTACACTGATGGACAGTGACTGCACTGGGGTATGGATGGGGGACTTGATAATATGGGTAAATGTAGTAACCACATTGTTTTTTCATGTGAAACCTTCATAAGAGTGTGTATCAATAATACCTTAATAAAAAATTAAATTTAAAAAATGCTTAGTTGATAAATGAACATAAAAGAATTACTTGATTATTAAATAAGCAGACCTTGGCTTTAGTCCATGCAATTTTGCATAACCTCATGTAGCACATAATATATTCCCCTTTCTAAACTGATTTTAAATTCCACTTGTGGACTTTGCATATCAACAGACAAATGCATACTTTTGAGCCAAAGCTTTGTGGAGCTGCCAACCAACAGTCCCATTTTTGCAGTTTCTCCATCTTAGTTTTTTAATTATTTAAATATTTACTTGCATATTGTTCTTATTTCCTAAGGATGTGAGAAAGTAGAAAATGAAAATGTAGATTCTAGAGATAAATTGAGGGTCACAATCTTAATACAGCTGAGAAAAATATAGAAATAAGACAAGCTGTTGGTCACAGCTTTGTAAATGTTATACATCTTTCAAAACAAAAATTTAAGTTCCAAAATAAGAGTGATGAAATTTGTCTCTTAGAAGCTAAAATGCTTTTGTTTTCTTAGAGCTACTAACCAACCCACTTTAAGATATATTTCACACATGCTGGTGTATTAGTTCCCTAAAGTTGTAACAAAACACCACAAACACAGTGGCTTAAAAGAAGAGAAATTCATTCTTCTACTCTTCTGGAGATCAGAAGTCCAAAATCAAGGTGTCAGCAGGGTCATACTCCCTCTGAAGGAACAAGGGAAGAGTCCTTCCTTTCCTCTTTTCTTGATTCCAGTTCTTGCTAGCAATCCTTGGTGCTCTTTGGTTTGCAGCTGTGTCACTCCAGTGCCTGCCTCCATGTTCCCTGGCTTTCTTCCCTCCATGTCCTCTTTTATTTTTTAATAAAGTGTAGTTGATACATAATCTTATAGTAGTTTCAAGGGTGCAACACATTGGTTCAACAGTTACCCATATTATTAAATCCTCACCCCACTAGTACAGCTATTATCTGTCAACATAGGAAGATGTTACAGAATCATCAACTATATTCTCCATGCTGTACTACTATCCCCATGACCAACCTACATTATGATTGAGAATTTTTGTGCCCCTTCATCCCCCTCAATTCCCCACCTACCCACTCCAACCCCTCCCCCATGGTAACCGCTAGTCACTTCTCAGTGTTTATAAAACTGCTATTTTGTTCATTCTGTTTTGCTTTGTTTTTATATTACTCAAGTAAATGAAATGATATGGTATTTATCTTTCTCCACCTGGCTTAATTCAGGCATGGATAGATCTATCCATGTTGTTGTAAATGGCATGATTTCTTTTGGCTGAATAATATTCCATTTTACATATGTACCACATCTTCTTTATCCATTCATCTACTGATGGACTCTTAGGTTGCTTCCATATCTTGGCTATTGTGAATAAATATAGGCATACATATATCTTTTCAGATCAGGGATTTTTTTCTTTGGGTAAATTTCTACAAGTGGGTTTACTGGGATGAATGGTATTTCTATTTTTAGCTTTTTGAAGAACCTCCATACTGCTTTCCACAGTGGCTGCACCAATTGATATTCCCACCAACAGTGTAGGTGGGTTCCCATTTCTCTACATCCTCACTGGCATTTGTTATTTCTTATCTTTTGGATAGTGGCCATTCTGACTGGTGTGAAGTGATGTCTCATTGTGGTTTTGATTTGTATTTCCCTGATGATTAGTGATGTGGAGCATCTTTTCATGTGCCTGCTGGTCATCTGTACTTCTTTGGGGAAATGTTCAGGTCCACTGCCCACTTTTTAATCAGGTTATTTATTTTTTCTTTCATGTCTTCTTATAAGGACACCAGTCATTTGATTTATGGCCCATCTTAATACAGTATGACTTCATTTTACCTAATTACATCTGCAAAGACCCTACTTCCAAATAAGGTCACATTTCAAGGTCCCTGGTGGATATGAATTTGGAGGGCATGTTTGAGTCCATAAAGTTGTGTTCATGTATCATGATTAAGAAAGAGTTCATGAAGTACAATTGTTAATTTCAAATCAGGTCATATCTGCTGATTGAACATCAGAAATTTGCTCAGGTTAGCTTTTTAAATAATTTGTAACAACTTCAAGAAAGCTAATATAACTAATGATGCAAATCAGACTTTACACTTTAAGTTGAAAAGAGATGTTCATGGAGACCAAGATATTAAAAATAATTCAAATAAAGTCTTTAAATTACTCTGACCAACAAGTTAATCAGTACTGTCTTGGTTAGACTAGGCCAAAATGATTCAGACTTCATAGTTTTTGTCTTTATCAGTCATCAGTCAGACATGTGAAACTCATTTTATTATCTACAGATGATGTTATTATCCTATGCCTAAATATATTTGAGTTTTTGCAAACCTGGAAAGGAGCTAAAAATAAATTAAACCCCATCTTTTTTTGTTTACTTCATAATGATTATGACATACTGTTAAAATTTCTCTGTGAACAGAGGTACATGGATTTATAATCTGGGATATTACTCAGCATAGATTTAGTTTGTTACACTTCAAATTAAAGAGCAAAATAAGTAATTTCAGATAAGTAGAATAAATATTTTTTAAACTGATTTAAATATATTTGCACTTTTATCTGGTTATTTTTTACTTTAGTTCACTTTCACTATAAATGACTTTAGTCTCCTATCATCAAATTCATCCTGTTAAACTATCATTCTACTTAATGTCTGCAGCAGTCAGTATGAAAACAGTTTATTTCCTGTCAATTGTCTTACAAACTCTGTACTCAAGAACTATACTGTCCAATGTAATAGCCACTAGCCACATACGGCTGTTTAGATTTCTAAATTAATTAAATTAAATCTAATTTAATTAAAATTTCAGTCCTCCAGGTTCAGAAGTCACTTTTCAAGTGTTGTATAGTCACATATGCTAGTGGCCACTGTATTGGACAATGCAGGTATGGCACATTTCCATCAATGCAGAAATTTCTATTGAATAGAATGGCCCTAGAATTTGGATCTAGAATTTCTATATAGGAAGAATTTGTGATCTGCTGTATGGCTGAAATAGGGGGTCAGGGGTTTGTCCTGAAGCTACATTTGATTTCATTTTGTACATAGATTTTTGTACATGTATGCTTGTATGTGCTAGTATATGGGAGCAGGGGCTGATTTAAATTATGTGGGGGTAGAATTAGGCTAACAAAGCCACTCCTTTATGCAGTCATTTTCTAACTACAACAAACTGTTCCTGCATCAAAAATTGTACTTAGTTACCTCCAGGCCTTTATCGCCTTACAATTATGTCTATATGTTGCCCTCCTCACAACTACTCATCACAACTTACCCTTCAAGGAAAAGTCTGAAATGCCCCTTCCTTGAGAAACCCCTTTTCTAGGCTCCCAGAAAATGAGGTTGAAATCTCTAGTATAGAATATGACACAGCCTTGCCTCAAACTGTGGTTTTTTGTATGTCTCTGATTCCTCTAATATATCTGATCCTGTCAGAGGACTTTTCCGCCAGTGTATTTTTCCCTAGTACATTACCTTACCCATTGCAAGAGCTCAGTAACTGTTTGTTAAATTAACCTTCCAAGATCTAAGATGTCTAAAACATATCTTGACCTTAAATCTGCTTCAAGCACAGTGTTCTCCACCTCACTTATTAGTAACTTCTTCTTGTTATTCACCTTTAGAGTCATCCTTGATTTCTTGACTTCTCTCTTTTTTTTACACCATTTTTCAACACCTCCACTGTTATTACCTGGTCTTTATTATCATCTCTCTTTGGGGTTTTTGCAGTTGTCTTATACTTGGTTACCCTACTGTGGGTAAAATTACAATATTTCCAGAATCTCTCTCCTGGCCTTAGTACATCTCCTTATCAGTAGGTGTTTCCATGGGATAGAGAGTAGTAGTCCATCTCATATCAATAGGTAATTAAAAGGATGAGCAAGGGCATATCTGGATCGGAGGGATTGAATGGTGTCTCTACTCCTGCAGCTGGGTCATGAGAGACACAGGAGAGCAGAAGTGGATAACAGCTTGTAAAAAATAAATGGGTTTCTCCCACTTTATTTCTCCCTTTGACTGATTTCTGTTTCAAAGATATTTTGTCCTTGGAATTCCCCCCCAGAGTTCTATCTGGTGGTGGTCAGCAGGACCTCTGAACCCAAAATCTGTCTACATGGGTGCAACCCGTGGGTGGGCTGCCTGTAGAGATGGTGGGGAGATGCCTGGAAGGCCCCCTGTGGATAGTGTGAGGCCCCAGCAGCTGCAGCAGTAGAGACTGCAGCTTCACATGGGAGCCCCCAATCTGTAGGGCTTCCAACTGGGGAGCCCCCGGTGGGGAATTGGTCGAGGGTAAAGCACATCCTAGAGGGGTGGGGCCTTCCCTAGAACTGGGGAAGGGTGGAGACACTGGAAGCTGTCCACAGAGGGAATTAGCCTGCTTAGAAGACTGCTTAGAGGCCTTGAGTGGCCCTGTAGCAGCTGGGATTATAGGATCTCCTTTTCTTTTTCTTTTTTTTAAATTTTTTTTATTTTGGTATCATTAATCTACAATTACAGAAAGAACATTATGTTTACTAGGTTCCCCCCTTCACCAAGTCCCCCCCACATACTCCTTCACAGTCACTGTCCATCTATGTAGTAAGATGCTGTAAAATCACTACTTGTCTTCTCTGTGTTGCACAGCCCTCCCCGTGTCCCCCATGCACTATACATGCTAATCGTAATGCCCTCTTTCTTTTTCCCCCACCCTTATCCCTCCCTTCCCACCCATTGTCCCCAGTCCCTTTCCCTTTGGTAACTATTAGTCCATTCTTGGGTTCTGTGATTCTGCTGCTGTTTTGTTCCTTCAGTTTTCCTTTGTTCTTATACTCCACATATGAGTGAAATCATTTGGTACTTGTCCTTCTCTGCTTGGCTTATTTCACTGAGCATAATACCCTCTAGCTCCATCCATGTTGCTGCAAATGGTAGGATCTGTTTTTTTCTTATGGCTGCATAATATTCCATTGTGTATATGTACCACATCTTCATTATCCATTCATCTACTGATGGACATTTTGGTTGCTTCCTTATCTTGGCTATTGTAAACAGTGCAGCAATAAACATACAGGTGCATCTGTCTTTTTCAAACTGGAGTGCTGCATTCTTAGGGTAAATTCCTAGAAGTGGAATTCCTGGGTCAAATGGTATTTCTATTTTGAGCATTCTGAGGAACCTCCATACTGCTTTCCACATGGTTGAACTAGTTTACATTCTCACCAGCAGTGTAGGAGGGTTCCCCTTTCTCCACAACCTCGCCAACATTTGTTGTTGTTTGTCTTTTCAATGATGGCAATCCTTACTGGTGTGAGATGATGTCTCATTGTGGTTTTAATTTGCATTTCTCTGATGATTAGTGATGTGGAGCATCTTTTCATGTGCCTGTTGGCCATCTGGATTTCTTCTTTAGAGAACTGTCTGTTCAGCTCCTCTGCCCATTTTTTAACTGGGTTATTTGCTTTTTCTTTGTTGAGGCGTGTGAGCTCTTTATATATTTTGGATGTCAATCCTTTATCAGATCTGTCATTTATGAATATGTTCTCCCATACTGTAGGATACCTTTTTGTTCTATTGATGGTATCCTTTGCTGTATAGAAGCTTTTTAGCTTGATATAGTCTCACTTGCTCATTTTTGCCTTTGTTTCCCTTGCCCGGGGAGATATATTCATGAAGAAGTCACTCATGTTTATGTCCATGAGATTTTTGCCTATGTTTTTTTCTAAGAGTTTTATGGTTTCATGACTTACATTCAGGTCTTTGATCCATTTGGAGTTTACTTTTGTGTATGGGGTTAGACAGTGATCCAGTTTCATTCTCTTACATGTAGCTGTCCAGTTTTGCCAGCACCATCTGTTGAAGAGACTGTCATTTCCCCATTGTATGTCCATGGCTCCTTTATCAAATGTTAATTGGCCAAATATGTTCGGGTTAATGTCTGGAGTCTCTATTCTGTTCCACTGGTCTGTGGCTCTGTTCTTGTGCCAGTACCAAATTGTCTTGATTACTGTGGCTTTGTAGTAGAGCTTGAAGTTGGGGAGCAAGATCCCCCCCACTTTATTCTTCCTTCTCAGGATTGTGTTGGCTGTTCGGAGTCTTTGGTGTTTCCATATAAATTTTTGAACTATTTGTTCCAGTTTATTGAAGAATGCTATTGGTAATTTGATAGGGATTGCATAGAATCTTTGTATTGCTTTGGGCGGGATGGCCATTTTGACAATATTAATTCTTCCTATCCAGGAGCATGGGATGAGTTTCCATTTGTTAGTGACCTCTTTAATTTCTCTTAAGAGTGTCTTGTAGTTTTCAGGGTATAGGTCTTTCACTTCCTTGGTTAGGTTTATTCCTAGGTATTTTATAATTTTTGATGCTATTGTGAAAGGAATTGTTTTCCTGATTTCTCTATTAGTTCATTCTTAGTGTATAGGAAAGCTACATATTTCTGTGTGTTAATTTTGTATCTTGCAACTTTGCTGAATTCTGATATCAGTTCTAGTAGTTTTGGAGTGTAGTCTTTAGGGTTTTTTATGTACATTATCATGTCATCTGCAAATAGTGACAGTTTGACTTCTTTACCAATACTCCTTGTATTTCGTTTTGTCTGATTGCCGTGGCTAGGACCTCCAGTACCACGTTGAATAACAGCGGGGAGAGTGGGCATCCCTGTCTTGTTCCCGATCTCAGAGGAAAAGGTTTCAGCCTCTTGCTGCTCAGTATGATGTTAGCTGTGGGTTTATCATATATGGCCTTTATTATGTTGAGGTACTTGTCCTCTATGCCCATTTTGTTGAGAGTTTTTATCATGAATAGATGTTGAATTTTGTTGAATGCTTTTTCAGCATCTATGGAGATGATCATGTGGTTTTTGTCGTTCTTTTTGTTGATGTGCTGGATAATGTTGATGGATTTTTGAATGTTGTACCATCCTTGCATCCCTGGGATGAATCCCACTTGGTCATGGTGTATGATCCTCTTGATGTATTTCTGAATTTGGTTTGCTAATATTTTGTTGAGTATTTTTGCATCTACGTTCATCAGGGATATTGGTCTGTAGTTTTCTTTTTTGGTGGAGTCTTTGCCTGGTTTTGGTATTAGGGTGATGTTGGCTTCAGGATCTCCTTTTCTTGAGATAGTGGAAAGCATTATCGAGGAGAGAGAGTACTTTGGCAGGAGAGAGACACACCTCAACATTGCTTGGAAGAGCTGGGTGACGACCTATGGGATGCTCTTAAGAGAGACAGTTATTGAGAAGACAGGTTCCACTCCTGGAAGATACATTAGCAGCCATGAGGGAGGAAACATCAGGAGAATCCACACTGCAGGAGGCCATGGGGTTAGGGAGTGGAAAGAGTGGTGCCTTCAGCCCCGGAGATGGTAGAAGAGATATTGGGAGAGGATGAGGGGGTGGGGACGAGGGCCAGTATATTGCCAAGGCCACCACCCAAGGCACCAGCCTCTCCTATATGAAAGGACTCCTCAGGGGGAGGAGCTTCCTCCTCCCCAGGTTGTGGAGCACTCCATGCTCCACCCTTATACCCTGGATGAGCTGGTGGACATGAGCATCCGGTATTGGCAGAAGCCATTGGAACCTCTGCCTACATGGCTTTTGTATCTCTGGGATATGGGGGTGGAAAATATTGTTATGTCAGGTTCTGAAATGGGTGGAGTGGCTTCCCTGATGACTCACCCTTCCCTCCAGCAGCGGTTGTAAAGTGCCCATCATACCTCAGGGAATCGGTGCTTCCAGATTGGCTGACAGCAGCCATCAGGGCAGTCTGGCCTAATCAGGGTGATTTACCATACTTACCCACTAGCTGGAAAACATATGCAGAGCTCCAGCAGGTGTTATAGGAGCTAGGCATGAAAAATATCATCTATAATATGGAGCCCCAGGGCCCTGATGAGTTGTTCATTGTAGGAATGAGAAATCTGTTGCTCTATACAGTTCCCCCATCTCTTTGGGTCCCTAGTGACTATTCCTGGCTCCCACATAGGGCAACCCATAAGTTAGGCTACTAGTACTTTAGCAGATCTGGGAGAGGTTGAAACAATAAGGGCATGGAAGGAAATATGGGCTATGACTGAAAGGAGCGGTGCAAAGGGCCCTGTGAAGGTCTCAAGGACCCAGATGTGGATTGGTTTGATAAAGGCTGGGGAAGTGAAAGAAAAACTTGATGGGCAGCCCAATAGAATCTTATTAGAACTGGGGCACCAATTAAAGCCAGAGCAGCAGTTCCAGCCACTGAGGTCCAGGACACAAAAACTGGAGGCAAAGTCCCATGTCTAGCCAGTGTCCCTGCAAGACTTCCTGGGGGAAAGTACTTAGGCTCTGCCTGGGCCCTCACCCCCACAGGATGACAATTGGGCATTGCAGTTTGACTGAGGGGCCCTTGGGGGACATAGCGGGGATTGGAGGCCACATATAGAATTAGCAATTCGTTGTTCCATTAATGTACAATGTGTCCTGGCACTGGTGGACATAGGACTGAATGTTCTCTGTTTTATGGCAATCCTCAGTGCTTTCCTGGGACCCCTGCTGTGATAGATGTCTATGGGGATAAGGCAACTAGAGTGAAGAAAGCCCAAATCCCATTGGGGTTAAGGCGTTTACCCCCAAAGGAGTATACTGTGTACATTTCTTCCTTCCCAGAATATATTTTGGGGGTAGATATCCTGAAGGGCTTGTAGTTACAGGCCATTGCAGGTGAGTTCAGACTGAGGGTACGTGTGGTAAAGGCAGTTCTAAGGGGACATGCTAAACACCTGCCTGTAGCTCTTCCTGTACCTTGGCAGGTGACAAATACTAAGCAGTATAAATTGGCTGGGGAGCAGAAGGAAATTGGAGAAACTCTACAGGAGTTGGAGGTGGGCATCATAAAGCCCACTCATAGTTCTTTTAATTCCCCAGTGTGGCCAGTGAAAAAGCCATACAGCTCCTGAAGTATGACCATGGATCACAGGGAATTGAATAAACTCACACCCCCTTTGCATGCTGCTGTCCCCTCTATTGCAGCCCTATGGACACCCTCAGTCATAAACTAAGGACTTATCATTATGTTGTGGACCTTGCTAATGCTTTCTTCTCTATTGACATAGCACAGGAAAGTCAGGAACAGTTTGCCTTCATGTGGGAAGCTGGCAGTGGACATTCACTGTCCTCCCAGGGAGATACTTCCACAGTCCCACCATTTGTCACAGACTTGTAGCCCAGGACTTGGCCATATGGAAGAAACCATAAAAGGTGCGGTTGTATCACTACATTGATGATATTATGCTTACATCTGATTCTCTTTCAGATTTAGAAGGGGCAGTTCCTAGACTGTTGCAACATGTACAGAAAAAAGGATGGGCTGTGAACAGCACCAAGGTTCAGGGAACTGGTTTGTCTGTAAAATTCTTGGGGGTTGTCTGGTCAGGTAAATTTAAAGCTGTTCCTGAAGCAGTCATAGACAAGGTCCAGGCTTTCCCCACCCATACCACTGTGGTAGTATTACAAGAGTTTTTGGGTCTTTTGTGTTACTAAAGAGTGTTTATCCCACACTTGGCACAAATTCTGAAGCCCTTATACCAGTTGGTACAAAAGGACATCAGATGGGACAGGGATGAAACATGTGCACCTTCTTTTACTGCTGCTAAGCGGGCAGTCAAGGTCATATAGGCCTTGAGTATAACGGACTCATCAAGGCCCTCTGAGCTAGATGTTCATGTAACAGAAGATGGGCATGGATGGGGCCTTTGGCAGTGGCTTGAATGGACACACCAACCTACTGGATTCTGGGCACAACTATGAAAAGGAGCAGAGGTCTGATACACCTTGATAGAGAAGCAACTGGCTGCTGTGTACTACTCCTTGCTGGCTATGGAGCCCATCACTGGAACAGCTCCAACCAAGGTAATAACCACCTATCCCAGTTCGTTTATGGAAAGTGCTATGGTGTTTGAATGAGAAGCCCTAGAAAGGAGCTTTGAGCCCTGTGGATATATACTACCACACATTGCTGCCTCTCCTATATAACTGTATATGTGAACCAAAGAGGAGTTATTGAAAGCAGTATATGGCCAGTAGAACAACATCCTGCTGCCAGCCCCAAGTATACTAAACCCTGGAAACTGTTGAGTGGGCTTGGCCCTGGACATTTCGACACACGGACCAGTGATGGCTGGCCCTTCTGGCACCTTGGGGAAACTCCTGGAAGCTGGCCTCCTGTGTATTCCTGGACCATCAGCAGAGTGGTCCCCAAAGATCATGGTAGTGACCCAGAATATCCTGGAGGTAAGAAAATCTTATGGGGAAGCTTTGTTTTATCTTTATGGCCATTTATCTTTATGTACCTCCTGTAGCCCTATATATTGACCTATCTGTAACACCCACAGGGAGGGGGATCAAAGTCTGGTATATTAGACCAGGATGAGATCCCATTTCTGCCACTGGCCTATCGCAAGGTCTACTCTTGCATGCATCCTACAGATGATAGACAAGATTTGCCTTTGCTGGTGTCATTAAAACATGTATCTTATTGTCCTTAAGGTTATTTTCTTCTAGTTCCTGAGGCCTCAAACCACCTCTTGGCTGCAGCTGCCATGTGATGATTGCTATGAACTGCCTACCTGTTCAGCTACCGACCACCTATGGAATGGATGAGCTATGATCTTAATCTGTATAGGACTTTGAACCTAGCTGAATCCTCTGGCATGAGCACTATCATGATTTTATCAGTGTTGCTATTGTATGTTATTAGTCTGATTACAATGTTCCAGTTTTCTCACTGGGGCCATTGTGGAAGATGGGGAACGTGTAGATTGTGAGGTGAGATTTCTGGAGGGGTGGGCTGTGTATAGAATCGCAATACGGTGCATCTCCGTATCAATAGGTGTTTCAGGGGTAGAGAGAAGTAGGCCGTCTCCATATCAATAGCTAACTACAAGGGTGAGGGAGGGCATATCTGGACTGGAGGGGTTGGGTGGGGTCTCTTCTCCTGTAGCCAGGTCATGAGAGACATGGGAGAGCAGAAGTGGACGACTGCTTGTAAGAATTAAGCACGTTTCTCCCGCTTTATTTCTCCTTTTGACTGATTTCAGCTTCAAAGGTATTTTGCCTTTGAATTCCCCCGCTGGAGATACACCTACTTCTACACTTATGTTACACTACATTATTTGCAAGCCAGAAGTTAGCGTGATTCTTTAATTTTATAGTTAAAAAAATTTACATGGAGTTTAAGTAAGTGTCAGTTGCTATTCCAGGCAGTTTACAAATGTTGATTTATTTATCCTCAGATAATGACCCTCTGAGATAGAAACTATTATCCCTGTTTTACAGATGAGGAAAATGTGGTTCAGAAAGATTAAATAATTTCTCCAAGTTTGCCTAGCTCATAGAGCATAAATTATACCATGTTACTTCTCTGTTTCAAATACTCCAATAACTCCCAACCTCAGAGTATAAGCCCAAATCCTTCCAAAGGCCAATGTACCTCCGCCCTCTTCTCTACTTTATTTTCCTCCATAGCAATTGATATATTTGTAAACATCCTTATTTTGGGGTTCCACTCTCAGAGATCCTGATTCTCTAGGTTTGTGAGTGGAGCCCAATAACTTAGGATACAGACCATTCTTTGAGAACTACTTGACTTGATGCTATTTTCATATTTTGCAGCTTTCAAACCATTAAGTTTAGAAATCTAAAGAGGGGAAGGCAAACCCCGGTGCTGTCATAAGGAAAAATGAGCAGGTCACGCTGTGCCATGTTGCAAAACTTTTCCTCAGTGTGCAGATCTTCTGTCCCCGGGGAAGAAATCAGTTCATTTTCACCGAATAATTACCGTCTTTCAGCGAGTTCCATCCACGTCCCTCATGAGGAGCCCCAAAAGTTGTCTCAGTGGCATAAGTGGTATATAAAGCTCTGTTCGTCTTGCGTGCCCAGAGGGCCGCGGGGACCTGGCCAGCTTCCCGCCGCCACCAGAGCTCCTCCTCCGCTCTCCGGGTCCGGTCCTCCGCGAAATGCACCGCGCGGCAGGGCTTGGCGCCAACCGGATGGCGGCGCTGTTCGCCCGGCGCGCGGCCGCTTCGGGCCCGAGGAAGGCGGAGGCTCGGCCGGCGGAGGAAGGGGAGGGAGCGAGGCGCGCGCCCTGCTCTCGCGTGCTCTCGGACCGCTCGCGTCACCGGCCGTGTGTGCGCGAGCCGCCGGCTCCCAGAGCACCTACGGCCGGGCGCGCGCCGCTGCGAGGGGCGTCCGGGTCCGGGTCGGCGGACCCGGCCGGCGCGAGGTGCGGGCGGGCGGTCGGGCTTCGGGGGTCCCGGGTAGACACGCGCACACGCTCTCGGAGGAGCGTTCTCCGAGGCTGCTCTTCCTCGGCCAGACGGAGAGCGGCAGTGTCTCCCCGCCCAGCACACGATCGCCCCGCGTCTCCCCCCGCGGCGGCTGCTCCTCCTCGGCACTGCCAGCCCCAGCGCTGCTCCGGAGCGGGCGGCGGCGTCGGCGGGACCCGGGGAGCCGCTTTGTGTGCAGCCCAACGAGGGGCGGCGACGCAACCACCTGACAGAGGCCCTGGCGCTCGATGCACCTTCCGCCCGCATGAGGAGGAGGAGGTAAAGGCGGCGGCTGCGGCTGCGGCTCGGCTCCCGCCCTCGGGTGCTGGAGGGAGGGGACGGAAGGGGAGACCGGAGTGGGGGGGGGGCGCTCGGGACCGAGGCCCAGCGGGGCTGCCCGGAGGTGTCGGGAAGGCCTCGGCGGCGCCGGACGGCGCCTAGTGGCTGCGGGGCGAGCGAAGCCGCTGGGGTGCCTCAGCCGAAGTTGAAGGAACAAAATGTGAAGTGCGGAGCCGCGTCAGCCGCTTCCTGGCGTGAGGTTTTGGGTGAGGGCGGCTTGTTTTCCCTTCCCGCGGGACAGGGGAGGGGCGGGAGCGTGGCAGGGATGCCGAGGGTCCCGAACCTCGGCCCGGCAAGGGCGTTCAATCTCGGGAGCCGCCGCTGCATGTGGGTCCGGTGGGTTCCCTAGTTTTGCGGCCTAAGCCAAGCCTTATAGGCCTCGCGTCCCCTTTCCCAGAGGGGACCAGTCGGGTGCGGACTCGGGGCTTTTCTGGGGCCGAGCGGGGGCCTTTAGGGCCTCGCCAGGCTGCCAACGCCGCCAAACTTAGGGCTTCGGTGCTTGGAAGTGGATTTCATTGTGAAAAACGGAATGGGCAACTCCTGGAGCGGCTCGGCGCTTCCCGCGGCGGTGGTGGCTGCTGCCGGAGAGCCCCGTGGGCCCGGGGGTGGCGTGGCCCGCGTGGGTGGGGGCGGTGGAGCGACCACCAGGGTCCAGACCTGAGGAGGGAGAGGGCGGCGGGGCGGCTAACGAGTTCCGGGCCTCCTGGGAGAAAGAGCCCTTTGCAGATTAGAGATTTTTGAAATGAAAAAAAGAGGTTACAAAGTCGCCCCTTTCCCGCTGAACTTTTGTTTTCTGACCGATAGAGGCCGGTAGAGGACTGTGAAAGAAAAGTTGTCCCCCAGGATGGACTTCACCGCGCAGCCCAAGCCTGCCAGTGCCCTCTGTGGCGTCGTGAGCGCAGATGGGAAGATCGCTTACCCTCCCGGGGTAAAGGAAATCACCGACAAGATCACCACCGACGAAATGATCAAACGACTGAAGGTAAGCGTCTGGACAGAACATTCACTCAAGACGTTTGTGGTAGATGATCTCTCGTGTTGTATTAGTGCACTGCTAGGCCTGGCTTTTAGAGTTTCGCCTACCAGCTTTTCTAAGGTGTCTTACCATCTTCTCTTTGACTTCTCTGAAAGGTATTTGATTTCTCTGAAAGATATTGACTGTATCTTTGAATAGTAAGTTCTGTAGAGATGTAACCATTATAGGAACTTAAAAGGAGTATGTGTGCTTGAAATCTTACTGTATTTCAAGCATAAGAATTAAAGTGTTTTTAAAGTTTTTTTCAGGAAATACCTATGATTTTCAGGAAATACCTATGAGGATAATGTTGAAAGCAGCTTGCAACCTTAAATGTAAGCAATAATTTGTTTAGGAAGATTCCTGTTTTCATCAACTTTTGAGGAGGACTGATTTAAAATCAGCACAAAAAGCATTTTAAAAATTATCAGAATTTTCTGATATCCAAAAGTTTAAATTTGTATATAGTATTGTTAAACTTTAACAGAAGGTTCCTTTTAAATTTCAGGCTTGAAATAAGGCAATGATTTAAGCCCACATGTTCAAAGGGATTTTAAAAGGGCAAAGAAAAAGTTTATTATGTCTCTTTGTTATAAGGAGTCAGCTTATTTAGCTTAAGCAGGTGATCCTAAGGTCTGAGTTGTAAGTTTCAGCCTTACGGTGGTCAGTTTTTTGCATTCTGTTGCATGGACATAGATTGTAATAGGCTTGTTAAGAGATCTGCTTGATGCAGTGTTCTTAACCAGCACATCTTTGATTCCTAGGGGGACATTTGACAATGCTGAAGACATTTTGGTTGTCACGACTGGAGCTAGATTGAAGTAAGAAAGGTCTGGAGGCAAGAAGTACAGCTAGGAAATTAACAGTAATCTAGGTGAAGAATGTTGAAGTCTTGAAGAAGAGCTATGATAGTGGGAAAAGAGAGAGAGGGAATGATCCCAAGAAACACTTCCTACTTAGAAACAGTGAGACTTGGTGGGAGGTTAGGGAAGAAACAGTGTTGACAATGTTTCTACCTTGGGCAACTTGGCCAAAGTATTTTTAGGGAATGATATTGCCTCTTTGCTCTGAGAGCTTAGTATAGTGCCTCGCAAATGTTTACTATGTTGTAAGTACTTAATGAATATTTAAAGTATTCCTGCAGTTTAGTTTTTAAAATCTAATTAGATTCTGCAATTTGATGCCTCTTTGGAAGGATAGGGCACAGTACCTTCCATTCAAATAAATCTTGATACTCAAGATCATGCATGAAGTTGAGGTGCTAACTGGTGCTTCTTAAGGTTATATTGCGTCTTAATGAGTTGCTGAAAAATTATGAAATATAAAGCTGTTAAGTAAAAAACTTATAGACCTTTTAATTTTTATTGTTTATATATTAAGAATATTGAAATCATGAATTCTAGTGATGGATAATCTTAGAGAAAGAAAAGTCATGACTATATATACATTTTCCATTTGAAAATATACTATTAACTGTTAAGTGTTCATATAATCAAGTCTAGAATGAGCACTGGATTAGAATATCCATTTGTTATGAGTTCTTTTGGAAGTTAAAATTGACATACATGTTAACCAATTTGAATGTCCTACTGTTGAAATTTTGCTTTTCTCAAGAATTCTTAATGATTTTTGCCTTCCTCCTGCTTTTCTAAGTCTATTTTGATTTTATATTTTTAGGATCATGGTTAAAGTATTGCTGTCCCATTGTAAGTGTAGATTTTTAACAATATTTAACTGCATTTTTAAATTTTTTGTGTGTTTTATTAGACCCTTAGTTATGGGCAGATTTTATGAATTCAGTAGTTTATTATTATTATAATATAGCAACAATATTCAAATGCTGTATAAGTAAATACAGAGAAGGCTTAAGGGCAGGTAAAATCTTGGTCAGTGGAATTCAGAGATGTTTGGTCCATTCTCTTCAGTTTTCAAGAGAAACAAGAATTTTTACAGTAGAACCTTAGAAAGACCTTAAAAGAAATTCTGGAACTCTCCTTATTTCACAGATAACAAAAGTTAGGCCCAGAGTGACCAAGTAACATATTAAGATAAGTCATAGGGCAGGTTAGTGACAGAGCCCAGGCAATACGTCATATTTATTTTTATTCTCATAGCTGCTTGCTTTCTTCTAAAGAATCTAAGTAGAACTAAGAAATTTTCACTTCTGAAGTAAACAGTGAACTCTTTTTGGAAATAGTAAAGTGAAAAGAGAAGGGAAATAATGAAAGTTGGTTTGATCTTTTGCAGGGAGATTATAGGGCAGTTTTTTTTTTGATATTAGAAACTGTTGTGATGCTTTTGAAGCATCCTTGAAAATAATTCTTAGAGTATATCTTTGGAAGACCTAAGGTATACTTTTGTGTATTATAAGTTTTAATTTCTATTTCCAAGGAACTATGAATATTTTTTATGTCCAGTCACACTGGCCTTCTGTGCATTCCTTGAATATGCGGTGTTCATTGCTGTATAGACAGGTTCCACACGATATAATTCATACATACTCTTTCTCTCAGTTAATTTGTCATCATTTGTTCTTCTTAAGGGAAATCTCTTAGATTCCCCATTATAAAGTCCTTTAATGCCTTTACAACAGTTACTACAGTTGTGATATTATATTTATGCATATGTTTATTTGATTTATCTCCCCAATTTCTGTGTAAGCTTTATGAATATAGTTACCACATCTGTATTTGTTTACTTTTGTATCCTCCCAGTGCCAGATTTAATGCCTGGCACATAGGTGCCCAAGAAATACTTGCTGGATGAATGTATAAATATTTTGTATTAATATTGGATTAGAGAAATACTTTTTTTTAAATGAAGGAAAATTTGAAAGTATTTTTAATTGCAGCTCTCTTTTTCTGAAATTGTGTACTGGAGATAATAATATAAGTACTTAGAATTATAGAACTGAAAGTTTGATTAGAAATTATTTGGCTTTGTTCTGATTTTCCAGACGAAAAAACTGAGTCTGAGAGGTTATAACCAGCCATAGTCACATAAAACTAAAAACCATCATTAATTCATTAATAATTTGTTACTTATATAAGTTACAAATATATATTAATGGACAGAAATATTAAAAGCCATATAAAAGTTAGTTAGCTGTTTGGAAGGACAGCAGACAGTTTATGACCAATTAAGCATCAAGATCTACAGCTCACAAATAACCTTCCTATATAGTTAAGGATTCTGATAGTAATGCAGGGCTCATGTCTGATAAGTTTTATAATTTATTTAAAGTACACCTATAAACAGAGTTGTACAAAGTTCCATTAAATGCTTCTGCCCATAGTTTGTTATACACAGTCTATCCCAGATGGTGTATTACCAGAGCTATGTGCCACACACATTTTGTTACTTTTTTGCTATTGATAAACCTTTAATTTTAGAGGGAGGGATGGGTAGGGTGAAGTTTGTCTCTTATATCCATTTCTTTTTACCTGATCTTAGAGCTCAGTGCCCCAGGCAGTCCACTGGCTGCAACTCCATAAACAACTCTGCCATATTCACTCTGTCACTGAATCAAATCAAAATACTTAACCTTGGTGCAAAGAATTGGGAAATATTAAGTAATAGGGTTTTATTTTTCTACAACTGTCCTCCAGTATTCTCCCACAAGGTGTTACTTTTGTGTTTTCTTTGTGTTTTTCTGTAATTTTTATCTTTGTGTCAGCCATTCTCTTCCTCTCATTCTTAAGTCTGCTTTCTGTAGTCTGAGCTGTTCAATTTACTAAGAATTAGGTCATGGTGGGCTTGATTTAAGGTACAGCATCCCCCTTTTCTCATGAAACCTAGGTTGGGAGAGGGGAGGAATAGATTAGGCGAAGGAAGGCCATGAATTCTTTCCCTTACCTTCCATTCATGTGAGCCCTAGAAGTACTTAGCTTGGCTGCAATTATTTTCACTTCCATAAAATGATCTTTTTTTTATCCCTAATTGCCACATAATATGCCACATAATACACATAATTTTACATATAATTCAGTATGTCATTTCAACTCTAAATTCTGTTCATGTATTTTAATATTTGTATTAATTCAGATTCTTCAAAGATACTAAAAAGTAGGCAAGATTTCTTAAAATCAGATCCTAAAATATAGTTAGTGTGCATTTGTAAAGTAATACCTAGTGTAGAACAATTCTTATTTAGACTTCCATTTACAAATTCCATAAAGCAACTATTCTTGTTATCAGTTGCTGTGTAGTAAACTACCCCCAAACCTAGTGGTTTAGCACAGCAACTTATATTTAAGTTGTGGTAAAATATATGTAACATAAAATTTTCCATTTTAATCATTTTTAAATGTACCATTCTGTGGCATCATGTACATTCATTGTGGTGCAACAATCACCACCATCTCCAGAACTTTTTCATATTCCCCAACTGAAACTGTATTCTCATTAAATAATAACTCTCTAGTCCCCTTTTCCCCATCCTAGCCAGCCACCAATCTCCTTTATGTCTCTGAATTTGATGACTCTGGGAGTGGGATATACACTATTTCTGGAATACAAGTAGAATCATGCAGTATTTGTCCTTTTGTGACTGGCTTATTACATTTAGTATTATAGCATAAGGTCTTCACGGTTCATCCATATTACAGTGTGTATCAGAATTTACTTCCTTTTTGAGGCTGGATAATATTCTGTTGTACATGTATAGTATCTTTTGTTTATCCATTCGTAATGGATGTGGATTTGCTTCCACCTTTTGACAGCTGTAGCAACTTTTCTTATCTCACAATTTTGTGAATCAAGAATTCAAACAGGGCTTGATTTGGTTATTTTTCACATTGCTTACTGGGCCCACTCAGTGGATTTAACTGGTGAGTAGTCTGTTCTAGAAGATGCACACTGGCTTCTCTCAAACATGGTATGGTGCTTTGGTAGGAACAGCTGAAAAGTTGAACTCAGCCAGGCCCTTTTTCCTATTTATGATGTAGTTTAGGGCTTTTTTGCATGGTTTTTCCAGCAGGGTAGTTGGATTCAGGGCACAAGACACCATGGAGGAAGTTGACAGTAACTTGAAAGGCTTCATTCAGAATTGGCAGTGTCACTTCTACCTTACTTTACTGGTTAAAGTGTCATGGCCCAGCCTACATTCAAGGGGAGGAGAAATTGACCCTACTTCTCAGTGGAAGAGGTAAGAAAGAATTTGTAGCATCTTTAAACTACTATAGGAGCTCTCATGACAAGTCAAAGTGTGACTGTCTATACATTTTGTAGCTGTACTCATAAATTTGAAAAACATTTAATCTCAAAAACAGCATATATTTGCAGCCAAAGCCACCTTGGCTAGATGTGTAAAATTTACTGGAATTTATTACAGGCTGATTATAATGGTGATTTTTTCACTTCTTTCCCATCTCTTTTTTTTTTAACTATCTCAACTTTTTATTTTGAGACATTGCAGACCTCTAGAAAAGTTGGAAAAAATTGTACCTTCAACACTCTTATCCCTTCACTTAGATTTTTGTCAACTTTGCTTCCTTTTATCTTTCTCCACATACACATACACAGCCATAACACACTATTTTGTTTGAGAGTTTCTTACAGACATCATGACATTCTACCTCTGAATGCTTCAGCATTCTTCTCAGAACAGCAACATTCTCCTACTTTATCTCAGTTACATTATAACACTCAAAAAATTTAACATTGATACAGTGATACCTATTATACTGTCTATAATAAAATTCTTCTAGCTGTCCTAACATGACTTTTTAAAAAGTTGAATTTTTTCCCCTCTATGCAAGTTCAGTGTAGGATCACATGCATTTATCATGTCTCTTTAGTCTCCTTTAATCAAGACAGTTCTCTCACCATTTTGGAGGGAAGGGATCATTCATGACATGACATTTTTGAAGCATTTCTCTTACAGGAGTTCCTTTATCTGTTTTTCTCTCATTTCCTCATGCTTAGATTGAGGTTGAACTTTTTTCAAGAAGTATTCTGTACAAGTGGTGTTGTGTAGTTTTCCCTTTGCATCTTATCAGGAGGCACAGAATGTCAGTTTGTTCTAATGGTTATGTTAAGTTTGATCACTTGGTTACAGTTGGCTAATTCCATTGTTAAGGTACCTTTCCCCCTCTTTGCAATGAATAAGTAATGTTTAAGGTGACAGTTGGTAAGAATAACTTGTTTTCCAACAATTTCTACTTAACTGTTTTAGCATAAAATGTTGACTTTTTAATTTTATCATTTCTTCTCCATGTATTAGCTGGCATTCTGTTGTAAAGAAGACCCTGTCACCTCACCCCAATAAAAAAAGTTATTCATAGATTCTTCATTCAAAACACTAATCCATTACTGTCTTTATTCCTTTTGAGAGTGAAATTATTCCAAATGAGCCTGCTGGCTTTGGTGTCCTTTTGAAACATGAGTGTCTTTTTGGTGTGTCTCTCTCTGAGTCTTTGAGCACTTATACGTTTTCTGGTACAAGATATTCACTTTGTATTTCCTTGCCCCAGATTTGGGTAAGTCATTTTTTTTCTCCCAAAGAGTCCTATTTCCTTTGTAGGAAAGAGTGGTGTTAAGAAACCAAGATCTGGGCTCACTCACTGGTATTCAGCAGGTGACTAGACTGGTCCAGAAGATGACTTGATAGGAACAGCTGAAAGGCTGGACTCAGCTGGGCCCTTGCAATTTCCACTGCCAAGTGTAATCCTTGCTTGAGAGAGAGAGAGAGAGAGAGAGAGAGAGAGAGAGAGAGAGAGAGAGAGAGTGTGTGTGTGTGTGGTAAAAAAAAAAAAAATTTTCCATCTTAACCATTTTTAAGTGTTCTCTACATGCACATTGTTAATAAAACAGATCTTTGGAGCTTTTCATCCTGCAAAACCATTGAATGACCATCCAGCCCTTGGCAAGCACCATTCTACTTTGTGTTTCTAAGAGTTTGACTACTTTAGGTACCTTATACAAGTGGGATCATACAGTATTTGTCTTTGTGACTGGCTTATTTCACTTACTTTAATGTCTAAAGGTTCATCCATGTTATAGCATATGACAGGATTTACTACTTATAAAAAATTGTTATACAGTCTTATTTTGGTTTCAAGTATACAACACAGTAGTTCAGTAGTTACCCATATTATTAAATCCTCACCCCCCACTAGTACAGCTACTATCTGTCAACATAGAAAGATGTTACAGAATCATTGGCTGTATTCTCCGTGCTATACTACTATCCTGGTGACCAGCCTACATTATGATTGAGGATTTTTGTGCCCCTTTATCCCCCACACCCTCCCCACCTACCCACTCCAACCCCTCCCCCATGATAGTGACCACCAGTCCCTTTTCAGTGTCTCTGAGTCTATCACTGTTTTGTTCCTTCTGTTTCGCTCTGTATTTATATTCCGCAAGTAAATGAAATCATGGTATTTGTCTTGCTCTGCCTGGCTTATGTCACTGAGCATAATATCCTCTAGATGTATCTATGTTGTTGCAAATGTCAGGATTTCTTTTCTTTTTATAGGATTTCCTTCTTTTTAAAGGCAATGTAATAATTCATTGTGTATACATACCACATTTTCTTTATCCATGGCCACTGAACTTAACAATATTCAAGTATTAAACTTAAAACAATCTGACATCAATTGACTGTACATGTTTACTTGGAAAAATGCACACTGAATATGTCATAAAAATCCAATACATATTATAATAACGTGGTACATAAAATTCTACTAACCACAAAATTGTACTCATCCACAGCCTTCACACGTTTATATGACTAAACTCTCAGCAACTAATAGAATTCATTCAGAGTATTAATTAGAAATGGATTACTGTCGAACCACAGATGCTATCTGGTCTGGACATGAGGAAAAAAAAGACTATAAACTGATCACAAAGAAAGGGTGGTATTCTTATGCTTAAAGGAATGGCTTGCTCACTTAGCTTTACTAATCATGTAAAACCATAACTTAGACACATCACTCCTCAGCTCAAAAGAATTATTGTTTAGTTGAAATTCCTTTCTTTGGCATTTACGGACTTGAACAATTCCATAGGTACCTTCTTTTTTCTCCCAACTACTCTCTTTTAAGGTGCTTTAGCTCTAGCAAAACTATTCTCATTTTCTGTAAAACACCAAGCACACTTCTGCTTCTCAGTCTTTGTCCCTGCTATTCATATCTGGAATGTTTTACCACCCATTTTCCTAACCAAGTCTGAGCCTTCAAATCCCACCCCAACTGTCACTTTCTCTATGAAACTTTACTTGACCATCAAAATCCTTACTTTCTCTTTATTCAAGAAACAGATGCAGCCGTAGCACATAACTGGCATTTGACTTATAAGTTATATGAGAATCTCAAATATTCTTCATATAAATGGAAATCCATTCCAGTGTTTTCTAGTATAAATCCATTTTCCCCTAATAGACTACTAATGTTATTTAAGGGCTGGCTTTATTGGCACCAATCACAGTGTCCTTAACTTAATAAGAAGTTTTAAATGTTTGATCTTAATGATAGTTTTATAACATGAAAAATGACACATATATTATGACACTTCTAAACTTTTTAAATATCACATAGTATACCTAAAAATGATATATTTGTAACCTCCAAAGGCTGAGGGATTCTATATTTAGGCACACCTACACTCTATATTTAGGTAACTGTGTAGAAGCACACCAGTTGGGAAGCTCTGCATTGATGTAAAAGACCAAATGCCAACAGCAAGGGGAAGAAGTTAAATTCCTTTGTTATGTTTTGTTCAGCTTTCTAGTGCATTCGTTATCTAGAAACATCTTGATTTGCTTCAGCAAATGAAAACTTGTTAGGTTTTTATATAAAGTATAAACTCCACTCATTTTCTCATTTTGACCAGGGAACTCAATTGTACATACTTTCATGTGCCAACTAAAATTTAACTTAAACAATTAACTCTGAAAATAGAAGCTAACAGATACAAAATTCATTAATATCCTTAAACCTTTTCTCCTACTGTGAGCACCAATCAGTTTTTTCCTTGGACATCAACAGATCTCTGATACAGGAAAAATAAATGGGATTTGTGTTCTACATGTCAGCGTTACTTATTTCATATGATTTCTAATAAGCTTTTTCACCTAATTTCTATGTAATTCAAAAAAAATCCTCACATAAGTGGGCCCTCACAATTCAAACGTGTTGTTCAAGGGTTAATTATCGTTGTTACATTCAGTGGACCAACATTAACACATCATTATCACCCTAAGTCCATATTCCTATTTTTCTAAATTATTTTTATTATACTGTCAGTGTGTTGGTTTTCATTGAACAACATAGCATGAGTATATCCGTGTCATTAGGTAATCCTTTAAAACATGATTTTTTTTAGAAGAATTAATTTTTTTAGAGCAGTCTTAATTTCACAAAATTGAGGGAAGTATACACTTTTCACATATCCCTTTTCCCCCACACATGTATGGCCTCCCCCATTATCAGTATCACTCACCAGAATAGTACATTTGTTTACCACCAGTGAACCTACATCGACACATCATAATCACAAGTCCATAGTTTACTGTAGGGTTTACTCTTGGTGTTGTACATTCTATGGGTTTGGACAATGTGTAATCTATATAACAACATATGGAGTATTTTTGCTGCCCTAAAAAATCCTCTGTGCCTACCTCCACCTATATCTGTATATTTTTAGCGTGGAAAGTCCCCAATATTTATTATTTATTTATTCTTTTTAAATTAGATTTACTGTCCTCTAAATAGTCCTAATTTTGACTTTTTTCTTATTTGGACAAGATAGAACTCTAAATGCTCAACTTACTCATTTTGAATAATACAGATTTTAAATCTTGAAGATGATCAGCATGCTCTAATCTAGATTAGTGGTTCTCAGATTTTTAGAGTTCTTAAATGTCACTTGATGCTTTTGTTAGGAATCAGATGCCTGGTAATTTCCTATCTCCCACCCCCAGCCAATTTAGTAGTTAGGGATGGGCCCAGTTTTTTTCTTTTTTTTTCTTTTTTTCCTGCATTTTAATTCAGCCTCTCAGATGATCTTGATGCAGAGAATATGCACTGAGAATACCAGAAATATATTTTACTTTCCTAATGCTAAATTTATGTTAATGTTAAATGCTAAACTTTCTATTAACTATTCTCAAAAATTTTGTCCAAGAAATGTTTTTTAAATTAGGATGTTCTTTAAATTATAGAGTTTTACATTAAGTTTAAATTCTGCCCAGAAACAAACTTTATTCCTTAAATTTTTTTGATGCAATTTTATATTCTATAAACTATTGTTTCTTCTAAGTGTTCTCAAATATCTTGGGAAAAACTTACCTTGGTGCGTAATCCCCACCATTTAGATGATTTCTCAAAACTTTAACTTTTTTTAACTTGTATTTTTTTATTTTTATTAAAAATTTTTATTTTAAATTGAGGTACATATAATAAAATTCCCTAATTATTTTAAACCTAGCTCTATCCTGAAAACATTTTAATTTATTTGGAAGGCATGCAGCTGTGTCTCCCATGATCTCTTTTACCTTAGCTGGTGGCACTCTATTCTTAGAAGTCTATTAATCTAGATTTCTTTCATACAGTTTTACTAGTAGTTATAAAAAAAATGTAATTAACAAAAATACTCTTTAAAGTAATAGCTTACGAGCTTATCTGATGGAGCTATTTATGAAAGCAAACATTCTGAATTTCCAAATTTTCCATCCTAATCTTCCTAATTTGAGCTGCTACAAATATAGCTTATAGGAGTTTTAAAAACATTCAAGTTGAATTGGTAGTGCATATATTTTACTAATGAGAATTTTACTTTCTCCAAAATAGGGTCAGTGAATATTGATCTGTTTTATGTTTTCAATACTATATGATATTCTAAAACTAGCTATTCTTATTCATGTATGTGATATTATTCCTGTGGACTTCCCGATCATCAGAGATGAAATGCTTTATTACTTAGCCCTTCACTTTAATTAGCAAATCGATAGTTTAAAATACTCATGGTAATTAAATAGAGCATTTCAATTAGTAAATTGCCCTATCCCCTAGTAAGGTTACTTTATTCTCTGGCTGCCCTCAAGATTTTCACTTTTGTCTATAGTGCGTCTTTTGTGTTTTTCTTCATATTTATCTTGTTTGGGGATTCTCTGAGTTTATTGAATCTAGTTTATCTTCTTATTGAAAAATTATCTCTTCAAATATTTTCTCCCCGTTTTTTCTTTCTTCTCTTACTGTGCCTCCAGTCATTTGATAATGTTCAACAGTTTGAGATAGTTTCCATTTATGTGCTTGAATTCCCCATTGTTAATGCATGTTGTCTACCCTTTCTGTTATATCTTTAAACATATTAATTAGTTATTTTAAAGTACTTGTCTGATAGCTTTAAGTTTTGGGCCATCTCTGGGTTGACTTCTATTGACATTTTTTATCTCTTGAGAAAGGGTCTTTGCCTCCACCCCCTCCTATTTTTGACTGAATATGGGCATTATGTATTTAAAAAAATAAATAAAGACTCAGGCAAGTAATACATATGCACAGAAGTAAACATATCTTGTCAGGCTGTTTGTGTGAGGGACTATATCAGTTCTTAACTAGTTGAGCTGGATTTGCTTTATTTTGCTTTATTGTGTTTGTGTGTGTGTGTGTGTATGCATACATCTTTCTGTCCATTTTTAAATGTATTTCAAAGTATGTTGTAGTCATCACTACACTTACCCATAAAAACTTGATTAATTAATCATTAATATCATTAATTAGAATTCACTGTGTTAACTGATTTTTTGTGTGTGAGAGAGTAAAATTAATATACAGGGAAATACATTGTACTATTTGATGAGTTTAACAGATACTTACTTATATGTAATCCAAACTTACCATGATATAGTGCATTACCATCACCCCAGAAAGTTCCCTCATACCTTTTAGTTAATCCCTGCCTATACTACTCCCATAGAGGAAACCATACTTACAATTTTTTAAACCTACATTTGTTTTACTTCTTTTAAAGCTTCATATAAATGGAACCATACAGTATATATGTACTCTTGTACAAGCCTCTTTCACATGTTTTTCAGATTCATCCATGTTGTTGTATGTATCATTAGTTGGTCCTTTTAATGGCTAAGTATTATTCCATTATGTGTATTTCCAGTTGGTATTACCATCCTCTTATAGATGGAAACTCGGAATGTTTACACTTTAGGCTATTGTTATGGTGCTATGAACATTTCTGTACAAGTCTTTCCTATGCAGGTCTTCTGTTGGACATGTGCTTTATGTTGGGTAAATATCTAGAATTGCAGTCATTATGTACTTAAAAAAATAAATAAGGTCATAAGATAGATTACATTTAATTTAATAAACAACTGCTAGTCTTTTTCCCAAAATACTATTTTACAGTCCCACTAACAATGTACAGTGATACTGTATTTTCAAGGAATTTGTCCATTTCTTTTAAGTTGTCTAATTTACCCACATAAAACATATTTATACTATTTTATTACCTTTTAAAGTCTGTTTGATGTGTAGTGGTATCTGGTGCATTCCTTATGTTGGTTCTTCTTTTAATGGCTCTGTCTAGCAAGGGGTTTGTCAAAACTTAATCTTTTCAAAGATCTTGCTTTTGGCTTTGCTCGTTTTCTCTATTGCTTGTTTTCTATTTCAGTGATTTCTGTTTTCTTCCCTCTTCCTGTGCAGTTGGGTTTTCTAACACAAGGTTTCCTCAAATGCAACACTAGATATTTTAGACCAGGTAATTCTTTGTTTTAGGGGTCTGTCTTAGCATCCTACAAATGTACCCACTAAATAACAGTTGTAAGATGCTTCTTCCTGGTTATGATGTCTAAACATGTTTCCAGATTTTGCTAAATTTTCCTGTGGGGCAAAATCACCCTCATTTAAGAACCACTGTTCTGACATAAGCTTTATAAAACTATATACATTTCTTTCAAAACACTTTTAATTGCATCTCACTAGTTTTGTTACGTTTTCATTACCATTTAGTTAGAAATGTTTTCTCATTTTCTTTGTGATATTTTTTCTTTGACCTATGAATTCTCTAGAAATTTCCAAATAGTTGAAGTATTTGTAAATATCTGATAGTTAATGATTGCTAATTTAATTCTACTCTGATCAGAAAACAAACCCTATAATAAAAGTACAGTCTTTTAGAATGCATGAAGCCCAGCATATGGCCCATCCTAGCAAGCATACCACATGTAACCAGAAAGGAGCATGTATTTCCCTGTTGTTGGATGCAGTGTCCAGCAGGTCAGCTAGTGCCCTTTATTTAGGTCAAGGGATTGAGATTGTTATCTGTCATCCAAGTCTTTACTGATTTTTGAAATTTTGTTCTAATCCTGTTACTAAAATCTCAAGCTGTGAATGTGGAATTATCTTTTTCTTCCTTTAATTTTATTGATGATTATTTCATTTTATTTTGAAATTCTGTTGTTAGGCACATGTGCATTTATGATTGTTAGACCTTCCTAATACCCTCTTAACTTTATGAAATATTCATGATATCTAAACTATATACCCTTTTTATAGTGTTCATCTGCATTATATATTTTTCCACCCTTTGCTTTCAGCCTGTGTCTATCTTTATATTCAAAATACATCCAGTATATAGTGGGGTCATGACTTTAAATTTTTAAAAAAATATTTTATCCACTTTGTTGATCTTTGCCTTTAAATTGGAGTATATGGTTGTGTATATGTCTACCATTTCTCATGCTTGTATATTTATTTGTATTCTTTCTATATATTTGGTTTACATCTCTAGATCATTTATAATCTTAGGTATCTTGTACTTTTTCTGTTTGTCTCGTCTGTGTATTGTTCCCCCTCTTTTCCTGCCTTTTATCTTAATTTGCTGTTTTTTAGAAATCCATTTTAGTTATTTGTTGGCTTTATAGTCATACTTTTGTGTGTGTGTCTATGCTGTCTGGTTGCAAATATATATCCTTAACTTGTTACAGCCTTAGACTTTTATTTTTGTACTACTTCATATCTAATGTAAGGACCTTCATTTATTATAGCCCCCCCCATTATGCTATATATATACATTTTAAACCCTGCATTAAGTAATTAATGTATATTTTTAATAAACTGCATGGGAAATAGTGTCTTATATTTAGGCACTTACTACCATTTTCTTGTGCTTTTCATTTCTTCCCAAACATCTGATTTTCTACCTGATGATATATCCCTTCAGCTTGAGGAACTTCCCTTTAGTAAGAATTTGTTGAGATAATTTCATTTAGTTTTCATTTGTCTGAAAATGTTTATTTAACCTTCATTTTTTTAAGGATATTACTTTGTGGATATTAAATCAAGATTGATAGTTCAGTGCTTTAAAGATGTAACTCCACTGTCTTGTGTTCACTGTTTCAGGTGAAAAGAAGGTGGTATATGTATTGCTGTTCCCTTCTATGTAAACTGTCATTTCTGGCTGCTTTCAAGATACTTCTCTTTTTCTTTGATTTTCAGCAGATTCACTGTAATGTCCTGATGTGTGTGTTTCCCTATACTTGTCCTTTGGAATCACTGAGCTTCTCAGATCTGTACATTTATGTCTTGCACCAAATTTGGAAAAGTTTTGGTCATTGTAGACTTCAAGGTTCTTTTTTTGTACCATTCTCTTCTCTTTTCTAGAATCCAGTTACACATATTAGATTTGTTTATATTGCCCTCATATCACTGGGGCTCTGTAACTTTTTTTCAATCATTTCTCTGTGTGTTTATCAAATTTGATCTTTCCTATTGGTTTATTTTCAAGTTTACTGACTTTGTCTTCTGCCATCTCCAACCACAGGTAGAGCCTAAAAAATGTAAAGTCACAGGAACTTGAGAAATGATCTGTGTGGCATTAACTGTGTATTTCTCCCTTCTTATATATATGTGTATATATGTATATATATTTTAAATGTAAAATATACAAACTTTAAGTATAAAGGTCTATCAGTTTTTACATACATTATACACATTAGTTATTCAGATCAAGATGGAGAACATTTCCTGCACTCCAGCAGGTTACCTTATTTTCCCTTCCCAGAGGTAAACACTTTCCTGATCTCTATCAACATGCATTGCTTTTGCTTTTGAACTTCATATAAGTGAAATCATGTAGTATATACTCTTTTGTGTCTGGTCATTTTGTTAAATATTATGTCCAAGATTCATCCCTGTTATTGAGGGTTGTAGTAATTCTTTTTCATTGTATGAATATACCAGAATTTATTTATCCATAATATTGTTGACAGATAGTTGGGTTAATAATTTTTTTCTTTTATCAATAAACAATACTTTTGTGAACAGTGTATCCGTATTTTGGTAGAGGTAAGGACTTATTTACCTTGGATACATACCAGGGGTTGGTAGACTTTTTTCTGGGAAGGACCATATAGTAAATATTTTATCTTTGAGGGTTAAGAGAATACTGTGTAGATATGTACTCAATAAGAGAGTACAAATTTCTGCACATTTTTTTTACAAAATTCAAAACAATAATTTAGTACAATTGCTTTTTGTAACACAGGTCTACTACTGAGAAGAATGTAATTCTTTTTTAGGGGATTAGAACTAACATTGAATTCATTGAGAAACATTACCAGTTATGCATCCAAAGCTACTTTCTAAAGCCATTCACTGTTTAACAAGTATAACAACAATTACTATCTATTAAGGGATATTGAGTGCTGAGAAAACTGAAGACTACCAGAGAGACATTGGCAGGAATAGCAAGAAAAACAAGGATATGCCTTTTCCCTCTTCTTATCCTCTAATAATTCTGCCTCCTGTCAAAGAAATCTGGGCAGTGCATTTTTCTAGAATTCCAATTTCAACATCAGAGAACATAGTATATAAGGGTGAATTTGGAGATCTAGAGACACTATGTAAATAATTAATACATTGTTCTACTGATATTTGAAATACCACAGAATAAAAGTAATTTCATATTTTTATCTAAAAAGGTACAACTACCCTTCTTTAAAAAATGAAGATGCACTCATCTTTTTCCAGATAGTCTCAGTGTCCATTCTCTAGATGACAACATGTCTAGTCCTGGGTGATATTAATCACTTTTTAAAATTAAAGCACTGTTCCACCTAAATATGCTAATTTGTGTTGGCAAACTATGGCCAACAGGCCAAATCTGGCCCACTGCTGGTTTTTGTATACTTGTAAGCAAAGAGTGGTTTTTACATTATTAAGTGGCTGGGGTGGGGGGAATCAAAAGAACAATGTTTTGTGGTACCTGAAAATTATTTGGAATTTAAATTTCAAGAATTATAAATAAGGTTTTATTGGAACACAGTCATGCTCATTCATTTATATATTGTCCATGGATGCTTTCATGCTCTCATAGCAGCTAAATAGTTATAAAAGAGACTTTATGGCCCACACAACCTAAAGCATTTGCTTTCTTGTTCTTTACAGTAAAAGTTTTTCAACCCCTAAGGACGTAAATTAGAAACCACCACCGACCATCCTCAACGAGAATAGAAGAGAAGAGAAAAGGAAAATCAATTTCGTAATACAAGCACACAGATGTAAATACACAGAGACAACAGAATTGCATACAGACAATAGCTGCTTACAAACCTCATTTTTGTATCAGCCATACATAGGACCTTAACTAACTTCCTTCTTCCATAACCCATTCTATTTCTTTTGCCTTCTCTCAGTGCTTCAGCTGAGTGAGGCTTTGTTTTGTTTTTCATTTGGTAGGTTGTCCTTAAAACTTCATTTCCAAGGGGTCTGACTGAAACCCTTAAGGATTCTGACCTTTTTAGGACACTGTAGTTTCCTTGAACTTTTAATGTTCTATGCAAGAATCCTAAGAAGTGCCTTAGCTATTGAGAGTGTTGGTGCCTATTCATGACAGGATAAATACAGAAATGAGAGTTCAGAAGCATTAGGCAATTTGCCATTGCTGCAACATCTAAATGCATTATTTTGTGTTTTACAGTTGTATTGTAATCTTTAATAAAGCCACACTGGTTCTTTGCCACCCGTTTTGAGACACTCTGTCCTAGCCTATCTGCTGAGTTGCAGACATACTCCTCCCTCATCCTATTGCATAGAAACAGCCTAGTTTCCTACTAGGCCTCTTACTAAGACCCCATTACTTATGTCACTGTCCATCAGTGTAGTAAGATACCATAGAGTCCCTATTTGTCTTCTCTGTGCTACACTATCTTCCCCGTGACCCCCCCCCACATCATGTGCACCAGTCATGATACCCCACAATCCCCGTTTCTCTCCTTCCCCACCTCTCCCCTAGTCCTTTCTTGGAGTCTGTGTCTGCTGCTATTTTGTTCCTTCAGTTTTGCTTCGTTACTATACTCCACAAATGAGGGAAATCATTTGGTATTTGTCTTTCTCTGCCTGACTTATTTCACTGAGCATAATACTCTCTAGCTCCATCCATGTTGTTGCAAATGTCAATGACATATCCGACAAGGGGTTAACATCCAAAATATATGAAGAACTCACAGGCTTCGACGCCCAAAAAGCAAATAACCCTAATAAAAATTGGGTGGAGGATATGAACAGACACTTCTCCAAAGAAGAAATTCAGATGGCCAACAGGCACATGAAAAGATGCTCCACATTGCTAATTATCAGAGATGTAGCATAATTTATTCGTTACAAGTTTAGAGCATATGCCACAACCTATAAAATAGAACCTCACCCTTTCAGGATGTTGTCTTCTCAAATGGTATTGTAACAGCAAGCCTTTGCACTATACTGTCAAGCTAGCTGTTACTGAGTCTGTTACCTAGTGATGGGATAGGTAAAAAAGACTCAAGTCAGTTCCATGGGTATGAGCCCATTCCCAAAAAAAGATTTTAACACTTACAATTTTTATACTTGTTGAAAGAGTTCATATAGATAAACTAGACACAGTTTTTTCCTATTTTTATTTATGTACATAAAAGAAAATAAAATTGAAATAAATGGCTATTACTCCTAAAAATACTTACATTTAGAATGGACCCTTGTAAACTTTTTGACCAGTTATTAATGTTTATCATTTTCCACACAGTCATTGTCATCAAAGGTATTAGTGATATAGAGTATTTTTAAAGAATGCTCCATTATTGTTTTTGAGATGTTCTTCTAAGCCATTAACCTTTAATGCTGCAAGCTTTGGTACTGGGGCTTTCTAGATATTATCAAATATTATTAGCACAAGGCTTTCAAAATGAAGTTTGCATGAGTACAACCAACAACAGTTCTCTTACACTTACTTCTGAATGTCACTCTTTGTAAGACCACCGATTTTAAGACACGTCTCAGTATCAGACATGTTAAAATGTGGGTCTTAGAACTGATAAAATATGGTACTTTTTATTTATCACAGACCCATGTATGTGAGACACTAGGCTGGAAACTTCATGTCCATTATCTCTAAATATTACAATTTTTTAAGATTATATTTTTGTTTTTGTTTTACAGGCACAGAAGTACTAAGTAATTTATTCAGGTCACATACCCATTAAGAGGCAGAACAAATTCATACGTGTGTTTTGAATAAATCCAAAGTTTAATTTCTGTTCTTTGCTGTAAGGCGATGAGTTTAAGAGATAGAATAGAATGAGTGTGTGTATGCTCATCAGACCTTAGCTTTACTGGCCTGCTGGACTTAGCCAGTAGAAAACCACCCTGGACTGGAGTTTGCAAATAATGAATTACCAAAGTCTAGGATGGGGATGTGTGATATTACTATTAAAGCACTATTGAAATAGACCAAAAGGTAAGTATGGCAGGAAGGACTATGTAGTATTAAAGATTTTGAATTCATATTGAAGGAAAAGATTAGACTAAGAATAAAAAATGGAGGAGTTGGGAGGTAGAATTTTTTGTTCTAAAAAGGAGATTTTTCAGTTAAGGATACTGGAGGTAAAACAATTTCTAGTAAGGAGGTTCTGGTGACTTGAGTAGGATAAAGATGAAAAACATTGATGAGATAAATTAATGAGGTGCTTTCAGTAAGTATGCTGAGAAAACAGGTGTGCACTAGGGCTTTCCGAGGCAAATTTTGGCATATGGTCACTCTGAATAAGGAACTGTAATGCCAGGATATTAATTGGATCTTTGATTTACAGTGAATTATAAATTTAAACTCTTAGTCTGAGAATTCTGAATTGAGGATCTGAACATTATTGTCTGAATCCTAGATCATCTACACCAGCAATGTAACCTAAGTAAAATCTTTTCAGTGAAGTTAACTTTTTTCCATTGAAAATAGGTGTCTAATCCTCCCTCCCTCCCCCACATTCATAGTTAAGGGTTATATACTACACACACTGCAAGCTAATGTGTTCCCTCCATCCAAACCCCTGGCTTTAATTTTGTGGCCTTGAAGTACTGTCTGATAATTCCCTGAACCTTTTCACTTTACAAAAAGAGTGCAGTCTGCCTTGAAGAAGATTGTCCTGTCTTTGAGTCTTTGCAGTCTCCCTTAGTTTTCTAAGTGACTTTTTTCTCCTCTCTGTTTGCATAGAACTTGTTGGGGGAAGGGTAATATATGCTACAGATGTCACTCCCCGGTATTTAAATAGAAAAAGCCATGATTACATTATATGCTTACATGGTCTAGGACAATTACGTGTCTTCCCTTTCAGTTATTCTGTTTCTTGATATTGTAAGATAGCTTATAAATCAGTTTTGTCACTCGAACCCTTTTCATTGCATTAAAGGGATCTTAACATTTAAAAAGAATACTTTGTGGAAAGAGGAGATTTTAGATCTCTTCAGTTATTTTTATTCATCTATATTTTTTTATACAGCTTCATTGAGATATAATTCACATACCACTACAATTCAATCTTTTAAAATGTGTAATCATTTGTTTTGGTATATTTACAGATATGTACAACCATCACCACAGTCAACTTTAGACCAACTCAGAAAAAAACCCCATATCCCTTAGCTGTCACTCCCAAATGCCCCTTCAGCCCTAAGCAATTGCTAATTTACTTTCTGTCTCTAACAAGTTCCCTGATCTGTACATTAAATAGAGTTGGAATCATAGCATGTGGTCTTTCATGATTGGTTTCTTTAACTTAGCATAATGTTCTCAAGGTTCATCCATTTTGTAGTGTCAGTACTTCACTCCTTCTTTTTTAATGTTTATTTATTTATTTTTATTAAGGTATCACTGATATACAATGTTATAAAGGTTTCACATGAACAATATTGTGGTTACTACATTCACCCATATTATCAGGTCCTCCCCATACCCCATGCAGTCACTGTCCATAAGCATAGTAATATGCTATAGAGTCACTACATGTCTTCTCTGTGCTATAATGCCTTCCCCATGACTCCCCTACATTATGTGTGTTAATCATAATGCCCCTTCATCCTCTTTTCCCTCCCTTCCTTCCCACCCTCCCCACCCCCTTTCTCTTTGGTAAACACTAGTCCCTTCTTGGAGTGTGCGAGTCTGCTGCTGTTTTGTTCCTTTATACTCCACAAATGAGGGAAATCATTTGGTACTTGTCTTTTTCTGCCTGGCTTATTTCACTGAGCATTATACCCTCTAGCTCCATCCATGTTGCAAATGGTAGGATTTGTTTTCTTCATATGGCTGTGTAATATTCCATTGTGTATATGTCAAACATCTTTATTCATTTATCTACTGTGGATACTTAGATTGCTTCCAGGTCTTGGCTAGTGTAAATAGTGCTGTGATAAACATAGGGGTGCAGATGTCTTTTTGAGTCTGATCTTGTTTTCTTTGCGTATATTCCTAGGAGTGGAATTCCTGGGTCCAATGGTATTTCTATTTTTAGTCTTTTTAGGAACCTCCATATTGCTTTCCACAGTGGTTGAACTAATTTACATTCCCACAAACAGTAAAGGAGGAGTCCCCTTTCACTGCATCCTTGCCAGCATTTATTGTTCCATGTGTTTTGGAACTTGGCCATCCTAAGTGGTGTGAGGTGATATCTCATGTGGTTTTAATTTACATTTCCCTGATAATTAGTGATATGGAGCATCTTTTGATGTGCCTGTTGGCCATCTGAATTTCTTCTTTGGAGAAGTGCTGGTTCATATCCTCCACTCATTTTTTAATTGGGTTATTTGCTTTTTGGGTGTTGAGGTCTGTGAGTTCTTCATATATTTTGGATGTTAACCCCTTATCAGGTATGTTGTTTATGAATATATTCTCCAGTACTATAGAATGCCTTTTTGTTCTGTTGATGGTGTTCTTTGCTGTACAGAAGCTTTTTAGTTTGATGTAGTCCCATTTGTTCATTTTTGCTCTTGTTTCCCTTGCCCAAGATGGGTTCAGGAAAAAGTTACTATTTTTATATTCAAGAGATTTTTGCCTGTGTTTTCTTCTAAGTTTTATGGTTTCATGACTTACATTCAGGTCTTTGATCCATTTCAAGTTTACATTTGTGTATGGAGTTAAACAATAATCCAGTTTCATTCTCTTACATGTAGCTGTCCAGTTTTACCAACACCAGTTGTTGAAGAGGCTGTCATTTCGCCACTGTATATCCATGGCTCCTTTATTGTATATTAGTTGACCATGTATTTTTGGGTTTATATCAGGGCTCTCTGTTCTATTGATACATGGGTCTGTTCTTGTGCCTGTACCAAATTATTTTGATTTCTGTGGCTTTATAGTAGAGCTTTTGAAGTTGGGGTTTGTAATCCCCCCAGCTTTATTCTTCCTTCTCAGGATTACTTTGGCTATTTGGTGTCTTTTGTGGTTCCATATGAATTTTAGAACTATTTGTTCTAGTTTGTGGAAGTACACTGTAGGTATTTTGATAGGGATTGCATTGAATCTGTAGATGGCTTTAGGCAGGATGGCCATTTGACAATATTAATTCTTCCAATCCATGAGCATGGATGTATTTCCATTTATTAGTGTCTTTAATTACTTTCTTGTCTTGTAGTTTTCAGGGTATAGGTTATGAGATATAACCTCCTTGGTTAGGTTTATTCTTAGGTATTTTATTGTTGTAGATGCAATTGTAAATGGAATTGTTTTCCTGATTTCTCTTTCTTCTAGTTTATTGTTAGTATATAGGAATACCACAGATTTCTGTGTATTAATTTTGTAACTTACAACTCTGCTGAATTCAGTTATTAGATCTAGTAGTTTCGGGATGGATTCTTCAGGGTTTTTTATGTACGACATGTCATCTGCAAACAGTGACAGTTTGATTTCTTCCCTACCAGTCTGGATGCCTTTTATTTCTTTGTATTATCTGATTGCCGTGTCTCCAGTATTATGTTGAAGGAAAGTGGGGAGAGTGGGCATCCTTGTTTTGTTCCTGATCTTAGAGAAAAAGCTTTCAGCTTTACGCTCTTAAGTGTGATATTGGCTGTGGTTTTGTCGCATACGGCCTTTATTATGTTGAGCTACTTGCCCTCTGTACTCATTTTGTTGAGAATTTTTATCATGAATGGATGTTGAATTTTGTTTAATGATTTTTCAGCATCTGTTGAGATGATCATATATTTTTGTCTTTTTTGTTGACGTGTATGATGTTGATGTATTTTTTATATTGTACCATCCTTGCATCCCTGGAATAAATCCTTCTTAATCATGATGGATGATCTTTTTGATGTATTTCTTAATTTGCTTTGCTAAAATTTTGTTGAGTACTTTTGCATCTGTGTTCATCAGGGATATCGGTCTGTAGTTTTCTTTTTTTGTGATGTCTTTGCCTGTTTTTGGGATTAGAATAATGCCTCATAGAATGAGTTTGGAAGTATTCTCTCCTCTTCTGCATTTTGGAAAACTTTAAGGAAATGGGCATTAGGTCTTCTAAGTGTTTAATAAAATTCAGTGGTGAAGCCATCTACTCAGTGGTGTTTATTCTTAGGTAGATTTTTGATTACCAATTCAATTTCATTGCACGTCTGCTCAGATTTTCTGTTTCTTCCTAAGTTAGGCTTAGAAGTTTGTATTGTTGTAGAAAGTTGTCCATTTCTTCTCGATTATGCAATTGTGAGCATATAATTTTTCATAGAATTCTCTAATAATTCTTTATATTTTTGTGGTGTCTGTAGTGATTTTTCCTTTCTCATTTCTGATTCTGTTTATGTATAGACTCCCTTTTTTTCTTAATAGGTCTGGCTAAAGATTTATCTATTTTGTTAATTTTCTCAAAGTATCAGCTCCTGCTTTCATTGATTCTATTGTTTTATTCATCTCAATTTTATTTATTTATGCTCTGATCTTTATGAAGTCCCTCCTTCTAATGACTTTGGACTTCATTTATTCTTCTTTTTCTGGTTTCAGTAATTGTGAATTTGGACTGTTCATTTGGGATCGTTTTTTCCTTCTTTAAATAGGCCTGGATTGCTATATACTTCCCTCTTAGCTGCATTCCACAGAAGGTGGGGCATTGAGCTCTTGTTTTCATTTGTCTCCATATATTGCTTAATCTGTTTTAATTTGGTCGTTGATCCATTGATTATTTAGGAGCATGTTGTTAAGCCCCCATGTGTTTGTGAGCCTTTTTGTTTTCTTTGCACAATTTATTTCTAGTTTCACACCTTTGTGATCTGAGAAGTTGGTTGGTACAATTTCAATCTTTTTGAATTTGCTGAGGCTCTTTTTGTGGCCTAGTATGTGATCTATTGTGGAAAATGTTCCATGTGTACTTGAGAACAATGTGTATCCTTCTGCTTTTGGGTGTAGAGTTCTTTAGAGGTCTGTTAGGTCTGTCTGTTCTAATGCGTTGTTCAGTGCCTCTGTGTCCTTACTTATCTTCTGTCTGGCTGATCTGTCCTTTGGAGTGAGTGGTGTGTTGAAGTCTCCTAAAATGAATGCATTGAATTCTGTTTCTTCCTTTAATTCTGTTAGTATTTGTTTCACGTATGTAGGTGCTCCTGTGTTAGGTACATAAATATTTATAATGATTAAAGCCTTACTGGACTGATCCCTTTATCATTATGTAAAGTCCTTCTTTGCCTCTGTTACTTTCTTTGTTTTAAAATCTATTTTGTCTGGTAAAAGTGCTGCAACTCCTGCTTTTTTCTCCCTATTATTTGCATGAAATATCTTTTTCAATGCCTTCACTTTTAGTTTTTGGGTTTGAAGTGAGTCTCTTGTAGGCAGCATATAGATGGGGCTTGTTTTTTTAATCTATTCTGTAACTCTGTGTCTTTTGATTGGTGCATTCAGACCATTTATATTTAGGGTGATTATCGATACATATGTATTTATTGACATTGCAGGCTTTAGATTCATGGTTACCAAAGGTTCTAGGGTTACTTCCTTACTATCTAACAGTCTAATTTAACTCAGTATGCTATTACAAACACAATCTAAAGGTTTTTTTTTTCCTCCTTTTTCTTCCTCCTCCATTCCTTGTATATTAGGTATCATATTTTGTACTCTTTCTCTATCCCTTGTCTGACTTTGGGGGTAGTTGATTTGATTTTGCATCTGCTTAGTAATTAACTGTTCTCCTTCTTTTACTGTGGTTTTATTTCCTCCTGTGACAGCTGTTTAGCCTTAGGAACACTTCCATCTTTAGCAGTCCCTCCAAAATGCACTGTTGAGACAGTTTGTCGGAGGTAAATTCTCTCAACTTTTGCTTATGTGGAAATTGTTTAATCCCTCCTTCAAATTTAAATAATAATCTTACCGGTAGAGTATTCTTGGTTCAAGGCTGTTCTGCTTCATTGCATTAAATATATCATGCCATTCCCTTCTGTCCTGTAAGGTTTCTGTTGAGAAGTCTGACAATAGCCTGATGTATTTTCCTTTGTATGTGGTGATTTTCTCTCTCTGGCTGCTTTTACTAGTCTCTCCTTATCCTTGATCTTTGCCATTTTAATTATTATATGTCTTAATGTTGTCTTTCTTGGGTTCCTTGTGTTGGGAGATATGTGCACCTCAGTGGCCTGAGAGATTGTCCCCTTCCCCAGATTGGGGAAGTTTCAGCAATTACCTTCTCAGTGACACTTTTTATCCCTTTTTCTCTCTCTTCCTCTTCTGGTACCCCTAAAATATGAATATTGTTCTGTTTGGATTGGTCACACAGTTCTCTCAATATTCTTTCATTTCTAGAGATCCTTTTTTCTCTCTGTGGCTCAGCTTCTTTGTATTCCTGTTCTCTAGTTTCTATTTCATTTACCGCCTCCTCTACCTCATCTAATCTGGTTTTAAATCCTTCCACTGTATGTTTCACTTCATATACTGAATTCTTCAGCATTTGTATCTCATTCCTGAATTCTTCCATGAGTTCTTGAATATTTTTCTGTAGCTCCTTGAGCATGTTTATGATTTTTATTTTGAAATCTCTTTAAAGAAGATCGATGAGTTAAATTTCACTTGGCCCTCTTTCTGGTGTTTGTGGGATTTTGGTTTGAATCAGGTGCCTTTGACTTTTCATATTTGTACGTGATGCCCTCTCTTGCCCAGGAGCTCCAGTCTCTGGAGCTGCTCTGCTCCTGGAGTGATGGCAGGGGTCCCAGGCAAGTGGTGCTGGTGCTTGTAGGGAGGAAGAAGCTCTTTCCTGCTTCTCAGCTGCAGTGCCTGCCTCTACTGCCAGGGCCAGTGGGCCAAGTGTGCAGTGAGAACCCTCTGTGCTTTACACTTATACCTGCTTTAGGTGGAGCCGCCCTCTGGCTGGCCTAGGGCAATGACAGAGGCTGCCAGTTTGCGAGCTGGTGCCAGCTGGGAGGAGGGCACAGCTGGCTGAATATCATGGTGGTTGACCTTGTAGCTGCATAGCCTGCCAGGGGAATGGAGTGCCTGAAGCTCCTGAAAGTTCCCAATCTCCTTTGCAGAGTACACCTGGACAGTTTTATCCACCTGTCCTTTCTGTTGAGCAGCAAGCTCTCTGCAGTCCTTGCCCCTTTAGTAGCCCTCTTTCTGTTAGGAAGCCTCTCAGACTGCCCACCTTTCTTTTGTCCCAGAGCGGCCAGTTGTGGATCCCTGTTTTCCTCAAGCTGCTGGAATCTTATTCTCTCCAAGTATTCCACCTGTGTTAGCTTAAAACCCCCAGTAATCTCCAGAGCACCATGTAACATAGATTCGTGCTCCCAGAGCAGCTCCCAAGCAGGGTTTTCAGCAGTCCTAGGCCTTCACCCACTCCCTGCTCTGTTTCTCCCTTCCTGTGATGATCTGGGGTGTGGGAAGGGCTTGGATCCATCTGGATCACGGCTTTGTTACTTTACCCTTTTCCTTGAGGTTTGCTGTTTTCCCAAGTGTATGCAGTCTGGTGCAGCCTTCTCTCCTGTTGTTCTTTCAGGATTAAGATGTATTTGCTCTATTTTCATATTATACATGGTTTTGGTAGGAGTTTTCTATTTCACCTCTCATGCCACCATCTTTAAGCCTCTATCTCACTGTAGTTTTAATTTGCATCATTCTGATAACTGATGATATCAAGAATTTTTCCATTTCTTTATTAGTCATTTGTTTATCTTTGGAGAAATATCTATTCAGATCTTTAGTGCATTTTAAAATTGGCTTTCTTTTCATCATTGAATTGTAAGTGTTCTTTATTGTCTACAGTTCTGGATAGAAGTTCCTCACCAGGTATATGATATGCAAAAATTTTCTCCAGTGGGTCGTCTTTTTCAATTTTCTTGTTTGTTTTGTTGTTGCATAAATTAACCATTTGTTATGGGCTAGTAATGTTTCAGATGGTGGAGATTCTCCTGGTCTTTCAATTCCTTTAGACTACTGTGATGGCAAAAGTGGTGGTGTATGTCCATGCACAACCACCAATTAGCAATCAGATGCAGGAAGCATAGTGCCAGACACTGACAGCTAACCTTGGTTTTGCCACAGAAGGAACAAGTAGCATGTTGGCTTGTTTCAGTTTTCATCATTTTCCTGAGGAAGGCACCATAAACAGGTCCTGTATTTACTGATGTCTCCAACCTTCTTGTTGTGTTAGTCATATTGCTGCCAACTGGGTCTGAGGTCAGAGAGCTTTCGTTCTACTTTCTTGATGTGTCCTTTGAAGTATAAATGTTTTCATCTGGGTGAAGTCCAATTTCCCTACCATTTTTTTCTTCTGTCACTTACACTTTTGGTGGCAGATGTAAGAAACTATTGCCAAAACTCATGTCATAAAGATTTATACATTTTCTTCTAAGAGTTTTAGTGTTTTGACTCTTACATTTAGGTCTTTGATTTGTTTTGATCAAATTGTTCCCCCCAAAATTGAAATTGATCAAAAATCATTAGTTTTTGAAAATGGTGTGATTTAAGGGTCCAAGTTCATTCATTTTGCATATGGATGTCCATTTGTCCCAGCACCATTTATTGAGTAGGATATTCTTTACCCATTGCATCACTTTGGCACCCTTGTCAAAAATTAATCATTGATTTATGAGTTTATTTCTGAACTCCTAATTCTGTTCCATTGATTCATATGTTTATCATTGTGCCAGTACCACACTTTATTTGTCCAGTTTTAATGAGATATAATTTACAGACAGTGCTGTGCAAGTTTGAGATGTACCAACCACATAATGACTTGACTTACATATATTGTGAATGATTACCACAGTAAGTTAAGATCCATCATCTTACAGATTTTTAAATATTTTTCTGCTTGTGTTTTTTACTCTTGCTTTATAGTAAGTTTTGAATTCAGGAAATGTGAACCTCTTTGTTCTTTAGGATTGTTTTAGCTATCTGTATGAATTTAGAATCAGTGTGTCAATTTCTACAAAGAAGTCAGCTTGGATTCTAATGAGGATTGTATTGAATGTGTGTATCAATCAGTTTAGGGAGTATTGCCATCTTAATAATGCTGTCTTATTAACATGGGATATTTCTCCATTTATTTAGATCTTTGGTTTCTTTCAACAGTGTTTTATAGTTTTCAGAGTATTACTTTTACACTTACTCTGTTAAATATATTCCCAGTGTAAGTTATTCTCTTGATGCTATAATAAATAGAATTGTTTTCATTTCATTTTTCATTTTCAGATTGTTCATTCCAAGTATTTAAAAATTTGATTGGTTTTTTTTTATTGATCTTGTATCCTGCAACTTTGGTAAGCTCATTTATTAGTTTTAACTGGTTTTAATGGATCCCTTAGGAGTAGTTTTTACATATGAAATCTTGTAATCTGTGAATAGAGATAACTACTTCTTCTTTTCTGATCTGAGTGCTTTTTATGTCTTTATCTTGCCAACTGCCCTGGCTAGAACCTTCATTATAATTATAACATAGAAATGTTGGAAGTAAATATCCTTTTATTATTCCTAATCTTAGTGGAAAAGTATTCAGTTTTCAACCATTAAGTATGATGTTGGCTGGGGTTGTATTATCAGTGCCCTTTATCATGTTGCAGAATTGTGCTCCTAGTCCTAGTTTTTTTGTCTTTTTGTCATCAAAGGCTGTAGGATTTTATTAAATGCATTTTGATCTCCTAAGATGATCATGTCATTTGTTTTTATTCTATTGATATGATGTGTTACATTGATTGATTTTCGGATGTTAAACCAACCTTGCACTCCTGGCATAAATCCCACTTGGTTGTAGTGTATAATTCTTTTTATGTTGCTAGATTTTGTTACTATTTTGTTACAGATTTTGCATCTGTATTCATAAGTGATATTGGTCTGTAGTTTCCTTTTTTGTGATATCTTTGTCTAATTTTGCAATCATGTTAATACCTCATAAAATGAGTTGGAAGTGCTTCATATCTTTTTTTTTTCTTGTAAGAGTTTGGAGATGTTGGTATTTATTCTTTAAATGTTCAAGTAGAATTCAGCAGTAAAGCCATCTGGACTGGGACTTCCTTTGTCATTTTTGATTGCTAATTGATCTCTTCATTTGTTACATGTTTATTCAGATTTTCTATTTCTCTTTGAGTCAGTTTGTGTCTTTCTAGGAATTTGTACATTTTATCTAAGTTACCTAATTTATAATCCTTTTATTTGATTTAATTTTATTTTTATTATGGTATCATTGATGTACAATCTTATGAAGGTTTCACATGAGCAACATTACTACATTCAGCCATATTATCAAGTCCCTCCTGCCTATGTACCCCATTACAGCCACTGTCCATCAGCATAGTAAGATGCTATAGAGTCACTACTTGTCTTCTCTGTGCTATACTGCCTTCCCCGTGCCCGCCCCCTACATTATTTGTGCTAATCATATACCTCTTAATCCTCTTCTCCTTCCTCTCCTGCCCACTCTCCTCAACCCCTTTCTATTTGGTAACTGCTAGTCCCTTCTTGGAGTCTGTGAGTCTGCTGCTGTTTTGTTCCTTCAGTTTTTGCTTTGTTCTTATACTCCACAAATGAGTGAAATAATTTTGTACTTGTCTTTCTCTGCCTGGCTTATTTCACTGAGCATGATACCTTCTAGCTCCATCCATGTTGTTGCAAATGGTAGGATTTGTTTTCTTCTTATGGCTGAATAATATTCCATTGTGTATATGTACCACATCTTCTTTATCCATTCATCTACTGATGAACACTTAGGTTGCTTCCATGTCTTGGCTGTTGTAAACAGTGCTGCAATAAACATAGGGGTGCATATGTCTTTTCGAATCTGAGAACTTACATTCTTTGGGTAAATTCCTAGGAGTGGAATTCCTGGGTCAAATGGTATTTCTATTTTGAGTTTTTGGAGGAACCTCCATATTGCTTTCCACAATGGTTGAACTAGCTTACATTCATACCAGCAATGTAGGAGGGTTCCCCTTTCTCCATATCCTCACCAGCATTTGTTGTTCTTAATCTTTTCGATACTGGCCATCCTAACTGGTGTGAGGTGATATCTCATTTTGTTTTTAATTTGCATTGCCCTCATAATTAGATACATGGAGCATCTTTTCATGTGCCTGTTGGCCATCTGAATTTCTTCTTTGGAGAAGTGTCTGTTCATATCCTCTGCCTATTTTTTAATTGGCTTATTTGCTTTTTGGTTGTTGAGGCTTTTGAGTTCTTTGCATATTTTGTATGCCAACCCCTTATCAGAAATGTCATTTATGAATATATTCTCCTATATTGTAGGATGCCTTTTTGCTTTACTGATGGTATCATTTGCTGTACAGAAGCTTTTTAGTGTGATATAGTCCCTCTTGTTCATTTTTGCTTTTGTTTCCTTTGCCCGTGGAGATATGTTCATGAGGAATTTGCTCCTGTTTATATTCAAGAGAGTTTGCCTATATTTTCTTCTAAGAGTTTTATGGTTTCATGACTTACATTCAGGTCTTTGATCCATTTCAAGTTTACATATATGTATGGAGTTAGACAGTAATCCAGTTTCATTCTCTTACATGTAGGTGTCCAGTTTTGCCAACACCAGTTTGTGAAGAGGCTGTCATTTTGCCACTGTATATCCATGGCTCCTTTATTGTATATTAATTGGTCATCTATGTGTGGGTTTATATCTGGGCTCTCTATTCTGTTCCACTGGTCTATGGGTCTGTTCTTGTGCCTGTACCAAATCGTCTTGATTACTGTGGCTTTGTAGTAGAGCTTGAAGTTGGGGAGCGTAATTCCCCCCCATTTTATTCTTCTCAGGATTGCTTTGTATTTTCAGGGTTTTTTGTGGTTCCATATGAATTTTAGAACTATTTCTTCTAGTTTGTTAAAGTATAATCCTAATATTTATAATCCTTTTTATTTTGGTAAGGTCAGTAGTGATATATCCTCTTTCATTTCTGAATCTAGTAATTTGAGCCTTCTCTCTTTTTTCTTGGTCAGTCTAGGAAAAGGTTTGTCCATTTTGTTGATCTTTTCAAACAATCAGCATTTGGGTTTCCCTTTCTCTAGCAGTTATCAAGTTATTATGGGTAGAAGTATTTTGTGGCAACTGATCTAGGGAATCTTTGCCTAGTTCCACTTCTCTGCCACTGTCTACTCTTTCTTACTATCCCTTTTCATCTTGCCCCTAGGAAATCTCCCAATACTTACTGTTCCTTCTGGCTCTCATTGCTTGTACCGTAATTTATTGTATGTGTTTTTTCCCCCTTGTATATACAGTTGTCTCCTTGAACCTCATTTTTCCTTCCCTTTCTTCCAAATCTTAATCCACTTAGCCAGTTTTTTTTTATTATACTTTTAAATAAAAAGACCTTAAATAATTGATCATCTTAAGAGTAGGGCAAATGATACACCTTCATCAAGGAAAAGGAAAGCTAGAAAACTTGAAGTTAAATTAATATATTAAGGGCATCTAGTAAGCTGCCATGTGCTCCCATCTCAAATCTCTACCATAATCTGGATGTAACTACATTGTGAGAAAAGTAGACTTGAATTAACCCCAGAACATAACCACTTAGTAGTTATAGCACTATAACACAGTGTATTTTCTATACTATATTCTCTATATGTGAATATATTTTATTTTTCTCTAGTTATTTTGGATAACACTTGTCCTGCTATACTGTAACATATAATATATAGGTGGTGAATAGTAAGAGGTAGGTAAGTATATTTAGCTGTATTGCCTGAATTTGAATTTTTATGCCTTAGAAAAAGTTACTTAGCTTCATTTTCCTCACCTGTTAAATGGAGATGTTAATAATGTTTCCCACATGGAATCATTGTATTAGAGGACTTAATAGTACATTAAATTACTTGAAAATCCCTGGAACACAGCCACAACTCAATAGGCGATATCTACTAGATACCATTCAAACTGAAGTATAATTAAATGGTTTGTGTCTCGTTCCTTCACTCATTTTGTCCTTCTTCCTGGCAAGTACCCCATGTTAGAGCACATACAAGTTTATATTGAAACCAAAAGTCACAACCTCCAAAGCCTCAATGTAAGTATCATACTCTCAGGCTTGAAGACTACTCATAATACTTTAGGATGTCATGAATTTCCCTTAAAGCTGAAAATAGCTTCTGTGATGATTGTATTACAATAAATATCCAGGTTATTTAATCCAAGTAGTTCTGGGTTATCTTGAAAGTAGATATAAAAAAGTAAAAAATTTCCTCTAACTTAGACATTTTCAGGAGTCATTGTAAGTGTGTAGGTATGTAGCTTATGCTTGTTAAATGGTTTGGAGCTGATAAGAATGGGCCTTAGAATAGAATTTATTGTGGAGGTTAGAAAGAGGTTAGTGAAATGTGTACCATGTAACTTTTCTACACCACACAATTTAGATATCAAATAACCTTGTCTCATTAAAGAGTATTACCTTTGACTAAGTATTTACTAATAAAACATATATCTTCAGTTGTCTCTATTGGTTTATTAGTTGGTTCACCTGAGAGGGATTGCCCGCAGGCAAGTTTACTCTGGATTTGGTGAGACTGAATAACAACAAAAGGAGTTGGAGGTAAATGGGTTTATACCAAACTTTATTCTCAGGGTGGTAGATCAGAGTGCTGGAATCATGTCTGCCTCTGGGGCATTTGTAATCCATCTGTGTCTCTGCCTCTGGGCAGAGCACTGGGAGGAGCACTTTATGTAGTAACACTGACAATAATGACTCATTGCCAATGGTGTGTAAGCATTAGCATATGTAGTACACTAAGTACATCATTAAGTAGTAGTTTAGGGTCAGGTGAGGATCCTGGCCATAGGAACCTTAATTTTCCATACACTCTATCCCTCCAGGATTCTTGCCTCACAATTTATGCGCCCTCAATCTTCCACCGTGGTCCCTTTGCAAGAAAGCTGGAACACTAACCAGATTCCACAACAGCTGTAGAGGATAAGAACAACATACAAATGAAAATTATGATAAAGATTACAACAAAATTATAATACTTTTATAATTTATAACAAAATATATTATGATTTATAACAAAATTAAAATACTCAAGCCTGAGGAGATCAGTTGCCACCAAGTGGTCATTCACTTGTATTCAAACCAGTCCCAGTTCACTATTGGCACTTTCCACAGGAGGCCAGTAGCAGTAATAGGGAGCTCCATGCACACCGAGTTAGAAGGTGTTTTCACTAGGGTGTGTGCCCAATCCACAAAGATATTAGGGATTAATCTTGAGGTTGATAAAATACATTTTAATGACACTACTATAGGCAAATCTTGTCCATCAGGTAGGATGCATGCAACAGAGTGTTTCTTTGTAGGACCAAAGCAGGAAGAGAGGGTCCCATCTGGGTCTAGTATACCACATCTTTACCTCTCTCCTTGTGGGAGTTACTGAGGGGTCTATGTATAGTGCTACTGGAGGTGCATGCACTGGCCATAAAGATAAAACAAACCTCCCCAGTAAGGTGCTCTTACCTTCCAGCTATTTAGGGTACACTACTGTGATCTTTGGGGGCCACTGTACCATTATTCCAGGAATGTATAGGAGACAAGCATCCAAGCCTTCTCCCCAAGGACCCAAGAGGTCCAGCCAATACTGGTCCTTGTGTCAAAATGTCCAAGGCCACATCCACTGAACAGAGTCTCTGGGGTTTATTGCAGTTGGTGCTGATAGCAAGATATTATTCTGGTGGCCAAACCCTGGCTTCAGTGATTCTTCCTTGGTTTGTACTTGCAGTTGTATAGGAGGCAGTCATGTCTACGGGGCTCAGTGCTACCTTTCCGGGGCTTTTCATTAAAATGCCTAGCACTGTCTGTAAGTGAACTGACCATACCTATAGACTATTGGTGTCTGACTGAATGGCAGATTTTAACAAACCATTGTACCTCTCTATCATATCTTCCCCAGTAGGATTACATGGTGCATGAAACTTCCACTTTATCCCTAATTGTACCCATTCTTACAGTTCATATCCAGTAAATGTGTTGACCACTCTCAATTACCTGCAGTCAGCCATAGGCTGCAAAGAGATGCTCTAGGCCTCTTCTGGTCATTGCTGGTTTGAGCAAAGTGTAGGACAACCAACCAGAATTCCAGTGGTTGTGTCCACAACAGTTATGACATACTGATACCCCTCTCACATGGGCAGAAGCGCAATATAATCTGCCACCTGATGAGGCCCTGTAGCAGTTGTCCCATGTTGCTGTGGGACTTCATGTAAGTCCCTTTTGGAGCATACAGTGCACTCCTGCTGGGCTCTGCTTATTTCTTCACAGGTCAGAGGAGGCTCCCACCAGTGAGCTGAAGCATACATTATCTTCTGCCCTGCATGCAACAAATGTTAATGTAACCATTGGCCCACATCATAGGCAGGCTTTCCTTCCAGCTAATGTACCTGGACCAATCCATTGGCTTCATCATTTGCCATAGCTCCAGTAAGATTTTATTTGACTTCCCATCCAATTTCTGTCTGTCTGTTCCGGCCCCTATTAAATCAACCCATATCTGTGTCCTCATGACCTTCACTGGGCCATTTAGATCCTTCCTCTCAGTAACAGACTATGCTACCTTTTGTGTCCACATTGCTTCCACCTCCCCCATATCTACTACAGTATGGGTAACTGCATTTATGGGCTGCCCTAAGTGAGGGACAAGAATGGCCACTAAGGGCCCAAAGAGGGATGAGGGAGTTGTTTGTAGCACTGTATCCCTCTTCCTTGCCATAAACAGCTCCTTGTCCAGGCTATGATTTACTGAGTTACAAATGGCGTTTTTCAGGCTTAGCTCCCATAACATATCAAGCTGTTGGAGCTTGATATACGTCTGTCATCTAGCAGGGGAAGATGGTAAATCACCCTTTTTGGGCCACACAGCATGAAGTGCAGCCATTACCTACTCAAGAAGTGTTATGATTTCCTGGGGTCTGGTGTGCATTCTGCAGCCTGTGCTGCAAGGCAGGATGAATTGTCAGGGAAGCCTGCTTTCCTATTGTTGATCCAAACAGAATTGATCCCATTCATGCCTGTATCCCAAAGATGCAGGAGCCAGGTTGACATGGACTCAGAGGGTTTCTGCCGAAACTGGGAGCCCAGCTCTGTCTGTGTATAGGGGTGGAGCATAGAATGCTCCATAGTCTGGGGAGGAGGCTGCACCTCTCCTGAAGTAACCCACAATTGTTGTGTCTTTACTTCCTTGACTACAACCAGGTGGGATTTCAATAGAGAAGAGGTTGGTAGCTCTGGTACCACTTCTGCCTTCTTGTTCTCCCCCAGCTCCTTGCCCATTTCTGGGTCTCATTCCTTATTCTCCTCTGGCCCCTTTACTATTTCTCTGTCTCATTTTGCAGAGCACCTCCCCTGTTACATCCTTTACCTTTTCCACAGTGCCTTGCCACTGGCATTCTTGTACTGCCTATTCCTGTGCTTCTTGCAGTATGTCCTTCCCCTTCAAGGCCTTTACCTCTTCCACAGTGCCTCACAGTGACACCATCTCATTCTTCAACAAATCTTTTACTTCCTCCACAGCACCTCATAGCCTGCATTCTTATGCTATCTTTTCTTGTGTTACCATTAAATCCTTTACCATCTCCATAGCACCTCGCAGTGATGTCATCTCTATCATCAATTAATTTTTTTCTTCCTTCATGACCTTTACTTCTTTTTGTGCTTCTTGGAGGAGTGTGTTCTTCTCCTTTATGGCCCTTCTTAAATTAACACTGTGAGGAATAGCCAACCCACGCCAATCCACAGTTCCCGCTGCCTCACTGGCACTCTGTTTCTTTAAGGAATTCCCTGTTTTTCAGAGGGTCTCCTCTGCTGCCTCAGGTGTCACTTCCACTTCCCCAATCCTGGGTAGGGGCCAGCTTGCACCACATGCCCACAGGGGGATACCCGAGTGTCTCCCCATCCATAGGGGCAGCCTGCTGAAGTACCCCTCCCATGAGGGCAGATAATTCCATTTTTATTTTGTTTTTTTTTTTTGAGTCTGCAGCAAATCTGCCAACTACACCAATTGTCTCACCTGAGGGGAATTGTCTGCCAGGCAAGTTCATTCTGTATTTGCTGAGACCAGATAACAACAGACCCTTAGGGGTAAAAGGTTTATACCAAGCATTATTCTCAAGGTGGCAGGTTGAATGCTAGAACCACAGTAACACCAATGCTAATAGCTCATTGCCAGTGGGTGTATAAGCATTAGTCTACATAGGAGGCCAGTTACATCATCAAGTAGTTTAGGGTCAGGTGAGGATCCTGGCCATAGATAGGAACTTAAATTTTCCCTATATTAGTAAAACAGTTTATTTAGTTTTTTCCAAAGAATAACAGTTTGTTGAAATTGAATGAAATGGCCATATTGACACTCTGTGTTTGTTTTCCCCTGTCCAGGTGTAGGGTTCCTTTCTTTCTTTTTTTGAGAAATTATGTATTTATTCACAAAAATAACCAGTTTACCCATTTCTTCCACCCCTCACCCCCTGCCTCTGGCAACTACCAATCAGTTCTCTGTATCTATGAACTTGGCTTGCTTTTTTTTTTTTTTTTCTTGTCAAGATACCACATATAAGAGTGACCATACAGACTTCATTTCACTTAGCCTAATGCCCTTAAAGTCTGTCCATGTTGTTGCAAATGGCAAGATTTCTTTCTTTATGGCTGTATTCCATTATATCTATATACCACAATTCCTGTATCCATTCATCTGTTGATGAACATTTAGGTTATTTCCATATGTTGGCTATTGTAAATAATGCTGCAAGGAACATGGGGGTGTATATTTCTTTTCAAGTTAGTGTTTTTGTTTCTTTGGATAAATATCTAAAGTTGAATTGCTAGATGATATGGTTGTTCTATTATTAAGTTTTTGTTTTATCTTAATATTAGCACTTAGTCTTTAAGAATATATTAATTGCATAGCTGTTGGCAGATCCAGAATTTCAGAGAGATTTCCATTCTCAGACTTGGTCAACCTCTGAAGTCTAGATAGTGTGTCAAAAAGTATTGTAACACATTTCATTCCTTCAGAAAATATTGTGCATTTATATCTTTATAAGACAAATGTAGAATATGTAAAACACAGCTCCTAGCCCTTAGGACATCACAATCTTTTTGAGCACACATGATTTTTATACTAACAGCCCTAGCAAGGAGACGCTATAAGCTAATTGCTTTGTTACTGGTGCAGTGTTTTTAGGTCAAAGGAGTCAATGATCTTTTTAGATTAGGGTGGTTGGGTAAGACTTCAAGAAGAGGAAATAGGATTTGGGCAGAAACTATTAAGGGTAGGTAATATTTTAATAAGAGTGTATGTTTGAGGTGTGGAGTTTAGTGAGGGTAAAAGCAATACTGGGGCATAGTCACATATTTCTTCAGCAGGTGTTGAGCTCTATGAGTTCTTTCTTTTTTCTGTGCAGAGCTGTAAAGATGCTCGGATGTTTTCAGAAGATAATGAATAAACCCAGTTTGACTGGAGTGGGAAGTTGAAATCAATATAACATTTTATTTTTACATGTAAATATACAAATATGTATATATATAATGCATAAAGGTAAGATAAAATTATAAGTAAATATGATGTTTTAAATGTCATACAGTATTAGAAAGTGGGAAACAATTGTTTGAATTGGGGTAATACTAAAGTAGATATTTTAAGAGTAACCTAGAAGTACTGTGTTTGATTTTGAGAGTTAAAGAGACTAAAATCAGATATGATATAAGGACCTAAACTAAGTGTGATAGCAATGGAATGTAAGTTTTATCAGCTGTATTCAGTATGACGCTAACTCATTTTTGAGATAAGTGGTCTGGGCTCTTAAAATACAGATATTTTCTTAAAAGGAATTTGCAATCTGGGTGCAATGTAAAAACAAAATAATAACATGATAAATTTGGTCAGTAAGTCACTTAAATTCTGAGCTTGAGGTCCAGAAGTTGCTGTAATATGTTGAACTCCAGAATTAGAATGTGTGTATTAGGTAGACTTAATTTGTGTAGTACTAATGGTTTATATATTAACTTTGCCTCTGCCTTTCCTGTTTCTCTCAGGTTTTACTTCAAGTGTTTATTAGATATAAGGATTTATGCTACAAATAATTACATGAAACTGGAAAGGAGTACATACTGGCAAATAGCTCAATGCTTATTCTAATCTGATAGTGTCTCTCTGTGTGTGTGTGTACACACACACACACACACTTAGGGAACCACTATTTTAAGGCTTATTTAATACTGAAACTTAGATGTTTTTCACACTTGAACTTAGATGGTTTTGTTGTTGTTGAAAGCTTAGCATATACTATGGAGATTGTCTAAGTAGTCATTTCATTCATAGTTGAACAAATATTGAGGACTAACTATGTGTCGTGCACCATTTTATAGATTCTGATACATAAATGAATACATTTTACTGCTTTTGCAGAACTTAAAAGTCTAGGGCAGAAAAGATACAATGAGCAAGTAAAAAAATCAGAAAAATGTTGAAAAGTTAAGCTCCAGCATATGTGAGAGTTAAAATAGTGTCCTGGAAAGTATTAGATTAATAATTCTGAAACCTGGTTTTTAGTTTTTAGTTTTTAGTTCTAGACCTGCTCTTAATGCATTGTATTTCTTCAGTTAATATCTCTAGGTCTCATCGCCTCCCTCTGTGTGTTTCCTTTCCCCCTTAATCTATTCTCTCCCTGACTCCCTTATTTTTAAATGGAGTTGGAATTTCTAAGACCTTACATTATGTAAAGGATGTTTAGATTAGTTGCTTTAAAGGGAATCTGAGATTCTTAAGGTACCTGCAATATTTTATTTTTAACTTTTTCACTTTCAATTATGGAGCAATTCAGGCAAAAACAGAAGAGGAAAATATAGAATAATGAACTCCTGAATCAAATTCCAGGTATCATTTCATTATTTTGGAATATATTCCTAAAAAATTAGAATACTTTATTTTTAAAGTCACATTATGATTATCACACCTAAAAATCTTATTTTAACTATTATAATTAAAAATAGCTATTTTACTAAATGCATATATATATTATGGGTCTTGTGTGTGTATATGTGTGAAATATACAAAAAGTACATGAAATGCATGTATAATTTAACAGGCAACTATAAAATGAACATAGGAATAAAGATACAACATATCATCAACACTCCCAAAGTCCATATGTACCCCCAGAAGTCCATTGTGTACCTGCCAGTCACAAGCTGATGCTTCTATAACCACTATATGAATGTAGTCTCTTTGTTCTCTTATAATGTCATTGTCTATATATGCATATATTCTAAAAACATAGTTGTGTTTTTTTCGGTTTCAGTTTTTGAATTTTATATGAATGGAATAATATTGGATGATTCCTTGTGTTATGTCTGTTTTTCAGTATTATGTTTGAGCTCACCATGTTATTGCTTATATCTGGTTTTCAGCTATTCTTATTGCTATATTTTACTCTATTGTACTGTTTTTCCAATCTTCTGTTAACATTTGACTTGGTTTTTTGACTTTTATAAATAACATTGCTGTGAATATACTTGTATGCATTTTCTGTGCTTTAGGACATAGACATGAGTGAAATTGTTGGGTCATTGAGTGTGTGTATCTTCTAAGTCACCGAAAACACCAAAGTGGTTGTACCAGGTTACATTCTAATTAACAGTGAACAAGAGTTCTCATTTTCTATATTGGACTTTAAGAAAGTTAATGTAATTTTTACCAGTGAGGGAATTATACACATCATTTACTTTACTTTTTTCCCCCAAGGCAGGGACTTCTAAAAAACAGCAATATTGAGGAATGTTAATCAGCTGTAAAAACAAGTGCAATCTTGCCATTTGTGACAACATGGACGGACCTAGGAAATATTATTATGTTAAGTGAAGTATGTCAGAAAAAGACAGATACCATGTGATTTCACTTGTATGTGGAATCTAAAAAAATAAAATAGACTGATAAATAGAACAAATTGGCAGCTGCCATAGGGGAGACAGAAGTAAGACTGGTGGTGAAGTAGGTAAAGGGGATAAAGAGGTACAAACTTTTAATTGTAAGTCACAGGGATGAAAAGTATAGCATAGGGAATATAGACAATAATATACTGTAATTACATCACCATACTTTTGTATGGTGACAGGTGATAACTACACTTATGGTGAGCATTTTGTAATATATATATAATTTTGAATCATTATGTTGCGTATGTGAAACTGATGTACATCAACTATGCTTCAATTTTAAAAAGCTATATTATAAATATAAAAGGTTACACATTAAAATTTAATATGATATAATAATATATTTTTTACTACTAGTTCTTAGCACAGAGCCAAAAACCTTTGGAATTTCCTGAATGATGGAGTCTTTTTTATGCTAATGAAGTGACATTGTCCACCCTAGATAACTTCAGGATGGGCTGGTCACCAGAAAGTCAAAGCACATAATTGTAGAATTGGAATTTTTAGCCAGCTGACCTCCTGGAAGGGGAGGGAAGCTATCGAGTTCAGTCACATGGCAAAGATCAGTTATGCCTACATACTAAAACCTCAATAAACCTCTGGACATCAAAGCTCAAGAGGCGTTTCCTAGTTAATGAACACATTGATAATGCTGGGAAGGGTGTTGTATTGGATCCCACCAGAAGAGGGCATAAGCTCTTCATCCTTCTTCTCTCCCCAAGTCCTTGACCTTTGTGTCTCTTCAATTTGACTGTTCCTGAATTGTACCCTTTATAATAGAACTGTAATCATAAGTATAGTGCTTCTGTGAGTATAGTGATTCCCAGTGAGTTCTGTGAGTTGTTATAGCAAATTATTGAACCTGAAGGTGTTATAGAAAGCCTCAAAGTTAACAGTTGGTCTGTCAGAAGTATGGGTGGCCCCAGGAGTTGTAGGTGGCATCTGAAGTAGGGAGGAACTTTGCCTTTTAACTTGTAGGGTCTGTGAGAACCCAATTGAAACATATAACCAGTTGGTGTCAGAGAGTTGCTATCCTGGCATAATAATTTGACAAGTTTTCACATATGTGTTCAGCCTTGAAACCATCATCACAGTCAATGTTTCCTCCTGTCTTTTGTAATCCACTCTGCTCCCCATTTGTATCTAGGTTCTTTGGCTCGGCTTATTTTTTAGATTATTTATGATGTTGCTTATGTCAGGTTCTTTTTATTGCTGATAAGCATTCCTTTGTATGTGTGTATACCACAGTAGATTTATCCATTTACTTGTTGATGGATAGTTGGTTGTTTACAATTTGGAGCTATTCTGATAAAGCTGTTACAAACATTTGTGAGTTCTTACGTGAATATATGTCTTCAGTATATACTTAAGAGTGGAATTTTTTGCTTAGATGTTAGGTATATCTTTGGCTTACGAAGAACTGCCAGTTATCCAAACTGGTTGTATCATTTTTATATTACAACCAGCAGTGTGTATTTCCATTGTAGAGTGTCTGTTCATATTCCCTCCCCCTACCATTTGTATGTTGATTTGGAGGACTCACACACAACCAAATTTCAAAACTTACTGTAAAACTACTGTAATCAAAATTGGTTTTTGATTATGCGATATTGGTGAAAAGATAGATACATAGATCAATGGACCATAATAGTCCATAAATAGACTACACATTACAGCTGGGTTTTTGTTTTCAACAAAGATGCCAAGACAATTCAGTGGAGAAGACAATTCAGTGGAGAAGGAGGTCTTTTGTACAAGTGGTGTTGAACACCTTGACCCAAAATTTGCAGCATATACTGAAATTAATTCAGAATGAATTGTAGACATAAATGTAAAAACCTAAAACTGTAGAACTTCTACAAGAAAATTTAGGAGAAAATTGGATATCTTAGGACATAGAAAGCACAAAGTGTAAAAGAAAAAAAATGATAAATTGGATTTAATCAATTAAATCCTTCAGTGGAAAGTGTTCTGCACTGAGAAACTTAGAGATAAATCACAGACTGGGAGAAAATACTTGAAAAATATGTATGTGCATAAGAATTGGTATCTGGAATATATAAAGAACCCTCAAAACTCATTTATAAGAAAATAGAAAACAGGCTAAGATTTGACAAGATGCTTTACCAAGAAAATATACAGACAGTAAATAAATACTTGAACAGATGCTCATTTCTGAATTTGTATTTTCCTAATGACTAATTAAATTAAAACCACAATAAGATACCACTATACACCTACCAGTATAGCTAAGAACAAACAAACAAAAACCTAAAACACTCAGCACGGTTGCTGAGCAACTGCTCCTCTCTCATACGATGCTTATGGGAATGCAGAATAATACAGTGACTTTGGAAAATGTTTTGGCAATTTATTATAAATATAAATGTGAATATACACTTAGTGTATAGCCCAGCAATCCAACTCTGAGGTTTTCACCCAAGAAATAAAATGTGTCACAAAAACCTGCACACAAATACTTATAGTGTCCTCATTCATAATTGCAAAAAGCTACGGACAGTCCAAATGCTGGGCCAACAAATCTCAAAAAATTTAAAATGATTGAAATCATATAAAATACATTTTCCGAACAGGGTAGAATTGAATATATTCCTAGTAGAATAATTCTCAGCAGTTAAAAGGAACAAATTATTGATATATGCAACAGTATGGATGAACTTCAGATGTATCATGCTACGTGAAGGTAGCTGAATCCAAACAGCAACATACTATGTAATCCCATTTATGGGACCTTCTGAAAAAGGCGAAAGTATAGGGACAGCAAAGATTAGGGGTTGCCAAGGGCTAAGGGAAAAGGTGAGAGTTGACTTCAAAGGGACACAAAGGAACTTTATAGGGTGATGGAAGTATTCTATGTCTTGATTCTGGTGATGATTATACAGTTGTGTGTCAAAAACAGAGAGGAACACCTAAAAAGTATTAATTGTATGTAAATTATACTTCAATAAACATGCCTGTTTAAAAAAAGGTAAAAGGATTGAAAGAAGATATACCATGCTAATGTAGATCATAGGAAAGTCACAGTGGCAGTATTTCAAAGTAGACTTTAAAACAAGAGGTAGTGGTGAGGAAAAGGAAGGATATTTCATTGTGATAAAAAGATCACTGCACTAAGAAAACAACAATCCTAAATATGTATATGTACATATTAATAGCTTCCACATACATGAAGTATGAACTGACAACTGAAAAGGAGAAATAAATCCACAGTTATACATAGAGATTTCAACACTCTTCCTTCAGTAATTGATTGAACAGTAGACATAAATCAATATGGTCATAGAAGAGTTAATGTACTAATGAATTTAACTTGATATTTATAGAACATTCCATTCAGCAACAGCAGAAATATACCCTCTTCAAGTGCACATGAATCATTCACCAAGGTAAACTATGTCATGGGCATTATATCTCAGTAATTTAATATGATTTGTGTTACACACAAGGATAATATCACAGGGAATTAAATGAGAAATTAATAAGATCTCCAGAGATACTTGCAAATTAAACCATATACTTCTAAGCAACATATGAATAAAAGAAGAAATCACAAGGAAAATCAGAAAATATTTTGAACTTAATGAAAGTGATATCAAAATTTGTTAGGATATAACTAAAGCAGTGCTTATTGAGAAATTTATTTTGATATGCTTATGTTTATATTATATCATATAAAGCTTTTAAATGCTTAATATCAGAAAAGAACAGTCTAGGCTAAGTAATGATAAACTACTCTTGAAACCTAGAAAAAGAACAGCAGAGGACATACTAAAAATCAGAGTGGAAATCAAAGAAAATGGACAAACAATGGGGACAATGAAAAATGTCAAAAGTTGGTTCTTTGAGATTAATAAAGTTGGCAAAATCCCGTGTTAGATCGGTTTTCTCAATCTTGGCTGTGTTGACTCTTACAGCCTGATAATTGTTTGTTGTGGGGAGCTGTCCTGTACAGTGTAGGATGTTTGACCATATCCCTGCCTCTAACCCACTAGATGCCTATAGTACCCCTTCTTCAGTCATGACAACCAAAAATGTCTCCAGACATCATCAGATGTCTCCTGGAAGTAGGTAGCAAATTCACTTCTTCATACTTGACACCACTGCATTAAAACAATCAAGAAAAAAAGTACACAAAAATTAACAATATAAGTGATAAAAGAGGAGACATCAGTATAGATTTTACAGACTTTAAAAGGATAATAAAGGCGTATTATGAGTATGTTTTAGCCAGTAAATTCAGTATTCTAAATGAAATGGATACATTTCTGGAAAGTACAGATTATCATTTTTATTTAAGATGATTTAAGATGAAATAGAATATCTGATAACCTTATATGGATTTTAGTAACTGTATTTGCAACTAAAAGCTTTCCCACAAAGACCCAAATGACTTCATTGTTGAATTCTAGTAAGTGCTTAAGGAAAAAAATCATACCACTCCTATACAAACTCAGAAAATAGAGGAAGAGTAAACACTTCCAGTTCACTTTATAAGGCCAATATTACCTTGATATAAAAACGTATTTCAAGAAAAGAGAACAACAGAACAAGAGCCTTAATTAACAAACTATTAGCAGAGCAGATCCAGCCAGCCACACCAAAACAAACCAAAAATAGAAGGGGGAAAAGAAAACCCACACATAACACAGTGACCCAATGATCACCATGTCAAGTTTATCCCGAGTACAACTTTAGTTTAATATTTGAAAATTAATAAATGTAGTTCAACATATTAACACAAGTATAAAATGGAAAAAACCATGTAATGTCAATAAATGTAGAAAAAGTATCTGGAAAAAAATCCAACACATTGATCATAAAAACTGACAGCACATTAGGGATAGAAGATAACTTTCTTAACTTGATAAAAAGCATCTACAGAAAACTCCACTTAACATAATACTTAATGATTAAAAGACTGAATGCTTTCTAAGATCTGGAAAGAGGCAAAAATGTCTGCTGTTGGTACTTTTGCTCATTATTCTGATGGTTTTACTAGTGCAAGAAGGAAAAGAAATAAGAGGCATATAGATTAGAAAAGACAAAATTGTCCTTATTTGCAAATGATATTTGTGTGTAGAAAATCCTAAGAAGTGCAGAAACAAGCTACCAGAACCAATAAAGCTGTGTAGTTGTATGACAGGATACAAGCTCAGTATACAAAATTGAGCACCTGTGTACTAGGAACCTGTAACAGTTGGAAACTGAAAATTTTATTAAAGTTTACAATAGCATCCAAGAAAGTAAAACACTTGGATATGAAATATGCAATACCAGTGCAATGAAAACTTTAATGCTGAAAGAAAATTTTAGAACTTTAATAGAGAGATACTATATTCAATGATCAGAGAACTCAGAATCTTAAAATGTTAGTTCTCTTACCATTGTTTCACTTTGTATTTCCTTGCCTACCAGTGGGATTTAGTTCTCATTATATTGATTATTTGTTTCTTTCGAGATGTGCATAGTCTAGCAAGTCATTTGTACATTTTACAGTTAGGTTTTCTTTTCCTTACTGAATTCAGGAGTTAGTTATATGTATTAGACTGGTTCTTTATTGGTTATGTCTGTCACAGATATCGGCTTTCATTTGATGGCATATCCTTTAAAAACTTGGCATTGATGTTTTTTGATGAGCACATTAATTTTAATTTTATAAAAAGAATCGGGCTTTATAGTTAGTACTTTCTGTGTCTTGATTTAAGAAATGCTTTGTACTCAAGGTCATAAAGATACTCTCCTTTATTTTCTAAAAGTTTCTTAAATTTCCCTTCCAAATTTTGACTTTTTTACCATTGGGAATTAGTTTTTTGCAATTTTTTGTAATTTTATAAAGTGGTCTGTCTTTACCATTACTTTTTGATAATGGAAAATTGTAATGACATTTTTCTGTGGTATGGTTGAGGATCAGATGCTATAAAATTTTCATTAATATTTTGAAGGCTCTGGATTCTAATGATATTCCATTTACTAATTATTTTCTTCATAAAAATTTTCACTTAGTTAAGGGCAACTTGTATTTTTACTTAAGTACAGAACAAGTGCAAAGCAGCTTTTCAGAATACTTTGTTTACCTGAAAAGATGGCTGTGTTGACGGTTTTTGTTTTTAAATATTTCCAACAATTTGCATATGTTGATTTTGGAGTTGAAACTCTCAGACCAGATTGTTTCACTTAAAATTTTGTTGTGTCCTGGTCAACTGATGATTTTACAATACTAGACCTGCATTCTTATCTCATCATAATTAGCTGAAGCCAAGGTCTATCCTTGGATGGCGTGTGTGCCCTGTCCCATTTCTCCCAATCCTTATTTCTGTGTTCCTGCCTTGAGTTGTGATCCCTGCTATAGACCCATGTTTAGAAATATATTTACTTAAAAATTATAAATAAATTTCTAATCAAGAGAAGGTATATGCTGATTGGTTATCTAGAACTGAGTAACTTTTAAGCCAGAATGGTAGGGACATATCATGGGTCATATTTTTTAAAATACATATGTAATATCTGATTAGATATTAAAAGGGCATTTTATTTATTGTAATGTTCTTTTTTTATTATTATTCATTTTATTATCATTAATCTACAATTACATGAAGAACATTATGGTTACTAGATTCGCCCCCTTCACCAAGTCTGCTCCCTACAAACCCCATTACAGTCACTGTTCATCAGCATAGTAAGATGCTATAGAATCACTACTTGTCTTGTCTGTGTTGCACAGCCCTCCCTATGCCCCCCCCCCCACATTATACATACTAATCATAATGCCCTCTTCCTTTTTCCCCACCCTTATCCCTCCCTTCCCACCCCTCCTGCCCAGTCCCTTTCCCTTTGGTAACTGTTAGTCCATTCTTTGGTTCTGTGATTCTGCTGCTGTTTTGTTCCTTCAGTTTTTCTTTGTTCTTATACTCCACATATGAGTAAAATCATTTGGTACTTGTCTTTCTCTGCCTGGCTTATTTCACTGAGCATAATACCCTCTAGCTCTATCCATGTGGTTGCAAATGGTAGGATCTGGTTTTTTCTTATGGCTAAGTAATATTCCATTGTGTATATGTACCACATCTTCATTATCCATTCATCTACTAATGGACATTTAGAATGCTTCCATTTCTTGGCTATTGTAAATAGTGCTGCGGTAAACATAGGGGTGCACCTGTCTTTTTCAAACTGGAGTGCTGCATTCTTAGGGTAAATTCCTAGGAGTGGAATTCCTGGGTCAAATGGTCTTTCTATTTTGAGCATTCTGAGGAACCTCCATACTGCTTTCCACAATGGTTGAACTAATTTGCATTCCCACCAGCAGTGTAGGAGGGTTCCCCTTTCTCCACAACCTTGCCAACATTTGTTGTTTGTCTTTTGGATGGTGGCAATCCTTACTGGTGTGAGGTGATATCTCATTGTGGTTTTAATTTGCATTTCTCTGATGACAAGCGATGTGGAGCATCTTTTCATGTGTTTGTTGGCCATCTGAATTTCATTGGAGAACTAACTGTTCAGCTTCTCTGCCCATTTTTTAATTGGATTATATGCTTTTTGTTAGTTGAGGTGCATGAGCTCTTTATATATTTTGGAAGTCAACCCTTTATCGGATCTGTCATTTATGAATATATTCTCCCATACTGTAGGGTACCTTTTTGTTGTATTGATGGTGTCCTTTGCTGTACAGAAGCTTTTCAGCTTGATATAGTCCCACTTGTTCATTTTTGCTTTTGTTTCCCTTGCCTGGGGAGATATGTACATGAAGAAGTTGCTCATGTTTATGTCCAAGAGATTTTTGCCTCTGTTTTTCTCTAAGAGATTTATGGTTTCATGACTTACATTCAGATCTTTGATCCATTTCAAATTTACTTTTCTGTATGGGGTTAGACAGTGATCCAGTTTCATTCTCTTACATGTAGCTGTCCAGTTTTGCCAGCACCATCTGTTGAAGATGTTATTTCCCCATTGTATGTTCATGGCTCCTTTATCATACATTAATTGACCATAAATTTTTGGTTTAATATCTGGGGTCTTTATTCTGTTCCACTGCTCTGTGGCTCTGTTCTTGTGCCAGTACCAAATTGTCTTCATTACTGTGACTTTGTAGTAGAGCTTGAAGTTGGGGAGCATAATCCCCCCAACTTTATTCTTCCTTGTCAGGATTGTTTTGGCTATTCGGGATCTTTGGTGTTTCCATATGAATTTTTGAACATTTGTTTTAGTTCGTTGAAGAATGTTGTTGGTAATTTGATAGGGATTACATCAAATCTTTATATTGCTTTGGGAAGGATGGCCATTTTGACGATATTAATTCTTCCTAGCCAAGAGCATGGGATGAGTTTCCATTTGTTAGTGTCCTCTAATTTCTCTTAAGAATGTCTTATAGTTTTCAGGGTATAGGTCTTTCACTTCCTTGGTAAGGTTTATTCCTAAGTATTTTATTATTTTTGATGCTATTGTGAATGGAATTGTTTTCCTGATTTCTCTTTCTATTAGTTCATTGTTAGTGTATAGGAAAGCCACAGATTTCTGTGTGTTAATTTTGTATCCTGCAACTTTGCTGTATTCCAGTATCAGTTCTAGTAGTTTTAGAGTGGAGCCTTTAGGGTTTTTTATGTACAATATCATGTCATCTGCTAATAGTGACAGTTTGACTTCTTCTTTACCAATTTGGATTCCTTGTATTTCTTTGTTTTGTCTAATTGCCGTGGCTAGGACCTCCAGTACTATGTTGAGTAACAGTGGGGAGAGTGGGCATCCCTGTCTTGTTCCCAATCTCTGAGGAAAAGCTTTCAGCTTTTCACTGTTCAGTATGATGTTGGCTGTGGGTTTATCATAGATGGCCTTTTATTATGTTGAGGTACTTGCCCTCTATTCCCATTTTGTTGAGAGTTTTTATCATGAATGGATGTTGAATTTTGTCGAATGCTTTTTCAGCATCTATGGAGATGATCATGTGGTTTTTGTCCTTCTTTTTGTTTATGTGGTAGATGATGATGGATTTTCGAATGTTGTACCATCCTTGCATCCCTGGGATGAATCCCACTTGGTCATGGTGTAGGATCCTTTTGATGTATTTTTGAATTCGCTTTGCTAATATTTTGTTGAATATTTTTGCATCTACATTCATCAGGGATATTGGTCTGTAATTTTATTTTTTGGTGGGGTCTTTGCCTGGCTTTGGTATTAGGGTGAAGTAGGCTTCATAGAATGACTTTGGGAGTATTCCCTCCTCTTCTATTTTTTGGAAAACTTTAAGGAGAATGGGTATTATATCTTCTCTGTATGTCTGATAAAATTCCGAGGTAAGTCCATCTGGCCTGGGTTTTTTTTTCCTTGGGTAGTTTTTTGATTACTGCTTCAATTTCTTTGCTGGTAATTGGTTTGTTTAGATTTTGTGTTTCTTTCTTGGTCAGTCTTGGAAGGTTGTATTTTTCCAGGAAGTTGTCTATTTCTTCTAGGTTTTCCAGCTTGTTAGCATATAGGTTTTCATAGTAGTCTCTAATAATTCTTTGTATTTCTGTTGGGTCTCTCATGATGATTCCTTTCTCGTTTCTGATTCTGTTGATGTGTGTTGATTCTCTTTTTCTCTTAGTAAGTCTGGCTAGTGGCTTATCTATTTTGTTTATTTTCTCAAAGAACCAGCTCTTGGTTTCATTGATTTTTTTCTACTGCTTTATTCTTCTCAATTTTATTTATTTCTCCTCTGATCTTTATTATGTCCCTCCCTCTGCTGACTTTTGGCCTCATTTGTTCTTCTTTTTCCAATTTTGATAATTATGATGTTAGACTATTCATTTGGGTTTGTTCTTCTTTAAAAATGCCTTGATTGCTATATACTTTCCTCTTAAGACTGCTTTTTCTGCATCCCACAAGTTGGGGCTTTGTGTTGTTATTGTCATTAATTTCCATATATTGCTGGACCTCCATTTTAATTCGGTCATTGATCTATTGACTATTTAGGAGCGTGTTGTTAAGCCTCCATGTGTTTGTGAGCCTTTTTGCTTTCTTTGTACAATTTATTTCTAGTTTTATAGCTTTGTGGTCTGAAAAGTTGCTTGGTAGAATTTCAATCTTTTGGAATTTACTGAGGCTCTTTTTGTGGCCTAGTATGTGGTCTGTTCTGGAGAATTTTCCATGTGCACTTGAGAAGAATGTGTATCTTGTTGCTTTAGGGTGTAGAGTTCTATAGACGTCTATTAGGTCCATCTGTTCTAATGTGTAGTTCAGTGCCTCTGTGTCCTTACTTATTTTCTGTCCGGTGGATCTGTCCTTTGGAGTGAATGGTGTGTTGAAGTCTCCTAAAATGAATGCATTGCATTCTATTTAGTATTTGTTTCACATATGCTGGTGCTCCTGCGTTGGGTGCATATATATTTATAATGGTTATATCCTCTTGTTGGACTGAGCCCTTTATCATTATGTAATGTCCTTCTTTATCTCGTTACTTTCTTTGTTTTGAAGTCTATTTTGTCTGATACTATACTGCAACACCTGCCTTTTTCTCCCTATTGTTTGCATGAAATATATTTTTCCATCCCTTGACTTTTCGTCTGTGCATGTCTTTGGGTTTAAGGTGAGTCTCTTGTAAGGAGCATATAGATGGGTCTTGTTTTTTTATCCATTCAGTGACTCTGTGTCTTTTGATTGGTGCATTCAGTCCATTTACTTTTAGGTTGATTATCAATAGGTATGTACTTGTTGCCATTTCAGGCTTCAGATTCGTGGTTACCAAAGGTTTTATGTTACTTTCCTTACTATCTTAGAGTCTAACTTAAGTCACTTAGTATGCTGTTACAAACACAATATAAAGGTTCTTTTCTATTTCTCCTCCTTTTTCTTCCTCGTTCATTCTTTATATATTAGGTATCAAATACTGTACTTTTGGTCTATCCTTTGATTGACTTTGGGGATAGTTAATTTAATTTTGCATTTGCTTTGTAATTAGCTGTTCTACTTTCTTTGCTGTGGTTTTATTACCTCTGGTGACAGCCATTCAACCTTAGGAACACTTCTGTCTATAGCAGTCCCTCCAAAATAGACTGTAGAGATGGTTTGTGGGAGGTAAATTCTCTCAGCTTTTGCTTATCTGGAAATTGTTTAGACCCTCCTTCAGATTTAAATGATAATCTTGCCGGATAAAGTAATCTTGGTTCCAGGCCCTTCTGCTTCATGGCATTAAATACATCATGCCACTCCCTTCTGGCCTGTAATGTTTCTGCTGAGAAGTCTGATGTTAGCCTGATGGGCTTTCCTTTGTCTGTGATCTTATTTCTCTCTCTGGCTGCTTTTAGCAGTTTGTCCTTATCCTTGATCTTTCCCATTTTAATTACTATGTGTCTTGAGTCCCTTGTGTTGGGAGATCTGTGGATCTCCATGGCCTGAGAGACTATCTCCTTTCCCAGATTGGGGAAGTTTTCAGCAACTACCTCCTCAAAGACCTTTTCTATCCCTTTCTCCCTCTCTTCTTCTTGTGGCATCTCTATAATGCGAATATTGTTCCGTTTGGATTGGTCACACAGTTCTCTCAATATTCTTTCATTCTTAGAGATCCTTTTTTCTCTCTGTGCCTCAGCTTCTTTGTATTCCTCTTCTCTAGTTTCTATTTCATTTATTGTCTCCACCATATCCAACCTGCTTTTAATACCCTCCATCGTGCTCTTCAATGATTGGCTCTCCAACCTGAATTCATTCCTGAGTTCTTAGATGTTTTTCCATACCTCTATTGGAATGTTGATGATTTTTATTTTGAACTCCCTTTCAGGAAGAGTCACGAGGTCCATATCATTTAAATCTTTCTCCGGAGTTGTGTTAATAATTTTACTCTGGACAAGGTTCCTTTGGCGTTTCATGTTTGTATATGGTGCCCTTTAGTGTCCAGAAGCTGTAGTCTCTGGAGCTGCCCAGCCCCTGAAGCAATGTGAGGCGTCGCAGGGGAGCGGTATTGGTTCTTGGGGGGAGGAAAGAGCTAAGAGCTGTTCCCCCCTTTCCCAGCTGCTGTGCCCGTCTCCACTGCCTGAACCAGTGGGCAGAACACACAGGTGTAAGTTTTTGTCCCAGAGCAGCTTTCCACAAGTGGCCGGAATCCCACTCTCCCCAGGAACTCTGCCTGTATTAACTTTCCAACCCGATAGTCATGCGAGTCTCATGAAAGCACTGTGAATTGTAGGTTTGTGCTCCCAGAGCAGATCTCTGGAGCTAGGCATTCCAGTCTCAAGCCTTCCACTCCCTCCCTTCTCCTTTTCTCTTCCTCCCGCCGGTGAGCTGGGGTGGGGGAAGGGCTTGGGTCCCATGGAGCTACATCTCCAGTACTTTCCCCGTTCGGTGAGGTCTGCTCTTTTCTCCGTGTGTGTGCAGGTTGACGCGTCCTCTTTCCTGTTGCTCTCTCAGGATTAGTTGCACCAACTGTATTTTCTAATTGTATCCAGTTTTAGGGGAAGCCTGTGTCTCTCCTTTCATGCTGCCATCTTTAATCCAATGACTCTATTGTAATGTTCTTTAAAAAAAAGAAGAGTTTACATGCCCACTTTGTGATATATGTTTGTCCTGTATCATGTGGTAAGTGTATTATTTTTGTTTTTATTTTTATATAATTTCAGTCTCAGAAAAGTTGCAAGTGTAGTAAAAAGAGCTCCTGTGTTCTCTGGATGTTAACGTTTTTCATCTTTACTTCAGTCCTTTTTCCCCCTTCCTATGCTGTCTGAATGAGCATAAAGCCATTTATAGCAAAAGCATTTAGTTCTTTTAAGATGCCTTTCCTAATGTTTGTATTTAGGCTCATAAGGGACACTGATTTACACTTATTCTCTTCTGTGTTGTTGTTTTCCGTGAGGTCATTCACACTATAGTTGTCTATATTTTATGACATTATATGTGATGCATCCCTTTCTGAAAGTTATGAAAACCTACCCAGTGAATGGCTTACTCAAGGACCAGATGTTCTCCTGTGTTACTGTTATTTTTATTAACTATTTTTGCTTCATCCAGAACTTTATTTCTTTTAACATGTTTTGATATATTTGTGTTTATTCCACTTGTTTGTAACATTAGTTAACATGTAGCTGAGAGAGCTGTTTCTCCAGTTTTAGAATTTTTTATACTGATTTTTTAAATTGTGGTAAAATATATATAACATAAAATTTACCATTTTAACCTTTAACCAATTTCAAGTGTATAGTTCAGTGGCATTAAGTATATTCACATTGTTGAGCAAACAGCACCATTCATCACTAGAACTGTCATCATATCTAACTGAAACTTGGTAATTAAACACAACACCATATTCCCTCCTCCTCCTGGTCATTGGTAACCATTGTTTTTTCTGTCCCTGTGAATTTTACTACTCTGGCTACCTTATGAAAGTGAAATCATACATCATTCCAAAAAGGATACAAGATTCTGGTAAGGAACCAATGTTAATATAGTGCCACAGTAAGGTTTCAATTACTTTCTTTTGCCACAACCCACATTAAGAGATCCACTTTCTCTATTACCATTAGTATGTATAATGTGGGGGGGGGCGCACGGGGAGGGCTGTGCAACACAGAGAAGACAAGTAGTGATTTTACAGCATCTTACTACGCTGATAAACAGTGACTGTGAAGGGGTATGTGGGGGGGACTTGGTGAAGGGGGGAGCCTAATAAACATAATGTTATTCATGTAATTATAGATCAATGATACCAAAAAAAAAAGAGATCCACTTTATATTAATCTGCCCAAACTTCAGCTAAATATTACCCTTGCCTTATGTGATGCAGTCTAATATTTTATTTTTTTTCATCATTTCTCTCCATGCTGGTCCTGATCCTGTCTTGGGACTATGTGACGTAAGACAGATTACCTACAAGTACACGACTTTCCTTGTCCAAAAACTTAGGTGATGATAGCACCTACCTAAAGGAAATAACATGAGTAAACCATTGCCATAATGATTTGCTTCAGAGCTCCACACACCTAATAGATCAGTCCAAATGGATGCATCTTTTTGTCTTTTAGTTCCTCAGCTTCAGGCTTTATCTTCTGAATCATTCTTAATTCCACGTAGGTAACAGTCTCTACTAAAATGTTCATAGATAACCAGAGATAATACCCGATAAATAGCTTACCAGGTATTAACTCTCACAGGGATGTTTGTACGTTAAAAGTAGATGCTCACTGACTAGTGACTGCATAACCAAACCAAGATATGAAGCTGTAACAGAAGAATGGAAGAGAGGGGCTTGGTATTTTGAACAGAGGAGCTTATACATATCTATACATACTTGTCTTGTTTGGGACTTTGCACCACTAAAGCCATCTATATACATTGGGGATTACTTTGTAGGAAGGTTTGATTTCACATTTGGTGTCTTTTCATAGAAACAGGATTATTCAGATACTCTTATTTCATGTGACAGGTCCCTTCTTCCAATGTATTATTATTAGGTTGAGTAATTCTCTGTCCTCTTTTTCATCCCTGAAATTGGTAATTTGTGACTTCCCATCTTATCTTGATTTATCCCTGTCAGTTTTATTAGTCTTTTCAACAATCAGCATATGTCATTGATTTTTCTCTTTTGTATTTGTTTTCTAATTCATTGATGTTTTTTCTTGATGTTATTCCCCCTTTGATTCTACTTTCCTTCTATTTCATTTGTTATTTTTCTGACATCTTGAGATGAAAATGTAGATCACTGGGTTTTTTTCATTCCTTCATTTGTGGTATATACATTTAAGGTTATAATTTCCCTTCAATACAGCTTTAACTGCATCCCACAAGTGTTTGTAGTTTGTATTTTATTGTCATTCAGTTCAGAATATTTTTGAAATTCCATTATGATTCTTTCATTGATCAGTTGAACTTCACTGAATACTTAAGGAAGAAAAATAAAATCAGTCTTATTATAAACTTTCCACATATTAGAAAAAAAGAAAGATCAATTCCTGACTTGTTTCTGCCAGTATAACCTCAGTATTGAAATGGCCATAGTTGTCTTAAGAAGTCATAGGTCAGTTTCTTTCAACAGTATAAATGCAAAAATTTAAACAATGTAATAGCAACTCAAGTCTATAATATACAAATGTACTATGATGTAATTCTATTTATTTTTGAATGCAAAGTTGGACTAGAATTAGATTTTAGGAATGCAAACTTGGGTTAAAATTAGAAAATCAGTAAGTGGGATTTACTCTTTTTAACAGAATTAGAAGGAAAATACAATCACCTCAGCAGGCACAGAAAAAAATTTGATGATGTTCAACGCTTATTCATGATACAAAGTTTTGGTAAAACAGGAATAGTAGCACAGCTTCAATATTTGACATTGGTGACCGCTAAGATAAAGTATGATTTATTTAAAGGATTTTGAAGGCATGAGGAAATGATCATGATTTGGTAAATTAATGAAGAATTATAGTGTGGTCTTTTGCATCTTTACAGAGAAAATAGCATAAAATACAAAAAAAATGTAGATAGTGGTTATATTCTGGGGTTGAGAAATTATGGCCTTTTAAGCTTTTGTATTTTATTGTGATTCTAAAATGTGCATTTGTTAATTTTGTAACCATAAATAACAATAGAGGTTATTTCATAATTAAAGCTTTTAATCAGAAGTACAACTACATGAAAATATTTAATCTTGGCTTTCTAATGTGAGTTGCAAAACCTATTGTGAAATGAAGTAGTAGTTTAAAGAGCCTAAATCAAGGTAGCAAGATACAAAAGACACATAACTGACAAGGTTGCAAAATACCAAATGAATTTGGTTGTATGTATGAGGCCAAGAACTTTTTACCTTGGCTAGATGTAAAATGAATAATGGGAGTCTTAAGTTCTTCATAAGTCTAGTACAAATGCAGTTAAGGTATCTCTGAGTAATCCAAAGTCAGTACTTGGTCATGCTGGTGATCTTCATCCAAATTCTTAAATGAAGATTTACAAAAATTTACTGTGAATCCTCTGATAGTAACTGATTTCTAGTTTGTGTTGTAATGGTGATGATTTTTTAAAAAAGGTATCCTCTGCTTATTTCTGAACATCAAGTTGATTATATTTTTCCTTTATACATTTTCTGCAGATGGTAGTAAAAACTTTTATGGATATGGATCAGGACTCAGAAGATGAAAAACAGCAGTATCTCCCACTAGCCTTGCATCTTGCATCTGAATTTTTCCTCAGGAATCCCAATAAAGATGTGCGTCTCCTTGTAGCATGTTGTTTGGCTGACATCTTTCGAATCTATGCCCCAGAAGCTCCATATACTTCCCATGATAAACTTAAGGTAAATACAATCTTTACAAAATTAGTTTACTTTTATACTTTAACTTATCTTTAGGAATGTAGCTTTCACATTATTCATCTCATCATCATAAGATTATATCATAAGTTGTAAAACAAACTATTTATTCAGTTAATTAATATTCATTGACTTATCCACAAGCATGACTGGTATTTTTATGAAGCATTGAAAGGTGCAGATCAAAACTAGTCCCTGTCTGCTTATTATCTAATCTTCAGGATAGTCCATTACAAAACCCAGTTGGCTGAATTGAAGGCATAAATAGTGGATTGGTGCCACTTTTTTAAACAGTAATGTAGCAGAATTTATGTATTCAAATGCCTATTTTTCCCTGTATGTTATTCTGCACACAAAACTATATGATCATCTTGGTGGTTCTGCCTTTGTTTGAAATATTTGAGGCACTCCTCATATGAATTGCTCTCTTGAACTAATAACAGATTTTAAATAATTTTTTTCTTGGAAAATTTTAACACTTCAGATTGCTTTCTTTTAAATAGTCCTAAAATCAGTTTGTCCCATATAGGTACTAGTTTGGGTTAAAACTTCTAAAGGAAGTTTAAGAAATGGAGCACCATCATTGTGAAAAAGTACTATCCTTGAACCAGTCTGATACTGTTTTGTTTCACACAAATTTGTAATCACACATCAAATTCAAAGCTAGGTACTGAAAATTTACTATTTACATGTAGGAACTAGTAATGGAAAGACTGATATCCAGGTCTTTAAAGTAAAGATAATTGTTTGCCGTGATGCAAGATGAAGATAGTGTAGTAGAAGTTCTGTAGTAGAAGAAAGGGTAAACAGGATACCTTATGGTTCTCTCAGAGTGAGAAAGCCTAAAAATCTGTAGCAGTAATAATCTTTGTTTTTGCCTCTAAAGTATGTAATTTTATGTGATTTTCTTTTTTCCAGTTTATTTTGAATAATGGACTAATCCAGTCCCTTCTCATTTGGCTGAAAGAGAATTTTTTAAAATTATAGTTTGTGTTGGAGAATATATATACACAGACTATTAGTGTATTGTGAAAGAATGATAATTAAGTATTTGTATCTAAATTAATGTATTTTATCATTTTTTTAACAGGACATATTTTTGTTTATTACCAGACAATTAAAAGGTTTGGAAGATACAAAGAGTCCACAGTTTAATAGATACTTTTATTTATTAGAGGTAAAAAAAATTATTTAACAAATATTATACTATTTCATGTAATAGAAAATTCTTTATTGTATCTTTTATAATGTAAAATAAATCTTTTTGGTTTTATACAAGGCCCACTTAACAAAATGTCTTTTACAATCCTTTGTTTGCTCCTCATATCCTGAAAAAAATTAAGTATATTCTTCTGGAAAAACTGTTAGATAATTTGAAACTATATTCATCTTTCTGTTTTTATTCTTCTCTAATCCAAAAGAGGATTAGGTTAAATTAATTTTCACTGCTCTTTATATTTACTATGTATGTGTGTCTCCTAACTAACAATTTAGTATTTTTCAATTAGAGAAGGTTAATGCCAACAGACATATGTCTTTTAAAAATCAAAGTATATGACTCCTTTAACAAGTGTAATTTTATATTTTGGTTCTTTATAAGCTTTAATATAGATTTCTAATTCTAAGAATTAAATTTTATTAATGAGTTTGCTTTTTTGTAACTATTCTGTATAGATAATTATTTTTATTTATTTAAGAATTTAGCTTGGGTTAAATCATACAACATCTGCTTTGAATTGGAAGATTGCAATGAAATTTTTATTCAGCTTTTTAGGACTCTCTTCTCAGTGATCAAGTAAGTTATTTTTTTAAGCCTCTCTTTTTCTTGCTGGGCATATTGAAGTATCTTGTATTATGCATATGCATTAAAATCTTTTACGGTTTTATAAGGAAATGTTTCCTTAGAAGACTTAAATGTGAAGAAGAAAATCAATTTGTTGCCTGAAAGCTGCCTTTGCCCTTATACTGCCATTTAAAAAGCCTATAAGTTACATTCGTTTGTTCTCATAAAGCAAATGGTATGAGACCTTACATAATGAAGTACTAAATTATGAGGTGGAAATTATAAGTATTGTAAATACTATTAGTGAATGCTAGGAGGCATAATAGCTCAGTGGTTGAGATGCACTGACTTTTAATTTTTCCATTTTAGGGCTAGAAAAAAATCTTAAGCCTTGTTCTTTCCTTATAGAAATTGGGAAAGTAATTCAAGGAAAAAGGAGTGTGGTGGATTGCCCAAGGACAGACTGCTGAACAGGAGAGCCCAAACTCTGATTTCAGTCCAGTGTTTTGTTTATATGTAGTATACCAAGCATTGTTATGAGAAATGTTAAACAGCATTACATTATATATAAACATAATATACCTTACATAAATTTTAATTTTTCTAGTAACCAGCACAGAAAGGTGGAAACAAATGAAATTTACTTCAGTAACATATTTTTCCACAATATCCAAAAGCATTGTTATTTCAACATACAGTTCTGTATATACATACCACAAGCATTCGACAACCAAATGGCTATTGGCTAATGGCTTCCATGTTGGACAGCATGCTTCTAGATTTTTTTTGGTAGATTTTTAAATGAGTATTGTATCATCTTTTCCTTTTCCTTAAATACAATGGTAGGAATAGAATTTAATATGGAATAAAGGAAAGAGTGAGCTGGTCTAGAAATAGAATCTTTTAAAGAGACTGCAGAAAAAAAGCTTCCTGTGGCAGCTAACTGAAGGCCCTTCAATAAGTGATAAAATATATAAACTGTCTTTTGTATTAGTTAGCTTTTGCTGTAGAACAAAACAACCCAAAACTTGGTACGTTAAAACAGCCATTTTATTTAGTGATTCTGCTTTGCAATTCAGCTGGGCTGGCCTTATTCCTATACTTGCAGTTGATTTGCAGGACATGTGGCAGTTGACTGAAGTAATATGATAGTTGGGTCAGGTCTCTCTCTCTCTTTCATCATCTGCCAGTCTAGCCCTGTCCTCTTCATCTACTGAGTGGGTTTCAAAAGTAGCAGGAAAGGGCAAACCCTACCACACAAACTCTTTTTAAACCTCTGCTCACTTCATGTTTAAGTTTCATTGGCCAAGCAAGGCACATATGCAAGTCCAGATTGAAAGACTGGTTAGACAGACTCATATGTTGATGGGAGGAGCAGAATTTTAAAGGCATGTGCATGCAGAGACTAGAACAATGAGGTGAGAACCAGTTTGTGGCCTTTGTTTGCATTCTACCACATTTTTGCAACTTTTTATTTTAAAATTAAAATCACCAACAGAATTTAAAAAACAAACTTCTGAAATTGTCATCATTTTGTATTCCTTGTGAGCTTAACTGTCCACCTAATTCCACTGCCCACTCTGAAATACTTCTTTCCTCTCACAATTACTTACACATACACCTTTCTTTGATTCTATTAATATTTCTGTTTCCTGAATCCAAATGTCTAAGTTTATTATAGATATAATTATGTAATTAAAGTAATTCACAATGAGGTATGAGTAAATAAAAGACTTGACTTTTGAAACAGGTGCTTATTGCTTTGTATTTACTGACACGTTTACTATCTGTTGTTACTTTCCTTCAATCTGAAGGACTTAAACATTTCCTGTAGTTCAGGTCAGCTGCTAGAATTCTTTCAGTTTTTGTAAGTGAAAAAGTCTTTGTTCCACCTTCATTTTTGAAAGTTATTTTCACTGTAAGAGTTCAAGGTTGATAGGCTTTTTTTTTTTTTTTTCCTTTTTTTCCACCCTCTTTCAGTACTTTTTAAGATGTTACTCCATCTTTTTCTGGTTTGCATTGTTTCTAATGAGCAGTTTTTGTCATTTTTAGTTTTTGTTCCTCTACATTTAATACATCTTTTTTTCCTCTGTGTTTAAGATTTTCTCTTTATACTGGTTTTAAGCAGTTTGATTATGATGTACCATGGTAGGGTTTTCTTCCTGTTTCTTGTCCTTGGGGCTCATTGAGCTTCTTGGATATGTGGGTTTACCCTTTTGATTACTCTGTGAGATGCCCAAAAAAATTCTGAGATTTTTCACTGTAGTGGGAGTATGCACTGTTGTAAGACCTTTGTGAGTTTCAGGTATTATTCCCTCTGCTCCTTTCAGTTGGTGCCTTCCCCAAACTCAGGAAGTTTCCTCACATGCCTGTGGTGATCACTAAGCACTTGAAAACTCAGATGTATCCTCTCGCCTGTTCTGAGTAGTTATCTCCCCTCTGGTATTCTGCCCTGCAGACCTAGTCTTCCCAGGCTCAGGAAAACCTTTAGGCCCTGCTATAGTTAGTTCCCTTCCCCACATTGCAGCTTGGAAACTTACCAGATAGTAAGTTGGGAAAATTGTAGGGTTTACCTCATTTATTTCTGTCTCACAGCAACATGTGTATGATGTCTAATGTCTGAAAACTGTTGTTTCATATATATTGCCCAGTTTTTTAGTTGTTTCAGGGTAGGAGGGTAAAGCCTGTTTGTGTATTACATCTTGACTAGAAACTGTGGACATTTTTTGTTGTTGTTGTTATCATTAATCTACAATTACATGCAGAACATTATGTTTACTAGGGTCCCCCCTTCACCAAGTCCCCCCGACAATCCCCATTACAGTCACAGTCCATCAGCATAGTAAGATGCTATAGAATCACTACGTGTCTTCTCTGTTTTGTACAGCCCTCCCCGTGCCCCCCCCACATTATACATGCTAATCATAATGCCCCCCTTCTTTTTACCTTCCCTTATCCCTCCCTTCCCACCCATCCTCCCAGTCCCACCCATCCTCCCAGTCCCTTTCCCTTTGGTAAGTGTTAGTCCATTCTTGGGTTCTGTGATTCTGTTGTTGTTTTGTTCCTTCAGTTTTTCTTTGTTCTTATACGCCACATATGAGTGAAGTCATTTGGTACTTGTCTTTCTCTGCCTGGCTTATTTCACTGAGCATAATACCCTCTAGCTCCATCCATGTGGTTGCAAATGGTAGGATTTGTTTTCTTCTTATGGCTGAATAATATTTCATTGTGTATATGTACCACATCTTCTTTATCCATTCATCTACTGATGGACACTTAGGTTGCTTCCATTTCTTGGCTGTTGTAAATAGTGCTGCAATAAACATAGGGGTGCATCTGTCTTTTTCAAACTGGAGTGCTGTGTTCTTAGGGTAAATTCCTAGGAGTGGAATTCCTGGGTCAAATGGTATTTCTATTTTGACCTTTTTGAGGAACCTCCATACTGCTTTCCACAATGTTTGAACTAATTTACATTCCCACTAGCAGTGTAGGAGGGTTCCCCTTTCTCTGCAACCTCGCCAACATTTGTTGTTGTCTGTCTTTTGGATGGTGGCGATCCTTACTGGTGTGCGGTGATATCTCATTGTGGTTTTAATTTGCATTTCTCTGATGACAAGTGATGTGGAGCATCTTTTCATGTGTCTGTTGGCCTTCTGAATTTCTTCTTTGGAGAACTGTCTGTTCAGCTCCTCTGCCCATTTTTTAATTGGATTATTTGCTTTTTGTTTGTTGAGGTGTGTGAGCTCTTTATATATTTTGGATGTCAACCCCTTATTGGATCTGTCATTTCTCCCATATATTCTCCCATACTGTAGGGTACCTTTTTGTTCTATTGATGGTGTCCTTTGCTGTACAGAAGCTTTTCAGCTTGATATAGTCCCACTTGTTCATTTTTGCTTTTGTTTCCCTTGCCTGGGGAGATATGTTCATGAAGAAGTCGCTCATGTTTGTGTCCAAGAGGACAGTATTTTTTTAAGTGTGTTTTCATCTCTTTTCTTAGTCTATTTCTGTTCCCAACTATGTACAGATATCTACTCTCTTCAGTTTTTTTGCATCAAGCTGAATATCTCTTTTCTTTCTATCCTGCTCACACTCCCTTCTATACAAACACACACACACTCACTGTATAATTTATCCTGCACAACCTTGGCCTTTAAAAAAACAAGATATTTGGAAGAGGACATGCAAAAGAGGGATATCTTTCTAAAACTTGTAGAAAATTGTGTATCTAGTGATATGACAATTTCTCCACTAAAAATTTTTATCTTTGCATTTACCACTAATTGCCCAAGAGGTCTATTATATGTTAGTTCAAGTTACTTATTTTTTTAAATTACAGGGTAAAGATACATGAATAGTATTTAAAATGTAATTTAGTCTTGATTTAAATTCTCTGTATCTATAGTAGTATAACTAAATTATATCATATCTCTTGATTTGTCTTTGTATATGTATTCTGAAAAATGTGAAAATGGAGAAGTTTTAGTTAAGATACAGTCAGAAAGAGAAAAACTTAGATGTTTCACTAGTTATAACACTTTTTGTAGCCAGTCTCTTTAGGTAAAGACTGTCAGCAGTAGACATATTTATTGAGGAGGCCTACAGTTGACTCTTCACAGGCTAAGGAAGCTGGACTCAAATTCATGATGACATTTTCAGAACCTTGTAGGCTTAAGTTTTAATAAGCATTTTATATCAGACATTTGATTTTCAGTATTAGTGAACTAAAATTACCCCAGTGGCAAAGATACATAGCAAAAATCGATTGAATTGACTTAGGCTCTTTTGGTGTTTATGGTTTTATTTTGGGGAATGTAGTAAGATCTAAAGGATAAAAAGGATGAAAACTGTCTTCCTTTGTTATCTTGTGCATTTTTTGTTTCCTTCCTTAAAATTTTATCACCTTTTAAAATTGGGGGTTATATAAGCAAAGATATAAGTGAGCCTTTCTTTGAAGTTGACATTTTTGTTTGGTTGTATTTAACTCTGAATCCTAATTGTGTAGGGACTGACTTCATTTTTAAAGTCTTTGTTTTTGTAAAATACAACAATACCTTAGAGCTGTTGTATAATCAACAGAGGGAGAAGGTAAATAGAATAGCCAAAATATCTTTGCCATTATTGGCATGGTTTTCCCAAATAAAAACCCTTTTATATCTGAGGTAGTTGTTTTAAACTGTGAGGTTTAATTGTTTTTTGTAAGCCTGAATTTTTTTTCTCTTCTTCATTTTTTGTTTTTAGCAATAGTCACAATAAGAAGGTACAAATGCACATGCTAGACTTGATGAGTTCTATCATCATGGAAGGTGATGGAGTTACTCAAGAATTATTGGACTCCATTCTTATTAACCTCATTCCTGCACATAAGGTCTGTGTAATATGAAGATATTTATTAAAGCTAGTAGTATACATATGGAAAATAATTGTTCTTCACCATTTGCAATCCTACATAGTTATTCTTGCTTGTCATTCTCCAGCACCAAACAAAATTGAGTTAACACACATCAGTCTTGTAGCTATTATTGTTTTCAGAAGTTAATATTGAATAACATAAATATTGTGGGAGACTTTCATTCAGGTAAGTGCTACCTACTTTCTGGAAAACTAAATGTGTTCCAAATTCATCACTTTTATCTAATCCGGGAATTATAAAGAGTACTGTCTTAGTTAGTTTTGATTTTGGGCGGTGGGGGGAGAGGAAAATGAATTTTCTCCTTTGTAACATGGATGTGGAGGATAGGAATTTCTATTCTCAGAACCCATAACCTAAATTTTTCTTAGACACTTTCAGAAAAAGATTTGGGTAGAAAGAGGAATTGTATGGTTTATGTTACGGGACAAGGATGATTCAGAGCTGTATATTCCTCTCCTTTTCCTTTTTTTGTTTCTTTATGCTAGGTCCTCCCTAGAAGCTGAAGGACTTAGCTCCCCACGTTCCACCACTGGGCTGTATTCAGGCCTACCCCGTTGTTGATATTTTACCCATGCTCTTTTCCTGTAATAGTTCAGTGACTTATTATCAGATGTTAGATGAACAGTCTGTCTAATTATACTTACTCACATTAAGATATAATTAATTATAAATTATTCTTCTCTTGGTTCTGTGACTCTAAATATCATTGGCATTTTATGAATTCAAATGAATTTGTAATTGGTCAAAATTTTGAGAGTATGGCAAAGGGGAGAAGTATATGTTAATGCAAAGAGAGGAAAAACTTTTAAGAGGAATAGATAGCATATTTGGTGTTTCTATTCTAGTTTGCAGTTTTATGAGTAGGAAATATACCCTTAAAGGAAATAGAAAGGTTTTCCAGGTCTACTACTGTCAGAACACACATTGATTAGACAATGAAGTACTGCCTTAATTTTGAGCTAATCTTATCCTTTTGGCAGTGGAATGAAATCTGGGAGCAAGGGTCAAATCTGATCCCCTGCCTATTTATGTAAATAAAGTTTTATTAGAAGACATCCATGCTCATTCATTTTCATTTTGTCTGTGGCTGCTTTCATGCTACAGCAGCAGAGCTGTATAGTTAGAGCAGTGACTGTATAGTTCACAAACCTTAAAATATGTACCATCCAGCTCTACATAAAAAGTTTGCTATTGACCTTGAGTATAGGGTTTCCTAGCCTCTTTTTGGGAGAGGTGACTGTATCTTTTCTTACAGTCTTTCTCAGAGTCTTTAATTTGTTACAGTGCATTGGGAATCTGGAGGAGCAAACACAGTATTCAGCATTTCAAAAATATAATGGAAAATTTTACTTGGAATGCTTTCTTGTCAGAACACACATTAAGTAGACAATGAAATACTCAGGATGGTGGGTTAGAGAAGGTTATGTGTGTGTGTTTGTTTACTGCAATTGACGGTTCAAATGATTAACAAAGACAACCAAAAAGACTTAGGTCCATTTTGAGTTTAATAAAACTAAACTTAAATAGGGTTGAACATTTGACTAGCTAATCTATTTTAGTTTTTGATTCATAGTTGGATTGCAACTTTGACATTTGGGAACACTTTACCAAAGGATAGTGGGTAAAACTTTGAATTGGATTCACTTCTGTTTTTTTGTTTCATATTTTATAGATATGAAGACTGTAGTGTTCTAATGGTGCTATCATAAATTCACTAATTCATTTGTAACTCGGCATATTTTTATTGTGTTTCAGAACTTAAATAAACAGTCCTTTGACCTCGCAAAAGTCCTGTTGAAAAGGACAGTCCAGACTATTGAGGCATGCATTGCCAATGTATGTATTTCTGTCTATATTTATTCCATAATTGTGTGACTCTTAATCCATAGTACTAATTTATCAAAACCTTTCACATATACATTTGTCTAGCCTATAATTTCATCTATAAAAAAACTGATATGACCAAGTTGACAAAATACAGCATATCTTTATAGGCTTTATTGGCATTTTTAAGTGGCACAAGATGATGTTTACTTCATGAAAACTTGCCTACAACTCCAACTCCCTTTTCTATTACCTTGTGTTTATGTTTATCTTTTTATTACGTGGATTTGCTAATCTCTTTCACATTTTTCCCTTCATTTTTATCTTTGGCTCTGTGTCTACATTAATTTTCCTCCTTGTGTCTTTAATTCTTCTGAAACCTTTTGTTTCTCCCTCTTAAGTAGTTGTTATATAGTAATAAAATTACTTTTTTTTTTTTAACTTCATTGAATGGAAGGTTTTTTCCTAAAAAAATCAATTAAGTAATATAGAAGAGAAAAAGAATATTTATAATTCTACTTTAATGTAGGAACTAATTCCATTGTTGCATATTTGTTCACACTCAAACCTATTTTTTCACATACTCTGTAAAATTTTGACTTTTCTTCATTTAAATATATTTCCATATTTTGACATTTAATATGGGCTATACATTAAATATAACATTTAATATGAACTATAAATGTTCCTTTGAACTGACATATACTCATAATTTTTTTTTTTGAGAGGGCATCTCTCATATTTATTGATGAAATGGTTGTTAACAACAATAAAATTCTGTATAGGGGACTCAATGCACAATCATTAATCAACCCCAAGCCTAATTCTCAACAGTCTCCAATCTTCTGAAGCATAACAAACAAGTTCTTACATGGGGAACAAGTTCTTACATAGTGAATAAGTTCTTACATGGGGAACAGTGCAAGGGCAGTCATATCACAGAAACTTTCAGTTTTGATCACGCATCATGATATATTCATAATTTACCTATTTCCCTGTTGCCTTGTATTTAGATTTTTTTCCAGTATATTCCTTTAGTAATTATCTTTGTGAATGTAGCACTTATCTGTTATTGGGTTATTTTCTACATATAAAAACCCAAATGAGAGTACATTAATTTTAAGTGGTATGACTTACTGGTATTATTTACTGATACTTAAACATGGTAAAAAAAAAGTTTTCTCAAATAGTGCAAAAAAACAGTGAAAAAGTGTCTTGAATCTGAACACATTAGTCTCAATTCTCAGAAATAAGTATCACCAATAGATTTTCATATATCCTTCCAGAATTAGTGGTGTGGTGTGGTGTGGTGTGGTGTGTGGTGTGTGTGTTGTGTGTGTGTGTGTGTCTGTCTGTCTGTCTGTCTGTCTGTGTCTGTCTCTGGGGGAATTTTGTTAAAACTATTTTCCTTTTTCTTTTCAAGGTCTATGTAGTAAATATGAATATTTTCTAACTCTGAATGTATGTCGCTTTTTAAAAGAAATATATCATTTGATGATACTACTAGAAATAAATGGTATGCTAGTATCTATTGCATATAATTGCCCCTTAGCATTTTTAAATTTAATGTCATTTTCCTAAGTGTGTATTTGTGTTGTCAGGGAGTAGAAGTATATTTTAATTTCTGCTCCTAATGTTATTTTTTTTCTTTCTAGCACTCTTTCAAATTATTTGTATCATCACCTTTTCCTTTTTTTTGTCCTCTAAGTCAAAATGTATTTAGCTTCCTCTGGATATTTTATAAAAAAAACAAAACTCATCTCCCACTTTTAGATACTTTTTATTACTAAACTCATGAAAAATTAGACAATCAAAAAGATTGAGACTTTAAAAGTTTTCTCTGCTATGAGAAAATTTCTCTATAAAATTCTCTATAATGAATTACATGATTTATCTAACTTGTATTGTTTTAATGAAAGTTAAGATTCCTAGAAATGTCATTCTGTTTTGAAAGAAAGCTAGCAACCCAATTGTTTTTTTTACCTTTCTCCCTATAACATTCATATTTTGGTATTTAGAGGTTTATTTCTTCCATCTTGCTGACTGTCGTATCATATAGGTCTTGAAACATCTGTTTTATCCTCTTCAGTTTTATTGTAATGCTTAATTGATTGTTTTTTTAACATGTTTATAAAAATCCTATCCAAGTTTTTTAATGAAATGGGTATTTTATTTTTAATATCTCCTATAGTTTTTCAATCAAGTCTTGGTGCTGGGAAGATCTTCAGTAAGTGATTTGTCAGAACATGTATTTGATCTGATTCAGGAGCTTTTTGCAATAGATCCTCATTTATTATTGTCTGTCATGCCGCAGCTTGAATTCAAACTGAAGGTAGGAATGACTATAATTTTTAAACCCTTTAAGCTTCAAGAGAAAAATACATATCACTTAGTTTTCTCTAATTGTAATAGGATAAAATGAGAGTTCAATTTATCTTATATTTAATTAAGAATACATTTTTTAATCATTTGAATAAAACAGTATCTCTCCTCTGGGTGATAGGAGAATTTACATTACAAAATTATAACATACCCAGTTGTTAAATATCTGATATATGCAGTGAAAAAACGATAGATATGAAAAGTGGTATTATCCCATAAGGGGTTGACATCCCAAGTATATAAAGAACTCATAAAACTCAACACCAAAAGTACAAATAATCCAAATAAAAATGGGAAGAGGAACTGAATAGACGTTTTTTCCAAAGAAGACATAAAGATAACCAACGGACACATGAAAAAATGTTCAGCATCACTAATCATCAGGGAAATAAATTCATATCAAAAGCACAATGTGATATCACCTCATATCAGTCAGAATGGCTAGTATCAAAAAGGCAATGAATGTTGGCAAGGATATGGAGAAAGGGAACTCTTGTCACTGTAGGTCAGAAGATAAACTGGTACAGCTATTATGGAAGACAGTCTGGAGATTCTTCAAAAAATTAAAATAGAAATATCATTTAATCCAGTAATTCCATTTCTGGATGTTTACCAGAAAAAAACAGACACTAATTTGAAAAGATATATACACCCCAGTGTTTATTGCAGCATTTATTTATAATAGCCAAGACATGGAAGCAACCTAAGTGCCCATCAATAGATGAATAGATAAGAATAGGTAAGGAAGATGTGGTACATACATAACAATGGAATTTTAGCCATAAAAAAGCGAAATTTTGCCATTTACGATATTGATGGATGGTATTAATTAAATTTGTACTTACTCTAATTCTTGATGTTTAAGGATTGATTTTTCTTTAAAAAGAATCATTTTGGTTAGTCAGTGGGACTGAACTAAAAGATGGCACTAATCTGCATTGTTGTCATATTGCTGGAAAAAAACATGGTCAAAGAAAATCTTTTTTGTAATTATAAGTGTTAAAGCTTGATACAGTTTTCATTTTTACATCTTTAGTAAGTGTGCATGTTTAACCAGAATACCCCTATTTCTGAGAGTTAAGACATTAGGAAAAGACTGTATCCCATGGTCTTTATTTTTAATTTACTGCCTTCCCATGAGTATTTGCTTGTTGTATTTCTGGTATTGCTTTAGACACATTTTATTTGAAAACTTAAGACAAATAGCAATTGCTTTTAGTAATTGCTTTTATTTTCTTAGTGAATGTGTGATTTTTTTAAAAAAGTTCCATGCACCATGTGGTTTCAGAAAAAAAATTTTATATAAATACAGCATTAGTAGTGAAACTGGAACAGAGTTTTCATAGCAAATAGTGATTCAACATAAGAAAATAAGAGGCCCTTTTGGAAAAAAAACTTCAAACTTAAGTTTTGCTTTTTTGTGTCTTTTAGTTACTTAACCTTGTTGATCCTCTTAAGTTTCTTACTCTTCTACATAGATGTTTTTTCCTGAAGCATGACATTCTTTAGTGACATTCTCTAGTTCGTAGGGAATCCTTGATTAAAAGTTTAAATATCAAAACCTTAATTGATATGGGTTTATGATGGAGCTCACATTACAGGAAATATTTCTTATAAAGAAAGGTCACTAGGGTGGGAACATGCACAGTTTCTTCCTTCACAGAATTTTTTTCTAGGGATTTTAGAGAATGTTAAAATTGAATGACTACCTTCTTATTTCTACTATAATCTGTGTAGATTGCAAACCAGCAATGAAGTTAGCATAAATTAGCAGTTGAGAGGGTGTGAAATAAGGGCAAAGAACCAGATGATATAAGATGAAATCAAATCAATTTTTGCATAGTAAATGAGAGATATGATAGTTTAAAGTTCTTGTCATTATAAAGTTCTTAAATTTGTAACTTCTTGGGAACATTTTATGTTACTTCCTCTAGTCTGATGAATAAATACCCAGCTTCATTTATTTTCCCTTTTTCCTTAGAGCAATGATGGAGAAGAGCGATTAGCTGTTGTTCGTCTCTTAGCTAAATTGTTTGGTTCTAAAGATTCCGATTTGGCAACACAGAATCGTCCTCTTTGGCAATGTTTTCTTGGACGGTAAGAGAAGATACAATTTTATGGATTCTGACTTTCATGTTTTGGAGGCTAGTGAGTATGGTTCCACTTGATTAAAAACCACACATACCAAAACTATAGTTGATATGTATTTGCATCTTTAGTGTCTGCATTGCTGTCTTTCCTAAAGAATAATACAGTGTAGGACAGATTTTTTTTATGAAGAAAGCTTATTTTTTACCCACATAAGACTTCAATCTTTTTTGTGCTAAAAAAAGTCTTTAGAGTAAATAGATGGGCAACATCTGAAAATGTCCAAAGTCTTAAGATTTTTGAATAAATTACAAGACTGAAGACAGTGGTCCAAGCCATGCCATTTTTTAGTCCAGTAATTTATTCATTTACTAATGCTTATTTTTTAGGTCAGTAGGTTATCTGATTAATGATGTATATTTTGAACTAATTTGATAATATTGTATGATTTTGAAATTGGAAATATCATTGCTGTTCATTCAGGTAGTATTCAGCATTCCTTCTCAAGAACTTAGAATTATTACATTCTATTCAACTTGATGGTAAAGTTGAAAATCTATGAAATTTATTGAATTCTTCCTCGCATTCTACTTACATTTTCTTTGCCTCAAACATTGATTGAGAAGTTGGTTTTTACTATTACTTTTCTAGAGAAGGTTTGATAGTCATCATTGCTTAATTAACTGATTGAGAAGGCAGGCTCTGAAATTTTCTTAAAGTAAATTCACTATAATAATCCTAGGTTAAATATTAAAATGAAACAAAGAACTCTCTGACAACGACATAATAATATCTTGAGTTACTTGCTTAGAACAGGCCATTTTGAAGGTCTTAATAGAAATAAATGCTTGAATTTTTTTGAATTTAGAATACAGGGAGTGATTCTGTCCTTGACTGACTTCAGTATTTATAGCAAAAATTGTAAGCAAAACTGCAAGATTTCTCAATTTTTCACCTAGGTTACGTATATAAACTAAATCTTGTTTAAAAAACTTATAAAAACTAAGTAAGAGGCTTCTTGCATTCATAATTTTACATTCACTGCTATCTCTAACAATGGGTCTCTGATTCATAGAAACAAGAAGTATTACCAGTCTGTCTGTTTTGCTATATAGTAGTATTTTCCTTAATTATTTAGCAATAAGTGTTTTATGCTTTGTAATTTACTTGATCCTAAATGATATTTTCATATCTGGCAGTTAGAAAATTATAAATTCTAAATGCAAGATTTTATTTAAATATGACAATTATCTCTGGATAAGAAAGTAGGAGGCCATGGACATTAAGACATTTATTAAATAACTTTATTTTAATTGGTTATTTTATGAGATTACTTCAAAAGTAAAAATATTTCCTGCTCTTTAATTGCCCAATAATCGTAAATTTGACAGTTGCTCAGCTTATTTTTATTATGTGCAGTTTTAAATCTACAAATGGTGTTTCATATTTCTTGATTCTGATAATATACTAGACTTTTAAAAGAACATTTTAATTTGAGTTGATCCTGACCATATGAAATTTGTTTGTTGTAAGGCAGTATTTTATGCACTTATCTTTGAACTTTTTATCTGCCGCTCATATATAATTTGCTGCCTCACATCCCCCTAGTATTTTCCTCCTATAAAATTTTTTCAGGTAGATTTTGTGTTTTGGATATTTTTTGTTAGTTCAGTAATGTAATTCTAAGTTCTTAAATTTCAGTATCTACAAAGTAGGCATTTGGGGTAGGAGGATTTGTTTATATTGGTTTTTGTTTTGGCATGGTAAACAAATTGTTTTAAAAAATGTTTTCGTGAAATAATCTTTTTACTTTATATTCTTCCTTCAGAATGTATCAACTGTCATAATAATCAGTGTATTTTCTAATTGGTAACTCTTCTTTATAGGTATTTACGTAATGTTAAGTAAAACTATTTGAAAACAATTATTTTGCCTTATAAGTAATATTTATTAATCTTTTTTTATGTAGATTTAATGACATCCATGTTCCTGTGAGATTAGAAAGTGTGAAATTTGCCAGCCACTGTCTAATGAATCACCCAGATTTAGCAAAGGATCTCACAGGTAAACTTGCTCATTTATTACAAATATGAGAGTAATCACACAAGTACATTTTAGCTGTGGCCTTTGACCTTAACTTCAGTTTCTGAGTAGGTTTTAATTCTGGCACTATTTCAGGTCTATGTCAGTTATGGACTAGTAAGTGATTTCATGTTTATACAATAAATTACATTTGAAATCTCCATCTTGGAATCTTTTGGGAATTTTTGGAAATCATAGTTTGAGTAAGTAGACTCTTATGGCATTGTGTTGAGATACGAATTATTGTACCTATATTACAAAAAATGTAGTAACATATCCAGTAATCAGTGGGAAAATGAATATCTTCTGAACTAGTCTCACTCTTCACTTAAACACAGAGCATTTGAGCCTACTTATTGGGTAATAGCAAATAAATGGCTTCTATCAAAGAGCTATTAACCAAAAAAAGAGGAAATAACATTCTTCTGATTTTGTATTGTAATTATTTAGGAATTTTGTTTAGAAGTCATGGCATGTTATTCTATATTTATATTGTATAATGTGCAGATATATACATATCAGTGAACTCGATAAAAGCATTTTTATTATTTTTCTTTTAAATTTTAATTTGTGTTGTAACTTAAATTCTAAGCTATGTAAATCAGATACTGCATTGTGATTTGCCTTTTCCAGAATAGTAAAATATTCAATGTAAAATACATTATTTATTATGATGTCACTGTGCAATAGTAGTAAATAATATGGTATAGTTTATTTTGTGTCTTTATATAGAGAGTATTGCCACCTCAAAAGTTAAGTTGTTTGAATTCATGCCACATTTTATAAACATTGGTTTAGTATAGACAAAACCATGAAATACTACTCTTTACTGTCATTCTGAACATGACAAATATCAGTTAACCTTTAGTATAAGTTTTTTTCTCTTATTACAGAATATTTAAAAGTTAGATCCCATGACCCAGAAGAAGCTATCCGTCATGATGTCATTGTTACTATAATAACAGCTTCCAAAAGAGACCTTGCTTTAGTAAATGATCAGCTGCTTGGTTTTGTAAGGGAAAGAACACTGGATAAACGGGTAAAATCTGAAGAATTTTATTCTCTTGTAATTTACTGTGCTTAAATTGTTTGCTAAATACAATAGATATTATTTCTTAGTATATTTAGCTCTTTGTGAAAGTCAACCTAATACAATACCAAATAAAGAGCTAATAGTTTTTATATTTTTGAGTACCTTTTAATTTTCTTTACAAATAAATATATTGAATTCTATAGCTTTTCAAGTCTTAGGCATGGGTTTGCCTTCTAGTTTACCTTTATAAAAAGAGCATCTAAATTAAAGTTTTATTTTGCCTTTTCACTTACCTAGTGAGTTTCAAAAGAACATTGATCACCTATATTTATTTCTTATACTTAGCATTTTCAAAGTGACTACCTGATATAATTTGGCTAGGTCTGTCTTTCATTGTCTAAAAGAATATCATACTATCAAAGTGATATTTCCACATCACTATGCCAAGCTAAAGGTAGAAATGATGGTTGTATGTTTAATATTTTTGTGTGATTTCTTCCATGTGGGCACCGTTGCAAATATGGGTTGATATGGAAAAATAGCACCAAGAAGAGCAATAGTAGTTGCTAAAGAATAGTGTCAACTGTAAGCAAGAGACAGACATGCAAGGCAGTCTGATTAAATATGCTGCTTATTCAAATATTTAACAAAGGTTGCCATTACAGTATGTTATTTTAGGGGGACATAGTTGAAAATCTGTCTTCCTAAAACCAATGTAGTTCCCTATAATTTCAGGGTAGGAAAGCAATATTTATTGGTTATGAAATATAGCAAGAGGTATTCTTTAAGTTCTTACTTTTAAAATAGTCATTGGAGGCAGATATGTAAAGTGGACACTAACTTTTTCAATTGTGTCAGGATTCTGACTTTGCAGAGTTCTTTCCCCTTGGCTTTAATTTAAAAAAAAATACACTCTCTAATGATTAGTTGGTAACTCCCCCACCACACACACCCAATTTAACCTATTGCCATTTGTATTATTTCATCCTTTTAGAAACATTTCACTCCTACTTTTGTCAATGTTTGTTTATAGTTTCAGAGTTGAGTGAATCAGCTTCCTAACTGAGACTGTCTGATATGGTCATAATAGCAGCTACTGGACATTTTAGGACCTGGATTTTGGTAAAATAAATTAGATGACCTGGCACAGCCTTCCGGAAATTTTTCTTCTCCTCTATAAAATGTGGGGACAGGACTTAATCTTAGATTTTGCTGTTTGCATTCTTTGGTTTCATGTAAAAAATGTTAAAATTTCCCATGTCTGTTGCATGGGAACAAAGATTCAACCTATCTACTGAGTAGCCTAAAAATGAGAAAATTATACAAAAAATGTATAAGGTAATATTAACTTAACTAAAATAACAAAGATAGTATGCTTTGATTTGTTATATCAAAAAAGAGACAAATATCTTTTTTGGCTATTGTTTTTATTACACGTTACTATCATGGTTCTAACTCTAGGTTTTTATAGCCTCCTTTTCCTCCCACCACCTTTCTTCCCTCCTAGTAATTATCTACTCTCTAAAAATCCCAGAGTTCCACTATCTAGGATGTGACTAGGTAAATCATCTTTCTTCTCAATCTACAAAGTAAGGAAACTCACTTAAGATGTCACTGAGATGCTTTCCAACTTTGTCATTCTGGGATCTTGGTATTAAATTTTGCTCTTCTTATTATGAGTTAACATGCAAAGGAATGTAACCAGGATAAAACATTCTAGATGACAGGGCTTTTGTTTGCAGAGTGAATTACGTATTTTCCCTTTTACCTTTTAATCACATCTAAAATTTGTTCAAAATTTTTTAGTCAGAATCACATGATTTCATGGCTCTGAGAAAAATAAAAGTTGGTAGATTATTTAGCAGTTTTTGTATTGGATAATTTCTAAAGTAGTTTGATTTCTAAATAGGAACATATTCAGAATTTTTGGTAAAGCAATTTACCTCTTAGGAAAATAAATATTGTGCCAGTTTATGTACACATGACTGTGATTGTACAATCTAGTGAAGAAATGGTAGTTTTTGCACATAAGTATACTAAAGCTTGATATCTAGCTCATCCAATAAACTTTATACTTTCTAGTGGCGAGTAAGAAAAGAAGCTATGATGGGTCTGGCTCAGCTTTATAAGAAATACTGCCTTCATGGTGAAGCAGGAAAGGAAGCTGCAGAGAAAGTCAGTTGGATAAAGGACAAACTTTTGCATATTTATTATCAGAATAGCATCGATGACAAGTGAGTGTAATGTTGGTAAAATGGTTAAATATAAATGCTTTTTTTTAATACAATTTATGTCTGTTTAATTTTTAATAATAATTTATTTCTTAGTTTAGAAATCACTTTCTGCATATTAATACATACTATATTTAAATGAGACTCCAGCCAAGATTTTTGGGTAGCTTAATAATAGTGAACTAGGCATGGACTTTGGACTCAGACCCAAGACCTAATGTTCATTCTCCCCCTTATTAGATGTGTGCTCTTGTATAACTGACTTCTTTGCACCTCAGTTTTACCTAAAAAGAAGTACTAACAAAGCCTTCCTTACAGGATTGTCATGTGGATTAAATAAAGTAATGAATGTAAGCCTCCTAGCCCAGTGCCTGGCAAGGTATTCAATAACTGCTAGTTAGTTTTTGCTTTTTGCAGCATTGTAAGTATAGAGTATTACTGTATGGTTTTTTTTTATCAAGCTATAATTAATACATAATAATATATTGGTTTTAGATGTATAACATAATGATTCTGTATTTGTATATATTACAAAATGATCATCACAATGAGTTAACATCCATCCCCATACATAGTTAAAATTTCTTTTTCTTGTTATGGGGACTTAAGTTGTTTTCATTTTCTGAGTGTTACTTATAATTCTATATTAGATTATAGTAACAATTTTGGTATTTGCAAATACTTTGCAATTTTTATTAAACTTTTACATTACTGAATATGTATTTCACTGATTAATGAAGAATCCTTGTATTTTTACATTCCAGTGATACTGAGCAATATAAGCTTAGCAAGAAGGATATTCTAATATTGGTGGGGAATTTAGGAAGAAGATAGATCAAATGCACATAAAAAAAAAGCTAAATTCTGAGGAAGTAATATTAAGGAAAATCTCCGATTCTACTGAATGAAACATTGGGAGGAGCCAAACTATAATCAGAGGAAATTAATGTGGTTTTTGTTTTGTTTAGTTTAGTTTTGTTTTGTTTTGAGAATTAGCTATTCTTGAGAGCATAGCATTATATGTAGTGTTAAGTGATTTTCTGTAGCTCCAGACTGATGAAGAATGGGTGGAATAGCCTAGCACTCTGTGTTTCGAAATAACATATAACCCTTTTAGATCAAATGTTTCATACTGACAAATTAAAAAGTAAAGCCACAAATAGCAATCATAGCTCTAAATTTAAAAATTCCTGTACTTCTAAGGTCATACTAAACTTTTCCATTGTATTTACACACTAAAGTGTCACTATTAGTATGGGCTCTTTGCATGAGGTGGTTAAAATATAAATTGGCTCTTGCTTCTAAAACAGAATAATTGTATTATTTGGGGTTTTTTTGTTTCATAGACTGTTGGTAGAGAAAATCTTTGCTCAGTATCTTGTCCCCCACAACCTGGAAACAGAAGAGAGAATGAAATGCTTATATTATTTATATGCTAGTTTGGATCCAAATGCTGTCAAGTAAGTTACTTTTTAAATGATTGTTGGGAGTATTTCCTGAAGGTTTCATAAAATTACTTCATTTTAGCTAATTAATTTTTGTTGAGGTTTTTGCTTCTGATTGAATTAAAAACCTCGGAAAAATATTTATATACACAGTAAAATCTTGATATAAGTTCAGGTAAATAGCAAAAATATTCCTATATGTATAGGTATATTTGGCCACTGAGTCAGTCATACAGTTTCAGGGATTCAAAGAAGTCCTAGGTCAAAATAATCTTTTATCCACCTATTGATTGGGTTGTAAATTACACTACTGGAGAGTCCCCATTCTAAACTTTAGTACTGGTTCTTCATTAGGAGAGCATATCCAAATCACCTCTATGTAGAATAAGCATATGATTGACTTTCCAAACTGGGACGTTTTTGAGACTGAAAAGATACAACAATCATAATTTTGTTTGGACAACTGGCATAAACTAACTGTCCCAGGCCAACTAGTATGTGTGGTCAATCCACTTTAATTAAGCTTTTTAAAAGGGAAATAAGTCCTGTCATTGAGAATTCTGATCTTTTGGGAAAGAACCTGAGCTATTATATATGTTACCTTTAATTTTCATATAATTTCAAACTTTTAGAAAAATTGTGGGAATAGTACAAAACACTGTGATATCCCCTTTACCCAGACTCATCGTTTTTTACTATTTACTTTATCATTTCTCATTTACACATATTTTTTCTTCTATACATATTTTCTTGTGAACCATTTGAGAATAATTTGCAGACACTGGATCCCTTTACCCCTAAATATTTCAGTGTATATTCCCTAAGAACAAGGATATTTTCTTGCATAACCAAATTACCCTTCACAAAATCAAGAGATTTAACAGTGATACAGTATTATTGCCTAATCCTGTGTGTATTCAAATTCCCTTAAATTGTCCCAGTAATGTCTTCTATGAATATTTTCCCCCCTTTCTGGGATTACACATTGCAGATTTATTTGTCCTGTTACTAGTCTTTTTTAATTTGGAATCATTCCTTGGTCTTTGTCTTTTATGACTGATGCTTTTTGGAAGAGTATTGCAAAGTCCAATTATTTTGTAGAATGTTACCTCAATTTAGGCTCATCAAGTGTTTCCTCATTATTAGATTGATATTATGTGTTCTGAGCAGAAATTCCACAGAGGTAACATTGTATCCTCAGTACATCATATTAAGAAGCATTAGCCATCATTTTAAATAAGGTTTGCAAGTGGTTCCTAATGCTCATCCTAAGTACTAAACCCCTGGCCTAAGGTTTTGATCTCTGTCTGTGTTGTAAAATATTTGGCAAAGAATTCTCAGAGATAGACTAATATCTAGTAAGTCCTCTGGGTACCTGGAATTATGGAGTGGATTTGTGAGAGAAGAAAATCTATTTTCATGGAGAGAAAAGAGTAGAGAATATACACACTCAGTAACTTAAATTTGGCCTCTTGAGTCTATATCATTTCTAAGAATTAGTTTTTTGAAATATTCTACAGCCCTTCATGCATACCTCTCTAGAGTGGCATAAAAAGGCCTTTGTGATTTGATGCTTTCTATCATATGTTACGCTTCCTCTTGCTCCCTGACTCATACTCTGTGCTCCCAGCCATAGCTTTTTTTTCAGTTTTCCTATATGTGCCACATACTTTGGTGACATTTTATCTTTGTACCAGAACCGACTAGCTACCTCTGCTTAGAATATCTTTCAGATTCCTTCATTTACCTTGCAAGATTCTGTTCATTCTTTTGAACTCAAATAATTTCTCTCACAAGAGGCCTTATATTTATCATTTTTAAACTGAACTATCTTAAGCCTAATAAGTAAATTTTCTGGTGCTTAAAATTTTAGGTATATGTAGAAGAATGGTGTATCTACACCATGCAACAAGGAAAGTTAGTAAAGTTGAATAATTGCCAGAATCATTATATTACATATTTTTTCATATTTATAACTTTATTTACAGAGCTCTCAATGAAATGTGGAAGTGTCAGAACATGCTTAGAAGTCATGTGCGAGAACTGTTGGATTTGCACAAGCAGCCTACAGTAGGTTCATGATTTGAATTCATGAATTCAGTTTGTTTATATTCATTGTTCAGTTTTTCTGTAGTTACATGTAATGAAGCAAGCAAAAAGTATCTGAAGTGTTATATTTTCCAAATGTAGCTAAACATAATTTCCGTGGTAATCCAAGCCAAATTTCCATTTCAAATGAATATAACAAAATCTTATTTTCCAGCATGAACAAAGAAATGTTTTCTAATGTATCAAATATTTAGATATTAAGAAATTTATATGTAGTTTATCAGTTTTCAAATAATTCGAGTTAAGCCTCAAGATAAAACTATATTAGAAGACATGATTTTTTTTCAGCCCCAGATTTTTGGTCCTCAAATGTAGAGTCAGTATCAGATCAGATATCAATCTTACAAATATGCCAAACTCAAATTAACCAAGAAATTCTGCCCGCATTTTCAGGAAAGTAAGCGAAAGAAACTTGAATAATCTCTTACAGTATTTCTAAATAGATGTTCTTAGCCCATGGACAGAGACCACTTATCAGCCTGTGGATGCTAAAGCAAGGGTCGGCAAAGGTTTTTTGTAAATGAGCATATAATAAAAATTTATACTTTGTCAGCTACAAAGTTTCTGGTGAACAGGTCATCTCTGCTTTTGTAGTGCAAAAGCAGTCATAGACAACATGTAAATGAATGAACATGACTGTGTCCCAGCAAAACTTTTAACAAAAATAGGTGGTCCATGGGACCATAGTTTACCAATTTCTGATCCAAGTTACTCAAATTTCATAATAAAGTAATACTTTATTGTAGAGGAAATGAAGTACTTTTTGGAGGGGAGGTGATATTCTAACATTATTTAAGTAATGGGTCCCAAAATAGCTAAGAGAATTCTGTGTAGGAAGAAAATTTTTCTACTCTTCACATTTTTAGTTATTTTTCTTTGGTGCATGGTTTTACAGTCATTTTGAGTTGTTAATTATTTCAGTAATCTTCTCTTTAACCTTCTGGCAAGATAATTTCCTTATGAAAGTTGTCCTCTTTAAAATTTTTAAATTTTAGGTATCTTCCAGCTGACATCCCCGATCCTTCTATTTGCCCTAACTTTATAGTTCTCCACAATTCTTTGTTAGCAACTAAGTATGGTAAGCATTTTCTTGTAGGTAGATAGTGATAGCTTTTTTTTTTTCACTTTAAGAAATGTACAATATTCAGTATAGATTTTCTTATAGAAATTTGTTAGCACATATAACTTCTTTTGCTTTTGTTTTAAATTACAGTCAGAGGCTAACTGTTCTGCCATGTTTGGAAAACTGATGACCATAGCAAGTGAGTATGCTGACTCACTCCACAGATACATAATAAACCTCAAAACACACAAATCATTTACCCAGTGGGACTATCAATTTAATACAAAGTGGAGAAAATAATCCTTTTCTTAATAATTGTTTCCTTCAATTAGAGAAGGAAACAATGGGCTTTTCTATTGGGCCTATTCCATTTATTTCTAAAATCCAGTTATGCTGATTGTCTTTTGATGGTTCAGTATTATGTTTAAGACAGCTAGTTCTTAGTTTAGTAGAGTATTATAAAGAATTATAAAATTCTTTTATAATATTGATTCTCTTTTAATTTTGTAGAGAATTTGCCTGACCCTGGGAAAGCGCAAGATTTTGTGAAGAAATTTAACCAAGTTCTTGGGGATGATGAGAAACTGCGGTCTCAATTGGAATTATTAATAAGCCCAACCTGTTCATGCAAACAGGCAGATGTTTGTGTGGTTAGTGAATTATATTTTTATATTTTTTTCTCCTGGCTTTGCTTATATAAATTTATATTTTATTAAAGTGTGCTTTACATAGATTATGTATGCGAGTTAGCAATATTATGAGCTCTGAATACTTAGGAATGTATGTGTAAGTCAATCTAGTTCTCTTACCTTCAGCCAAATGCTAGGAAAAACACTAGAGAACTAAGTCAGGTAGGTGATCCTAGGAAATGAGCAAGATAAATGCTTTGTATTTAGTAGATATTCATTAAGTAAGAATTTTCTAAATGCTTATGTGTTGTGCATTTTTAATCTCCCATGTATGCACATGGAAATAATTCTTGTCAATAAATCATCAGTACTCACATTATAGTATATGCATTTATAGATAAGGTAATTACCATTTAGGCTTTTTTATCTTTATCCTATTCTTGGACTCTGTTTTATAGAAAACCAGTATCATTGAAAATACCAGGAAGGAAAACTTCATTTATTCAGAACTTTATGAGACAGTTCTGTGTTTGAATTTCAGCTATTGCATTAACCAGTGTAACCCTTAATGAGTAGGTAGTAGTTTTTCTGTAATTTTGAGCCTCATTTTTCTCATCTATAAATAACAGCAACTTCATGGTGTTGTTGTAAGATAGATTTACATATATATATGTGTGTGTATATATATGTATATATTAGGCTTACAGATATGGATAAGAGAAAATTATTTCAGTTAGTCTAACTTTGTTCTAGAAAGAATTAAGAGTGGGATAATTATGTAAATATTTGATGAGATAAAGACTATAATAGATGTTTATACAAAGAGGTCTGGGAGCATACAGTATGTGTGTTTTAATTCAGTCTAGAGATACAGTGTTGGTCTCTAAGTAGATCTAAAAGAACCAGTAATTAAGAAGAGATGCGGGGAAGCCAATTCGAGAAGGAAACAATGGGCTTTTCTATTGGGCATAGGGATATGGGTATGTCAAGTGGCCAGACCTCCTTAATCTTTGCACTTCTGAACTATGCTGGATGGTTTGCTGACAACATTTTAAGGTTTGATGTACTCTTCTGGCATTTAGAATTCTGGTTCCAGAGTATTGTGTCCTGCAGAGCATCTACTAATATAACTGGATCATAAAATGAAATAACTTAAAATAACTTAGAGATACTTAGTTTAACATTTCATTTTACAAATAAGGACACCAAATTTGAAAAAGGTAAAGTTTCCCATCCAGTGTTTCAGCTGGTTATAGTGGCTGAGCTGCAAGTAAAGTGTAGATCTCATAAATCTATGATAGTGTTATTTCTGTACATTCCATCATTGTTTGCAAGAAGAACCCAGTGCAAACTGAGCACTGCTCAAGAAATAATGGACCTTAAGAAAGATCAATTAAGTGGTAATTTTGGTCTGATAGAATGCAGGAATTGAACTTGAATTTGAAAAAAATGGCAGTAACATGAATTGCTATTTGTCAGACCAGAAATATCTAGAGTTTCCAAATCCAAAATCTCAGGATGAATACTACAGCCATGCAGTGCAGCCAAATCAGTGCTCCTGATTTTAGGAACCAGGAAAGTAAAGATGAGGACTGTACTTGTTTTGGAAAGAAAATGGTAACGATACCTTTTTGGAGAGGAGTTAATTCTGAGGAAGTTTAAGTGATGGACCACAAAATAGCTAAGATAATCTTATTCCAGAACAAAAGATTTCTACTCTTCATATTTTTTAGTTCATTTTCTTTAATTAGTAGTTTCATGGTAACTTTTCTTCTAGCTCTTATATTTCAGCATTGTGTATTCTGAACACATTATTTAAATTATCTATATGTTCTTCTGTGTAAAGTGGAGCTTACAATACCCTTTAAATACTCAGGAAAATTGTCACTATTAGAATAGTTTTTGCCATTTCCCAGAATATCTGTATTGTTCTCTCTTCCTCAAAGGCTACTGATATTAGTTATGTGTATCTTCTAATACCCACATTACTTCTTTCCTGATAGCTTCATTCTAAAGTCAAAGAAAAGAATAAAGAACTATGCAAACATAAAATTTAGTTTCTGTCATTTTATGTAGCTTTCATTCCATCTTTGATAGCCCCTTCCCTGTCCCCTACTAATGTGTATATACTACCACCATCTTTTTTTCTAAATGACAGTCATGTCCCATTTCTCACTGTGAGACATTACTCAATAACAGAGTTAGTAGGAATGGAAAGTTAATGCTTTTCTTCCTTTGTCTCAGTTCCATTCCTGAAAAATCTTAGCAAAAATACTTTGAGCAAAGAATAACAATATACACATACTAAGATTAGTATATATATACATAATAGAATGATAGAGGGTGAGCAATGATACTGAAATATGTGCTGTGTAGATATGCTTTCCCCTTGGACTTCAGGTTTTGAGATTCCACAGTTTGGTTCTAGAGGAGGACCATATATTTGATATAGCTTCAGCTCTGCTTGTAGTGCCTTCCTATGACCATGGTTCCCAAATTTTAAGATTTTCAAAGCTTGCTAATTTAGCATTTTATACAGTCCTAGATTGGAATTTCCGCTATACCATTTACTAATAGTTTGGCCTTTAGTAAGTTACTCAGTATTTCTGAGCCTCATTTTCTTCATCTATAAATATTACCAACCTCATAGGAATGTCAAAAGAATAAGATAAAATGAAATTTTATGTATGACCTAATACAGGTCCCTCTTTGTACTGTCCTATAAGATGTAAATAAATGATAATACTATCGTATTACATATACATGACAAACACTAGGAATTCTTAACATAGGTTTGGAATAGAATTGTGAATCTCTATCTTTTAATAAACTCTCAAAATGATTCTGATATGAGTAGTTCATGGACCACACCTTAAAAAACCCTTCCCTACTGGATTATCCAGACATGCATTGTATCTTCAGAAGACCAAGTTTTATTTTATCCCTTTATCAAGTTTACACTGTAATAATACACTGCATAATCTGGTAAATTGTATTATATGTGGTCTCTCATCAAGGTTGCAGTTTGAGTGACAGAGGCAGACAAGTATTTCAGTAGAGAATACCATGTGGTGTAAGTATTCTGATCGAATCATTTGCCTTGGTAACACAAAGAAACAGCATCCACCCCAGGCAGGGATGGACATAGGAATACCTTGTTCTAGAATATGTAATCACTGAGTTGAATGATAAAGGATGAATAGGAATTAGACCACTGTGTCAAGAATGACTGCTATATTTCTAGCTTGGGTGACTGGATATCAGAGGAGATGCTTTAGAGATAGAAGATAACAATGTGTGGCCTCTCAGCAGTCATGTTTAGAAGTCTAAGATACGGAGCTGGTTGATATGTATTAGCATAATTGTATCACCTGGAGGAGGTAGAGAAGAAAACGAAAGGGGAGACAATCATAATGCTTCCTGTTTAATCTTTTCTATAGTTTACTAAGAAGGATAGGTGTGATATTGTGATTTATAAGAAGTATTTATTTGGTTTTTGTCCCACCTCTGGCAGAGCTCCTAAAACTCTTGGAATTTCCTAAATGATGAAAGCAACAAAGGTGTCTTAACATTAATGGGGTGACTTTTGAAAACTCACCTCAGGATGAGGGCTGGTTACCAGGGGATCAACAAAGTTATTAGAGGACTGGAGCTTCTAGTCCCACTCTACAACCAACCTCAGGAGGAGGACTGGAGACTGAGTTCACTCACCAGTGGCCAGTGATTTGAACAGTCATGTCTGTATAATGAAGGCTCCATAAAACCGCAAAAGGACAGGGTTCATAGAGCTTCTGGGCTTCATGAACACGTGAAGATTTGGAAAGACTAGCATACTTGGAGAAGGCATAGGAGCTCAGTGTCCTTTCCCCATATCTTCACCTGTGGTTTTTTTTTAAACTTCTGATTGTTTTTAATATTTAAATGGTTTTGATTCTGTACACCATTTTTTTTCTTTTAATATGAAAGTGATTCATATTTATGGTAAAACTCTTTCCTTTCTAGAGAGAAATAGCTCGGAAACTTGCAAACCCTAAGCAGCCAACAAATCCTTTTCTAGAGATGGTCAAATTTCTCTTGGAAAGAATTGCACCTGTACACATTGATTCAGAAGCCATAAGGTAAGCTAGGAAAATATATTCACTTAAAAATAAAATATAATCTGAAACTACATTGTTGTAAGTTTAAATTCTGGGTCACTAAGGAGACCTAAAAACGTTACCTTATACCCTTTTAATGGCAGAAGCAAACATCATTTGAGTTGAAGGGCGGGCCTGCCCCTTTTCTGATACTTGTCTTACTTCAGTGTTTTTATTTTTTAAGAATTCTTGTGTTTATTTTTAACTTGTATGTGATCATTAAAGAAAACTTAGAACATTAAAAACAGAGAAGAAAATTTTAAATCTCTAGCTATCAATCATTTTTTAGTTTTCTCAACCATTTTAATGTCCACATTATATTCTTTAGTATTTATTATATCACTGTTCACTTGAGATATGTGAAACAATAGTATTTTGAAAAAAGCGTGAGATTGCCATTAGAGTAATCTGTTTTCAAAACATATGGTTTTGGAAAAAGCCCTCTAACTTACTTCTTAATTTATTTTTAACTTTATTGTGGGTATAACATCCCCTTGTTGGATGATTATGAAAATCAGTGGTAATACACAAAAAAGTAAGCAGCCTAGCATAATAGATATGACAGCTACTGGTTTTTATTAACTGTTGCCATAATTACATTCCAGTTTATAAGTGAATACTTTTCCTTGCATTAATAATTTTTCCACTAGACAAGCTATATATCTTTCTTTTCATGTTGGGTTACTAAATAGCACTTACTGATTCTTGTTCCACGAAACCTTGGAGTAAGAGCTCCATTTCTAGCTATTAATTATTTCACCTTATGTGAATCAGTGCTTTGGTTGTATTGAAATGTCAACTGTATTAGGTTCTAGGTCTGCCATAACAAAATAGTACAAACTGAGTGACTTAAATAACAGAAATTTATGTTTACAAAACAAGTTTTCGACAGTTCTAGAGGCTAGAAGTCCAAGGTCAAGATACCAGCAAGTTGGATTTCTTCTGAAGCCTCTCTCCTTGGCTCATATGTTCCTCCTCTTGCTGTCTCCTCACATGGTCTCAAATATCTGTGTCTAATTTCTTCTTCGTATAAAGACAACAGTCATAACAGATTATAGCCTACCCTAATTTGACTTTGTTTTACCCTTAATTATCTTTTTTTGTAGCAATCATCCTAAATACAACCAATCATCCTAAAATCATCTTAAATATAAACAGTGTTTCTTTAGTATTCTTTTCCCAGACTTGTGTCTATGTAAATACACATATACAAGCTGCTACAGTTAGTTAATGATCTGTAATAGTGATTGAAAATGAAGTGGTGATTGCAATAATGGTTGAAAAATGAAAGAAAGTAAAATTTAAAAAGAAAGAGGTTGAGGACTGATTCCTAAAGAAAATCAACAATTATGAGGCTGGCAGAAGATAGATTTTTTAAAAATCTTACCAACTTTATATGGTGACAGATGGTAACTAGAGTTATTGTGACCATTTCATAATATATAAATATCAAATCACTATGTTGTACACTTGAAACTAATAAAATATTCTATGTCAATTATTCTTCAATATAAAAAAAAATTTTTTTTTAAAGGCCTGGTCAAAAATGGAAAATCAGGAAAGAGTGTTAATGAAGCCAAAGAGAACTGAACAAGTCAGGTGCTGCCTACAAGTAGAATAGGTTCTAAAAAGCAGCCATTTGAGAAAAAAGGAAAAAGATAATGGTCAGGATAGTTTATTTGGGGTAGCAACTCCTCCTCATGGATTGAGAAGGCCATAGGATAGTCCTTCCCAACAACAATATCAAGGTACACTTATATGTACATTTGAGTAGAGGAGACTGCTCAAGCCTGGAGATGACTTGTCTAGCTCAACAGGAGCCCAGCAGGTCACACTTAGTAAACTTGAGATCTGAGAAAATGAAAGGGAAAAATACCTTGTATTTCTGAACTTTGATTTAGGAAATAAATTGGAATGTGGAGGACAGCCAGTGTAGACAGTTTAGTTACAAAAGGTAAAGGAGAAAAAATGAGATGATGGAAAGGGATTGAGCTGGAAGAAAGAAGGGGTCTTTTGTTGTTTTTAATGAAAGAATTTTGAATATTTAAATACCTTCAAAAGGTGCTAACAGAGAAAAGAAAGGTTGAAGATGGGAAAGGGGAACAGAACTATGATGGAGTAACATCGCTAAAGAGTGTAACAGGAAGAAGGAAATCTTCCCCTATGACTTGAGAAAGTAACAGATAACAAATTAGAGGAGGTTAAAAGAGAAGGTATGGAAAATTAGAATTTTCACTCAAGGCGTCCAGTGTTCTGTTAGGTTAAAAATGAGGTTGGTAGTCTGCTCAGTGGGAGCATTTTGATCTATTTAGACCTAAGTTGGAATGGTGAAGCTCTGTAACAATTATTTAACAGTTTAGGAGATAAAGGGACACATAGAAAACTTCCCAAGCAGTTTGAACATGCATTCGGTTTGATGATGGTCTTTTGCTTCATGATAACCCTGTGAACTATGAGGAATGTATGTTGTTTATGTAATTTAGAAATGGAGAAAAGTGCTTTTGTAAGAGGAAGGACTGCATTCTTGGTTTCAAGACTTGGGTCTTTCTCATCACTACTCACCTCATCATAGTGATCCACCCACATTATAACGGAAACATAAACTATGCCTGTCTTGTTTGCACTGTATTTCCGGGATAGACCCAGGAAGACTTGGCAAATAATAGTAGTCAACAAATACATATTAAATGTATGCACAGACCCTATTATGAGTAGTCAGATACATTGATAAATTTTTTCAAACACATTTGTAATCTTGTTAAATTCATGAATTGTTTTTTGGATTTCCTCATAAGAGCTTAATTCAGAATATTTTTCTTATATTGGAAATAGTTTTTTTTAAATATATATCAGAGCTAAAACTTCCAGAGCAAAATACAGTGTAGGCATGATTTCTTAGATGGGACATAAAAAGCACAAAGAAAATTCAGCACTTTTTTCTGCTTTGAAAGACTAGGAGAAAATATTTACAAACCATATAATTGATAAAGGATTATATCCAGAATATTAAAAAAACTAAAAAATAATAAGATTTATGACCCATTGTAAAAATGGGCAAAAGATTTGAACAGATACTTCACCAAATAATATATTACTCATTAGGGAAATGCAAATTCAAATTACAATGAGAAATACACACCCACTAAAATGGCTAAAATTAAAGATACTAACCATACCAAGTGTTAGGATGTAGATTGACTGAACCAACTGTTTGTGATGTGGAAAACAGTTTGTTGTAACATTAAATGTACATAAAATATTATTATACAAAGGAAAAATGAACAAAATAACAGTATACTCACAGACACTGAGAAGTGACTAGTGGTTACTGTGGGGACAGGGTTGGGGTGGGATAAAGGGGCACAAAAATTCTCAGTCATAATATAAGTTGGTCACAGAGATAGTAGTACACCATTATAGTCAAAGATTCTGTAAAATTTTCCTGTGTTGGCAGATAGTAACTGCACTTGTTGGGGTAAGGATTTAATAATATGGGTAACTGTTGAACCACTGTGTGTTAGACTTGAAACCAATACAAGATTGTTTATCAGTGATACTTCAATTATTTTTTTATTTTTTAATTTTTATTAAGAGAAAGGAATATTATCAGAAAAGAGTACCTCCATAGCCCATCATCTGACACCCTTTAAGTGATCAAAGTTAAGGATATTTAAAGCATGCGTTAATCTTTGATTTACCAATAGTTTTATCCTATCAAGGAGTAATCCCCCTTTTTTTTCTTTCTTTCTTTTTTTTTTTTAATCTTTAATCTACACTTACATGAAGAATACTATGTTTACTATGCTCTTCCCTATACCAGGTCCCCCCTATAAACCACTTTACAGTCACTGTCCATCAGCATAGCAAAATGTTGTAGAATCACTACTTGTCTTCTCTGTGTTGTACAGCCCTCCCCTTTCTCCCACCCCCCCATTATGCATGCTAATCTTAATACCCCCTTTCTTCTCCCCCCCCCTCATTATCCCTCCCTGCCCACCCATCCTCCCCAGTTCCTTTCCCTTTGGTACCTGTTAGTCCATTTTTGGATTCTGTAATTCCGCTGCTGTTTTGTTCCTTCAGTTTTTCCTTTGTTCTTATACTCCTCAGATGAGTGAAATCATTTGGTATTTCTCTTTCTCGGCTTGGCTTATTTCACTGAGCATAATACTTTCCAGCTCCATCCATGTTGCTGCAAATGGTAGGATTTTCCCTCTTCTTATGGCTGAGTAGTATTCCATTGTGTATATGTACCACATCTTCTTTATCCATTCATCTACCAATGGACATTTAGGTTGCTTCCAATTTTTGGCTATTGTAAATAGTGCTGCGATAAACATAGGGGTGCATCTGTCTTTCTCAAACTTGATTGCTGCATTCATAGGGTAAATTCCTAGGAGTGGAATTCCTGGGTCGAATGGTAGGTCTGTTTTGAGCATTTTGATGTACCTCCATACTGCTTTCCACAATGGTTGAACTAATTTACATTCCCACCAGCAGTGTAGGAGGGTTCCCCTTTCTCCACAGCCTCACCAACATTTGTTGTTGTTTCTCTTTCGGATGGCAGCCATCTTACTGGTATGAGGTGATACCTCACTGTACTTTTAATTTGCATTTCTCTGATAATTAGGGATGTGGAGCATCTTTTCATGTGTCTGTTGGCCATCTGTATTTCTTCCTTAGAGAACTGTCTGTTCAGTTCCTCTACCCATTTTTTAATTGGGTTATTTGTTTTTTGTTTGTTGAGGCATGTGAGCTCTTTATATATTCTGGACGTCAACCCTTTATCGGATCTATCATTTTCAAATATATTCTCCCATACTGTAGTGTTCCTTTTTGTTCTATTGATGGTGTCTTTCACTGTACAAAAGCTTTTCAGCTTAATGTAGTCCCACTTGCTCATTTTTGCTGTTGTTTTCCTTGCCCGGGGAGATATGTTCAAGAAGAGGTTACTCATGTTTCTGTCTAAGAGGTTTTTGCCTATGTTTTTTTCCAAGAATTTAATGGTTTCATGACTTACATTCAGGTCTTTGATCCATTTTGAGTTTACCTTTGTATATGGGGTTAGACAATGGTCCAGTTTCATTCTCCTACATGTAGCTGTCCAGTTTTGCCAGCACCATCTGTTGAAGAGACTGTCATTTTGCCATTGTATGTCCATGGCTCCTTTATCAAATATTAATTGACCATGTATGTTTGGGTTAATTTCTGGAGTCTCTAATCTGTTCCACTGGTCTGTGGCTCTGTTCTTGTGCCAGTACCAAATTGTCTTGATTACTATGGCTTTGTAGTAGAGCCTGAAGTTGGGGAGTGAGATCCCCCCTACTTTATTCTTCTTATTCAGGATTGCTTTGGCTATTCGGGGTCTTTGGTGTTTCCATATGAATTTTTGAATTATTTGTTCCAATTCATTGAAGAATGTTGCTGGTAATTTGATAGGAATTGCATCAAATCTGTATATTGCTTTGGGCAGGATGGCCATTTTGACGATATTAATTCTTCATAGCCATGAGCATGGGATGAGTTGCCATTTGTTAGTGTCCCCTTTAATTTCTCTTAAGAGTGACTTGTAGTTTTCAGGGTATAGGTCTTTCACTTCTTTGGTTAGGTTTATTCCTAGGTATTTTACTCTTTTTGATGCAATTGTGAATGGAATTGTTTTCCAGATTTCTCTTTCTATTGGTTCATTGTTAGTGTATAGGAAGGCTACAGATTTCTGTGTGTTAATTTTGTATCCTGCAACTTTGCTGTATTCTGATATCAGTTCTAGTAGTTTTGGAGTGGAGTCTTTAGGGTTTTTATGTACAGTATCATATCATCTGCAAATAGTGACAGTTTAACTTCTTTACCAATCTGGATTCCTTGTATTTCTTTGTTTTGTCTGATTGCCGTGGCTAGGACCTCCAGTATTATGTGAACTAACAGTGGGGAGAGTGGGCATCCCTGTCTGGTTCCCGATCTCAGAGGAAATGCTTTCAGCTTCTCGCTGTTCAGTATAATGTTGGCTGTGGGTTTATGATATATGGCCTTTATTATTTTGAGGTACTTGCCCTCTATTCCCATTTTGCCGAGAGTTTTTATCATGAATGGATGTTGAATTTTGTCAAATACTTTTTCAGCATCTATGGAGATGATCTTGTGGTTTTTGTCTTTCTTTTTGTTGATGTGGTGGATGATGTTGATGGATTTTCGAATGTTGTACCCTCCTTGCATCCCTGGGATGAATCCTACTTGGTCATGGTGTATGATCCTTTTGATATACTGTTGAATTCTGTTTGCTGATATTTTATTGAGTATTTTTGCATCTACATTCATCAGGGATATTGGTCTGTAATTTTCTTTTTTGGTGGAGTCTTTGCCTGGTTTTGGTATTAGGGTATTCATAGAATGAGTTTGGGAGTATTCCCTCCTCTTCTATTTTTTGGATCACTTTAAGGAGAATGGGTATTATGTCTTCTCTGGGTGTCTGATAAAATTCCGAGGTAAATCCATCCAGCCCCGGGGTTTTGTTCTTGGGTAGTTTTTTGATTACCGTTTCAATTTCTTTGCTCGTAATTGGTTTGTTTAACTTTTGTGTTTCTTTCTTGGTCAGTCTTGGGAGGTTGTATTTTTCTAGGAAGTTGTCCATTTCTTCTAGGTTTTCCAGCTTGTTGGCATATAGGTTTTCATAGTAGTCTTTAATAATTCTTTGTATTTCTGTGGAGTCTGTTGTGATTATTCTGTTCTCATTTCTGATGCTGTTGATTTGTGTTGATTCTCTTTTTCTCTTAATAAGTTTGGCTAGAGGCTTATCTATTTTGTTTATTTTCTCAAAGAACCAGCTCTTGGTTTCGTTGATTTTTGCTATTGTTTTATTCTTCTCAATTTTATTTCTTCTCTGATCTTTATTATGTCCCTCCTTCTGCTGACTTTAGGCCTCATTTGTTCTTCTTTTTCCAGTTCCGATAATTGTGATGTTAGACTATTCATTTGGGATTGTTCTTCTTTCTTCAAGTGTGCCTGGATCACTATATATTTTCCTCTTAAGACTGCTTTCGCTGCATCCCACAGAAGTTGGGGCTTTTTGTTGTTGTTGTCATTTGTTTCTATATATTCCTTGATCTCTATTTTGATTTGTTCATTGATCCATTGATTATTTAGAAGCATGTTGTTAAGCCTCCATGTGTTTGTGAGCCTTTTTGTTTTCTTTGTAGAATTTATTTCTAGTTTTATACCTTTGTGGTCTGAAAAATTGGTTGGTAGAATTTCAATATTTTGGAATTTACTGAGGCTCTTTTTGTGAGCTAGTATGTGGTCTATTCTGGAGAATGTTCCCTGTGCCCTTGAGAAGAATGTATATCCTGTTGCTTTTGGATGTAGAGTTCTATAGATGTCTATTAGGTCCATCTTTTCTAGTGTGTTGTTTAGTGCCTGTGTGTCCTTACTTATTTTCTGCCCGGTGGATCTATCCTTTGGGGTGAGTGGTGTGTTGAAGTCTCCTAAAATGAATGCATTGCAGTCTATTTCCCTCTTTAGTTCTGTTAGTATTTGTTTCACAAATGCTGGTGCTCCTGTGTTGGGTGCATATATATTTAGAATGGTTATATCCTCTTCTTGGACTGAGCCCTTTATCATTATGTAGTGTCCCTTCTTTATCTCTTGTTACTTTCTTTGTTTTGAAGTCTATTTTGTCTGATATTAGTACTGCAACCCCTGCTGTCTTTTCACTGTTGTTTGCTTGAAATATGTTTTTCCATCTCTTGACTTTTAGTCTGTGCCTGTCTTTGGGCTTGAGATGAGTTTCTTGTAAGCAGCATATAGATGGGTCTTGCTTTTTTATCCATTCTATTACTCTGTGTCTTTTGATTGATGCATTAAGTCCATTTACATTTAGGGTGACTATTGAGAGATATGTATGTATTGCCATTGCAGGCTTTAAATTCGTGGTTACTAAAGGTTCAAGGTTAGCCTCTTTAGTATCTTACTGCCTAACTTAGCTCACTTATTGAGCTGTTATATACACTGTCTGGAGATTCTTTTCTTCTCTCCCTTCTTATGCCTCCTCCTCCATTCTTCATATGTTGTGTGTTTTGTTCTGTGCTCTTTTTAGGAGTGCTCCCATCTAGAGCAGTCCCTGTAAGATGCCCTGTAATGGTGGTTTGTGGGAAGCAAATTCCCTCAGCTTTTGCTTGTCTGGGAATTGGTAAATCCCACCATCATATTTAAATGATAATCGTGCTGGATACAGTATCCTTGGTTCAAGGCCCTTCTGTTTCATTGCATTAAATATATCATGCCATTCTCTTCTGGCCTGTAGGGTTTCTGTCGAGAAGTCTGATGTTAGCCTGATGGGTTTTCCTTTATAGGTGACCTTTTTCTCTCTAGCTGCCTTTAAAACTCTTTCCTTGTCCTTGATCCTTGCCATTTTAATTATTATGTGTCTTGGTGTTGTCCTCCTTGTATCCTTTCTATTGTGGGTTCTGTGTATTTCCATGGTCTGTTCTATTATTTCCTCCCCCAGTTTGGGGAAGTTTTCAGCAATTATTTCTTCAAAGAGACTTTCTATCCCTTTTCCTCTTTCTTCTTCTTCTGGTACCCCTATAATAATATTCCTTTTGGATTGGTCACATAGTTATCTTAGTGTTGTTTCATTCCTGTAGATCCTTTTATCTCTCTCTATGTCAGCTTCTATACGTTCCTGTTCTCTGGTTTCTATACCTTCAATGGCCTCTTGCATCTTATCCATTCTGGTTATAAATCATTCCATGGTTTGTTTCACTTCTGTGATCTCCTTCCTGACATCTGTGATCTCCCTCCAGACTTCATCCCATTGCTCTTGCATTTTTCTCTGCATCTCCGTCAGTATGTTCATGATTTTTATTTTGAATTCTTTTTCAGGAAGATTGGTTAGGTCTGTCCCCTTCTCAGGTGTTCTGTCTGTGATCTTTGTCTGCCTGTAGTTTTGCCTTTTCATGGTGATAGAGATAGTTTGCAGAGCTGGTACGAGTGACAGCTGGGAGAGCTTTCCTTCTTGTTGGTTTGTGGCCTTCCTCTCCTGGGAGAATAGCGACCTCTAGTGGCTTATGCTTGGTAGCTGTGCGCAGACAGGGCTTCAGCTACCTGCCCGGTTGGTTTGGAGTTTATCTCCGCTGTTGCTGTGGGCGTGGCCTGGCTGGGGCTGGTCCTCCAAAATGGTGGAGCCCCGTTGGAGGGGGAGCAGCCGGGAGGCTATTTATCTCTGTAAGGGGCCTCTGTGCTCCCTGTTGCCCAGGGGGTTAGAGTGCCCAGAGATCCCCAGATTCCCTGCCGCTGGGCTAAGTGTCCTGTCCTGCCCCTTTAAGACTTCCAAAAAGCACTCTCCAAACCAAAACAACAGCCGCAATAACAAAAGAGAAAAAAAATAAGGGAAAAACGCGCGTTTTTCTTTGTCCTCAGGCGCTGGTCTCAGGCACCCGCTGACCGGTCTTGCTGCCCTGTTTCCCTAATATTAGGGTCCCTGTCCCTTTAAGGCTTCCTAAAAGCACTCGCCAAAGAAAAGGGAAAAACGCACGATTTTCTTTGTCCTCAGGCGCCGGTCTCAGGCACCTGCTCACCAGTCTTGCTGCCCTGTTTCCCTAGTATTGGGGTCCCTGTCCCTTTAAGGCTTCCAAAAAGCACTCGCCAAAAAAAAAAAAAAATGCTCCTGTTTCTTTGTTCTCTGGCGTCGGCCTCAGGCACCTGCTCACCGGTCCTGCCGCCCTGTTTCCCTAGTATCCAGGACCCCACACATGCACTGTGTCTGCGCTGTGGTCCGGAATCCTGGGACTGGGTGTTCAGCAGTCCTGCGCTCTCTCTCCCTCCCTGATGACTCCTCTCCACCCGCCAGGAGCCAGGGGGAGGGGTGCTCGGGTCCCGCCGGGCTGGGGCTTGTATCTTACCCCCTTCGCGAGGCACTGGGTTCTTGCAGGTGTGGATGTGGTCTGGATGTTGTCCTGTGTCCTCTGGTCTCTATTTTAGGAAGAGTTGTATTTTTTTATATTTTCATAGATATATGTGGTTTTGGGAGGAGATTTCCGCTGCTCTACTCACGCTGCCATCCTGGCTCCGGCCACCAAGTTCTTTAATATAAAAAAATTATTATACAACTCAGGAATCCCAATACTAGAAATTTGCCTTAAAAACATAGAAACGAAAAAAACATAAATTCCCATAAAGACTTATACTTAACTGCTTGTAGCAGCTTTATTTGTATCTTTAAGCTCAAAACACCCAAAAGTCCATCAATTGGTAGTTGGATAAACATACGGCAGTATAGCTATACAGTGTAATAGTTCTGCATGAGTAGGGCAGCGGAAATCTCCTCCCAAAACCATATATATTTTTGAAAATACAACAAATACGACTGTTCCTAAAAGAGAGACCAGAAGATACAGTACAATAGCTAGGCTACACCTACATCTGCGAGAACTCAGCATCTCACAAAGGGTGTGAGATACAAGCCACAACATGGTGGGACCCGAACACTCCCCCCACCCCAGCTCACTGGCAGGAGGAAAGGAGTCAGAGTGGGGAGGGAGTGGAAGCGCAGGACTGCTGAATAACCAGCCCTAGTAATCCTCACCAGGAGTGCAGACACACATTGCATGCTGTGCTGGATATTAGGGAAATGGAAAAATAAAATCTGCGAGTGGGTCCCTGCAGCCAGCTCCCCTGGGACAAAAGAAAAGCGAGTGCTTTCTGAAAGTCTTAAGGGACAGGGGCTTCACAGCTGGACGGAATTGTCCATGCACACTCAGCCCAGAAAGCTGGGAATCCTGAGGTACTTCATGCGCCTCAGCCCCCTGGGTGGCAATGCAGCTCTGAAACCCCTCACAGTGATAAGCAGCCTGCCATACATTTCCCTGCTGGCACGGCCCGCCACAGTGGCTGAGCAGCCGTAGAGCAGCCACACCCACAGCAACCGCCCAGAGTCTCCTCCCAGTGTACAGCCACCCAGGCCAGACCCAGAGGCCCCCTGCTGGCGTGCAGCTGCCAAGTGCATGCAAAGGAAGCTGGGGCAAGGCATGAAGGGGCACCGTTCTCGCAGGAGAACACACATCGCATGCCTGCCACTCCCTGCAGGGCTCTGGGGAACCCGCCAGCTGCCCCACCCACGGTGGCTTGGGATTAACCTGGAGGCTGCTCCTGGTGTGTGGGTAACCAACACAGGCAGCGGTGAAGGGTAAGGCGACCAGCAAGCAGGAAGGGAGTTTGTTCTCCTAGCTGACACACATGCCACCGGCCTACGACTACCTCTATTGCCATGAAAAGGCAGAAGAATTTGGTCCAGTCTAGAATTACCCAGACAGTCCCCGAGACAGGGCCTGAGGAGATAGATATAACCAATCTCCCTGAAATAATTCAAAATAAAGGTCATAACCATGCTGATGGACCTACAGAGAAACATGCAAGAGCTAAGGGATCAAGTCAGGAGGGAGAATACAGAAATAAAACAATCTCTGGAAGGACTTAAGAGCAGACTAGATGAGGTATAAGAGACTGTTAATGGAATAGAAATCAGAGAAAAGGAGGAGAGAGATTAAAGGATCTCCAGGAATGAAAGAATATTAAGAGAATGTGTGACCAATCCAAACGGAACAATATTCACTTTATAGGGGTACTAGAAGAAGAAGAGAGAGAAAAAGGGATAGAAAGTGTCTTTGAAGAAATAATTTCTGAAAACTTCCCCAAACTGGGGGATGAAACAGTCGCTCAGACTATGGAAGCACACAGATCTCCAAATACAAGGGACCCAAGGAGAACAACAACAAGATGATATAATAACTAAAGTGGCAAAGATCAAAGACAAGGACAGAGTATTAAAGGAAGACAGAAAAAAAAAGGTCACCTACAAAGGAAAACCCATTGGGCTATCATCAGACTTCTCAACAGAAACCCTACAGGCCAGAAGAGAATGGCATGATATATTTAATGCAATGAAACAGAAGGGCCTTGAAGCAAGGATACTATATCCAGCACGATTATCATTTAAATATGAAGGAGGGATTAAACAATTCCCAGACAAGCAAAAGTTGAGGGAATTTGCCTCCCACAAACCACCTATACAGAATGTTTTAAAGGGACTGCTCTAGATGGAAGCACTCCTAAGGCCAAATAGACATCACCAGACAAAATAAAACCACAGCAAAGAAAGCAGACCAACCAAATACTAAGTAAAGGCAAAAAATGAAATCAGCTATTCATAAAAGTAGACAAAGGAAGCACAAAAGAGTACAGAATAAAGCACCTAACATAAAGAATGGAGGAATAAGAATAAGAAGGGAGAGAAATAAAGAATCAGACTGTGTTTTTAATAGCTAATAAGTGAGTTAAGTTAGACAGATAGTAAAGAATCTACCCTTGAACCTTTGATAACCACGAATCTAAAGCCTGCAATGGCAGGAAGTACATCTTTCAATTTTAATCACCCTAAATGTAAATGGACTGAATGCACCAATCAAAAGACACAGAGTAATAGAATGGATAAAAAAGCAAGACCCATCTATATGCTGCTTACAAGAGACTCACCTCAAACCCACCCAAATGCATGCACAGACTAAAAGTCAAGGAATGGAAAAAGGTATTTCATGCAAACAATAGGGAGAAAAAAGCAGGTGCTGCAGTACTTGTGTCAGACAAAATAGACTTCAAAACAAAGTAAGTAACAAGAGATAAAGAAGGACATCACATAATGATAAAGGGATCAGTCCAACAAGAGGATATAACCATTATAAATTTTTATGCACCCAATACAGGAGTACTGACATACGTGAAACAAATACTAACAGAATTAAAGGAAGAAATAGAATGCAATGCATTTATTTTAGGAGACTTCGACACACCACTCACTCCACAGGACAGATCCACCAGACAGAAAATAAGTAAGGACACAGAGGCACTGAACTACACACTAGAACAGATGGACCTACATCTACAGAACTCTACACCAAGAAGTAGGAGGATACACATTCTTCTCAAGTGCACATGGAACTTTTTCCAGAATAGACCACATACTAGGCCACAAAAAGAGCCTCAGTAAATTCAAAAAGACTGAAATTCTACCAACCAACTTCTCAGACCACAAAGGCATAAAACTAGAAATAAATTGTACAAAGAAAACAAAAAGGCTCACAAACACATGGAGGCTGAAGAATATGCTCCTAAATAATCAATGGATCAATGACCAAATTAAAATAGAGATCAAGCAATATATGGAAACAAATGACACAGCAGCACAAAGCCCCAACTTCTATGGGATGCAGCAAAGGCAGTTCTGAGAGGAAAGTATATAGCAATCCAAGCCTATCTGAAGAAGGAAGAACAATCCCAAATGAATACTCTGAAGTCACAATTATTGAAACTGGAAAAAGAAGAACAAATGAGGCCCAAAGTCATCAGAAAGAGGGACATAATAAAGATCAGAGAAGAAATAAATAAAATTGAAAAGAATAAAACAATAGAAAAAAATTAATGAAACCAAGACCTGTTCTTTGAGAACATAAACAAAATAGATAAGCCTCTAGCGAGACTTATTAAGAGAAAAAGAGAATCAACACACATCAACAGAATCAGAAATGAGAAAGGAATCATCACGACAGACCCAGCAGAAATACAGAGATTTATTAGAGACTACTATGAAAACCTATATGCTAACAAGCTGAAAACCTAGAAGAAATGGACAACTTCCTAGAAAAATACAACCTTCCAAGACTGACCAAGGAAGAAACACAAAATCTAAACAAACCAATTACCAGCAAAGAAATTGAAGCGGTAATCAAAAAACTACCTAAGAACAAAACCCCTGGGCCAGATGGATTTATCTCAGAATTTTATCAGACATACAGAGAAGAAGATATAAATCCCATTCTCCTTAAAGTTTTCCAAAAAATAGAAGAGGAGGGAATACTCCCAAAGTCATTCTATGAAGCCTACTTCACCCTAATACCAAAACCAGGCAAAGACCCTACCAAAAAAGAAAATTACAGACCAATATCCCTGATGAATACTCAACAAGATATGAGCAAACCGAATTCAGAAATACATCAAAAGATACATCAAAAGGATCATACACCATGACCAAGTGGGATTCATCCCAGGGATGCAAGGAGGGTACAGCATTCGAAAATCCATCACCATCATCCACCACATCAACAAAAAGAAAGACAAAAATCATATGATCATCTCCATAGATGCTGAAAAAGCATTGGACAAAATCCAACATCCATTCATGATAAAAACTCTCAACAAAATGGGTATAGAGGGCAGGTACCTCAACATAATAAAGGCCATACATGACAAACCCACAGCCAACATCATACTTATTAACAGCGAGAAGCTGAAAGCTTTTCCTCTAAGGTGGGGAACAAGACAGGGATGCCCACTCTTCCAACTGTTATTCAACATAGTCCTGGAGGTCCAAGCCATGGCAATCAGGCAATACAAAGAAATACAAAGCATCCAGCTTGGTAAAGAAGTCAAACGGTCACTATTTGCAGATGACATAATATTGTAGATAAAAAACCCCAAAGACTCCACTCCAAAACTACTAGAACTAATACCTATATGCAGCAAAGTTGCAGGATACAAAATTAATACACAGAAATCTGTTTATTCCTTTACACTAACAATGAACTAGTAGAAAGAGAAATCAGGAAAACAATTCCATTCACAATTGCATCAGAGTAAAATACCTAGGAATAAACCTAACCAAGGAAGTGAAAGACCTATACCCTGAAAACTACAAGACACTTACTGGTCTCCCCCTGCTTTTGACCTGCAGATAAGGGAGGAGATGCGATGAGATATCGAAGATCTGAAAGGACCAGCCAGAGGACTCAAGGCTTAACAGTGCAAGAGTGGTGCTGAGAGGGCACCTGTCATATTTATTGATCAAATGGTTATCAACAACAATAAATTTTGTCTAGGAGACTCAATACACAATCATAAATCAACCACAAGCCTTACTCTCAACAGTCTCCAATCTTCTGAAGCATAACAAATTTTTACATGGTGAGCAAGGTCTTACATGGTGAACAATGCAAGGGCACTCCTTTCACAGAAACTTTCGGTTTTGTTTACACATCATGAACTATAAACAGTCAAGTCAGATATTATTCATTTGATTTTTATACTTGATTTATATGTGAATTCCACAACACTTAAGAGATATTAAAGAGGACACTAACAAATGGAAAGTCATCTCATGCTCTTGGCTAGGAAGAATTAATATTGTCAAAATGGCCATCCTGCCTAAAGCAATCTACAGATTCGATTCAATCCCTGTCAAACTACCAACAGCATTCTTCAGTAAACTGGAACAAATGGTTTTAAAATTCATATGGAACCACAAAAGACCCCAAATAGCCAAAGCAATCGTGAGAAGGAAGAATACAGCAGTGGGGGATCTCACTTCCCAATTTCAAGCTCTAGTACAAAGCCACAGTAATCAAGACAATTTAGTACTGGCACAAGAACAGAGCCACAGACCAGTGGAACAGAATAGAGAGTCCAGATATTAACACAAACATACGGTCAATTAATATATGATAAAGGAGCCATGGACATACAATGGGAAAATGACAGCCTCTTCAACAGATGGTGCTGGCAAAACTGGACAGCTACATGTAAGAGAATGAAACTGGTTCATTGTCTAACCCCATACACAAAAGTAAATTTGAAATGGATCAAAGATTAGAATGTAAGTCATGAAACCATAAACCTCTTAGAAAAAAATATAGGCAAAAATCTCTTAGACATAAACATGAGCAACTTCTTCATGAACATATTTCCCCGGATAAGGGAAACAAAAGCAAAAATAAAGAAGTGGGACTATATCAGGCTGAAAAGCTTCTGTACAGCAAAGGACACCACCAATAGAGGAAAAAGCCATGCTACAGTATGGGAGAATATATTCATAAATGACGTATACGATAAGGGGTTGACATCCAAAATATATAAAGAGCTCGCACACTTCAACAAACAAAAAGCAAATAATCCAATTAAAAAATGGGCAGAGGAACTGAGCAGACAGTTCTCCAAAGAAGTAATTCAGAAAGCCAACAGACACATGAAAAGATGCTCCACATCGCTTGTCATCAGAGAAATGCAAATTAAAACTACAATGAGATATCACCTCACACCAGTAAGGATCACCACCATCCAAAAGACAAACAACAACAAATGTTGGTGATGTTGCATAGAAAAGGGAACCCTCCTGCACTGCTTGTGGGAATGTAAATTAGTTCAACCATTGTAGAAAGCAGTATGGAGGTTCCTCAAAAAACTCAAAATAGAAATACCATTCGACTCAGGAATTCCACTCCTAGGAATTTACCCCAAGAATGCAGCAGCCCAGTTTGAAAAAGACAGATGTACTCCTATGTTTATAGCAGCACTATTCACAATAGCCAAGAAATGGAAGCAACCTAAATGTTTATCAGTAGAAGAATGTATAAAGAAGATGTGGTACATACACACAATGGGATATTATTCAGCCATAAGAAGAAAACATCCTACCATTTTCAACAACATGGATGGAGCTAGAGGGTATTATGCTCAGTGAAATAAACCAGGTGGAGAAAGATAAGTATAAATGATTTCACTCATCCTCGGAGTATAACAACAGAGAAAAAATCTGAAGGAGCAAAACAGCAGCAGAATCACAGAACCAAGAATGGAATAACAGTTACCAAAGGGAAAGGGACAGGGGAGGATGGGTGGGAACGGAGGGATAAGCGAGGGGAAAAAGAAAGGGGGCATTATGATTAGCATGTATAATGTGGGGGGTGGGCACGGGGAGGGCTGTACAACACAAAAGTAGTGACTGTAGCATCTTACCATGCTGATGGACAGTGACTGTAATGGGATATGTGGGGGGGACTTGGTGATGGGGGAGTCTAGTAAACATAATTTTCCTCATGTAATTGTAGATTAGTGATACCAAAAAATATATATATCAGACACAAAATATATGAAATTCTAGAAAAGGTAAAATTATAGTGATGGAAATGAGCTCAATGATTGTCAGGGTAGGAAAAGGGGAGTGATCAAAGAAGGAGTATAAGGCAAATTTTTTGTGGAGATGGCAATGTTTTATATATATATATATATATATATATATATATATATATATATACGTGTGTGTGTGTGTGTGTGTATATACATACACACACACCACAATATGACACCACTTTATACCCACTAGTATAGCTATAATAAAAAAACTGATGATTCGGCAAGGACATGGATAAATTGGAACCCATTTATTTATTGCTGGTAAATGTAAAATGGTGGGGCTTCTGTGGAAAACAGTTTGGCAGTTCCTCAAAAAGTTAAACTTAGATTTACCATATGACTTGGCAATTCCATTCCTATATATTTGCCCAAAAGAAATGAAAATATATTTCCATGTAAAACCTATAATGTGAATGTTTATAGCAACATTATTCATAATAGCCGAAAAGTAGAAACCCCTCAAATCTCCCGTCAACTGACAAATGGATAAATAGTCTTGTATGCCTACACTGGAGCATTAATCAGAATTAAGTTGAATGAAATACTGATAAATGCTACAGTGTGTACCTCAAAACAGTATGCTAAGTGAAAGGAGTCATAAAAGGACTATATCTTATATGATTCCATTTACATGAATTGTTCAAAGTAGGCACATAGGTAACAGCAGAAACTAAATCGAGATGCATAGGGCTGGAGGAGGTGTTGGTGAATAAGGAGTGACTCCTAATGGAGAAGGGATTTGTTTGAGAACAGGAGTGAAATCTAATATTAGATAGTGGTAATGGTTGCACAACCTTGTGAATACACTAAAAACCATTGAATTACACCTTTTAAATAGGTGAATAGGTGGGTATATAAATTATGTTTCAAGTTAACGTTTATACACACACACTATCCAATTTGTTTTTAAAAAATATTTTTCTGCCCATTGAAGATATTGATGGAGTTTTTTATTTTTGTGATGTTAAAGGGGAAATGAAAGTACTAAAAGTGGTTAAAATTTCAACATCTATGATAATACATATGTTGTACTTAAATTTCACTTTATTGTGCATTAATAATTTCACTAAAATGTGCATGTTATCAAAGGGAAAAAATTAACCTAAAATATGTATGATAAGCTTCCAGTTATTGAATATTTGCTGTATACTGGGCCATGTGCTATAATTTAACATCCTAAAAACAAGGTAGTGTTTTCTTCAGTTTATTGATGATGAAACCAAGTCCCAAAACCAAAAATCACATCTGTTTTTACTTAAAATAGTACCTGTTGTTACACACTGTGATTTTTATTAACCAGGTATTATTCCATTTTCTGGTGGTTAAGTATGTTTGAAAAACGAATTCTATAATATTGAACAAGTGAACAGTTTTTAGTTGATAATTCTGTTAATGAATATAATGTGCTTCTGATGAGTTGCTTTTTTGGTATATGTTTCTAGGAATGAAATTACTGATTCCATAATTTAATTACCAGTAATTAATGTAATGCCTTTGTCCTTATTTATTGACTGTTTTAGTGAATTGTCATTTGTCCATTTAGCAGGTGCCATCTTAATGTTTTTCTTAAAATTGTAAATGATCTCTTTATATATGGAAATTAATATTAAATTGCTTGTACTTATATAAATACACTTCTAGCATATGTATCATTCAATTTTAGTTTTGTTGTTTTTCACTAGTTATTAGGCATTGAGTTTGAGGAAGGGGGGATAAACTATAAGTAAGCTTAGCTGTAAAGTACAGAGCAAAAAAAATCACAAAGTAACTTCTCCCTCCTCCTGCCCTGAAAATGTTATATGAATATGATATTTATATTCTGTATATGTTTTGCCACAATGCAATTAGGATACAGTTACTAATCTAGTAGTGTTACTAATTTAGATTTTCTTGTTTTAATAGTGCACTGGTAAAACTAATGAATAAATCAATAGAGGGGACAGCAGATGATGAAGAGGAGGGTGTAAGTCCAGATACAGCTATTCGTTCAGGACTTGAACTCCTTAAGGTATCTTTGAAACAATTTTGTCTCCATGCATTTTTGCAGTCATAATTTGAATTCCCATAAAAATGTCTAAGACTCAGGCTTTATTTCATTGGAATCTATTCACAAAATTAAAAATATGTGGTGGAAACCGTATTTTATAAAAATATGTTTTTTAACTTTATAATGTAATTATTTTACATTATAATTTTTGGGTGTTTTGGCTGTTTCATTTCTCATTAACAATGCCTGCTATGTTTTAACAATATGTGCTAAATGATTTAGTCTTACCTGTCAGTGAACTTGGCATCTTGGGTAGTAAGAATTATTATATGACAGCATCTGTCTGGCCAGGAATTTTTAAACAATTGATAATCATAATAGACACCAAAGAACTCAGAGAATTGAGTAGGAAGGACTTTGTGGATAAACTGCCACTGTGTCTAGGGGAAACACAGAATAGTCAAAGAGAATAATTCTAAGCATATTTTAGGAATCACTGGGAGTCTAGCCTGACTAGAGAAAAGGACTTGCTTTGGGGAGTAATGGGAGAAAAGGTTGGTTCCAGATTGTGGAGTGCCATTGGGCCAGAAAGGTTTTTTTTATCAGGTCTTTTAACCTGGCTTTTGATATGATACGACAGCTTTCATTGGATGGAGTAAGAGAGAAGAAATTGAAGGCAGAAATATTTAGACCACTACAACATACAAACTAAGGAAGCAGAGACAAATCAGTGCAGTGGACGTTGGAAAAGAGAGCGTGAGATTGTATTGGAATGGTCTTAAATGTCATTTCATGGAAAGAATTAATATGATGTTTCATGAGAAAGATTTTAATTAATTATATTTTAATAATGGAGTTTTAAATAGTTTCAAGAGTGAAATCTTTAAGATAAACATTTTTAATTGGTTCAATTCTGTTTTTCAAATTTATCCGTTTTGTATAAATGAAAATCTTACAGGTAAACATTACCTCTGTAAGCCTCACCAAATGAAACAATCTCGCCACTTATAACCCATTAAATAAGTGCTTATAATAAGTTAATGATAACTTCATACTCCATTCCTCTGTCTCCCTGCTTCTCCACTTTTAGCCCTTATTTCTAAATATAATACTAACTAAATTTTTTCCACTTAATGGAAGGTGAACTTTGTAGACATGTTATATCTAACTTGCTATAGTAACTTAAGGATAGACTGGGACTTATGTCATAATAAATAAAGGAATAATTATTTATGTTTGTAATCATGATTAAAATTTCATAATAATGACTTCCTTATTTAGATTTTATGAGTGAACTTTTTGTTATAGATTTCTTATTTCCTGATAAGAGTATCTATCATTTTGCTACTGAAGTAAAGATCTGTTTTAGCATTTTGTTCACATCACAATATCACACTCCATTAAAAAAAAGTCACATTTTCTGCATTTCCAGTATCAGAATAGACAAAGAGGTGAAGAAGAAAATTGGGCAAAGGCTGCATATCAGCTGTCTTAAGGAATCTGCTGCACAGTACTTCTGTTAATGTCTCATTAGCCACAGCTAACTGTAAGGGAGGCTTTGAGATATGATCTTTATTCTGTGTAACTAGCATATGCAGCCCATAATTTTAAATTTATAGTAGAAAATAATTAACTTCTTTTAATGGATTAAAACCATTGTCTGTACTTCTAAAGTTGTATCTATTTCTCCAGGTTCTGTCTTTCACACATCCTACCTCGTTCCACTCTGCAGAGACATATGAGTCCCTGTTACAGTGCCTCAGAATGGAAGATGACAAGGTAGCAGAAGCTGCTATACAGATTTTTAGAAACACAGGCCACAAAATAGAAACAGACTTACCCCAGATACGATCGTGAGTATTTTTTATCTAGTAGTAAACACACTAGGTTTCTAATGTGGGAACCATAGAGTTCATTGTTTCCCTTTTATGTAGGAAGACAGGAGAGAAGAAAGATAACTTTTACTTAGAAGCTGCTTTTCTGTATCCTTTGTTTCATCCTTTCTCTGCCTCACACTCCTCCCCCACCATTAGAATATAGACAGAAGAGCAAACTGAAACTCTGTTTATAACTAAATGATTTAAAAATATTAATGATCAAAAGTTATAGAATTTAGAATTTGTGATTAATAGATCTTCCTAATCTATGTATGTTCACCGTTTTCTTCCTAACTGGGTTATAAAAATTCAATAGCTACTACCTTCATTTTCACCAAAGAATGGGAAAATCAAGTAATGTGTGTAATATAAAATATTTTATTAGTTGCTTGGTTGTTGGCAGCGGTGCTTTTATTGTTTTGATCTCTCCCTCTAGATTACCTCTGTTTTCCTGATAAGAATGAAGTACCTTTAAAGAAAAGAAAAAGGGAAAAAAAAAAGAATGAAGTTCATTTTGGTATTTTCACTTTGGCATCTTAAAGAGGTTGCCTTAGGATCAAACTTGTGCTGAGAATTTATATTTAAATATATGATGTGGGAGATACCTTTTGAAGGAAGAACAAATTGTAATAGCTATTGAATCATATGTTCAGGGTATATGCAAATAGTTCAGTGCTGATCTAAATCAAACCAGTTTTTCCTCACAGGGTAATAACAGGACCAGAGGGCTCCTAAAGATTTACTAAATTTGTGAATGGATAATTTAATATGAGAAGGAATTGGATATTTATTGAATTCTCTTCATTAGAAATACTTTATTGGCTAATATAGAAGAATTACACATTCAGTCCCTGCTTTCAAGGAGTTTATAGTCGAGAGATGATAATCTTTAAATTTGTACTTTATAGAAAAGAAATCATTGACATAGTAGGATAAAGTTTCGGGTGAGTTGTTTAAGGTAGAAAAATATATACATTGTTTAAGGTAAAGAATTTATTTTTAAAGGAGTCGATCCCAAAGGAAGTGGTGGAAAAATAGATATAGGTGGAAGAGTTAACTTTCGACACAAAGAATAAAACCCCTTATTCTTAAGACTATTGCGGACGGAAGGAGAGAATCACTAAAAAGCAGAAAAGGACATCACTGCAGACCTCACTATAATCTTAATAGCATCACTGCATTAGAGCAAACTAGAAAAACAAGGAAAAACATTAGTTTATGTGTCATTCGAATAGAAGAATTAATAATACAGTTAACAACTTGATCACTGTAATTTCATTTGTAACTTAGTGTACATGTATTGTTTATAAGAGCTGTTAGTTTGATAAGTGAGTTTGTGAAAGAAAGACTTAAAACAGTGCTCAGTCAAGAGGCTGTTTGGGCATGGAGATCCCTCTCAAAATTCCAAACCAGCGTGGAGGGAAATGTGACATATTCATAAAAATCAAATCAGACTTATACTGACGAGCATATATTCAAGTTTTTTGAGGTGGTGTATGACCTGGGGTCTGGGTATTTCTCTTAATGTCCAGCCCCCCATTATCATAAGAGGGCCCTTTGCCACCATTGCATTAAATGTGACAGGTATCTTTCCTTGAATTTTCATTTTGCCTCATAAATTTTCTTCTTATGAGAAAAAACTTAGATGTTCATTGTAAAATCTGAAACTTTAGAAAATGTAAAGAAAAAAGGTCACTATTAACATTTTGATATATGTATTTTTATGAATGTTTTGTCTATTTGTGCATGCCTATGTTTTTATGGTCAACACAAACATGCTGTTTTCTTCATTCTAGTTATTGTTTTCCCATACCATCAACATTTAATGCTTTAAGACCGTAATTTGTATTTCTATAGTACAGATTGTTTACTTTAATCTACAATGTCGGTATAGAGGTTAAAAGCAATGGGTTTTGGAACAGAAATGCTTATCTTCAAATCCCAGCTCCACTATTTCCTGTGTGTCATCTTAAGAAGCTTAAATAAATAATATTTTTGTGCTCTAGTTTTCTCATCTGTTTAGTAAATATAATAGTCCTCTTTGGGTGATTGTGTGGATTAGTTGAACTAATCTATATAAAAAACACTTAGAATGGTGCTTGGCACAAGCACTCAGTAACTGTTAGATGTCTTTATTACTCTTCTATCAATATGTATGTGTCTGTATCTTACATACTTTTTTTCACTGCTGTGATCCTTTCATCTTTTTTGTAAAACTTGGCCTTTTTGCTACATTTTTCCCATGGCTGTTTTAAAATAACTGAAGGGGATTATGAAAGGGAAGTGGAAAATTAAGAATACCTAATTAGAAGATAAAGTAAAAGTATGGCATGGGGCAAGTTTTAGATTATAAATTAAGCGTGGCTTATTTCTCCATATTCATGAGGTGGATTTTAAAATGAAAATTCTCCTTAAGTATCCTTTTTTCTTGTATTCTTCTTGGAGATAAAAAAGGAGCTTTAAATCTTTCTCTAGATCAGGTAATTTTTAAGAGATGCTTCTCTGTCAGCAAACATCGAAATAGTTATGGGGAGAGAGTAGGAGACAACCAAAAAACCTACTTGTAGTTCATGGGCTTTTTTTTTTTTAACTATGATTATTATTTTTTGCAGGACGTTAATTCCTATTTTACATCAGAAAGCCAAGAGAGGTACTCCACACCAAGCAAAACAGGCTGTTCACTGTATACATGCCATATTCACAAATAAAGAAGTCCAACTTGCACAGATTTTTGAGGTATATAAAATGTATAAGTTGTATTTATCTTGATTTTTATTTTCATGCTTGTGGTTTGATAAAGATTGAAGATAGGATTTTTTTTTAGCTTTTTAGACTCAGTCTAAAGTATAAATTCTGTGGGAACAGGGACTGTTTAAATCAGCAGTGTATTGCTAGCTTTTAAATAAGATTACATGTTCAAATATTACATATGGAAAGATATTTTGTGTGTTTGTGGTAGAACATTTTACTTAATTTTAGCTTTATTGGCTGAGTGATCCATTTATCCTCAGAAAGTATTAGTAGATGACTTTGCACCACCTAGTTTAAAGTACCTGACAATCCTCCTAAAAATTAGTACTGTTTGTGATTCCTTATGTATGATCCTTGTCCGGATTCCACTACTAAAAGGGTATACCTATTAACATAAAATGGGTCCAGGATGAACAGAACCCAGTGAACCCTTATATTTTATGGCCCATGGTCATTTAAAATGCCCCCACAGGGCAAAAAATTCCACCACCATAGCAAACCTATTATAGATGGCTTGAAAATAATGCTTTTTTTATGATGCAGAATGTTCTTGTTTTTATTTCTACCTTTTAGATGGGCTTCATTTTTTCCTTTTATCTTTCTTCTGCCTTCTTTTAATATTATTAAATTTCAGTAGGTGAAATAAGAATCGAGTGTCTAATATAACTGAAGTTACTTTTAATTATAGCATTAGGATAGATTTGCTTGGGCATGATAAATTCAGAAGGACTAAGGAACATTCACTGTTTCTGTAGACTAGATATTTATAAAACAAACTGGTAATTTTGACCGCTTTCTTTTTATAGCCACTCAGTAGAAGTCTGAATGCTGATGTACCAGAACAACTTATAACTCCATTAGTTTCATTGGGCCACATTTCTATGTTAGCACCAGATCAATTTGCTTCCCCGATGAAATCTGTAGTAGCAAATTTTATTGTGAAAGATCTGCTAATGAATGACAGGGTAAGTTTCTTATTTAATTAAACATAGAATCAAGAGATTAAGACTGTTTTCATGTTTATCACAGAAACATTTCTCCTTTTCTCTTGAGAACACCACCACTTCCTCTCTCCTTTTAAAATTACATATTTTCCCTCCTCATTTATTTACTTAAATTTCCAAACGACATCCTTACTTCAGTGTTGCCATTACTACAACTTAACATTTAAGAAAGAAAAAATGAGAACATGAGATAAATGAATCATGAAGTAAAAAATATGTCAGATGTTACTATCCTAACATTTGAAAAACAGTTTAGTGAAATGCTAGAATTCTATTTTATCAAAATTTTAAAAAATGTAGGTGGAATTGTGTTTGACTAGTATTTTAAAATATAATTACTTTGCAGTTTTAATATTAAATTTATATATTCTGTTTTAGTTACAGAATTGTGTGTGTGTGTGCACATGCTGATTTATTATCTTTGAGTTGGGAACCAGGAATGTAGAGCCTGAGAAGACTATCCAAGTGATTTCTGAAACACACCTTTGATTAGCAATCACTGCTTTACACAATCAGCAGAACAGAAAGGCACCATACAGTATGGGAGAATACATTTGTAAATGATTTATCTGATAAGGGGTTAACATCCAAAATATATAAAGAACTTGTACAACTCAACACCAGAAAAACAAATAACCTAATTAAAAAATGGGCAGAGGACCTGAACAGATATTTCTCCAAAAAAGAAATACAGATGGCCAACAGACACATGAAAAGATGCTCCCATCTCTAATCATTAGGGAAATGCAAATCAAAACCACAGTGAGATATCATCTCACACCAGTCAGAATGGCCACAATCCAAAAGACAAGAAATAACAAGTGTTGGTGAGGATGTGGAGAAAAGGGAACCCTCATACACTGTGGGAATATCAATTGGCACAGCCACTGTGGAAAGTGGTATAGAGGTTCCTCAAAAAACTAGAAAAACCATTAGACCCAGTAATTCCACTTCTAGGAATTTACCCAAAGAAAACAAATTCCTGATTTGAAAAGATATGTACCTCTATGTTTATTGACGCATTATTTACAATAGCCAAGACATGGAAGCAACCTAAGTGTCCATCAGTAGATGAATGGATAAAGAAGATGTGGGAGATACACAATGGAATATTTTTCAGCCATAAAAAGAAATGCTGCCATTTGCAACAACATGGATGGATCTAGAGGGTATTATGCTCAGTGAAATAAGTCAGGTGGAGAAAGACAAATATCATAGTATTTCACTTATTTGTGGAATATAAATACAAAGCAAAGCAGAAGGAACAAAATAGCAGTACAGTCATAGACACTGAGAAGGGACTGGTGGTTACCATGTGGGAGGGACTGAGGTGGGTAGGTGGGAGGAGGATGAGGGGAATAAAGGCTCACAAAAATTCTCAATCATAATGTAGGTTGGTCACAGGGATAGTAGTACAGCATGGACAATATAGTCAATGATTCTGTAACATCTTCCTATGTTGACAGATAGTAGCCGTACTAGAGGGGATGAGGATTTAATAATAAGGGTAACTGTTGAATCACTGTGCTGTATACTTGAAACTAATATTAGACTATGTCAATAAAAAAAGAAAATCACTACTTTACCAAATGGATCTAAATTAAAGAATTATTGAATGAGAGAGAAATCTTTTTACCTGTTGGATCATTGTGGATGACTTTTAAATGCAGTGCTCACTTACCCAGTTTACCTAATCCTTCTACATAGGCCAGTAGTCTTTGAGCTCTCAGTATCCATGCTTAAGAAGACAGACACTTGCTAGTGCACTCCCTCTTTTTCCTATCCACCAAGGATAGAAGAGGATGGCCAAAGTCTCATTCCCACTCAACGCATTTATGCTGTTCTTTACACTGGCAGTAGACATGGCTGGCAACAAGTGTGAAATTTAAGGCATTAATCATCAGATGATGACTTGGTCGTTGATTTCAAGATGGTTCTTTTTTTTTTTGGTCTGCGATTAAAATAATATGTATAATATAAACTTTGCCATTTTCACCATTTTAAGTGGACAGTTCACTTACATTATATACACCCACAGTCTTGTTTTTGTTTTGGGTGTTTTGTTTAAAAAAAAAAGTTTAATGACATGTATACCTCCTGTATATTTGGGAGATACCAAGGAAAACCAAATAACTCTCCCAACTGAGTCAAGCGACCACTTAAAGTAAATGCACCCACATTGTTGTATAACCATCACTATTTCCAGAACTTTATCATTTCAGACAGAAACTCTGTATCCATTAACCAATAATTCCCCATTGCCTCCTCCTAGCCCCTGGTAATCTTTATTCTATTTAATCACTTTATGAGTTTGCCTATTCTAGGTATGTATTATCATGCAATATTTGTCCTTTTTTGCCTGGCTTGTTTCCCTTGATATAATGGTTTCAAAGTTCTTTTGTGTTATAGTATGTATATATTATTGATGGACACTTGGGTTTTTTCTCACCTTTTGACAATATGAATAGTACTGATAGGAGCATTTGAGTCCCTGTTTTCAAATCTCTTGGGTATATATCTAGGAGTGAAATTGCTGGGTCACATGGTCATTCTATGTTGAACTTTTTGAGGGACTGCCAAACTATTTTCTACAGTGGCTTCTAACATTTTACATTCTCACAGGAAATGCACAAAGCTTCTAATTTTTCCTCATCTTTGCCAACACTTAATTCTTTTCTGGTTTTTTGATACTAGCCATCTTAGTATGTGCAGAGTTGTTCTTATTATTTTGATTTGTGTTTCCCCAATGACTAATGATATTGAGGACTCTTCATGTGTTTACTGGACATTTGTATATCATCTTTATATTTTCAAAGTCCTTTGCCCACTTTTTTAAATTGAAGTATAGTTGATAATATTATATTGGTTTCAGATAACAACATAGTGATTCAATAATTATATACATTACTAAATGCTTACCATGTTAAGCATAGTTACTCTGTTACAATACCAAGATATTACAATATTATTGGTTATATTCTGTATGCTGTACCTCCATTCCTGAGACTAGTTTATTTTATAATTTGAAATTCATACCTCTTTATTCCTTTCACCTATTTCACCCACTCCCCCACCCCCCAACTTTGCCCACTTTTAATTAGGTTGTTTGTTTTGGTTGTTATGTTGTAAGAATTCTTTATGTTGAATATTAGACCCTTATCAGATGTTTGCCAGATCCAAAATCATCATCATTTTTTCCTGTATCTTCTAAGAGTTTTATAGTTTTAGCTCTTATAATCAAGCTCTTTGATCCATTTTTAGTTAATTTTTGTATATGATATAAGAGAACAGTCCAGCTTCATTCTTCTGCTTTTAGACATCTAGTTTTTTTCAGCACCATTTGTTGAAGACATTGTTCTTTCCACAATAATTGCTCTTAGCACCCTTGTTAAAAATCAGGTGACCAATGAGAGATGCCCTCTCAAAAAAAAAAAAAAAATCAGGTGACCATGTATGTGAAAGTTTTCTGGGTTCTCTACTTCATGCCATTGGTCTATATGTCTATGTTTATGTCAGTACCAGCCACACTACCTTGATTACTGTATATTTGTAATAAATTTCAAAATTGGGAAGTTTGAGTCCTCTGACTTTGTTCTTTTCCATGCTCCACTTGTTGACTTTTCCTGTTGATTTCCTAGAGCACTGCATTGTTCAGCATGAAAAACTCAATGAGAGAAACTTTGAAATTCTTTCTACAAGTTAAATTTATTCCATTATCTGTAGTCAACAGGTGAGAAGAATGGAAAATTGTGGTCTCCAGATGAAGAAGTTTCCCCTGAAGTACTAGCAAAGGTAAGTTTGTATAGTTCTTGATAACTTTTATGTTGAAATGATGACCGTTCATAGATACACCCTTTTTTTTAAAGCTAATAAGCATTTTTAAAATAATGTGCTTTATTTTTAAAATCAGAGGTTGTGTGTTTCTCAAAGAAATTATAGTTGTCATTGAGTTATTTATATATAGATATGTCAGCATCTTCTGTAGAACTTCTGCCTGCTAAAACAATTTTAATGAGACTGTTTTACACAGAGATTGTTGTAGAATATTGATCCTTAGAAGCGTCTTAGGTCTAGCTTCACCACCACTATCTATCTATAAGCATGTGAATATTAAGTAAGCAAAAACATAGTTGTCCTCAAATTGGTAATCTTTGATAGATATAAATTGTACTAAAAAAACGCTTATTTTTAAAGTGGTAGTCTTTAAAAATTTTAAACTAAGAATTTAAAACAAGTCTTCTTTATTATCATCTTCTTTGATAATATGATTCACCTTGTATAGCTTCATAGTAGTTGTATATTCCATCAATTCCTTTTTCCAAGTTGTCAATACACACAGTAAATAATAACTGTATCCTTCAGCTAGTTTTTTCATGTTTATTGGTAATGCTCTTTTGAGTAGAAGCCTCCAAGTATTACCACAAAAAACTATGGAATCTCCTCTGTTTTTATCAGAATGTAAAATAAGACTGAATCAGACATGATGGTTTCTTCAAAATAGTTTTTCATTACTACAAAAAGTATTAAAGCCTGATTTTCTTTTTAATCACTATAATTGGTATAGTTTAAATAGTTCTCTTTAAGCAATGTATTTTCAAATAATCTGAAAATCTTAGACAGCTGCCCACGTAAAGTTCATGAGCCAGACCTTGGGCAAGATACCTATCATGGTAATGTGTCTCAGCTGCCTTATCTGCTGGATATGAGAGTACCTTCCATAGAGTTGTTTGGGAGATTAAGTATGTTCATACATGTATAGCTCTAGGAGAAGTGCCTGGTATAGATTAAACAGAATAAATATTCTTATTGTTATCCTACAGACTTCTTTAATAAATATGTCTGCTGGCAATTAAGCAGTCTCATTAATCTAATTAACATAAATTAATCTTCCCTTTAATTGGAATTTGAAGTTGTTTTCTTTTTTTAGCATGTTAATATTTTATAGGTACAGGCAATTAAACTTCTGGTAAGGTGGCTGTTGGGTATGAAAAACAACCAGTCTAAATCTGCCAATTCAACTCTTCGGTTATTATCAGCAATGTTGGTCAGTGAGGGTGACCTGACAGAGCAAAAGAGGATCAGGTGAGATTTTTCTCCCTTTCCAGTTTTCTTAGCTCAAAATGTTAATAGAGTTTACATAGGAATTATTTACTTAGTTAATATTGAATGTTGTACCATGTGCTTTGGGATCAAATCTTATGTACTTAGGGTTTATATCTCAGTGATGGTATATTTTTCTTCATTCCTAAAGACTAAGTTCTTTTCCAGTAAATTTTCAGTCATAATCATTGTATAATGTCACCTTAGGTTCAACATTTGGTTCAGTTAAGCAAGTAGTTGTTGAATTACTAATCTTTACAAAACACTATGAAAACCATTGCATGAAAAACAGGTAAAATTCAGTTTCTGCCTGAGGGAACTTACCCTGTAGTATAGTGATTGAACAAGTAGAGCACTACCACAAAAGGAATAAAAATTTCAAGTGGAGATACAAAGCAGAAGGAGTAACAGTTTTCTAGTGGTCTGCAAACTATATAGGGTTCTGCCAATGCAAAAAAATTTGTTTCCATTTCTACACACTTTCACTCTTCAAATCTGTGAAATTACCGTTATTTCTGTTCCTTTTAAAATGAAAATAAAAGCCAACTTTTTTATGACCCTTCTTTGTTTCTTTCAAATTCTTGCTTTACTAGGGTTTGGAAGCACCAGCAGAAATAACAAGAATTCTACTTGTGATGCATTCCTACTTTAAAATTTGTGTTAGAGGACAGATTTAATTATTCATTTATGCATTCAGTATTTATTGATCCATTCATAGGACACTGCTATACTTTTTAAAAATCACTCCCTCCAATGAATATACATTTTGGTGGAGGACATAGGAAATGAGTAATTACAGTAGAGGTGTGAATGCTTTGATAAACTGAAGAAAACCATGAAAAACTACTTTTATCATAGAATACGCCAAGTGTTGCTTTGTATGAACAGACTGAAGATTATAACTGAGTTAGGGATACTGAGAGTTTTAAATTTGGGGAAATTGTACATGGTGTATGTCAGGCATAATAAGCTCTTGTGAATCAGGGATAAATAGGCAGGATCCCTAACAGAGATGAAGACTATGTTATTAATTTACTTTTTTAAAAGATGTTTAACATCACTAAGTACAATCAGGACAATTTAAACTTAAGTGATACCGCTTGCCTATCAAATCAGCAAAGAAATCGGTTCCCTTATTACTCCTGTGAATATAAATTGGCACATTCTAAGCAGAACAGTTTGGCATTTTGTGTCTAGATCCTTAAAAATGTTATCCTTTGACTATTTTTATACTCATGAAATAATTTTTAAAATCATGCATAATACACACACAGATGTGTTCCAGCCTTTTAAAATATTATCACAAAAAATAGGGGAATGTTTATGGAACTCACATAATGAAATATTAGTCAGATCTTAATTAGTTATTACATATTCTGTGAGTCAAATTTACACAACTCTACACTCCATTTACTAGCTTTATGAACCTGTGGAAATCACTTTTCTAAGCCTCAATTTCCTCACAGTGTCTAAATTAAATGAGATAAAGCCTGTAAAATGTTTCATACACTGCCTGGCGCAGAGCTAAGCACCAAATATTAGCTATTTTAAGTTCCTGAATCATTTGCTTCAGAAGCATTTGAGGGTCCCTCATTGTTACCAGTGCTCACTTTGACAGTCCCATTCTGCCATGTTTTCAAGAGTGCTGTTTTCTCTTGTGTGCTAAACAGTAGTCCCTTGTTTATTCAAGCCAGCTTTCCACATTTCCTAAAGTCTTGGAAATAACAGTCATGCCATGTTCCACAAAGAAACTGAAGTAAGAAGACTGTCCTTTCACCCCATTGTCACATTTTGCCATTTAAGTAATAAAAGTCTACTGCATGGGGGTGGGAGTGCCTGAACCTCATAGGTCCCCTTTGAAAACTTTACACTACAAAAGCAGATTGGTCCCAAAGACTAGTATTGGCTCTCATCTCCATCTCCTTTCCTTTTAGATATTTGTCTAATGACCCCTGCTTTTCTGGTGCAAGTCAGTTCCTAATTAGGTGTAAGCTAATTTCTGTTACGTGTGTGTGTGTGTGTGTGTACACATTAAGAAATAAATAGATTTTAAATGATAGGTGATCTTTAATTTTTCAGGGTTTTTTTTTTTCAAATCAAGTTTTCTACAAGGAATGTATATTCTTCCTAGAATAAAGAATACAGTTCATAACATGAATGGTGATTCCTAGTGTAGCAGTTGGTGTGGTTGTGCTCATAAGCAGAGTTGGTTGGCTGTGGTGGAGGATCTAAGCTAAAGTATAACTAAAAATGAAGGCAGCTAAATTTATTTTCAGATAGAGTGATTTTGAGTTTTTTTCCCTGTGTTGAGTTCAAAGATTCAAAGGAGCTCTCCCATGTATTTACATTATGACATTTTAAGCATAAATAATGCTAAAGATTTTAATACTCAAAAAGGGATCAAAGCATTTTTATGAATAATAATGGTCATAGGAAATGTTTATTTCTTTTTTGTTTGTTTATAGTAAATCTGATATGTCTCGCTTGCGATTAGCTGCGGGTAGTGCCATAATGAAGCTTGCTCAGGAACCTTGTTACCATGAAATTATAACCCCAGAACAGTTTCAGCTCTGTGCACTTGTTATTAATGTAAGTTAACAATCTTATTTTTGTCGAATACTTGGCCTTCAAAGTTAAATACATTTCCTTTCTATGGATACAGATCTTTTTACTGTATGGATGTGGACACAAAATGTATTGCTCAATTTTTCAATTAATAGATTACTATTCTAGCTTAATATCTTTCCAAGTATTGTTATTCTCCCAGTATAATTATCATTTTTTAAATGAAGACATTAAAAGTGCTTAAACTACTCTCTTGTAAATGCCGTGTTTTTTTTTTTTTACTAAACTAGATTTTTTTGTCATAGTTTTAAAAATACTAGTATTTTTATTTAAGTATTTTTGGTTTTGTGTTACTGTAGGATGAGTGCTACCAAGTAAGGCAGATATTTGCTCAGAAGTTACATAAGGCTCTTGTGAAGTTACTGCTCCCATTGGAGTATATGGCGATCTTTGCCTTGTGTGCCAAAGATCCTGTGAAGGAGAGAAGAGCACATGCACGACAGTGTTTGTTAAAAAATATCAGTATACGCAGGGAGTACATTAAACAGAATCCCATGGCTACTGGTAAGTAACTTTCTGAGTTCTCAGTATGCAAATATATCTTGTCAGTGTATCAGTTTGCCTGGGGAGAGATACTATTTCATATTTCTGTTGTGGTTTCTAGTAACATGGGGATTTTTATAGGATGCTGTCTTTATAATTGATATACTTGAAATCTAAAATCCTGGTTCCTGGGTCCCACTTACAATGCCAAAAACTGGGGGAACTAATTGTTAGGGGATTGACAGTATTTGAACACATTGACAGCTTGATTCGAACACATTGTTTCGATGCCAGAGAGGAAAGAATTATTATCCTAGCTTTTCCAGGGACCCACTTTGTAATCTTAAATTAATCCTTTTGGCTTTAATAGCCTTCAAAATTGGTATTTCAGTATGATTTAAATGTCCATTGACTCTAATTTAGAAATAACAGGAAAAAAGTAGGAACTGAAGTGGTTAGAACACAAAACTTTGAGAGGGATTTTATAAAGGCTGTTAATAATAATGTTTTCGTTTTAGAGAAATTACTATCACTGTTGCCTGAATATGTAGTTCCCTATATGATTCACCTGCTAGCCCATGATCCAGATTTCACAAGATCACAGGATGTTGATCAGCTTCGTGATATTAAAGAGTAAGTCCTGTTGATTTTCAAGAGTTCTAAAAATTATTTTTTCTTTTTATAAATAATTTTTTTCTCTTATTCCTGTTAGAATAAAAAACCTTTTTATGGTTTTGTTCATTTATTATAAATTGTGAGTTTCATCATACAAAATTGTTCCCATCTAACAAGTTATTTTTGGCTGTTGATTGATCGTTTCCTGTTTGCAGTTAGCTGGATGGGTATTTGAGGTAGGTTGGTGTGGTTATTTTTGTTTTTATATTATTTTTACTGTTTATATTAAGGTAGGCTTCAGTTAATTCAGTTTGATAATTTAGAAAGCCATGTCGCAAAAATTTCACCTTGAAATTGTACATTCAGCCTTAAAAATATGCATGCACACATGAAATGTATAATGTAAAATTCACCATTTTTAGGAGTACAATTGAGTGGCTGGCATTAATTACATACTCAATATTATGCTATCACCACCACTGTATTTACAAAACTTTTCATCACAGAAACTCTGGACCCGTCATTGATACCCATTATTCTATGTTCTGTCTCTATGAATTTGCCTATTTCAGGAACCTCATATAAGTGGAATCATAAAATTTGTCTCCTTTTGTGTCTTATTTCCCTTAACATGTGTTTTCAAGGTTCATCCATGTTGTACTGTATGAAAACTTCATTCCTTTTTTTGAGGGGTGGGAATATTTTTTATTAAGGTATTATTGATATATACTCTTAGGAAGGTTTCACATAAAAAAACAATGTGGTTTCTACATTCACCCATATTATCGTGTCCCCCCCATACCCCATTGCAGTCACTACCCATTAGTATAGTAAGATGCCACAGAGTCACTATTTGCCTTCTTTGTGCTACACTGTGTTCCCCGTGATCCCCCCCCACACACCATGTGTGCCAGTCATAATACCGCTTAATCGCTTCTGCCTCCCTCCCCACCCGCCCTCCCTCACCCCTCACCTTTGGTAAATGCTAGTCCCTTCTTGGAGTCTGAGTTTGTTGCTCTTTTGTTCCTTCAGTTTTGTTCCATCGTTATACTCCACAAATGAGGAAAATCATTTGGTACTTGTCTTTCTCCACCTGGCTTATTTCACTGAGCATAATATCCTCTAGTTCCATCCATGTTGTTACAAATGCAAGGATTTGTTTCTTGCTTATGGCTGAAGAGTATTGCATCGTGTATATGTACCACATCTTCTATATCCATTCATCTACTGATGGGCACTTAGGTTGCTTCTCCATATCTTGGCTATTGTAAATAGTGCTGCAATAAACATAGGGGTGCATTTGTCTTTTTTTTTTTGGTATCATTAATGTACAATTACATGAGCAACATTATGGCTATTAGACTTCCCCCATTATCAAGTCCCCACCACATACCTGATGATGGACAGTCACTGTCCATCAGCTTAGTAAGATGCTATAGAATCACTTTTTGTCTTTTCTGTGTTATACTGCCTTCCCTGTGCCCCTGGCTCCATTATGTGTGCTAATCGTAATGCCCTTTTTTCCCCCTTATCCCTCCCTTCCCACACATCCTCCCCAGTCCCTTTCCCTTTGGTAACTGTTAGTCCATTCTTGGGTTCTGTGAGTCTGCTGCTGTTTTGTTCCTTCAGTTTTTCTTTGTTCTTATACTCCACAGATGAGTGAAATCATTTGACACTTGTCTTTCTCCACTTGGCTTATTTCACTGAGCATAATACCCTCTAGCTCCATCCATGTTGTTGCAAATGGTAGGATTTGTTTTCTTCTTATGGCTGAATAATATTTCCTTGTGTATATGTACCACATCTTCTTTACCATTCATCTAATGGACACTTGGGTTGCTTCCATTTCTTGGCTATTGTATATAGTGCTGCGATAAACATAGGCGTGCATATGTCTTTTTGAAACTGGGCTCCTGCATTCTTAGGGTAAATTCCTAGGAGTGGGATCCCCAGGTCAAATGGGATTTCTAGTTTTAGTTTTTTGAGGAGCCTCTGTATTGCTGTGAGGTGTGAGATGATATCTCATTTTGGTTTTAATTTGCATTTCCATGATAATTAGATATATGGAGCATCTTTTCATGTGCCTGTTGGCCATCTGAATTTCTTCTTTGGAGAAGTGTCTGTTCAACTCCTCTGCCCATTTTTTAATTGGATTATTTGCTTTTTGTTTCTTGAGGTCTGTGAGCTATTTATGTATTTTGGATGTCAACCCCTTTTCGGATATGTCATTTATGAATATATTCTCCCATACTGTACGATGCCTTTTTGTTCTACTGATGGTGCCCTTGGCTGTACAGAAGCTTTTTAGTTTGATATCATCCCACTTGTTCATTTTTGCTTTTGTTTCCCTTGCCCAGTAAGAGATATTCATGAAGAAGTTGTTCATGTTCATATTCAAGAGTGTTGCCTATGTTTTCTTCTAAGAGTTTAATGGTTTCATGACTTATATTCAGGTCTTTGATCCATTTCGAGTTTACTGTTGTGTATAGAGTTAGACGGTAATCCAGTTTCATTCTCTTACATGAAGCTGTCCAGTTTTGCCAACACCAGCTGTTGAAGAGGCTCTCATTTCCCCATTGTATATCCATGGCTCCTTTATCGTATATTAATTGACCATATATACTTGGGTTAATATCTGGGCTCTCTATTTTGTTCCACTGGTCTATGGGTGCCAGTACCAAATTGTCTTGATTACTGTGGCTTTGTAGTAGAGCTTGAAGTTGAGGAGCATGATCCCCCCACCTTTATTCTTCTTTTTCAGGATTGCTTTGGCTATTCGGGGTCTTTTGTAGTTCCATATGAATTTTTAAACTATTTGTTCCAGTTCGTTTAAGAATGCTGTCGGTATTTTCATAGGGATTGCCTTGAATCTGTAGATTGCTTTAGGCAGGATAGCCATTTTGGCAATATTAATTGTTCCTACCCAAGAGCACGGAATGAATTTCCATTTTTTAGGGTCCTAATTTCTCTTAAGAGTATTTTGTAGTTCAGGACTAACAGTTACCAAAGGGAAAGGGAATGGGGAGGATGTGTGGGAAGGGAGGGATAAGGGGGAAAAAAGGGCATTACGATTAGCACACATAATGGAGCCAGGGGCACAGGGAAGGCAGTATAACACAGAAAAGTTTTCACTTCCTTGGTTAGGTTTATTCCTAGGTATTTTATTCTTTTTGATGCAGTTGTGAATGGAATTGTTTTCCTGATTTCTCTTTCTGCTAGTTCATCATTAGTGCATAGGAATGCAACAGATTTCTGTGTATTAATTTTGTATCCTGCAACTTTGCTGCATATAGGTATTAGTTCTCATAGTTTTTGGAGTGGATTCTTTAGGGTTTTTTATGTACAATATCATGTCATCTGCGAACAGTGACAGTTTGACTTCTTCCTTTTACGAATCTGGATGCCTTTTATTTCTTTGTGTTGTCTGCTGCCGTGGCTAGGACCTCCAGTACTATGTTGAATAAAAGCGGGGAGAGTGGGCATCCTTGTCTTGTTCCTGATCTTAGAGGAAAAGCTTTCAGATTCTCGCTGTTAAGTATGATGTTGGCTGTGGGTCTGTCATATATGGCCTTTATTATGTTGAGGTACTTGCCCTCTATACTCATTTTGTTGAGAGTTTTTATCATGAATGGATGTTGGATTTTGTCAAATGCTTTTTCAGCATCTATGGAGATGATCATGTGGTTTTTGTCCTTTTTGTTGATGTGGTGGATGATGTTGATGTCGAATGTTGTACCATCCTTGCATCCCTGGGATGAATCCAACCTGGTCATGGTGTATGATCCTCTTGATGTGTTTTTGAATTCAGTTTGCTAATATTTTGTTGAGTATTTTTGCATCTTTGTTCATCAGGGATATTGGTCAGCTACCTGGTTTTTGTATACCAATAATTTAGTTTCAATAGTGTGCATACGCTCCTTTTCGTCTCTATCCCTCGCCTTTGTATTATTGTTGTTAACATCTTTATGCATGGTTTCCATGTACACAGATATAATTATTGTCTTATGTATTCATCTTTAAAATCATATATTAAAAAGGAGTTACAAATCAGAAGTATAGTAATGCTGGCTTTTATATTGACCTATATATAGTTACTTCACCAGGGATCATTATTTCTACTTATAATTTTAAGTTATTGTCTAGCATCCTTTTACTTCAGCCTGAAAGACTCATTTCAGTGTTTTTTATAAGACAGGTCTGCTAAAAACAAACTCCATTAACCTAATGCTGAATTTCTTCCTTATAGTTGTGTTTTAAGCATTTATATGAAATATATACAAAGAAGTAAACATAGATCATAAATGATTCTCCCCTGTTGATGCAGTAAAACAGTAAGACCCATGGCTGCAGGAGAATCATCCTGGGAACTTATTAAAAATAGGCCTTACCCTAAATTCATCAATTTAGGTCCCCCAGTGATTCTAATGCTCATCCTGAGTTGGGATTCACTTTTACTTAGAAATTCAGGTGTGCCTTTCAGAGCCTTTATATATTGAGTATACAAGTGAGTAACAAGCAGAAAACAGCAAAAATGGTTTGAAATGTGATTGCTTAGCTGAATGACTGTTACTCTGCACATCAACCTCATAGCACATGCAATTCAGAGTTACGTCACTGCAGAATTACATACAACTAGACCACTTACATAGCTTGCAAATAGTCAAGATGGTAAGGTGCTTTGTTCATCTTGCTGAACATTAGTACATCTCAAATCATTTAAATGTTTACTGAACACCTATAAAAGGAGTCTACATGTGCTTCATGAAATTAGGCTTTCTCATATTAAGCCATGTTTTCATTTTTAATATTTTGTGATTTAATTTTCTGTTTGAATTTAATATTAACAGGATATATTTATCATTGGTATTTTTTATTTTACTCTTATTATATTCAGATAATAGAACTAACTATCTGATAAGATATTTAATCCTTTAAGTAAAAGCACCTGTATTTAGTCTCTTTAATAGGTGAATATGTTTACCATTTAGGTGCCTATGGTTCATGCTTGAAGTTTTAATGACAAAGAATGAAAACAATAGCCATGCCTTTATGAAGAAGATGGCTGAGAACATCAAGTTAACAAAAGATGCACAGTCCCCAGATGAATCCAAAACAAACGAGGTAAGATATGTCTTAGGCCAGTGGGTATTAAGATCTATAGGAAAAAATATTAAGGCCCTTTTTTCCCACTTGTTTTTCTTGACTATTACATAATAAATTAGGTTACAGAATATTTATAAATACGTATTTTAGTCGGTTTCTATTGCATTTCATTAGAATTGTTCACTACTCTGAAAAAGGTACTAAAACTTACACAGCATGGGGGCAGGGATAAGAACTAATAAAATTTACAACTATGCTGTTTTGTCAACTTTAGAGTTACAGGCAAGTAGATCTTTCTATGTTTCCTTTGATTTAGTTTGGTTTGATTTGTTGTTTTTAATGCATGCTTGGCATTCATGTTAAATTAAGGTAAAGGGTTTTTTTGTTGTTTACCAGGAGGCTACATAAAAAAAAAAAATGCCAAAACAAGTGTGAAATGTTCAAGGAATAAAAAATAACCGTATATTCTTCCTTTGATTCCCTTTTATTCACTGGGTAGAACTGGTACTTGTGGTTATTTTACACTACTGAAAGTTATATATGTTTCTTTTTTTCCTCCTTAGAAACTTTATACGGTATGTGATGTGGCTCTGTGTGTTATAAATAGCAAAAGTGCTTTGTGCAATGCAGATTCACCAAAGGATCCGGTCCTTCCATTGAAATTTTTTACGCAACCTGAAAAGGTAATTTTCTTTCCCTCATTTTTCTACCACACTAAACAGATTTAAATTCAGTTTCCATCAACCCTAGTGGTAAAATACTGGATTGTCTTGACTACAGAGTGAAAAATTCTTCCGTAAGTTTAACAAGAAATGGAAGATTGTCTTCCAAAGTTCAGAACCAGTATCATTCTCACTTTATGGTGTAGAAGGATACAAATCAGGTTTGATGGTGGTGTTCTTATGTGAGCTGTTCTTTCTGGATATTTCTAGTATGTGAGAGGAATTTTCAGATTTCTCCAATTACTTTAATCTCATTTTATTAAAACATTTAGTATTTTTGCAGATAAAAAAATAAACAAAGTGGTTGATACAGTATAAATATGTATGCATCTATAAAATGTTAGAATTAATTGGTCTTTGCAATTGATAGACCTGGATTCTTATCAGCTACTTCTAACCTGAGGAGCTTTAGAGAAGTTAACTCAATTTCTTCATCTCTAAAATGCAGGTGATAATACCTATGAGCATTCACTAATAAAATATCTAGGTTTGAAAGAGTTTGTTGGGTATAAACACTCAATAAATGGTGGTATTAGTACTTAATACAAAGTATATTTATTCTGCTATCAGCAAATTAAGTTTTCCATGTTCGTAAATATTCTACCTATTAGCTGTTTTTCCAGCTAATTTGGATTAGAAAACTTTTTTTTTAAATATTTCATTTCCTGCTTTAAGGTGGTATTTTGAAGTTTAACTTTCCTGTGCTTTTTTTTTAAAAAACAGAATCCTAAATATTTTTAGCTGGAAAAAAATACAGCATTTTAAAGTTATTTTATATATTTTCAAATCTGAAGTTATGCTTTAGCTAATACCCCCCTCAGGGTATTTTATAGAACATTCTAGGATATGAGGCTTGCTACTTTGAATGCCCTACTTTGACAAAAAAAATTAATCAAATTTTCTTTAATGATTTAGTATTCAGCATTTATTGTGCCTCGTTTTTGATGGGAATAATGGTTGCAAACTTACTTGTACCCCCAACTGAATTTATTCGTCTTTATAAATAGTCCTAAGTGAGCTCTTGAATTTAAATTTATTGTTGACCCAGGGCTATTATGACTGGAATAATACCCAAATAGAAAATAAATAGAATAGTGATCCAATCGTCATGGATTAAATTGCTGTTTGTCACTACACCTTGTTTTATTTTTAATTGTTTTTTGTTTTGATATCTGAAACTACTTTTTTTCTGTTTTCAATGAACAACTTTCCTTATTTGCTTTACTAATATGCTGCTTTTAATCTGGCATAAGTTCAAACACTAGAACACTAGATATTTTAAGGTAGCTTATCAAGGCTATAGTATATCTTCATGAGTAAAATGAATGAACTTTGGTGCTCAGGCTTTGTAACATTTATTTTCGCTGTATAAAAGCCTTTTGGGCAAAAAGAAGAAATAATGCAGCTTTGCCTAGAACACATGCCAGAAGTGTGATTTCTTTACAGGCACATTTAAGCCCTTGGTTCTTTCCTGTAACACTAGTGTGAATTTTTAAGTTAGTACTTAAAAATTAATGAACTTATTGATTGTAATAAATCAATCATTTTATTTTATGATACCATTGTGGTTTATTTGCATGCTGTTCCCAGGATATGTTAACAGAAAAATGCATCAAAGGATTAGATGTGAACTCTTCTTAAGTTTTATAGAAATAGAGCTTTCAAGAACCTACCATCAGTGTCCACATTGTTTAATTCATTTATTAACTAGTTAATATCTTTGCTGCCAAAGAACACTATAATTCACTTAATTATATTTTGATAGTGTATTTACTTTTATAATTTGGACAGTTTGCTTATGACTCTGAGAAACAAAATATTTTTAATTAAAGTGACAGATTTTTTTTTCAATGAGGATAATTTTCTTGTGGTCTGGTGTGGAGTTCAGTGACTTTTAAGTATCTGATATATGCATAGTACCATTTTGGATGCTTTGGGGGCCCAAAAGAAGAGGGTTTTATAATAGAATGAAGAAATATAGTTCAGTGAATAAACTGGAGACTGCCCTGAATCATATGAAAAAGTAAAAGTGTGTTTTATTTAAAATGTGATTTTAAGTTTGCCTAAGTCTTATGTGCCATTAATTTAACTTTAAAGCTAGACTTATGGTATGGCTTAAATATGCTCTGATTATTTGATGAGTTGATACATATATTAGCACAGATGTTATTATTATTTTAAGCCACAATGCCTGAAAAGTCTTTATCTGGGCAATAAAAGTATGCATGTTCACTTTAATATTTTTGTTTGTTTTTTGGTAGGACTTCTGTAATGACAGGAGTTATATTTCAGAAGAGACAAGAGTACTTCTGTTAACAGGAAAGGTATTATGTACTAGATAATTTAGGTATCTTTATCTCATTTCTTCTGCTGTCCCTAGAAATAACCTTTAAGTGTCCCTCAGATTTTATAGTTCCTGATTCTTATCATGTTGTGGATTGTAGCATCTAAAGCATTTGTTCCCTTAGGCTTTTTTCTGCCATGAACCACTTATTTGAATTATGACCATGTGTTCTCATCAGTACCTGATGAGCTTCAAGTTATGTAGAATCCACAAAGAAGATTTTCCTGAGAAATGGTATACGTAATTTAGATGTGCAAGATAAAAATAATTTTAAAGTATTTTGAGTTAGACAATTTCTATTTTATAAAACTAATATGACATCTGAAAGAGTAATAGGAAATTTTATTTTTGATAGTGTCTATTGCTGTATTCATTGAATAGTTTATAAGATTTTATTATCTTTTATTTCACTTTGTTTTAGAGACACTTTCTATTTTGACTATGTAATAAGGAATAATATTTCACTAGTTGTCATGAAATAGAGGTAATGCTTGACTTGTGACTGTATTCAGACAAATGCAGTTTAACAGAATTATTTCTAGTAAATTCAGGATTTAACTTTATAGAGTGACAAAAATTTCTTGGTTTAGGCTAAACAGTATCTCTTACATGTGTCTAAATTTATATATACTCCTTTCAGTGAGGTATAAAAGTAACATGTATATGTCTAATTTTTAGCCAAAACCTGCAGGAGTACTAGGGGCAGTAAACAAGCCTTTATCAGCGACAGGAAGGAAACCATATGTTAGAAGCACTGGAGTTGAGACTGGAAGCAATATTAATGTAAATTCAGAGCTGAACCCGTCAACTGGAAATCGAGCAAGGCAATACTTTTTCTAATTGTTTTTGTTACTATCACTTACTGTTTGGTTCATCTTTTAATTTTTTTCTAAAGCACTACATCACAAATATGGGCTATAGATTTGGGTACAAATATTAGTGCTAAATTTTAGTATAATTAATGATGGAAATTGAGAGTGTACTATACATTTGAAACCATATACCATTCTAAGTGTGTAGAGAAGCTTAATAGAAAAACATAGAAAAATTTCTGATGTAACTAATTTACATGTAAATGTTCTTATATATATGTAAATTTAACATAGAAACTGAAAATAGAATTTAAGTAAAATCAATTTATATCTTAATTTTAACTCAAATTAGTGTATCATGAGTAATGATGACACTGTTGTATTTTCCACTTGTAAAAATATTCCATGTTTAAATTGTTAAGTGTTAACTGTTAGCTACTGCATAAAAATTTCCACCTGATCCTACTCTCATCCACACTGAATATTGAGGCATTTAAAAGTTTTATTCTTACTCATAAAGTTTTAAGAATAAACTCAACTGGTGGTGTTTTAAGCACATTTCTAGTAATAGAACCCCAAAATACAAAATAACAAGGAACACCTGTGGTTTCCATAGGTGGTAAGGCTCCAACTCCCCTGTGGCCTCTTCCTGCAGTCCCCTCTCTTGCAGAGCATTAAGAACACAGATTAGAGATAACTATCCTGTAGTCTCATCTATTGTTTATTTTTGTTTTGATTTAGGCTTCCCCACCCCAAAGAGGTAGGCTTAGCATAGTTGTGTCATTTTGTTTCTTGACAACTAATCTTTCTGTCAGATGATTTTAGGTAGTCATTTCTGTCTTACATTAGTACGGTTAAATGGAAATCAATAACATGGTGATAATTGTGCAAGAGTCTGTAACCGCTGAAGACCTGAATCTTGCTAATGTTGCTTCACTTGGCCAGGCTTCTAAACCAGCCTGAGTCTCTGTATCATTTTTGGTATAGTGAGAGAGTGAACTTTATATTCATGTGTTGAAATAAAGAAGCTTTCGTTTAATTTTTCTTCTACAGGGAACAGAGTTCAGAGGCAGCGGAAACTGGAGTTAGTGAAAATGAAGAGAACCCTGTGAGAATTATTTCTGTCACACCTGGAAGAAATATTGACCCAGTGAAGAGTAAGGTAAATTTTAAAATAAAACAAGTTGATTTATCCTGTTGAGATTCTTAATACCATTTCATGGTTGAGGTACAGTCAACAGGTTAATTTATACTACACTTATTATACATGTGTGCTTCCACTCTCCAGAAATGATTCTGCATACAATCCACTTACTTCACTTTACAAGAGTTTGTTTGGTCACCCATAATGGTACCCTTCTCACATTACTTCTCCCAACACCTTGAAAAAACAGGAATTGAAGTTTGAGACCTTACTTTCAAAAGTTTATTGACTCCTGTCAGGGTTCAACACTCTTTTTGTTTCTATTATTCTTTTAAAGTTAGACTTAGAAGTTAACCTTTTAAAATGTATTAGAGTTTTTGTTTAAGAGCTTCACTCTTTATTGTTGACCTTCTAACTATCACACCCAATTTTTTCAAGAGTTCTGTGTTTAGTTGGACAGACAGCTTTACCTGTCTAAGTCTATTCAACGATAGAATGAAATTCTTAACTTACTTCAATAGGAAAGGCATGAAGATACTATTATTACTTTTCCCACAGAATCATATTTTTGACATATTTATCTTTTTTATTGCCCAAAATATATATATGGCATTCATCAAATGTTTTAAGAATTATCCTCAGGTACATAAAATATAGGACTATCTAGGTACTCCATAGTAGCTGAATTTTTCTATCCAAACTCATTATCTGAATCAAACTGAATAGATTAGGATACATTTTTAGATCAGTCAGTCTCTCACTATCCAGACTTGCTATTTGCTCTTTGAACTTAAGTATGTCAGATTCAGGTAACAGGTCTCACTGTCAAAATTCTTGGAATACAAACCAGTTGAATTGAGTATTGTTGGATCCTTGTATGGAATTAAACACTCTTGACACAAATTAAACTTAGATGCAAAATGCATATTGCCATAGACATTCAGTTAAGCATACTTAAAATTTGTTTTAAGTCGTGGTACAGGGATACAGCTGTTTATCTAGTACAAACAGCTATCTATAACCTTTCTTGCCTCTGCTATAAAATTCTGCAAAAGACTAATTGATATTATATATTAAACAAATTTTAAAAAGATAAGTTGGACATTTAAATTCTGGTATCTGAGAGGCCAAATGTTACTTTTATGATGGGTCTATAATATGTGTCCTAAACCCTTAACTTTTTCACACTTCCAAATGATGTTTTAACAAATTCACTGTGGCCTGAAGAGACAGGTTGTATTTTGGCCAAAGCCTGATAGCTTTGTAGTAAGGTCTCCCATGAATTGATATAATCATTTCTTTCCAGTGTTGTAGACTCAAAAAAAATACCTTGTTTGTATACTAAAAGAAGATAAAGATCTAAGGGGTTGTTTCTTGCTAACCAATTTCTCAAAAAGAGATTAATGCAAAAAAACAGTTTATTAGTTTTCTATATAAAAGTAACCCAGCAAACTAGATATGCATGTTTACACATCAACAGTTCTGTCCTGTTATTTACTCTATGAGGGAAATAAAATTATAATATGAAAGTTGAATAAGGGAGGTGGTTAAAGTAAGAACCAAGACATATACACCCAATGGATTTAGACAAGCAGTAGTGCCAACGTTATCATTAAGGAGTCGTCTTTTCATACAGCTGACCAACTGATTTCTTCCCTCACTTGGCTTTTACATGAGTTCTTCATACATATACATATGCATATGTACATAATATTCATTGTTATGTAAATATGGTCACTGCATGATTTTTAATGCATTCTTTTTTCTTTTTAAACTGATGTGTTCACTTTTTTCTCTACAGTCTTACCATTTTCACATGTGTATACACATAAACACTTCCTTTCCCCATTATAATGTTGCATTAAATAATCTTTATAAGTACTCATTTACTGGTGATTTATTTCTACAAGCTAGCAAGTTCCAAGATGTTAGATTGTTTGGTCAGAGAATAAATGTACTTACAGACTTCAGGTATTTTCCCATTGCTTTCTTGAAAAATTGGAACACTTGACATTTCTGCTGGCAGGGTATATGAGTACTTTTTTCTCTACATAGCCACAAATAACAGGTTTTACAGTTCTTGTGAATTTTTGCAGTCTCAAATATCAAAACTAATACCCCACTATTGTTTTATTTTGCATTTCTCTGACTGCCAGTATTTTTGTTGATCATTTGGATGTGGTCTGTGAATTGCCTATTCACATTTGCCCATTGTTAAATTTTCTTTTGTCTAACTCAGCTTCTGGTCCCAGAGTTGTTTTGCCTTGTTAACATTCTTGCTCCCTTCCACTCCAATCATCATTTATGATTTAGCAGCCAACTTGATCTTTTTAAAATGTTATTTGGATTTTGTTTGTTCTCTATTTAAAGTCCTTCAATGACTTTCATTGACATGTAGGATAAAATCAAATTTCTTAACATGTCTTGTAAGACATCCATGATCTGGCCCATGCCTGCTACTCCTACTACCACATCTTCTACCACTCTCCCATCACTCTTTATGATGGTCCAAGTTCCTTAAATCTGCTTTGATACTGTTTACAAAACATTCCCCAAAGAACCATTTAGAAATTGATGCTTCCTCTCTCTCTCTCTTTTTTTTTTTTTTTTTCAGAGTGCCTTGTTCTTTAATCTCTTAGCACTTGGAATAATTTGTACTTAAATGTTTGTTTATGTTTTAAAAAAAATTAACCTACATGAGGTAAGGAACAGTATCAGTTTTGTTCCCCAACCTATGCCCAGCAGCCACTGCACCTGACAGGTACTCATTTGTATGAATGGTTCTTGCTTCAGGTTCAGCAATACATGTTTGGTCGTTTCATTGACCGGTCTTGTTTTGCCCAGGAATCAACATCTTTCCCCAGAGTGACTTTGCATATCTCTTCTCTCATCCACTGTGTATTGTTTTAGTTTAATTCTTGTGGACCACCTTACTCTTGTTCCTTCATGTCTCACCCATTCTCTTAAACTGAGGATTAACATAACAGTAAACCCTAAAATGAAACATTGATTTGTGGATTTTTTCACTTAAATTACTACTTTTATGAGTTTCCATTTAAGTAAATTTTCTTAACACATGAGAAGTTTATAGTTTTTTTTTTCTTCAGTCATTCTGGAGGCAATGAAAATTAACTGTTTAATTTTTTAAAATATAGTTAAATTTTTCACATAGTGTTCCTCTGTTTCCTTTCATTCAATTAAAAGTATGATACTCCTAAGTATCATTCATATAAAGGTCACTTCTGAAAACAGTTGTTCCTCCTAAAGTCCATTATTTTATTACTTTGAACATTTTAAATGACTTAATATATGTAATACATTTGCTAAACTAAGAAAAACATGTTCAGAAAAAAGCGGAAGGTTAATTGATACAGTGAGAAGAGACAAAAGTTAAAATGAATTAGTGGAGCAAGAAATTATAAAACTTCAGAAGGTCACAGGACTACAAAGATTATTATAGTTGACGCATTGTAGAGAAAGAAAATAGCATAGTGAGTTATGAAAACCTGCTCCCCTCTTGAAAAGGGACAAATTTAGAGTATGCATCAATAAAAAGGACCTTTTCATATAGAATAAGCATGATAACAAAACCTTTTATACTTACTTCCTATGCATTTTAATAAGCATTTATTGAGTACATTATATGTGCCAAGCAACATGCTAGGCACCATGCTCAGAACCTGTCCTCAAAGAGTTTACATTCCTTATAGGACATAAGCAGTTAATAAGGAGCCTTGGAGTCCCAAGTTCTTTAAAATGCATTCAAAATACTTTCTAGTACAGATCATTGATATTTAAGGAATTTGTATTTATAGAATTGTTTTGTGTTCTTTTAGGAGATTAATTCTGACCAGGCTGCCCAGGGCAACATCAGCAGTGACCGAGGAAAAAAAAGAACAGTAACAGCAGCTGGTGCAGAGAATATCCAACAAAAGACCGATGAGAAAGTAGACGAATCAGGACCACCTGCCCCTTCAAAACCCAGGAGAGGACGTCGACCCAAGTCTGAATCTCAGGGCAATGCAACCAAAAGTGATGACATAAATAAGCCTCTTAGCAAGGGAAGAAAGAGGGCCGCAGTCAGTCAGGAAAGCCCTGGGGGTTTGGAAGCAGGTAATGCCAAAGCACCCAAACTGCCAGATGGAGCCAAAAAGGCAGCACCAACAGAGAGACAGATGGACCTGCAAAGGTAACAGACGCCGAGCTTCCCAACTCTGAACACACGTTTGGTTTTATCCTTAGTATGCCACATACCCTGTAAAACACGCATTTAGGAGTGAAAACTGCCCTTGGTTTTCCTGAGTAGGTTATAATGGCATTTGTGTTTATCTCATAACTTCCAGCACCAATTTGGAAAGAGCTCTCTCTTTTTTTTTTTTTTTTTTTTTGGCTAATTTTGAATTAGGATATGGTATTTTGTCTTGCTCCCCATCCTTCACATAATTGCAGGGTTTTTACTTCATATAAAAGACTACCTTTTAGATATAAAGTTCCCAGAATGGAGAAGGTATAAAGACACATGAACAGATCTGTCCTGCTCTTTAATTCCTCATTACAGTTCATTTCAATATAAGTCAACAGTTTACCTCCCCCCACCTTCCCCAGTCAAGCAACTTCTCGGATGCTCATCTTTGATCGTTCTTGGGCTAGGATCTCACATTTTCCACACTATAGTTTAAGATTTAGGAAGTTGGCTCCTTCCACACTTGGCCTATAGTTAGAACTTAATCCTAACCCCTTCTTTTCTCCTCGCATACCTATACCCAACTCATCTTCCCCTGAATTAGATTATAAGCACATGAGTTCTTCTAGGAAAAAGCCAGCTTTGATCATCTCAGGACACCCCAGCATCCTGCTTCAGTACTTTATTTATAAAGTTCAGTGTTACTGAAGCATGTGCTTATCAGTACATTTTTAAATTTACCATTTATACAATTCTGAAGTTTGAGGCTATTAAATTTTCTTAAAATAGGCTAAGTACTACTATCATTATCCCCAGTTTACACATAGGAGGAGACCCAGGTCCATGTAGCTTTTGGTCCCTTTGCTTATATAATTAGTGGAGTCAGGATTAAACTCAGGCAATGTCACTGTAGAGTTTGTAACCACGCTACTGTATTATACATTTAAGGTAAAATTAAGTCCTAATTCTACAGGCACTACACATGCACAACAAACTGGTATTAACAGAGGATGCTTTGGAAATACTTGCGTATTCTAAATAGCTTATGTCGTTCAGATATGGAATAATTTCCATAAAGTGGAATATATTTGCATACAGTTAATTTTTATAACTATATTATGTAAAAAATAGTTTATTTTAAATAATTACAGGTTAAATCAAACAGACCAACTGTAGTCATCTTTTTAAGTGAATACCTCTTTCAAAGTACATGTAAACAAAAGCCCCTGCATTTTGATGGGTGTTCTTCAAAGTGACAAACTTAAAGTAAATGAAACATCTGATGCTAAGAACACTGTCAAATTGTGGTGAAATAAGGTAGTAGTAGTGTGGGAGATATTTGCAGGGATGCTTGGCATATATATTAGTAATATGGTATATACAGTAGAAAAATAGTGATAATAAGGAAGGGTTGTTGAACATACATGTGCTTTGCCAACAGCCATTATGAAGTAAGTATGACCCTGTGTTAGAGATGAGGAGATTAGACCCAGAAAGATGACTTTCTCAGGTCACCGGGCCAATGCTACGCAGAGCAGGGCTTCAAATCCAGGTGCATCCCTTACCACTTAACTGTACTGCTACAAATAGCTGTGGCTCTGTTTCTTTTCTAACTTATGCAGTATTTTGGGATATTTTTAAACTATGAACATTCAGAGCTCATATTATTTATTTTTCTTCTTAATGTATAAAAGGATATGTTTCAATGTTTAGTTACCACTAGACAATGGAATAGACAGATACACTACGACAAAAGTTCCTTGTCTTTGACTCAGCTGATGTTTTAACTGTCCCTCAACTTGAGAAAACATTGCATAGTCAAAATCCTGAAGGTGCCAGCTTTATTTTTATTTCATGTGGAACTGTAGCTTCCACCTTCCTACAGGATTCTAAACATACTTCTAATTAACTGCATATGTTACCTGTGATTGATTCCACATCTCACTTGTATTTTTCTGAGACCTGGTGACGATCAAATGCAGGTTAAAGCCAAATGATTAAGGAGCTCTGAATATAGATCTCATATAACAACTTGAATCATCCTATGAAGGTTATTACAATTTCAACAGCTAATTTCAGTATTAGAAGAAATAGGGTCTGCAAATTTAGAGCCATTGAACACTACATCTGTGAACTAAGAATGAGCCCAGGGTGATAGAATCAGTTATCTTATTGCCCTGGAAACTCAAATAGTAGCCTAGGGGTCTTGCATTGTGGAGTCAGATCTGGATTGCTGCACTGAAGTAGCTTACCCCTGAATGAAAGACTTTGGTGAATAAGGCCCAGCACCCATTGCTTCTCTATGGCCTGCTTTCTAACTTCAGATGCTACCTTTTTACTTTGATTATTCTTCACACCTTTCATTTGCTTAATTTCTCAATTCCCAGATGGTCAGTTCCTGCTCTGGTCACAACTGTCTCCACAGTAACATCTGAAAAGAACCTCTCTCCTCCTGATAACCCTGATCTTCTTTACTCCATGTACTCCTTTGTCAAGTTGAGTACAGAGTCCGTTGTGTTAGCGAGTCTACACCTTATGCCAGCACCACCTCCAGAAAATTGACTCATTTTCATTACTTGGAATTTATATTATTATCACAATGTATGATTATTTGAATTTTATTTTTAATCAATGAAAACCATTTTGAGGCCTTGGTATATGCCAGCCACAGTCTGAATGCTTTGCTTTTTACCTCATTTAATCCCTCAGCCCTGTTAGGTAGGACTCTTGACACATGGTAGCCTCTAGAGCCATTTTAATACCGTAACCATCACTTACCATGTGTGGCAAGTGCTAATCCCTTTAGAATTCCTCTTGCTAGGTCCTCTTACTGACAACATTAGGAAAATAGTAATTACTTTTGGAATGCTTCCTACTTTATGTAATTTATTTACTAAATCAGGGATGGATACTTTATTCCACCGAAACATGGGTAGTATATACAAAATTTATTGGCATAGATTTTAGTTCTTAAATCTGGGAGTTGATACTCAGCATTTTAATTTATAAACTTAACCGCAGAATTTTTTAGATCCCTTTGGGTTTTTGCAGTAGATGTTATTACCTCAGTTATTTATTCTGTATGTGTGTGTGTGTTCCAGTAAGTGTTTATATTTTGGGCTGCTCTAGAATTGTTACTTATTTTGAGAAAATCCCTTGAATTCACTCCATACATTTATAAAAATCAGCCATTTGTAATGCTGTGGTCAGGAAGCAGTATCTGAACTAGACAATGTTGGCTTTCTGAGTTTTGGATGAAGAGTTGATCATTGTTTAGTTTACTGTTTTTTCTCTTATATTTTTGAGCTATTAACCAAATGGCAGATATTTCCAGACATTTTGCATTGAAAATGTATTACAGGTCTACTGATTCCTCAGTATGTTTTGCTTACATCAAAGACAAAGTTCTTCCATGAAGAAGAGATTATATCAGTCCTTAACCATGGGACTTGTGGGGAAGCTATCAATTTAATGGGGCTATCTGTAGGATAAATAGAGTATAGTTTTCCCTATTTGGAGTAATATGTTTTTGCTTTCTAGCGTACTTTGGGGGAAGTATTAAGAATCTTGTAATTTCTGTTTTTCTTAAGCAAAGAATTTCCTGATTTCCTGTGTTCATTTGTATACTGAGAAAGTTTCCTACCAGCACAAGGGTTCATATCTTAAAATTAAAAATTAGAGTAATTCCTTTGTGTGTATCCTCATGTGTTAAACAACTATTATATTAGTTTGATATATTCTTCCAGTAGCAAGTGAAATTTTATCAAAATACTAAGAAATTTTTCAGATGCCAAATGCTTCAAAGTGATGCAGTTCACTTTGGGACATAGAATCAAGTCCAGGAAATTCTCCCCATGCTTTTAATCTTTTAAAACTCTTTGAGAGCTGCCAGGAAGATACTAAGGACTCAGCTAGTAAATGGAAAGCCTCCTGAAAGTACAGCAGGCAGCTTGTAGAGAATTCCTTGATAGCATATTATTAAACTTGTTTATTAGTCTGTAAGAACCTTAACTACCTAGCTTTTTTAAGCATTGTTATCTTTATAAAATTTATATGTAGTGTTGGGATTTGGGAATATAAAAAAACAACTCCCTGTCGTTCTCTCCCAAGTTTGGAACTGAGGAGACACAGTCTTAATACTGAGAAAGCTGGTTTTAAAAATGCAGAATGACATGGGCCAAGTGACTGCCAATGCCTTGTCCCTAAATTGAACAACCACAGACAGAACTCACCTTACTGGGGGTAAAAGAGAACAAATCTAGGGAAAGCCAAGCCCAGCATGCTCACTCCCTCCCCTATACATCCCTCTCATCTATTAGATGATTCTTCTCTCAAAGAAGAGTAGGTGAGGGGAGAAGAGAAAGAGTCTGTATCCCCCTTCCCTCATGCTTCCAGAGATCAGAATTTCCTCCCTGCTAGGGAAGTGGGACCAGTTGGGGATTCTTCTAAATCTCTTCAACACAATTAAGCTAATTTTGCTCCTTGTCATTTTAGTATACTAAAATGTGGTTTTTTTCTACCCAGTTCAGGAGTCAGAAATTACTTTGCTGCTTATAAATTTATTTTGCCATATTGTCCAGTCATTTTTCATCTATAATACTTTGAAAATGTTAATAAAGAATTACAATTATTTCAAATAGCTTTTATTTTATTGGAAAAAAAATAGGCAGTGGATAGAAGCACTTAATGGTTAAAAATAAAAACTTTCATTGGTGTTTTATTTCTACTTGGTTTAGGGAAAGATTCCTAACCAAGTAGAGTTTCAAGTGAAAAATTTTTTTAAGTATTTTCATATTTTAGATAATAACTATAGAAATGCAATTATCCTGGATTGTTTTGTTTTCCTGTTTACATCTTTTCTAACTTTGCTTTCTCCTCCTCCTGTCCCTAAGGTAAAATGAAAAGTTATTTGCAAAGGGAGAAAATGAAGGCCAAACAGAAGCACACTCCAGCTTCTGCCAAAACTTGGATTCAAAATGTCCCTGAACAAAAAATGAAGTTAACTTCAGAACACACACTTTCTGCCTTGAAAACTGAAACTATACTTCCTTTTCACATGACCACAAGTCCTTTGATGGAAATGTACAGCAGAAACTCATGAGAGGCTAAAAGCAACTCTATTCTACCCCCCAACCCCAGACTTTTCTTATGAAAAGTCAATAATTAAGCAAATTGCTTAACACTTGGTTCCAGTTCCTGCATCTCTGGAGTTAAAGGCTTAATACACCATTAATTTCCATGCTGCAGTTTTTATTTTAAAGAAAGTAACAGGATGTCCTTACACTGACACTGAAAGTTCATCAATTTTAAGAGCCAGGAATTCCCATGTTACACAAGAAAAAATAGAAGTCTACTGAATTAATTTTTTAGAAGAAAAGAGATCAGATTAAATATTTCTTTGTTTTTCCTTTTGGAAACTTTTATGTATAATTCTTTCTGCCTGCCTACTTTTCTGCAAAAATGAGATGTACAGATTTCAGTTACCTGCTATGAAAAGTGATGTGGTGGCAATTTTATAAATGTTGCTTTCTGATTTTTATCAGAGTGAGAAAATAATTAAAATTATTGATTTCATATCACTTCATATTTTGATTTCCTCTCCATCTTAGTTTAATATAATTTGCAATAAATGTACATATTGTTTCATAAAGCATATCACTTTAAAATAGTTTTTACTCCTACAATTATGTTAGAATATTTGGAATTTTAAAGGAGTAAAGACTGTCCAGCATTTGGTTTTATAATGTTTGTCACCAGATTTTTATTACTGATATAAAGAAAAATCAGTTTTTTAAAATAGTTGGACTTTGGCAGCTTTGTAAGGAAAGTTGGAGATATTTAGGACTGTTGTCAATTTTCAGCATTGTGCTGTTGGAAAATAAGTGTTTTGCTTTTGTCTGCTAGTCTGGGCTCAGTTTTTAATGTTTATTTTAGAAAACTGTTGCATCACATTGTTTCTTGGCATTGTTCAGCATAGGGTATGTGTACACTTTTTGTGTACACGTAATCATATTTAAGTTTTTGGCATAAAATAAATGCTTCTAGATGTCATTTAGTAGTCTATCTAATCTTTTTATCATACTATGTTTTGTGCATTTTTTTATGTGAAAGGGCTAAAGTCAAAGAAACAACATGATTGCGGTCAACTCTCCATTATCTGTATAAAATAGTGACTGTGCCTCAGGTTTTGAATTTTTGGTAATCATAAACTTAAAATTGATAAAGGCATACTACAAAAGCTGATTCACAGAAGAACCTGAAATTTGTCCTTTCTCATGTTGAGAAATGTAGCCTGCCCCATTCTCCATTTCCAGCTCTTTCCCAAAGCCCTAGCTGAGTGTACACTGTTTCCATGCACCTAGTGAGGGTTAGAGGACATAAACGTTTGCAGTGTTAACTCGGTCTTGATAGGCGAAGAACATGGGATTTAAAATGGAGAATGTAAACTGTGTCAAGAGGATGATGTGAAATGTGAGATTTCCTGGTAGTAAATGTCACTATGTGCTCATAGATAATCAAGAGTTGGCTGTATATTGACTTCAGTGAAAGATGGATAACTTAAATATACACACATTTAGGTAACAGAGGGTTAGGGAACAAGGGATATCAGTGATGGAAAACAGTATCTTTTAAAAGGGCAGAAAAGCCCTGTTCTTACTTATTGCCTCTTCATAACCCTTTAGAAGGAAAGTATAAAATACTGCCTCGAACATGCTGAAAGAGTATCTATGCATAAGCATCAAAGAAGTCCCTCAAGCGGTCAGTGGGTGTATTCTACTTGAAAAGGTTTTAAAGTTCTCTTAGCATCAGACAACTTGATTCTTAAGGCCACCAGTTTGTCCAATGAAAAGCACACTGGTAGTGACCTTCTTTCTCTAGCTCCCATCACAGCGGACTAGATTACCTAGTATTAAGTCATGTTTAACATAACGTAGCAGAACCATTTGCAACAATATATATGGCTACCTAGATTTTTGGAGGAGTTAGCCAAAAGGGTCTGTTCCACATACACACATAAATGGCCCACCCGATTTTGTAATATGCAAGTGTCTGGCACCAAAGGAAGGGAAAGAAGGATGGTAGAAAGATTGAGCTCTGATGGGGAGGGACTTGTTTAAGGGAAATTATGTCAGTTTTCCTTTGAAAAAGGAAAAAGTAAAATCCCTTAGGAATTTGGTGTTCACATCTCAGAGAAATACAACACAAAGTGCAGACTTACATTTGAGAATTAATGTTAACTCTTTGTGTCTAGTTTGAAGCTTCTTGTATTTGTCTACAACTACAAGCCAGAATTTTGTATCTCCTTTGATAAAAGTGTGTATAATGTAAAGTAGTTTTGCATATTCTTGTGCTGCACATGGGCTGAATTTTTAAAATTTTTTTAAAGACTTGAAGCAGAACCTTGTAATTTGTGTAAATGACAAGTGTAAAATCCTACCATAAGATGCTAAAAATATGCATTGTTTCAAATAAAACCAAGAAATGCAGCATTATATAGTAGTGTGGAGCCCTGAATATTCATATACCCCCTGCTATGTCACAAGTGATAAAATGTCTTTGTGTATATTTTGTTTAGATTCTGGAGCCTGCAGATTCTCATAAGAAATCAAATGTAATCATAATGAAATCAAATCAAATCGAAATCAAACTTTCTTATTTTCTGGCTGTGTGCTCTGATCTGGCTCACAGAGAACAATAGATGACCAATTCTGGCGGACATCTGGGAAACTAGAAGTTGCTTTTAAACCTAAGAACTTAAAAGTACCCTTTTCATTACTGTATCTATGATACATCTATTTATTGCAAATTTCACATATGCATATTTAGTTAAAAAAGTAGTTCATGGAGAATAGGTTACATAAACATAACTGGAATATGAGGTACAAAATGAAATAGAAGCTTTGACTGCTTCAGAAATAGAATGCATGTTTCTGTATTTTATCCTATGCATTATTTATGATAATGTGACCATTATCATTCCACACCTTTTATTGTCAAGACCTTTCTGCCTTCACTATTCATATAGATAAACAGTCAGTAGAAACCACTGGAGACCAACAAGTCTCCAGCAATCTGGCAATGAGCTTTACAGCCTGCCTAGATAATAATGATGGCATAACCTGTAAGAAGTTAAAGGTTTCCTAGAAACCAGCAACTGTGTAGAACAAAGGAAATGAGTGTGCATAATCACATACCAACTCAGCCTGTAAGCCACAGCTCCAATTTTTACTCCCTAAGAGTAATAACTTTCATTTATTTCATTATGTATATTATTTCTAAGTCCAACAGGAACATGCACAAATGTCCCCTTTCTAAGGAACCTGGTTCAGACTGGTGATCAGGACTTCAGTTTTGGGGTGTCAATGTTTATCAAAATTGATTGGTAAATTAAGGCACTTTCATCCCGTTCTCTAGCAGACCATGCATTCTGATTAAAATCCGTTCAAGAAATAGCACTGTATCCATTTTTCCAGAAGCTTGAAAAGTAATTTAACTGGAGGTCAGTTATACAGACAAGGAGTGCCATAGTGCAAGGTCCAGATATATGGAAGCCAGTAAGAAAATTTAAGGGTGGCAGTAACGACTTTCTTCATTACAGGTTTTTATTTAATCTGTACAGGTTTGGCACAATGCCTTGATAACAAAAGGTTGTGCCTTAGGAGGACTCAAAATGGAAAGTAAGTAGCACAGCAAAGGCGGATGCAGTTGTTTCAAATGGTACTGTCTGGACTTCGGAGTCCTGATGGATGCTGTGGAAGCAAGCATTGCTGCCATTTGCGTATGGAGAAGTGCAGTTCCCACAACTGTTGTACGAGATGCAGGTCCCTAAAGAAGTGACTGGGCTCGTCAAGCTACTGCTTCAGAAGAAGCTGGACCTGATGCAAGGGATGGCTTTCTAGGCTTTCAGAAAGGAAGGTCCCTGGCAGAGGTGATTATAAAGGTAGGCAAACTGGCTGGGGAAGGAACAGAAGACTGCTACGTAAGCAATACAAACTTACCTGGTGGGGAACACTGCTGAATTTGCAGACGGGAACACTTGGTCCCAGCCCCCAAACCTGTACCTCCCATGCTGAGTGAACCTTCATCCCAAGCACAAATTTTGGTGTTGATAATTCATGTGACTTCTTTGAACAAACTCTGTGTTACTCTAGGGACTTAGTAATCAAGTAAGAATGATTACTCCAAGAAGCAAATTTTAGTGGGGACCCAAGAAGCATCCCCTTGAAGCACCCATTTTAGTTTTGTTCTGAGGCTTTTTTGAGAAGATATCCACCCTGGTGTCCACAGACCCTCAACACCCCAAAACACTGAAAGCCTTTCCTCAGAAAGGTTTTGGCAGCTTTGCTACCTGGTTTCATCTGGCTTATGATGGAGTGAGCCCTCCAGGAGAAAGCTGCAGAGACAGAAGAACCTGCCCCTTTAAAACCTACCTCAGGCTAAGAGCTGCAAGGCAGAAGGCTGGTCCCCCTAAAACTACCTTACTTGTGACCATTTTGCAGAGGCTCTTTTAAATATAGTGAGTGGAATAGGCCCAGGAGGCCAAGGTCCTGCATTTATTGGCCATTTGGCAACTTGAACTGTCCATGGAATCTTATAATTATGGGCAGCAGGGCCTTCCTCTTTCTAGAAATCATGGCTTGTAAGATCAAAACTGGATGGCCCTGTTGCTTTCTCCCTCTTCACACTTACAAGTAGGACCTTTTCTTGATCACAAGGCATCAACCACACCATAGCTGGTTGTCAAACTGATCCCTGTCCAAAGCTGATGAAGAGAAAGACTTTCACAAAGTTCTTAAAACTCAAATATTACTTCATCTCCAGTCTCTTGCTAATTCCACCTTTTCATCACAATAACAGCATAAATGGCTGCAAAGCATTTGTTGTCCAAAGGCCTGATCTTTGCTGATGGATGATTTCTATCTTACCAATAATTGTGGCATTGTGTTTGGAGAGTCAAAGCTACCTAAATTTTACAGTTCCTATTGAAGGACAAAGGAAATTACAAATATTTCATAACAAGTGGAAACAAGAAGAGAGCCATTGTGCAAACATGGCCTTTACTGCCATTTGCCATTGTGGAGAATAGGGTTCTGAAGTTAGGAAGGAGCAAATCAGATTTCTACCTAAATTCACTTCTGTTTTAATATCCTACTTACAATTAATTAGCAGAGAGACCCAGAAAGGGCTGGCATTGCAACTAGACTCTCTGCCCCTTAGGAAAGGTGAATCATGAAAGAAGATTGCTCAGATGAAGAACCATTTGCTCTTTAATTCAGGCAGGAGCCCTATAGAAAGGTAGAGTTGAGTACCTTGCAATGTCAATGGAGAGTGGGCAACTAGGTGGTAATGGAAGTGTGCCTTCAAATAATGGAAAGTCAAGAAGGCCTGACCTGGCTCTGCTGGAGAAAGCGGTTCCTCAAAGGCCTCTCCTAGATACTCAGAAGGGCAATGCCCCATGGGAAGGCCAGTCAGGGGGCTCAACAGGCTGTGAACAGGCCCCACACAATAGGATCCAAGCCTGGCACACAGGCTTGATTTGTGTTGGAACTGGTTGTGTGCAGGAAACCAGAAAACATACCTACTTTGGAAGTGAAATTTAGAGTTGCTTTCTCAAGCCTCATCAAGGTCAGTGCCACTGAAGGGCTTTCTATTTTCCTCCCTCCGTGGATCCCCTTTGTCTCCTGGAAAAGGGTTCTGTCACGCTCCTTGGAAATGCATGCAGCACCTCTCCCATCCTAACCATCAGATCAGAGTGCTGGTTCTTAACTGCCTGGTCTGCCCTGGCTTTGTTTTAGCTATGAAGACACCGAGGTACAGAAGAGGCTATATTCTGCCTTAGATCTAGTTCCCCATCTCACACCCAAAGTTAATAAAAATACCTTTTATCAAAAGCTTAGCATATTACATATAATGGCATACTTAATCCTCACTAATTCCATGAAGTGACTACTATGTCTCCATTTTACACATGCCATTAAAGCTCAGAAGGGTTAAACAGGAAGCCCAAGTCTCCTCAGCAAAAATGAGGCAGTTCAAGCCCAGGAGTTTCAACCCAAATGGTCCGACTACGCAACTCGGTTCCTGTATAAGGTTTTCCGCTAGGTACTGAGAGGCCCACAACCTCTCTTGAACTTGGTGAGTGAAATGTGGAAGTAGGAAATAGATAATGAATGCAAGTTGGGATGAGACCTGTTGGATTCTGTTGCCTCCATTTACTCAATTAGGAAACAATATCCTAAAACAAAGATAAAATTAAATGCAATTCCCTCAGTTGGTGAATGGATAAACAAAATGTGATCTGTCCAACAATACTAAGTATATAAATGAAAATGTGTATATACAATGGACTACTGCTTAGCATAAAAAGGAAATACTGGTCATGCCACAAAATAGATGAATCTCAGAAACATTAAGTGAAAGAAACCAGACACGAATTCATACTGTTTCCATTTCTATGAAATATCCAGAGGTGGCAAATCTACAGAGACAGAACGTAGAGTACCAGTTGCCTGGGACTAGGGTTGAGAGCAGGGATTAATTATAAATGGGCTCATGGGATCTTACTGGAGAGATGGAAATGTTCTAAAACTAGACTGGACTGATGGTTGCATAACTCAGTAAATTTACTAAAAAATCACTGAATTGTGCATTTAAAGCAGTATATTTTATGGTATTTAAGTTGTACCATAATAAAGTTTAAGATACTGAGACATCTTCCAAAAAAAGTTCACATATACATAGCAAAGCGGCATCTACTTAAGTACCAGACTGTCAAATCTACATCATGTCAAAAACACCATTATTAACAATAATTGAATTTACAAGCAAAGCACCTTTCCCATACATGAACTCCACTGACAGGGTTGCTTGCTAGGGTCAGTCTAGTTCTCAGATAGGAAACAAGTTTTCTTCATTGTGGTCATGGCACAGACTAGGCTCTTCCTAACCAAAGACACAAAAGACTGTAAACCAGAGGCCAGCACGTTCACAATGCGTGAACAGTTCCTCCTTTTATAAGCTGAGTACCTGAAGGACACCAGAGAACTCGCTCATACGCGCTCTCACCACACGCGCACAAGGAAAGGCTGAGTAAGGACAAGCCTCTCAGAAGGTGGCCGTCCGCAGTTCCCAAGAGAGGCCTCACCGGAAGGCACATCAGCCGCCAAAAAACCATCTAAGCAGGTACGTCCGTCGTGAGCGATCCCGACCCTATCCCAGCGGTAGGAGCCTCTAATCGTCCAGTTCCAGAGTGGCTTTTCTGTCCCTCCCCCATGGGAAGGGAGTTTTTTCGTTCCCCAGCCTCATCTGGTCTTCACCTACACCCTGGAGTAAAGAGTTGCTTTCCTTCCCCAGCAGCTACAGCTTTTGTTTCATAGGTGGAAAAGGTCTAGGCAAGATTTGCTTGCTTTCCCTCAGCAGCAGCTGCGTGCCTCCCACAGACCTGCACTGCCAAGAGGCTTACCTCTGCTCTCCACCTGTACCGTCTTCTTTGTGAGTGCCAACAAAGGACCAGGTCGATGCACTGAGGAGCAGGTGAAAATTCCCTTGCTGAGGCACCTTTAGATCTGGGGTACTCACGGGTCCACGAAAAGTCATGACATGGAGGATTGATTACCTGGCCTTCCTTACTAGGATAGGAACCTTTTACAGCTTTCCATATTCTAGGCAGATGACAGAAACCCCTAGGTTCAAAATAATCAGATAAAGAAACTGAACTTAAGATACTTCAATTTTGTCATTCTTTATGACAAACTGGAGTTTTTTCTATTGAAGTCACTAGAATCAATCCTGAAAAAAACAGTATTCCAAGGTCTGTAACATACCCGGATGTGGGACTTTTATGAAATGCCAACACGCTTATCCTTATGCTTACCCTACAATTCACCTGTTGCTTCATGTATTACTTTTCAAAATTAAAGTGTTCTTCACTCACCTATGAGTGAAAATAACGAGCCTGGGTATAATCTTTTCTGAACATTAACAGAGAAAGACCAATTTTGACAATATTAAAGAAGGTTCAAAAAGTAGGAATTGCAATTTTACTGTGCAACAGACTAATATGTAGGTTTTTCCTTTTTCTCAAAAAAACTTTCTTTTGTACTGCATAATTTTGACAATTATACATATATGAAGTTCAAATTTTTTTCACTATTTTTTTAAATTTCATGATCACTAAAAATAATTTTGTAGCATAAAGGGTGTTAAAAAATGATCTACTCTAGGTTTTGATTACACTAGGTATGTCACTGCTAGAAAAATGGTAACAGTATTTGATTGAGGTGATGGATCTATATTATCAAGCAGGGAGATGAGCTACTGTTCCCCAGCAGTGGCAGGGAGGGCTGTGGAAGTAGTCTAGGGAGACTAGTATCCTACTGAAGAAACTCCAATCTATTGACATGCTACCTAAATTGAAGGTGAATTTGGAATAGGTATCAGGAATCATAATAGTGACACTTACCAACTATGATTTCACATCCAGTTGCAGATATAATCATTGTAGCAATGAACTATAGTTTTTTGCTGATTTAAATAACATTTTAGAAATTTATGTAAAATTTTAATCTTTTTAAAACTTTTTCTCTTCTGCATTATTTTATATAGAATACGTTTTATTGTTAACTTTTCAATTTAGTCCACAGGTTACATAATTGTCTAGACAGGATCAGAGTAAGAGAAATACATGTTACCAAGAGATTGTAGACTTTGAACTGGAGACAATACTGATGGAACACTGGTGCGGCCCCTTTGCGAGGGCATTAGCACCTTATAACAATTTCATGCTTGCATAGTTAGCATTCTTACCCTTTGGTCTTGACTCTCTCTTCTCCTTGGCCCTAAAAACAGTGATTTTGCCATTAGTTTATTCTATTTGTTCTTTTAAAACTTGCCTTAAATCTTTTATGATTCTTGTCAAGGTATAAATAATATAAGTTTGGTAAGGAGGTAAAGTAGAAAATATGTAATATAGGGCCCTTATAAACAGCATTTTACACTCAATTCACTTCTTTTCCCAACTCATTCTTAAACAGCCCTTCACCTGCCTTTCACAGAGGCCTCAAATCTGGTTGTAGGTCATACGACCTAGAATTATCTAAGTACTTCGGGGCTTTTGAGTTGAGACACCTCACATTTTTGCATGGCTATTTAGAAACTCTTGTTTCTAAAATGTTGTCCATGAGCATAAACTGCCTAGATATCTTTCACATGGCTTATAAAGAGCACCTCTGGGACTGTTACCACAAATCAAAATGGTTCATAACACATATTCCAATCTGAAGACATTATTGAGCACCATTCTTTGCTAGTCTCTATGCTACAGATAAGGATAAAAAGATATAATTCCAACCCTCAAAGAGGAAAAGACTGACATGAAAACAAACCATGCTAATGCAGTGTGGTGTGTGCTATAAAAATTTACACAAAATACATGAGAACCTAGAAAAAAATGTACTGTACCTGAATGGGAGGGAATTGAGATATAAGAGGGAAGGTTTCAGAAGTGATGTTTAACTAAACATGATTTCATCAGGACACACTTTCAGACTGTGTAGAGATGGGAGAATATAGATTTGGAGATAGTTCAAATCCCAGCAACCTGGTTTATTAACAGCGTCTATGTGATGTTAGGCAAAACACATTTCACCGTGAGTTTCTCTCCAGCAAAATGAGAAGGATTGCCTGAAAGAGCACTAGATTCTTTCCTATTAACAGTATTTGCAGCCATTTACACTACACATTCCTTCAAAGAAGTAATACTTTATACAGTGTTATTTCCATTTTCATATATTTCTTGATTATAGAATTCATACATGTTCTGTGCACCCCTTTTCCCCCGAGTATTTTCCATCTCCCCAACATCTTCAGTTACTCTCTCCTCACTGGTTTTTCTCGTCACAAAAAAAATGTGCCTTTGCCCAAGTTTCTCACACCTTAGAAAGCAAGTGAACCTTCACTTTGACCCTACTTCGTAATTATTTAAACAGCCGAACTTTCTGTAAGTTTTACCTCACCACTCTCGAACCTCTAAACTAGCTGTTAATCCCATCATTTGATCAAAACTGCTCAGAGACTGGAAGAAAACTAACAAAATGCTGAAACCAATCCTCATATGCAATGACTTAGCTCCAATCTGTTCCTTCTTTCTGGTGCCATTAATGTTGCTGTTGGTGTCCCCTCAGTCCCATTTCCTCCCCTCCTCTATTTCTTCAGCACACAATCATTTGACATTTATTGAGTGCTTATTATGTGTCATGAGAGTAACAAGACTGTGTTAGTTTATAATCATCTGGGTTAAACAACCAACAAGAATATAGGGTAGAAGGTATGTAAGTACTGGGAGCTTATGAAGTCCTATGGGAGATTTGGGAATGTTCATGGAGATGGAAACATTTGGGGGTAGATGTGAAAGAAAAGATTTCAATTTATAGAAGTGGAAGAGAATCATATCCAAAAGAAGAAACAGTAATTTTTAATGCACAGAGGCAGGAAGCACAATGTGCACTTATTGCTAAGGGAAGAAAATGGAAGATCTTATTAGACTTCTATTTTTATAAAAAGATAAATGAATGATGGTCAAATAAACAAAGGCTTATAATGAAAATAAGTTTTCTCTCCAGCGTTTTCCAGTCTTTACTCTTGAGGGACAAGCTTAACTGTTTCTTCAAATGACTGCCATTATTTTAAAAAATAATATGCTTTGAGTACTATTTCTTAATTTATAAATTTCATTTGTCTACAATTTGTGTTGAGAGATGAAACTATGGCATTCTTACAGCCCTCTCCCCCCATCTTGCAATAGATTTGTCACTACATATGACTAAATTGATTACCAGTAGTTACTGCCTTGCCAATGCCATTCATGAAGAGCCAAGTTGTGCACTTTAATCGTATTCTTGAGAGGACCTACAGGATATATCAGGTACCTGTAACTTAAACCTTGGCTATGAAACTTCCCAGCTGTGTTAGCTTTGAGCCAGTTGTTTGATCTTTCTGCTCATTTCCTCATCTGTAAAATCAGATTAAATGAGGTAACATGTGGAGAAATACTTGGAACAATTACCAGCACCTAATACACTCAGAAAATGTTATCTATTCCTATTACTGTAGGGTCTTGTCCCAGTTTACAATTGTCTTTCTCTTGTGCACTTCCATTTGCTGCATCCATATACAGGAACTGTACAGGTCCAAGGGAAATAAATGACAATGCAGTATCTCCATATCAAGTATTTAACTGAGCCCTCATTTCTAAGAGTTTTTTCCTTCCCAAAGAACACTGTCCTGCTCCAATACAACTGGTGTTTTCTTGTGTTGCCATCATTGGTCTTCCTGAATTACTCTCCTCCACTGTTTCTAAGGTCCTTTTATTTCTTGATAACACTCCATTTTGCTACAGCAAAATATCTACAAGCAACTTCTTATGATTGTGTGTCTAAGATTCTGAATCTTCATTTAAAAAAGTTTTTATTCCATCCTAAAAAGAGTTGAATGAAATTTTAGATAAAAATAATTTTCAGCATTTCAAAACCTTTTGATAGTGTAGTTTTTAGAAAGACTGGTGCTATTTTTTTTCCTTAGTAAATTGTGTGTTTTTTTGAGGAACATTATGTTTACTAGACTCCCCCCTTCAAAAAGTCCCCCCCACAAACCCCATCAGCATAGTAAGATGCTGTAGAATCACTACTTGTCTTGTGTTGCACATCCCTCCCTATGCCTCCCCCCACATTATACATGCTAATCATAATGCCCCCTTTCTTCCCCTTCCCTTATCCCTACCTTCCCACCCATCCTCCCCAGTCCCTTTCCCTTTGGTAACTGTTAGTCCATTCTTGGGTTCTGAAACTCTGCTGCTGTTTTGTTCCTTCCTTCAGTTTTTTCTCTGTTCTTATACTCCACAGACGAATGAAATCATCTGGTACTTGTCTTTCTCCACCTGGCTTATTTCCCTGAACATAATACCCTCTAGCTCCATCCATGTTGTTGCAAATGGTAGGATTTTTTTTCTTTTTATGGCTGAATAATATTCCATTGTGTATATGTACCACATCTTCTTTATCCATTCATCTACTGATGGACATGTTGCTTCCACTTCTTGGCTATTGTAAATAGTGCTGTGATAAACATAGGGGTGCATCTGTTTTTTTCAAACTGGGCTGCTGCATTCTTAGGGTAAATTCCTAGAAGTGGAATTCCTGGGTCAAATGGTATTTCTATTTTGAGCTTTTTGAGGATCCTCCATACTGCTTTCCACAATGGTTGAACTAATTTACATTCCCGTTAGCAGTGTAGGAGGGTTCCCCTTTCCCCACAACCTCGCCAATATTTGTTGTTGTTTGTTTTTTGGATGGTGGCCATCCTAACTGGTGTGAGGTGATATCTCACTGTGGTTTTAATTTGCATTTCTCTGATGACTAGCGATGTGGAGCATCTTTTCATGTGTCTGTTGGCCATCTGAATTTCTTCTTTGGAGAACTGTCTGTTCAGCTCCTCTGCCCATTTTTTAATTGAATTATTTGCTTTGTGCTTGTTGAGGTGCAGGAGCTCTTGTATATTTTGGATGTCAACCCTTTATCGGATCTCTCATTTATGAATATATTCTCCCATACTATAGAATGCATTTTTGTTCTATTGGTGGTGTCCTTTGCTGTACAGAAGCTTTTCAGCTTGATATAGTCCCACTTGTTCATTTATGCTTTTGTTTCACTGGGGGGATATGTTCATGAAGAAGTTGCTCATGTTTACGTCCAAGAGATTTTTGCCTGTGTTTTTTTCTAAGAGTTTTATGGTTCCATGACTCACATTCAGGTCTGATCCATTTTGAATTTACTTTTGTGTATGGGGTTAGACAATGATCCAGTTTCATTCTCCTACATGTAGCTGTCCAGTTTTGCCAGCACCATCTGTTGAAGAGGCTGTCATTTCTCCATTGTATGTCCATGGCTCCTTTATCGTATATTAATTGACTGTATATGTTTGGGTTAATATCTGGGGTCTCTATTCTGTTCCACTGGTCTGTGGCTCTGTTCTTGTGCCAGTACCAGACTGTCTTGATTACTGTGGCTTTGTAGTAGAGCTTGAAGTTGGGGAGCGAGATCCCCAGACTGGTGCTATTTTAATTCTTGCTTTTCTTTCAAGAGACTTTAGGATCCTGTCTTCTGCCAAGTTCTCTAAAATTTGATCAAAGTATGTTTTCCTTTATCACTCTAATCTGGTGCATCTTTCAATCTGGAAATATTCTTTGTTCTATACTATTTATTTGGCTATATAATTCTTCATTTTCTCTATTCTCTTGGTGGAGTTTATTCTTTTCCCTTTCTGGAACTAGCTGTCAAATATTCTTTCTTTTTTCCCCGATTGAGCCATCCTCTCTTTACCACCCACTACCCTCCTGTTCATTCACTTATTCAACAAGTAGTTACTGATGACTAACCTATATGTTCCTGTGTTACAGGCAATATTCTGGGCTTTGGAGAAAAAGAAATTGATGAGACCAATCCCAATCCTCATGTCAGACAAAATTTTTTAATGGATTAATAGTAACTGCCATAAAGAAAAATTAAGCAGGGAGAGAGAGAGGTGGAGGTAGAAGCTGTATTAATTAGGATAGTCAGAGAAGACATTTGAACAGCAACTAAATGAAATGATTAAGCAAAACATGTAAGGATCTGGGGGAAGAGCATTCCAGGCAGAGAGAACAGACTATTCAAAGGACCTGAAGTTGCAAGAAGCCTGGTGTGTTTGGAAAATACCAACAGGCTAGTATGTCTAGTGTATGCAAAGGAGAGAAGAATGGGACAATCAGGAAAAGTGGGGTACTAAGGTGACATATTGTGGTCATGGTTAAGGAGCAAGGATCTTATTTTAAATTTAGTTAAAAGTCATTTTAAGCAGGCAAGAATCACTTTAAAATAATTATTCTGGCTGCTGTGTGGCAGAAAGACTCCCAAGAGCTCCAGCATAGAAATAGATTTAAAAAATAGCACTTTGGCTGCTATGAGGCAGAGACTGTAGGAGCTCCAGCACAGAAACAGACACAACTCTAAGGTAATATTCAAAGCAAATGTGATTGTGGCATGGGTGGGGAAGTAGCAGACAGCAGTAAGTGGACATCTGAAAACTATATATTTAAAGATTGAGCTACTAAGAGTTGTTAATGAATATGGGCCATTAGGCACAGAAAGGAGCAAAGGATGATTTTAGGGATTTTTGGCATTAACAACTGGATAAATGATGCTGTCATTCTACTGCCTATGGGAAGATGGACAAAGTAGTGGGTTTGGGTGATGGTGGAGAGAGAATAAAGATTGTTTTTATAAATACAAGTTTGAAAAGTCCTGAATAGTTGTTAAAAGCATTGAGATGGACTGCATGAGTTCAATTCCTGGTTTAGATGGGGTATAGAATCGACAGAGGTTTCCTTTTACTCTTTAAGATGGGAGCTATTATAGCAAGTCTGGTGTGTTGAGGTAAAAGGGAAAAATTAACAGTGCAGGAGAAAGAGATGAGAGCAAAAGTCTCTGAATGGATGACAGGAAAGACAGAGTACATAGGAACAGATGCAGGTAGACAGATACATTTAATAACAAAAAGATGTAGTACTCCTTGCTTTTATCTCAGTCATACAAGAATTTAGTTCACTAGTTGAGAGGGGTTAAAAGCAGCTATTGGAGATTTGAGACAAGTAAACTGTGCAGCCTCAGTGGATGGAAGACTGAAATGATCAGGAAGTTATATGACTGAAACTAAGTTCTAAGAGCCCAAATGAGAACAGTGTTATTAGTTCAGGCAGCATAACTGTTCTTCTCCAGGTAAATTCTGCTACGCAGATCTAAGAGCTGATTAGGCAGAAAGATGAGATTTTTGCATTGAAGGTCAGGAAACAAGGGAAAAGGGGATGATTACAGTGATGGCCCACAGAACCTCAGCTGAGCAAAGAAGGTAACATTAGAAGTGTACCTGTCTCCTTCAGGACCATGGTATGTAGGATTAAAAATAACTATTAAGGATTTTAAATCAATCACATCAATGATTACTTTAGATGTAAATGGTCTAAATACACCAATTAAAAGACAGATTGTCAGACTGGATTAAAAAGCAAGATCCAACTATATATATGTTAATTATAAGAAATTAACTTTAAATATAAAGATATATTGTACATGTTAAAAGAATGGAGAAAAACATTATCAGGCAAATACTAGCCAAAAGATGAAGTATTTATATTAATTTCAGATAAAGTAGACTTCAGAACTATGAACAGTATCACATAAAGGGGGACAGAAAATGAGGGATGTCAATTCTCCAAGATACAACAATCCTAAATTATGCAACAGAACTGAGCTTCCAAATACACAAGGCAAAACAATAGTTCTGAAAATAAAATTATATAAATCCACAGAGAGTTCAACACTCCTCTCTCAGTAATTGATAGAACAAGTAGGCAGAAAATTAATAAGGATATAGATAACCTGAGCAACACTATCAACCAACTGGACCTGACATTCAGAATATTCCATTCAACAATGTCAGTCTATACATTCTTTCCAAGTATACATGGAACACTTACCAAGATAGACCATAAGGCAAATCTGGGCCATAAAACACTTATTAATAAATTTTAAATAATAAAAATCTGAAAAATATGTTTCTCAGACCATAACAGATTAAATTAGGAATCATTAATAGAAATATTCAGATACTCTCCAAATATTTGTAATTAAACAATATACTAAGTAGTCATTGGATCAAAGAGGAATCTAAAGAGAATTTAAAAAACAATTTAATCTGAAAGAAAATGAAAATACAATATGGTAAAAAGATGCATCTAAAGCAGTGCCTACTGCATTAATTTCTTTTGTTAGAAAATATTAATAAAATTTTATATTATAATTATAATTTAATATATTTATATTATAATTATATTATAATTATATATAATAATAAAAAAATATATTAAATTATAATATATAATTATATATTATAATATATAATAAAATATAAAATATATATATTATAATAATAATAATATATATATAATATATATTAATATAAATAAAAATTTATATTAATGTTAGAAAATATAATAAAAGACCTCAAATCAGTAACATAGGCCTCCACCTTAAGAAAAAATTAAACCTAAAGCACATAAAAATTAAAGGAAAATTAATAAAAACAAAAACAGGACAAAAAAGAAAGCTGGTTGTTTAAAAAAGCAGTAAGATTGATAAACCTCTGGCCAGAATGACTAAGAAAAAAATGGAGAAGGTACAAATTATCAATATGAGAAATGAAAGAGGATTTATCCTAGTAATCCTACAGTAATTAATTAGTAATAATAATGATGGAATGCCACAAATACCTCCATGCCAGTTAAGTTCAACATCATAGATGAAATGGACCAATTCCTTGTAAAAAAGCTCACTCAGGAAGAGATTATCTGAATAGTCCTATATCTACTAAATATATTGAATTTGTGGCTACAAATATTCCAAAAAAGAAAACTCCAGGTCCAGATGGTTTCACAGGCCTACAATGTGAAATATTTAAAGGAGAAATAATACTAGTATTACACATTTTCAAGAAAATGAAGGCCGAAACTCACAGCTTCTTTTATGAGACTGCCACTAGCAAAAGGAAAGATATTACAGGTAAACTAGAGAGAAGCAAAAATCCTCAAGAAACCAGTAGCAAACTGAATCCAGCATCATATGCAGAATTCAACATTATGACCATATGGAGTCCATACCAAGAATACAATGCTAGTTCAACATTTGAAAATTAGTCATCATATTAACAGACCAAATAAACCAAATAATCTCAATAAATGTGGTAAAGCATATTACAAAATTTAACAATAATTCACAATAAACACTCTCAGTAAACAGTGAAAAGAAGGACATGTCCTTAACCTAATTGAGGGCATATATTTAAAAAAAACGTACAGCTAATAACACAGTTCCTGTTGAGAGACTAAATACTTTTAGGCTAAATAAATAATACAGACTGGAATGAAAGTAAAATGGTATTAACAGATTACATGATTATGAATACAAAAAAGCACACACTGAGTCCAGAAAAAGATGGCGGTGTTGGAAAGCAAGGCAGAAACTGCCTCCCAAAACACATAAAAGGAAACAGAAACAAGAAAGGAAAAATCATCACAGACCCCACAGAAATACAAAGAATCATTAGAGAACACTATGAAAATCTATATGCTAACAAGCTGGAAAATCTAGAAGAAATGGACAACTTCCTAGAAAAATACAACCTTCCAAGACTGACTAAGGAAGAAACAGAAAATCTAAACAGACCAATTACAAGCAACGAAATTGAATCAGTAATCAAAAAAACTACCCAAGAGCAAAAGCCCTGGGCCAGATGGATTTACTGTGGAATTTTATCAGACACAGAGAGAAGACATAATACCCATTCCCCTTAAAGTTTTCCAAAAAATAGAAGAGGGGGGAATACTTTCAAAGTCATTCTATGAAGCCAGCATCACCCTACTACCAAAACCAGGCAAAGACCACACCAAAAAAGAAAATTACAGACCAATATCCTTGAACGTAGATGCAAAAATACTCAACAAAATATTAGCAAACTGAATTCAAAAATACTTCAAGAGCCATAAAACTCTTGGAAAAAAATGTAGGCAAAAATCTCTTGGACATAAACATGAACAACTTCTTCATGAACATATCTCCCTGGGCAAGGGAAACAAAAACAAATATCAACAAGTGGGACTATATCAAGCTGAAAAGCTTCTGTACAGCAAAGGACACCACCAATAGAACAAAAAGGCCTCCTACAGTATGGGAGAATATATTAATAAATGAGAGATCCGATAAAGGGTTGACATCCAAAATATACAAGAGCTCCTGCACCTCAACAAGCACAAAGCAAATAATTCAATTAAAAAATGGGCAGAGGAGCTGAACAGACAGTTCTCCAAAGAAGAAATTCAGATGGCCAACAGACACATGAAAAGATGCTCCACATTGCTAGTCATCAGAGAAATGCAAATTAAAACCACAATGAGATATCACCTCACACCAGTAAGGATCGCCACCATCCAAAAGACAAACAACAAATGTTGGTGAGGCTGTGAAGAAAGGGGAACCCTCCTACACTGCTGGTGGGAATGTAAATTAGTTCAACCATTGTGGAAAGCAATATGGAGGTTCCTCAAAAAGCTCAAAATAGAAATACCATTTGACCCAGGAATTCCACTTCTAGGAATTTACCCTAAGAATGCAGCAGCCCAGTTTGAAAAAGACAGATGCACCCCTATGTTTATCACAGCACTATTTACAATAGCCAAGAAATAGAAGCAACGTGTCCATCAGTAGATGAATGGATAAAGAAGATGTGGTACATATACACAAATAGAATATTATTCAGCCATAAGAAGAAAACAAATCCTACCATTTGCAACATGAATGGCACTAGAGGGTATTATGCTCAGTGAAATAAGCCAGGCAGAGAAAGACAAGTACCAAATGATTTCACTTATATGTGGAGTATAAGAACAAAGAAAAAACTGAAAGAAGGAACAAAACAGCAGCAGAGTCACAGAACCCAAGAATGCACTAACAGTTGCCAAAGGGAAAGGGACTGGGGAGGATAGGTGGGAAGGGAGGGATAAGGCGGAGGGGGGGAAAGAAAGGGGGCATTATGATTAGCATGTATAATGGGGGGCACAGGGAGGGTTGTGCAACACACAGAAGACAAGTAGTGACTCTTACAGCATCTTACTACGCTGATGGGCAGTGACTGTAATGGGATTTGTTGGGGGACGTGGTGATGGGGGGAGTCTAATAAACATAATGTTGCTCATGTAATTGTAGATTAATGATACCAAAATTAAAAAATAAACACATAAAAGAGGAAAATACAGCAAATGTAACTAAACCTCAAAATGACCTTTAGACTGCAGAACAGACCACCTATATCTGAGGAGGAAGAGAAGATCACGGAGAAAAGGGTAATTTGGTAGAGCTGAAATCCAGAACAAGACCCAAGTCCTCCCCCAACACCAACCAACAGGCAGGAGAAAGAACAATGGAATGGAGAGGGAGCAGGAGCCGAGGAATGCTGCACACCTGGCCCTTGGATAGCAGGACCATACTAGCCTAGGTTATGATGAATGGCAGGGCTGAACACAAGAAACAGAACACTCTGCGAAGCCACTGTGGAGGACGGGCATGCTTTGCCAATCCTGAGACCCAGAGCAGAGGTGGTTTGAGAGACTTGCCAGTAGTGGAAGGGGAGGCAAAGGGGTAAGGGTTGGACAGAACTCTCTCCTCAGGAGAAAGGGCAGGTGTAGGACACTCCCACCCCCAGCCCTTTCTTGGCCCAACAGATCAGGAACTCCAGGTCACCCAAACATTCCATTCCTCTTGCTGGCAGTGCAACCTTGAGGCTCCTCCCTGCATGTGCTGCTGGGCCCAGCAGCAGCCATAGACTTTGTTGCCAGGCAGTGGGAAATTTTACCAGCTTCCTTCCCTGTTTCAGCTGAACTGGGGAGATGCCTGCAGGAACCTGCCCTAAGGACCCCTTTCTCCATGCTGCAGTCCAAGGCCAATGCTGCAATTCAGTCTGGGCAGAGCTGCACATCAGCCTTCCCACCCAATTTCCCTGCAGCCCCACCACTGCTGCAGGTCAGGCAGGGGGCAACCCTGCCCACAGCAATTGCAACAGAGTCTCCTGAGGCTGTTCACAAAAGCGGTGGCAGAATCAAACTGCCAGCACAGACAGAAAAATGTCCCACCCACCATCAACTGGGGCCCCTGCAAGACAGAACCAGGCACTAAGTAAAGAATCTGGAGCTTCTGGGCACTATAGTATGCCTTCTTCATAAAGCTACTACTCTACAGAACAGAAAGCATAGCAGAGCTATCTAATACAAAGGAAGAAACACAGAAACCCTGACAATGAGTAGGCAGAGGAAAATGTTCCAAACAAAACTACAGGATAGAACCCCAGAAAGAGGGCTAAATGAAATGGAGATCACCAATCATCTTTGGTAAAGATTTTAAAATAAAAGTCATAAACACACTCATGGATTTACAGAAAAGTATACAAGATCTCAGGGGGGACTTCATCAAAGAGACAGAAGACCTTAAAGAGAGCCACTGAGAGCTTAAGAATTCAGTATATTAAAGGAAACACAGAATGGAGGGATTTAAGAGCAGAGTACAACATGTAGAGGAGATGGTAAATGAAATGGAAACTAGAGAACAGGAAAACAAAGCTGAGGAACAGAGGAAAAATGATCTCTCGGAATGAAAGACTGGTAAGAGATCTATGTAACCAATCCAAACAAAACAATACATGCATAAATAGGGGTACCAGAAAAAGAGAAAAGGGGATAGAAAATCTCTTTAAGGAAATAATTGTTGAACACTTCCTCAATCTGGGCAAGGAAATAAGACACTCAGTTCATGGAAGCACACAGATTCCCTAACAGAAGGAACCCCAGCAAGACACAAAATAATTAAAATGGCAAAAATCAAGGGTAAGGAGAGAGTATTGAAAGCAGCCAGAGAGAAAAAAGATGACTTGTAAAGGAAATCTCATCAGGCTATCAAAAGACTTCTCAACAAAAAACTATAGGCCAGAAGGGAGTGGCAAGATACATTTAATGTACTGAAAGAAAAGGACCTCCAACCAAGAATCCTCTACCCAGTAAGACTATCATTTAAATTTGAAGCAGGTATTAAACAATTTCCAGACAAAAGTTGAAGGGTATGTTAAAGGGACTGCTGTAGATGGAAATGTCCAGCCTTACAGGATATGTTAAATGGACTGCTGTAGATGGAAATGTCCCTAAGGCTAAATAGCTTTCACCAGTGAAAATAAGTCCACAGTGAAAGTAGTAGACCAATTAATTACCAAGCAAGCATGAAATTAAAACAAAATAAATAATATTGTATACACAAAACCAGTTAAGGCATACACAAAGAGCAGACATCCAATACAAAAAGTTTGGGAGATTAGAAGGAAAAAACTTTAGATTGTGTTTGAAATAGAGTAATCAGCAATTTAAGATAGATTATTATACAGTACGGATGCTATCGTTGGACCTTTGGTAAACACAAAGCCTACAATAAATACAAAAGCGTGCACACGCGCACACACACACACACACACACACACACACACACACACACACACACACAGAAATCCAATTACAACACTAAAGAACACCATCAATAACAAGCAAAAAGTGTAAGAGAAGAAGGGGACAGAGAGGAGCTATAAAAAACAGCCAAAAAATAAAATAGCAGTAAGTACATATCAATAACCACCTTAAAAATAAATGGACAAAATACCAATCAAAAGACACAGAGTAGCAGAATGGATAAAGAGACAAGACCCAATCTATATGCTGCCTTAAAGAAACTCATTTCAGACCCAAAGACATACACAGACTAAAAGTGAAGGGACAGAAAAAGATAGTCCATTCAAATAATAGGCAGAAAAAAGCAGGAGTAGCAGTACTTACGAGACAAAATTGATTTCAAAACAAAGAAAGTAACGAGACAAAGAAGGCCATTACATAATAAAGGGATCAGTCCAACAAGGAATATGAACATAACACACCACTCACATCAACAGACAGATCAGACAGAAAATAAGTAAGGAGACAGAGGCACTGAAAACCACACTACAACAGATAGACCTAACAGACATCTACAGAACACTTCACCCAGAAGCAACGGGATACACATTCTTCTCAAGTGCACATGGAACATTTTCCAGAATAGATCACATACTAGGCCACAAAAAGAGTCTCAATAAATTCAGAAAGTTTGAAATTATATCAAATAGCTTCTCAGACCAGTGGTATGAAACTAGAAATAAATTAGACAAAAACAAAAAACAAAAATGGCTAACACATGGAGGCTAAACTACATGTTTCTAAATTATCTATGGATTAATGAACAACTTAAAACAGAACTCAAGCAATACATGAAAACAAAAACAAAACCCAAAATCTGTGAGACACAGCAAAGGCAGTTCTAAGAATGAAGTACATAGCAGTACAGGCTGACTTCAAGAAACAAGAACAATCCCAAACAAACAGTCTAAACTCACAAAGAAACTAGAGAAAGAAGAACAAATGAAACCCAAAGTTAGAAGGAGGGACATAATAAAAGATCAGAGCAGAAATAAAACTGAGAAGAATAAAACAATGGAAAAAATAAATCAATGGAACTAATAAGCAAAATAGATAAATTCCTAGCCAGATGTATCAACAAAGAGAATGTATACACATAAATAGAATCAGAAACGAATAAGGAATAATCCCAATGGATACCACAGAAATACAAAGAATTATTAAAGAATACTATAAAAATTATATGCCAGTAAACTAGACAACTTAGAAGAAATGGACAGCTTTCTAGAAAATACAACCTTCCATGATTGACCCAGAAAGAAAACAGAAAATCTGAACAGACCAGTTAAAAGTAATGAAATTGAACTGGTAATTTAAAAACTCCCAAAAAACAAAATCCCATCTCCAGATGGCTTCACTGCCAAATTCTACCAAACATTTAAAGAAGAGCTAATACTCTTCCGTCTTAAAGTATTCCAAAGAAGAAGTATTTCCAAACTCATTCTATGAGGCCAGCATTACTCTAATTCCAAAAACAAAGACACCACAAAGAAAATGACAGACCAGTTTCCCTGATGAACATAAGATGCAAAAATCCTCAAGAAAATATTAGCAAAATGAATTTTAAAATACATTTAAAAAAACACCCATCAGGAGCAACTGGGATTCATTTCAGGGATGCATAGATAGTATAATATTTGTAAACCAATCATTATCATACACCACATCAACAAAAAGAATAAAAACTACATGATCATCACAATAGATATTGAAAAAGCATTTGACAAAATTCAACATCCATTTGATAAAAAGTCCCAAACAAATGGGTATAGAAGGTACGTACCTCAACATAATGAAGGCCATATATGACAAACCATAGCCAACATTGTATGTGATAGTGAAAAGCTGAAAGCTTTTCCTCTAAGGTCAGGAACAAGACAAGGATGCCCACTCTCACCACTTTTATTCAACATAGTACTGGAGGTCCTAGCCATAGCAATGAGACAACACAAAGAAATCAAAGGCATCCAGATTTGTAAGGAGGAAATTAAACTGTTACTGTTTGCAGATGACATGATATTGTACATAGAAAACCCTAAATAATCCACAAAATTAATACATCGAGATCTGCATTCCTATATACTAACAATGAACCAGAAGAAAGAGAAATCAGGAAAACAATTCCATTTACAATTTTATCAAAAAGAATAAAATATATTGGAATAAACCTAACCCAGGAGGTGAAAGACCTATACTCTGAAAACTATTAAGGCACTCATGAGAGAAATTAAAGTAGACATCAATAAGTGGAAATACATCCCATGCTCATGGATAGGAAGAATATTGTCAAAATGGCCATCCTGCCTAAAGCAATCTACAATTCAATGCAATTCCTATCTAAATATCAACAGCATCCTTCAGTGAACTAGGACAAATGGTTCTAAAATTCATATGGAACCACAAGACCCCAAATAGCTAAAATTATCCTAAGAAAGGAAAACAAAGCTAGGGGGATTATGCTTCCTGACTTCAAGCTCTACTACAAAGCCACAGTAATCAAAACAATTTGGTGCTGGCACAAGAACATATCCATAGATCAATGGAACAGAATAGAGCCCAGATACAAACCACACATACAAGGTCAATTAATATACGATAAAGGAGCCACAAGTACACAGTGGGGAAAAGCCTCTTCAACAACTGGTGCTGGCAAAACTAGACAGCTACATGTAAGAAAATGAAACTGGATTACTGTCTTAAGTGCATACACAAAAGTAAACTCAAAATGGATCAAAGACCTGAATGAAAGTCATGAAACCATAAAACTCTTGGAAAAAAACATAGACAAAAATCTCTCAAATATAAGCATGACCAACTTTTTCCTGCACACATCTCCTCAGGCAAGGGAAACAAAAATTAAACAAATGGGACTACATCAAACTAGAAAGCTTCTGTACAGCAAAGGACATCATCTGCAGAATAAAAAGGCACCCCACAATATGGGAGAATATATTTGTAAATGACTCATCTGAAATGGGGTTAACATCCAATGTATATAAAGAACTCATATGCATCAACACCTAAAAAACAAATAACCTGATTAAGAAATGGGTGGTGGAATTGTACAGATATTTCTCCAAAGAAATACAAACGGCCAACAGGCATATGAAAAGATGCTCCACTCATCACTAACGATTAGGGAAATGCAAATTAAAACCACAATGAAATTACCACCTCACACCAGTTAGAATGGCCACTATTCAAAAAATAAGAAATGCTGGCAAGCATGCAGAGAAATGGGAATCCTCCTACAGTGTTGGTGGTAATGTCAACTGGTACAACTGCTGAGGAAAGCAGTATGGAAGATCCTCAAAAAGCTAAAAACAGAAATACCATTTAACCCAATAATAATTCCACTCCTAGGAATTTACCCAACAAAAACAAAATCCCTGGTTCTGAAAGATACATACACCCCTGTTTATTTATACACACACTCACACACACACCCCACACACACATATATATTTATTGCTGCAGTACTTGCAATAGCTGATATAGAAGCAAACTTAAGTGAAAGATCTGATACATATACACAATGGAATATTATTCAGCCATAAAAAGAAATACTGCCATTTGCAACAACATGGATGGATCTAGAGGGTATTATGCTCAGTGAAATAAGCCAGGCAGAGAAAGACAAATACCATATTACTTCACTTATTTGTGGAATATAAAAACAAAGTAAAACAGAAGGAACAAAACAGCAGTAGACTCATAGACATTGAGAAGTGGCTAGTGCTTACAAGGGGAAGGGGTTTGGACAGGTGCAGGGAGGTGGGGAGAAATAGTTACACACACACACAATATATATGTATGTGTAAAAATATAACCACTAACTCAGGAGACTCTAGGGGAAACAGTGGACTCAGGGGAGACAGGGAGTAATCAAGGTTCAATGTTGCTCATGACAAGTCTAAGAATTAGGGCATGGAGGAAGGTGGTAGAAAGATGGTGTAAAATTGGGTCAGATTATGAAAATAGTTTCACAAGACTAAAAGTCTAGGTGTTGTAAAATCTTAGTGGCTTGAAATGGGTAAGATAAACCGTGATGAAAAGCATGATTGAATTACTCCTGAACCTTAGAAGTTGGGTAATCAATTATAATACCTGCCTTCTTGGGATTGATTTCCTGGGCAGTTTGTGGTGGCAAAGAGGGTGACAGATCACCATGGTCTTAGCATTACAAGGAATGCTTTGGGTTTCCCTTAAATCCTATGGAGATAAGAATTAAGCTGAAGAAAATTCAAATTAATTTTTTTTACTCCAGTGATCACTTAAGAGCTTTTATTCCCTTAAAAGTTCCTTTTCCATAGCATCCCATTCTTGTTTGGACGGGTATAATGAATTCTTCAATTTCACTAATAACTAGGTTCTTAACTAGTATCTCATTCTCTACATTAATCCCTCCAGGTTTTTTTTTATATATTTTTTTCATCTTGGTTTCTCTTTGATGAAAGTTTTTCTCAAATCTTTTATCTTAATTTTCTGTGTATGTTTAAGAGTCAGGTACTGAAAGACTGATTAGGAGTATTGTGACTATAGGTTATTGACTGTCAGGCTTTTTCTTTAAGATATTCTCACAGGGTAGGGATTGAGCTACATATTCTTGTTTACATTTAATTCCTATTTTTTGCTTCTAATTAAATTTATGCCCTCGTACAAGTGCCTAGTACCATCCAAGGCCCATACCCCTCTACAGGTTAAAGCTCTCTGCATTCTAGCCAGGCTGTGCCTTTTTTCCACTCAGTTTCAGTTCATACTCATTTGGTTTCTACTTTGCAGGATTTTGTTCTTGTCCTCTCTTAAGTCTATCCCAATTTCTTCATTTTCTTCAGTTTGTATGTTTCATTCCCTTGTATTCATTTAAGTGTGGTGTTAGGAGAAATGGGGGATAAATATGCCAATCCATTTCAGCTTTACCCAAATTCAGCACTGAAATGCTAAAAAATATAAATCAAATACTTAATGTTTTGAAAATAAAATGTTTTTTAACAGGATGGTAAAATAGGAACATAGGTTTGGATGTCAAAAAGGGCTGAGTTTGAAACCTAGTTTGGCTGGGATACCATTCACTGAGTCCTCGTCAGTTGTCCACCTGCTTCTTCAATTGCAAAATGAATGGAACAAGAAAACATTCCATTTGTTTCAAAGAATTCAATGAGATACTACATAATATCTGAAATACCATCCAGTACATAGTAAAAGCCCAATATTAATTTCCCTTATGCTTTGGAAAAAAAATGCTAAGAATATTCTTCAAAGAAATATTCTAATTTTCTGAGACACAATTAAGACTGCAAAATGCAAGTGAATTAATAAGGATCTGAAGAGGGAAATAGCAATGTAAATTAAACCTTGAGAAGATGCCCAACCACAGTAAATCTTAAAAACCCACAATACTTGGGTCTTCATGTTTTTTTAAGGATTACTTATACTCATCAAGAGTGGAGTGACCTTTTCATATATGTTAACTGATATTAGTACATCACAGGAAAGTACTTAGTAATGAAGCAAACCTCTGCAGATTGTCTTTAAGAATCTGAAACGCATAGAAAGAGGCTCAAAATGGCGTTATTTTTTATCAAAGTACTTTGCACAGATTTTAAGTCAAATATTACTAGAAGACTGTTTAAAAAACAAACACATGACTGCAAAAAGCTGGTTTTGTTTTGGGGTAGTGAAAAGTCTAAAATTGATTGTACTGATGGACACACAACTCTGAATATACTAAAAGCCATTGAATTTGAAATGGGCAAACCATATGGTATGTGAATTACATCTCAATCTTTTATAACACATATAGCCAGCATACTTGACACACACAACCCATTTTTATCTTTAAAGGCAAACATTTTCAAAGTAATATGCTTATTCTACTATATTTCTAGTCCTTGATTTAAAAAAATACTTCAAAGGTAGACAAGTAGTTAGCTTTCTTACATGGCCCATCCCACCTTCCATTCTTCATGCCTTGGTATACAGCAAGTCTGGTGAAATAGTTTATGACCTGTTATTGATTGCCTAACAAGCATACTCTGAATGTTTCATTTACACCTTTCTCTAGTTGGTGAGTTTTCTATTGCCAGTTCTTTCCTTGCACCCTAATTAATCTCCATGTAATTTCGTATATGATTATCTATCAGTTACTTTCTTTCATTTTGTTCATCTTCCTTGGGACTGTTTCATCCTTCTGGCCCTCTAAGTACTCTGTACTCTAAGTACTCTAAGCCCTCTAAGTACCAAGTACCTGTCAAGAAAATAGTCAAGGATAGTAAAGGACAGTCTTTTCCACTTTGAAAGAGCCCACCAAGCACCCAGCACAATGCAGAGAAAGATCTATAGTAAGGCATATTTTGGTTGCTGCTCAAGGTTGTTGCACAGCTGGCATTCTGGATTTCCCGTCATTCACTCAAAAAACAACCAGCTCCTGTGTTCTAGCTCAAGATTTTCTTTTGCATAGTTTACTCCTCCATTTTGGTGGAGTATATCATGCCAGTACTTTGTAAGAAAAGGACAATGGAAGACAAAAATTTCAAAACCTGAGTATATGAAAGTATCTTTATTCTACATTGGCATCTCACCTTGGAATAGAATTATTAGTTAGAAATAATTTCATTCAAACATTACATCATTGCTTCATTGTCTCCTAGCTTTTTAGAAATCTGATGCCAATTCTTACTCCCAATTATTAGGGGTCCATTCCCCACACTCCAATTCCATTTTTTTTTTTTTTTTTACTTTCTCTTACTTTCTAGTATTCTCAAACAAAAGATGCCTTACTATGGATCTTTCTCTATGCATTGTGCTGGGTGCTTGGTGGGCTCTTTCAAAATGGAAAAGACTGTCCTTTACTATCCTTGACTATTTTCTTGACAGGTTGCTTCATTCCACTTCAAGAAATTCCTGTTAGATGTTAGACCTTCTGGAGTGGTCCTGTGCTTTAAAAAAACAAAATGAAAATTTGTTTTCTTTGTATTTTAAAACACTTCTTGCACTCTTTAAATTCTAAATGGTATAACTAATTTTTAATTTGAGCCATATTTACTTTACAAAACCTGCTTTTCAAATAATTGTTCTTTTTTCATGGACGCAGTATCTTTGAATAATATTTCTTAGTTTCCTCTCCCTGCATTTTTCTTGTTTTGGTCTTGGTCATTAGTCTACTAAATGACATACTATATGTTAGGACAATCTCCAAAAATCTGCTTATTCTTGAGTTTCCTCATACTCTGTTCACTGGGTGGAGACTCAGTTTTCTCACTGGAAAATCTTCAAATATCTGAATTCCTTTGAAGGTCTTTTCTCTGAGACCACTGTGTTCCTACAGAAAAGGATTCTCCTTTCTCCTGACACTTAACTGTCAATATTCAAGAGATAAGAATCTACCTATATAGAATTTCAACTGATCTTCATTTTTAATCTATGACTAGTAATCTGAGTCCAAATACTTCTTTCAAATTTTCAAGGAAGCAATTCTTCTGTGGTAAAAGGATAGAAAAAACCTAGCTACCTACCTAATGGGGTAAAAAGGAAAAGATTTCAACCAATCTCCACTCCCAGCCTAACATGCCATCCCCATATTCTGCAGAATCTGTTTTCTCCCTTTTCTCAGTCTGAGTTTTAAGGAGCAAATCAGCTTACTTCTAAATAAGCACTCCTTCTGCAGATGATTAGATCTGAACTTCCTCTACTCTATTCAGTGTCTACCCATCTACTTCCCATCTTCCAGAAGTATTTTGATATTTTGTCTTCTTACATTCTGTCCCTATAGATTTCTACCTTTAAAAAATATATCATTTCAGTGAAGTATTGGAGACTGCTACTATTAAAACCTTTGTGGTACCCATCATGTTTAATCAAAAATCAGCTTAATTTGTAAGAGAATAATCTACACATCGAACAAAGCAAATGATATGTAAAATGGTTGCCCTACTAGATGGCCTATTTATAACCATTCAAAATATTTATATAAATAATTTTTAAAGAACTGTCAGTCACTTTTAAAAGGTAAATACTAACAATTATACAGTATTAGCTTAACTGTATAAACAGTGTATCAAAGAACACTCCTAAATACTAAGTAAATTCTCTGAAGCAGCACTAGAACTTACTTTTTTAAGTCTGAGTTTCCTGAAATGGGTATTCTCATCACTAAAACTGCTTTTAAAAATAAAAGCAGAAATGAAACACACACACAAAAATCTAAACAGCTGTGGAAAGTAATGAAGAGTATAATCCTTTGTTAGAGAAGCAGGCTCCTCAAAGGCCCAGTGAAGAAAGTATGAATCTACTGAATTACAGTGAGAGCACTAGGGACAGAAGGTAGGCCTGGTGATCTGAATAAATCAAAAGGATTATCACTTAGGGCCCAGGTTTTTGGTTGCACTCCCTACATGGATCTCTTCCACAAAGCATTTTTTCCCTTCCTACCCTGTCCTCCACAAGTTCACAACCTTGATCTTCTTTTACTACATCTTACATTTCCTCTTTCATACTCTCCATCACTTCATCTTTTAATTACTACTCTAATCTAGGTATCAATCTAAATTGTTTCCTTATCCCTACCTCAGTTCCAAGGAAATTTCTGCCTCAGTGAGTAGGTGCACCCTACTTATGCACATCCTATCACCACCTTTCTCAATGCTTCTGTGCATGCAATAGTTTTCCTTCAACGTAAATTCCATTACTGATCTTCCTCAACTTAAAACAAAGTAATGTCCCCATAAATTCATCCGGAGTTGAAAATACTGTTATGTAGAAAATGTTTAATACATCTGCCTATTAAACACCACAGCTTAGCCTAGCCTACCTTAAACATGCTCAGAACACTTACATTAGCCTACAGTTGGGCAAAATCATCTAACAAAAGCCTATTTCACAATAAGGGGTTGAATATCGTAATTTATTGAATGCTGTACTGAAAATGAAAACCAAATGGTTATATGGGTACAGAATGGTTATATCAGTTATTTACCCTCCTGATCATGTAGCTGACTGGCTTGCTGCTATTAATCAGCATCACGAGAGAGTATCATACCGCACATTGCTAGCCTAGGAAAAGTTCAAAATTCAAAATTTGGAAGTACAGTTTCCTACTGAATATCACGGTCACATCATCATTAAGTTAAAAAAATCATAGGTCAAACAACATCTTAAATTGGGGACTTTCTGTATTAAACAAAGATAAAGAATAGGGATAAAAATAGGGTGTCATGAGATACAACCTCTAAGTGATGGAACACAATTGTAATTAACTTACTGTTACAAATGAAGCCTAGGGTTACTTGAAATAAGCATATTTAGTGACCTGGAGGTGATCTAAAACAAAACAAAACAAATCAGAGGGATTTAAAGGCTATTGTCTGATTAGTACAAAAGGTAGGAAGACGATCATTATTTTCCACTATGAACCCTCCACTAATTTTTAAAAATACGCATTATTTGGAAAAACTTTTTTTTTTCAAATGAAAACCAGCCATGCTAATAATCTCTCAGCAGACTATTATCCTGAATTTCCTTTAAAAGCTTTTGTACTTTACCTCTGATACCTTAATAAGAGTACACCTCTCCTCACGTAACACAGAAGTATGACATAATACAATTTAAAAATAAGTAAAATGCTTAGAGCCAAATACTTTGTAGTTTAGGAAATAATTTTCTATGGGTTCTATTAATCATGAACACTTTTACTTACTCTATTATTCCCAAAACAGGAAAGTGTTTTGTGCATGCAAAGCAACTTTAGCAGAACCCTAAATACAGTGAAGCTAGTTTACCACAACATGCTGTTCAATTCATACCATAAGGACTAACCTGGGTACACTTTTCTTGGGGTGAAGCCCTAACTCCCACCTAAACTGGTTTTACTTTTCATGACTGCAAATGTTCCCTCCACATTTCCTATTTTTAAGGAAAACAAGAATAGCATTTTAGGCCTCAAAATGCTACCAAGTTTAGTAGACACATACAAATAAATATCATGGTATATATATTAATAATAACCTATAACTGAGTATCCAACACATTTAACAACTCATTGATCTATTTAAAAAAGGGATTGAGACTGGAAGGTACCCTTTTCTCTTTAAATTCTGTAATTCTATGAATATGGTTAGGAGATACCAGTAGAATGTCATTACTCTTGTTCCTCAATATTGCTTAGGAGATCATTTATCAATATAATTGTCAATAATAATGAATATCTATAGCAAAGGTATATATTTACATATTGAAAGTGAAGAACTGAGGAATACAGTAACTAAAAAGCTGAAAGTTAGTTATGTAAATAAAGAAAAGACACTACTAGTTGCCCTTAAATTAGGTATATTCTATAGAAGCAGCAAAGCTTTTATGCTCTAAGGGAGAAACAAAGTACAAGGTATATTGACTCAGTAAGAAATAAAATATACTTTTTCAAAATTTTGTCCAATTTTATGCAGTGATCACCTTGTTTTACCTATGTATATAGAAAGAACACGCTCTGTATTATAAACTGAATATTCAAACAGCTTGGCTTTGAATTTGGTTCAGTATCTTATTAAAAGGTAATTTAAATAGGCAGATTAAGAATTGTAACATCGTGTTTTAATGACTAACTCAAGTTAAAAGGAGTAAAATGAACATTACAACATGAATACATAGGTCGATAGTATACTACAGGACATACTCTTAAGAAGTATTAGAGAATTCATGTTATTCACTGAAAATCTTTAATCCCTGATGATTAAAACAAAATGTACCAAGTATACTACCCTTTAAGTCTGACCATCTTTTCCTAGGAATTGGCATGACAGCTCACTTAACTTCCATGTTATCCTTTATTTTTAATACATAAAGATCCAGCTTGCTCCATGAAAAGAGCACTTCACACTGATTTTCCAGTCAGAAGCAATCATTTCCACGCTACAGAAACTCATAGGCCTGCTGAAAGCTGGTTATGAATGCTCTAGAGACACAAAAATAGCAATCAGTTTTGTCATGTAAAATAACTAGTACAAATCCTAACCAATACAGCCTCTTCTAGTTATTAATGGAGGAAGTGGTAATCCAAGGATAGTAACCTAGGACTCTGAAAGAATTCAGAAATTTTTTTTACATTCTGTAACAGGCCCTTTCTGTAAAAATGTATGTGCATATATGAAATCAGAATAAACAGTATTACCTTCAATATCAACTAGCTCTGGATTACTCTAAATTTTGGATTAGACCCTAGCCAAGTAATGTTCTATTTTCAAAATAAAAAACTTTATAAACAATTTCACCGTATTTTTCAAATTCCAAGACCCGGAATAATTTATTGCACTTACATGTTCATAATTATTAAAGGACTGTGGAGGCTTCACTGCCTGTCCATAGAAGAGTACCCAGAAAGAAGATATAAACCATTGTCAGGGGAAAACATGCATGCATTTATTTTTAAGAATTCCCAGTAAGCGGGGAAAAAAAATTCAACATCTTTAAAAATGTGTTTATTTTTTAAAAAATCAGTTGTGTACAAAAGTGTTTTGTAGTTTTTAATTCTCAAGACAAATACCCAACCCTCCACCCACAGCCCACCCTGCTTCAGTGGTCTTTCTGGTGACCCACCCATTTTCCCCTTACAGGAAGTTAATGGCTCAGAATAGGCCCTCCTACAGAATTTATCACTAACAGACTGTTTAGAATAGAGATCTAGAGAAGCTAACAAGCAAGGTTCTTTCTCAGTGCGGTTAATGAGAATCCCTATAATGGCAGTAGACTTCCAGCAGACACCACAACAAAGCACCATCAATTGCTGAAAGCTAAAAAATAGATATTATTTTCAATAGTATTTCATTTTCTATTGGAAAAGTCTTTAAATTACATTATTAAATAAGTCTCTTCCCCCCAAAGAAATAGTCTAGCTTTTATTATGATGCCTGTAAAAAGTAGGTAACAGCGAGCACACAAGGATCATTTAACAGCACAGTGCATTGATTTGTATCCACTCAACTCCTAGAATCAAAGTGATAAGCTGTGCCACACCTGATTGTAGCAGCATGGTTGAAATAACCAAGCAAAAGGTGACACGTTCACAACTTATTTAGGTGATGATTACAGGTTTATGAGGGTAGATCAGTTCAATAAAGCGGCAAGAAAACAAAAGGGACAAGGGAGATAGTGATATTCCCCTACCCTTATGCCACAAGATTTTTGATCCATATTGCAACAGTGCAAATAGAGTATGTAACATTAACATGTAGACACTGCAGAAAAGTAACATTTGGGGAAAAGGCTCTTTATCAGTAAATACTTCAAGTTGCTTTTCCCCAGTGATAGCAAATAACTAATGTTAAGCATTTATTTTAAAATGGTAGTGAAAGCATGGAAATTAAAAAATGTTTAATCAATGATTTGTACCCCGGTATTGAAATTTCTTGATTAGAAAAAGTGATTAATACAGCATCATTTTGTAAAAGTCAATGAAATCAAGTTAACTGTAAACAAACGGCTTCCTTTTTCATAACCAGACATTATTTTTATGTACAAGAAAGTGTACCTGGCTCCAAATCTTCCCTGCCCAAATCCATCTTAAATCTTTAACAAAAAAGATGACTTCTTGTATTGCTACAAGGATTGTGGAAACATTATCATATCCCTATTGCAATTTTAAAAGCTCAAATCAGATATATACTTATAGCCAAGATTTGCTTTTTACATTGATAAACTTATTAAGCAGCTGAAACAGTAACATGATATGCTGCATTCTGTAGTGCATAAATAAGCAATATCCACTTTAACTGCCAATTCTTTTCTACAGATATGTAAAAATTTTGCATAGGTTTAAGCATCACCAACAATCACAAATGTGACTTCCCAAAAGAAAAAAAAGTCAGTCTTATTTTCATTTCAGATTACTCACTCTTCTCAAAAGCAAAATACTCAGAATCCAAACATATATATATATATATATATATATATATATATATATATATATGTACACACACACATACATACTTGAAGGTGTTATTGTATTTAATTAAGTAAACCATAGTCACAATTTCAAACATTTTGGAGTGCCAACTCAGAGCATCTAATTTAGTGCCAAGTTCCTCAAGTATTTATATGCTACTTAACTGTATACTTATTTGGGTCCCAAATTGCTACTCCTTCATTCAGCAATCTGTACTGACATACTATACCACTAAATATTTGTTCTTTTAAAAGTCAGGCACATACTCAAGAAACACACCTGATTACAATAAAAGCTTATTGGAGTATCAGTGACTTCCAGAAAATCTGCCTGCCCTAAATGAGGTATCACTATATATATTTTAAGAATAATTTTTGAGGCCTTTAAAACTGAAAAATCAGAAAACATTGAGAATTACAGAAATAACTTCCATCAGGACACCTTTTCCCTAGACCTGCACTTTTAGTGTCTCTTTTTCCCCAAACATATACGACCTGAGGGAAAAAGCATCTGCCTTAATTTCTATGTTTGAGGAAATAAATCTATCTGTAGAGAAGTGAGGAAACAAAAACAAGATAGTGGGAAATGTACCAGGAAAGGGAAGAGGAATTATCACAAGAAGAGTACATGAGGTAAACACATTTTTGAAATGAAAAATCCATTACAGAGAACCTCTCATACCAAATATTATACTTTTCAATTTTCTGCGCACTGGAGATGTTGAACTATAGTTAGATAAGTAGATACTCTATGAGACTAATGTACATAAAAATCAAAGGCAAGGTATGGCTGCCCCCAAGAGCTAAGTATATAATGCTTGACCTTTAGTAACTTCTGAGCTCTTGCTCTCCTTTGTTTAACCACAGGACAATTATATATACCCTGACAAATTCAAATAGCAAATGGGGTACATGTGTCTGATATTTAAGATAATCCAAATATTACTAATATTTACCAAGCTGCCCTCTACTAAAGAGAAAATTAATTCTAACCAACAATGTAACAAAAATGTCCACATTTTCACACAATCCCAGCCTTACTTCAAAATATAAAGTACAAAGTTTTAGCTATTTAAAATAAATAAAGAAAAATCTTGTTTCCTTTGGCATCTTCAGAAAGTTAACTAAACTACAACAATTAAAAGGAGATGATTGTATAAAGGAATTTATGTTTAAGCAAACATATGGGGAAAAAAACACAGCAACTTGTGTTGAGAATGCAGTATCAACTATAAGAGTTTACTACTGATTAGGAAAGCCTTACAAGTTTTTGGAAGAGCCTTCACATCTTTAATGTTATAATATATTTAATAATGGTTCTTTTATTGCTTCTAAAGATAATTGAAAAGTCAAATGAAATTATGCTGAATTTGTAGCTCAAAATTATTTTCCAAACACTTAATGATTATAATTTTGGATAAATTAACACTTGAAGAAAGAAACCTTTTATAAATATGACTTTGAATATACACCTTCCTTTAATTCATTCTGATCCCATTACATTTTTGTTATTTTTGCATTGGTCTTGAAAATTTATAAGAACTGTATTTTTATGTATAGAAACTGCCTGCATAAGCCCATCTCAACTTTAGTAAAATGGTCACATTAGTGTTTGAGCTTGCAAAACTAGGAAGTTTCAAACTTTTGAACTTAAAATGAAATGTAACTTTAATATGAATAGAAAGTCTGACTATGTACAAGAGAAGATTAAGTTTTCAATTCTCATATTATCAGAAACATCATAAAGAAAGCTAGATTTATAACACACATCTATCCCTATGTGCATCTGGAGTATGTACAGTAAAACACCAACACAGCTTTCATGGGTCAACAGGGGGAAATGCAAGCAAGAGTGACTTTCAAAGTATATGATAAAGCAATCACTATAAAGGCAAAATCAGGCTAAAAAAACCCTGCTAACAGGTGATTTCACCCTTGCAAGTTCTCAAAGAAAAATTTCATCAGTTTAAAAATAGAAAGATGTCAAATTCACTGAAAAATTAAGTTGGGTTCTGTCATTAAGTCTTGGGAATACTGCAACATCAAATATTTACTGTTTTTGCAAAAGAAACAAAATTGGCAGCTCCATTTTTACATTTTTACTTACTTACATTAGGAAAGTTCTAAGAGTGAAAAGCTGTGACAAAACATTCCAAATGGCCAACCGAAAAATGGAGCAAGGGATACAAGGAATACTGTCCCTTGGCACATTTTCCCACCAAATATAGAGAAATTTACTATTAGAATATTAGCTATGTGTGATAAGAGGGGAAAAATACACATGGTGTCCCAGTCTGTTGACAAGGACTAAAAGGCTCTGAACAGGTCACCATCTTCAATTCTGGATAAATCTCATTTGAGAATTATCAAATGCTTAAAATGGTGGTCTTTTCAGCTACCCATCCTAAGAAGTCAAGTATACAAGCATGCAAGTAAATTCACAGGCACAGAGGATCCATGTTAAAAACAGTTAAGGTAGCTGTGATGCAACACCAACAATATGAATGGTCCTGACACACTCAAAACATTATCCTAATTATTCAATGAAATCCTGAAGCAAACTCTTGCTAGTCTTGGTACACTGCTAAACACTAAAGTAGCATGTTTTTTCCATGGTTTTAGCTTAGCAAGGAATTTTTACACTATTAAGTAAGAAAAAAAAATTAAAGTATTTCCCCTTTTTAAATTTACACAGATGTTTAATTAGCTTTATTTACAGAGCAGTATTTTTTTTTTCAGTCTCCAATGGTGCCTAGGTAACATCATTAGGCAAGAATGCCAGTTTAAAAGAAATCTATGCAGAATCCTAAAAATAACAGATGTTGATGCTCCTCAAGAAGGGGCAAGCTTGACTATATCAGCAGCTCTCTATGCCTCAGTTACTCAGAAGCAGTTCTGTTGCAGTCTCTACATCCCAGGATTTTGAAGACAAGGCCACTATTACTGCATTCTGCAGAGGAGAAAAGGGAACAAAAAAAATCACATCTCAAGGAAGTATCTTTGAAATACTGAATCACTGTCTATAGAATGAAAAATCGTACTTCATTTTTTTCTTGAAGCTGCCTTGCAACTGCAGTGTATAAAAACCTTCTAAAACAAATGATTGAAATCAGCGAAAGGAAAAGAAAATAATCCCTGATTTTAACAACAAAATTTGTTTATCAAAACGAGATTTAAGAGTATTTTTGAACCACTTTTGTCAGTCAATGATTTGCAGCACTTATTTAAAATCAGTAAATATATCAAATCAACATGCTTTTATGTACTTACCCTATCAAAGCCCATAGCACATAGGTTTTCTATTTTTTTGGTGTATTCTGGACTAGAAACTGGTGCTCCAGCATACACATGTGCCCAAAGTCGAGCTGTCTGTTTGAACATTTCAGGATTTTGTTTGTACTACATGGGGGGAAAAATTGACATGAAAATGCAGTTGTAATATCCAATATACTAACTCAGATTTTAACTGCCTAAGAACCTGCTTTTTCTAATTAAAACTAATTTACATTTAAAATGTGACTGATTCACTTTCTACTGCAAACTATGCCACTTGGGGAAAGACTGTTTAACCTGGAGCTATGATTCACAAGTTGTATTGACAAAAGAAAAACGAAGAAAAGTAGCATTTATCAACTTTAATCACCAATTTCAACAAATGTTAAACAGCAGAAAACTAATACTAAGTAAACTGATGTATTTAAAGATGTTTCTAAACAATATGCAGTGGCAAACATTATACAGCTAAACAGAATTGCTAACTTCTAAAATTATGTGGGTATTAACTAATAAATGTAATCAACATTTTTATTAACCATTGCTCAAGCTAGAATACAACTAGGTTTTGCTAGAGCTGTACCAGTATACGATTCAAGAAAACCCCACATGCAAAGTTCTATCAGTGCACATGTTCTGAGATGATTATGAATGCACCATTACAGTACTTTTAAAAAGCAGGGCTTCCCATATGCATAGGAAAGAGGTAAATTTATTCTCAAATATTCTGGGACCACCATTACTTAATAAAGCAAAGTATAAATTTAAAATAACTATTCAATTCACTTTAATATTTCTTTTTAAAGTATTTTACACATAATGAATATTTTAAGACTGATAAGCTTCTATTATATATTAAAATGATAAATCCAGTTTCTACCATTAATTCTTAACAAGTCAAATTACTGAATTGATTTAAGAGCTAAAAAGAAACCTTTGAGTCTAACTTAACCTCTGAGGCTCAGAACTCTAAAGGCTAAAGCTAAGACTCAAATTATGCTTCTGTCCACCAAAAACAAATGAATAGCACATTTTTATAGCATGTAAAACCATCGTTCTAAGCACTGAGACAAAAATTAATAGCATATATTAATAAGTATATACATACAACAAGGAGTATACAGCTTTTCAAGGGAAAGGAAGAAGTTTGTTAAGAGGCAAAGTTTCCTCAAGCAGAAGAAACAGAGCAGATTGGGTAAAAATGGTGATAGAAATTGAGTGCCATCCAGAAAAAGCACGAATCTGAGGAACAGTAAGAATTTAGGAGATGAAGTTGGGTTTTTAGACAGTTCAAATCATATACAAACTCTGCAAACTGAACAATTTGGACTTACAATGTAGGTGATAGTAGAGCTACGTGTAAAGTAGATTTGTAGTTTATAAAGCTAACTGGTTATCAGGGTAGAAGATGGGGGAAGGAAGAGGCTGAGGAAGGGAGCACTATACTATTGTAACAGGAGGAATGAGATATTTTTTAAATGTGAACTAAGGCCATCAGAGAAGTATGATGGAGATTCTGGGAATGTTATCAGTAAGCGAAAAGGAAATAGAAAACTTGATTGGGTATTTAATTTGTGTGATTTGGATATTTAACTAAATTGATGTTATTACAGAAGAATGGACAGGTTCACAGGGTTTGAGATTTTGCATTTAGTTTTGGAAATGTTCTGCTAAGGTATTCACAGAACATTCATATAAGAGCTATTCAGTTTCAAATAAGCCCAGGAAAGGTCAAGCTTGAACATGTATCATCAGTTGTGGATATGATCATCCAAACGAGTATAGATAATGGAAATAAAAGGAACAATGTCAGAACCAAGTGACTACATATAAAAAGGAGAAGGAAAAAGATGGAAGTGTAGGATCTGAGAAGGAACAACTACCACTATAAAGACGGGAAAAGAAAAGATTAGTTAATCTCAGAAATCTAGAGAAGAAACAATTTCAAGGTGGAAAAAAAAAAGAATGCTCAGTAAATGTTACTGGCTTAAAATAAGGATTAGCAAACTTTCTTCAGGACCAGATAATAATTATTTCAGGCTTTCAGATCATACCATCTCTGTCATAACTATTCACTTCTGCCACTTATAACTAGAAAGTAAACAAATGGGTATGGCTGCGTTCCAATAAAACATTATTTACAAAAAAAGTCAGTCTGGCTGTAATTTGCTGACCCCTGCCTTAGATATGGGAACTGAAAAATATTCCATTTGGCAATTATAAAGGCCTTGGTAACCTTTACCACACCACTTCAGTGCCACAGTAGGAGCTGGTTAAAATTATTGCCAAAGAGGAATTACCAGTGAAAGGAGGGACACAGATGGATATACATGATAAAGCACATGTACTAAAAAGTTAATCATAGACCTAAATGGTAAATAGGTGTATGGGTGTTCACCGTGCAATTCTTTTGACATTGTGTGCTTGAAAATGTATTGAATTAAACTACGTGTTACAAATCAATAAACTGGCTTCACTATTACATCTGATAAAATCATCATACCGCAAGAAAGGAAATCATTTCCAAGTTCAGTTTCTGTGGAAGTATATTCATGTGTTAACATTGCAAACCACTAAAGGAGAGGCTCATAGGTAAATATAAGAAAGTCTTTCAAGAACAGCTATCTTACCTGATTTGCTACTACTGCATCTTGTGGGTCATCTGGTTCTGCAGCTGCCAGTAGTGCTTGCAATGACAATAATACCGTGCGGAGAGTCATTGCTGCTGCCCTAAAATTCAAGATAGGGAAATATTCAATTTAAGAATGCTCTGTATGATAAAAGCAAAGTGGACACTTTCTGGAAAACAAATAAACATAAATACTGAGTTAAAAATAATCTAGATTTTATCTTAATCATGTAATTATTATGTATCTGCCTATCGTATTTTTTTTGCTTAAAATATATCACTTAATTCATGCTTCTAAATGTGTTTATAAAGCAAATATTTATCTCAAACACGGTATCTACCTAACCAGTGAGGATTCTTAGCATTTTCTGTTAAAAAATTGTTTTGACCAATAGAGAAATATTTGTAAATATAATAAGCATAATAGTGAAATATTTAAAATGTGAAAAATACTAAACAATATGCTCATTTTTATCATACAAATTAGATAGTTCTAAGCCAATCTTCAATTGGGTTCCTCATTTCAACCAAAGAACAGAGAAAATTACTGAGTGACAATTTTGTCAATCTTTCCCAGGATGGTACATAAATACTACCATCCTAGATGCTTAGAAGATAAGTTAATTTATTGCCAACAATGGCTATCTTAAAAGCAGTCGCAGTCTCTCTCACAAAGTGTGGTTTCCCCAACCAGTAACATCAACATCACCTGAGAACATGTAAGAAAAGAAAAATCTCAGCCTCATCCCACTGAACCAGAAACTCCAGGGTAGTGTAACAGGTATTTCAAGTGATTCAGATGTAAGCTAATGTTTGTGAGATACTGACTGGGTGCATTACAGCTTAAGCTAATTGAGAAAGGCTGTTCTAAACCAGTGAAATAAAATCAGTATCACATCTGTAGGTCTATATTTTATATACTAGAGAAAAAAAATTCACTACTTTAGATAAAGGTTCTTCATCTAAAATACTATCAGAGTAAAGACTTTTTATTGATTGATTTATCCTTTTAGAGGAGCTCCAGGAGTAGGAAAAATTTGGCTTTGATGCTTAAAAATTAGCTGAAATGCTAAACTAGCATTAAAAAGAATAGGATTTTAAAAGCTTTTTCATCTACTATTATAGTTTTATTAAATGGAAATTTCTAATTCTGAAATACGCCTGGGCTAACGAAGTTGTTTTTCTGACTAAGGTTCTAAATTTCCTAAGAGCTGACACAAGTTATTTTCAACCAATAGCTATAACATTATTAGAATGGACAATATTCTTTTAAGACAGGATGCAAGGCATACAAATGCAAATTTAGTCCTTTTAAATATCCACACTAGTTCTGCCATTATCACTATAACAAGGTGAAATCTTTCTTAGAAGTCCACACTTCTAATTTCATTTTATGTTTGGTAATTTTAAAGAGAATGTTTAAAGGCACATGCACATCAAAAGCTGCCTAGATGTATCATCATGAAGCTGACTTAACTCAAAAAAGAACAAAAACGCAAAATATTACAGAATCAGAATATACAAAGTTAGCTAGCTATTCTAATAAACCAGTGGACTTAACCAGCATACTAACTTAAAGATCCAAGACATAATTTTAAACAAAATCTTAGGTCATATAATTTTTAATAGTCATTTCTTTCAAAGAAATTTATCTGAATACTGACAAAAAATCTTCAAAGAAAACATTTCATACTCAAGCAATTATTAAACTCACATTATTTTAACTTCAAATAAAAACATGAAAGCATTATAATAAAAGCCATCTAAATCTTATAAATCTTAGCAAAACCTAACATCCCAGAACTAGTTTTCTATACATCTCATGAAGGCAATGAACATTTTTCTTTAAAAATTCAGCTCTCCACAGAATGAAGCTGGACCTCTGCCTTATACCAATTCAAAATGAATCAAAGACCCAAACCTAAGAGCTAAAAACTTACTAACACTCTTAGAAGGAAAGCTTCCTGAAATTGGAGTTGGCAATGATTTCTTGGATATGACATCAAAATCACAGGCAACAGAAGAAAAAACAGAGAATAAGTCTACATCAAATTTAACTACATCAAAGTTAAAATTTCCTGTGTAAAGAGAATGGTTAGAAAAAATAAAACTTTCTGTGCAAAGGACACAATAAAGTGAAAGGCAACCAACCTACAGAGTGGGACAAAGTATGTGTACATCATGTATCTCATAAGGGTTAATATCTGGAATACATAAAGAACTCTTACAACTCAACCACAAAAAACAAACCAATTAAACAATTAGAAAAGACTTAAACAAGCATTTCTCCAAAGATACACAAATAGCTGATAAGCACATGAAAAGATGCTTATTTAACATCACTAATCATTAGCGAAATGTAAATCAAATGAGATACCACCTCACACCTATAAGAATGGCTATTAGCAAAAGAAAAAATAAGGGTTGCTGGCAAGTATGCGGAGTAATAAGAATCCTTGGGCATTGTTGGTGGGAATGCAAAATAGAGCAATCACTACAGAAACCAATATTGTATAATTCCTCAAAAATATTAAACACAGAATTTCCACATAATGTAGCAAATCCACTTTTGGATATATACCTAAAATAATTGAAAGCAAACAAATATTTGGACATCCATGTTACAACAAGCATTACTCACATTAGCGAAAAGGTGGAAGCAACCCAAGTTTCTGTCAACTGACGAACAAAAAGTGGTACATACATACAATGGAATATTATTTAGCCTTTAACAGAAGAAAAATCTGAGACATGTTACATCATGGATGAATTCTAATGACATTATTTAAGTGATACCAGAAATAAAAAAGACAAAATATGTTAAGATTCATGAGGTACCTGGAGTAAACTTACAGATACAGAACGTAGAATGGGGGTTGTCATGGGATGGTGGCAGGGCACAGAGGACTTTCTGAGCACTGAAAACACTCCATATACCGTAAAGATGGATACATTTGTCACACCCTTAAAATGTACAACACCAAGAGAACGAACCATAACATAAACTATGGATTTTGGGTGAATGGGATGTGTCAATGAAGCTTGATTAGCTATAGCAAAATCTTAATAATATCACATAGGTAGCTTTATATATATGTGTATCAACAAGGCAATAAACATTTTTCTTTGAAACTTGATCTCAAATCAATAAGCACAGTTAATATGGCTAAATATTCATACAGACTCTATAGGGCCTTTAACATCTAGAACAAGCATGAGAATTGTTTGTATTGTTGACCAAGTTTCCTGTTAAAGATCTTCCAGACCACTAATAAATAATCGATGCTTACTGAAAACACTGAATGCTACTTCAGGAGAATAGGAGCTCTTTTGTTATATTTTATTAAGGTATAATAAGCAGAGTAAACTGCTGTACAGCTAGATGAATTTTTATATATGTATATACTCCATGTAACCACAACCTACATTAAAATACTAAATATTTCCAGCACTCAAAAAGCCTCACTCTTGCCCCCTCTCATTCACACTCTCACCTACCTCTACTACTGCCCTAATTTCAATTACAAATTAGTTTTGGCTCATCCTGAATTTCATAAAAACAGAACCGCATAGTATGTACTCCTTTGTGTCTGGCTTTTTGTCACTCAATGTGTCTATGAGAATAATCCACATTATTTGGGTCAATATGCCTTTTTTTACTGCTTATACAGTGTTCCATAAATGATTATACCGTTATATATCCATTATCTTGCTGACAGACATTTAGATTATTTCCTGTTTAATAAATCTGCTATGCATATTCTTGCATAAAACTTTTGGTAGACATAAGCATTCATTTCTCTTGGTACATTTCTCTTGGTACCTAGGAGTGTAAATGCTGGGCCATACTGAAGTTGTATGTTTAGCTTTGATAGACAGTGATGGCTGAACCGAATCATATTCCTTACCAGCACTGCATGAGAACCACATACAAGTGTGTAGTGGTATCTTATTGTGATTTTAATCTGCACTTCCCTGATGACTAATGATGTTGAGCATAGCTTAGTGACCATCTAGATACTTTCTTAGCACCCGTTTGTGTCTTTCAGAAGGGCAGTATCATTGAGTGCAATTTGTATGTGCTATCATTTTCTTCCCCAGGTAAATAGACACGTTTAGTCTTAACAGGTGTCAGTAGAAAACATTAGAAAATAGTTTCCACACAGGGTAAGTTAAAGAGTTAAGAAATAAATCATACTAACATAACTTGTTAAAATATTGGAGATAAATCACCACACACATTTTAATAAGAGACCAAGATTAACAAATTGTTTTACAGGATACCTGTCCCAGATAATTCAGTGTTTATTCAATTTGTTTTTCCTAAGATTACTACCCTGTAGTTGTATCAAGTTCCAGTTTTGAAGCCTAAACATTCATGTTTAAACACGGATATCCACTGTCAACTGTATGTCAATAAAGCTTGTGAGGAGAGAGGTAGGGACAAACCCATGGATATCCAATCTCACCAATTTTATCTGATATGCCTTTGATAGCTTTTGATATTTCAGTTGTATCTATACAGATAAATAGATAAAAAACAAGATTAAATTCAGCTATTTCACCTGCCTTAGGAAACTGCTGCAAAGTGTTTAGGTATAAAATTTCAAGTTCTCTCCCTATATATTTATACCAAAATCTTTCAACTACCTATAGGAAGATAATCAGAAGTGGTAGTGCTGCTGGCTTAACTCTAAGCAAAAAGGGAAGTGGAAGATTTTAGTCTAGAGTTTTATTTGTTTTTAAAGAGGGGTGACAGGGGAGGGAGTATCATTATGGCTGCTGAGAATAGCTTGAGTAGGACAAAGTCAGAAGCAGGAAGGCAGGCTACTGCATCCATCCAGGCAAGAGTTAATGTGAGTTGGACCTAGGTGGTGGTAGTATAACTGCTGATAAGATTTCAGAGGTTTGCAATAGCATCTGTATACAGGACACAGGACACGAGAGAAAGAAGAACCAGGGATCGCAATAAGATTTTGGCCTGAACAACTGTAAGGATGTAGTTGCTAATAACTTAGATGTAGTTGCCAGTAAGCAGGTTTTGGGTCGGGCAAATGCCAGTTCAGTTTTCAACATGTTTCAGTTTGAGATGTTCATTACCTACTCAAGTATAAATGTTAAACAGTTAGGGAGGTGAGTCTGGAGTTCAGCAAAGATAAATTTGTGAGTTGCTAATACATGAACAGTGAAGTTATACCATCAGATGAGCTCACCAAGGAAGTGAGTATAGATAGATGGAAAGGAGCAGAGGTCAAGATTTAACCCTGGGGCATTCTCACATGCAAAGTTCCCAGAGATGTGGGAGGAACTAATTAAGGAATGTAGGAGCGGGCATAGGAAGGGGAAAACACAACTAATATCCGGGAAACCAAGTGTAAAAAGTACAGTATCTCTAATACAAAAAACATTCGTTAGTATCACTGAATGACAAGAGTTATAAGGGGCCTTGGAGATGGCTTTATAAACAAAAACACTGAGGCCTGAAAACTCAATAAATGTGTAAAGTCACAAATCAAAAGAATGACAGAAGATAAAGTTAAGTCTGTTTCACATTGTTCAATGTTAACAGTATGATACATAGAGCAGGAAACTAGTTCCTGAGATATCTACTGAGGAAGAGCTTTACTCCAATGTGTTATTAGAATGGAAAAGGAAACCAAACCAAACCAGCAAATCTTGTCTGTCTTTCCAGTTACTTAAATAAATTAAATCACCCATATACTAAATGTTGTTCCTGTTTCACCTTGTTCAGGTTCCATTCTTTCCCTTTCTTAACAGATCAAACACACAATTTACCACTGTTTCCTCCCACCCCAATATTTTTTTATACCTCAGGTTAGCTTTTCCATATTGTTAGAATATGCCAGGCTCTAGTCTAAGAATTACATAAAGCAACCTCATTTAATCCTCTCAAAAGTCCTATGAAGTAAGCATGTTAAACCCCATTTTTTCAAATGAGAAAACTAAGGCATGAAGACTGGGTAATTTGCTCAAAACCACACAGCTAATAAATGGCAGAGCTGGGATTTGAGCCTGGTGGCTCCAGATTAAGAACTCTCAAATCATTACACTAAGATCAAATCAGACCAAAAAATTTTTTTTGAAAGCACCCTTTTATAAAGGGCTCTGCAAATGAAGATATCACCTACAAAGGCACTTCCTATAATCTGAGAATGTTAACTGTGTTCAACACAACTTTTAACATTTTTTTTGTATACTTCCATCCAAGTCATAACTGATTGCTTCAATAAATTTTTTAGTCTTTCACAAATATCTTTCAACATAGCAAAGAATCAAGTTTACAAAAATAACAAATGAAATCTAAGATTTTTCAAGATGTAAAACTAGCATATGACATTATCTAATAAATCACTATTTAAATATAGATTATGATTTTAATTATAAATATTTTCATTTATGTACTTAAAAGAAGCTTCATGAATTTTTTAAATTATTGCCCAAATAAGAGAGGTATATGCTTATGTTTTGAGGCAACTACACATTTAACACTCTAAATATAATCTTGGAATTCATATGAGAGAGGGGGAAGGTGAATTCAAAATCTCTTACCATTGATCTTTCAGGATATCCAAACAAATAGCCCCTGTGACGGAACTAATATTAGGATGCCATATTTTAGTGATAAACCGGACCTAGAATATAAAGCACACTTGAGTTTTTAAGGAACAGAAATAAAACATATATAGTTTAAGTAGAATTGCAAGAAAATAAAATCCTCAGATTAAAAAAAAGTGTCCATACTTACATTAAATCATTTTGCCTAGGTGAAAGGAGGGATGTAGAAGACAAAGCATTCAGTAAGCTGAATGTTGTCATTGACATTCTTTTTAAACCTTTTAATAAATGTTCCGCCGTAAAGAAACCCAACAATTACTAGGTGTTTAGAATTTACCTAACATAATGTTAGATGTTATGAGAAATACAACTAGGACTAAATAATAACAGTAAATATACTATTATATATAATATATAGAACATTATATAGTATATGTAATAATACATAGTACCTTACTTGCAATGATAATATAAAAATAAATAACGGACTAAAATCAATTTAAATAAATAAAGTAGTAAATAAAATCAAAATACAGATAGTAAATAGCAACTTGTTTAGTGTGATACGTAGAGCACACATAGGTCTGAAGGAAAAAGTAAGCAAGATCAGTACAAAGAAGCACAAGTAGTAAGTGGCTACAAGACTGCTCCCAATTTTTCTAGAGCAAGTTTTTTCTTAAATTCTTTTTTTAAAATAATTCAACAACTATTTGAAGGCCTATCATTATGTGCCAGGAATGGAGGAGACACCGAGGCTGAGAGTTCAAGAAATTTATCCAAAATTAAATACAAGTTAGCAATAGAACAAAATACAAACTCATACAATCTCATTTCAGATTGTCTCTCTAAACCTTACTATTGTGTGTTAGCATGGAAAAATAAGACACCAACAAAATGAAAATGCTAACTCTATCAGTTCACCATGAAATGAGATGTAGTTCATTGGTTCTTACTTATGAGCTTTTGGAGGATCTTTTTAAAATTACTGTTGTTATTCCAACACATGGTAAATCACCTGAGTTAAAATTCTTTAACACTTAATGGATTAATTATTATAAGCCAAGCAATGTTCTAAGTACTTTACAAAATATAAGTCGTTAATATATGCTCCAAATCTAAGCTATTTAAAAGAAGCTAAACTGCTTGCACTTCTCTCCTTGTACTTGGTTTGTACATACTACCTGTCTCTACATTCTTATCTACTCATTCAAATTTACTTAAATGCATTCTGAAAAAGCTTTAAGTCACCAATTACTTCAAAACACCTAAACTAATGGATACTTTATACTCCTTGAACCTTTTTTATTCTTAAAATAGTATTGCTGTTTTCAATGATACCTATTTCTCTCCAACCCCAGAACCACTATCTCATTAAAGGAGTCTTACTATTTTCAACTGGGTTACTGAACATACTATCGACTTTACTGGCTTCAGTTTTGTTCCTTCTACTCTATTCCCCCACTGAAACAAAAGAAGGTCTTTTACAACAAATCTGATTCCGGCACTACTCTACTTAAGGCCTTTTAATGACTTCTCATTTAAGATGACATTCTTAAACTGGCCCTAGCCTACCCCTCAAATCTCACTTCAGCCCCATATTCCCTGAACTTGGCGAACAAGTCATACCATAAAAATTTTTTTTTGCCCTGTTTCTTCTCTCAAGAACACATCTCAATGCCTTCTTCTGGCTAACTCCTACTTAACCTTCAGGTCAGCTTCAATATCACTTCTTCCTCATTTGTCCCCATAGCAGCCTATACTTACCTATGTCATAGAGTATTGGTCACATTTCTATAACCTCTTCCTTATTTGTCTGGTCTTCCCTGAAAGGCACAGTATCTGTCCTGCTTGCTAGAGCACCCAAGTATCTAACGTGCCTCATACTGAATGAATATGCAATTAATATTATGACAAACCTGTTATTATAGGGCTAAACCATAACCCTCTCAAATACAGTGCAGGTAAAGTTAAGATTAACAAATAGGGTTTATGTACAACAAACATTTCTTCATAACATATAACCACAATATTCACACATCTTAATTATTCCCCATTTCTTGAGTTCAAGGCATTAAGATACAAAATAATCATATGCCACAATTTTAATAACTCAAGGACATTATTTTTCGTGACTTACTTTAAAACAGAAGTTGGATGAAAACTCTCAACAGAATTAGAAACCAATTTTAAATGACTACTGAAGATGTCAGAAGGTTTATGTTTTAGGCTAGTTATCTAAAGTTGTGTGAACTATACCTTGCTTTTTAAAGAGTCTTTAATGCATGATTCTATACAGACTCTCATAAAAACAAATATGCATATATGAAAGACCATGCAAATTATTAAACTATTCCTTACTTTGTACTATAATCTAGTTATGAATAAATAACTTTGAATTTGCAGACAATCTAGTTAACTAATTTTCAAGAGGAAAACTATTATCCACCAGTACTGTCTTATATATGTAAGTATCTGTCTTGTGTTTTTTTGTGTGTGTGGTCTACCACTCTTTATCTCCTTTTCCTCTCTTGTTATTCTTTGTCACCAACTACCTCCTCTCTTAGATTCCTGTCACTTATTTATCTTTCTGAAGCCTTAAATATCACCAGTGATATTCATATGTATCCCAGAATTTTCTCCTGTTACTCTATACCAAATTCATATCCACTGTATTTGTCACCTTCTCTAACAGTGCTCCCACTCCTATTCCACATCAACAAAAAAACAGAATCCAAAGAATCTTGAAGAGATTAAGTATAAAAGTAACCATACAATGGTATTTATAATGACCTACTTGAGTCACATTTGACTAATTCAAAAGATGTGGAATGGTTTTAGTAGTAAAACATTAATAACAATTTAAGCCCCCTTATTTTCAGAAATCAAACTATTACTAGAGCCATCTGGATAGATTCAGAACACTCATTAGCTTTAAGGCACACCCAAAGAATAAAAGCAGTAATATTAATACCATGTATACAGTGTTACCATACCAATAAAGGAAGGGAACTATTCTTAGTTGTCTATATTGGCACACCAACATCAGTAATCTTATCTCCTCCTTCAGGGTGCATCCTATATTCATTCACTCTTCAGTTCAACAAACATTTTACACCTTCTTCATGGTAAAAATGAGATCATATTTCCATTGGGAATTTCCAGTCTCAAGCTTGAACTTTATATGTTACAATATTAACCCAACTTTAACTAACTTTTTTCCAAAAAAAAAATAAAACTGCTATTTTTTTCAAGCATGCATGTGCATATGGGCAGACTCATTAAAGGCTATTAGCATTGTTATTTATACTCCATTTCACATATAAAATGTTTATATGCCAAGGAAAAACTGGAAAATTCACAACCTAACCTCTAGTACAAAATTGCACAAATCATTGAGGTAAGAGTTTTCCTAATAAAATGGTTTTTTCATTAAAATAGACTACAATTAATTCTAGAAATAACATTATAGGCATTGAATCACATTCCTTCTACATTATATTCAACTAATTCAAAGCTTATCTTCTCTGTCTAGAAGTAAATCTTCTGCTAGTCAAGTAAATAATTTATTGCTGAATAATAAATAGAAAATACTCCATGGTCATGTTCAGATAAATCAATGTTTAGGTTTTTTCAATCTTGTGTAATTTTAACTGCACAGTACTAAGAGAATATCACCAGTTAACTTCGATATTTTACTTCCAAAGGCTTAAAATTAAACCTCAGCCTACATATTAAACATGTGAACATAAGTCAGCAAGACTTACACAATCCCCATTCTTTCCATTATATTTACCAATCAGCGAAAAGTGAAATCAATATAATACATATCTAGAACGTATTTATCCTAGGTTCACTAACATTTATTACAAAAGCTAATGCCATTAAATGGGATGAGTACTGTATTTAGAAGACTAAATTCCAACTGTGCCTGACTGAAGCTAATGGGAGACAATGTGGGTTGACTGAGAGAAGAGATTTTTAAATCTTGAAGCTACCTCAATATTGTACAGCTAGAATTAGGATAGCAGTATCCTAGAGCAACATGAGCTAATAATGAGTAAAAGCACTAGACGGACCTCAGTTCTTATATTTTCAGTCTATTTTTCTCACTGTACTAGAAAAAGAGAGAAGGAATTAATAAAAGTGATTTGAGAATTAAGTGAAATAATATATAAAGTGCCTAAATTAAAGTGCACAATTAAAAAGTGCACCTCATGATTTTCACTATAGAGTTGTGCAACCATCACCACAATCTAATTTTTTACCTCAAAAAGAAACCACATGACCATTAGCAGTCAATCCTCACTCTTCTTTACTCCCTCAGTCCTAAGCAACCACCAATGTATTTTTTATCTCTATGGATTTGCTTCTTCCAATGTTTCACTTCAAAGAAATCATACAAGGTGTGGCCTTTTGTTCTCAAGTTCATCTATCTCGTACACATATCAGTACTTCCTTAGTTTTATAACCAAATAATATTCTATGATATGGACATACCATGTTTCATTTATCTGTCCAGTTGATGGGCATTTAGGTCACTTTCAGTTTTTGGCTATTAGTAGTAGTGTTGGTATGAACATTTTTGTGTATGTTGTTATATGGACATATGTTTTCATTTCTGTTGGGTAGATACCTTGAAGTAGAATTGCTAGATCATAAGGTAACTCAACATACACCATTCTGATCAAACTATTTTCCAAGGCAGCTCCAACATTTTTACATTTCCACCAGCAATCTATGAGTTTCAATTTATAGAGGAAATTTAAGTGTCAATGCTACTGTATTTTAAAATGGTTAGAGAGAAACCAACAGACTACTTCAAGAAAGGCCCTTTAGGGTGGCAGTCACTGATTAATGCTAGCTACTATTTACGGAGTGCTTACTCTGTGCAGGCACTGTTGTATTAATTTCATTAAATCTCATGTACCATAAATTACTCAATACATCATTATTTTATGTGCCCATGATAAAGAAAAAAGCTGCCAATTAAAGTATGAGAAGTCATGCATTGAAAGATGCATCCTGATTTCAGAGATGTTAAAAATGTGAAAAAATGTGAAAATTCACAGAATTATTCAACTACCATTTGTTACATGGATTAATTCCTTAATCTTTACAATCCTATGGAAGGATTTTACAGGTGAGGAAACTGAGGCACACAGCAGCTAGCTTGTCTAAAACTAAAAAGCCAGTTAAATGGCAGAAGTTAAGAATTGAACTGTGGCTGATTGCTCTTGTTCTTGGTAGAGTCATATTCACTGTTTCCAAGGTTACACCCTCACTCCTTCCTCGTCAGGATTAAGAAAGTAGAACACAGTGGGCCTTATGGGATCCAGGTTCTGTTTAACCTTTAAGCTTCAGTTCCCTCATTTATTAAGACTTTTATAAATTTCAGGAAAGGCATGTAAAATTCTTAACACAAAACACTGACAGCTGTTACTATGATTATTTAATAGAAAAATGTAGTGATTGAGAGCAGTCTCTCTTGAGGTCTTTTCTTTTTCTTCCTCATTCTTATGAGGTCACCCTTATCTCTAAAATGTTTTATAAATCTTTTAAGTTCAGGGTGTTCTACATTTAGAGTGCCCTATGTGACTATTCGTTCTAATGATAACACTGACAACCTAGATGAATCCAGTGGAGAGTAACCAGGATGAGGATGAAAATTAAGTCACAGGTACATGATGAAAGCTTAATAGTCATCATCTCAAAAAATGTTTTCTTTTTTAATACTGTATAACTTTCTCAAACACAAACTACTTTTATAAGAGAAAAGAAAACAAACAAAAAAAACCAACCAGGCTTAAAAGATGGAAACCACTAAAATGTCCATTGACAGCTGAATAGATAAAATGTGGTATATATGTACAATGGAGTCAATTTAGCCTTAAAAAGGAATGAAATCCTGACACATGCTATAATATGGATGGAACCTTGAAGACATTATGTGAAGTGGAATAAGCCATATACAAAACAACCATTATTATATGATTGCACTTAAATAAGGTACCTTATTTAAGTCAAATTTATAGAGAGAAAGTAGAGCAGTGGTTACCAGGAACTGGAGACATGGGATAAAAGGGAGTTGCTGCTTAAAAGGAAATGAAAAAGTCTGGAGCTGGACTGGATGGGGATAGCTTCACAACAACACATATGTACTTAACTGGCCACTTAACTGCACACTTAGAAATGGCTAAAATGGCAAATTTTATGTCATGTATTTCTTACCACAATTAAAAAAATTAACAAGGCTTATCAGAAAATAGATATATATAAGCAACAGAATAAAAGGCACCCCAAACTGGTAGATGACCCCAATTCACCCTGGAACTTCCATTATTACATCTGTTCTTTAAATGGGAATGACCAGTAGGTTGAATGAATGAATTTCAGAACATTTTCTGAATGACTACTACCATATGCTCAAGGCACACCATATATGTTAGGAGCTACAGAAAATACAGAGGTGTATAAGGCATGGTCCTTCACACTTTGGGAGTATAATAGCCAGTGAAAGATACGCACACCCAAATACATTAATTGGTACAGTATTCATGTTGCTACCAAATAAATGATTGAAAATACATTGTGAGAGCAGAGGGAGAAGCAATTTGTGGACACAGCTTAATGGAGAAAATGATACTTTTCTTACCTAGATCTCAAAAGAAAGCTAAAATTTTAAATGACAGAGATAATGTTTCAAGTGAAAATGACAGAAAAGTATGAAAGAGTAAGTATCATCTACAAAGAGCAAATAATCTAGGCTGGAAAATGACACCCACATTGTGGTTGGGGGAGTAGAAGACTAAGATGAGAAAGAGTAACATTAGGTTGTAGGAAGTTTTAAGTGCCCAGCTAAGGAGTTCAGACTTTATTTACAAGGAAAGAAAAGGAGTATGATCAAAATTGCATTTTAGGAAAATAGCAGTACAAAGAACGAATAGGAGTGGCAAAGATGGAAAGGTAATTAAACAGACAAAATAGGAAATTAAAGACCTAAATGAAAGCAGACATCACAAGATATAAAGCTGTTGGTCAAAAATTAAGTTTAGGTTAGTTCCCATTGTTATATATGATCCTAAGATATTGCATTTCCTCTTTTAACATTCACCACAGTTGCAGTTATTTGTTCATTTTTTTTTTCCTGCAAGAATATGAGCTCCATGAAAGCGAAGACCGTGTAAGTCTTATTTATTGCTGTATCAAATAAATGGATGAATTCTCAATACATTCTTCTCTAAAAAAACATGCTTCTCTGAGGCAAATAAGAAGTTGTATAAGGTTCCTCTAAATTGACAGATGCAAATCCTATTCCTCTCAAGAGCCATTTACTGGCTGCCTCTGAGTAGCTTACTTTTCATTCCAAGTCCAGAAGAAAACCATCTGCCATTACCTGAAATCTTTTCAACACTTAATTTACATAGTAAGCAACTCAGAAAGCTGTCATTTTAATAAACACTGAAATATGTATTAATTAAATGGGCCAAGAAATATATTTTGGAAGTTCATGCACAAAAATAGGCTTACAATACCTTAGGGGGGTTAAATGGATATGTTTCTGGTATTTTTATCTCTAGTTGGTATCTTCCTCCTAAAAAATGGGGAAAACAGAAAGTTAAAAAAAATGCTGCTCACTTTAAATATGTGAAGTCAAATATAGTTATAGAACTTTTTGAAACGTGTAGTATATTTAATAACAAGTTTGTTTTAAAGTTGAAACACAAAAGGAAATAATCAAAAGCACTGGTTTTTAATTGAAAGTTTATTTAACACATAAAGAATACACACTGTATACAACTGGATGAACGAATACACTAAATCCAGAGAATCCAATGCCAAATACTTCACTGGGATAATTAAGTAGTATAGGTTTTCACTCTCTTTGTTTCCTTCAGTCCACACTGATAAAAGTTGCTAAATAACAGAAAAAACTGAAAGAAAAAAAGAAGAAGAAAGGGCAGGCAGGGAGGTTTAAAGGCATAGATGGTAGAGAAAACATATATATAGATTATGTCATAAACTGGAAAAAAAAAAAACTTACTCCTATCTGGTTCTGTCAAACGCAGAAATGTCCTAACCTTTTAACTTGTGCCCTAAATTAAATGGTAACACTTTTTTTAAAACTATTCTCTTCCGCTATATAGGTTTACAAAATACAGAACTTTACAAAGTTCTGTAACTAGTAAAATATAACAGAAGACAAAGTTCTGTTTTGATTTGAAGCTACTGCGAGCAGCTAACAGCTAAACTGGTATTTTAAAAGTTTATCAACTTCCCACAACTGGGGTATTCAAGGGGAAGATAATTGCTTCTCAGAAAACTGCGAAGGGAAAAGTCTTGCACTGGATGAAAGGTTGGACTTGAATTGTAAGAACCTCCCAATTCTAAGATTTTTTAGCCAATTAACGTGGAATATTTGCTATTCCAAAATACAGCAAATAAAACCGTGCTACCAAAATATTTACAAACTATGCCTTGGCATTTGCCTCAAAATAATCAAGTGAAGGGATGGATTAGATCAAAGACTGGCTCTGAGTTGATAATTACTATAGCTGGCTGATGAGTAGATGGAAGATTCTATACCATTTGCCTTTGTCGGTATGGATATGAAATTTTCCAAAGTAAAAGTGTGCACTGCACTAAGAGCATTATTAATTTCAAAACGCCATACATTCAACTCTCAGTATATCCTGGATTCTCTCAAATCTACCTCCTCCACTGTTAGGAATAGAGGAATGTGGATTTTGGAGAAAAACTAAGAGCAATTCATTTGGTACCACTTTGTTCAAGTCCTTTTTGATTCATAAGTGACTGATGCATAAGTTTGAACTAGATTGAACCACGGGGCATATGGCAGTCGTGAAATAAAAATGAAAGCTGTCAAAATAAAAGAAAAAAACAAAAACAAGACAGTAAGAGAAGAGTAAGGAAATTTTAACTATAGAGATGACTTTATGTTCTGAGTTATAGATGCTAGATTTAAATATAAGGTTAATAAATTTGGCTTAAGTAATATGTAGGTTCTTTTTCTTTTTAACAATCTTACTCTTATCTGATTAAATTCCAGGTTGCTATCTCTCAATCTTTTATATAAAGTTCTTCCTTCTTCAATGCCCAAAACAATCTCTTAGGAGCATGTGTGAGAACCCAGAGATATTATACAAATAATGCTTGACCCTTAAGTCCCCCAAATACTTCCAGTCCATATACAATTAATATGCTCTGTCTTGCACTATTATCTGACAACTTCCAGTGACATATAACCACTATAGCATTAGTCATAGCATTAGTTGATATATATCAGAGCAAAACAACTAAGGGAGTTTTATGACAACTACATTATGCATATTATAACAGCTTGCACTAAAAAGCATTTACTTCTTGGAGAATGACTTTTAATATTAACAATTTATAATCTTTAAATTTAACTTAATCAAAAGGGAAGATGAGGAACAGATGAGATTTTTTAAAGTATCAACAATTCCATAAATTCAAAACAACTTTTAGGAAGAAAGGCTCAAGAACTAAATTGTTCCTTTGCTACTGAATTATTAGGGTAAAAGAAGTAAACTGAGTCAAGTAACATGTGCAATACAGTAATGTTTCAATGGGTGGTCTACTTCTCAATCTGATTTTAACATAACACAGCTGCCTCATTACTTAATGATGGTTATAAATAGCTTAATATTCCACATGTAAACTTTTGCCTTAGCTATTGAGATTCAAAAAACAAAAAAAAAACCCTCAAAAACTAACAAAAGACCTGCAGTTAAGTATTATAAAAATATTTTACCCATATTCATATTCAGAAAAGTATCTAAGTTTATGCCATTGAATGGTGCTTTCCCAACAAAATGAACTTCTCTTCAAATAGTTTTATGATAAAAAGAATACAATTTAAGTTAATTTATCTCAAATATATACCCCAAAAGCATATTAAACTAATCTCATCAAACATTAATTTCTTATTTAGTGGCAGCAGCAGAAATAAACACTTAAAAATGACCAAACTTGTTTCTAATTAGTAACAACAGTATATTTTTAAGTTAATCATCCTACAAATAAGTGTGTATTACCCAATTTTAAAAAATACATTGACCTTTATTAAGGTTGCCAAGAAGGTAATGAACATTTTGCATACCAAATTAGGCCAAGAGGTATCCTGCTTCAGTATCAATTTGCTGGAAGAGCTCTAGAATGATAATGCTACTTACTGCCTCACTGTCTTTTAAAAATACATCTGAACAATCTAAAGAAGTAAGTCAAGAATATTTATGCCTGCCTTCAAGAAGCTAATATATCATTAGACATATCATCGGCTATTAAGAACTTGTTTTTTATAAGATAACTAAAGATCTCTTCTCCATCTAATGACTGTCAAAAGGACCAGGTAAATAGCATCCATGAAAGCATCCAGACAAAAGCCTGGCATTCAGGAAGCATTCAAACATAAAAATATAAAAAATTAAATGATGTCTAGAAATGACTCATATGAATCATAAAACAGAAAGTAAAATTTTATCTTTTAAGATTTGGTAGGATATGCTAATGACTTTGTAGGAACTTTAAAAATTTTAGTAAAAACAGAAAAATATTCTAGAACAATGCTTTTTTTCTGAAAAATTTTCAGTAACTGTTCATTACAGAATTATAGAACCACCACATTCAAAGTAGATATAACCACCACTCCTAAAATTCAGTCAATCCTAATTTATTCAAAAGCAGAAACTGATCAGAAACATAGGCTTTGAAGTCAAAGGCTATTAGGACTCAAATCTCAGCTGTGGCACCTACATATTTGACCTTAAACAAGTTACTTAATTTCTGTGAGTTTAAGTTTCTTCATCTATGAAACAGTGAGTAATAACTGTACTTACCTCATATGTTGCATAAAGATTCAATGAGAAAATACATGTAAAGCTCTAATAACTCAATGTTACTACTTACTATAAATTTGTTATATGATTTCTATTAGACAAATATTTGAATGCCTAATATGTTAGAAACTTGGTTATGCTACATAACCAAATTTACAGTAATATTCATTAGTGAAAATCTGCCAGGTGAGGAAATAAAAAGCTACAAAGCTTCTTTTTGTATCTTACCACTCAATTTCTTGGTCTAACATAGCTATAGACTTAGTCTGTGAAAATGAGGTTCAGCAAAGCTGCCTTTCTTTTCTTTATGCCTTGAAATGACCACTCAAAAATTTTCCTGAATAAAGAAAACTAAATATTTGGAATATAGCCTGTATGAAGACATGTGAGTGAATGAAATGCTAAATGACATACAAGGAAGAGGATCTTTAAAAAAAATAATAACAAGCATTTTATCAGTCAGAAATTTAGGACAAGGTTTGTTTGTTATACATACCATATGAAGGGTAACTGAGAGTCTATTAGTCCATATAATTTAGAGGCTTGATATGCTAGATGTTTTATGCTGTTAAATTCTAACCTATATAACCTGTAACTTGGCTCTAGTAAATCTATTTTGCGAAAGGAAAAAATTAGCTACAATTCAGTAAGAAAAATGAGTCTACGTAAGTATCTAAACTTATTATTCGAAAATGGCTGTATATCCTAAGCCAAATGAAGTTCCCTTCCAGGTAGTTTACAGATGCTTAAGATTATTCTATTTAATGTTTCAGAGAAGTTCTAATACCCACAATATTTTATACAGAAAAAGTACTTGCCTTCATATGGTGTGTCTGGAGGTCCTGCTATTTCTCCTCTTAATTCTGTAAAATTCTCATCTACAAGATCTACTTTAATTTGGTTTTTGCTCGTCTTAAAAATAAACAGAAAATAAATGTTAGTTATATCAGCAAGAAAAAGCCTATTTTAAAGTATTACCTGTAAAAAATTTTGAATCTCCCCCTTTCATAAATGTATCTCCTCTCATAAAATAGTATGTGGTTTTCAAGGACTTAATTAGCCACTTTAAAGAATATTTAAAACAAAAAAACTAAAAAATTTTCGCTTCGATGTTTTTAATGAAATAATACCACTTTGAACAATACTACAATGGCTTTCAGGAATGTTTAAAGAAAAATATTAGACACCTATTTTATATTTACCAACTTCATGTACATTAGGTCCAAAGTAATAAACCTATTCATCTGTAGGTGATCGCTGCTGTATTATACCCCCAAACTAAATAGGTTCTATCCCTATAAAACAGAAAATTCAGGGTCCCTAAAAGCCATTCAGGCTATAAGCTCTCAGAATGGTGAAAAGCTCTAAGCATCTAATTAATTTCCCTTTACGTGAAAATTCCTGAAGCCTAAAAACCTCACTAAAATCTTCAAATGCCTTCTTCTATTTGTTTTTCTGTTTATTTCAGTGGCAACTACCTACTTTTTCTAAACAGATTATTTTAATTTGTCTACATCTGTTTATTTTGTACTTTACACATCTTAAAATACTTTCTTTCATATCACTTCCATCTCTCAATCCATTTTTCTGAGCCAACGGTGACCTTAAATGATTCAGAAAACCCTCCAGTGAGATTCAAGTTAATGTTTACAGGTAGCTGTTTGCAAATGGGCTCTTAAAAACTATTTTCTAACCTATACTAGCATCTTATTTATCTATATTCTTAAAATAGAAAATCCTCCTCTTTTTTCAATTTTTAAAAACAGAAATCCTTAATATACAAGGTATGTTTTCATTTTTGGCTTAAGATCTCATACTTTTACCTAAGTCATACAACATTATCTCCTCTTACGGAAGAAAAGCCATGCAATATTTCAAGAGTAAATTTTTGCTTTTGAACCAACCTTCTTAAGCATGCTTACTTGGATGGAACAGTGTAAGAATTACTGTTTTAAGGTCTTTGGCTCCCTTTCAAACAGAAAAACCCCCAAGAGAAGATACTATTTTTATTTTTTCTATACTAAACAGTTCTAATACAGAATGAATGTTAAGCTCAGAAAAAAATATATTACTTAAAAACCAAATCTTAAAGATTTCATGATTCCTAATTAATCTTACCTTTTAAATAAGAATGCAGGATTAGAAAACTTACTTTATTCAGTATAAAAACATTTTAAATTGTATTGATTTATTTCATAACCTTTTTTTAAACATCTGGGATTAAAGCACTTTATATTTTTCTGAAGATTATTTAAGCCCAAAATTAAAGTTAATTATAAATATGCATGAGGAACTTCTAGTATCCTAAAAAATCATTATCATCCTTGGTATTTGTGGTAGAGTATGAAATATGCATTTTAGCAATAAAAAACTTTTTTCTAGTATGCACAGAAATGAACAATGTTAAAATGGAAATCTGAAGCTTCAGACTTTTACTGAACAAATTAAGAAGCTACAAGTTTAACTACAAGATTCCATTTTCCCCCTAAGACTTCTAACTAATCAGTAAAGAGTAACTGGATCTTGAAAATCATCAATGTGTTCAAAGTTCTCAAGAGCTTCTCACAATACCTCCTTCCCGAAAAGAAGTAGATAACCTTAAAAATGTCAGAATACTGAACAACAGCATTTGACTAAACTTTTGGGAAAGGAGAAGATAATAGAAATTAGTAAAGCTTACTTCCAGATTGCCACCAACTGCCTGGTTAGTAAATTACTAATGCTAAACAAACAATTACTGATTTTTATATCTCTGTCCTAATCACACTCAAACTGGATTTCAGAGAAAAAAGGACCTTTTTTTTCCCATTCTGGAGAAAGAACATTATTAGTGTGTAAAAATTTTACAAAATCAGCTCGAGAAAATCCAATCACCATGATGAATCCCATTATAAAGAAGCTTTCTATATGGTCTAGTGCAGGGTCTTTACCTACAGATAACCAAAGATAAAAGAAAATGTAAAGTTAAAGACAGATGTTTCACAGCTTTATTCTTCTATCATACAACATCCATCCCTTATTACCTCCACAGTTAAACTCAAACATCTAGTTATTCTGCAATCAAAAACTGCAATCCAGTGGGCCCACACACTAATTTACAATCCCATTTAAGACTCAAGAATGTAAGGAAGACATGGAAAATTATAAAAAAGGATAGTATTTTAAAAAGAATGCTTTGGAGTCAGATACGAGTTGAATCCTAGTTCTGCCACTTACTGTGGTGCTAATTAGGTAAGTCACTTAACATCTAACTCTCGATTTTGTTATTGTAAAATGAGACTATACTATCTCAGAATTAAAGGATGATCTGGGTAGAATCAGAATAACCTTCCCCAACCAGTATTAGTTAACAAAACCTTTGATTTTCAAAGGCCTATTTCATTAATTTCACAGTTCTGTTTCCAGTCTAAGAATAGAAATATAACTACTAGTATTTTTTATTTTATTTTTTATTATTATTTAATTTGTTATTCATTTTAATACCTGAAACAACTAGAGAGGCTAAAGCTTCTGGATGAAGCCTTGAAGAACTGTGTTACCACTGCACGGTATTTTTTGTGAGGACTGCTACAAAGCTGCTTTTCTACACTTTCTTCTCCCAACTCAGCTAAATACAGAGTGAGACCTCTACTAGTCCTGGTTTTTCTGAGGTTACCTTGTGCCTCCAAATGCATTTCTAAGATGAAGAGAAGCTACAAACCATCAACAAAATGAAAAGACAACCTAATGAATGAGAGAATATATTTGCAAATGACATACCTGATAAGGAGCTAATATCCAAAATACATAAAAAAACACTTACAACTCAATACCAAAAAGAAAAAAAAACACAACTAATCCAATTAAGAACAGGCAGTGGACCTCAATGACATTTTTCCAAAGAAGACATTCAGACTGCTGACAGACAGATGATGAAAAGATGCCCATCATCACTAATCATCAGGAAAATACAAATCAAAAAGCCAAATGAGATACCACTTCCCACTAGTAAGAATAACTAATACTAAAAAACAAGAAATAACAAATGTTGGTGAGGACATGGAGAAAAGGGTACCCTTGTACACTGTTGGTGGGAGTGGGAATGTACATTGGTGTAGTGACAATGAAAGAAGTACGGAGGTTTCTTTAAAAAAAAAAAAAAAAATGACCCCAAAGATCCACTTCCGGGAATTTACCCAAGAGAACAAAATCACTAATTTGAAAAGATATATGCACCCCTATGCTTGTTGCAGCATTATTTACAACAGTCAAGATAAGGAAGCAACCTGAGAGTCCACTGAGGCAACATGGATGGACCTACAGGATATTATGCTAAGTGACATAAATCAGACAGAGAAACCATGATTTCACTTATATGTGGAATCTGAAAAACAAAACAAATGACTAAAATTTAAAATGGAAATAGACTCATAAACACAGAGAATGGACTTCTGGTTACCATGAGGGTATGGAGGTGGGGAGTAGATGAAATTGGTAAAGGGGATATAGAGGTATGAACTTCATATTATAAATGAATCAGAGGAACAGAAGTACAGCATGGGGACTATAGCCAATATTTTAATATCTTTGTATGGTGACAGATGATAACCACACTTACCATAGGGAGCATTCAGTAACATATATAACTTGTCAAATCACTATGTTGTACATCTGAAACCAACATAATACTGTTTATCAACTATATTTCAATTTAAAAAAATTTTTTAAAGAAAAGCTACAGCTCCTAGTAAGCATGTTTTAAAAATACTATTTTAAGATATATGTAAAGTATGCAAAATAGCACACAGCGTTGAAGCTAATTTGGATGTGGCAAATGAACATCACTGCAAATAAGCAACAGTGCAGAATGTAAAGTGATTCTAAAAGGCTTCCAAGGCCAAGTCTTTAGTGAATTGATCTTATCACAAAATTCTTTAAAATAATTCCTGGGGTCTACTATATGCCAGAAAGCAATCTCGAATGTTAGTGAACAAAACTGAGTCCCTGCTCACACGGAGCTTACATTCTGCTGGGAAAAAGAAACTGAAAGATTTTATCATATAAAAACTAAGTATAGAATATATTGTTGTTTAACCTATTTATACTTACCATGTGACCTTAAGCAAGTTTATTAACTGCTCTGTACCTCAGTTTCATCCTCTGTCACTTTGGGGTTATAATAGTACTTACCACATAAAGTTCATGGGGTAACATAATGAGTTAATATAGTATATAGAACAATGCCTGTCACACAGTAAATGCTGAATGTACAGTAGTCAATATTGTAATATGCTCCCTTTTGACAATGATGTTGGAATAGAAAACTTCTAACTAAAGTAAGCAATGTAATTTTTAAAGGATAATTTATCACAGTAGTCTCACTTCTATTTATTCTGGAGAATTCATTCTATAAAAAATAACATAGAGGAGCCAAAACGGCGGCATGAGTAGGTCAGCGGAAATCTCCTCCCAAAACCATATATATTTCTGAAGATACAACAAATACAACCATTCCTAAAAGAGAGACCAGAAGATACAGTACAACAGCCAGGCTACATCTACACCAGCGAGACCCCAGGTCCTCACAAAGGGGTCAGATACAAGCCGCGGCCCAGCAGGACCCAGGCACAGCCCCCACCCCAGCTCCCAGCAGAAGGAGAGAGTCAGAATAGGGAGGGAGTGGGAGCCCAGGACTGCCAAATACCCAGCCCTAGTCAACTGCACTGGGAGCGCAGACACAGTGCACGGTGTTCTGGATACCAGGGAAATGGAACAGTAAAACCTGTGAGCGGGTTCCCACAGGCGGTGCCCCTGGCACAAAAGAAAAGGAAGTGTTTTTTGAAAGTCTGAAAGGGACAGGAGCCTCACAGCTGGACGGAAGAGTCCGGCACACTCAGCCCAGCAGCTGGGAATCCCGGGGAACTCCAGGCACCCTAGCCCCCTGGGCGTCAACACAGCTCTGAGACCCCTCACGACAATAAACAGCCTCCTGGCCATTCCCCCTTCACCACAGCCCTGCCATACCAGAGCAGCAGCCAGAGACGGGCCACGCCCACAGCAGCCGCACAGAGCCCCCTCCGCAGCCGCCCGGGCCAGACTCAGAGGCCCCATTTGCACGCAGCTGCCCAGCACAAGCTGTTAGGGGTCACTGTTCTCATAGGGAGGAAAGGCAACAGGCAAGCAGAAAGGAACTTTATTCTCTCAGCTGACACACGCGCTAACTGCCTATGACTACCTCTATCGCCATGAAAAGGCAGAAGAATTTGATACAGACAAGAATAACCCAGACATCCCCTGAGAGGAAACCTGGGAGATAGATTAAACTAATCTTCCTGAAAAAGAATTCGAAATAAAGGTCATAACCATGCTGATGGAGCTGCAGAGAAAAATGCAAGACCTAATGAATAGTTAGGAGGGAGAATACAAAAATAAAACAATCTCTGGAAGGACCCAAAAGCAGAATGGATGAGGTGCAAGAGACCGTTAATAGAATAGAAATCAGAGAAGAGGAACGCAGAGAAGCTGACACACAGAGAGATAAAAGCATCTCCAGGAATGAGATAATATTAAGAGAACTGTCTGACCAAAGCAACAGAACAACATCAACATTACAGGAGTACCATAAGATGAGAAGGAAAAAGGGATAGAAAGTGTCTTTGAAGAAATAATTGCTGAAAACTTCCCCAAACTGGGGGAGGAAATAGTCACTCAGACCACAGAAGCACACAGAACTCCAAACACAAGGGACCCAAGGAGGACAACACCAAGACACATAATTAAAATGGCAAAGATTAAGGACAATGACAGAGTATTAAAGGCAGCCAGAGAGAGAAAAAAGATCACCTACAAAGGAAAACCCATCAGGCTATCATCAGACTTCTCAACAGAAACTTTACAGGCCAGAAGAGAATAGCATGATAAATTAAATGCAATGAAACAGAAGGGCCTTGAACCAAGGATACTGTATCCAGCACAATTATCATTTAAATAGTAAGGAGGGATTAAACAATTCCCAGACAAGCAAAAGTTGAGAGAATTTGCCTCCCACAAACCACCTCTACAGGATATTCAGGAGGGACTACTGTAGACAGAAGCAATCCTAAGGCTAAATAGATGTGACCAGAGAAAATAAAATCACAGCAAAGAAAGCAGACCAACCAAATACTAACTAAAAGCAAAAAATAAAATCAACCACCAACAAAAGCAGTCAAAGGAAACCCAAAAGAGCACAAAATAAAACACATAGGATATAAAGAATGGAGGAGGTGAAATAAGAAGGGAGAGAAATAAAGAATCATCAGACTGTGTTTGTAATAGGTAAATAAGCGAGTTAAGTTAGACAGTAAGATAGTAAAGAAGCTAACCTTGAACCTTTGGTAACCACAAACTTAAAGCCTGCAATGGCAATAAGTACATATCTTGCAATAATCACCATAAATGTAAATGAACTGAATGCACCAATCAAAAGAAACAGAGTAACAGAATGGATAAAAAAGCAAGACCAATCTATATGCTGCTTACAAGAGACTCACCTCAAACCCAAAGACATGCACAGACGAAAAGTCAAGGGATGGAAAAAGGTATTTCATGCAAACAACATGGAGAAAAAAGTAGGTGTTGCAGTACTAGTATCATACAAAATAGATTTCAAAACAAAGAAAGTGACAAGAGATAGAGGACATTACATAATGATAACAGGGTCAGTCCAACAAGAGGATATAACCATTATAAATATATATGGACCCAATACAAGAACACCAACATATGTGAAACAAATACTAACAGAATTAAAGGAGGAAATAGAATGCAATGCATTCATTTTAGAGACTTCATTCAACACACCACTCAATCCAAAGGACAGATACACAAGACAGAAAATAAGTAAGGACACAGAGGCACTGAACAACACACAAGAACAGATGGACCTAACAGACATCTATAGAACTCTACACCAAAAAGGAACACAATACACATTTTTCTCAAGGGCACATGGAACATTTTCCAGAACAGACCACATACTAGGCCACAAAAAGAGCCTCAGTAATTCAAGAACATTGAAATTCTACCAACCACCTTCTCAGACCACCAAGGTATAGAAATAAATGGTACATAGAGTGTAAAAAGGCTCACAAACACAAAAAAGGCTTAAAAACATGCCCCTACAGATTAAAGATGACATGAGAGGAGAGACAGAGGCTTCCTCCTAAAACTGGATACAATTAGAAAATATAGTTGGCGCAACTAATCCTGAGAGAGCAACAGGAAAGAGGATGGCATCAGACTGCACACACCTGGAGAAAAGAGCAGTCCTCACCGAACAGGGTAACGAACCAGAGCTGTGGCTCTGCAGGACCCGAGCCAAGCTCAATGGCGGGAGGAAGAGAAACAGAGCAGGGAGGGAGTGGAAGGCTTGGGACTGCTAAATACCTAGCTCCGGAGATCTGCTCTGGGAACACAAACCTACATTTCATGGTGCTTTCATGAGACTCATATGACTATCGGTTTGGAAAGTTAATACAGGCAGAATTCCTGGCGAGACTGGGATTCCGGCAGCTTGTGAAAAGCAGGGATCCATATCTGGCTGCTCTGGGAAAAAAACTTATACCTGTGTGCCCGGCCCACTGGCTCAGGCAGTGGAGACAGGCACAGGAGACAGGAGGCGGAGAACAGCTCTTTCTTTCCTCCAGGCACCAGTACCACTCCCCCGCGATCCCCAACATTACTTCAGGGGCTGCGCAGCTCCAGAATAGAGCTTCTGGACACTAGATGGCGCCATATACAAACATGAAACGCCAAAGGAACCTTGTCCAGAATAAAATTATTAATACAACTCCCGAGAAAGATTTAAATGATATGGACCTCGTGACTCTTCCTGAAAGGGAGTTCAAAATAAAAATCGTCTACATTCTAATGGAGGTACGGAAAGACATCCAAGAACTCATGAATGAATTCAGGTCGAAGATCCAGTTGTTGAAGAGCACGATGGAGGGTATTAAAAGCAGGTTGGATACAGCGGAGGAGACAATAAATGAAATAGAAACTAGAGAAGAGGAATAGAAGGCTGAGGCACAGAGAGAAAAAAGGATCTCTAAGAATGAAAGAATATTGAGAGAACTGTGTGACCAATCCAAGTGGAACAATATTCGCATTATAGGGATGCCAGAAGAAGAAGAAGAGACAGAGAAAAGGATAGAAAGTGTCTTTGAGGAGGTAGTTGCTGAAAACTTCCACAATCTTGGGAAGGAGATAGTATCTCAGGCCATGGAGATCCACACTCCCAACACAAGGGACCCAAGGAAGACAACACTAAGACACATAGTAATTAAAATGGGAGACATGAAGGATCAGGACAGACTGCTAAAAGCAGTCAGAGAGAGAAATAAGATCACATACAAAGGAAAGCCCACCAGGCTAACATCAGATTTCTCAGCAGAAACTTTACAGGCCAGAAGGGAGAGGCATTATGTATTTAATGCCATGAAGGAGGTCGGCCTGGAACCAAGATTACTTTGTCCGGCAAGATTATCATTTAAATTTGAGGGAGTTATTAAACAATTTCCTGATAAGCAAAAGCTGAGAGAATTTACATCTCTACAGTCTGTTTTGGACGGACTGCGATAGATGGAAGTGTTCCTAACGTTGAATAGCTGTCACCAGAGATAATAAAACCACAGTAAAGAAAGTAGAACAGCTAATTACAAAGCAAATGCAAAATTAAATTAACTATCCTCAAACTCAATCAAAGGATAGACAGGTAGTACAGAATTTGATACCTAATATATAAAGAATGAAGGAGGAAGAAAAAGGAGGAGAAATAGAAAAGAACCTTTAGATTGTGTTTGTAACAGCATACTAAGTGACTTAAGTTAGACTCTTAGATAGTAAGGAAAGTAACCTGAAATCTTTGGTAACCACAAATCTAAAGCCTCAAATGGCATTAAGTACATACCTATCGATAATCACCCTAAATGTAAATGGACTGAATGCACCAATGAAAAGACATAGTCACTGAATTGATAAAAAAAACAAGAACCATCTATATGCTCCTTACAAGAGACTCACCTTAAACCCAAAGACATGCACAGACTAAAAGTCAAGGGATGGAAAAAGATAATTCATGCAAATAATAGGGAGAAAAAAGCAGGTGTTGCCCAACTAGTATCAGACAAAATAGACTTCAAAACAAAGAAAGAAACAAGAGATAAAGAAGGATATAACATAATGATAAAGGGCTCAGTCCAACAAGAGGATATAACCATTATAAATATATATACACCCAACACAGGAGCACCAGCATATGTGAAACAAATACTAACAGAACTAAAGGAGGAAATAGAATGGAGTGCATTCATTTTAGGAGACTTCAACACACCATTCACTCCAAAGGACAGATCCACCAGACAGAAAATAAGTAAGGACACAGAGACACTGAACAACACACCAGAACAGATGGACCTAATAGACATCTATAGAACTCTACACCCAAAAGCAACAGGATACACATTCTTCAAGTGCACATGGAACATTCTCCAGAATAGACCACATACTAGGCCACAAAAAGAGCCTCAGTAAATTCAAAAAGACTGAAATTCTACCAACCAACTTTTCAGACCACAAAGGTATAAAACTAGAAATAAATTGTACAAAGAAAGCAAAAAGGCTCACAAACACATGGAGGCTTAACAACACACTTCTAAATAGTCAATGGATCAACGACGAAATTAAAATGGAGATCCAGCAATATACGGAAATAAATGAGAACAACAACACAAAGCCACAACTTCTGTGGGATGTAGCGAAAGCAGTCTTAGTAGGAAAGTATATAGCAATACAGGCATATTTAAAGAAGGAAGAACAAACCCAGGTAAGTGTCTAACATCAAAATTATCAAAATTGGAAAAAGAAGAATAAATGAGGCCTAAAGTCAGCAGAAGGAGAGACATAGTAAAGATCAGAGAAAAAATAAATAAAATTGAGAAGTATAAAGCAATAGAAAAAAATCAATGAAACCAAGACCTGGTTCTTCGGGAAAATAAACAGAATAGATAAGCCTCTAGACAGACTTATTAAGAGAAAAAGAGAATCAACACACATCAACAGAATCAGAAACAAGAAAGGAAACATAATGATGGACACAACAGAAATACAAAGAGTTATTAGAGACTACTATGAAAACCTATATGCTAAGAAGCTGGAAAACCTAGAAGAAATAGACAACTTCCTGGAAAAATACAACCTTCAAAGATTGACCAAGGAAGAAACACAAAATCTAAACAAACCAATTACCACCAGCAAAGAAATTGAAGCAGTAATCAAAAAACTACCCAAGGAAAAAAACCCCGGGCCAGATGGATTTACCTCGGAATTTTATCAGACATACAGAGAAGATATAATACCCATTCTCCTTAAAGTTTTCCAAAAAATAGAAGAGGAGGGAATACTCCCAAACTCATTCTATAAAGCCAACATCACCCTAATACCAAAACCAGGCAAAGATCCCACCAAAAAAGAAAATTACAGACCAATATCCCTGATGAATGTAGATGCAAAAATACTCAACAAAATATTAGCAAACCGAATTCAAAAATATATCAAAAGGATCATACATCATGACCAAGTGGGATTCATCCCAGGGACACAAGGATGGTACAACATTCGAAAATCCATCAACATCATCCACCACATAAACAAAAAGAAAGACAAAAACCACATGATCATCTCCATAGATGCTGAAAAAGCATTCAACAAAATTCAACATCCATTCATGATAAAAACTCTCAGCAAAATGGAAATAGAGGGCAAGTACCTCAACATAATAAAGGCCATATATGATAAACCCACAGCCAACATCATACTGAACAGCGAGAAGCTGAAAGCTTTTCCTCTGAGATCGGGAACAAGACAGGGATGCTCACTGTCCCCACTGTTACTCAACATAGTACTGGAGGTCCTAGCCACGGCAATTAGACAAAACAAAGAAATACAAGGAATCCAGATTGGTAAAGAAGAAGCTAAACTGTCACTATTTGCAGATGACATGATATTGTACATAAAAAACCCTAAAGACTCCACCCCAAAACTACTAGAACTGATATCGGAATACAGCAAAGTTGCAGGATACAAAATTAACACACAGAAATCTGTGGCTTTCCTATACACTAACAATGAACCAATAGAAGGAGAAATCAGGAAAACAATTCCATTCACAATTGCATGAAAAAGAATAAAATACTTAGGAATAAACCTTACCAAGGAAGTGAAAGACCTATACCCTGAAAAGTATAAGACACTCTTAAGAGAAATTAAAGAGGACACTAACAAACGGAAATTCACCCTATGCTCCTGGCTAGGAAGAATTAATATCGTCAAAATGGCCATCCTGCCCAAAGCAATATACAGATTTGATGCAATCCCTATCAAATTACCAACAACATTCTTCAACGAATTAGAACAAATAGTTCAAAAATTCATATGGAAACACCAAAGACCCCGAATAGCCAAAGCAGTCCTGAGAAGGAAGAATAAAGTTGGGGGGATCTCGCTCCCCAACTTCCAGCTCTACAACAAAGCCACAGTAATCAAGACAGTTTGGTACTGGCACAAGAACAGAGCCACAGACCAGTGGAACAGAATAGAGACCCCAGATATTAACCCAAATATTTATGGTCAATTAATATATGATAAAGGAGCCATGGACATACAATGGGGAAATGACAGTCTCTTCAACAGATGGTACTGGCAAAACTGGACAGCTACATGTAAGACAATGAAACTGGATCACTGTCTAATCCCATACAGAAAAGTAAATTCGAAATGGATCACAGACCTGACTGTAAGTCTTGAAACCATAAAACTCTTAGAAAAAAACATAGGGAAAAATCTCTTGGACATAAACACGAGCAACTTCTACATGAACGTATGTCCCCGGGGAAGGGAAACAAAAGCAAAAATGAACAAGTGGGACTATATCAAGCTGAAAAGCTTCTGTACAGCAAACGACACCACCAACAGAACAAAAAGGTATCCTACAGTATGGGAGAATATATTCATAAATAACAGATCCAATAAAGGGTTGCCATCCAAAATATATAAAGAGCTCACGCACCTCAACAAACACAAAGCAAATAATCCAATTAAGAAAGGGCCAGAGGACCTGAACACACAGTTCTCCAAAGAAGAAATTCAGATGGCCAACAAACACATGAAAAGATGCTCCACATTGCTAGTCAGAGAAATGCAAATTGAAACCACAATGAGATATCACCTCACACTAGTAACGATCACCACCATCCAAAAGACAAACAACAAACATTGGTGAGGTTGTGGAGAAAGGGGAACCGTCATACACTGCTGGTGAGAATGTAAATTAGTTCAACCATTTTGGAAAGCAATATGAAGGTTCCTCAAAGAGCTCAAAATAGAAATACCATTTGACCCAGGAATTCCACTTCTAGGAAGTTACTCTAAGAATACAGCAGCCCAGTTTGAAAAAGACAAATGCACCCCTATGTTTATCACAGCCCTATTTACAACCTAAGTGTCCATCAGTAGATGAATGGATAAAGAAGATGGTACATATAGACAATGGAATATTATTCAGTCATAAGAAGAAAACAAATCCTACCATTTGCAACAACATGGATGGAGCTAGAGCATATTATGCTCAGTGAAATAAGCCAGGTGGAGAAAGACAAGTACCAAATGATTTCACTCATATGTGGAGTATAAGAACAAAGAAAAAACTGAAGGAACAAAACAGCAGCAGAGTCACAGAACCCAAGAATGGACTAACAGTTACCAACGGTAAAGGGACTGGCAAGGATGTCTGAGATGGGAGGGATGAGAGGGGGGAAAAGAAAGGGGACATTATGATTAGCATGTATAATGTGGGGGTAGGCACGGGGTGGGCTGTGCAACAAAGAGGAGACAAGTAGTGACTCTACAGCATCTTACTACGGTCATGGACAGTGACTGTAATTGGGTTTGTAGGGGGGACTTGGTGAAGAGGGGAGCCTAGTAAACATAATGTTCCTCATGTAATTGTAGATTAATTATACCAAAATAAAAAAATTATAAATAAATAAATAAATAAATCGAAAAGTCATAGGCTTTATTGGCAAAATAGTTAAGTAATGTAAAGGCAGGAAAAAGGAAACTAAAAAATGAGGTAAACCGTACCCTGTATTTTCTGATGTTAATAATATCATGAATAGTAAGTGAAATGTCACATATATTGAGTGTTTTTAAAAAAAAACCTGTAAACTAATAAAAACTTTGAATGCAAACAGGACATTAAGACAGGAAGAGAATTTCATGAAAAAAGTAAGTCTTTTAGCAACCACTCTCTAAAAAGCCAACTGGTTCTCAAACATATATCCCAATTTACAAATAATCAAAACAATAAAGGGTATAGAATGATTACAAACACATTTTATTAAACAAGTATGTTTCCCCAAACTTACCCCACACAATTCTGAATACAAGCTAGTCTTACTAAAAAGATAAATAATTCTGAATGCAAACTTAAAGTACTATTCAGTACAACCAAAAAAATTTTATTCTAAGAATTCAAGATTTATTTAATTACATCAAAACTTTTGTCAGTCATTTGGAAGTGCCTTAATTTGACAAAGAATATACAGCTGACTCTGGAACAACAGAGGTTTGAACTGCATGGGTCTGCTTATATGTTGATTTCTTTCAATAAGTAGACTGGAAATTTTGGGGAAAGATTTTCGACATCTGCAAAAACATTTTCTCTGTAGCTTAGTTACTTTACTGTCAGAACACAGTATATAATATATACCACATACAAAACATGTACTAATTGACTACTTATGTTACCTTCCAGTCAACAGAAGGCTATTAATAGTTTAAGTTTTTTGGTAGTCAAAAGTTACACACAGATTTTCATCTAGGCAAGGGGTCACCATCCCTTACCTGTGCGTTGGTGAAGGGTCAACTGTGTATTTTTAGGCAAAATTATATTTTCCTTAAAAAATGGAAAAGATAAGAATATGTGCCATCACTCCTACCACTTGCAGTAATCTTTCCACCAAAATACAGATAAAATCATGAGAAATCACCTCACACCAGTAAGGATCGCCATCGTGGAAAAGACAAACAACAAGAAATATTGGCGAGATTGCGGAGAAAGGGGAACCCTCCTACACTGCTGGTGGGAATGTAAATTAGTTCAACCATTGTGGAAAGCAGTATGGAGGTTCCTCAAAATGCTCAAAATAGAAATACTATTTGACCCAGGAATTCCACTTCTAGGAATTTACCCTAAGAATGCAGCACTCCAGTTTGAAAAAGACAGATGCACCCCTATGTTTATCACCGCACTATTTACAATAGCTAAGATATGGAAGCAACCTAAATGTCCATCAGTAGATGAATGGATAAAGAAGATGTGGTACATATACACAATGGAATATTATTCAGCCATAAGAAAAAAACAAATCCTACCATTTGCAACAACATGGATGGAGCTAGAGGGCATTATGCTCAGTGAAACAAGCCAGGCGGAGAAAAACAAGTACCAAATGATTTCACTCATGTGGAGTATAAGAACAAAGGAAGACTGAAGGAACAAAACAGCAGCAGAATCACAGAACCCACGAATGGACTAATAGTTACCAAAGGGAAAGGGACTAGGGAGGATGGGTGGGAAGGGAGGGACAAGGGTGGGGGAAAAAGAAAGGGGGCATTAGGATTAGCATGTATAATGTAGAGGGGGCACGGGGAGGGCTGTGCAACACAGAGCAGACAAGTAGTGATTTTATAGCATGTTACTAGGCTGATGGATAGTGACTGTGAAGGGGGTATGTTGGGGGGACTTGGTGAAGGGCGGAGCCTAGTAAACATAATGCTCTTCATGAAACTGTAGATAAATGATACCAAAAAAAAAAAAAAGGAAAAAAATCTAATTATTTCCACCCTAGATTTCTATGGTCAGTTAACAACCAAGGAAGTATGCAGGCAGACGTGATAAAGACATCTTTGGAGAGGCAAGGTAAAAAATTCTCTCTCATGTGCCCTTTCTCAGGAAGCTATTAGCAATAAAGCAAGCAAGAGAAAGACATGAGATAAAGAAAATTAATCTGAACCCAGAAAACAAATGAAAGGAATCACAAGGAATATGGTGAGGGGAGATCCCAGAGTGATAGCTGTAAACCAGGTGGATACAGCAATTGTCCAGATTTGAGCAGTGTAACTCAAAGGGCAGGCATAATGAAAATGGCCATCACTGTCCCCTGTACTGTTGGGACCCTCCCTTTAACATATGAGACTACTGGGGAATGAATCCCATTCAAACAAGATATTAAAGTAAAAAGAGGTAGACATCGAAGAAGCAAAGAATCCAACCCAAGGAACTCCGAGGATGACAGCCAAGAGAAGCTGGTCCCAGGAGATGTTTACTCAGCAGGTCTAGAGAGTAAACAGCCCAGGTGAGAGAAAGCAGGTCTTCATGAGGGATGGTTCCAGGAGCAATACATATATAAATAAATAAAATAAAGGAACTGAAAAAAAAAAAACAGATAAAATTCACCACAAACTTATTTTGCTTAAATGTTACATTATCCACAAGAACTTCAAGACAAATCGCTAATTACTTTTGAAGCTGTGACTTAAAGTCCCCGGCCTTCAGAGCAGTGAGAAAATTAATTTCTGTTGTTTATGCCACCCAGTTTATGGTATTTTGCTATGGCAGCTTGGGCTAAGATAGCCATACACGGATAATGATAAAAAAAGAGAAAGGGAAAAATCATTCGTCCCAATTGGAGATACTATTATACCAAGTCTTTCTTCTGATAAGTAATTTTCATGCCAGATAATGATGAAAAGCTCTTCTTTTTAGAAAAGTTCTAGCTAAAGTAGATGTAAAGCTGACAATTTTAAAAATCAACTCTCTGCAACCCCAATGAAATGACTGATTCAGGCAAGGATCCTCAATAGTGATCCTCATCAGGGAAAAGGATAATTAAGAATAAAATATTTGCAAACTACCAAAATTTTAACCCGCAATTTACTTGGTAATTGCAAATGGAATAAAATGTTTGCAAAGAGATCTTGTGGTTTCCACCTTAATCAAGTGATTAAACAAGTGACCTACCATCACCAAAACAGGAGACAACCTGGTATTACGCATGTTAGTATGATTCAATATGACGTACACATTACACTTGGAGTCTTCTTATGAAAAATGTTTAACCTGAATCTAGTTAAACCTTCAAACCTAAACTCCCAGTTTACAAGTATAACTTAAAGCACCACTATGAAAAAATCTCCAGGATTTTCAGTGCCAATGAGACCAGGGGGAGGAAAAAAGGAAAGGTGTAGGTTTAAGAACCATCATAAACTTTAAAAGACTAAAATTAAATTCATATGCAATTTGTAAAAGGTAAGTGGGTACTGCTTCCAAAAAAGAAAAAAGCTACAAAAGGCATTTTTTAGTTAACTGGAGAAATGAGAATGTTAGACACCAAGGAACTAACAATAATTTTCCTAGTTAGGATGATACTATGGTTATGTAAAAGAATGTTATTTTTAGGAGGTACACACTCAAGAGTTTGGTAGTGAATTATCTCCTTAAGAATGACATTAGCTAGAAGACGAGGGAATACTTTCAAACTCATTATATAAAGCCAGCATCACTCTAATACCAAAACCAGGCAAACACACCACAAAAAAAGAAAACTACAGACCAATATCCCTGATGTACATACATGTAAGCATATTCAACAAAATATTAGCAAACTGAATTCAAAAATACATCAAGAGGATCATACACCATGATCAGATGGGGTACATCTCAGGGATGCAAGGATGGTACAACATTCAAAAATCTATCAACATTATCCACAACATCAAAAAAGGACAAAACCCACATGATCATCTCCATAGATACAGAAAAAGCATTCGACAAAATTCAACATCCATTCATGATAAAAATTCTCAACAAAATGGTTATAGAGGGCAAGAACCTCAACATAATAAAGGCCATATATGAAAAACCCACAGCCAACATCATGCTTAACAGCGAGAAACTGACAGCTTTTCCTCTAAGATTAGGAACAAGACAAGGATGCCCACTCTCCCTGCTTTTATTCAACATAGTACTGGAGGTACTAGCCACGGCAATCAGACAACACAAAGAAATACAAGGAATCCAGATTGGTAAAGAAGAAGTTAAATTGTCACTATCTGCAGATGACATGATATTGTACATAAAAGACCCAGAATAGCCAAAGCAATCCTGAGAAGAATAAAGCTGGGTGGATCATGCCCCCCAACTTCAAGTCTACTACAAAGCCATAGTAATCAAGACAATTTGGTTCTGGCACAAGAACAGACCCACAGACCAGTGGAACAGAATAGAGACTCCAGACATTAATCCAAGCATATATGGTCAATTAATATACAATAAAGGAGCCATGGATATACAATAGGGAAATGACAGCCTCTTCAACAGCTGGTGTTGGCAAAACTGGACAGCTACATGTAAGAAAATGAAACTGGATTACTGTCTAACTCCATACACAAAAGTAAACTTGAAATGGATCAAAGACCTGAATGTAAGTCATGAAACCATAAAACTCTTAGAAGAAAACAGGCAACGCTCTCTTCAACATAAACATGAACAACTTCTTCATGAAGATGTCTCCACAGGCAAGGGAAAAAAAGCAAAACTGAACAAGTGGGATTATATCAAACTAAAAAGCTTCTGTATCATAAAGGACATCATCAGCAGAACAAAAAGGCATCATACACTATGGGAGAATATATTCATATACGACATATCCGATAAAGGATGGACATCCAAAACATACAATGAGCTCACACACTTCAACAAACAAAAAGCAAATAAGCCAATTAAAAAATGGGCAGAGAAGGAGGGAGCCAAGATGGCAGCGTGAGTAGAGCAGCGGAAATCTCCTCCCAAAACCACATATATCTATGAAAATATAACAAAGACAACTCTTCCTAAAATAGAGACCAGAGGACACAGGACAACATCCAGACCACATCAACACCTGTGAGAACCCAGCGCCTCACAAAGGGGGTAAGATACAAACCCCGGCCTGGCGGGTCCGGAGCGCCCCTCCCCCCAGCTCCCGGAGGGAGGAGAGAGGTCTGAGCAGGAGGGAGAAGGAGCCCAGGACTGCTGAACACCCAGCCCCAGCCATCCGGACCAGAGCGCAGGCACAGTGCATGCGCGGGGCCCTGGATACTAGGATAACAGGGCAGCAAGAACAGTGAGCGGGTACCAGAGGCCGGCATCGGAGGACATAAGAAAAGTGAGCGGCCATCTTTTTTCTGTTGTTTTGTTGTGGCAAGTGCTTTTTGGAAGTCTTAAAGGGACAGGGACCCCAATACTATGGAAACAGGGCAGCAAGACTGGCAAGCGGGTATCGGGGGCCGGCGCTGGAGAACAAAAGAAAAGTGAGCGGCCATTTTTTTGTTGTTGTTGTTTTGTTGTTTTGTTTTGGCGAGCGCTTTTTGGAAGTCTTAAAGGGATATGGACCCCAATACTAGGGAAATAGGGCAGCAAGACCAGTGAGCGGGTGCCCGAGGCTGGCGGTGGAGAATAAAGAAAAACGAGGTCATTTTATTTATTTATTTATTTTTGTGTGTGTGGTCATTTTGTTTTGGCAGATGCTTTTTGCAAGTCTTAAAGGGGCAGGGTGTGACACTTAGTCCAGAGGTAGAGAAGCCAGGGATCTCTGGGCACTCTAATCCCCTGGGCGGCAGGGAACAGGGAGGTGCCCTACTGAGATAAGTAGCCTCCCGGCCACTCCCCCTCCAACGCAACTCCACCACTTTGGATGAGCAGCCGAGCCAGGCCACGCCCACAGCAACAGCGGAGATAAACTCCATAGCAGCTGGGCAGGAAGCAGAAGCCCTGTCTGCGCGCAGCTACCCAGCACAAGCCACTAGAGGTCGCTATTCTCCCAGGAGAGGAAAGCCACAAACCAACAATAAGGAAAGCTCTTCCAGCTGTCACTCGTACCAGCTCTGCAAACTATCTCTATCACCATGAAAAGCAAAACTACAGGCAGACAAAGATCACAGAGACAACACCTGAGAAGGAGACAGACCTAACAAGTCTTCCTGAAAAAGAATTCAAAATAAAAATCATGAACATATTGACGGAGATGCATAGAAAAATGCAAGAGCAATGGGATGAGATGCAGAGAAAAATGCAAGAGCAATGGGATGAAGTTCGGAAGGAGATCACAGATGCCAGAAAGGAGATTACAGAAATGAAACAAACTCTGAAAGGATTTATAAGCAGAACGGATAAGATGCAAGAGGCCACTGATGGAATTGAAACCAGAGAACAGGAACGCATAGAAGCTGACATAGAGAGAGATAAAAGAATCTCCAGGAATGAAACAATATTAAGAGAACTGTGTGACCAATCCAAAAGGAACAATATCCGTATTATAGGGGTGCCAGAAGAAGAAGAGAGAGGAAAAGGGACAGAAAGTATCTTGGAAGAAATAATTGCTGAAAACCTCCCCAAACTGGGGGAGGAAATAATCGAACAGACCACGGAAATACACAGAACCCCCAACAGAAAGGATCCAAGGAGGACAACACCAAGACATATAATAATTAAAATGGCAAAGAACAAGAAAAAGGAAAGAGTTTTAAAGGCAGCTACAGAGAAAAAGGTCACCTATAAAGGAAAACCCATCAGGCTAACATCAGACTTCTTGACAGAAACCCTACAGGCCAGAAGAGAATGGCATGATATATTTAATGCAATGAAACAGAAGGGCCTTGAACCAAGGATACTGTATCCAGCACGACTATCATTTAAATATGATGGCGGGATTAAACAATTCCCAGACAAGCAAAAGCTGAGGGAATTTACTTCCCACAAACCAACTCTACAGGGCATCCTACAGGGACTGCTCTAGATGGGAGCACTCCTAGAAAGAGCACAGAACAAAACACCCAACATATGAAGAATGGAGGAGGAGGAATAATAAGGGAGAGAAGAAAAGAATCTCCAGACAGTGTATATAACAGCTCAATAAGCGAGCTAAGTTAGGCGGTAAGTTACTAAAGAGGCTAACCTTGAACCTTTGGTAACCATGAATTTAAAGCCTGCAATGGCAATAAGTACATATCTTTCAACAGTCACCCTAAATGTAAATGGACTTAAGGCACCAATCAAAAGACACAGAGCAATAGAATGGATAAAAAAGCAAGACCCATCTATATGCTGCTTACAAGAAACTCACCTCAAACCCAAAGACATGCACAGATGAAAAGTCAAGGGATGGAAAAACCTTTCAGGCAAACAACAGAGAGTGGAAAGCAAGGGTTGCAGTACTGATTTCAGACAAAATAGACTTCAAAACAAAGAAAGTAACAAGAGATAAAGAAGGACACTACATAATGATAAAGGGCTCAGTCCAACAAGAGGATATAACCATTCTAAACATATACGCACCCAACACAGGAGCTCCAACATATGTGAAACAAATACTAACAGAACTAAAGGGGGAAATAGACTGCAATGCATTCATTTTAGGAGACTTAAACACACCACTCACCCCAAAGGATAGATCCACCGGGCAGAAAATAAGTAAGGACACGGAAGCACTGAACAACACAGTAGAGCAGATGGAACTAATAGACATCTATGGAACTCTACAGCGAAAAGTAACAGGATTTACATTCTTCTCAAGTGCACATGGGACATTCTCCAGAATAGACCACATACTAGGCCACAAAAAGAGCCTCAGCAAAATCCAAAATATTGAAATTCGACCGACCGATTTCTCAGACCCCAAAGGTATAAAAGTAGAAATAAATTCTACAAAGAAAACAAAAAGGCTCACAAACACATGGAGACTTAACAACATGTTCCTAAATAATCAATGGATCAATGACCAAATTAAAATGGAGATCCAGCAATATATGGAAACAAATGACAACAACAACACAAAGCCCCAACTACTGTGGGATACAGCAAAAGCAGTCTTAAGAGGAAAGTATATAGCAATCCAGGCATATTTAAAGAAGGAAGAACAAACCCAAATGAAGTGTCTAACATCAAAATTATCAAAATTGGAAAAAGAAGAACAAATGAGGCCTAAGGTCAGCAGAAGGAGGGACATAATAACTATCAGAGAAGAAATAAATAAAATTGGGAAGAATAAAACAATAGCAAAAATCAACAAAACCAAGAGCTGGTTCTTTGAGAAAATAAACAAAATAGATAAGCCTCTAGCCAAACTTATTAAGAGAAAAAGAGAATCAACACAAATCAACAGAATCAGAAATGAGAACGGAAAAATCACGACAGACTCCACAGAAATACAAAGAATTATTAAAGACTACTATGAAAACCTACATGCCAACAAGCTGGAAAACCTAGAAGAAATGGACAACTTCCTAGAAAAATACAACTTCTCAAGACTGACCAAGGAAGAAACACAAAAGTTAAACAAACCAATTATGAGCAAAGAAATTGAAATGGTAATCAAAAAACTACCCAAGAACAAAACCCAGGGGTCAGATGAATTTACCTCGGAATTTTATCAGACACACAGAGAAGACATAATACCCATTCTCCTTAAAGTTTTCCAAAAAATAGAAGAGGCGGCAATACTCCCAAACTCATTCTATGAAGCCAACATCACCCTAATACAACAACCAGGCAAAGACCCCACCAAAAAAGAAAATTACAGACCAATATCCCTGATGATTGTAGATGCAAAAATTCTTAATAAAATATTAGCAAACAGAATTCAACAGTATATCAAAAGGATCATACACCATGACCAAGTGGGATTCATCCTAGGAATGCAAGGATGGTACAACATTCGAAAATCCATCAACATCATCCACCACATAAACAAAAAGAAAGACAAAAACCACATGATCATCTCCATAGATGCTGAAAAGGCATTTGACAAAATTCAAGATCCATTCATGATAAAAACTCTCAGCAAAATGGAAATAGAGGGCAAGTACCTCAACATAATAAAGGCCATATATCATAAACCCACAGCCAACATTATACTGAACAGCGAGAAGCTGAAAGCTTTTCCTCTGAGATCGGGAACTAGACAGGGATGCCCACTCTCCCCACTGCTATTTAACATAGTACTGGAGGTCCTAGCCACGGCAATTAGACAAAACAAAGAAATACAAGGAATCCAGATTGGTAAAGAAGAAGTCAAACTGTCACTATTTGCAGATAAAATGATACTGTACATAAAAAACCCTAAAGACTCCACCCCAAAACTACTAGAACTGATATCGGAATACAGCAAAGTTGCAGGATACAAAATTAACACACAGAAATCTGTGGCTTTCTTATACATTAACAATGAACCAATAGAAAGAGAAATCAGGAAAACAATTCCATTCACAGTTGCATGAAAAAGAATAAAATACCTAGGAATAAATCTAACCAAAGAAGTGAATGACCTAAACTCTGAAAACTACAAGTCACTCTTAAGAGAAATTAAAGGGGACACTAACAAATGGAAACTCATCCCATGCTCGTGGCTAGGAAGAATCAATATCGTCAAAATGGCCATCCTGCCCAAAGCAATATACAGATTTGATGCAATCCCTATCAAATTACCAGCAACATTCTTCAGTGAACTGGAACAAATAATTCAAAAATTCATATGGAAACACCAAAGACCCCGAATAGCCAAAGCAGTCCTGAGAAGGAAGAATAAAGTTGGGGGGATCTCGCTCCCCAACTTCAAGCTCTACTACAAAGCCACAGTAATCAAGACAATTTGGTACTGGCACAAGAACAGAGCCACAGACCAGTGGAACAGAACAGAGACCCCAGACATTAACCCAAACATTTATGGTCAATTAATTTATGATAAAGGAGCCATGGACATACAATGGGGAAACGACAGTGTCTTCAACAGATGGTGCTGGCAAAACTGGACAGCTACATGTAAGAGGATGAAACGATCACTGTCTAACCCATACACAAAAGTAAATTCAAAATGGATCAAAGACCTGAATGTAAGCCATGAAACCATTAAACTCATGGGAAAAAAACATACAAAAACCTCTTAGACATAAACATGAGTGACCTCTTCTTGAACATATCTCCCTGGGCAAGGAAAACAACAGCAAAAATGAGCAAGTGGGACTACATTAAGCTGAAAAGCTTCTGTACAGTGAAAGACACCATCAATAGAACAAAAAGGAACCCTACAGTATGGGAGAATATATTTGAAAATGACAGATCCGATAAAGGCTTGACGTCCAGAATATATAAAGAGCTCACACGCCTCAACAAAAATAAATAATCCAATTAAAAAATGGGCAGAGGATCTGAACAGACAGTTCTCCAAAAAGGAAATACAGATGGCCAACAGACACATGAAAAGATGCTCCACATCGCTAATTATCAGAGAAATGCATATTAAAACTACAATGAGGTATCACCTCACACCAGTAAGGATAGCTGCCATCCAAAAGACAAACAACAACAAATGTTGGCGAGGCTGTGGAGAAAGGGGAACCCTCCTACACTGCTGGTGGGAATGTAAATTAGTTCAACCATTGTGGAAGGCAGTATGGAGGTTCATCAAAATGCTCAAAACAGACCTACCATTTGACCCAGGAATTCCACTCCTAGGAATTTACCCTTAGAACGCAGCAATCAAGTTTGAGAAAGACAGATGCACCCCTATGTTTATCGCAGCACTATTTACAATAGCCAAGAATTGGAAGCAACCTAAATGTCCATCGGTAGATGAATGGATAAAGAAGATGTGATACATATACACAATGGAATACTACTCAGCCATAAGAAGAGGGAAAATCCTACCATTTGCAGCAACATGGATGGACCTGGAGGGTATTATGCTCAGTGAAATAAGCCAAGCGGAGAAAGAGAAATACCAAATGATTTCACCCATCTGTGGAGTATAAGAACAAAGGAAAAACTGAAGGAACAAAACAGCAGTAGAATCACAGAACCCATGAATGGACTAACAGTTTCCAAAGGGAAAGGGACTGGGGAGGATGGGTGGGTAGGGAGGGAGAAGGGGGGGGAAGAAGAAGAGGGGTATTAAGATTAGCATGCATAGGGGGGTGGGAGAAAGGGGAGGACTGTACAAGACAGAGAAGACAAGTAGTGATTCTACGGCATTTTGCTGTGCTGAGGGACAGTGACTGTAGGGGGGTTTATGGAGAGGACCTGGTATGGGGAGAGCCTAGTAAACATAATATTCTTCATGTAAGTGTAGATTAATTATAACAAAAAAAAAATAAAGAAAGAAAAGGGGGATTACTCCCTGATAGGATTAAACTAACTGTAAATCAATGATTAATGCATGCTTTAAATATCCTTAATTTTGATCACTTAAAGGGTGTCAGATGATCAGCTATGGAGGTACATTTTCCTGATAATATTCCTCTCTCTTAAAAAAAAAAAAAGGCAGTTCCTGTGTGGTGACCTCCAATGAGTTCTACACAATGGTATAAAGGGCATATCAAAGTGTGGGCAAAGGTGTGTTTGTGTTTATACAGAGGATCAAAGCCTAATTTGGCTACCCAGAAAATGAACTAAGATACGATATGAAGAAGAACTTCCAACATCAGCACTCTCTGGAAGAGTCATACCAGAAGATGATCATCAAAAAACCTCAACAAAGATCCAGGCGATGCTACAGTTGTAGCTGCATTCATCCCACCGGTTCCTGGACTTGCCATTGAAATGAAGGAGATATGTAAGCTGGCCTGTGCATATAGTAAAACAACAAATTTGACTGGATCTATACTGTTGGAACTCAACCTAGAATTAGGAAAAGTGCAAGCTGTAGCACTCCAAAATCTTACAACTAAAGACTATCTACTGTTAAAAGAATATATGGGATGTGAACAGTTCCCAGGAATGGTTTGTTTTAATTTGTCTGATTTCTCTCAGACTGTTCAAGTACAGCTGGACAATATCCATCATATCATAGACAAATTTTCACAAATGCCTAGGGTGCCTAAGTGGTTTTCTTGGCTTCACTGGAGATAGCTGGTAATTATAGATCTGCTTTGGTTATGTAACTGTATTCCTATTATGTTAATGTGTGTGCGCAATTTAATTAGTAGTTTAAAACCAATACATGCATAAGTTACTCTACAAGAAGATATGTCAAAGAAATAATCAATCTTCCCATGTTTTCTTCCATCTGCTACTTCTATAGCTTTTCTTCTTCCTTCCTAATTACAACCCTTAAATAGAATCCGTGCCTCATATCGAATTCACCAAGTATCATAATTCCTCCAAGTGGTAAAGATACCCCAAGACAAATGCTGGGTGGGCATAGAAGCCACAGGGCATAAATCTGCAAAGAAGTAAAAAGCTATCCTTTTCAAACAATATGGCTTCTCTCTCACTTACCAACTGTACATTTCCCTGTATGGCCCCGGAAGATGACTGGTTAGCCAGAGATGGGTAAGATTCCTCAAGGGAGAATCAACCTAAGACAGGCACAGTCGCAGGGGGGGCCATCAGGTGAGAAATTGGGGATCAACAGAGGTGAGGCTTAGAACCTCACCCCCCCTATTTTGAGAGAAATCTTCTGCATCGTGGATGTTTTATTGCCGTTGTCTAGCTTGGATTAACACATAGTCTACAGGCACACACCTGATCATCTACATTTGCTCTCTTACAACACTAAACTATGTTTTCTACCTTTATCTTGCATCTACCTACCACTTCTGCATTTTACTAAAAAAAAAAAAAAAACAATAATAATAATAAAGGGAGAAATGTGGGATTCACATATAAATCAAGTATAAAAATCAAATGAATATTCATATTTGACCTGATTGTTTATAGTTCATAATGAGTGATCAAAACCAAAAGTTTTTGTGATGACTGCCCTTGTACTGTTCACCATGTAAGAACTTATTCACTATGTAAGAATTTGTTCACCATGTAAGAACTTGTTCGTTACGCTTCAGAAGATTGGAGACTGACGAGAATTAGGCTGGGGGTGGATTAATGATTGTACATTGAGCAGTGACTCCCCTATACAGAATTTTATTGTTAACAACCATTTGATCAATAAATATGAGAGATGCCCTCTCAAAAAAAAAAAGAAAAAATGGGCAGAGGAGCTGAACAGACACTTCTCCAAAAAAGAAATTAGATGGTCAACAGGCACATGAAAAGATGCTCCACATCATTGAATCATCAGAGACATGCAAATTAAAACCACAATGAGATTATCACCTCATACCAGTAAAGATCGCCACCATCCAAAAAACAAACAACAACAAATGTTGGCGAGGTTGTGGAGAAAGGGGAACCCTCCTACACTGCTAGTGGGGATGTAAATTAGTTCAACCATTGTGGAAAGCAATATGGAGGTTCCTCAAAAAACTCAAAATAGAAATACCATTTGACCGAGGAATTCCACTCCTAGGAATTTACCCTAAGAATGCAGCAGCCCAGTTTCAAAAAGACATATGCACCCCTATCTTTACTGCAGCACTATTTACAACAGCCAAGAAATGGAAGCAACCTAAGTGTCATTCAGTAGATGAACAGGTAAAGAAGATGTGCTACATATACACAATGGAATATTATTCAGTCATAAGAAGAAAACAAATCCTACCATTTGCAACAACATGGATGGAGCTAGAGGGTATTATGCTCAGTGAAATAAGCCAGGCAGAGAAAGACAAGTACCAAATGATTTCACTCATATGTGGAGTATAAGAACAAAGAAAAAACTGGAGGAACAAAAAAGCAGCCCCGGACTCATAGAACCCAAGAATGGACTAACAGTTACCAAAGGGAAAGAGATTGGGGAGAATGGGAGGGTAGGGAGGGATAAGGGAGATTAAGGGGCGTTATGATTAGTACACATAATAACATAGGGAATGGGGCACAGGGAAGGCATTATAGCACAGAGGAGACAAGTAGTGATTCTGTAGCACCTTACTATGCTGATGGACAGGTACTGTAATGGGGTATGCGGTGGGGACTTGATAATGGGGGGAATCTAGTAACCACAATGTTGCTCATGTAATTGTATACTAATGATACAAAAAAAAAAAAAACCAAACCTGGACTTTGTCCCCTGATTTCTAACCAAATTCTCCACAGTTAATTCACTCTGTCTAAGCTTTAAACATACTATCTATATATAGCTATGATGCCCAAATCTATCCAGATCTGACCTCGACTCATTAAACTGCTTGTTATTGCCTCACCTTAAAATCTAATAAGAACAAAGCAAAATTCATCTTCTCTTCCCTGATACTGATACTTCTAATGTGCTTTTTCCACTCTTTACCGTCTCAGAAAATAGCACCACCATCTATCTAGCAGCTAAAGACAAAAGTCTAGGTGTTTTTCTAGCTTCTTCACTTTTCCTCTGCATTGCCAGCAAGCTCCAGTGACTCTACCTTTAAAACATATCCAAAATATTTCTACTTCTCTTTAGCCTCCTATTCAACCCTAACCCCAAGCTATAATCATCTCTTACCTAGACTACCCAGAAAAGCTTCCCAAAAGATCTTCCTGGGTTCTTTTTACCCCCACACCTTAGCAAGTTGCCCAACCCATTTCCTCTCTCCTTTTTCCTTATTAACAAACCCTGACTTTAACTGGGAAGCAAGTGCTCAAATCCAAAATATTTCTTAGCTTCTCTTAAACCAAAAACAGGTTATGACACAAGTCTTGGAAAAAAAATAAAAACAAGAGTTCACTAAATGGAGCTTCTCAGAAAGCTCGTTAAGCAGAGGGAACTCAGATGAAATGTGCCTTATACCTTTCTTTTTCTGAAATTCAGACATGTTTTCTGGACCTCTGACAGCCATTTTGAGAGTTTAAGGACAAGGGCCAAACTCCTAAGAATGGTAAATTGAAAACTAGAAGTACTTTATAACACTTAAAAGCCCCTAACCATGGAACTCAGGGATTCTATCCTCCATATTTTCCCTATTTAAAACTACTACTACTGTTTCTTTTCTTATACCCAGCCAAACTCGACCCATAACTCTCAAGTCCTTTTTGCTCACATCTTCAGTTTCAATTCATTCTCCAAAAAAGCACAAGCAGTCTTTTAAAAACACAGATTTTGTCCTTTGCTTTAAGTAATGACTCCCAGAGTCACTTAAAATCCAATCTACTTACTTTAGGCTTAGAAAGTTTATGTGATCTGGCTTCCAACTACGGTCCCAACTTCATCTTGTACCCTTCTCCATCAACCACGGTTAACATCCTTTTGGTTGCTCCAACACAGCACATCCATTCCTACTTTAGTACTTTTACATTAACATTTCTTCTGATCTGTAATTTTCTTCCCCTAGAAACAAGGCCTTATCATTCAGATGTCAATCTAAATCTAAAATCCTAAGTAACACATTTTCTGAACAAAGAATCGAAAACAACAATATTCCATAATATTATAGATGCAATATTATATTTCTTGCATTGCATCTACACTTGTCTTCCTCACCCTACCCATCACTATATCCCCAGCACATATCATAGCGTAGAGGGAGCCCTCACATATTTGTTAAATAAAGAGCTCTTGGTACTGATGACAAAAAAGACAGATGAGCCATGATGCCTACCACTGAGAAACTCAGTGTCTAGTAAGGTAAAACAGCTGAAAACATTAAAAATTACAGATCTGGGTTTAAAATCACATGAAAATTATATTCAAAGCATTGTAAAAACAAAAAAATTCTAAATATGTGTATATGTACATACATAGAAAAAAACAAGAGAAAGAAATGCCAAAATTAAGATGAATTTCTGTATATTTGAAATATATCATAGACAAAATTAAAATATTTTAAAGAAAAGAATTATCCCTTGCAGTAGGATTACAGATAATTCCTACTGAAATATAGTTCTCTGTAGTTTCCAAAATTCAATAATACACATTTGCTACTTTTATATTCACAGCAATTGGTTATTTCAGAGAGAAAAAGCAATTCAATGGTTCTACAGTATTGATTATATAATGATTACTAACTTTCCAATTTATCTTCCCAAGTATCCATTTAAGAATTATTACCAAGGAACTCTTTCTCTGAGATTAGGTTACCCCACTCCCACAGTTCTCCTTACTTAAACTTTTAGCTTCAATGTCTCACTGCTTTACCAGACCATAATTCACTCCATAACAGCATGGACCATGTCTATCTTATTAACAACATAGGTGGCATTCAATAAATATTTGTTGAATAAATTAAGAAAAAGGTGTTATAAAGAGTAAACCATAGGGATACAGAAGATGTCATACATAATACTAAATAGATGACCCTTGAGATCTTTAAAGGGAAAAACTACAAAATAAAGCAAAAAAAGATTCCCTTCCTACTATCTTATTTCCCATTTTCTGGCTTGGACATTTTAATACCGCAATTCAGGATCTGACTATACTACTGACACTTACATAGACCAAAAACCCAACTTCACATGAAGCTCCACGTTTACCAATGTATTCAAGTCTTCCCAGACCCAGAAACAAGATAAAAGGTATTATTTTCATAGCGGTAGGGTATGAGCTCCCAGAAGCTTAAGAGAATTCTTGAACTCATTCAGGAAAACAAGTGCCTCCTGCTTATCAGGCAGTGTGCTAAGCAATGGAGAATCACAAACCAGTAAGATAGATCTCCAATGACTCACAGTCACAGTTCCTATGGGCAGATGGAGATAAAGCACCTAGGTAAACGTCTAAGGATACAATCAAAGTATGATCAAGTCCCCAGATACAAAAAATGTCTGACATACATAACCACCTAAAATCTCATCCAAATACCTATGGCTTAATAATACCGAACAAATAACCTAATAATACCAATCTCAGACATATACCCAAAATTCTTGCACATGTACACAAGCAAGAACGTGGAAATAATAGAATGTCCAATAGATAGATGCATAAACTTCAGTATAGTCTATTTTTTTTAAAAGGGAACTACTGCAGAATGACTTAGGAAAAATGAAACAGAAAATATTTGTTTTATGAAAATAGCTGAAAAGCAACAGTATCAGATAACCCACAATTGAGTATGCCAATCCCAAATAGGATGATTCACACAAATCAAAGCAACCTAAAAGTAAAGCACATACAGTCACTCAAGAGAAAAGGCTACATACAAGAGCCATGCATTTGTAATCACCAGAAAAATCAAATCAAACACAGGCTGAAAATAATTAACGCGGTAACATAGGCTTGCCCCAAACCTATGCAAAAAGCATATTTGGCAGCAGTTCCAAAAAGTTGACACCTGTCAAAGTTATTTTTGGCATACTTTAAATATTATTAAGCCTACTACATTCCAGGCACCATGCAAGATACTGAAGAGAAAAGGCTGAATAAGAATCCTCAAGGAGTTCAATAATCTAGCTGGAACATATACATATATCCAATTACCAATACTAAAATAACAGCTTTAATAAAATCCTGTAGAAGTGACACTGTCGAACAGAGGTAAACTGCATTCCAGAAAGACTTATCATGAGTGGCATTTTAGGATAAGTAAGTTTCAAAAGGCAAAGACAGGAGGTAAGAGCTTTTTCAGGCAGACAGAACAACTAAATGGCAAGCAATTTAGTATAGCTAAAGGTCTGAGGCAAAGTGTGAGGGTCCAGGGTATGTGCAGACATGCAACTGTGCTAAGACTTGACAAGAACAGGTCAGAAACATAGGCCAGAACAACAGTATAAAGGTTTTGACTTTATGCAATAGGCAGTAGAGCATTTAAAGGAAAACGAAAAGATTGTATTTTAAAAACTAAATTCAGTGACAGGAACCAAGAGGGTTGAATAGAGGGTGAGGAGACTCAAGGCAGAGAAGTAAGTGTGAATAAGCAAACTGTTTTAATATAAATAGTCCATCTGAGATATGAAGACCTGACCTAGGGTGATTAACAAATTGAATGCAAAAGAGAAAGATTCAAGAGATAAATGAAGGACGGGGGATGAAATCAGTGAGGACAGGGGATGAAATCAGTAACTTACAAAGGGCAGTCAGTAACAGAGGTTAAAGGAAAACCAGAAAAGCAGTTATCAGAGCAACCAAAAGACGAAAGGTCTGTAATGGAAATGGATATACTTAAGAAAGATGTACAACATGGGTGGTTGCTGAGCAGTAACTCTGCACTTGACAATTAGGAAGGTATCTGTAATGCCTGAAGGAGTAGTTTCAATAAGATATGGTAGAGATAGAAGCCTGAATACAGAAGTTAAGGAATGAATTAACTTTTAAGAACCAAATATATGAGAACATCTTTATGATGCTCAAAGCAGGAAAAGGTTTTTTCAACAAAACAGAAAGCACACTATACAGGAGAAGATAGAAAAATGTGACTACTTTACAATTAAATTTTGGTAAGAGAAAAGATACGACAAAATTAAGGGAAATAAACCAGTCATAAAAGGACAAAAAATGCATATAACAAACAGACTTGTCAAATTCATAGAAAGTAGGATTGTGAATGCCAGGGCTGACCATCAGAGAAATAGGGAGTTAGTGTGTAATGGGTACAGAGTTTCAGTTTTAAAAGAATTCTGGAGATGGATGGTGGTAATGTTTCTAAGACAATATGAGTTTACTTCATGCCACTGAAATTGTATACCTAAAAATATACAAGATGGCAAGTTTTGTTATGTGTATTTCACAACTTCAAAAAAAAGAGCATAAAAAAGATAAGACCAAGTTAAAAATCAAGGCACATAATGGAAATCAACAAAATTATGTAAATACAGAGAATTCCTGCAAATCAGAGAGAAAAACAGACCACTCAGTTTTAAAAATAGGTAAGGAATGCAAACACTAAATTTGCAAAAGAAAGTCTAAGTGGCCAAAAGACACAAAAATATGCTTAGTATCACTAATGACTTGGGTAATTAAAATAAGTCACATTTCACATCCATCAAACTGACAAAAATCTAAGTCTTACAAATGTCAGAACACCAGAACTTATGGAGTGTAAATGGAAGACATTCATCAAGAGAACCATCAAGCAGTAACGAGTCATGCAGAAGATGCAAATACTGTCAGATCCTGCAAATCCAATTCACAGAAAAAAACTATTAGGTGCCCAAGAAAACACTTATAATAATGTTCAATGTATCCTTTTTTATAATAGCTAAAAGTTGAAACTACATGCCATTAGTAGTAAAATGAACAAAAGAACTAATGAACTATATAAAGGACTGAAGCAATATGCACTGCCATAGATAAATCTCAAAAAAAAAAAATGATGCTGAGCGTTGTAGGAAATGTAGAATATTACAATGATCTGTGAAAAAATTTTTTAAAACCTTTAAAAACATTGAAGTACTATGCTTATCAAGAGTAAAAACAAGAATTTGAATGGGAAGACTATACCCCAACTTCAGCAGAGTGGTTACTTCAAAAAAAGAAGAATGGAAGAGGGAAAAGTGAGTGTCATATGTATGTTCTGTTTTATTGGCGGGGGAGGGGGGGGGAAGGAACCAAAGGGTACTTCGCCCAGCAGAAAAGGGTTAAGAGTCTGTTGAATCTGGATTACAGACATAAGATCTGGTTTCAAACCCCTGTTCTATCAACAGGTCACTTAATACTGAGAGAGTTACTTAATTTCAAAGCTACAACTTTCTTATCTGTAAAACTAATAACAACAATCACATAAGGCTACCATTTATATATATATACAAAGTCAAACAGTAAGCATTCAACTACAGGTAATTATTTTTGATTTGCAGTAAAAGCAAAGAACTAAAGTGAGAAAAGGGACAAGAAATCTAAATGAAAGAGAGTTCGCTTAGCTTTTCAGAATTACTAAGAGAACACCATTACATCAGATGAGCATGACCGCCACTTTCTAAGCTTCCAAAACCAAATTGTAAAATAGGAATTTTGCAAAGGAACTCAAGATTACATACCATAGGTCCCTGCTCCAGTTCAAGGAAACCAGAGCCAAATCATGAAATCCAAAATAATCCTGTACCTCTGCATTTTCTAAAAGGCTTCCAAATAATTTACTATTTTTTTCACTTGGAAAGGTGACATTTGAACACAAACTTTTCAACAATTTTTAATTGTCTCCTGAAGAAAGATTCACCAACACCTTGACAACAAGACCCACACACATTCTTTTGAATTCCCCTTGGCCACCAGCCCCACAGACTGCACACAGAAGACAAAGCCTTTTCTTGAAGCAAATTTACAGAGAGCTATCACTAAACCATTGAGAGAAACCTTTATGATCAAAGAACAATCAGTAGAACATGAAAGTATAGTTAATTTTGACATCTTAATAGCTATCCATTTACTGAATGTCTACTGTGTCCCATGCATTGCTCTAAGCACTGAAAGGACTCTCTTAATCTTCCTACATTTTACAGATAGGAAAAGAGACAGTGTTACTAAGGTACTAAGTAGAAAAGCTAGGGGACAAAACAAACCTAATTCCAAAACCCACACTTAATCACTCAGCTAAATTTCCCATACCATGCTTAAGGAGCTAAATATCTGCCTCCTGGCAAATTTAAGTTCTCACACCAAGAGAGAAAAGGAAAACACACTTAAATGCAATACTCAATACTACACTGTCATTCATTGTTGTACTAAAGTTTCATTAGCATTCAGCTTTTATAGTATTATTCACAAAAAAGTTCCATAAAGCAATCATATAATAGTGGAGTGAAGTAGTATGCAAAAAGCCTGGGTTCACCATTAACCAGATCTGTGTCACTAACAGTTTCTCCATCTTACAGATGAGGAATTGGACCTAGACCTAAGGTCTCTTTTAACTCTAATATTTAATACATTTTAACATATTTTCTAAGACACCATTAATATATTTTAAGATTTTGAAAGGCATCTTGAAAAAATTTCAAAATTAAACAATTATTTAGTATACACTCTTTATGTGCATTATTTTACTCAAACATAAGAGAGTAAAAAGGGGTTAGGGACAGGGGAGGTTCCTATGTTGCTGATAAAATTCCATTTCTTAATTTAAGAATTGGTTACACATTATTGTTTGCATATTTTACTTCGATGTGAAAAAGGTGCTGCTCTAATTCCACAACTATGTTTTATCAGAGCTATGCAACCCTTCTGTTCTAAATAGGTAAATGTTTCTGCTTCATAGGTCCAATTCAGGTGCTGATAGAAGAAATCATTTATTTATAAATTACAGTATCCTGTAATTCCTTTGGGGCTGTCTTCTGAAACTTGAGGTCAGTCTTAATTTTCCTTTGGAACCTAGCTCCATACACATTCCCTCAGAACTCCCACAGCATTTACTCTCTGCAGCTAACATTTTTATCTATCTCCAACCAGGTAAATCTTTAGGAGCTGTAGCCAATACAGTCAATAACTGCGGCAATGGGTAAACTACGCTTAACTCCTTTTGGCTTCCCAGACCCGATTCCAATGTGTGTGTTGGGGTGGGGGTGGGGGGTCTTCCCACATGCACACTACCAAGCAATTCTCAAACACCAACAGGGTGTCTGAGAACTCAACTCAATCTGCCCCGAGATAGCACCAGATTCCCAGGTTAAGGACTCCATCCTACAAGACTGCCTTCCAACCCCAACTCCAGATGCCAGTTTCAAGCCCCATGCACCTAACCTGTGCTTCTAACTACCAGCTACAGATTGGAGGTTCCAACAACCTTCCCCTGTAGGTTCAATTACTTTGCTACAGCAGCTCACAGAAACTCAGGAAAACACTTAGTTTACTGGTTTAATAAGGTATACCATAAAGGATTCAAGTTAACAGCCAGATGAAGAGATACACAGGGCTAGGTCCCAAATAAAGGAGCTTCTATCCTTGTGGAGCTTGGGGCCTGGCTCAGTGGCACGTGGAGCCATTCTGGTTTCCCAAGCTTAGAAGCTCTCTCTCCAACACAGAAGCAAGATCCCAGAGAGCAGAGAGCGATAAGCTCTTCTCAGGGGTTTTGTGAGGGGCTTCACTGCATAGTCATGATTGGCTAAATTACTGGGCCATTGGCCAATTCAGCCTCCATCTCTGCCTTCCTGGGGGTCCAAAAGTCTCTCATTAACATGACAAGACACCCACCTTTAAGACTCTGCAGTGTTTTCAGGAACTGTGGATGATGGACAAATATATCTGGGAAATACATATTTGGTCATATGAACAACCAAATATCTATTTATAACTCATTTTATTGCAACTGATAACATATTTACTGGGAAATAAGAATATATATTCTTTACAAAGGGTTGACATAGTAGGGGAACCCATATGCATATAAATCTGTGCCTGATGGACAGAGATCAAAATCTTTATAACAGTAAAGTAAAACAAGAAATGGACCTCAAACAATATTACTTGGACAATCCTCGGGGTTATTTAAACCCAATATGTTAACTATAAGCTTTCATTGCTCAACCCATACCCAGAGCCCCATAAGGCTCACTATTTAAGTAAGTTTTGCAGAACTGTAACTTACATAACTGTAAAAACAAACTTTTCTATTCTTAAAACATTGTTCAAATCTTGGATACATTAGTTTTCAGCAGGGAATTTCACCTTTTTCTTTAAATCAAAATAGAAAGTTTAAAAGAAAAAGATGATCATTAATTATAAAGGTAAAACAAAAACAATATTTCAAAGCTAGTAGTAGCCATGGTAATTTTTTGTACCTTTACTATCCATTCATCTTTTAGATAAATTTTACTACACATCTTACAGTTAGTAGTCTCAAATATTCTTCTAAAAAGTTTTGTCTACAGCAGTGGTTTTCAAAATTTGGCAGTATGGAAACACTTCACTTGATACAACTGGCAGGGAAGAAAAGGCAAGAAGCAGGAGTGGATGGCTGTGCAAATGGCATCTAGTGACAGAAGTCAGGGATATCGCTAAACACTCTATGACACACAGGAGAGCCACCCACAAAAAAGAGTTCATTATCTGCCCAAATGTCAATAGCACCAAAGTTGTTGAGAAACCATGGTCTACAGAAATCAAGAGACTTCCTTTTAAAGATTTGTGACTAGTTCTACAGAAAATCATCTAGATCAAATAAATTAAAGTTAATGATGATACAAAAATCCACTTAAATGCATAAGAAAACTTAAAACTTATGCAACAGTTTTCATGAAACCAATTTGTTAATGCCATAGACTTAAATATACCTTATGAGAATAATAGAAGATGTTAGCAAAGAGCAGCTACAAATGAAAAAACTACAGGTACCACATTGCACAAAAACAAGCAAGAGTATGTGCACAGATTGAAGGGCATTTTACTTCACTGACCTTCAAATTTTAAAATATTCTGCATAAAACAAATGCAAGTAAATCTTTAATTACATGTAACACTTAATGCTACCTGTAACACTTAAACATTTTCACCTTTAAACTAACATACTAAATTGTGTTTAAATTCTTTAACTGGTAATACAAAACCAGACCCAATTATTTTTAAATAATTATAATCATGCCTATCTTTGGCAAACTGTGACAGTGTGGTACAATATAAATACAAGCAGACCTAGATCCAAATCCTAAAGCTGTACGTTTGCAGACAATAAACTTCTCTGTATCTCAATTCTGCATCTAAGAAATAGGAAATCTAATTCAAAGGCCCATTTTTGAGAATTAGCAATGATGTATAAACAAATAGTAGAAAGCCACTCTACAAATAGTGGTTAGTGTTACAGCAATAATAACTAATGGTAATTAACAATACAACCTATGAATACAGATTGGTTATATTACATCCTTATAATAAACAACATAACTTATATAACTCAACTAATAACTACAAAATGTACTTTAAATCAATTTTCCATTCCTACCCAATTTTAAAACTACTTAAAATTCACAGATTTAAAAATTAATGCCTGACACAGGATGAATTTCCAGTCACAAGAAAAAAGAGGCCTACCAACAGGCACATGAGAAGATGCTCCACATCACTAAATTATCAGGGAAATGCAAATTAAAACCATAATGAGATATCACCTCACACCAGTTAGGATGGCCAACATCATAAAGACTAGGAACAACAAATGCTGGCAAGGATGCGGAAAAAGGGGAACCCTCCTACATTGCTTGTAGGAATGTAAACTAGTTCAATCATTATAGAAAGCAATATGGATATTCCTCAAAAAACTAAAAGTAGAAATACCATTTGACCCAGAAATTCCACTCCTAGGAATTTACCCAAAGAAAAGTAGTCCTCAGATTCAAAAAGACATATGCACCCCTCTGTTCACTGCAGCACTATTTACAATAGCCAAGAAATGGAACCAACCTACGTGTCCATCAATAAGTAAATGGATAAAGATGTGGTACATATACACAATGGAATACTATTCAGCCATAAGAAAGAAACAAATCTTACCATTTGCAACAACATGGATGGAGCTAGAGAGTATTATGCTCAGTGAAATAAGCCAGGTGGAGAAAGACAAATACCAAATGATTTCCCTCATTTGTGGGGTATAACAACAAAACAAAACTGAAGGAGCAAAACAGCAGCAGACTCAGAGACTCCAAGAAGGGACTAGTGGTTACCAAAGGAGGGAGGGTGGGAGAGGGCAGGTGGCGAGGGAGGATGAAGGGGATTGAGGGGGATTATAAGTACAAATGGTAAAGGAAGGATCAAGGGGAAGACAGTGTAGCACAGAAAAGACAAGTAGTGACTCTGTGGCTTCTTACTACACTGATGGACAGTTACTGCAATGGGGTATGCGGGGGGACTAAAAAATATGGGTGAATGTAGTAACCACATTGTTTTTCATGTGAAACCTTCATAAGAGTGTATATCAATGATAACTTAATTTTTAAAAATTTAAAAAATTTAAGAATTTTTTAAAAAGGCCTAGATGGCACCCTTATGATTTTATTTATTTTAAGCAAATAACATATTTGTATGACTCAAAATTCAAAAGGAATCTTTTGATGCCTGTTGCCCCAGACACTCAATTCCCCTACACAAAAGTAAAAAATTTTACTACTTTTTCATTAACCCTTTCACCAACACAAATATTTCCCGGCTACTCTCCCCTACCCACTCTAACACAAATGGTGTTCTCCTCCACACTATACATTCTACACCTTGCTTTTCAAGATGATTTATCTTGGAAGTTTTATTTTCATTAGCAAAACACTCCAAGAATGGCAACTTATAACTTATGGCCATAATTCAGCAAACAGCTATCTTTATAAAGGCACTTAACACCCCGCCCTCAAAAAAGTACTTAAGTCAACCAGTATTCTTAGTAAACACAAGCATATGAAATAAACTTTAGTAAACTAGAGATTTACATGGGTGACACGATGAAGTAATTGATTACTTGACCAGCCACTCGAAATACTGCATTTACACACTTAAAAAGTAAACACATTGACTATAAGTCCTTCAATGAGGTGAAAGTAATCAACATAATACACTTACAGATAGAACTGGGACTACTAAAATATCAATGAAATTAAATACTGTTGAAAATAAAGCTATGTATTGGCTGCATTCCAAGATTAAATTATCTGACCCTTTCCTAAATGTTCTCTGCAACCTAATTTATGGAAGAAGTTTCCTTCCAGATTTATAAAGGTATTGTTCTTAAAAAAGTGATTTGTTTACATTTCCTGTTTTTTTCCTCTGAAACACTATTACACCTACTTGAAGTGAGGCTTTATTATTCCTTACACATAAAGAGCAGTATTATTTTAACAACATGCATTACTAGAGCAATACAGTTTCTTGTAAGCTTAAATTTAAGTACTAAGAATATTACAGTGAAAAGTCATGGCATATAAAGCAAAGAGACCCTTTGAATTACAAGAGCAGTAACTCACCAACTTTAAGTAATAGGAAATAAAGCATTATAAGTCTTACATTAAGTTTCACACTGGTACAACTCTGTTACACAAGAAATGTTTCTGGCTGTTGGCAACAAAATTAGCTGCAATCTTTCATCAGAATATATGTCTACTATCCTGGAATATATTTTATTCAGTAAAAAGTTATAATCCTTGTTTCACTGTATTATTAGTACAGACAAAATATGACACTTGCTGCACTGTACCACAAAAATACAAAGTCATTCTTCCATTCAGTGTTTTGGCACTTGAGCAAATACAGAGGTCAGAGTTCATACACATGCTCTGTATAACCAACTATTTATTACTCATATACTACATTCAATAAATCTGCTAGTATTTGTCATTTTTAAATAATTTTAAAGTATTGTTTTTTCTATGTCTAATTGGAAAGATACATAATCACTGCAGACCTAGTGGAATAAGCTCAAGCGCCATCAGACCTACGTCAATCACTCATCACATACTTACAATGCTTAATTTCACAGATCATTAAGATTATCAAAGAACCAACATAAAAGAATACAAATAGCATTCAGTATTGGTATGAGACAGGTTGAAAATAATAACCATTTCAGTATTACTTTCTAATTTCCCTGTTAAATCCAGGAAAGAAAAACAACCTGGCATTCTTGCTGATTTGGGTATGGAAAACTACTACTACTGACAGTTTTGACTCAATTACTAGAACATCCTGAATATCTTATATAAATAAGTGAGGACAATACACAGTATTTAAATTGGGATAAACCTACTCACTTAATAAGGAGATAAAACAATGTATTTAATCTGGTGAAATCCCATGTTTTTAATAGGCCTGTTTTTCAAAAGTATGAATCAAGTTAACTGTGAGGGACATCATAATGAAGTTTCATGACACAACACAACAGAGTCAAAGAGACACTGTCTAAGGAGAGACTCTCTGACCCGTAACTTGGTAACAGTATTTTAAAATAAAGTACTCATACACTCCATTATATTTTTCTAGCAAAAAAAAAAATGTTTAAATGCCTTTAATACACAGAACAACTTGTCTTTACTTACTTAAAAAGCTTTAGATGTCAATACAAAAGAGGCCTAAGAACTGGGGGTAAATGGAAATGACATAATGGTCTAATTGGAATTAATTTCCCATCTCAAGTGAAAATTCCCTTATCTCCCACTCAAATAAAAATAGTATCCCATTATGTCTCCCCTTCTCTCCCAACACCCAACTAACAGGGAATAACTCTGAACGTTCTTCTCCTTTCATCAATAAGTAAGGACTTTCATCTTTTCTTCCCTAAAAGGGCAGTGGAGGCCTGACAGACTGTAATTCAGAATACCCTCAAAAGTGCAGGCCTTTGAACAGCGCGGCTCTCCGGATCCAGTTACCACCTTTCCCCTTCCCCCAACCCACTTCCCGGGTTTCCTCAGGCTCGGCCTGCTACCTCCCCGCCCTACAGCCACACTTTCAGCGGGTGCCACTGCCCAGGGGCGCTCTCACCGTGCCGAGCAGCGTCCCCTTCTCCATCTGCCCCCCAAACCGTGCTCCTAACCAGACCACCCGCCGCGAGACCGTCCATCCCAGGGCCCCGGGAAGGGAGGGGAAGGCGCGGAAGGAGAGAGATACTGCTGCCTCCCCACAGGCAGGAGGGCAGCCGTGAGGAGGGCCACCGGGGTTACGAGAGACGTGGGGATCGCCCCCGGAAGGGCCCTCCCGCCCGGGCTGAGTGGGGGATGTCCGAGAGTTCATTTCTGACCTCCTCGCTCTTCAGCACCTCCTTGAACTCCCGCTTGATTCGCTGCACCGCGATGTTGGCCATGTCTCCGCCCGCAGCTGAGTCGTACCCGCCTCCTCCGCCACCGCTACGACCACCGCCACCGCCGCCACCTCTTCCTCCACCGCCTCCTCCCTCGACGATTCACACCCAAGCACACGAACGCTGCCACTGCCAACCCGGCCGCCGAGTTCTCACTGTGGAATCACCTCCGCGCCCGGCCACCAAAATGGCGCCGGATTCGCGCATGCGCACAACGCTGATCCTACCCAGCGGCGCAGCCGCTCTCGTTGTAGCCCCTTACGCCTCAGTGGCGAGTCCGCGACGCGACGCGACGGGCGTCTCTGCTGGAGCTACGGCCGCTTGGCTCCGCCCTGCCAACGTCTGGGGCCTGGAGGGTGCGGCTTCCGCGCTCGACAGCCCTGCCCGGTCTTCTCGGGTCCTCCTCTGTGCCTCCTCCCTTTTTCAAACCAACGTGGTAAGCTTGGGCTTCTAGTACCTGGCGTGCGACTGGAGGCTCCAGTCCAATTTAACGGGGTCATGTGGCCCCTTTCGGTTTGCAGCGCCTCCCTGACTCAGCCAGACAGAGAGCCCGCGGGCTCAATGATACTGTGAAAACACTATCCCGGAACTCAGGCTGGCCAATTTTCTGCTGGTGTAGAGCGGTCCGTTTTTGTTCTGAAGCCACTGTAGTACCACTATTTTACTACGATCATTAGAAGGTACTACAAATCATTGAATTAAGTATTGTCACTATTGGGTCCCACCACAAGTATTTGAGACGGGTTCTCCATGGACATGCCTGAGATGGATTTAGAAGCCAGATGTGGATTTTTGACTTACTTAGATAATAACGAGCCTCCAAACTAAAACCGAGTGTACATCAAAATCCCTGGAAAGCTTGTTTAAAAATACTGCTGCTGGGCCCCCATCCCTAGAGTATAGGGTGGAAGTAATAATTTGCATTTCTAACGAGTTCCCAGATGACTTTTGTCCTTCTGCTGGTTCAGTGACCACACTACGAGAACCACTAAACTAAGACATCTGAAAATAGTTTGTATATTGAAGTGAAAAATGTATAGACGTTTCGGGAATGGGGGCAGCTTTGCTTCTGTAAGCCTAGAGCCAACAATAATGTCTGATGCTTGTAGACAATAAATACTGAATGAATAAATGAGTAAAGATAAGAATGAAATGGTTTAAGTGGAAAGTAAGTTTGAAAGGAAATTTAAGTGGTTGCTAGGATAAGCAGTTGGCTTTGGTGCTGAGAGGTAATCTGAATACAACATTTTGGAGTAAGTAACAAAGGTATTAGAAGTTTATATTTCACACCCTTCTTTCACCTAACCACTAGTAAAGTATCCTATTAGAAAAATATCATAAATACTTAGTCTCACCAAAAATTACTAAATTTGTAGCAGCAGAAAAGGAAATAGCCATTGGGAATGAAACATTCAGTGGAGGCACAAGAAAAAAAAACTCACCACAGGAACAAAGGGAATTTTTATTCCAGCTCTCCTTCATGTCAGCTCTCTTTGCCAACCTTGGTTTCCTCATCTGCCAAATAAGAAAGCTGAATTATATTATCTCTTTTAAGGTTTAACAGTTTAGAAGTCTAAAGCATCATCTAGGAACATTTCCTTCAACAGACTGACATAAATTATAAAAACCCTTCTAGCAGAGCCCCCTAGTGGTCCTCAGAGGAACCAACTATATTTGGATCGTGGTACAGTGAATTATTGGCATAATGTAAATCATGTAATGCTATATTTATTTATGGTGGTACATTAAAAAAATTATTTTGCAGTGTGAAAAAGTTTTGAGTACTTTACATTGATTACCTTCATTCAGTTCCCAATCTAAATTCTGGAACTTCAGAGAAACACTGAAATCACAGGGAGACAACTTGGAAGTATGGTAATTACTTTGGGGGAGAATTTTGGAAATTTCTAAATGCCCATAATCATTGGCCCTGAAATGCTATTAATATGAATTCATTCTAGAGTCCTTCCAGAGAATGAGGCAGCTGCATATTAACTGACGTGAAACAATCATCAAGATACGTTTTAAGAGAAAAAAAAGCACTATGCTAAATGCAATGTGGTATCCTGAATTGGACCCTAGAACTGAAAGGGCATAACTAGTGAAATCTTAATAAATTCTGTAGTTGATAATATTTTTTAAATGTTAGTATCTTAAATTTGATATGGGACTATGATTATGTAAGATGTTAAGATCAGTAGAAGTGAGTAACGACTATACAAGAATCTCTGAAACTTTCCTGTAAATCTACAGTTATTCAAAAAAAGTTCACTAAAAAAGTATTATATAGTCTGGCATAAAGTATTCCACAATATGTGTAAAGAAGAAAGGAATATATAATGCTTGTGAGTCCATAAAATATCACTGGAGAAACATATAAGAAACTGACAACCATGGTTATCTCTGAGAAAGCAACTTAAGTGCCTTGAGGAAGGCAAAGTGGGAGACTTTTTTTATTAAAGTATCATTGATATACAATAGGTTTCACACGAACAATGTTGTGGTTTCAACATTCACCCGTATTATCAAGTCCTCACCCCCCCCCCCATTGCAGTCACTGTCCATCAGTGTAGTAATATCCTATAGGGTCATTACTTGTCTTCTCTGTGCTGTACTACTGTCCCCATGACCTACCTATATTATGATTGCAAATTATAGTGTCCCTTATTCCCCTTCTCCCTTCCCACCCACCCTCCTCAACCTCTCCCATTTGGTAACCACTAGTCTCTTCTCAGAGTCTCTGATCTGCTGCTATTTTGTTCCTCCAGTTTTGCTTTGTTCCTATACTCCACAAATGAGTGAAATCTTTTACTACTTATCTTTCTCTGCCTGGCTTATTTCACTGAGCATAATACCCTCTAGCTCCATCCATATGGTAGCAAATGGTAGGATTTGTTTTCTTTTTATGACTGAATGATACTCCATTGTGTATATGTACCATATGTTCTTTATCTATTCATCTACTGATGGACACTTAGGTTGTTTCCACATCTTCGCTATTGTAAATAGTGCTGCAATAAACATAGGGGTGCATATATCTTTTTGAATCAGGGATCTTCTTTTCTTCGGGTAAATTCCTAGGAGTGGAATTACAGGGTCAAATGGCTTATCTATTTTGAGTTTTTTGAGGAACCTCCATATTGCTTTCCACAATGGTTGAATTAATTTACATTCCCACCAACAGTGTAGGAGGGTTCAAAGTGGGAGACTTCACCATGAATCCTGTTGTATATTTTACCTATTCAAAACTAAATTTTTAAAAATGACTTTCTGGTAATGCATATTATAAGCTCTTTACTATCATGATCTAGTTCTGATTGATTACTTCATTAAATAATTAAACAAATATTTATTGAGTGCCTACTATGTGCCAGGGATAAGCGAGGCCCTGGAGACTTACGAGTGACCAAGAGACAAAAAAGAAAAGAAAAAACCCTGGAATGATAGGTACATTCTAGCAGAAATTGGGAGAGTTCCTCTCAAAGTATAGTCTGCAAACACCTGAGGGTTGCTGAGATGTTTTCAGGAATCAATCTGCAAAGCTTAAACGATTATTATGATAAAACTAAGACATTATTGGCCTTTTTACTGTGTTGACACTTGCACTGATGATGTAAAAGCAATAATGGACAAAAGCCATTTTTACACTAGTAATTTTATTAAAGTGACACACTCACTATTAAAAAATGCCAGTTCACTTTAAAATGCCTTTGATGAAGCAAGAGAAATTATTAGGTTTCTTAAACCTCAGCTTTTCAGTATATCTTCTTAATATTCTGTGTGATACATGGGAAGGATACACAAAGCACTTCTGATTCATACCAAAGTATATGGTAAAGCATGTGTGAAATCAATTGAGTTGCCAGCTGAAGTAGTCACTTTTTTTCAGTGGAAACCATTTTTACTTAAAATAAAGATACAGACAATGTTAATTAAAAGTTTGGTATTTGGTAGATATTTTATCAAAAATGAACAAGATGAACTTATACTCAACATAGCCCAGGAGGTCCTAGCCACTGCCATCAGACAAAATAAAGAGCTAAGAAGCACCCAAATTGGCAAGGAAGAAATGAAATTTACTATTTACAGATGACATTATATATAGAAAACCCTAAAGATTCTTTCAGAAAACTATTAGAACTAATAACTTGATTCAGCGAAGTTACAGAATACAAAAATAATACACAGAAGTCGCTTGTGTTCCTATATACTAACAATGAACTAACAGAGAATTCAGGAGAAAATTCCATTTACAATTGCATTAAAAAAATAAGACACCTAGGAATAATACTAACCAAAGAGGTGAAAGACCTATACTCTGAAAACTATAAGACACTCATGAGAGAAATTCAGACACAAACAAATGGAAATCTATTCAGTGCTCATAGATAGGAAGAATTAATATTGTCAAAAAGGCCATCCTGCCCAAAGCAATTTACAGACTCAGAGCAATCCCTGTCAAAATACCAATAGCATTCTTCAATGAACTAGCAAATAATCCTAAAATTCTTATGGAACTACAAAAGACACCAAATAACCAACGTCATACAGAAAAATAACAAAGTTGGGGGCACTGCATTCCCTAACTTTGAACTATACTACAAAGCTACAGTAATCAAAACAACTTGGTGCTGGCACAAGAATAGACCCATAGATCAGTGGAACAGAATAGAGAGCTCAGATACAAGCCCACACATATATGGTCAAGTAATATGCAATAAAGGAGCCATAAATATATCATAGGAAAAGACAGTCTCTTCAATAAATGGTCTTAGGAAAACTGGATGTCTACATATAAGAATGAAACTGGATTACTGTCTAACTCCTTACAAAAAGTAAACTCAAAATAGATTAAAGATTTGAATGTAAGACATGAAGCCATAAAACTCTTAGAGGAAAACATAGGCAAAAATCTCTTGAACATAAACATGTGGACATTCTTGAACATAAGCATGAGGACATTTTTCCTGGACTCACCTCCCTGGGCAAGGGAAACAAAATAAAAAATGAACAACTGGGACTACATCAAACTAAAAAGCTTCTGTACAGCAAAGGACATGATCATCAGACAAAAAGGCAGCCTACAATATAGGAGACAGTATTTGTAAATAACTTGTCTGCTAAGGGGTTAACAGCCAAGATATATAAAAAACTCACATGCCCCAACAACAAAAAAAACAAATAACCCAATTAAAAAATGGGCAGTAATTACAGACCAATATCCCTGATTAACATGCATGCAAAAATACTCAACAACATATTAGCAAACCGAATTCAAAAATACATCAAGAGGATCATACACCGTGATCAAGTGGGATTGATCTCAGGAATGCAAGGATGGTACAACATTCAAAAATCCATCAACATCATCCACCACATCAACAAAAAAGCAGGACAAAAACCACATGATCATTTCCATAGATGCTGAAAAAACATTCGACAAAATTCAACATCCACTCATGATAAAAACTCAACAAAATGGATGAAGAGGGCAAGTACCTCAACATAATAAAGGCCATATATGATAAACCCACAGCCAACATCATACTTAACAGCGAGAAGCTGAAAGATTTTCCTCTAAGATTGGGAACAAGACAGGAATGCCCACTCTCCCCACTGTTATTCAACATAATACTGCAGGTCCTAGCCATGGCAATCAGGCAAAACAAAGAAATACAAGGAATCCAGATTGTTAAAGAAGAAGCTAAACTGTCACTATTTGCAGATGACATGATATTGTACATAAAAAACCCTAAAGACTCCACTCCAAAAATACTAGAACTAATATCTGAATTCAGCAAAGTTGCAGGATACAAAATTAATACACAGAAATTGGTTGCTTTCCTATACACTAACAATGAACTAACAGAAAGAGAAATCAGGAAAATAATTCCATTCACAATTGCATCAAAAAGAATAAAACACCTAGGAATAAATCTAACCAAGGAAGTGAAAAACATATACTCTGAAAACCACAAGACATTCTTAAGAGAAATTAAAGAGGACACTAACAAATGGAAAATCATTCCACGCTCTTGGCTAGGAAGAATTAATATAATCAAAATGGCCATCCTGCCTAAAGCAATATACAGATTCATGCAATGCCTATCAAAATACCAACAACATTCTTCAACAAACTGGAACAAATAGTTTAAAAATACATATGGAACCACGAAAGACCCTGAATAGCCAAAGCAGTCCTGAGAAGGAAGAATAAAGTAGGGGGCATCACGCTTCCCAACTTCAAGCTCTACTACAAAGCCATAGTAATCAAGACAATTTGATACTGGCACAAGAACAGAGCCACAGACCAGTGGAAGAGAATAGAGAGTCCAGATATTAACCCAAACATATATGGTCAATTAAAATATAATAAAGGAGCCATGGACATACAGTGGGGAAATGACAGCCTCTTCAACAGCTGGTGTTGGCAAAACTGGACAGCTACAAGAGAATGAAAGTGGATCACTGTCTAACCCCATACACAAAAGTAAATTCAAAATGGATGAAAGACCCGAATGTAAGTCATGAAACCATAAAACTCTTAGAAAAAAACATAGGCAGAAATCTCTTGGACATAAACATGAGTGACTTATTCATGAACATATCTCCCCAGGCAAGGGAAAAGAAAGCAAAAATGAACAAGTGGGACTACATCAAGCTGAAAAAGTTCTGTACAGCAAAGGACACCATCAATAGAACAAAAAGGCACCCTACAGTATGGGAGAATATATTCATAAATGACAGATCCAATAAAGGCTTAACATCCAAAAGACAAAGAGCTCACACACCTCAACAAACAAAAAGCAAATAATCCAATTAAAAAATGGGCACAGGCAGCATTTTACTACACTGATAGAAGGTGACTGTAGTGGGGTTTGTAGGAGAGGGCATGGTGAAGTGGGGAGCCTAGTTAACATAATGTTCTTCATGTAATTGTAGATTAATGATACAAAAAAAAAATGGGCAGAGGAACTGAACAGACAGTCCTCCAAAGAAGAAATTCAGATGACCAACAGACACGTTAAAAGATGCTCCACATCACTAGTCATCAGAGAAATGCAAATTAAAACCACAATGAGATATCACCTCACACAAGTGAGGACCGCCACCATCCAAAAGACAAACAACAAATGTTGGCAAGTTTGTGGAGAAAGGTGAATCCTCCTTCACTGCTAGTGGGAATGTCAATTAGTTCAACCATTGTGGAAAGCAGTATGGAGGTTCCTCAAAAAGCTCAAAATAGAAATACCATTTGACCAAGGAACCCACTTCTACGAATTTACCCAAAGAATGCAGCAGCCCAGTTTGAAAAAGACAGATGCACCCCTATGTTTATCACAGCCCTATTTACAATAGCCAAGAAATGGAAGCAACCTAAGTGTCCATCACTACATGAATGGATAAAGAAGATGTGGTAGATTAAAGATGGTGGCATGAGAGGAGAAACAGAGGCTTCCTCCTAATACTGGATACAATTAGAAAATTTAATTGATGCAACTAATCCTGAGAGAGCAACAGGAAAGAGGATGGCGCCAGACTGCACACACCTAGAGAAAAGAGCAGACCTCACCGAATGGGGTAACGTACCAGAGCTGTGGCTCTGCAGGACCCGAGCCCCTCCCCCACCCCACCTCACCAGCGGGAGGAAGAGAAAGAAGCAGGGAGGGAGTGGAAGGCTTGGGACTGCTGAATACCTAGCTCCAGAGATCTGCTCTGGGAGCACAAACCTACATTTCATGGTGCTTTCATGAGACTCGCATGACTACCGGGTTGGAAAGTTAATACATGCAGAGTTCCTGGGAAGACTGGGATTCCAGCTGCTTGTGGAAAGCAGGGATCCATATCTGGCTGCTCTGGGACAAAAATATACCTGTGTGAGTGGCCCACTGGCTCAGGCAGTGGAGACAGGCACAGCAGCCAGGAGGCAGAGAACAGCTCTTTCCTCCCCACCAGGCACCAGTACCAGTCCCCTGCAACCACAGACATTGCTTCAGGGGCTGAGCACCTACAAAGAATACAGCTTCTGGACACTAGAGGGCGCCATATACAAACATTAAATGCCAAAGGAACCTTGTCCAGAGTAAAATTATTAATACAACTCCTGAGAAAGATTTAAATGATATGGACCTCATGACTCTTCCTGAAAGGGAGTTCAAAATACAAATAATCAACACTCTAATGGAGGTACAGAAAGACATCCAGAAACTCAGGAATGAATTCAGGTTGGAGATCCAATCATTGAAGAGCACGATGGAGGGTATTAAAAGCAGGTTGGATACAGCAGAGGAGACAATAAATGAAATAGAAACTAGAGAAGAGGAATACAAAGAAGCTGAGGCACAGAGAGAAAAAAAGGTCTCAAAAATGAAAGAAGATTGAGAGAACTGTGTGACCAATCCAAGTGGAACAATATCCACATTATAGGGATACCAGAAGAAGAAGAGAGAGAAAGGGATAGAAAGTGTCTTTGAGGAGGTAGTTGCTGAAACTTCCCCAATCTTGGGAAGGAGATAGTATCTCAGGCCATGGAGATCCATAGATCTCCCAACACAAGGGACCCAAGGAAGACAACACCAAGACACATAGTAATTAAAATGGGAAAGATCAAGGATAAGGACAAACTGTTAAAAGCAGTCAGAGGCAGAAATAAGATCACATACAAAGGAAAGCCCATCAGGCTAACATCAGACTTCTCAGCAGAAACCTTACAGGCCAGAAGGGAGTGGCATGATGTATTTAATGCCATGAAGCAGAAGGACCTGGAACCAAGATTACTTTATTCAGCAAGATTATCATTTAAATTTGAAGGAGGGATTAAACAATTTCCAGATCAGCAAAAGCTGAGAGAGTTTACCTCCCACAAACCATCTCTACAGTCTATTTTGGAGGGCCTGCTATAGATGGAAGTGTTCCAAGGGTTGGATAGCTGTCACCAGAGGTAGTAAAACCACGGTAGGGAGGGTAGAGCAGCTGATTGCAAGGAAAATGCAAAATTAAATTCACTATCCCCAGAGTCAATCAACGATAGACAAAAAGTACAGAATTTGATACCTAATATATAAAGAATGAAGGAGGTAGAAAAAGGAGGAGAAATAGAAAAGAGCCTTTACATTGTGTTTGTAACAGCACACTAAGTGAGTTAAGTCAGACTCTTAGATAGGAAAGAAAGTAACCTGGAATCTTTGGTAACCATGAATCTAAAGCCTGAAATGGCAATAAGTAGAAACCTATTGATAATCACCCTAAATGTAAATGGACTGAATGCACCAATGAAAAGACATAGTCACTGAATTGATAAAAAAAACAAGAACCGTCTATATTCTCCTTACAAGAGACTCACCTCAAACCCAAAGACATGCACAGACTAAAAGTGAAGGGATGGAAAAAGATATTACATGCAAAAAATAGGGAGAAAAAAGCACATGTTGCAGTACTAATTTCAGACAAAATAGACTTCAAAACAAAGAAAGAAACAAGAGATAAAGAAGGATATTCCATAATGATAAAGGGCTCAGTCCAACAAGAGGATATAACCATTATAAATACATATGCACCCAACACAGGAGGACCAGCATATGTGAAACAAATACTAACAGAACTAAAGGAGGAAATAGAATGCAATGCATATATTTTAGGAGACTTCAACACACCATTCACTCCAAAGGACAGATCCACCAGACAGAAAATAAGTAAGGACACAGAGGCACTGAACAACACACTAGAACAGATGGACCTAATAGACATCTATAGAACTCTACACCCAAAAGTAACAGGATACACATTCTTCTCAAGTGCACATGGAACATTCTCCAGAATAGATCACATACTAGCCCACAAAAAGAGCCTCAGTAAATTCAAAAAGACTGAAATTCTACCAACCAACTTTTCAGACCACAAAGGTATAAAACTAGAAATAAATTGTACAAAGAAAGCAAAAAGGCTCACAAACACATGGAGGCTTAACAACACGCTTCTAAATAGTCAATGGATCAACGACAAAATTAAAATGGAGATCCAGCAATATATGGAAATAAATGATAACAACAAGACTAAGCCACAACTTCTGTGGGACGCAGTGAAAGCCGTCTTAAGAGGAAAGTATATAGCAATACAGGCATATCTAAAGAAGGAAGAACAAACCCAAATGAAGTGTCTAACATCAAAATTATCAAAATTGGAAAAAGAAGAATAAATGAGGCCTAAAGTCAGCAGAAGGAGAGACATAGTAAAGATCAGAGAAGAAATAAACAAAATTGAGAAGAATAAAACAATAGAAAAATCAATGAAACCAAGAGCTGGTTCTTTGAGAAAATAAACAAAATAGATAAGCCTCTAGACAGACTTACTAAGAGAAAGAGAGAATCAACACACATCAACAGAATCAGAAACAAGAAAGGAAACATAATGACGGACACAACAGAAATACAAAGGATTATTAGAGACTACTATGAAAACCTATACGCTAAGAAGCTGGAAAACCTAGAAGAAATGGACAACTTTCCAAGAAAAATACAACCTTCCAAGACTGACCAAGAAAGAAACACAAAATCTAAACAAACCAATTACCAGCAAAGAAATTGAAGCAGTAATCAAAAAACTACCCAAGGAAAAAAACTCCGGGCCAGATGGATTTACCTCGGAATTTTATCAGACATACAGAGAAGATATAATACCCATTCTCCTTAAATTTTTCCAAAAAATAGAAGAGGAGGGAATACTCCCAAACTCATTCTATAAAGCCAACATCACCCTAATACCAAAACCAGGCAAAGACCCCACCAAAAAAGAAAATTACAGACCAATATCCCTGATGAACGTAGATGCAAAAATACTCAACAAAATATTAGCAAACCGAATTCAAAAATATATCAAAAGGATCATACATCATGACCAAGTGGGATTCATCCCAGGGATGCAAGGATGGTACAACATTCGAAAATCCATCAATATCATCCACCACATAAACAAAAAGAGAGACAAAAACCACATGATCATCTCCATAGATGCTGAAAAAGCATTCAACAAAATTCAACATCCATTCATGATAAAAACTCTCAGCAAATGGAAATAGAGGGCAAGTACCTCAACATAATAAAGGCCATATATGATAAACCCACAGCCAACATCATACTGAACAGCGAGAAGCTGAAAGCTTTTCCTCTGAGATCGGGAACAAGACAGGGATGCTCACTGTCCCCACTGTTACTCAACATAGTACTGGAGGTCCTAGCCACGGCAATTAGACAAAACAAAGAAATACAAGGAATCCAGATTGGTAAAGAAGAAGCTAAACTGTCACTATTTGCAGATGACATGATATTGTACATAAAAAAACCCTAAAGACTCCACCCCAAAACTACTAGAACTGATATCGGAATACAGCAAAGTTGCAGGATACAAAATTAACACACAGAAATCTGTGGCTTTCCTATACACTAACAATGAACCAATAGAAGGAGAAATCAGGAAAACAATTCCATTCACAATTGCATGAAAAAGAATAAAATACCTAGGAATAAACCTTACCAAGGAAGTGAAAGACCTATACCCTGAAAAGTATAAGACACTCTTAAGAGAAATTAAAGGGGACACTAACAAATGGAAACTCATCCTATGCTCTTGACTAGGAAGAATTAATATCGTCAAAATGGCCATCCTGCCCAAAGCAATATACAAATTTGATGCAATCTCTATCAAATTACCAAAAACATTCCTCAATGAACTGGAACGAATAGTTCAAAAATTCATATGGGAACACCAAAGACCCCGAATAGCCAAAGCAGTCCTGAGAAGGAAGAATAAAGTGCGGGGGATCTCACTCCCCAACTTCAAGGTCTACTACAAAGCCATAATAATCAAGACAATTTGGTACTGGCACAAGAACAGAGCCACAGAGCAGTGGAACAGATTAAAGACCGCAGACATTAACCCAAATATATATGGTCAATTAATATTTGATAAAGGAGGCATGGACATACAATGGGGAGATGACAGTCTCTTCAACAGATGGTGCTGGCAAAACTGGACAGCTACATGTAAGAGCATGAAACGATCACTGTCTAACCCCATACACAAAAGTATATTAGAAATGGTTTAAAGACCTGAATTTAGGTCATGAAACGATAAAACTCTTAGAAAAACTCATAGGCAAAAATCTCATGGACATAAACATGAGTGACTTCTTCATGAACATATCTCCCTGGGCAAGGAAAACAAAAGCAAAAATGAACAAGTGGGACTATATCAAGCTGAAAAGCTTCTGTACAGTAAAGGACACCACCAATAGAACAAAAAGGTACCCTACAGTATGGGAGAATATATGACAGATCCGATAAAGGCTTGACATCCAAAATATATAAAGAGCTCATGCACCTCAACAAACACAAAGCAAATAATCCAATTAAAAAATGGGCAGAGGAGCTGAACAGACAGTTCTCCAAAGAAGAAATTCAGATGGCCAACAGACACATGAAAAGATGCTCCACATCACTAGTTATCAGAAAAATGCAAATTAAAACCACAATGAGATATCACCTCACACCAGTAAGGATGGCTACCATCCAAAAGACAAACAACAACAATTGTTGGCGAGGTTGTGGAGAAAGGTGAACCCTCCTGCACTGCTGGTGGGAATGTAAATTAGTTCAACCATTGTGGAAAGCAGTATGGAGTTTCCTCAAAATGCTCAAAATAGACTTACCAATTGGCCCAAGAATTCCACTTCTAGGAATTTACCCTAAAAATGCAGCACTCCAGTTTGAAAAAGGCAGATGCACCCCTTTGTTTATCACAGCACTATTTACAATAGCCAAGTAATGGAAGCAACCTAAGTATCCATCAGTAGATGAATGGATAAAGAAGATGTGGTACATATATACAATGGAATATTATTCATCGATAAGAAGGAAACAAATCCTACCGTTTGCAGCAACATGGATGGAGCTGGAGAGTATTATGCTCAGTGAAATAAGCCAAGCAGAGAAAGAGAAATACCAAATGATTTCACTTATCTAGGAGTATAAGAACAAAGGAAAAACTGAAGGAACAAAACAGCAGCAGAATCACAGAACCCAAGAATGGACTCACAGTTACCAAAGGGAAAGAGACTGGGGAGAATGGGAGGGTAGGGAGGGATAAGGACAGGGATGAAGAAAGGGGGTATTATCATTAGCATGTATAATGTGTGGGGTGGAGGAAAGGGGAGGACTGTGCAACACAGAGAAGACAAGTAGTGATTCTACAACATCTTACTATGCTGATGGACAGTGACTATAATGGGGTTTGTGGGGGGGGACTTGGGGTAGGGGAGAACCTAGTTAACATAATGTTCTTCATGTAATTGTAGATTAATGATAACAAAAAAAAAAGATGTGGTATATATACACAATGGAATATTATTCAGCCATAAGAAGAACACAAATCCTACCATTTGCAACAACATGGATGGAGCTAGAGGGTATTATGCTCAGTGAAATAAGCCAGGCAGAGAAAGACAAGTACCAAATGATTTCACTCATCTGTGGAGTATAAGAACAAAGAAAAAAGTGAAGGAACAAAACAGCAGCAGAATCACAGAACCCAAGAATGGACTAACAGTTACCAAAAGGAAAGGGACTTGGGAGGATGGATGGAAAGGGAGGGATAAGGGGAGAGGGGGAGAAAGGGAGCATTATGATTAGCATGTATAATGTGGGTGGGGAGCACGAGGAGGGCTGTGCAACACAGAAAAGACAGGTAGTGACTCTACAGCATCTTACTACGCTGATGGACAGTGACTGTAATCGGGTTTGTAGGGAAGGATTTGGTGATGGGGGAGTCTGTTAAACATAATATTCCTCATGTAATTGTAGATTAATGATACCAAAATAAAAAAAGTAAAAAAACAACAACAGAAAAGCACCACGTTGACATAAAAAAAAAATAAGGGCCAGAGACTTGGACAGACATTTTTCCAAAGAAGAAATACAGATGCCCAACAAGCACATGAAAAGATACTCCACATCATTAATCATCAGGGAAATGCAAATCATAAGAAAGAGATACCACCTTTCACCAGTTAGAATGGCCACTTTCCAATAGACAGGAAATAACAAGTGCTGACAAGTATGTGGCAAAATGGGAACTCTCCTACCCTGTTGGTGGAAATGTCAATTGGTGCAGCCACTGTGGAAAGTAGTATGGAGTTTTCTCAAAAATTGGAAATAGAAATAACCATATGACCCAACAATTACACTTCTAAGAATTTACCTGCAGAAAACAAAATCCCTGAATGGAAAAGATATATGCACTGCTATGTTTACATTGTTTACAATAGCCAAGTTATGGAAGCAACCAAAGTGTCCATCAATAGATGAATGGATAAAAAAGACATGGTACATATACACAGTGGAATATTTTTCAGTCATAAACTAGAGGATATTATGCTCAGTGAAATAAGCCAGGTGGAGAAAAATAAATACCATGTAATTTCACTTATTTTTGGAATATAAAAACAACAAAACAAAATGAATGAAATAGTAGACTCATAGACACTGAGAAGAGACTCGTCGTTACCATGGTGGGGTGTTGGGGTGAGTGGGTGGGAAGGGTAAGTAGGATAAAAAGGTGCAAAAATTCTCAATCATAATTAAGTTGGTCACAGGAATGGTAATACAGCATGAAGAATATAGCCGATGATTCTGTAACATCTTCCTATTTTGACAGTAACTACACTAGTGGGGGTTAGGGTTTAATAATATGGGTAACTGTTGAACTATTGTGTTGTATACTTGAAAGTAATAAAAGATTGTATGTCAATGATATTTCAAAAAAAATGAATGAGGTGAGACTGTCACTTCAAAGAAACTAACAGATAGAATTTGTTGCCAATGATAAAATTCAAACTTTCAGCTAAAAAATTAGTTTTAGAAAACATACTCACCACTGTGACTTGACAGCTTCCTAGTACATTTAAAGGGCATTTTTTGACTAATATCACTAAAGTGATATTAACAAATGTGATTGCTTGAAATTGTATGATAAAATGTGTCAACATTTGGATGATATGCATCCAAATATTTCCCAAATGACCAACGCTGATGTTACAAAATCATGCATGGGTTACACATCCATCCATTCAAGGTTTAAAACAGACCGATGGATTTTAGTGTAACAGAGTACAAAAGTTCATTGATAACATTTCAGATTGCACATTACAACTAGCCTTTAAGAAAATACTATTTGTCTAGATTTAGTGTAATATTAAAGAAGAATAACCGTAGTTATCTGGGATAGATATTAAAATATTCCTTCCCTTTCCAACTGCATATTTGTATAAGACTGGATGTTTTTCATATATGTGAACCAAAACAACATATGCAATATATTAAATGCAGAAGCATATGTGAAAATCCAGCTGTGTTGTATTAAGCCAGGCATTAAAGAGATTTCATTTTGAAATTAGCTATTTTTCACTAAAGATGTTTATGTAATCATGTAATGGGCTTATTATAGTTTTTTATTAATAAATGTTTTAATAAACTCAGTTTTAATTTCTAACATGATGTTGCTTAATACACATGAACAAATATTTTTGGGAACCCTCAATATTTTCAAAGAATATTAAAGAGTCCTGAGTACATTTGAGTGTTCTCTACTGCTTAGACACAAGTGTTAGATCTAAAGAGTCACACACTTTAAGAATATATAATTTACATAAGCATTATGTATGTGAAGGTTGTAAAATTGTTTTTAGATTAGTGGAGGAATATTAATTTGGTAATTCTTCTGTTGTCCCTAAGAAAACAATGTGTTTTGATATGTTGATTTATATTTTTTAAAATGCAGCAAGGCATAATAATGCTTTGCTGACCTCTGATAATAATCACTAACATTCAGTGTGCAAGTCTTCCTTTTTGTAGCTCCTGTTAGTTACTATTACTCTTCTTCAGATTCAAATTTCCTGTTCTTCTACAGGCAGAGCTAATTTTTTTTCCTGTAACCCTTCCCTCACCTTGTGTTTTGTCAGCTTTCTTTCTCTCACCACTGCCTGTTCTACCCAAGCCTCTCATTTAACTCTTTTTTAAAAATACCCTGTCATATGTCTGAGATCTTTTTGTACTTTTTTTCTCTCATAGTTCTGCCCTTCTCATCTTGTTAGCTTTTCTCCCCTATCCACCCCAGCTGGGATGAGGACCTCTAGCAGCAAGAGTGGACAGTAGCATTTAGATCCACAATTGAACTTCTAAACTTAGCTCTAGGCCAGTGGGCACCACAGTATTGATTGTAATGCACACTATATCATTCCAAACTTAGAGACTAGATCAGAACTCCCACCACTGTGGCTTTCAGTATTTCTGCAGCATGGAGTGGAGAGCTGTTTTAATAGTACAGAATACGTTTCCTTGTCTGAAGTTACTGATGAGGTTCCTATCAGGCACAAAAGTTCTTTGGGTGGGAGCTTTTCTTGGAGACTCCATGATTCCACTCTGCACAAGGAATATGCAGCAATAACAGACGTGGCTATAGGGTCTTCACACCAGACATTCAATATACCTGCCCCGTTTCTAGTAGACTGCCTTTTGCTGACTGTCCCAACTGTTTTTGCTGAGTTGGTTAATTCCTCCCTGTCCTCTACTTTTAAAGCCTAGAATTACTGGAGCACATTGCAGATTCCAATCCTCCAGAAGCCACTCTTCAAAATCCTCTCCCTTTGGTTGTCTCAAAGACCATTGACTGGCCAACATGGGAACTTCCACTAACTAAATTCCACAACCAGCTTCTACCTACTGAACCCCTCAATTATGTCAATTATTTTTCATTCATTTAGAGCACAGATTTTCATAAATCGCATAAGCCTCAGTAAGTCGGCCAGATATTCTTCATTTCTTCATTCAAATCTACTCTCCAATGTTCTTTACCTCTGTGCCCCTAGATTCTGGAAGTATAATCTACAAGGTTGTCTCTTCATCAAGAAGACTTACTTCACTTCTGAATTCTAGATGGGTGTGGCCAGTGGGAAGCTCTAGCAGGAGATAAGGCCAATGGTTATCAATGCTGCATTTCCCTGCACAAAGCTGCAATTCCTGTCCAGTAGCTTGCTCCCCTTCAGCTGCAGCTACAGCTACTTCTATGGTTCTTGCAGTATTTTGGTAATCTTGCTCCCTTTATGCCTTCAAGCCTGGAGGTGCCAAGAACTCCCTACTGTTGTTAGCCTTTATCAGCTTCCTTTAACTTTTGCAAATAGTCTCTTTGACAGACTCAGCTGATTAACCACCTGCTTCCTGCCAAGACCTTGTCTAATACATCGAGATACAACCATAATTTCTTACTCTCCTGTATTTGCTATTATTGAGGAAAATTACCACTCTGTACTGTTCTGTGGTCTCTGTATCGGGATTACTTATAGGAGCTCAGTGTTACAACTTTCCCCACTAGAGTGAAGACTGAAGAGCCAACTGAGATTAACCACTGCAGGTATTGCCCTATGAATAGTAGATAAATCTTTCCCTTTCTTGGTGCTCCCTGCAATGGAGATTCACACCCACTTTCACCTCTCTATAGCTAAGCATTCAACTGTGACATGCTAGAGAATGGCTCCTTTCCAAAGAGAACAATCCAGCTTTAAGTTCCTCTTCCCAGAGGTTTAGGGAAGCATATGCAAAAGAATTCCCCCTGTGTCCTCTAAAGCATACCATGACGTAGGCACTCTCAGCAGACCCTGCAGAGGCTAGGCTTCTCTGCACAAGAGAGGTGTAACAAAAAACATAATCCAAAGTAGCAGGAGACATAAACATCTCAGCAAAAGCACTGTGCTCAGAATTTGATGCTACTATATTTTTATCCTCCTTTTTATGGTTTTGATGTATTAACAGTATGAATTTTTACACATTTTTAACATATTAGCATGATATTTTATCAGCCTTAGGAAGGAGGTTAGTTTTAAAGAAAAATAGTTTAAGTAGCATTTGGTAATTTATTATTCCACAGTTTTGTATATTTGATTAAGGAAGGTAAAATTCTCATATTTTGCATCTGAAAAGTGCAGGAAAGCACTTAGACGCTATAAAAATTAGAGTTTCAAATATGTCTAGACTAGTATATAGACCAAGAACACTTGCTGTTAAATAAAATTATTTTTTAAAAGCAACAAAATCTTATTCTCCACACTAGACAATTAGATTTTTAGATTTCTGTTGTTATATAAAACTAAGTACCAAGGCTTTCCATACAATCTCTCAGTAGGCTTCCTTGCAACAGCTCATCCCAAGCTTTTCATTTTTTTTAACTGTAGTAAATATATATATAATAAAATTTATCGTTTTAACAATTTTTAAGTGTACTATTCAATGCCATTAAGTATATTCACATTTTTGTATAACCATCACTACAATCATCCCAAAATGAAACTCTATACCCATTAAAAAATAATTTCCCATTCTTCCTTCTTCTCAGCCTCTGGTATCCAATATTTTACTTTCCATCTCTATGAATTTGAGTATTCTACATACCTCATAAAAAGATTTAAATACTTCAAAATTCCAAGAAAAAAAGGGAACATTTTGAGGGCTTACTTAGGGGTAGGCATGTTTCCAGGTGCTTCAGACACGTAATGAAGTTATTAAAATGTAAATTAACTATTTATTTATTTATTAAATAAGGTATCGTTGATATACAATCTTACGAAGGTTTTGCATAAGCAACATTGTGGTTTCAACATTCGCCCATATTATCAACTCACCCCCTCCACCCCACTGCAGTCACTCTCTGTCAGCATAGTGAGATGCTATAGAGTCATTACTTCTCCACGCTATACTGCCTTCCTAGCGACCTACCCATATTATGAGTGCTAATTTTAATGCCCCTTACTCCCTTTCTCCCTCCCTCATAAATTAACTTTTAATCTCACAATAACCTTATTTTGCAGATGCAGAAACTGAAATATCGCAAGTAAAGTAACTTGCTCAACAGAAAATTAAATACTAGGTAACAGAAAGAGATGAGATTCCCACAGGTCTTCTGACTCCAGAGCCTACACACTCAACTTCAATGCTCAAATAACAATGATCAGAAAACAGGACAAAATTATAATTATTTTTAGATGTTATGACTGTTTACAAAAGGGAAAATATCAACTAAAAAATTTAGAAATATTGAGTTCAGAAAAATAGCTGATTACAAGGAAATTATATTAAAAAACTTTTCCTTCATACTCATACAAAAGCAATTAGAAAGTATAGTAGGATTTATCAGTTATACCTCAATAAAGTTGAGAAAAAGTTGGCTTTCTTAAAAAAAAGAGGAAAGTATAGTGGATAAAAGATTCTCTTCACATTGGCAGTTTATTCATGAAAAATCATCCAAAACCTGGAAATAAAGAAAAAAAATGATTAATGGCCTTTTACTATACTGGAACATTTTAAAAGTTAGTAGACTTTATTTTTTAGAGCAGCTTTAAGTTTAAAGAAAAACAGAGAGTTCCCGTAAACACCTTGCATTAGTGTGGCATATTTATCATTAATATTGATACAATATTATTAACCAAAGTCCGTAGTTTGCATTAGAGTTCAATCTTTGTGCATATTTGGGTTTTGACAAATGCATAATATCATGTATCTGCCATTACAGTATCATACAAAATAGTTTCACTGGCCTAAAATATCCTCTGTGCTCTACCTATTGATCCGTTCCACTCCTCCACCTCCTCCTGCTTCCAGCAATTACTAATCTTTTTACTGTTTTCAGACTGTCGTATAGTTAGAATCATACGATATTTAACCTTCTCAAACTGGCTTCTTTCACTGAGCAATATGCATTTAGGATTCCTCTGTGTCTTTTCCTGGCTTGATAACTATATTTTAATTGCTGTATAATATTCTGTTGCATGGATATGCCATAATTTATCCATTCATCTTCTAAAGGAAGGTTGCTTCCAGTTTTTGACAATTATGAATAAAACTTCTATAAACATTTATGTGCAGGTTTTTGTGTGGACATAAGTTTTTTTTTAATTGAACTATAGTTGATATAAAATATTATATTGGTTTCAAGAATACATCATAGTGATTTGATAGTTATATATATTATTAAATGCTCACTCCAACTGGTGACTTACAGTCAACATAGATGTTACAGAACTATTGACTCTATTCTCTATTCTGACTTTAATCCCTATGACTAATTTATACTATGAGATATTGTGCCTATTTTTCCCCTTCACCTATTTTATTCACCCACCCCAACCCCTCCCCCATGATGACCACCAGTCACATCTCAGTGTCTATGAGTCTATTGCTATTTTGTTCATTTTGTTTTTAGATTTCACATATAAGTGAAGTCATGGACATAAATTTTTAACTCATTTGGGTAAATACCTAAAAACATAATTGCTGAGTTTTATGGTAAGACTGTATTTAGTTTTGTCAGAAACTACCAAACTGTCTCCCGTTTTGTATTACCACCAGCAAGGATTGAGAAATTTCTGTTGCTCTACATCCTCATCAGCATTTGGTATTGTCATCATTTGGGATTTTAGCCATTCTAATTGTACATCTCATTTCAATTTGCAATTCCCTAATGACATTGACATTAACGTCTTTCATATCCTTATTTGCCATCTGTATATTTTCTTTGGTGATGTGGCTGCTAAGATCTTTTGCCCAGCTTTTAATTGAGTTGTTTGCTTTCTTATTGATTAATTTTAGGAGTTCTTTATATATTTTAGATACAAGTGCGACATCAGATATGTATTTTACAAAATTCTCCCAGCTTATGGCTTGTCTTTTCATTCTCTTAATAGTGTATTTTTCAGAGCAAAAGTTTAAATTTTAGGCTAGTCCAACTTGTCAATATTTTTCTTTCATAGATCACACTTTTGGTGTGTACCTAAACATTTATATTTTCTCCTATGTTATTTGCTCAAAGTTTTATAGTTTTGTGTTTTACAGTGACATCTATAGCTGTTTTGAGTTATTTTTTCTGAGACATTTATGTTTAGTGTCTAGATTCATTTTTTGCATATGTATATCTAGTTATCCAGCAGTCTTTGTGAAAAGACTATCCTTTCTCTTGGATTGCCTTTGTTACTTATCAAAGATAAGTTTACTGTGTATACCCTTTATACAAATATACATATTTTCACATTTATCTACGTGTCTATTTCTGTCCATTGATCTATTTGTCTCGTCTTTCACCACTACCACAGTGTCTTAACTATTGTGGCTTTATAGTAAATGGTGAAGTCAGCTTGTGTCATCCCTCCAACTTGATTCTTCTTCTTCAGTATTAGGTTAGCTAATCAGTGCTAGAGCAAGTATAATAACCTGCCCAAGGGTTATCTGATTCAGAAATTATAACTCTGACCAAAAATTGATTAGGGACAAGATTTTTTCAAATTCTGTAATAGTTGAGCTTAATTTATAGAAATAAACAAGGTGGAGTAATTTTTTTCTTTGTGTTTGGGTATAAGCCCAAAGGTTATATTTCATTGTCTTTTAGGACACTGACCGGTTTTGTATCTAATTTAGCAATTCTATTTCAGCATTCCTTTTCCCACTAACTATATATTTCTAGTTTTCCTTTTCTGAATGAGCTCAGAATTTTACTGATTTTCTTATTAATTAATAAAACTTTGACATGAATTCACTATTTTCATAATACTTTAAAAAGTCAATTAAGAATTATGTTTTAAGAAACAAATCTAAAAACAATCAACAATAAATATAACAATTATGTAGCACATAACTTAAAAAAATGAAACTACTGAGAAAAACAAATCTAAAAACAATCAACAATAAATATAACAATTATGTAGCACATAACTTAAAAAAAATGAAACTACTGAGAAAACATGAATAAAAAGAGGCATTTCTCTGCTGGAAGACCAAAAATTTTAAAGATTTCTGCATTTCCCCAAAATAATTTATATACATTTAATGCAATTCCAACTAAAATCCCAAGGGGATTTTTTTTCCACAAATGACTCATTTCATTCAATATCTAAGAATACTTTGAAAAAGAAAGACACTATATGAAACAGACCTTAAAGTTAAGAATCGAGCATTTATAAAGATTCAATATGTGATAAAGTGTGGCATTTCAAACAGGTAGAGCAGTGGTGAATTGTTTAGTAAGCAGTGTTAGGATAATTTGGGGAAAGCAACCTCATCTTCTACCCAAAAATGTGTACCATGTATAATAACTATGTCATTCTATTTACTGCTTCTCAAACATGTGATTCTATCTATTTTTATGCTTCCATGCCTTTGTACATGCTGTTCTCTCTGCCTGGAATAAATTCTCTCACCTCGTCCATTTACTGAAATTCTATTCTTTCAAGATCCAATTAAACATTTGAGAAACTTTCCTTCCTTATCAAAACAAACTCACCCTCTTTTTTGTATCACTGTATTTACCATATGTATCCACTATCATATTCAACATGTTCTATTATGACTATTTATTTATATTTTTATACTTTTAGTAGACTGTGAGCATCTTATGGCCAGGCACCCTGTCTTTTCACTGTTGTATTTTATATCTAGTGCAAGGTGCTTCATAATGGGTGCTCAATAAATTTTTTCAAATTAATGAAGGAAATTAAATATGACAGTGCTTTGACTAAAATGAAGTGACAAATACATAAATTGCCATCATAAGCCTGTGTGGTAGTCATGAGCATGGGATTTTATATCAAATGGCCTCAGTTTGAATCTCATCTTCCCACTTATTATCTATATGGTCTTAGGTAAATGAGCTAACCTCTCTGTACTTCAGTTTCCCAATCTGAAACAGTTATAATAGTAATTACCTCATATATGATTGCTATGAACTCTTTTTTTATTAAAGTATTGTTGATACACACCCTTATGTTGGTTTAAAATGTACAACACAGTGGTTCAACAGCTACCCATATTATCAAATCTTTATCTCCTCTAGTGTGCTTACTATCAATGTAGAAAAATATTACAAACTTACTAACTCTGTTCTCCTATGCTACTGTCCCTGTGAATAACTTATATTGTGATTATGAATTATTGTGCCCTTCTATCCCCCTCACCAAACCCCTCCCCCTTGGTAACCATTACTCTGTGCTCAGTATCTATGAGGCTACTGCTGTTTTGTTCCTTCTGTTTGGCTCTGTTTTTGTATCTCCCAAATTAGTGAAATAATTTGGTATCTGTCTTCCTCTGCCTGGCTTATTTCACTAAGCATAATACCCTCTAGCTCAATCCATGTTGTTGCAAATGACACTATTTCTCTTCTTTTTATGGGTGAATATTCCATTGTGTATATGTACCACATTTTCTTTGTCCATTCATCTACTGATGGACACTTAGGTTGCTTCCATATCTTGGCCATTGCAAATACTCTGGTGATTAACATAGGGGAGCATACATCTCTTCAAAACAGGGATTTTGTTTTCTTAGGGTAAATTCCTAGAAGTGGAATTACTGGATTGAATGGTATTTTTTTACTGTTTTGAGGAATCTCCATACCACTTTTCAGAGCAGTTGTACCAATTCACATTTCTACCAACAGTGTAGGAGGGTTCCCTTTTCTCTGCATCCTTGCCAGTATTTGTTGTTTCTTGTCTTTTGGATAGTGGCCATTCTAACTGGTGTGAGATGCTGTCTCATTGTGGTTTTAATTTGCATTTCCCTGATGATTAGTGATGTAGACCATATTTTCATGTTCCTGTTGGCCATTTGTATTTCTTCCTTGGAGAAATGTTTTTTCAGGTCCTCTACCAATTTCTTAATTGGACTATTTGCTTTTTGGTGTTGAGGCATATGAGTTCTTTATATATTTTGGATGTTAACCCCTTATCAGTTGAGTCATTTATGAATATATTATCCCATACTGATGCCTTCTGCTGATGATTTCTTTTGATGTACAGTAGCTATTGAGTGTGATATAGACCCACTTACTAATTTTTTTTATTTTGTTACCCTTGACTGAGGAGATGTGTCCAGGAAACAATGGCTCATGCTTATATTGAAGAGATTTCTGCCTATGTATTTGTCTTAAATGGATTACAACCTCAGGCAAGTTCACTATGGATTCAGTGTGAACAAAGAAATGACAGTAAAACGTTTTTGGGGTGAAAGGGTTTATTACCTAGCTTGTTCTCCCAGTGGTAGGTCGAGCACTAGCATCCCTGCCACCACCGAGAACATGGGTCAGGCTCTCTATATAGAGCAATAATAGCTTATTGCCTACGGGTGTGGAAGCAGTAGCCTAGCAACAGGCCAGTTACATCATCAAGTGGTTTAAATTCAGTGAGGATCCTGGCCATGGGAACCCCAACTTCCCCACGGTATTCCTAAGAGTTTATGGTTTCATGACTTATATACACGTCTTTGATCTATTTGGAATTTACTTTTGTGTTTGGAGTAGGACAATAATCCAGTTTCATTCCCTTACATGTAGTTCCAGTTTTGCCAACACCAGTTGTTGAAGAGGCTGTCTTTTACCCATTGTATATGTATTTTTTCTTTGGTATCATCAATATACAATTACATGAGCAACCATGTGGTTACTACATTCCACCCATTATCAAGTCCCCACCACATACCCCATTACAGTCACTGTCCATCAGCATAGTAAGATGCTGTCGAGTCACTCCTTGTCTTCTCTGTGCTATACTGCCTTCCCCGTGCTCCACACTACATTATGAGTGCTAATTGTAATGCCCCTTATTCCCCTTATCTCTCCCTTTCCCCCCAACCCCCGTTCTCTTCAGTCCCTTTCCCTTTGGTAACTGTTAATTTATTCTTCAGTTCTGTGAGTCCGCTGCTTTTTTGTTCCCTCAGTTTTTTCTTTGTTCTTATACTCCACAGATGAGTGAAATTATTTGGTGCTTGCCTTTCTCTGCCTGGTTTATTTCATTGAGCATAATACCTCCATCCATGTTGTTCCAAATGGTAGGATTTGTTTTCTTCTTATGGCTGAATAATATTCCATTGTGTATATGTACCACATCTTCTTTATCCATTCATCTACTGATGAACACTTAGGTTGCTTCCATTTCCTTGGCTATTGTAAATAGTGCCGCGATAAACGTAGGGGTGCATATGTCCTTTTCAAACTGGACTCCCGCATTCTTATGGTAAATTCCTAGGGGTGGAATTCCTGGGTCAAATGGTATTTCTATTTTGAGTTTTTTGAGGGACCTCCATACTGCTTTCCACAGTGGTTGAACTAATTTACATTCTCACCAGCAGTGGAGGAGGGTTCCCCTTTCTCCATATCCTCACGGACATTTCTTGCTTGTCTTTTGGATAGTGGCCATCCTAACTGGTGTGAGGTACAATCTCATTGTGGTTTTAATTTGCATTTCTCCGATGATTAGTGATATGGAGCATCTTTTCATGTGCCTGTTGGCCATCTGTATTTCTTTTTTAGAGAACTGTCTGTTCAGCCCCTCTGCCATTTTTTAATTGGATTATTTGCTTTTTGTTTGTTGAGGTGTGTGAGCTCTTTATATATTTTGGAAGCATGCCCCTATCAGATATGTCATTTATAAATACATTCTCCTATACTGTAGAATGCCTTTTTTTCCCTACAAATGGTATCCTTGCTGTACAGAAGCTTTTTAATTTCATATAGTCCCACTTGTTCATTTTTTGCTTTTGTTTCTCTTGCCCAGGGAGATAACGTTCATAAAGAAGTTGCTCATGTTTATATTCAAGAGAGTTTTGCCTATGTTTTCTTCTAAGAGTTTTATGGTTTCATGATTTACATTCAGGTCTTTGTTCCATTTCGAGTTTACTTTTGTGTATGGAATTAGACAGTAATGCAGTTTCATTCTCTTACATGTAGCTGTCCAGTTTTGCCAACACCAGTTTTATTCTTCCTTCTCGTGATTGCTTTGGCTATTTGGGGTCTTTTGTGGTTCCATATGAATTTTATAGCTATTTGCTCTAGTTCGTTGAAGAATGCTGTTCATATTTTGATAGGGATTGCATTGAATCTATAGATTGCTTTACACAGCATGGCCATTTTGACAATATTAATTCTTCATATCCATGAATATGGGTTGTATTTCCATTTATTTGTATCTTCTTTAATTTTCCTCATGAGTGTCTTGCAGTTTTGAGGATATAGGTCTCCCACTTTTCCTTGGTTAGGTTTATTCCTAGGTATTTTATTCTTTTTGATGCAATTGTGAATTGAATTGTTTTCCTAATTTCTCTTTCTGCTAGTTCATCATTAGTGTACAGGAATGCAACAGATTTCTGTGTATTAATTTTGTATCCTGCCACTTTGCTGAATACAGATATTAGTTCTTGTAGTTTTGGAGCAGATTCTTTAGGGTTTTTTATGTACAGAATCATGTCATCTGCAAACAGTGACAGTTTAACTTTCTCTTTACCAATCTGAATGCCTTTTATTTCTTTGTGTTGTCTGATTGCCGTGGCTAGGACCTCCAGAACTATGTTGAATACAAGTGGGGAGAGTGGGCATCCCTGCCTTGTTCCCGATCTTAAAGGAAAAGCTTTCAGCTTCTCTCTGTTAAGTATGATGTTGGCTGGGGGTTTGTCATATATGGCCTTTATTATGTTGAGGTACTTGCCCTCTATATCCATTTTGTTGAGAGTTTTTATCATGAATGGATGTTGAATTTTGTTGAGTGCTGTTTCAGGATCTATGAAGATTGTCGTGTGGTTTTTGTCCTTTTTTTGATGTGGTGGATGATGTTGATGTTTAATATTGTACCATCCCTGCATGCCTGAAATAAATCCTACTTGATCATGATGGATAATCTTTTTGATGTATTTTTGAAATCAGTTTGCTAATATTTTGTTGAGTATTTTTGCATCTATGTTCTTTAGGGATATTGGTCTGTACTTTTCTTTTTCTGTGGTTTCTTTGCCTGGTTTTGGTATTAGAGTGATGCTGGCCTTATAGAATGAGTTGGGAAGTATTCCCTCCTCTTCTACTTTTTGGAAAACTTCAAGAAGGATGGGTATTAGGTCTTCACTAAATGTTTGATAAGATTCAGTGGTGACATCATCTGTTCCAGGGATTTTTTTTTCCTTAGGTAGTTTTTTCATTACCAGTTCAATTTTGTTGCTGGTAATTGGTCTATTCAGATTTTCTGTTTCTTCCTGGGTCAGCCTTGGAAGGTTATATTTTTTCTAGAAAGTTGTCCATTTCTTGTAGGTTATCCAGTTTGTTAGCAAAGAATTTTTCATAGTATTCTCTAATAATTCTTTGTATTTCTGTGGTGTCCATAGTGATTTTTTCTTTCTCATTGCTGATGCTGTTTATGTGTGCAGACTCTATTTTTTCTTGATAAGTCTGGCTAGGGTTTATCTATTTTTTTATTTTCTCAAACAACCAGATTCTGCTTTCAATGATTCTTTCTATTGTTTGGTTCTTCTCAATTTTATTTATTTCTGCTCTAATTTTTATTATGTCCCTCCTTCTACTGACTTTGGGCCTCATTTGTTGTTCCTCTTCTAGTTTTGTTAATTGTGAGTTTAGACTGTTCATATAGGATTGTTCTTCTTTCCTTAGCACAGCCTTCGCTATGACCCACAGATTTTGTGGTGCTGAGTATTGTTGTCATTTGTCTCCATATATTGCTTGATCTCTATTTTTATTTGGTCATTGACTCATTGATTATTTAGGCACATGTTGTTAAGCTGCCATGTGTTTGTGGACTTTTTTTGTTTTCTTTGCTTAATTTATTTCTAGTTTCATACCTTTGTGGTCTGAGAAGCTGATTGGTACAATTTCAATCTTTTTGAATTTACTGAGGCTCTTTTTGTGGCCTAGCATGTGATCTATTTCTTGAAAATGTTCCATGTGCCCTTGAGAAGAATATGTATCCTGCTGCTTTTGGGGGAGTGTTTTGTAGATGTCTTAGATCCATCTGTTCTAATGTGTTGTTCACTGCCTTTGTCTCCTTATTTATTTTCTGTCTAGTTGATCTGTCCTTTGGAGTGAGTGGTTTGTTGAAGTCTCCTAGCATGAATGCATTGCATTTTATTTCCCCCTTTAATTTTGTTAATATTTGTTTCATACATTTAGGTGCTTCTGTGATGGGCGCATAGATATTTATAATGCTTATATCTTCCTTTGGACTGACCCCTTTATCATTATGTAATGCCCTTCTTTGCCTCTTGTTATTTTCTTTATTTTAAAGTCTATTTTGTCTTGTACAAGTATGGCAACTCCTGCTTTTTTATTCCTATTAGTTGTATGAAATACCTTTTTCATCCCTTCACTTTTAGTCTATATATGTCTTTGGGTTTGAAGTGAGTCTCCTGTAGGCTGGATATTGATGGGTCTTGTCTTTTCGTCTATTCACTGACTCTATGTCTTTTGATTGGTGCATTCATACCATTTACATTTAGGGTGATTATCGATATGTATGTACTTATTGCCATTGCAGGCTTTAGATTCGTGATTACCAAAGGTTCAAGGGTAACTTCCTTACTATCTAACGATCTAATTTAACTCACTTAGTATGCTATTACAAACACAATCTAAAGGTTCTTTTTTTCCCCTCCTTTTGCTTCCTCTTCCATTCTTTATATACTAGGTGTCATATTCTGTACTCTTTGTCTATGCGTTGACTGACTTTGGGGGTAGTTGATTTGATTTTGCATATGATTAGTGAGTAATTGTTATACTCTGTTTACTGTGGTTTTATTTCCTCTGATGTCAGCTATTTAGCCTTAGGCACACTTCCATCTATAGCAGTCCCTCCAAAATACACTGTAGAGATGATTTGTGGGAGGTAAATTCTCTCAGCTTTTGCTTATCTGGAAATTGTTTTATCTTTCCTTCAAAGCTAAATGATAATCTTACTGGGTAGAGTATTCTTGGTTTGAGGCCCTACTGCTTCATTGCATCAAATATATCATGCCACTCCCTTCTGGCCTGTAAGGTTTCTGCTGAGATGTCTGATGATAGCCTGATGGGTTTTCCTTTGTAGATGATCTCTTTTCTCTCTCTGACAGCTTTTAATAGTCTGTCCTTAATCCTTGATCTTTGCCATTTTAATTATTATATGTCTTAGTGTTGTCTCCCTTCGGTCCCTTGGGTTGGGAGATCTATGCACCTCCATGGCCTGAGAGATTTCTCCTTCCCCTTATTGGGGAAGTTTTCAGCAATTACCTCCTCAATGACACTTTCTATCCCTTTTTCTCTCTCTTCTTCTTCTCATACCCTTATAATGTGAATATTGTTCTGTTTGGTTTGATCTCACAGTTCTCTCAATATTCTCTCTTTCCTAGAGATCCTTTTTTCTCTCTGTGCCTCAGCTTCTTTGTATTCCTGTTCTCTAATTTCTATTTCATTTCCTGTGTCCTTTTCTTCATCTGATCTGCTTTTAAATCCCTACTTTTTATGTTTCATTTCAGATACTGTATTCTTTGATGTTTATATCTCATTCTTGAATTCATCCCTGAATTCTTGAATATTTTTCTATACCTCTGTGAGCATGTTTATGATTTGTTTTGAAATATCTTTCAGGAAGATTCATGAATTCAGTTTCACTTACCCCTCTTTCTGGTGTTTGTGGGATTTTGGTTTGACCCAGGTTCCTTTGACATTTCATATTTATACATGGTACCTTCTACTGTCCAGAAGCTCTGCTCTCTGGAGCTGTTCAGTCCCTGGGACAATGGTGGGGGTTGCAGTCGACTGGTGCTGGTGCCTGTTGGAGGAAAGTGCTCTTCCCTGCTTCCCAGCTGCACAACCAGGGCCAGAGGGCCGAGCATGCTGGGAGGAGCCTCTATGCTATGCAACTGTATCTGCCATAGGCGGGGCTGGCCTCTGGCTTGCCTGGCACAATGACAGGGGCAGCTGCTTTGTGAGCTGTTACCAGCCGGGAGGAAGGAGCAGCAAACTGTGTATCATGGTAGAGTGGGCCTCGTAGCTACATTGCCAGCCAGGTGGATGAAGAACCTGAAGCTCCTGAAATTTCCCAAAGTGCTCGGCTGAGTGTGCCCTGACAATTTTGTCCACCTGTCCTTTTTCCTGAGCAACAAGCTCAGTGTAATCCTTGCCCCTGTAGCAGCCCTCTCACTATTAGGAAGTCTCTCTGGCTGCCCACCTTTCTTTTGTCACAGAGTGGCTGGTTGTGGATACCTGTTTTTCCACAAATGGCTGGAATCTCAGTCTCTCTAAGTGTTCCACCTCTCTTAGCTTTCCAACCCCACTAGTGTACAGAGCACCATGTAATATAGGCTCATGCTCCCAGAGCAAATCTCTAAGGCTGGGTGTTCAACAATCTGAGGCCTCCACCCCCTCTCCACTCCATTTCTCTTCTGCCCTCCAGTGAGCTGGGGTGGGGGAAGGGCTTGGGTCCCTCCGGATTATGGTTTTGGTATTTTACCCTTTTCCCCAGGTGTGGGCAGTCTTCTGCAGCCGCCTTTCCTGTTGCTCTTTCAGGATTAGATGTGTTTGCTATATTTTCATATTATATGTGGTTTTGCAAGGAGGGTTTCTGTCTCACCTCTCACACCACCATCTTTAAGCCTCCATCTTTGCCATTTTAATTATTGTATGTCTTGGTGCCTTCCTGTGGTTCCTTTTGTTAGGAGCTCTCTGCATTTCCATGTCCTTACTGTTTATTTCCATCCACAGATTGAGGAAGTTTTCAACAGTTATTTCCTCACAGAGGCTTTCTATCCCTTTGTCTCTCTATTTTCCTTCTGCTATGAGTTTTAGGTGAACATTGTTTCATTTGGATTCATCACATAGCTCTCTTACCATTCTTTCATTCCTAGAGATCCTTTTTCTCTCTGTTCCTCAGCTTCATTATGTTCCTGTTCCCTAATTTCCATGTCATTCACAGTTTCCCCTACTGCAGTAATCTACTCTTAACTTCTTCAATTGTATGTTTCATTTCAGACACTGTATTCTTCAGCTATGAGTGGCTCTTTTTCACTTCTATCTCTTTGTTGACGTTCTTCCTGAGATCTTGAATATTTTTCTGTAAATCTATGAGCATGTTTATGACTTTTATTTTGAAATAATTATCAGGAAGATTGGTGCTGGTGCCTGTTGGAGGAAAGTGCTCTTCCCTGCTTCCCAGCTGCACAACCAGGGCCAGAGGGCCGAGCATGCTGGGAGGAGCCTCTGTGCTATGCAACTCTAGTTCATTTCATTTAGTCCTCTTTCTGGTGTTCTGTCCTGTAGTTATGTCTGGAGCATAATGCTCTGCCTTCTCATTTTGTCAGTGTTTCTGTGTTACTTCCTCTGTGTTGGATGGCTCTGCTATGCTTCCTGGAGTAATAGCTTTGTGAAAAAGGCATCATATGGTGCTCAGAAGCTGATGACTCTTTACCCTTTAGTTTCTCATTCTGCTTTGTGAGGGCCCCAGCTGTTGGTGTGTAGTAGATAGGGCCACCTTTTCATCTGTGCCAGGAGTTTGCTTCAACTGCCACCTTTGTCATCAGAAAATTAGATTTCAAAATAAAGGAAGTAATAAGTGACAAAGAAGAACCTTACATAATGATAATTTGGTCAGTCCAACAGGAGGATATAACCATTATAAATATCTATGCACCAAATTTAAGAAGACCTAAATATGTGAAAAAGTACAAACAGAATTAAAAGGGGAAATAGAATGCAATGCAATTATTTTAGGAGCCTTTAACACACCACTGACAGCAACAAACAGGTCAACCAGCAGGAAATACATAAGGAAACAAAGGCCCTGAACAATACACTAGAACAGAAGGGCCTAAGAGACATTACAGAACACTCCACCCAAAAGCAGCAGGATGCACATTCTTCTCAAGTCTACACAGGACATTTTCCAGAATAGATCACATAGTAGGCCATGAAAAGAGCCTCAGTGAATTCAAAAAGAGTGAAATTGTACCAATGAGCTTCTCAGATCACAAAAGTATGAAACTAGAAATAAATAATAAAAAGAAAACAAAAATTCCTACAAACACATGGAGGTTTAACAACATGCTCCTATATATTCAATGGATCAATGACCAAATTAAAACAGAGATCAAGCAATATATAGAAACAAATGAAAACAACAACTTATCACCCCAAAACCTATGGGATGCAGCAAAGGCAGTTTGAAGAGGAAACTTTATAGCAATATAGGCTTACCTTAAGAAACAAGAGCAATCCAAATGAACAATCTAAAGTCACAGTTAATGAAACTAGAAAAAGAAGAACAAATGAGTCCCAAAGTTAGTAGAAGGAGGGGAGTAATAAAGATCAAAGCAGAAATAAATAAAATTGAGAAGAATAAAATGATAGAAATAATCAGTGAAACCAGGAGCTGGTTCTTTGAGAATAATCTCATTAGTTTCTTTTCTTTCAGGAACTACAGTCTATGCTGTTATTGTATACTGTCTGAAAATAGTTGCTGAATATGTTTTGTTTTACAGTTTTATAGTTGACTGCTTCACTATGACCAGAAGTGGAAGTCAAATACAACAAAATGTCAAAACTGTTTTTTCTCCTCTTAATTATGTAATAGTAGGTTTCTTTAAATTAAAAAAAAAGCTTATTTGTTTGTATTTTCCAAATTACCTCAATGACAAAGTTTCCTCTTTATCCAGGAAAAGCCTATGGTTTTAAATATATGTATATTTCTTTTGGCACACCAATTATTGTCTTGCTTCTACCCTAGGGTGGACACACTCAACTTTGAAGGCCAACAAGGAATCTGGAGTCAAGTTGAAAAGATCATTAACTAGGAGACCAGTAGAAAACAAACATTGCGCCAAGGAATTGGGACATAATGCTTCTCTTCTAGCATCATATCTACTTTCTGAAGGTAAGAACAACGGTGAAGGTGAAAGGCAAAAGGAACTGTGCTAAATGAGTTTGTCCCCATTTTGTTGGTAAGGAAGAAGAGGTTAATGAATATTAGGTAGACAATTTAAAATCTCTGCCACAAACCCTAACAATCAAGACCTAAGGAATCATCTAGTTCATAGTCACTTTGCAAATAAGAAAACTGAGGCCTGGAGAAATTAATTCGTTTGCTTCCAGTCATATAGCTTGTTAATGATAACAAATTGGAGTAGAAAGAGTATGGGATTTTAAGTCAAATATTTCTAGAGTCTTACTCTGGCTCTACCACTGCCTAATTGTGCAACTTTGGAGTAAGGTATTCAACCTCTCTGAGTCTCAGTTTCTTCATCTTTAAAACATAATGATCTTACCTACTTCAACTGATTGCTGTTTAAATGTGTAAAACATAGCTAATTCCAAATGCAAGGTTGATGCTCTGTAAATATTATCTCCATATTCTTTCCAGTTATTTGCAAGGCAAAGGTACTGTGTATAATAACTATTTTAGAGATTGTACTGTGTACCACTTTGAAAGAAGAAATTCGTAAGACTCAAGTAACAAATACTGAAATGATACCCTTGTTATTTTAATTTACATATGTTGATAATACCTGTGATAGGTAATTTTATGTATTTACCATTACCATAATGCATGATATAATTCCTTATAATAAATCTCTTTATAAATATGAATATATAAATATGTATAAAACTATATAGAAACAGAACCATTAGTATATGTGTGTATAGCCATATAAACATAGACACATATATATCTATATCCATGTAACTATATTTTTATGTATCTATATCTATATATCTGGAGAACCCTAATACAATATCATAGATATATACATGCACACTATTCCTCACAATTTCATAATAGTCAACAAGTGAGAATCCATTTCAGGGAATGCTTATCCAAATCCACAGGAAGTTGAGAAATACTGGGCAACAGCTTACATCTCACATCTGATAAATCTTTCAAGGAGTATTTCTGCCTATCTGAGAGCACTTCTCTTCTCCAGAAGAACATGGCTAGTTCTAGAAGAAATAGAGGTGACTCAGGGGCAGCAGAACCAAAGAAGACATGTCAATCAAAACACCCCTAAAAGAATTACCTTGAGGGATAGAAAGTTTGAGTAACCCTTCTGTAATATTTCCTGTTCATGGTGTCCTCAAGCAACTATGAATTACTTTTGCAATTCTCTATCTAAGGCATCTATTTAGTGGACTCGGCAATATCATGAATCATATTTTGTGATCTGTCTCCTCACCAGTTGGTGACTGATGGCAGCTGAATGGGGAATAAATTAAGTGAAATACATTTTTCTATCCCTTTCACAGGTGGCCTGTGAAATTCATCAGCTCACCATTAAATAAACATTTTATGACTCTGGCTTTTAAATCTCTAATAGGGATAATAATGCTATCTAAGTCAATAAATATGGTAGGAGAACTATAAAAAGTAAAAGTATTATTTTACTTTTCATACGAATGGAAATGGTACAAATATAAGACATTGTTACAAACACTAGAAGGCACTATTTCTCTACTGAGGCAGAAAATGAATATAACACAAATTCCCTCTAACACTTCTTGTCCAGTTATTTTTCAAGACAGAAGTGCAGTATGACAAATCTAACAATATACATTCCAGCAATGCACTAACAATGTAAAGAAAAGGGAAAATGAGGATAAGAAATAAAAGACACAATGAAAAAATATAAATCCAATAAAAAGACAGAAACAAAAAGCTGCAAAAGACAATAAAAGAGAAAAGGGATAATGAGATGAAAATGAAGTCAAACTTCATTTATGCAAAGTTCCCTTTATGCCACAATGTATGGGAACTGTTTCCATGTCATAGCTCTTTGTCATATTACATTGAGAAATTCTAATTTATAATTCTTCAGTGGCTCTGTAGTTCTGCACTGGTTCCCCTTTCCAATCTTCTCACCCATCCTATATTTTCCTATTATACAGGGAGGACACTGAGAGCGTATCAGAATCCATAATGAAGATTGACAGGGTGATGTGTTTGAAATTACTATGGAAATACAGTGCTGTTTTAATAGTACTGGCTGGTAGGAAGGAAGGTATACAAATATCCTACTTGTTGTTCCTTAAATGATTGTGTCAACACTTGATTGAGACTTATTAAGAAATTGAAGGGAGTCTGAATGATGGAGAACTAGACTGGCCTGGACTATTTGGTTAGAAGCTTTTTTTTTTTTTTTAACTTTTGGGACTTTAATTTCCTCAATAGCTTAAGATTCATTTGTTGTTGGTTTTGTTTTCTTTTTCTGAAGGAAGGCCGTCTGCACCTTTTAATTCTTGACATTAAAGGAAACCAAGAGGAGGCAGCATAGAGCTTGTTGCTTAGGATTTAACCTAGGTATAAAGAAGGATCTTCAGGTTGACTTCCATTATTCTATCTTTGAACTCAATTTAAGAAAAGAAACAGAGTTAAAAATCACAGCTTTGTCCCAACAAAATATTACACATTTAAGATCGTAGACAATCATAACTTGAAACTGATTTTATTGACTGTGCTTTGAGGGCAAGGAAATCAAAGTGACTCATTTAGCAAATTGAGCGTTAGACTGGAGGTTAAAATACCTGGCCAAACAATTGCTCAATAACCAACCCTCCATCAAACTGAGCTCCCAGAGAATCATGTCTTAATCTCTTATATCCTACTTGTCTTTGTACCCACAATGCTGGCATAGAACAGGCATTCAGTAAATGGTAGCTGAATGAATGAACATGAAGCATGGTCCTATAATTAGGCATTCAGGCTATCAACTTTTTTTCTTCTGACCTCCTTTAGTCCTTGCTTTCATTGGACCATACTCTTATGTTGGAAAATATTAACAATCAAATTCTCACCTCTTATCAGGGGTGTCTGAGTCCAAAGAACACAATCAAGGCAGGTGCCAATCTCTGAATTAAAGAAAGGGTTGTCTTTAATAGCCAGTAAGTAATTTTGTGATTCCCCAGACTCCTTGGAGGAGTAGGAAAGAAACTATTGGGAACTTATTAACTCAATAGAGAGTCTTGATGATAAAAGACACATTCTCTTTCTTTAGTATAAATTTAGACTTTGAAGTCTTAAAGAAAAATCACTAGTGCAAGTTCTTGGGACATACTTACCTTATATATGACCAAGGGGCTCTCCAACTAATTGAAATTCACAAAGTTACTTGAACCAGAGCCATTGAGAGTGGATACACCACTACCGAAAAATTCTTGCCTCGCAGGAGCAGATTAGTATTATAGTCAGTCTTCTTATAGTGATTTGTGCTGACTTCCTTATCTTCTTGTAGTCTTCTTGAAAGTCTAGATGGGCAGATTGAGGGAGAAGGGCCCAGAGAAAGAAATCTCTGTCTGTGGAAAGAGTAGGAGCAGCTTTTTCCCCAGGGATGATACAGGGTTGTAGGACTGTCTTGAAGAAGCAGGGGTAGGAGCCTGGAGTTTCCTGTTAGGAATAGAGGGGAGAGCTCAGAGAAGACTCCCTCCTAATGAAGTTTTTGAGTGCTTTCTCTTCTGGAAAACATAAGGTTCAAGTTAATTGATATGTTATTCCTTGCCTCTTCTATATTACTGTTCTCCTTTAAATAATTATTTTCTATTCTCACATAGTCTGTTGTGTTAATCTGTGGTGGCTTAAGTCACAAGGTTTATAAAGGAAAGGCTCCTCTAACATATCATTTCAAGCACTCCAGTACAGAAAGAGTATAAACCCATCAGGTGGACTGTGGTTGTTGGCTGGGGAAGCCTTGTTCATTTGCTACATGGACCTCTTCTCGTGAAATGGTAGTTGGCTTCCCCACAGTGAGTGAGCCAAGAAAGACCAACACAGAAGAAACTAGCTTTTATGACTTAATCCTAGAGTGACATACTCCACCACATCCTAGTGGTCACATAAACCAACCCCGATACAGTGAAAGCACTATAGATGGGAGTAAATACTAGGAAACAGGGATCACTGAGGGCTGTCTTGGAACTTGGCTACCACAAATGAAATTCCTAACTCTTTTTGATCATAAAACCCATTTTTTAATGATAATTTCCTGGAGCTATTGTTCTGTGGAATACATTTTAAGTTATGCTGTTACAGGTGCTAAAGGAAAAAATTCATCCAGGTAAATCTGAAGATCTAATTGGCTTTATTAAGTGATTCATGAATTGGTCAGTATCTCCTCAAAGCAAGTAGAGAGATGCTCCAAGAACTGTACAAAATGGAGGGTTTTTTGAGAGAAAGGATGGTGGGGAAAAAGTTATTAGCAAAAGAAGGGATTTTTTCAGGCAAGGTCACTTTCTTTTAGGGGAAAGGAGTGGGGTCCTCATAATGCAGATTCCCTCATCTTCTTTTAGAGAAGATGGAAAAGGCTCACGTAACAGATTATCCTATCACTGATGCTGACCAAAAAATTCCTGACTGACTTCATCTCTGGGGAAAGATGAAACTCTAATTAAGTTGAGCTATTAAGCCCTGGTTGGTGACTTGGCCTAGCAGAATTGACTCCATGTTGAGCCTGTGTATCACATTTTAATGTAGATAATGGAAATCCATTGGAATTTCTGCAAGGTTATGGCATGAATCTGTGCTTCAGAAGATTGCCAGCAGAAACACTTTGAATGCATTGAAAGAAGAGAGATTAGAGAGACTCCAGTTGGGAAGCTTTGCAATGTTGAAGGCAGAAGGTGAATGCAATTCGGGATGAAAAGAACTAAACTGAGTGGAAGGAACTAACATTGTGGAGGCAGAAACAGCGAAACAATGTGATTGTGAAAGAGGGAGTCATCCAAAAGGACTCTGATTTCTAGCTTAAGTGATTAGGTCCATGATTTGTCCATTAACCAACACTGGAAATAGGGAATGAAGAGTAGGTTTGGGAGAAAATTTGATAAACTCAGTTCTAGGTATCTTGAAATTTTATGCCAGCAAAGAGCCTATTTATATGAATATTACCATTAGTGTGTTTTTGGCTACAAGCAACAAAAACCCGTACTCAAATTGGCTAAAATAATAAGAATAATATTTGGTTCACAAATTAGAAATCCAGAGGTGGGACAGGCTTTTTGAGCTGACCTCAAGTATCTCCAGTTCCATTTCCCAGTGATTCTCTTGCTTCAGCTCCTTTCCCCATGTTAACGTCTTCCTTAGGCTGGTTTTCAAGAACGCTGCAACTCTTTTGGCCTCATAGACATGAATGCTGAAGGGATTCATGGCAGGCCAACTCCAAAATATGCCTCTCTTAGCATTTTGATTATTTTGAGTTAAAGTTACTTAAGAAAAAGTTGGTGAAGCAAAACTGAAGGAACAAAACAGCAGCAGACTCACAGACTCCACAAGAAGGGACTAGCAATTACCAAAGGGGAGGGGTGGGGGAGGGTGAGTGGGGAGGGAGGAAGAAGGGGATTGAGAGCTATTATGTTTAGTACATATGGTGTAGGGGGGTCACGGGGAAGACAGTGTAGCATAGAGAAGGCAAATAGTGACTCTGTGGCATCTTACTACACGGATGGATAGTGACTGCAATGGGGTATGGGGGAAGACTCGATAATACGGGTGAATGTAGCAACCACATTGTTTTTTCATGTGAAACCTTCATAAGAGTGTCTATCAATAGTACCTTATAAAATTAAAAAAAAAGAAAAGAAACAGTTGGTACAAGAAGGAAACTGGCCTTCCTCTGTCCCCCTGAAAACAGGAAATAAACTACCCTGGTGAAGGGTATACCTCCCTGGAGGTGGCTGGAGGATAGAAGGCATCCTTACAACTAGAGAGGGAATTCAGGACAGAGATATCTGTATAAATAAAACCCATTATTATTCATCATTTTGCCACCGCATGCCCAAACTTCTTTGTCTTGTCAATTCTTCACGAATTTATTGTTTCTCTATCTAAAAGGTACAAAAGCTGCCTACTTTGGTCACTTCTTTGAGTTTCATATTTCTATGCACTCCTGTTCATATGAAATTAAATTTGTTTCTCTCCTTCTAATGTGTCCTACATCTGTTTAATTATTAGACCATCTTATGTCAGTTTAATTATTAGACCAGCCAAAGAATAGAATAGAAGAAAATTTTTCCTCCCTACACTATATTGGGCCATCTCTCCCTGCAGATCTTTCCTTTTACTCACTTATCAGTGCCTTGACTGAATCTCATGCCCAGCACTAATCAATCCCTGAGGCCAGAGCAATGCTTTGTGGTCATTTAAACCAATCACTAGCAAGGGGTTTGTGAGAATTACATATTATACCTAGCACACAGCACAAGAGCTGGCACATCAGAACTGCTCGACTATTTCTGGTTAATGACTATTATGTTTTACTTTTGATTTCCCTGATGATCTATCTACTCTACTTACAAGGAATTAGTGGACAGAGTCATCCATAATTTAATGGCAATTGCTGCTTATGTGATTTCCAGTATTTGGGTGGAGAACTATTTATCAAAGCCAAGGACTGTGTGTTCTGTTTCTGTGTCATGTTTATTCAGTCCTTAAATAACTAGTGTCTGTCTTTGGCCTTATATTACTCAGTAGTTCTATGATTTAATTGTTGAAACTTATATCTGTTCCTAAATTATGTTTGTAAGTAGGGTCAGTCTTCCAGTAGGAAAAGCAGGTCTCCACACATTAGATCATTCTGTTCAGAAACCTTTGTCCAAGATTTTTGTCCCTGGATCAAATACAAATACCTTGCTTTCTATAATTTTAGGGTAAGATTTCTTTGCTCTACATACTGCTTTCAAAATATTGTCAAATCTCATCTCTCTTTTTTTTCATCATTATCTACTGGATCCAACCTATATTATGTTCTCTCAAAACTTTTGCCCTAGCCCTTGGTAACTAGTGTTTAAAGACTGAAAATTATTCTATGGAAGGTTTCTGTTTCCAACTTCTTCCCATTTCAATTCATGTGGGTTGCTACAAAGTTTTTCACCAAACATACTAATTTATGCATGAAAATCTCTCCTTAAATTTCCCCACAGTCTCATTTTACATATGAACCATGATACCATTAGCTTGGAGTTTGGGTAGACTCAAGAATTACATATTTAAATATAAAATCATTTGTTGTTTATTGTTATAAACAACCATTTGATCAATAAATATGAGAGGTGCCCTCTCAAAAAAAAAGGATAACAAAAAAATAATAATAATTTGTTGTTATTTGACCATACACTAGGCCAACCATGCTGTGATACAGAAGCTGAAAGTTTAGTCAAGTATTTTCATTTCAAATAAACTGCTATGTGTTGAGGATGGATCTAATTGGAATTGGAGTAGTCAGCTTTGTCCTCATAAGTACTAGGGTTCTGAAGTTAAAATATCCCGCCTATTATTTTTTCTCCTAAATTAGATAATAAAACATCCTTTGGTCATCCTTTATTTCCTTTCCTTTTTACTTCTTAACTTTTAAACAGAGCCCCTGATGATAACCTAACCTGCATGCCCTTATTGTCTTAGAATATTTTTAGTTAATGAGTAGTGTTTATACATGAACTAATAGAAGTAACAGAGTTGTATTGCTAAAAAGGATTCACAGGACTCAAAATGACAGTGCTTAAAAATGTATAGCTTATTACAGGAAAATAATACATCAATGGTGTTAAAGTAAGGATTGCATTACAGCAAGGCTGCCTTACTGTAAAGGTCCAGAGAGGCCAGGGAAGGCTGTTTTGTTTGCCTTCTGTAAGGGTTGAGGCAACATGCAGTTTCTCTCATATCAGGAAACACTGATGTATACACAGAATACTTTGGAAAGCAGAAAGCCCAAGATGGAATCTTGGGTGGAGGCTTATTGTTTTGCTGGTCATATAGGCATATTCCTGCTAAATATCCAGTCTGAACTGCACAGCTGAGACCAGGTGTAAAGCACTGATCTCACTGATATTAATAATCAATGTTGACAAAAGTGGTACAAATCACTATACCAAAACTCCTCTGACCCATGGTTACAAAACAACACTATTAATCAATGTGTTTCATCCCTGACCAGGGGTCAGTGCCATGTAGGAACTTTAGCAAAACAGTTCAGGCTGATTGCTGGCCTGTTGGAATTTACTGTCACAGTATGATCACCACCCTGATCTGTAGATAAGAACTTTTAATGGAAAACTAATTACCCTTAGTTTGACAGAAATTACCTTGCCTTACAATCAAATTCACACACAGATTCTTAACATTTGCAATAACCAGTGAGGAAACTAGGTATGAATTTAAACCGAAACTAAACTATTCAATAATACTAGCATACATTCTCTCATAATTCCTTGCCTCCCTAATCTAGAGCGGTCTGAGCCTTAAGGTAGACATCTGCTGAAATATTAAGAATCCTAACTAATCTATCTTTAACCAACTTTACATCTTCTTCTCTAATTCTCTTTTATAGGGATACTGTCCTATGAAACAAAAACCAAAGGCTGATATCTCACATTAGAATTTTCTATATAGTCATAGTTGGAGCTCCCCTTTTTTCATTCATTTTGAGAAGGTAGACCTCTCCTGCAGGTTTGTTTGTTTGTTTGTTTGTTTGTTTGTTTTCATTCAGCTCACTTCCTCCTGCCTGAGGTTTTGTCAGGGTCCTTTGCCAAAACAGGCAACCGAGTCCAAGCTAAAACAGAATATTCTCTTATTCTAAGCCTTGATCTAAGCCTCACTAGAATTGTTAGATTTTCCCTTTTCTAAAACCCATTTATTGGCTCCTTTCCTCTCACCAGTAATTTCACCTTTCTTTCATTAATCATTAATTTTAATCCAAACCTTTCCCTGAGGTAGATGCCTCTGGTTCAGACACTGGGCTAGTCCATATGACTGGAAGCAAGATGAAACATATTTGGATTTCCCTTTCAGTCCATTCCTAATTTAGGGAGTGAGGTTGGATAAGTAGAGAAGATGGGCTCTCCTGTCACTAGACAACAAAATATTTGCACAGTTAGCCCAGCATGGCAAGTTGGGGGAAAGGAGAAGCTATGCCATCAATCTCTTTAAATAGGTTCAAATCAGTAGACACTATCTTATTGTTATATTACCAGCCTCTGAGGCCCATAATTACACACCCAGTCCTGGAACTACCAAGTTGGCATTTGTTATGGACTGAATGTTCATGTCCCCATCCTCCACCCAATTCATAAGTTAAAAACTTACCCTCAAAGTGATGACATTAGAGGTGCGGCCTTTGGGAGGTGCTTAGAATTAGATGAGGGACTCTGCACTCAAGAATGGAATTAGTGCCCTTAGAAGAGTCATAAGGGTGCTTGCTGCCTCTGCTTTATTTCTTGTGAAGATACAATGAGAAGTCAGCAGTTTGCAACCTGGAAGAGAGTTCTCATTAGAGCCCAACTGAGCTGGTACTGTGATCTCTGACTTCTAGACTCTAGAACTAAAGAAATACATTTCTGTTGTCTGTAAGCTGTCCAGTCTATGCTATTTTAACAGCCCAATAGACTAAGACAGCATTGAAAAACAGAATTGTAGTAAACTAAGGAAGACTTGTATTTAAGTTCCAGTGTTATACTTCATTCTGTTTTCCTGACATCCACTGTAAAAGCATAACAATTTACCTAATGAAAACCTAACTTTAGTCCTTCTCATGTTACGTTGCAGAACACAAATCAGAGGTTTTAGACTAATCCTCCATTGTCACCTCTGCATCTGTTTAAGTAATGCAATTGTCTATTAACTTATTCTTTTGAGGGTGATAAGGAATATAAATCCAGTCCATTGAATATTATGTTTCTTTGCCTATAGTTTTACCATATAGGCCAAGAAGTGAGTGCTTTGATCCAAAGAGATATAACTAGGAGGGACAAACTGGAACAATATTTTTGTTCAAGTTTTTTGGTAGTATTAAAAGCATTGGCTTTAGGCACTAGGTATGCAAAGTCAAACCCAGAATATGTATTGAGTTCTGTTAATACCCATCTAAATTCCCCTGGAGCAATAGATAATGGGTCAATATTATCTACTTGCCAGTTATAGGCCAGACCTTCTCTCATAGAAACACTTCCAGGGGTTAATTGTAAATGCTGCTTCCATGTTGGCAAACAGAATAATCATCATTAATAGTTTGTGCTTCAATGAAAGCCGCTGGAATATTTTGTTATTTAGTTCATTGCTCATGGTTTGAGTTCCCCAATGTCAACTTATTTCATGGACCCCAGTGGCCACTTCAAGAGATCAAACTAAAAGAAAGAAAAAGAAAAACAAAGGAGCCCCTATATTAGTAGAAAGAGGGACATAATAAAGACCAGAGCAGAAATAAATAAAATACAGAAGAATAAAACAATAGAAAATATCAAGAAAACCGAGAGCTGGTTTTTGAGAAAAGTAACAAAATAGACAAAATCCTAGCCAGACTTACCAAGAGTATACAAATGAAAAGAACCAGAGAAGAAAAGAATAGTCACAATGAATACCACAGAAATACAAAGAATTATTAGAGAGTTCTATGAAAAATTATATGCTAAATTGGACAACCTAGAACAAATGGACAAATTCCTAGAAAAATATAACCTTCCAAGACCAACCCAGGAAGAAACAGAAAAACTGAACAGACCAGTTACCAGTAATGACATTGAACTGGAAATCAGAAACTCCTGCAAACAAAAGTCCATGACCAGATGGCTTCACAGCTGAATTCTCCAAACATTTAAAGAGTTAAGACCTATTCTTTCTAAAGTATTCCAAAAAGTAGAAGAGGAGAGGATACTTCTGTGAAGCCAGCATCACTCTAATGCCAAAACCAGACAAAGACACCACAAAAAAAGAATATTTCAGACTAATATTCCTGATGAACATTGATGCAAAAATCCTCAACAAAATATTAGGAAATCAAAGTTCAAAAATACATCCAAAAGATGATCCATCATGACCAAATGGGATTTATTCCAGGGATGCCAAGAATGGTACAATATTCATAAAGCAATCAATATCATACACCACATTAAGAAAAAGAGGGACAAAACCCACATAATTATCTCAACAGATGCTGAAAAACATTTGACAAAATTCAACATCCATTCATAATAAAAACTCTCAACAAAATGGGTACAGAGGGTTAAGTACCTCAATATAACAAAGGCCATATATGACAAACCCACAGCCAATATCATACTTAATAGTGAAAAGCTGAATGCTTTTCCTGAATGCTGTTCCTTGGGAACAAGACCAGGATGCCCACTTTCACCACTTTTATTAACATAGTACTGGATGTCCTAGCCATGGCAAATCAGACAACACAAAGAGATAAAAGGCATCCAAATTAGTAAGGAAGAAGCTAAACTGTCACTTTGCAGATGAGATGATATTATACATAGAAAACCCTAAAGACTCCACCAAAATGCTATTAGAACTAATAACTGAATTCAGCAAAGTTGCAGGATACAAAATTAATACCCCAAAATCTGTTGCATTCATATATACTAACAACAAACTAGCAGAAAAAGAAATCAGGAAAACAATCCTGTTTACAACTGCATCAATGTGTATATGTAGTAAACTAATATGTGACAAAGGAGGCAAGACTATACAAAGGAAAAAAGACAACCTCTTCAATAAATGATGGTGGGAAAACTGGATAGCTACATACAAGAGAATAAAATTGGATTATTGTCTAATACCATACACAAAAGCAAACACAAAACTACATGGATTAAAGACCTAAATGTAAGACATGAAACCATAAAACTCTTAGTAGAAAATATAGGCTAAAATCTCTTGAACATAAGCATGAGCCTTCTTGTTTATTTCTCAGTAGTAGTGTGTGGATGAACCACAGTTTATTTATCCATTTATCTATTGAAGAATATTTGAATCATTTCCGATTGTGGACAGTTACGTATAGTAATGCTTATACAGAGGATTATTTTACAAATTAAAAAGTCCTTTTGCAGTGTAAATAGTCATTATTTATTTTAATATTTTCTAAAACTTAGTCATTAGTATTCAAACTTTGGTATATAAAACCTCCTTCATGCAGGGCACCTTTATATGAATGGCACTATGAATGCCTAATAGATATCTACTTCGTATGGCAAGAAGGGTATTATTGACAGTGTTATGATGGTAGATGTTTAACAACTGGCTTGAGGGATGGGTAGAATAACCCTTAATTTGTAGGATTTGCCAAGTTTCATGATGTAAATATTCCTACTGTGCCAATTTCCAGCTACTAATGTGACATCACTGAACCTGAAGTTGGGAAGATAGGCATAGCTGGCTCTCACAGGGAAGGAGCAAATACAAGTTGGTTCTATTTTACCACTAATTATTGATAATTTACCTTTAATAGGTACATGGAAAGAAGAGTGGATTTAGAATCAGGAATATAGCATTGCAACATATGCCTTCTGAAAGACTGTTGGGGGGAACTTTTAAAACTTCTGATTCAGTTACTAAACTTTAGACACTATGTAATATACTGAACTCTTGCTTATTAGGATGATCCACAATGAACTCTTCACTGAGGAATGAAAAGCAAGATTAAATAAAATTTAAAATACTATGCATTACTATAAAAAGGACCCAACAAAAAACATGTTTTAGGGAAATATAAATTATGGGTCAATTTTTACAGAGGTAAAGGGAAAAATATAATAAATAATAATAATAGCCCAGTTTCAAAAACTGTCAGTTCATGGTCAAGCTGTATTGATAATGGTCCATCTTCTTTCATCTATACCACCATCCATATTTCTCCCCCAATTACTTTAAAGCCAACTCCAGGCACCGTATCTGTGATATTTTATAGCTTCTCTAAAAGGAAGTGACTCCCTTTTTAACATAGCCACTATAGCATTACCATATAGCAATAATTAAGAGAAATTCCTTAATATCATTAAATATTTAGTGTTCACACTTAACTGAATGTTTTATAATTTTGACAGTTTTTTCAAATAGAGATCTAAAAAAGTCCATGAATTGTGATTGGTCCAATTGATCTTTTTGCCAAAGATTTTGTGCCCAAAGATTTGTTAAAACTTTTTTTAGTACTAAAGTCTTCAAACTGATAATCAAAAGTAGAGAAAATAGGGTAACAGAACTTATTTAAACAATATAATACATACACATCCACTACCCCTACTGCTAGAAGATTTTGAGGCAAATCCTAGGCATCTTCTGATTTCATCTATACATGCACCACTTTGTATCTCTAAAAGATAAGAATTTTTGAAAAATCAAACCACAAAACTATTATAATGCCTTTAAAATATCAATATTTCTTTAATAACCTTAAATATCCAGTCAGTGTTCGTACCTCCCCAACTTTCTCTAAATTTTCTTAGCATTTGGTTTATTCAAATCAAGATCCAAGCAAGGTCCACATTCTAAGTTACCTCTTAAGTCTTTTTTTGCCCATAGGTCTTTTCTATCATTTTTTTGTCTTTTGCAATTTATTTGTTGAAGAAACATGGTAGTTCATCCTGTAGTTTCTACATTTTAGATTTTGCTCTTTCCATCCCTGCGTATTACATTTTATCTGATTCAGGTTAGTGGATTTTGTTTTTGTTTTTGTTATGGTAAAAATACTGTGTAGGTGGTGGTGTATACTCCTATTACATCTCAACAAGAGGCACATATGTCTGGTTCCTCTCTTTGTGATATTAAAGTTAATTAGTGGATTCGGGTTAATTAATTAGATTGTCAGCTTGATCATTCCATCAGTTTTTCTATGTGTGTTAGCAGCTATTGATAATCATTCCCTAAATCCATTATTTCATGATGGGTTGCAAAATGTTGATAGTCTATTATTTCTTCTTTATTTTTAGCTGGAATTGTCCCATAAAGAAAAAAATCTTTCCTTCACCAACTATTTATTCTGAGGTATAGTTCATATAGGAAAGACAGGATAAATGCTTGATTCTTCTCAATTATTAAATATTTTCAGAATGGACTAGTTGCCTAGCATTTTTCAAAGGCAACCAAAGAGGTTTCAAAATTTGTTTTTTATTATTACTAGGAACACATAGACTTTAATACATCTGATATGTTGGAATTCAAAACTTATTTTGCTTTTTTATTCTCAAATTGACACATTTCTGGTTAATGGGAGCCCCTTCAAGTTCTTTTGACATGATTCTGTTAGAGCTAGCTTCATGATACAATAAAATGTTTCATGTTCATCTTGCACATTTTCTGCTCCAAATTTGCAAGAAACCCTGGTTCCTATTAGTGGAAAATCGTTTTCAGAGACCATAATCTTGGTGTTTTGGATGCTCACTGAACCTGAGTTGGGTATTGTTTGTGTTTTCAGTGGTCCACAGTTTTTTAATACACAATGAGGGAACATCTGAGCAATGAGATTTAGTCTGAGTAGGAAGGGTAGAAATTAGAGATCTGGCTACAAATGGCAAAAAAATTAAGGATTACATTATCTTCCCACCATATAGTATCATTTTGTACCTTTAAAAAAATGCATGAAATCTTACAAAAATCACAATTAACTTTAACTCTTCAGATTTATTTGTATTTTTTAAATGAACTGGAAATTATGAAATTATTAGCTGACCCTTTTACTATTTAAGCCACAATAAACCTCATGGAAATTTTCCTTATTGAACTATTTAAAGTTATTATGGAAACAAGTGTCCTATTGTCAAGTCTCAGGCCACTTCTTAGTGTCATATTAGCTAACTATATACTCTATCCTTTTCTATAACTATTCTTTTCTTCCTTTTTACATTCCCCAGAGAGTCTTTCAGCTGTAATTTTATCTTTAAAGTCTTTTCCCCAAGTATTGAATGGGAAATTAGGGAGTCTTTGGAAACATTTTATATCTTGATCTGACTGGTGGTTACATGGATGTTTACACATGTAAAAATTTGAGTTGTATACTTAAGATTTTTAATATGGATTTTCAGTCATTCTAGAACCAGCCAGCACTTCTCACAATGATCAGCTTAAAGAAGACACTCAGTTTAACTGAACTGAACCATGACTGTAGTAGACATGACCTTCTATAAGTATTCAATAGGTATTTGTTATTGTTGCTGATAATGATGACTATTTGTAGATTGTGAAACTTTTTACGGTCCAAAAAACATTTTGCCTAAAAGTCAGGTAAATAATGACTAACAAAACTATAGTTATTTCAAATGAGTACTTTCTTTTTTGTCCCTGAGATTTTTTACCTCAAAATGGAAGATTTGGGCAGGAAAAGGAATGTGTCTTCTTTCTAGAGTGGGGTAAGGTTCACAATTTGATGTTATTATCAAAATATTGGTTACAGATAACTGCTATGATGTCTCTCCTTTCCTTTTCACCATACTACTCCTTTAAAAGAGCTTACCCATGCCCCCTTATCTAAGAGTTTGCTTGTACAAGATATTCCCACTTAGCCCCCAGCCAGCTGGACCAGGAGTGGACTAAGGTAGGCCAAATGGCTTTTCTTTCCTCAGAATTTGAAATTGGGATTTGTTTCTTTGACTGCTTGAACTGGAGATAATATATAGCTGTTGCGGGTATGCATTGCGTGTACATTGGTGCATGTGAGTGGTGATGGTACAGTTGTCTAGGGATCCACAATACCATGTAGTACCACTTGAGTCTTTGGATACTTACCATTCCAAACAGTACAAATGCAGAAACTGCCCCACTTCTCAGCTGACACTTCCCTATCTCAGCTTTACCTATTCATGTCTCATTTTCTATTCCCTATCAGTATCAGATCAATTTTTAGACCAGAGGCAATCATCAATTCTCAACTTATTGAAGCAGGTAATGGTTCAGAGAGTTCAAGCACCCCTACTTTTTTTTTTGAGAGGGCATCTCTCATATTTATTGATCAAATGGTTGTTAACAACAATAAAATTCTGTATAGGGGGTCAATGCTCAATGCACAGTCATTAATCCATCTCAAGCCTAGTTCTCTTCCGTCTCCAATCTTCTGAAGCATAACGAACAAGTTTTTACATGGTGAACGAATTCTTACATAGTGAATAAGTTCTTACATGGTGAACAGTACAAGGGCATTCATCATAGAAACTTTCAGTTTTGATCACACATTATGAACTATAAACAATCAGGTCAAATATGTGTATTTGTTTGATTTTTATACTTGATTTATATGTGGATCCCACATTTCTCCCTTCATTATTATTTTTATTTTTAATAAACTGCTGAAGTGGTAGGTAGATGCAAGATAAAGGTAGAAAACATAGTTTAGTGTTGTAAGAGAGCAATTGTAGATGATCAGGTGTGTGCCTGTAGACTATGTGCTAATCCGAGCTAGACAAGGGCAATAAAACATCCATGGATGCAGAAGCTTTCTCTCAACACGGGGGGGGGGGTGAGGTTCTAAGCCTTACCACTGTTGTTCCCCAATTTCTCACCTGATGGCCCCCCTGCGACTGTGCCTGTCTTAGGTTGTTCCTCCCTTGAGGAATCTTACCCGTCTCTGGCTAACCAGTCATCTTCCGGGGCCATACAGGGAAATGTAAAGTTGGTAAGTGAGAGAGAAGCCATATTGTTTGAAAAGGTTAGCTTTTTACTTCTTTGCAGATTTATGCCCTGTGGCTTCTATGCCCAGCACTTGTCTCCAGGTATCTTTACCACCTGGAGGAATTATGATGCTCGGTAAATTCAATATGAGGCACGAATTCTATTTAAGGGTTGTTATTAGGAAGAAAGAAGAAAAGTTATAGAGGTAGCATATGGAAGAAAACATGGGAGGATTGATTATTTCTTTGACATATCTTCTTGTAGAGTACCTTAAGCATGTATAGGTTTTAAACTACTAACTAACTTGCGCACACATATTAACATAATAGGAATATGGTGACATAAACTAAGCAAATCTATAATTACCAGCCATCTCCAGTGAAGCCAAGAAAACCATTTAGGCACCCTAGGCATTTGTGAGAATTAGTCTATGATATGATGGATATTGTCCAACTGTACTTGAACAGTCTGAGGGAAGTCAGACAAATTAAAGCAACCCATTTCTGGGATCTGTTCACATCCCATATGTTCTTTTAACCGTAGATAGTCTATAGTCATAAGATTTTGGAGCGCTACAACTTGCACCCCTCCCAACTCCTGATTGAGTTCCAACAGTACAGATCCGGTCAAATTCGTTGTCTCACTGTATGCACATGCCAGCCTAGACATCTCCCTCCTCATTCCAATGGCAAGTCCAGGAAACGGTGGGGTGGACGCAGCCACAACCGCAGCATCGCCCAGATCCCTGTGGAGGCTTTTTGATGATCATCCCCTGGCACGAGTCCTCCAGAGAGTGCTGATGCCGGAAACTCCTCCTCATATTGTATCTTAGTTCATTTTCTGGGTATCCAAGCTAGGCCTTGATCTTCTGCATAGAAACAAACAGACCCTTTGCCCACACTTTGACATGCCCTCTATACCACTGTGTAGAACTCATTGGAGGTCAGCACACAGGAACTGATTTTTTTTTAAATCTTTAATCTACACTTACATGAAGAATACTATATTTACTATGCTCTCCCCTATATCAGGTCCCCCCTAAAAACCACATTACGGTCACTGTCCATCAGCATAGCAAAATGTAGAATCACTACTTGTCCTCTCTGTGTTGTACAGCCCTCCCTCCCCTTTCTCCCTCCCCCCACTATGCATGCTAATCTTAATACCCCCCTTCTTCCCCACCCCCCTTATCCCCCCCTGCCCACCCATCCTCCCCAGTTCCTTTCCTTTTAGTACCTGTTAGTCCATTTTTGGGTTCTGTAATTCTGCTGCTGTTTTGTTCCTTCAGTTTTTCCTTTGTTCTTATACTCCACAGATGAGTGAAATCATTTGGTATTTCTCTTTCTCCGCTTGGCTTATTTCACTGAGCATACTACTCTCCAGCTCCATCCATGTTGCTGCAAATGGTAGGATTTTCCCTCTTCTTATGGCTGAGTAGTATTCCATTGTGTATATGTATCACATCTTCTTTATCCATTCATCTACCGGTGGACATTTAGGTTGCTTCCAATTCTTGGCTATTGTAAATAGCGCTGCGATAAACATAGGGGTGCATCTGTCTTTCTCAAACTTGATTGCTGCGTTCTAAGGGTAAATTCCTAGGAGTGGAATTCCTGGGTCAAATGGTAGGTCTGTTTTGAGCATTTTGATGAACCTCCATACTGCCTTCCACAATGGTTGAACTAATTTACATTCCCACCAGCAGTGTAGGAGGGTTCCCCTTTCTCCACAGCCTCGCCAACATTTGTTGTTGTTTGTCTTTTGGATGGCAGCTATCCTTACTGGTGTGAGGTGATACCTCATTGTAGTTTTAATTTGCATTTCTCTGATAATTAGCGATGTGGAGCATCTTTTCATGTGTCTGTTGGCTATCTGTATTTCTTTTTTAGAGAACTGTCTGTTCAGTTCCTCTGCCCATTTTTTAATTGGGTTATTTGTCAAGCACCCCTACTTTAAGAGTTATTTTATTTTTGGTGTCTCTCTTCCTGGTCTTGGAAAAGCGGAAAATCTCTACCCTCCTTCACAATGTAAGAAGAAAGAAAACCCTCTGTTTAGAACACTGCATTTTCCAAAAAGGCAACTTTCACGTTCTGATCTTCCTCTTATAGGAGGGAAGGGGTAAGGGTGGTGGTAGTGTGATTTTGTTAACTGGTACCTTTCGCTAGTCTCAGTGAGGTAGGGATAGACACCAATAGCTGCTGCTTCTTCAAATGTAGAATGGGTAAAAGAGGTAGTATTTAGCACTGTGTATTCTTAACTGTGAGCTCAAAAACAGGATCATGTTTCACTTAAAATGGAACAATCCCTGATACAGATAATGATATGAGATGGTCTCCTTTCAAACTGTTTCATATTATTAGAAGTATACATTCATCATTTGTGATAGAAACCTGCAAGTATGTATAAGACAAATTTTACATATCAGAATTAGTTGGGATTTTAAAGGCTTAGTTTATTACTGTTTCAGAGCATTTTCATATGTATTGTGCCATTTTATTAAATGTCTGGGCTGTTAATAACTCATTATCCTATCCAAACAGTACATTGAAAACTTCCAAGGTATCCCTGATAGTTTACTTTCCAATTATCTTTCTTCCTCACAGTGCATAGCCTCCTCTCCAGAGGTGAAGTATCTCTACTTGGAGCTCATCCTAGATTAAAGCCTACTTCGGGAAAGGAACATCTTTTCATTTATTTTAATCTTCCATTAATTTGGCATTTAGACTCTTTTTAACAATTAAATTTGAAATCCATTTCAGGATTTTTGTACCATTTTGCATATTTACCTTTATTTATTTTTGTTACATGTTAAGAGTTTGTCTTAGAATTTAAAGTGTATAAATAGTTGGTTTCTACTATTAAGAAAAAGTTAAACAGGTGGCCCATGGAAGGGGCCCAGTGGAATTCCTGACCTTTTTGATCCCTCCCTGACTCCATCTTGTCCTCTTTATAACTTTTATTTTTGCTACTATGCCATTTTGGATTTAGCTGAAGCTATAAATCTGTGGGTTTAGTCAGATAGAGATTATATAAGAACTAGGAATAGGGAAGGGGCATTTAAAATCCTCAACTAACACTTGAGGTTCTTTCAGGATTTACAATCCTAAATATCACAGTAGGAGAAGAATATCCTGATAGAGGAGGTGATATTTTTTAAACTTTAAAGAAAAAGACTGAAATACATTTGTGAGGGCTTAGGTGGAGATTGGGGAATAAAGTAATAAATTAATGTCAGAACTCAATAATCCCTAATTTTATATGAATGTATGTGTGTGCATGAACATGTGTGTAACTCCCCAGGATGTGCTCCAGAGGATGAAATAAATGATATATTCTAAAAGAAAGAAATGTTGAAGGGCAACTGGGAACTGTACTCAAGTTATCACACCAGCTTCTCCACACTTATTTATTAAATAATATCCCCAAGGTCAGAGGACAAAAGTTTGCCTTTTATTTTCCTCATTCCAAATGTCTTTTTTTTTTCAAATTTCTTCCCATAAAACTTGATGTCTTCTTAATTTTCCTTTGAGGTCCCCCTGTTCAATTTCTAGTACACAAAGCTTGAAAAATCATTCTATAACTTTTTTCAATTTTATTTGCTTTCTTAAAAATGGGTAAATAGAATATTTTCTATTAGTTATTATATAGGAAAAAATGAATATATAAATCTTGTTTGGTTCCCTTCAAAATTTTAAATTATGAAGATACAACGCATGTTCTCTATCTTCGAGAAGTGGTAATTTAGTAATGGAACAGCAAACTCTTCAAAACATTAGAGTAACTTGGCTTACTCCTGATAACTATAATAGTGAATATACTTTCTCAAGATCCATTTCTCCTGAATTTAAGTTGTACAACAACCTTCAACTGGCTAACAGTGAAGGTTTTACAATGAATAATAAAACAGTTTTAATGTGAATTTGAAGTGCCTCATTAATTTTCAAAAACCTGCAGAAGCATTGCTGACCAAAATTAATTCCAAATAAATTGAAACTTTAAATATAAAAAATAAATAACTGAGAAGTTGGAAGAAATTAGAAATAAATATTTATTAATGTTTGAATCTGTATGTTCTTTGTAGGCCACATGATTTTTGCATTCACAAATGTGCCCATAGTTCCCAACCCAGTAGTTATTCAACAAATACCTGCTGAACTGAAGATAGTCTTCTAGGCTTAGAAGTAAAAAAAAAAAAAAAAGAATTTCAAAGGAATATAGGAAACATTTGACTAAATTTTTTAAATGGAACTTCATTACATTAAAAATTATAATTAATAAAATTAAAAAGCAGCAAAGTATTAGAAGCAAATATGAGAGATGAAGAACAAGGATTTTTATTAAATACTTTATACAAATTATTAAAATATGAAACATACACATCTCCAAACTTCTAGGTATTGGAGGCATTTTAACAGTTTGGAAGCTGTTTTAATAGATGTAAAACCTGTAGATCTGAGATAAAAAATCAATCTCAAATATTGTTTGGAATGAATGGGATTAATTTTAAGAACAAAACCAATACTCTTAGAATAATATATTAAAAACTAATTCTTGATCTGCTCAGTTCAGACTACAGTTCAGCTGCTGAAATATTTTTAAAATTTCAAAATATGATAAGATCAGGTATTATCTTAATACAGCCATCTTCACTATTTATTATTCCTTTTTATAGTGTTTGTTCATGTACATATTTTTTATTCAGATGTAATCATAGTATTCATGTTATTTCATTTTTCCCCTTAGCAATATGTCCATAAACATTTTCCCATGATATTCATAATTAAAAATTCATGAATGATACCTATTCAACATAGTATTGGAAGTCCTAGCCAGAGAAATTAGGCAAGAAAGATAGATAAAAGGCATCCAAAGGAAGTAAAATGATCTGTTTGCAGATTTCATGATCTTATATGTAGAAAACCCAAAATTCCATAAAAACTGTTAGATTACATGCATACAAAAAAACCCTGTTAGAACTGACAAATTCAGCAAAGTTGTAAGATATGATCAACATTGAATGAGTAATCTAAAAAGGATTGAATGAATCCTTTGAATGAATAATCTAAAAGGAAATTAAGAACACATTTCCATTTATAAAAGCATCAAAAAGAATAAAATGCTTAGGAATAAAATTAATTAAGGAGGTGAAAAACTAGTAAACTGAAAACTAGAAAACATTGCTGAAATATATTAAAGACACAAATAAATGGAAAGACCTCTGTGTTCATGGACTGAAGAACTTTATATTACTAACATGTTAATACTACCCAAACTGATCTACAGATCAGTGCAATCAGTGCAATCCCTATCAAAATCCCAATGACATCTTTTGCAGAAATAGAAAAATCTATCCAAAAATTCATATGAATCTTAAGGGACTCTGAATAGTCAGTATATTAAAATAAAATAAAAAAAGCTGGAGGCCTCACATTTCCTGATTTCAAAATATTTACTATAGAGCTACAGTAATGAAAACAGTGGGTACTGGCATAAAGGCAGATATAAAGTTGACTCTTGAACAACATGGGTTTGAACTGCATGGGTCCATTTATACATGGATTTTTATCAATAAATACATTGGAAACTTTTGGAGATTTACAACTTGACTTTTTTTCCCTCTAGTTTACTGATTATAAGAATACAGTATATATAACATACAAAATATGTGTTAATCAATTGTTTATGTTATTAGTGAGGCTTCCAGTCAACAATAGGCTATTAGTAGTTAAGTTTTGGGAGTGTAAAAAATAATATGTGGATTTTTGACAACACATGGAATTGGTGCCCCAACCTCCACATAGTTCAGGGGATAACTATATATACAAATGTAATAGAATTTGAGAGCCTAAAATAAACACATACATGATCAAATGATTTTTGACAAGGGTACCAAAATCATTCAATGGAGAAAGAGCAGTCTTTTCAACAGATGGTGCTGGGAAAAACGGATATCCAAATGCAAAGGAATGAAGTTGGACCATTACCTTACACCATATATAAATATCAGCTGACAGTTGATCGAAGACATAACTATAATAGCTAAAACTATAAAACTCTTAGAAGAAAACAGGAAAATTTTCATGACATCAAATTTGGCAATGATTTCTTGGATATGACACCAAAAGCACAGGAAACAAAAAAGTAGATAAACCGGACTTCATCAAAATTTAAAACTTTTGTGAAAAGGACACTGTCAACAAAGTGAAAAGTCAAACCACAGAATAAAAGAAAATTTTTGCAAGTCATATATCTGATAGAGGATTAATATCCAGAATATATTAAGAACTCATACAACTCAACAACATAAAAACAAAAAATGGGCAGAAGACTTGAATAGATAGTTCTCTGAAAAAGATACACAGATTGCCAATAAGTGCATAAAATGATACTCAGCATCACTAATTATCAGGGAAATGTAAATCAAAGCCACAACAACAGACCAACCTCACACCCATTAGGATGGCCAATTAAAAAAAAAATGTGTAGGTCAGGGTGTGGAGAAATACAGAGCTCTCATGCACTGCTGGTGAAGTGTAAAATGGTGCAACACTGTGGAAAACAGTATGATGGTTTCTCAAAAATTAAATATATGAAAACCACATGATCCAGCTATTTCAGTTCTGGATATGTACCCAGAATAATTGGAAGGACTTGAACAGATATTTGCACATCGATCTTCATAGCAGTCTTATTCACAATAGCCAAAAGGTGAAAGCAACCTAAGTTTTCATCAATGAATGAGTGAATAAACAAAATGTAGTATATGTAAACATAATGGAATATTATTCAGCCTTAAAAAGTATGGAAATTCTGATACATGCTACAACATGTAGGACCTTAAATTATGCTAAGTGAAATATCAGCCACATAAAGACAAATATTATATGATCCTACTTACATGAAGTACCATGAAGTCAAATTTATGGAGACAGGAAGTAGAATGGTGGTTGCTAGGGACTGGGAGTTAGGGGGAATAGGAAGTTAGTGTTTAATAGGCAGATATTTAACAGGAGTTAGTGTTTAACTGGGAACAATGAAAAGGTTGTGATGGTTGCACAACATGAATATTTAATGTCACAGAAATGTACACTTAAAAATGGTTAAATGGTAAATTTTATGTTTTATGTATATACATTTAACCATGATTATAGACTGAATTGTGACCACCCACAAATTCTTATGTCGAAGCCTGTGGGTAAAATTGCAATATTTCCAGAATCTCTAGCCTGGCCTTAGTGCATCTCCATATCAGCAGGTGTTTCCAAGGGGTGGAGAGTAGTCCATCTCCATATCAGTAGGTGATTACAACATGGGTGGGCAAGGAGCACATACCTGGGCTGGAGAAGTATTTTTGGGGTCTTTTTGCAACTGGGTTGTGAGAGACACAGGCGAGCAGAAGCAGATGGCTGCTTGTAAGCAATAAATGGGTTTCTCCTACTTTAGTTCTCTCTCTGATTTTGGCTTCAAAGATAATTTGCCCCAGGTCAGGAACATATTCCCCACCCACACCCCCCTCCCCACACAGTTACAAAGACCTAACCCCTAATGTGACTGTATTTGGAAATAGGGCTTTAAGGAGGTAATTAGGTTGAATGAGGTCACAAGGGTGAGGAAAGCAAGGGCAAAGTAGGGTCTGGTTCAGAATGAGAAGATACCTTCAAGTTTATTAATCCCTAAAATGTAGTTTAACATATTCATCCATTCCATTACCATTGCGTTCAGGTGATTTCTATACTTTCTTCCTCCATCATACAAAATGTGATAACTTCCTAATAATCTATTTAAAATAACTTCTATTCTCAAGTTTTTAGATTCTAAACATACAGTGTAACATATCCTTTCCATTACCATTAATCATGTAGGTTATTTCCATATTTTTCTCCCATCACATTAAATTATTAATATCTTTATAATCTTACTCACTTTTAAACTATTTCATTAAGGTCTTAATAGTGAAATTGGGTCAATGGATGTGATATTTTTATGGAATTTGATATCTATTGCCAAATGGACTTCAAAAAGATACCTGCCAAATTATATTTCTACCAGTAACAAGATTAGATATTCCTACTTAAAAATATCTCCCTAAATATGGGTGGGGACTTGATAATATGGGTAAATGTAGTAACCACATTGTTTTTCATGTGAAACTTTCATAAGAGTGTATATCAATAATACCTTAATAGAAAATTTTTTAAAAACCTCCCCAAACTAAGTAGTAAAAAAAGGAAATCTTGCTTTAATTTGCTTTTTTTTTATTGCTAATGAGATTAAAGATTTTCAAACATCTATTAGTCATCAGTTTCTCCTTTTTGTGTGTAAATCATCAGTTCATATGCTACTCCTATATATGTACTGGAGGCATTAATATTTTCTTTATTGATTTGTATGTGTCCTCCATATATAATGATACTACTCCTTTATTTTCAATATTTAATCCAAATATTTTCATTGTTGTTTGTACTTTATGTATCCATTCAGCAAATATTTATTCAGTATCTATTATGTTCCCAAGTAATGTTATAGAAATTCTATGTTATTCCTTAAATTACATATAGAATTACACACAAAAAACACTTTTTTCATTCTGCTGAAAATATTTAGAAAGGTTGAACTTAAAGACTGGGGCAAAAAAACATATGAGATCCTGTATCACTGTCTGTGGGTCAGAACTGACCCTTTCTATGCCTCCTGCAATTGAAAGCAGATGTTGGGCAGGATGCAGTCGCCCAATGTTTGACTGGGGTTGCAGGGTCAGCTCAGTCAAGGTAGTTCACTCACAGGGTTGGCAAGTTGGTGTGGTATTAGTGGAGGGTTTTTTTCCTCTGTACATGGGCTTCTTCATAGGGCTGCTTGAGTGGAGTGGTGTGGTGACTAGCTTTCCCCAGAGCAAGCAATCTAAGAGAATGAAGTGGAAAGCTGCAGTCAGTGCCTTTATGACCTAGCTGCAGAAGTCACATGCCTTCAGCTATATTCTAAGGGTCAGAGTAGCCCTGATTCAAAGGGCTGGAGAAGACTACATTTCCAGAGGTTAGAGTCATTAGGGGTTATCTTGGAAGCTAGCTACCAAGGATCCTAACATCTTAACTTTCTGTAATTTACTTTATAAAGCAATTACTGGTAATTTTGCTATAACCCACATTCTACCTTTGTGCCTTGCTATTATTCTCTTAAACATGGCTATGTTCTCAAACACATACGTGCACATGTGTACACCCAAGCATTCAAGACTTTCTGTTACACAAATTAAAGTTCCTCAGATTAAAGACCTTACACTATGGGGTCAGCCCATAAACTTCATTAGGGCCCTAGATTCCACCTCAACCTCTCAAAATTTGAGTAAACAGAGTTCAAGACTGCAAACTAAGGGCCAGGAAGCTTGACATCTATTTTTTTGTAATCTGTTAATTAACTAGTAAACACTGTGTTTTACCAAAAACCTTTAATTTTCTAGAAAACTTTACCTGTGTTCAACATCCACTTTAAAAAGCTCTTGCAAACAGAAGGAACAAAATAGCAGTAGACTCATAAGACATCAAGAATGTTGGGTCCATGCAATCGACCTCCAAATAACCGGGAGACACGTGGATGCAAAAGCAAGAGCATTTATTGGGTAGCCAGCATGCTGGGGTCTCACACTCGCAGGTGGAGACCCTAAAGTACAAGTTCATTCTTCTTTTATACATAGGAATGGGGTCATGTTCAGAGCAGGCCGTGCACAGAATGGGCCGTGTGCAGCAGAATGGGTCGTGCACAGAGTGGGCCGTGTGCAGACCAGGCCGTGTGCAGAGTGGACCGTGCACAGACCGGGCCCAGATATGACCTGACCCTCATCACAACCAACCCGCTCACCAACCACCTGTACCAGTTCCCTCCAGGTGGAGAGACACCCCCTGCCGGGTGGGCGAGCCGTCCACCTTCCACTGGCCAGGAGCATCCGGTCAGCCCTGGCAACTGTGTTGGCCAAACCTTTGCAACTTTTGCAACTTCTTCACAATGTGACCTGTCTTCCACAAAATGAAGTCACTTATAAAATGGAGCAGCTAATGTCAAGACTCTTTAGTCAGGACTCCTCATTCCTCCCCTTGAGTTTTGTTCTACTTCAAATATTTGAAGTAACGGAATAGGGTCTTCCTTACTCAAGGGCCTGTACTGAGATCTAAGGACCATGAGTTGGACAGTGGAGATCTGTTTCTGTACAAATTTGAGGAGGGCATTGATAAGGCAGGGGCCACATGTAAGAGCCACTATCAGAAGTAAGAGGGGACCTGCTACTGCTGATAATAAAGTTGTTAGCCATGGGGACCAACTGAAAAGGCTTCTTGGATCTGAAACAAAGCTTGTAGGGAGGAAAGAAAGTTTTTATCATTTCGCTCAGCTAACAGATCAGCTTGCAAATTGGGAAGGATCGGGAGAGGCCTGCCAAACAGGATTTCAAATGGGATCATGCCCAATCTATAGGGAGTGTTTCTGACCCTGAACAGAATGAAGGGGAGGAAAAGCACCCAGTCACAGCCAGTTTCTAGGGTTAATTTGGTTAAAATCTCCTAATGGTCTGATTCATCCTTTCTACTTGACCTGAGCTTTGGGGATGATATGCACAGTGTAGCTTCCAGTTAGTCCCCAATATATGACTCAGCCCTTGTGTTACTTGAGAGACGAAAGCTGGTCCATTGTCTGACCCAATAAAAGTGGGAAGGCCATACCTTGGAATAATGTCTTCCAGGAATTTCTTGGCAACTACTATAGCAGTTTCTCTTTTGGTTGGAAAGGCTTCTACCCATCTGGAAAAGGTATCTACAAATACTAGCAAATATTTGTAACCATATTTTCCTGGTTTCTTAACAGGCAGTAGAGGGGTGTTCCAAGGTGACTGGCATGGGACTAGAATTCCCGCCTGTCGCAGGCATCAGATATGGAGGCACTGCCCACCTTTGCTTCTTGGGGGATCGGGTACTGCCACACACGGACAGGGGTGGCAGTGGCCTTTAGTTGGACCACTATCAGTGCCTGATGCTTTGCCCATCCAATGCCTCCTGTCTCGGCCCATACTTCCGGGATCTCTTTTAGCCACTTATGGAGGAGCTCATAGTTGTCTTTTTCTCTTCTTGGGTCAGTGTAAAGTCTATGTTCATCATTAAGCGATAAGGTAAGAATCTGACCAGGGCTCTGCTCTGGTCGTTTACAGAAACTGAGTCATCCTCAAAGTGGATGTGGGCTCCCACCTTGGATAGCAAATCTCTCCCCATAAGTAGGTAGGGGCACTCAGGGATAACCATGAATGAGTGGGATACCCATCCCAATTTTAGGTCTATGGATCTTCGGGTAGTCCATGAATATCGGTTAGATCCTGTGGCTCCCTGTACCCAGGACTGTTTGGGGAGAAAGGGGCCCCAAGGGGTTCTTACGGATTGAATGTTCTGCTCCAATGTCGACCATAAAAGTCACTTGCTTCCCCTCCACATTCAGGGTTACCCAAGGCTTGGGGAGGGGGGCCAAACCCCATCCCCCTCAGTTGTCTAAGCCTTCTATCTGGAGGACCTTGGGTTGTTCCCTGGCTTCTCTCTTGGGGCATTCATTTTTCCAGCAGCCTCTCTCTTTGCAGTAGGCACACTGGTCTTTCTGCAGCGGGTTCTGGCCCTTGGGGGAGGCTTTGGTATCTCGAGGGCCCCGTTGCTCAGTCAGCCTTTTTAATTCTCAGTTCCGGGCCTGACTTTCTAATGAATTAGCCAACAAAATCTTAGCCAACACGTGGGTCTGTCGCTTTTCTGGGGTGTCTCGTTTATTGAACACTTTCTCAGCCACTGCCAAAAGTTTGGCTAGCCTTTTCCCCTCAAAACCTTCTAATCTTTTTAACTTCCGCCTAATGTCTGGGGCCAATTGATTAACAAAGGCCAAACTTACTGCAGACCGGTTTTCAGCAGCTTCTGGGTCCTGGGGAGTATAGGTCCTGTAGGCTTCCAGCAGTCTCTCAAGGAAAGCTCCAGGAGATTCTGTGGGTTCCTGTTTCACCTGACTTACTTTAGACAAATTGGTGGGACAGTACACTGCCGCCCGGAGACCCCGCATCAGAATCTGGCAGTAGACAGTGAACCTCTCCTTACCTTCATCCATATTGAAGTCCCAGTCGGGCCTACTTGAGGGGAATCTGATGTTTATAATATCTAAATCCGTGGTTGGTCTCCCATCAACCCCTAGGACTCATTTCCGGGTTTCAGTCAGGACTCTCTCTCTCTCTCTCCAGTAGTGAAGAGAACCTGTAAAAGCTGATGGCAGTCATCCCAAGTGGGCTGGTGGGTGAAAAGGACAGAATCCAACAAGTCTATAAGTTTACTGGGTTTCTCAGAGAAGGGGGAGTTCTGCATTTTCCAATTATACAAGTCACTGGTAGAGAAAGGCCAATGAAGTAAGAACTGTTGGCCATTGGGGCCCAGTGGGTCTGTCGCCTGCAAAGGTAGGGCCACGGTGCCTGGGTGTTCTCAGGAGCTTGTTGGTCTCGAGAGCGAGTATGAGGAGGACTCATGGGTGGGTCCTCCGGGTCAGGTTCCTTTTCCATAGGTAAAGGTTCAGGAGGATTGGGGAGAGGAGTGGGTCCACATGGCAGTGGGTGGGGAAACGATGGATTTTCTGAAGAGGGGTGTGAAGGGAGGAGGACAGGATAAAGAGGTGGGGCTGAAGGAACCGAGGGATTGGGATTCGACTTGCGGGGTGCCTTAAAGGAGCTTGGAGCTTTAGAGGAGGCAGTGGCCACGAGGGTCACCTTTAAAGGTGGAAGAAGGGGAGCCAGCCATTTAGGTCGACTTTCCACTAGAGTCTGCCAAGTGGTGATGTAAGGAACCTGGTTGGGGTGCCCAGGACGTCCAGATACAAGGTCCTTGACCCTGAAAATGGTGGGGAGGTCAAACGTGCCCTCCTCAGGCCACCCTACTCCGAACTTAGGCCATTTGTTCCTGCAAAAGATAGTAAGTTTACCCTTTTTGACAGCAAGACCAAGATTTTTAGCCTGAGTTTGAAAGTCACTCAAGCGAGATATGAAGATAGAGGAGTAGAAGGAGTAGAGTGCGACTGGCCTATGCCAAAGAGAAACAAGAAGACAAGACAGACAAATATGAGTATACAAACAGAGAACACAATGTAAGGGCGCCTTTTTCCAAAAAGAAACCAGACGAAGAGGGACAGCCTCTCCCTTAAAAGGGCTCCGTCACACTCTCCAAAAAGAAACAGAAACCAGGTGTGGGAGGACAGCCTCTCCCGTAAAAGGACTCCGTCAGGGAGCGACCTCCCTTCTCCCACCAGACTGAAAAATAAAGTCCAAAGAACAGAAGTGAGCGAGGGACGTATACGTGCTCACCAAGATGTGGGGAAAAACTGTGTCCACCTAGTCCCCGGACTGCCAGATCAGGTTTCCACTGATAAACGGCACAAATACGAGGACACATGGCACATCAACAGGCAGCCAAACACTGCAGTCACACTCACACATACCTGCACTCTCTGCACGGTCGCCGGTTATGGGGACATGATCCCGGATGAGCCCCCAAATGGTGGGTCAGTGCAATCGATCTCCAAATAACCGGGAGACGTGTGGATGCAAAAGCAAGAGCGTTTATTGGGTAGCCAGCATGCTGGGGTCTCACACTCACAGGTGGAGACCCCAAAGTACAAGTTCATTCTTCTTTTATACATAGGAATGGGGTTGTGTGCAGAGCGGGCCGTGCACAAAACAGGCCGTGCGCAGAGCAGAACGGGCTGTGCGCAGAGCTGGCCATGCGCAGACCGGGCCGTGTGCAGACTGGGCCCAGATATGACCTTACCCTCACCACAACCAACCCGCTCACAAACCACCTGGACTGGTTCCCTCCAGGTGGAGCAACACTCCCGACTGCTGGGTGGGCGAGCCATTCACCTTCCACTCGCCGGGAGCATCCAGCCAGCCCTGGCAACTGTGTTGGCCAAACCTTTGCAACTCTTGCAAATTCTTCCTGATGTGACCCATCTTCCACAAAATGAAGTCACTTATAAAATGGAGCAGCTTATGTCAAGACTCTTTAGTCAGGACTCCTCAAAGAAGGGACTAGTGGTTACCAAGTATGAGGGGTTGGGGTTGGGGCGGGTGGGCGAGGGAGAGTGAAGGGGATAAAGGGGCACAATAATTCACAATCACAACATAAGCTGGTCACAGGGATGATAGTACAGCATGGATAATACAGTTAATGATTCTGTAACATCTTACTGCATTGATAGTGACCCCACAAGAGGGGGTGGAGATAATAATATGGGTAACTGTTGAACCATTGTGTTGTTTGTTTGAAACCAACGTAAGATTGTATATCAATGATACTTCAAATAAAAAAAGCTCTTGCAGATTATTATTACTGATTTGCTGAAGGTGACTCAACTAGTTGAGGTGATTAATTAAGTAGCTAAGGTAGAAATTTAGGTAGGTGAAAACGTTACCAGGTCAGAGTAAGAAAGAGCCTCTTACAGTTGACTTTCACCTCTCCTGGAAGTAAACAAAGAGTCACCTTTGTGAAAGCTTTGTTTGGAACTCACACTTTTATTTTGCCAGTGGTCCTGTTATTAGTGAAAGTATGTCAATTCATGGACCAATGAAAACAGTAGCCTTAAATTTTGACAAATTGGGATATTTCCCAGGCCCCAAGGCTTTAGCAGGGAGGCTAAAAGGCCAGAATGGGAAAATAGGAAGCACCAACTTGGTCTTCAAAGAGTTGAGATTCCCCACAAATAGCGTCTTTATTCCAGCTGCATGGTCAAAGCAACAAGCGCTTTGGGAGCAGCCTAATAACCCTTTCCCCACCCCTTCGCCACTATCTCCCGACCAGCAAGTCATCTCTGGTGACATATTCTAATACTCCTAGAGCTTAATTTTAGGCAGACTTCCGGGTGAAAAAATGTTAGGGTAAAGGGGTTCTATAACTGCCACATTCGACATACTTCCGAACATAAGACTGAATCCCCACCTCCAATTTTTACAGGGGCCTAAGTGATCGAAAACACTATCTACAGGAGTACCCCTTCGCGGCCGACTTCGTCTTAAGCCCGCCGCGGGCTCTACCCCAGCTATTCTCAAGACACCGATTTAGGAAAGCCCTCATCTTAGGCAAAGAGAGACACACAGCAGAGGACACTGTCCACCACAAACACAGGCTATACAGGCCATTCGGCAGCCAGCGGGGCTCACCCTCCCCACTTTACAGCGCTCGGCCCCACCCAACCTAAGCGGAACTATAACCCCCGCGCTCCGCGCCCCGGCGGATACCGTGACGCTCGCACCCGAAGCCCTCGCGCCCGCCCCGCCTCTCCGAACACATTGGGCAGGCGCGGGGCGCGCGCATGCTCGGCAGGCGGGCCGCTGGGGTCTCGAGCAGTTGCAATCTGTTGCGCCGCCGCCCAAGGGAGCCGGCAGATCCGGGTCTCGTGGCTAAGAGTGACGTGGTCAGTCGAATCAAAACAGAGGAGGGGAGGAAGCCGGCGGTCGGGAGCAGCACCGGCAGAGGCGTCCCGAGCGGCCGTAGCGTTCTGGAAGCTCCAGGCGGTCTTTCTGTCGAGCCTTGCTCCTGGCCCCCATCCTCCCCGCCCCGTCGGTTTGTTTTCTGGGCGGGTGAGTGTCTCCCCCTCTCCCACCTCTGTTTGCGGGCCCAGCCTTCCCTCACCCGCGTCTTTCCTGCGGGCTCCTTAGGCTCTCGGGGACTGCGGCGGCTGCGGCAGAGCGGGGCTGCTTCTCGGGCTTGGTTCCTCTACCCGGCTGGCGACTGGGCACCGGAGAAGCCCGCTGCTGCCGAGCCCGCACCCACCCAGGCGAAGAGCGAGGCAGAGAACCAGAGTCGGGGCTTAGCAGGAAAGTGGATGGTAGCCACGGGTGGTTTTATTTTTAGGGCGAGACAGCTCGGGTGGAGGCGTATAATGGAGTAAAAAGGAGAGAGTTGCAGCTGCAAGGAAAAACCTACAAACCCTAAAATCCACACTGTTCCTCAGCCCTTTCTCGGTTTGATGAAGTCACTAGGATGCGTCCATTGTTGTGATTGATGAGACAGGAAAGCTGCCATACAGAAAGCGGCAGCTCTTTAGCCCTTGTGTTGCGAATTTAAAGGATTTCCTTTTTCTGTTTGTTCAGTAAGTGGAACCGGAGCTGACAGTAAAGAGGCAGCATTCTTCATTGGAACAGATAACGTGCGATTACCGGTTACCGGACTACCTGAAGTCCCATGTTACCGTTTAAAGCCCAGATTTTCCAAAGTGGCTGTTTCTAAGTGTGTTAGGATTTTAGACAAGATGATATTTGTCAGCTGCACAGAGTCAGTAGGATGTTTTTTCAGTTGTCCTAGTTAAGCAAAATCGAAGATGTCGCCTTAGTAAGAGAATGTCTTGGTTTTGCATCAACTCTATTGAGCCTCACGCACACATTACCGATGTTTGGTGAAGAGACCTTCCAGTTTTGTGTGTGGTCAGAAACCACTGGCAGCTTTACATACATAACAACTTGGACGGCGTTAAGATCTTTCAGGTGTTTTTAGTCTTGAGACACTTGGGAGGCCTTCTCACTGTCCAGTTCTACGGAGTTTGCATACACCTTGTCTTTCCTTCTACTTGAGGTGACTAGCCACGCAGACTCCTCTAGGGTAGCCTGCTTGAGTCCTCGACTGCACGGAGGAGACCTGAAGGCCAAACCTTTGTGTCCTAACTTGGTTAAAAAAAAAAAAAAAAAAAGAACAACCCCCCCCCCCCCCCCCCCGGCCAAAGAACTCATTAATTGAGCTGTTTCTGTGATAAACGGCAAGAAAGAAAATTGCCCCTTATCAAATCAAAGTTCTTACGAATTTAGACTACTCCCTTGAAGGGGTGTATCCCTGTGTGGTACTTAACATATTTCTTCTTCCTGTGTGTGCAATTAATTTATTTTTTCATTATATCATAGTTGGAATCCTGCTTTAGAGAGTATTTAGACAAATGAAATTGTATTTTCTTTAAGTTTTTTTTTTTTTTACCTTTTATGCTTACAGCTGAATTTTTTGCTTACATGAAGTAACTTGTGATAATTGGAGAAAATGGTGATTAAAGGAGAGAAGCAAAAAAGAAGAAAATCATCAATATTCCTGCCATTCAGAGATCACTAAAATGTTAACACTGGTTTATGTCCTCCCAGACTTATTTTTTGCATTTATATTTTATACAAAAATGGTATACTGCATATGCATTTCTGTAACCTGTTTTTTCACATAGTAGTACTGTTTTTGAGTAACGAAATTTAAGTTTTTGTTGATATGTACTTTTGGACCTTAACTTTAGGGAATGCTCACTATATGCCAAACCGTAATCGTAGTTTTAAAAGATTTTCTCCCAAATTTCCTTAATGACACCGTAAGATATAAGAAATTATTATACATTGTGTGGCAAAATAAGGTTTTGCTTGCTTAAATTCTTGGGAGAGCAGGCACAGAATAGCCTTGGAATGGAAGTTTAAAAAGTTTTTGACATAATGGATGTTTAAAAAGTTTTTGCTAATGATTTGATGCAGGTAAAGGTTTAGTTTCATAGATACACTATGCTACAAATGCTGACCAGCTGTCCAGGCCTCCAGCAATAAGTTCCCGAAAGACTTGACTTTATAAATCATACTTCATATGCTTTATTAACATTGAGTCTTGGGAGTGTGTCCATTCAGTTCATTGCTTTATCAGTGGTGCCAAAAGTGGAGGAAATGTCCCCTTCCTCAGCTTCAAAGGATAAGTACATACTACAAAGTATCATTAATATACTAATAACCCATTTGGGTCTCTTAGTTATAAACTTACCTAAAACCTTTAAATCTATATTCATTGTGTATCTCTTGGGTAATTAATCCCATATGCTTACTACTCATTATATAACTTCATTTTCTTTGATTTGCCTTAAATTATAGTCTTCAATACATATTCTAAATTTGTCTACTTCTTCCTGTACCTACTGCCGTCACCTTTGTCAACTCAACTATCACCCTCTCACCTGGCTTGTTGAAGTAACCTGGGCTCACTGCTACCACTTTGGCTTTCTGTGGTGCATTCTCTTTTCCACAGCCTAGGCGATCCTTTGAAATGTAAATCAGATTGTCACACTTTTTTTGAAAGCCTTCCATCATAGCATAAAATCCAAACTCCTTACCAAGGCTTATGACGCACTAAACATTTTGCACTGCCTTCCTCTTATCTTACCTTGTATCCCTGTACCTAGATCAGTAGTGTGGAGCCTGGCCACATCAGTGTCTTCTGTGTTTCATCCTGAATGGCCTTGTCTCTCGAACTTGACAGGCTGGCTCCTGCCTTAGGGTGTTTGCATTTGCTGTTCCCTATGGCTTCAGTACTTTTCTCCCAGGTCTTGCTATGGCTGTTTTCCTCCTGTCATTCAGGTCTTAGTTCAGATTTTGCTTCTTCAAGGAGATTGCCCCCAATTATGTCTCCATTCTCTTTTATTTTCTTCATAACATTTATCACCATCTGGAATTTCCTTATTTTTTAAATACTGTCTCCTACACTAGAAATTAAACTCTGAAAATGGGGACCTTGTCTGTCTGTTTAACTCCTTAGTAGGACTCAGTAAATGTTGGTTGAATGAATGAACGTCGTGAACACGTCTGTATTCCTCTCGAACCAGCTCCTTTTATAGAAGAACCCTAGTTTCCAGATTCTTTTTATAGGGCAGTGCCTTGCTTTTCTTACTTCAATAATTTTTGGTGTTTGGGTCAGAAAACAGTCACATTCTACCTTCGATCTGTAGAATTAATCCCTGGGAGGAATAGGTCTCAGGAATCTGCCTTTTCAACAAGCCCTTCAGGTGATTTTAATGAGTTCAAAGTTTGAGAGTGTGTCAATATTTTTCTCTGGGAGATTACTTCTTGCTTTATAATACTAATGATAGCTACCAATTTGGGTAACATGATGTGTCAGGTACTATGCTAAAAACTTACATGTTCTTCATGTAACTAGAGCAATTCTGATGAACTCCCATTTTATAAGTGAAGAAACTGAGACATAGTAAGTGGCAGAAAGTTGGATTTGAACTGAAGTCTGTTTTCTTAATCACTGTACCTGCTGCCTCTGAACTACAGTATTTAGATTGTATGCAGTACTTTGGTTTTGATAGGTTATAGTTTTGTTAAGGGCAAGATAGTGTTTTCTGTCCCGTTTCCAATCCTGTTCTTAAAGAAGCCCTTTGTTTTGTTGGTCTTTTTGCGGGGAGTTGCCCAGATGGGAGATGACCTCAAGAAACATTCTGCAAAGACTGCTCTGTCTACCTGCTTTGTTGTATTGAGTGCTTAGAGCTTACCAGGCTTAAGTAAGTTTGGAGTATATTCTCCTTCCTGTGTATTACTTTGCATTCCACACAACAAAAACACAAGATATGCTTGTTATTCAAAAGCTGAAAAGGATAGTACTATTTGAAGTCAGCAATGACAAAATCTGTAATTCTCTTATTCAGAAGTCATCTCTGCACATCATGTATTTCTTTCCAGTATTTTTATTTTAATTCGTGTTTGATGTAAATGAGATGTAATACCCACATAAGCTTATGTCCTGATTTTTTTTGGGGGTTTGATGTAATGATCTTTTTTTTTTTTACCATGGCCTTAAAAGCTTTTATTTTAACAGGTTACATTTTATAAGCTATTTTGAATAATCTGGTTTACTTCAAGTTTTCATTTCATGTTGGGTATGAATGTAGTTGCCAGTTTTCACCACTATAAATAATATGTCATGAACCTTGGCTCTAAATAATTAAAGCTCTGAATGATTAGAGCAACTAGTGTAATTATTTTAGAAGTCATATTTAGAACATTTTAGTGATTTCAAATATAGTGATTTTAATCATAATTCAAATATATATATTATACATAAACTTGGAATGCTTAGAAAATTTACATGAAAATTTTTAATAGAGGTTGCCTCTAAGAGGAGAGTACCTTTTGCTTCTGTGGGGTTTTCTGCATTTGAATTTTATAACTGTAAGCGTGTATTGCTTTTAAAAAATTCAACTCCTTGGAGAAGAGTGTATTTTCCTAAACTAAAACCAATTTTTAGATGTATAGTAGGGTTTATTTTTATTTTGTCTGTAACATTTTAAACTTCGGTGTTTTTCTTTTGGAGAAAGTTACCTTCTTGCTTATTTTCACATTGAATTTTCATTTCCTTTTTTCTACTAAGTTTAGGTCAAAGCACAGATGTGAGTCTCAGCTTTGTTAAAAATACAGAATGAACAGGGTTTTTGCTTGACTGCACTCATCGACAAGTATTACAGGTGCAGCACTTTCAAAATTTAACAGCTAATAAAGCTGCTTCGAATCAAGTTAGGGATTAAATAAGTAAGCAACTTCATGGTATCTGCACCAGACTCAGAGGTCAGTGTTCTGGCTGCTCTCTTGTTTTATCTTAATAGGTACTTAAAAAAAAAAGTTAACTTTTTTTATAGTATGTTTTTATTGTGTAGTTACTCAACACTTAGCAAAACTAATGTAGAAAGAAACTGACCTGATTGAATTTTGAAGACTTTAAAATCTGTGGTGTTTATTCAAGTTTCATTTTTAAATAATATTGCTTTAAAAAAATCACAGTGGTTCTAAGCATTTTTCTGGTCTTTATATATTATATTTACCTGTATCTTTGTGAAGGTATGTTATTCTAGGCTGTAGCATGGACGAAAAAGGCTGTGAGTCACATGTGTTGGGAGAGGAGGGGCCATAACTCCTTTCTGCTCAAAAATGATGTAGACAAGCAAGTGAATTAGGGTGATATTGAGGAAAAGTCTTGATTCCCCTCTAATTTGTTTGATGTGAATCATTCACACACTTGTAACTATTACTTGTGATGTACCTAACAATTTTAGAACACACTAGCATTTTGTATTATAGCTGTTGAAAAGTACTTTTTAAAAAGTGTAAGTAATATATCCATTGTGATTTGAGACTACATAGTATGGCATTTTTATATTATCTTCCATTGATTTTTCTGTTTCTAACATACGAAAACCAGCCTTTTTCTCTGAGTTTAAAAAATTGACTCAGAATATGATTAATAAGTACTCTTGAATAGAAATCTTAGAAAACATTTTCAGAATATGAGATTTTTGGTTATATTGCATATAAACAAAGATGACTCAATTGAAAACTTTTCCTTTGCTTAACCATTTATAATAAATTTTACCCTTGGAGCTTGAGAGAATCTTTGGGATTATACAAGAGTAAGGAAAAGCCAGAGAAGGATAGGAAATTTGCAAGTAAGGGATCAAGATTCAGAACAGAAGACTTCTTTCTTCCCTTTCTCTTGTGCAGAAGAGTGATAGTTGAGCCCTGGGGGAATACAGTACAAACACTCCAAGGAAGTATACAGAGACCAAGGGTTGAGGTTTGAAGATACATTTCAAATCTCAGGGCTTACAGTTGAATCAATTCGAGCATTTTACAATTTATAAAGCACTCTAATTCTCCCTTGATCCTCCAAACAGTCCTTTAAAATGAGTAGTTTCAGTTATCACTCCTGTTTTATAGGTGGAGACACTAAAGTCACAGAGAAACTGATTTACCCATTTCTCAGTAGTGCCATAACTTGAATCATTTATCTAAGGTGAATTCTTTTGGCTATCCCATGTTTTAGAAAGTGTTGCCTAAAGTAATTCCTAGAATACAGTCAAATATAGGTAAGGGTCACTGAGGAAAGAGAAAGTAATGTTTAAGAAGTAGGAAAACAGGGTCACAGTAACTGAGAATTTCCAGAAAAGTGGTAGCAATTCAGGGGTGGACCTTAAGCAGAGTCCTGTGCTTCAGGGACATGGAGGAATTAATCAAAGAGGTATGGTAATTCTCAATAACCTTGTAAAGTTAAGCTTTTACTAGCAATGGGATAAGTTAAGGAGAGAATTAGTTCTCTGTCTTCCATTCTGAGCTTTCTCCAGAGAGGTTATCACAGAAGTCATTTGAGACATTATTTTGGCTGTTAAATTATATACTGTAATTTAATTATTATATGCATCAATTATAATTTATCATTAACTTGATTGAAAGCTCTTAAGAGGTAGAGGCTACCTTTTATTTTTTTGTTTCAATTTTTATTTTGATATTGTTAATATACAATTACAATTAGTTGAACAACATTATGGTTACAAGACTCCCCATATTATCAAGTCCCCCCACATACCCTATTGCAGTCACTGTCCATCAGCATAGTAAGATGCTATAGAATCATTACTTGTCTTCTCTGTATATACTGCCTTTTCCGTGTCCACACCCCCCCCCCACTACATTATGTGTACTAATCATAATGCCCTGTTTTCCCCCTAACCCTCCCTTCCCACCCATTCTCCCTAGTCCCTTCCCTTTGGTAACTGTTAGTCCATTCTGGGGTTCTGTGAGTCTGCTGCTGTTTTGTTCCTTCAGTTTTTTCTTTGTTCTTATACTCCACAGATGAGTGAAATCATTTGATACTTGTCTTTCTCCACTTGGCTTATTTCACTGAGCATAATACCCTCTAGCTCCATCCATGTTGTTGAAAATGGTAGGATTTGTTTTCTTCTTATGGCTGAATAATATTCCATTGTGTATATGTACCACATCTTCTTTATCTGTTCGTCTACTGATGGACACTTAGGTTGTTTCTATTTCTTGGCTATTGTAAATAGCGTGGTAAAGATAGGGGTGCATATGTCTTTTTCAAACTGGGCTGCTGCATTCTTAGGGTAAATTCCTAGGAGTGGAATTCCTGGGTCAAATGGTATTTCTATTTTGAGCATTTTGAGGAACGTCCATACTGCTTTCCACAATGGTTGAACTAGTTTACATTCCCACCAGCAGAGTAGGAGGGTTCCCCTTTCTCCACATCCTTGCCAACATTTGTTGTTTGTCTTTTGGATGGTGGCCATCCTAACTGATGTAAGGTGATATCTCATTATGGTTTTAATTTGCATTTCTCTGATGATTAGCGATGTGGAGCATCCTTTCATGTGCCTGTTGGCCATCTGAATTTCTTCTTTGAAGAAGTGTCTGTTCAGCTCCTCTGCCCATTTTTTAATTGGGTTATTTGCTTTTTGTTTGTTGAGGTGCATGAGCTCTTTATATAATTTGGATATTAACCCCTTATCAGATATGTCATTTATGAATATATTCTTCCATACTGTAGGATCTCTTTTTGTTCTACTGATGGTATCCTTTGCTGTACAAAGCTTTTTAGTTTGATATAGTCCCTCTTGTTCATTTTTGTTTTTGTTTCCCTTGCCTGGGGAGATAATGTTCATGAAGAAGTTGCTCATGCTTAGGTCCAAGAGATTTTTGCCAATATTTTTTTCTAAGAGTTTTATGGTTTCATGACTTACATTCAGGTCTTTGATCCATTTTGGGTTTACTTTTGTGTATGGAGTTAGATAGTGATCCAGTTTCATTCTCTTACATGTAGCTGTCCAGTTTTGCCAACACCAGCTGTTGAAGAGGCTGTCATTTCCCCATTGTATATCCGTGGCTCTTTTATCATATATTGATCGTATATGCTTGGGTTTATATCTGGGCTCTCTGTTCTGTTCCATTGGTCTATGGGTCTGTTCTTGTGCCAGTACCAAATTGTCTTGATTACTGTGGCCTTTGTAGTAGAGCTTGAAGTCAGGGAGCGTAATTCCCCCTGCTTTATTCTTCCTTCTCAGGATTTCTTTGGCTATTTGGGGTCTTTTGTTGTTCCATATGAATTTTAGAATGATTTGCTCTAGTTCATTGAAGAATGCTGTAGGTATTTTGATAGGGATTGCATTGAATCTGTAGATTGCTTTAGACAGGATGGCTATTTTGACAATATTAATTCTTCCTAGCCAAGGGCATGGGATGAATTTCCATTTATTAGTGTCCTCTTTAATTTCTCTTAAGAGTGTCTTGTAGTTTCCAGGGTATAGGTCTTTCACTTCCTTGGTTAGGTTTATTCCTAGGTATTTTATTCTTTTTGATGCAATTGTGAATGGAATTGTTTTCCTGATTTCTCTTTCTGCTAGTTCATCTTTAGTATATAGGAATGCAGCAGGTTTCTGTGTATTAATTTTGTATCCTGCAACTTTGCTGAATTTAGATATTAGATCTAGTAGTTTTGTAGTAGATTCTTTAAGGTTTTTTGTGTACAATATCATATCATCTGCAAACAGGGACAGTTTGACTTCTTCCTTGCCAATCTGGATGCCTTGTATTTCTTTGTTTTGTCTGATTGCCATAGCTAGAACCTCCAGAACTGTGTTGAATAAAAGTAGGGAGACTGGGCATCCTTGTCTTGTTCCTGATCTTAAAGGAAAAGCTGTCAGCTTCTTGCTGTTAAGTATGATGTTGGCTGTGGGTTTGTCATATATGGCCTTTATTATGTTGAGGTACTTGCCCTCTATACCCATTTTGTTGAGAGTTTTTATCATGAATGGATGTTGAATTTTGTTGAATGCTTTTTCAGCGTCTATTGAGATGATCATGTGGTTTTTGTCGTCCTTTTTGTTGGTGTAGTGGATGATGTTGATGGATTTTTGAATGTTGTACCATCCTTGCATCCCTGAGATGAATCCCACTTGATCATGATGGATGATCTTTTTGATGTATTTTTGAATTGTTTGCTAATATTTTGTTGAGTATTTTTGCATCTATGTTCATCAGGGATATTGGTCTGTACTTTTCTTTTTTTGTGGTGTATTTGCCTGGTTTTGGTATTAGAGTGATGTTGGCCTCGTAGAATGAGTTGGGAAGTATTCCCTCCTCTTCTACTTTTTGGAAAACTCTAAGGAGGATTTGTATTAGTTCTTCACTAAATGTTTGATTTTTATTTCTTCTATATCCTCCTCTGAATTCCAGTACTTGGTCCCCTGAGGACATATTAGATACAGTCTTTTCAGGAAAGGAGAAGTGAGAGAAGACATGGGCTTGAATCCCACCTCTGCTGCATGACTTTGGGTAAGTCCCTGAAGCTCTCTGGTGCTCAGTTCTTTGCTTTGCTCTTTAGCTGTGTGGGTAAGAACTGTTGCATTCCCAGTGTTTCAGTAGTACCAGTTGTGATTTACTGAATATGAATAAATGAGGACTTGGCATCCTCTAATTTATACCATGATTTCTTGCACAGGTTTCTTGGTCATGTGGACCTTGTTTCTTCTATACATTCCCATTTTACTCTCTAGAAAACAAACATTTTGTGGTCATTCTTTTTGGCCTGCTCTAGTCTCTTGCTTTTGAATAGTGTGCCCTCTGAAAAAGTGTATTTAAGCTTTTTGTTCTGTAAAAATATTTTTCGAGAATATCAGATGTGGTTTTTCTCTAATTTCAGAGGCAGTGTTTTCTCTTGTAAATAGCTCATTCCAGATGGAACAATATGGAATCACCCTATTGGATCAGTATGGGGGCATAGAAGAAATTTGTAACTATAATTTCTTAGCTATTAATTTAAATTTTAAAAAATTGTCATGTCTGATTTCAGGGAGTCTTAACTCCTAAGCACATATATTGTGATATTTAGAGTATATAATGGGGTTTATTTCAACATTTAAAATTTAAAAGTGTCTTTAATGTCTCTTAGGCATAGCTTAGCACAGTTTTTAACAAATAATGATTGACTGATTTGAGTCTGCATCCTTTCCTTGCCTACTTCCCATCGATATGCAAATGTAGTTTAAGAAAAAAGTATGTCATTAGTGATGCTGGGGTTCTTGTTTGCAGAGTTGAAGAATGAACTTAGCAAACACCCAAGGTAGGAAAGCCAGGGAGAGGCTTTTATTGAGAGATACAGTGAGAGGACAGAGCTCCTGGGGACAAGAGAGCCCGGTGGTACCTTGTCTAGGAGATTTATAGGCAGTTGAGTGTTTGGGGGAACTGATAAAGGGCTTAGTGTGTGGACTTGTTAAAAGTGGTCTTAGGATGTTTATCTTTGATGAGACATTAAGTCCCTTTTAGCATGCTAAAGTGAATCTTACACATGACTACAAATGATTAGCATAATAAAAACATGGGTTACTTTCCTTTATCTGGGGAGTATCAACTGATCTCACTGAAGAATGACTCTAGAACTTAATGTTTAACACAGTTTTGATAGGGGGTTTCCTTGCATGTAGTTACATTGCTCTGACTAATATCCTGCCTTGCTTTTTCCAGAGGCCTTCACCCTATTCTGTCTAAGCCCATGGTCCCTGTCTTAATTAGTAGGAAAATAGGAATTTAATTTGTTATCTAATTTCTGTACTGCTCTAAAGTTGTTTTTATAAGGGTGAGATGAATTTAACTAGCATGACTGGTTATATCTGACAGATGTGAAATGAGTTCTGGTCAGGAATTTACATTTTGACTTCCTGTCCAAGGTCTGTCTCATGCTAAATGTGCAATCATGGTTAAATTACTATTTTCCTCATGTTAAAACAGGGATAATTTTACTGGTTTGACTTTGTTAGAAAGGCTCTTGTTAGGATATGAAAATAGTAAAGCTACAGGCAAATATAAACTATCATGTTTGAGATCCATTTCTGATAAAAGAATAAAGCAAATGAATATGTTGCAAAATTGTATACTTGAGTGAATTTCAACATCTTATTACATTCAGATGTTGGGTTATCTGCTAAAAGTAATATCAAACTTATTCTAGTATATTAGCACATAGTATAGTAAAGACAGTATTACTGAAATTGATAGACAAATATTTTCTTCTTGTTTAATATGAAAGGCAGCCAGCATTTGGGATATTTCTGCTCTTTTTGATTGGTCAGTTTTCTAATTTGCTTCTGGGTAGAAGCTGAGTAAAAACTTGGGGTCAAAAAGCTATTTCTAGAAAAAAATTATTTTTAGAAGTGAGTAATTACCTCTTTGATATAATTGGGAATAAGTTTAAAAGTAGAGTAGAGAGCAAACTCAAGTGTAGGCTCCTTCGACGTTGTAAGGCAGTTTTAGCGATTTCTGGCATATGTTTCACTTTCTTGGTTTTGTAAGTCGGGAGCTTTAATAGAATTGATGCTTTTTAGATAAATATGTATAGAATGCTTCTTCTGAGTTCCCCATTTCATTGACCAGCATCTGTATTTACTGTCTTACACAAATTACATGCATTCTAAATTGTTATTTGTATTTTGCTCTTGCTGTAAGTTTTTATTTTTTTAATGGAGAGAATTTTGATTTTCTCCTTGATCCCTGTAAAGATTTGGCTGGCTATTTGAAAAAGTTAATTTATTGTAAATTGCCTTCTTAAAATCACAGTGAAAAGGTAGTTTTCATCCTCTGACCTTGAATCAGCCTTGGTTATCCCTGCTTTCTCAAGAAGAGCTCTGTTTGCATGGCCGGGAAGTGGAGATTTTGTTTCATTTTTCTATAAAAATAATTTAAAAAACCACAAGTATGCCTGAAATTTTTAGTACTCAAAGGTGGAATAGTATAATGAATACTTATGTACCCATCAGCTGGCTTCAACAATTACTCAACTTGTGACTGTTTTATTTTGTCTGTACCTCCCTGTTTGCAGGATTATTTTCAACTCCATACCAGGCATTGTATCTCTTTAACTGAAAATACTTAGTGGGTTTTCTCAGAAATAAGGACTTTCTAAATATGATAATTGACATTGTAGATATGTTTAAAAAAAAAGTAATTCTAAATGTCATTTAATCCAGTCAGTGTTTAATGTTCTGTCTATTGTATAAATATCCTTTTACTAAGTTTGTTTGAATCTACATGGCATTTAACTGATATCTCTTAAATCTCTTAAACTGTAACCATATCCCTGCCGTCTCTTACAACTTTCACATGTTAGCTGCTGCATCTGATTTTTTTTCTTGATCATAAGAGTTAATATATGGTAATTGTATGATACTTGAAAAATAAAATGCACAAAGTGAAAAGTAAAATCTTGTCATCCACAGATAGATAACCAATGCTATAATTTTGGTATGTTTTCTTTCAGCATTTTTTATTGTGTGTTTTGCTGTACTTTTTAAATATGTGCATGTGCTATGCTTATTTTTATATCCTATTTAATATACTTTAATATATGCCTAAATATATATATATGAAAACAAATGTCTGCATAATACTTAACACTATATATCATAATTCAAACATTTCCTTTTAGTGAGACATTTAGATTGTTCCAATTTTTCACTCTTATGCTATTAACCATTTTTGTGTATCAAAGGTTTTTTTTTGATAGAAGTGGAGTTATTCAGAGGACATGAATATTTTTAACTTTTCGATTCATATTGCTGTAAAACTTATTAGAGTTTATAATCTCAAATACAATCACCAATTTATTTAAGACTGTGTGCTCTGTGTTAAGATGTTTTTGTCAGCCGTATTAGTGGAATGTGTTTTTTTCTTAATTCTTTTGCTCTTTAATTTTATTTGGGACTTTTTTTTTGTAATGCACAATTTCATGTTGTAAATTTGTTGGTATTTTCCATTGTAAAAATACATATCTTTAGGAAGTTCTTCCACAAAGGTCAAAAAAATATTCACCTAAATTGTTTTCTAGAATTACTGATGGGTTATTTTCCTTCTTAATTGCTAGCAGGTTTTCCTAGGACCATTTATTAAAACATTGATTCCCTTCCTCACTTATTTGTGGTTCAAGTTTTGAAATACAACTAAATAGAGTTTATGGTTGGTATGTTCAGAAAATTATAGAAAAACAATTGATTCTTATATACTAGGTTGTAATATCTCTTATTCTTCTCCTTCCTGTCATTTTTTCTGTTTGTCATCCAGATGTAGTTTATATCCAGATGTCTGATTCCGGAAATGCCTTGGGAAAACACTGAAATAAAACTGGCTTAGTCCTTATCTTTTCTCCTTATTTTCTTCTGTTTTATGTGTATTTTTAAAATGAATTTAAAAGTGATTCCCATTTGCCTTTATTTTACAGTTGGACAAAGCATTATAACAACTTTTATAGTTTGTGGTATGTGTACTGTTACAGTATTTTGACTCTCTTCATTGGTAAAGCTTTCTAGCAGAGAGTGATAGGGTAAGGAAAGGTAAATTTTGAAAACTGATTTTGTAAAGAATGATAACCTCTGTACAGAAAAATCCTCATCTGGGAAATTCTAGAAGCATCCCCGGAATGACAAACCAACGGTTGTTAGACTTCTCAACAGGTACTCGACTCTCCTAAATGAGACCACAAAGTATATATATATATATATATATATATATACATATATTTTTTTTGTTATCATTAATCTACAGTTATATGAAGAACATTATGTTTACTAGGCTCCCCCCCTCACCAAGTACCCCCCACACACCAAATTACAGTCACTGTCCATCAGCACAGCAAGATGCTGTAGAATTACTACTTGTCTTCACCATGCTGCACAGACCTCCCCATACCCCCCCACATGTAATTATACATGCTATTCGTAATACCCCCTTTCTTTTTCCCCCGCCTTTATCGCTCTGTTCCCACCCATCCTCCATAGTCCCTTGCCCTTTGGTAACTGTTAGTTCATTCTTGGGTTCTGTGATTCTACTGCTGTTTGTTCCTTCAGTTTTTCTTTATTCTTATACTCCACATATGAGTGAAATCATTTGATACATGTCTTTCTCCACCTGGCTTATTTCACTGAGCATAATACCCACTAGCTCCATCCATGTTGTTGCAAATGGTAGGATTTGTTTTCTTCATATGGCTGAATAATATTCCATTGTGAATATGTACCACATCTTCTTTATCCATTCATGTACTGATGGACATTTAGGTTGCTTCCATTTCTTGGCTATTGTAAATAGTGCTGCAATAAACATAGGGGTGCATCTGCCCTTTTCAAACTGGGCTGCTGCATTCTTAGGGTAAATTCCTAGAAGTGGAATTCCTGGGTCAAATGGTATTTCTATTTTAAGCATTTTGAGGAACCTCCAAACCGCTTTCCACAACGGTTGAACTAATTTACATTCCCACCAACAGTGCAGGAGGGTTCCCCTTTCTCAACAACCTCGCCAACATTTGTTGTTGTTTGTCTTTTGGATGGTGGCGATCCTTACTGGTGTGAGGTGATGTCTCATTGTGGTTTTAATTTGCATTTCTCTGATGACAAGCAATGTGGAGCATCTTTTCATGTCCGTTGGCCATCTGGATTTCTTCTTTAGAGAACTGTCTATTCAGCTCCTCTGCCCATTTTTTTTTTTTTGAGAGGGCATCTCTCATATTTATTGATCAAATGGTTGTTAACAACAATAAAATTCAGTATAGGGGGGTCAATGCTCAATGTACAATCATTAATCCATCTCAAGCCTAATTCTCGTCAATCTCCAATCTTCTGAAGCATAACGAACAAGTTCTTACATGGTGAACGAATTCTTACAGAGTGAATAAATTCTTACATGGTGAACAGTACAAGGGCATTCATCACAGAAACTTTCGGTTTTGATCACGCATTATGACCCATAAACAATCAGGTCAAATATGAATATTCATTTGATTTTTGTACTTGATTTATATGTTGATCCCACATTTCTCCCTCTATTATTATTATTATTTTTATTATTAATAAAATGCTGAAGTGGTAGGTAGATGCAAGATAAAGGTAGAAAACATAGTTTAGTGCTGTAAGAGGGCAAATGTAGATGATCAGATGATCAGGTGTGTGCCTGTGGACTAAGTATTAATCCAGGCTAGACAAGGGCAGCAAGACATCCACGGATGCAGAAGATTTCTCTCAAAGCAGGGGGGGTGAGCTTCTGAGCCTCACCTCTGTTGATCCCCAAATTCTCACCTGATGGCCCCCATGCAACTGTGCCTGTCTTAGGTTGTTCCTCCCTTGAGGAATCTTACCCGTCTCTGTCCTCTGCCCATTTTTTAACTGGATTATTTGCTTTTTGTTTGTTCAGGTGTGTGAGCTCTTTATATATTTTGGATGTCAATCCTTTATTGGATCTGTCATTTATGAATATATTCTCCCATACTGTAGGATACCTTTTTGTTCTATTGGTGGTGTCCTTTGCTGTACAGAAGCTTTTCAGCTTGATATAGTCCCGCCTGTTCATTTTTGCTTTTGTTTCCCTTGCCTGGGGAGATATGTTCATGAAGAAGTCACTCATGTTTATGTCTAAGAGATTTTTGCCTATGTTTTTTTTCTAAGAGTTTTATGGTTTCATGACTTACATTCAGGTCTTTGATCCACTTGGAGTTTACTTTTGTGTATGGGGTTAGACAGGGATCCAGTTTCATTCTCTTACATGTAGCTGTCCAGTTTTGCCAGCACCATCTGTTGAAGAGACGGTCATTTCCCCATTGTATGTCCATGGCTCCTTTATCTTATATTAATTGACCATAAATGTTTGGGTTAATATCTGGGGTCTCTCTTCTGTTCCACTGGTCTGTGGCTCTATTCTTTTGCCAGTACCAAATTGTCTTGATTACTGTGGCTTTGTAGTAGAGCTTGGAGTCAGGGAGCAAAATCTCCCCAACTTTATTCTTCCTTCTCAGGATTGCTTTGGCTATTCAGGGTCTTTGGTGTTTCCATATGAATTTTTGAACTATTTGTTCCAGTTCAGTGAAGAATGCTGTTGGTAATTTGATAGGGATTGCATCAAAGTGGCAGGATGGCCATTTTGAAGATATTAATTCTTCCTATCCAGGAGCATGGGATGAGTTTCCATTTGTTAGTGTCCTCTTTAATTTCTCTTAAGAGTGTCTTGTAGTTTTCAGGGTATAGGTCTTTCACTTCCTTGGTTAGATTTATTCCTAGGTATTTTATTCTTTTTGATGCTATTGTGAATGGAATTGTTTTCCTAATTTCTCTATTAGTTCATTGTTAGTGTATAGGAAAGCCACAGATTTCTGTGTGTTAATTTTGTATCCTGCAAGTTTGCTGAATTCCGATATTAGTTCTAGTAGTTTTGGAGTGGAGTCTTTAGGGTTTTTATGTACAATGTCATGTCATCTGCAAATAGTGACAGTTTTACTTCTTCTTTACCAATCTGTATTCCTTGTATTTCTTTGTTTTGTCTAATTGCCGTGGCTAGGACCTGCAGTACTATGTTGAATAACAGTGGGGAGAGTGGGCAACCCTGTCTTATTCCTGATCTCAGAGGAAAAGCTGTCAGCTTCTCGCTGTTCAGTATGATATTGGCTGTGGGTTTATCATATATGGCCTTTATTTTGTTGAGGTACTTGCCCTGTACACCCATTTTGCTGAGAGTTTTTATCATGAATGGATGTTGAATTTTGTCGAATGCTTTTTCAGCATCTATGGAGATGATCATGTGGTTTTTGTCTTTCTTTTTGTTTATGTGGTGGATGATTTTGATGTATTTTTGAATGTTGTATCATCCTTGCGTCCTTGGGATGAATCCCACTTGGTCATGGTGTATGATCCTTTTGATATATTTTTGCATACGGTTTGCTAATAGTGTATCGAGTATTTTTGCATCTATGTTCATTATGGATATTGGTCTGTAATTTTCTTTTTTGGTGTGGTCTTTGCCTGGTTTTGGTATTAGGTAATGTTGGCTTCATAGAATGAGTTTGGGAGTATTCCCTCCTCTTCTATTTTTTTGAAAACTTTAAGGAGAATGGGTATTATGTCTTCTCTGTATGTTTGATAAAATTCTGAGGTAAATCCATCTGGCCTGGGGGTTTTGTTCCTGGGTAGTTTTTTGATTACCACTTCAATTTCATTCCTCGTAATTGGTCTGTTTAGATTTTGTGTTTCTTCCTTGGTCAGTCTTGGAAGGTTGTATTTTTCTAAGAAGTTATCCATTTCTTCTAGGTTTTCCAGCTTCTTAGCATAGGTTTTCATAGTATTCTCTAATAATTCTTTGTATTTCTGTGGGGTCCATTGTGATTTTTCCTTTCTCGTTTCTGATTCTGTTGATGTGTGTTGATTCTCTTTTTCTCTTAATAAGTCTGGCTAGAGGCTTATCTGTTTTGTCTATTTTCTCAAAGGACCAGCTCTTGGTTTCATTGATTTTTCCTATTGTTTTTGTCTTCTCAATTTTATTTATTTCTTCTCTGATCTTTATTATGTCCTTCCTTCTGCTGACTTTAGGCCTCATCTGTTCTTCTTTTTCCAATTTTGGTAATTGTGACGTTAGACTATTCATTTGGGATTGTTCTTCCTTCTTTAAGTATACCTGGATTGCTATATACTTTCCTCTTTAAGACTGCTTTTGCTGCATCCCACAGAAGTTGGGGCTCTGTGTTATTGTTGTCATTTATTTACATATATTGCTGCATCTCCATTTTAATTTCGTCGTTGATCCATTGACTATTTAGAAGCGTGTTGTTAAACCTCCATTTGTTTGTGAGCCTTTTTGTTTTCTTTGTACAATTTATTTCTAGTTTTATACTTTTGTAGTCTGAAAAGTTGGTTGGTAGGGTTTCAGTCTTTTTTAATTTACTGAGGCTCTTTTTGTGGGCTAGTATGTGGTCTATTCTGGAGAATGTTCCATGTGCACTTGAGAAGAACGTGTATCCTGTTGCTTTTGGATGTAGAGTTCTATAGACGTCTTTTAGGTCCATCTGTTCTACTGTGTTGTTCAGTGCCTCTGTGTCATTACTTATTTTCTGCCTGGTGGATCTATCCTTTGGGGTGAATTGTGTGTTGAAGTCTTCTAAAATGAATGCATTGCATTCTATTTCCTCCTTTAGTTCTGTTAGTATTTGTTTCATGTATACAGGTGCTCCTGTGTTGGGTGCATATATATTTATAATGGTTATATCCTCTTGTTGGACTGAGCCCTTTATCATTATGTAATGTCCTTCTTTATCTCTTGTTACTTTATTTGGTTTGAAGTTTATTTTGTCTGATACTAGTACTGCAACACCTGCTTTTTTCTCCCTGTTGTTTGCATGGAATATCTTTTTCCATCCTTTGACTTTTAGTCTGTGCATGTCTTTGGGTTTCAGGTGGGTCTCTTGTAAGCAGCATATAGATGGGTCTTGCTTTTTCATCCATTCTTTTACTCTGTGTCTTTTGATTAGTGCATTCAGTCCATTTACATTTAGGGTGATGATTGAAAGATATGTACTTATTGCCATTGCAGCCTTTGGATTCGTGGTTACCAAAGGTTCAAGGTTAGCTTCTTTAGTATCTTACTGTCTAACTTAACTCGCTTATTGAGCTATTATAGACTCTGTCTGGTGATTCTTTATTTCTCTCCCTTCTTATTCCTCCTCCATTCATTATAGTTGGGTGTTTTATTCTGTGTTCTTTTGTGTTTCCTTTAACTGCTTTTGTGGATAGTTGATTTTATTTACTGCCTTTAGTTAGTATTTGGTTGGTCTGCTTTCTTTGCTGTAATTTTATTTTCTCTGGTGACATCTGTTTAGTCTGAGGAGTGCCCCCATCTAGAGCAGTCTCTCTAATATACCCTGTGGAGGTGGTTTGTGGGAGGCAAATTCCCTCAACTTTTGCTTGTCTGGAAATTGTTTAATCCCTTCTTCATATTTAAATGATAATCATGCTCGATACAGTATTTTTGGATCAAGGCCATTCTGTTTCAATGCATTAAATACATCATGCCATTCTCTTCTGGCCTATAAAATTTCTGTTGAGAAATCTGATGATAACCTGATGGGTTTTCCTTTATAAGTGACCTTTTTCCTCTCTCTAGCTGCCTTTAAAACTCTGTCCTTGTCCTTGATCTTTGTCATTTTAATTATTATGTGTCTTGGTGTTGTCCTCCTTGGGTCCCTTTCATTGGGAGTTCTGTGTACCTCCATGGTCTGAACCATTATTTCCTCCCCCAGTCTGGGGATATTTTCAGCATTTATTTCTTCAAAGACACTTTCTATCCCTTTTTCTCTCTCTTCTTCTTCTGGTACCCCTATAATACGGATATTGTTCCGTTTGGATTGGTCACACAGTTCTCTTAATATTGATTCATTCCTGGAGATTTTTTTATCTCTGTGTCAGCTTCTAAGCATTCCTGTTTTCTTGTTTCTATTCCATCAATGGCCTCTTGCATCTTATCCATTCTGCTTATAAATCCTTCCAGAGATTTTTTTGTTTCTGTAATCTCCTTCCAGATGTCATCCCTTAGCTCTTGCATATTTTTCTGCAGCTCCGTCAGCATGGTTATGACCTTTATTTTGAATTGTTTTTCAGGAGATTGATTAGGTCTGTCTCCCCAGATTCCTTCTCTGGGGCGGATGTCTGGGTTAGTCTGGTCTGTATCAAATTCTTCTGCCTTTTCATGGCGATAGAGGTAGTTGTGGGGAACTGGCGCGTGTGTTGGATGGTAGAACGTCCCTTCTTGCTGGTTTGTGGTGTTCCTCTTCTGGGAGAACAGCAACCCCTAGCGGCTTGTGCTGGGCAGCTGCGCGCAGATGGGGTTTCTAATTCTTGCCCGGCCACTATGAAAGAAGCTCTGCCCTGCTGCCTCAGGCTGCTGCTCCACTATGGCGGAGCCGCATTGGAGGGGAAACGGGCGGGAGGCTGTTTATTTCCATGAGGGTCCTCCAAGTTGCATTGCCGCCCAGGGGGTTAGGGTGCCCGGAGTTCTCTGGGATTTACATGTGCTGGGCTAAGCGTCCCGGGACATTTCCATCCAGCTGTGGGGTCACTGTCCCTTTAAGTCTTTCAAAAAGCACTCGCTTTGCTTTTTCCCAGGGGCGCTGGCTGTGGGGACCCACTCGCAGATTTTACTGTCCTGTTTCCTAGTATCCAGCACCCCACACACTGTGTGTCTGCGCTCCTAGTGCGGATGGCTAGGGCTGGGTGCTTAGCTGTCCTGGGCTCCCACTCCCTCCCTGCTCCGACTCCTCTCCTCCCACTGGGAGCTGGGGTGAGGGGCGCTGGGGTCCGGCTGGGTTGCAGCTTGTATCTTACCCCCTTCATGAGATGCTGGGTTCTCACAGGTGTAGATGTAGCCTGGCTGTTGTCCTGTATCTTCTGGTCTCTCTTTTAGGGATAGTTGTATTTGTTGAATTTTCAAAAATATGTATTGTTTTGGGAGGAGATTTCCGCTGCTCTACTCATGCTGCCATCTTGGCTCAGCACCCCACAAAGCATATTTTTTAAGTATTAAATGAAACTGACTTTCCACCTAGAATTTTATGTCCAACCAAACTGCAAGTATAGTAAAAATATTCTCAGGAACACAAAGCTTCAGAATGTTTTCCACCCTGAGTCACATAGTAAAAATGCTTTGCATTTCATAACTATGCAAATCAGGAGAACTTTCAAGAAATATAGAAAATAAGGATGACTGGGTTCATGGGGATGTGCATTAACAGCGTTAAACAAAAGCAAGCATCAAGGAAAAGAAGCAAGAGCATCCATAAGTCAAGACTGTAATTCTAGACACTATGACTGGTGTCTGGGAGTGAGGACATGTGACTGAGGTGAAGTACTGGAATGTTAGGGAGAATACCTAACTGTGGGGTGCATGTAGAGGAAATAAAAGTAAGGGCAAATTTCATAAAAGTAAAAATAAGGATAAGGATAAGAAAAACTCACAAAACATTTACATAACCATAGAGAGCCATGGTGAACTTGAAAAAGGGGTCAGATCTGTGTTCGGATTTTCTAGATTTACTTGAAGGAAAACACTTCACTACATAAACCTATCTTTAAAAGGCCCCTCAGTTTTCAAAGATTCACTAGTTCAAATTTTGTAGTAGATTACCTCTTGGCATCTCTGAAATGAAAGCACTTACCAGAAAAAAAAAAAAAAAGAATGATAACCTCTCATTTAGGGCAAAGGCTGACTTTTTCCATTCATTGTATGGTCTCTTTACATATTTGGTCATTTCTCATTGATGATGGGTTTTGTTCATTTTATAACACATTTACTTACAGAGTCCAGAATCCTTGTATTGTGTATTAACTCTAGTCCACAGATAAGTTATGACAGAGGGTCAGAGGGAGGGGTAAGACAACTTAACACATTCAGTTTAAGAGAAAATTGAGGTATAATTATTTGTTCCTGTAACTAATGGTCCTGGTAGGGGAAGAACAAGAAACTTGCTATGAGGTTATTCTTTTAAAAACTTAGTATTTTTTTAGTAGTTCAGAAGACACAAAACAATACCCAGTGAAAAGTTTTCTTACTGCTTCTGTCACCTAGCCACTTAGGCACCCTTTCAAGAGCCAACCAATTACAGAATTTTTTAAAAATACTAAATTCTTAAGATTTTAGACTATTTGCAAACATCTCTCCATAAATAAAAATTTATCTGTAAGTTATTAATTGGGGGTTTGAGCAACTATCTTTTCCTTTAGGCTTTACCTATTTGAAAAAAATTGTAGGGACTCTTGGGTGTTTTAACTCTTTTGTCTCTTAGGGATTTAAGAGATTTATTAATCATTTTGCTTACTAGCCCCTAATTTTTAATCATCTTCAGGGTTTTGTCTTTTATTCAGATATCATGACCATATCTTTCTTAGTGCTATTGTATTGTTTTAGAATTTTTTCCTGTTTCTGTTACATTTGCCTGTTGGTAGAAAATTGCTAGCCATTGGTAAAGCAAAAAGCAAGCAAGGCGATTTTAGGTAAAAGTCATGTAATAATAGTTCAATTTCAAATTAATGTAGGAACTATTGTGGGTTAATCTAGCATATGCTTGGACTATTTGCTTTAAAAATACACTGATTCTCCCAAGCATTTTGTGTTAAAAGCACTTTTAAAATGTTACAAAAATAGCTAACCTATTAGAAAATTACTTTTATAATCTTAAAATGTATGTTGACACTTTATTACATTTTGGAAATTTTTTTTACTGCTAGGTATTTGTAAAATACCTTCTTTTTAAAAAGAAATTTAGAATATAATACCTTCTGTAAAGCATATATCCCAAACCAAATATTTTCTTCTGTAAAAGGAACCAAAATGAACTCACACACACATACAAATATATTAATGCTTTCCCCCTTTAATCTTTAATGGCTTGGAAGACATTTTTTTCCTTCATATGAGTCCTTGATCCCTATGGCAACAAAAAATCCAAAATAAAAGAGCTGAAGTAAAATTGTCAAAAGAATATCCAGGTTTTATTGTTACCCTTCAGTTCCTCCAATACGTTCTAGGAAAAAATCAGTGTGTTAATTAAAACACTAAAGAAAATTAAAATACTCTCCAAATAACATTTCATATTATCATTGGGTGCCATTTTCAATTGCTGTCTTGGAATTTTAGATCTTTTTTTCTCTGGGTTGCAATTTTATTAACACTTTAACTGTTAGTCTGAAAAAGTAAATATTTAAATAGAAAAATTTGAAAATAGATATTAATCTGGTTTTGGAGCCACTTAGAAGAAAGGGAAGCAAATGACCTATAAAAAATTTCAGTCTTACTGTAATAATGAGTTAATACTCAATAATATAAAGAGCAGCTAGAATCAGTAAGACAAAGTTTGAAAAAGAGGAAGTATAAATGCCAGTAAACTTGAAAAGATGCACAGTATCATTAGAATTAGGAAATAAAAACAATCAGATATTTTTGGAGCCCAACATCTTAGCAAAAAATAAATTAAATTGAATATATGTTACTGTACTGTTAATGGTAATAATACTATATGTAGTTACACAATTAGTAATATGTACTGTGTACTCTTGATAAAATTGGTAAAGGCTTTTTATGAATGTCCTTAGACCTAGAGATTTTGTTTTTTGTACTTGGTCCTGCATAAATATGGGCACAGAGATGTTTATTGCAGCATTATCTTAACCAAAAAATTGGGAAGGCCCTAATTAATTTCTGCTAAAGGAATGCTACAAGTGTGTGTTTCTGTTTTAGAGCATTATGTAGTTATTAAAAAGAATAAAGTAGAGCTTTATGTCACAAAAAAGTAAGTTGCAGAGCATGTATAATACGATCTCATTTGTTTTTTGTTTGTTAGTTTGGGTGTAAATACAATAACCAGACTATTAACTATGGTTACCACTGGGAAAAGGGAAGAGAATTGGGAGAGAGGAATGGGAAGATTAACATTTTCCATTTTATTCTTTGTACTTTGAGACACTCCTGACACCAAGTGATCTGATAAAAATATATAAAACTGATAACTTTGCTGTTTTACTGTTTGCTATTAAGAAACCCTTCTAAGAAGTTTATTTTCCAAAGAATCAATACTATATAAGCATGTAGTTCCATTGCTTAATTCTAGAAAACACTATAGTGAAACTACAATATCTAATTTGCAACTTCTCTGAAGTTTTGAGCAGGCAATTAACTTTGTCTCCCCAAAGGTGAAATAAAGTAAATTAAACCCACCCAGCATGAGCTGGAGTGTTTAAGGTTCTAAAAGCAAATTATATTTGGTTAACAGCACTGGAAAATTCCCTGAGCACATATAGACACAAGATGACTCAACTGATTTGGTACAGCAGAACTCTACCAAGAAAGGTTTGTTAGTTGTAGTGGAAGGTAGAAATGATGGTTTTGAGGGATATGGGGAATTGCAATTGCCTTCCCAATACAGAGTACATTACTTCACTGCTTTTCTGTGCCAAGAGTTGTTTAGAAGTGGATCATTTGAGAGCTTTAGCTGTGTGTACTTGTTTTGTCCTTTATGCTGCATAACAAATTACTGACAAACTTTTGCTTGATTTATGCTGTCAGATTGCTATCACAAATAGTAGTTACAATAGAAAAAGACTAATAATCAAATGCTTATTATCAAAAATTTCAAAATATAAAGTAGAGTTGTATAGAAACTCCCTAATACATATAACCCAGCTTCAACTATTATCAATTCATAGCCTTTTTTTTCCATCTATGACCATACTTACTTCCCTTCCTCTTTCCATGGATTATTTTGAATTTTGAATTTTTTCAGTGCACTGTTCATATTTCATGACTTAGGTCTTTGTGACCATTTGCAGTGAAGCTGGTTGTCTTTAAGGGTAACACCTGTGACTTTGGTATTATTTGCCAATGTTCTCACATTATGGTATATGTTGAGGTGAACAACCTCTCTGAAACCTAAAGACAAAAGCATTGTTTTAAATTGCTTTATATTAAAGATTCTCCAGGCTGATTTTACCAGAATTCTAATTCAGTAACCCAGTTCTGTCTTACCCAGGATAGAGCAGCTTCTTAATGTTTCTGGACACAAGGGATTTAAATGTGGGGTGGGATTAGTCAAGTTTTTTGTACTGGTGCTTAACTTCTGGTACTCACCAAAAGAGAACGGTTTCCATCCTATGTTTTTAAAAAACACATAATTTTCAAGTGGAAACTATTAACTGCAAACTGAATAGTACTTACAACAGTTCAAGTTTACAGGAAGAAAATCCACAGAAGCATGGCACTATTGAGGAATGTCCTATTTATAAATGCATTGTCTCATTTTCCTGGACACAATTAAGATCTACGTATACATTACAGTTCTAGTTGGTTTACATGCTCCTGGCATGTATAGATAGAAAAAATAAACATTGTAAAAAATTCATTAAATATTTATTCATTGCTGTGGCTTAAGCAGTGAGGGAGGTATTAGGAGACAGTGATGACTAAGATAGGTTCCAGCCCTTAAGAAACTATATTTTTTTGTGGGTGAGTGTAGGTGGGTGGGGATGGTAGTGCGGGAAGTCTAATTTTATTAATCAAATGAATTAGAAGCTGACTTAAAAATAATTGTATATCTTTTATGGGTGATAAAAATAAGTCTTTTTTTAAATTAAAGTATGGTTGATATATAATCTTATGTTGATTTCAAATATACAAAACTGGTTCAGCAGTTATCCATATTATTAAATTCTCACCCCCTCTAGTGAGGTTACTGCCTTTCCATGTGGTAAGATGTTACACAATCACTGACTGTTTGCCATGCTGTACGATCGTCCCCATGACCAACTTCTATTGTGACTGCAAATTATTGTGCCCATTTATCCCCTTAACCCCCCACCCCACCCCTAACCCTCTCCTTTGGTAACCACTGTTACTTCTCAGTGTCTATGAGTCTACTGCTATTTTGTTCCTTCTGTTTTTGCTTTGTTTTTATATTCAACAAATAAGTGAAATCATATGGTATTTGTCTTTCCCTGCCTGGCTTGTGTCACTGAACATAATACCCTCTAGATCCATCCATGTTGTTGCAAATAGATCTCCCTTTATAAAAGTTAGTTTGCTAGTACTTAGTATTTTTGTGTTCATAGGCTACAGAACTGGGTAGATACTGGGCATTTTAGTATTTGAGTTTCATTTTTAATAAGCTTAGTGAAATATCTTTTAATTTCAACTGATACTTTATTGGCCTGGAAGGCACAGATAGGGAGGAAGGAAGGAAGGAAGGAAGGAAGGAAGGAAGGAAGGAAGGAAGGAAGGAAGGAAGGAAGGAAGGAAGGAAGGAAGGAAGGAAGGAAGGATCAGTGTTTAAGTGGACATTTGCTTATGTTTAAGGCCAGCATGGTCTTAACCCATTTTTTTTCTTATGGACAATATGAAAGGACAGTTGAGAAACAGGCCTTCAAGGGTGAGCTTTATCTACATAATAAGGGTAGATACTTATTTACTTTCAGGGTTTTCTGTTAGATATGTACAGCCAGTTCTCTAACATAAAGGCTAATCAATTTTTTTTTTAAAAGGTGTGGACACAGAGCAGCCTCAGACAAAAATGTGAAGTAGTCAGTGTATTTGGTATTTCCTACCTTCCAGAGAGCTGGCTCTCCAGTTTAGGTTGCCTGCAACTCCACTTCCTCTTCTAATCCCTCCCCGTAGCTCAGGCAAACAGACTCAGAAGATGTTAGATGGGAAGTAGGTTTGCCTTAACTGTTCTGCAAATTGATTTTACTTCAGTATATCTTGGATATTCCCCAAAGCATCACATAGAAATCTGCCTCATTCTTTTCAACAACTGTACAGGATTTCATGTCCTTGTACTATCATTTATTTAGTTAGAACCACACAGATAAACACTTTGTGTTACCATTTTTTTGCTCTTACAAACAATATTGCAGTGACTATCCTTATACAAAAATTTTGCATGCCTGTTTGGATGTGGATATCCAAGTTAACTAGATAAATTAATTTGTACCTACCTTCTGATAAATGAAAGTGGTATTTTGATGTGTACTTCTTCCATTTTGTGTTTGCTTATTGTCACTGTATTTTCCTGTGAACTTGATCTTTGCTCATCTTTCTGTTAGGTTGCCATTTTCGTATTGATTTTTCTGAGTTCTCTATAAATTAAGGAAATTAACCCTGATATGTGTTGTGATTTTCCAGATTTGTTCTTTTTTTTAAATTTTATGGTATACTTTTGGTTTATAGAAACTTGCATTATTTTTGGCTGTCAAAATTACCATTCTTTCCTTTTTTCATTAAAATATTGTTGATATACAGTCTTATATTTTAGGTATACAACACAGTGGTTCAACAGTTACCCATATTATTAAATCCTCACCCCCACTAGTTCAATTACTATCTGTCAACATTCGATCCTTTTATAGTTTCTTGGATTTACGCTCTTTTGTGTGTATCATAGTTGTCTTTTTATAGTTATACATTTGTAACTTCTTTAAATTAATCTTTTTCTATTTCTATAAAAAGTCTTAATACAGGAGTACATATTCATTATAAGAAATATTTAAAAACTGGCAAAATGAAAGTTTGTCCCCCAAATTAAATTCTCTTCCCAAACCTAACCACTTCACTTGATGTATATTTTTCCTTATGTGTGCATCATATTTCTATTTAATAAAATAGATGATTATCCTACCATTTATTAAATAGTCCATGATTTAAAATGGCACCTTTATCACAGTCTAAATTCTGGTAAAATCATGTGTCAGTTTGTGTAAATTTTGTTCTAATTTATAGCTCTAGTTAACTATTTCTATGTGTGGCCTCATTTTATTTTTATTTATTAAGATATCATTGATATGCAGTCTTTTTTTTGAGGTATCATTGATATACAATCTTAGGAAGGTTTCACATGAGCAACATAGTGATTACTACATTCACCCATATCATCAAGTCACCCCAAACCCCATTGCATTCAGTCATAGCATAGTAAGATATGCTAAAGAGTCCCTGCATGCCTTCCCCATGACGTCCCTACATTATGGGTGCTAATCATAATGCCCCTTAATCCCCTTCTCCCTCCTCCACCCACCCACCCTCCCCAACCCTTCTCCTTTGGTAATCACTAGTCCCTTTTTGGAGTCTGATTCTGCTGCTGTTTTGTTCCTTCAGTTTTGCTTCGTTGTTATACTCCATAAATGAGGGAAATCATTTGGTACTTGTCATTTTCCGCCTGGCTTATTTCACTAAGCATAGTACCCTCTAGCTCCATTCATGTTGTTGCAAATGGTAGGATTTGTTTTCTTCTTATGGCTGAATAGTATTCCATTGTGTGTATGTACCACATCTTCTTTATCTATTCATCTACTGATGGACACTTAGCTTGTTTCTATTTCTTGCCTATTGTAAATAGTGCTGCAATAAACATAGGGGTGGCATATGTCTTTTTGAATCTGGGATCCTGCATTCTTAGGGTAAATTCCTAGGAGTGGAATTCCTGATTTAAATGGTATTTCTATTTTTAGTTTTTTGAGGAACCTCTATATTGCTTTCCACAATGGTTGAACTAATTTACATTCCCACCAGTAGTGTAGGAGGGTTCCCCTTTCTCTGCATCCTCACCAGCATTTGTTGTTGTTGGTCTTTTGGATGTTGGCCATCCTAACTGGTGTGAAGTGATATCTGCCCTGATTCCAACATGTTCTACTACCACCTTGTCCTGTTATGTTCCAGTGCATCCTAACACTTTGAACTCAGAGTTAACTTCTTGGGTAAAATCTTCCTTCACTTCTTAGGTAAGTTAAGAACCTGTATGTGCCCTCTAGGCACCATTTATTTTTTTTCTTAAATAACAGCTTTCTTGAGATATACTTCACACACCATGCCATACACCATTTAATATACACATATGCAATAGTTTTTAGTATATTCATGGAGTTGTGTGACCATCACCATAATCAATTCTGTTTTATTCACTCCAAAAGAAAGCCTGTACCCAGTTAGCACTCACTCCTCTTCCTCCCCAAGCCCCTGGTCCTGGATGATTTTTTTTTTTTTGGTAAAATATATGTAACATAAATTTTGCCATTTTAACCATATTGTAAAGTGTACAATTTGTGGCATTAATTACATTCATGATGATGTGCAACTGTCACCACTGTTTCCAAAACTCTATCTCCCCAAGCAGAAACTCTATATGCATTAAACAGTAACTCCCCATTCCCCTCCTTCCCAGTCCTTGGCAACCATCATTCTACTTTCTGTCTGTGTGAACTTGCCTATCTTAGATAGTTCATCTAAATGGAATCATACAATATTTATCCTTTTGTGTCTGATTTCTTTTACTTTGCATAATGTTTTCAAGGTTCCATTACAGAACTTTCCTTTTTATGGCTGAATAATATTCTCTTGTGTATGTATACCACATTTTGTTTCTCCATTCATCAGTTGATGGCCATGTGGGTTGTTTCCACCTTTTGGCTATTGTGAATAATGCTGTTATGAACATTTAGCATATAAGTTATCTGTCTGAATCCCTGTTTTCAAATCTTTATGGTATATACCTGGAAGTGGAATTTCCAGGTCACTGATAATTCTATGTTTAATTTTTTGAGGAACCATCAAACTTTTCCACAGAGTCTATGCCATTTTATGTTCCTGCCAGCAATATGGCAGGGTTCTAATTTCCCCACATCACTTATTTCCATGTTTTGATTATAGTCATTCTAATAGGTATGGAGTAGTATCTCATTGTGATTTTGATTTGTATGTCCCTAATGATTAATGACATTGAGCATTTTTCATACGCTTAGTGGCCTTTTCTATATCTTTGGAGAAATGTCCATTCAAATCCTTTGCCCATTTTAAATTGCCATGTTTTTGTTAATGAGTTAGATTCTTTATATTTTTTTGGATATTAAATGCTTATTAGATACATGATTTGCAAATCAGTTTCTCTCATTCTGTGGGTTGTCTTTTCAGTCTTTTGGTCCATTTATCTTTTACAGCCTTTACAAGTTTGTATTCATAATTTTAAAAAATTTGGATTAATGTCTGTCTCCACCATTTGAATGTGAACACCATTAGGGAAGAGGTGTATCAGTTTTTTTTATCACTTTTATAATACTATGCCTAGCACATGTGCTAAATATTTCTTGAATGAATGATGAACTAAGTTCTTTTAATATGAATTGTTCCATTGATCTGTCTATTCTATCTTAAATGTCAGTAGTACTCAATCTTGGCCTCGCTTGTTACTCTTGTTTTTCATTATCTTCCCAGCTATTTCCTAGCTATTGTCATATTAATTCATGCCATCTCTATCATCCTGAGTCACTGTCATTTTAGATAACTCATTTTTTCTTTCAGAATACTTTCTTGGTCGGATAAAGAATGCAAATTTGTTTAGTAGTGTGGGCTTCTATAGCAAAATAACATGGACTGGGTGGTTTAAACAACATTTATTTCTCACAGTTCTGGAATCTGGGAGGTCAGTGATCAAGGTGCTGGCAGATTTAGTGTGAGTGAGGGCCCACTTCCTGGTTTGTAGATGGATGCCTTCTTGCTGTATCTTTACATGTTAGAGAGAGAGAGCAACTCTCTTGTGTTTCTTTATGGGCACTAATTCATAAGGGCTCCATTCTCAGGACCTTATTACCTCCCAGGACCCTACCTCTCTAAATACCACCACATTGAGGGTTAAGGCTTTAACAATATTGTTAAATAACAAAAATTCAACTGAGTAATTTTAAAGACCAAATTGGCTTTATTCAATGATTCATAAATCAAGAGGCATCTCATATCTAGCTCATATTAGCAAGGAATGCATTGTTTTAGGCAAGGTCACCTTCCTAAGGAAAATGGAAGGAGTCTTTTGGGTGAATTATTTCACTAGTCCTGACCAATTTTATATTGACTGGTCAAAGGTTAAACATTCCTGGGGAGTTGAAACTGCAATTAGGAACATTTAGTCTTGGTTTGCTGATGTGGAGTTTAGCACAAGTAACTCCACTTTGGCCCTACTGTCTCCTTTTTAATGATGTGAATTTTAGTGGGTGGCACAAACATTCAGTCCATAGTGGTACTGGAACTAACAAATGAAAGAATTAAATAATTAAGCAGAGTGGGGCTCTAGCATCATCAGTCTCACAGGTGGGACCAGGATAGAACAGCTGAAAACATTCAGATTTGCAGGAAATCCATCTGATGGCAGAAGGCCATTTGTATAGATTCATAATTCATATGATACATTCATAATCTGTGTAAGATTAGTAATAAGTTCATGGATATAGGTCATTAATAAATATGAACTGTACTTAGTTTAAGAGAACTATTATGAATCTATATATGAATTTTTCATAGCTCCAATAGAGTAATTTTGAGTAGTATTCTTTTCTGTATAATTTTATTTTCTTATTAGTGTTCTTAAAATATTTCTTCCTTTCTTCTAGATTTAAGCAATCAAGATAAATCAAGCTGGGAAATCATGGCAGAAGGTGGATTTGATCCCTGTGAATGTGTTTGCTCTCATGAACATGCGATGAGAAGGTTGATCAATCTGGTGAGATGAATAGAATAGTCCTATTCAGAACTGAACTCTACCCTCTCTATCCTGTTTTTCTGAGAATGTTGGTTATTGGAAGATTTTTGTCTGATGGTCACTAAAAATTATTTCATAATTGGAATTCCATAGTAGTTTAAGTCATTATGGTTAAAATTCTTGCCAGCAGTTCTTTTATTAGTGATAAAAACAGGTTGCTTTTTTTTTTTATGGTAGGTTTATGTTGGTGAAACTTGCCATCATGGTTAAGTACACATCTGTGTACAGCTTTTTCTGTTCTGTGTTAATGTACATATATAGTCTTAAGCTGTGTGAAGCTGGTTTACCTGATAAACTACTTTGAAGTCATAGTTCCTGTTATGATATGGTTCATATCCTAATCTAACAACAGTATAACAGTAAAAATCTCTAAAGCATTTCCAAATCCAAATCATTAATTTGACAGAGGCAAATTTCTGAACAACAGGCTTCAGATAGTCTCATTGAATTGATTGTAGTGAGATTTGAATTGTAGGGTTTTTAAGACTTTCCTAGTCTATAAGCTTAAATACAGGAATCTTTATGTATTATATTTTATACTTTCTATGTACCAAAGGAGAAATTTGACCATTATGCTCATTATGTTATACATTATAACAACATTTTGTTGTTATTTTAGAATACTCTTGTATAGGGGTATATTATCATAAGCCAGTTAATAAAGGCAAGTACATTTGCTCAAATATTTGAATTTTGGTAGTTAATAAACAGGTTTTCTGCCAATTCAGTTTCTGTATATAGTGATTGGAAGTGTGTTCCTTGTGAATGATACTACTTTTAGTGTCAGCATATACCAGGACTTATGATCCTTAAGAATGTCTTAGAGAGAAAGCAGTAAACTAAGAACTTATAAATTAAATCAGACTCTTTTGGATATAGAAATAATGGGAATGTTGTTTCTCTGGTAACTTGATGTAAAGATAGATAATATTTACAAAATGTTTACTGTTTATGAATTTAAAGAGCTGATATTTCTGTCTAAATTCAGTCCAACATAAAGCAAACATTCTCAAATTACTGTCATATTATGAACAAAAAATGGATTTATGATTTAACTGTGTTAAAATTTCCCAGGATACCAGTTTTTAATAAGGGTCACTACTTCTTTTTACTTCTTAGTATAGTATTTTTTGTTTTTATAATTAGTGTCATGCTTTTTATATTAGGTCTGTTGCCCTTTTAGAGATGGCTAAAACTGAACCCTACTTTATATGATATCCTGTATATTTCTATTCTCCCCTTTGCTCACCTTGTTCTAACAATTCTTGCCTTCTGACTGTTCTTGGAAAATACAGGTCATATTCAAAGGATCAAAAGTGTAAAGACTTTAGACTTTTTGTTACTTGAGTAGATTGTCAGGAAAGCCATCTACTGATGGACACTTAGGTTGCTTCCATTTCTTAGTTATTGTAAAAAGTGCTGCAATAAACATAGGGGTGCATATGTCTTTTCAAATCTGAGAAGTTGTATTCTTTGGGTAAATTCCAAGGAGTGGGATTCCCAGGTCAAATGGTATTTCTATTTTTAGTTTTTTGAGGAACCTCCATATTGCTTTCCACAATAGTTGAACTAATTTACATTACCACCAGCAGTGTAGGAGGGTTCCTCTTTCTCCACATCCTCGCCAACATTTGTTGTTCTTAGTCTTGTCGATGCTGGTCATCCTTACTGGTTTGAGGTGATATCTCATTGTGGTTTTAATTTGCATTTCCCTGATGATTAGTGATGTGGAGCATCTTTTCATGTGTCTGTTGGCCATCTGAATTTCTTCTTTGGAGAACTGTTTCTTCATATCCTCTGCCCATTTGTTAATTGGGTTATTTGCTTTTTGGGTATTAGGTATTATATATTTTGGATGTTAACCCGTTGTCAGATATGTTATTTACGAATATATTCTCCCATACTGTAGGATGCCTTTTTGTTCTGTTGGTGGTATTCTTTGACATATATAGAAACTTTAGTTTGATGTAGTCCCAAGAGTTCATTTTTGTTTTTGTTACCCTTGCTCGAGGAGATGCGTTCAAGAAGTCGCTCATGCTTATATTCAGGAGATTTTTGCCTATGTTGTCTTCTAAGAGTTTTATGGTTTCATGACTTACATTCAGGTCTCAAGACAGTTGATTTAGTTAGGACAGTGTTACATGACTCTAGGACAGACTTTTTCAGAAAGATGAATTGGTAAAATACCTGGTGAGTCTAGACATCTTGTGGCCTACATGACTGAATAAGTTGTCAAAAGTCATAGAAAACCAAGTAAATGGAAAAAAAAAAGAATATTAACTTTAAGGAAACACAGAAAATAGTATAAAATATTACAGTTTACAACATGGCTCAACTGTGCAGAGCATTTACATAGTCAAGTAATGTTAAAACTGACTATTGAATTAAACGTATTTATGATATAACTATTATTAAGAGATGGAAAGAGTGGACATGTGTGGTGGGTCCAGGAAAAGAAAGAGAGATAATTCTTCAGATTTAATCCTGGTGAATGAATGGATTTTGCTGAAAGCTGAAAAATCAATAGTACCATAATGCATATTTATATATGACGACATGGAGGTAAATACTAAAATGATCAACTGAAAGTTGAAGTGGTTTCCTCTGGAGGGTAAATATGTAGGAAGTGATGGGGAACTCCTTTTTTATCTGAACAAACTTGTAGAACTGCTCAACTCTAAATGTGTACATGAATGACCAGTAATAATTAAAACAACAAAAGAGAAGGCAAAAACCTCCAATGAGTGAGTACAAAGAGAAGTGTGAATCTGTTGCATAGCTGGGTGTGTTGTGCATCTTTTTCCCTCTGTGGAATATAAAGTGACTGACAGTGGCCTTTGCTACAAGTCTAAATCCAAGCTTACTGCTTTCTAAGAAAAGAAGATATTCATAGGGAGGACTCCTAATTGGGTGTTAAGAACTGAGAGAGAAGTCACGGTAACCCCAGACTTCTATAGTGGATGTAAAGTAAGAAGGACAAGAAAGAGTGCCTGGTCCAGGAATGGAATATTACTTTAAAGCCTTAGAAAGAAGCTTTCCCTACATAATTTGAACATTAAGGTGTTCTCTAGCTTTCCTGCATGCTTCCTTGATAAGGGAAGCCATTTATATAACCTAACTACACCAATCTAGTCCTCCTTTAGTAAATATGGAGAGAAAAACAAGAAAGCAGTTAAAGAAAATAAGAGGACCACAGTATGGTTGGGCACAGCTACATTAGAAGACAAGATGAAGTGCTTAGATGTGTTTAATATGAAAAAATCTTTTTGAGTGTTACAGCTATAAATAATGTGCTGGTCTTGAATATCACCAGCAACATGATTTTCTGAAATGGTGAACAATTCTTTGTATATTTGTAGACAAAACTATAATTTTCCCTTGATTTAAATGCTAAATTAAATTCCTTGATAATTCAATGTCAACCCATCCAAAACTACTTTTTCTTTGAAATGGTCTTAGATTATAGGCTCAGATTTTTCGCTTATGTGAATGTATGGCAAGACATTTGAAAGTCATGTGGGGTATAAGCCAATCACAACAACCAAAGGTCTACCTCTCATATGTCCAGGATGCCCTAAGACTGACACATTTGAGAACCTTTGAATAGGAAGAGAATTAGGGTTAAAAAATAAAAGGAAACCCAAATAAGCTAATGAAGGAAGGCAAGAAGAAAGAAGAGAGACATAGTTAATAGAAAGCATAAAGTAAAATGTGTGTGTAGATTATATTCCCTTATTAAAAGAGACAGATTGGAGGTTTTTTTTAATTGACACATAATTGATATACAGCCTTATATTAGTTTCAAGTGTATAGCACATTGGTTCAACAATTATCCGTATTACTAAATCCCCCCCCACTAGTACAGCTACAGTCTGTCAACATAGGAAGATGTTACAGATTCATTGACTATATTCTCCATGCTGTACTACTATCCCCATGACCAACCTATATTATGATTGAGAATTTTTATGCCCTGTTATCCCCCTCAACTTCCCCTTCCCCCCCACCCCACATTCCCCCATGGTAACCACCAGTCACTTCTCAATATCTGTGAGTCTACTGCTGTTTTATTCGTTCTGTTTTGTTTTGTATTTATATTCCACAAGCAGATGAAATCATTGGAGTTTTTAAATGCTGTTTACAAAGGGACAGGCACTAAAAACAGAATGTCATAGACAAGTGGTAAAGGAGTGGGGAAAAACTGTTCCAAAAGAATGTGATACTCTTAGTCTCAGACAAAATATAATTAAAAGCCAAAACAATTAAGTGGAACTTAGGAATAATAATGCCAAAGGATAGAATCCATCAAAAAGATATGAACCTTTATGTCCTGAACAACAGAGAATGCAAAAAACCATTGGAAATACAAGAGATGTGTTTGGGAAGTATCTGATGAATGGTAATGAAAGCCATAGACAAGAGATGCCTTAACAGGTTACAGTGTGAGAGTGTATGTGTATGGAGGTCAGTATAATGTGCTCATAAATGTGTAGACAAGGTTCCAAGGGATATACCTCAGACTTGTAACAATGGTTACACTGGAGAGAGTTTGAAGGAAGTCTAGGCACTATTTTAAGCCCACAGGAAGCCTCTGATACAGATTTTCCTTTTACCAGTGAAGAAACTGAGGTACAGAGAGGTTTAGTCACTTTCCTGGGTGTTGGAGCTGACTAGCAAGTGGCAGAGGCATTCAGTAGTAGCAGGTTAGCCCTAAGCCTTGTGCAGTTCCTTCAGTACCACATCCTGTTCTGCTGCCTGTTAGTGTCCTTCATGCACCTTCAAAAGCATTGTATTTGCAATCAAGGTGGGTAGAAGGATAGGGGAAAGCTGCCAGAGAGACGCTTCACTGTAGTTTTACATTTTAAAACTATATTTTAAAACTATGTGAATGGGAAAACCAGGGAGGGGCGAAGCAAAGATGGCGGCATGAGTAGAGCAGTGGAAATCTCCTCCCAAAACCATATATATTTTTGAAAATACAACAAATACAACTATTCCTAAAAGAGAGACCAGAAGACACAGGACAACAGCCAGACTACATCTACACCTGCGAAAACCCAGTGCCTCTTGAAGGGGTTAAGATACAAGCCACGGCCCAGCGGGACCCGAGCGCCCCTCACCCCAGCTCCCAGCGGGAGGAGAGGAGTCAGAGCAGGGAGGGAGAGGGAGCCCAAGACTGCTAAATAACCAGCCCTAGCCATCCACAGTGGGAGCGCAGACACACAGAGTGTGGGGTGCTGGATACTAGGGAAACAGGACAGTAAGGCCTGTGAGCGGGTCCCCGCAGCTGGCACCCTGCAATGTGGCAGAGGCATTCAGTGGTAGCAGGTTAGCCCTAAGCCTTGTGCTGTTCCTTCAGTACCACATCCTGTTCTGCTGTCTGTTAGTGTCCTTCATGCACCTTCAAAAGCATTGTATTTGCAATCAAGGTGGGTAGAGGGATAGGAGAAAGCTGCCAGAGAGACATGGGACAAAAGAAAAGCGTGTGCCCTTTGAAAATCTTACAGGGACGGGCCTCACAGCTGGACGGAAGCAGCCTGGCACAGTCAGCCCAGTAACTGGGAATCCTGGGGAACTCCGGGTGCCCCAATCCCCTGGGCAGCAGTGCAGCTTGGAGGCCCCTCATTGTGATAAACAGCCTCCCACTCGTACTCCTCCGGTGCGACTCTGCCATAGCAGCAGCGGCCACGCCCACAGCAACTGGACAGAGCTTCTTCCACAGAGGGCGGGCAGGAATCAGACACCCTGTCTGCATACAGCTGCCCAGCACAAGCCGCTAGGGTCACTGTTCTCCCAGGAGAGGAAGGCTACAAACCAGCAAGAAGGGACGTTCTCCCAGCTGACACACGCGCGAGCTCCCCACAACTACCTCTATTGCCATGAAAAGGCAGAAGAATTTTATACAGACCAAAATCACAGAGTCAACCCTTGAGAAGGAGATAGACCTAACCAATCTTCCTGAAAAAGAATTCAAAATAAGGGTCATAACCATACTGATGGAGCCACAGAAAAATATGCAAGAGCTAAGGGATGAAGTCCAGAAGGAGATTCATTATGCATTCAATATGCATTCAATATGCATTCAACACAGAGGAGAAATGAAACAATCTCTGGAAGGACTTAGGAGCAGACTGGATGAGGTGCAAGAGGCCATTAATAGAATAGAAATCAGAGAACAGGAACACAGAGAAGCTGACGCAGAGAGAGATAAAGGATCTCCAGGAATGAAACAATATTAAGAGAACTGTGTGACCAATCCAAAAGGAACAATATCTGCGTTATAGGGGTACCAGAAGAAGAGAGAGAAAAAGGGATACAAAGTGTCTTTGAGGAAATACTAGCTGAGAACTTCCCCAAAATGGGGGAGGAAATAACCGATCAGACCACAGAAGTACACAGAACTCCCAACAGAAGGATCCCAAGTAGGACAACACCAAGACACATAATAATTAAAATGGCAAAGATCAAGGACAAGGACAGAGTTTTAAAGGCATCTAGAGAGAGGAAAAAGGTCACCTACAGGCTATCATCAGACTTCTCAACGGAAACCTTACAGGCCAGAAGAGAATGGCATGATATATTTAATGCAATGAAACAAAAGGGCCTTGAACCAAGAATACTGTATCCAGCATGATTATCATTTAAATATGAAGGAGGGATTAAAAAATTCCCAGACAAGCAAAAGTTGAGGGAATTTGCCTCCCACAAACCACCTCCACAGGGTATTTTAGAGGGACTGCTCTAGATGGAAGCACTCCTAAGACTAAACAGATGTCACCAGAGAAAATAAAATCACAGCAAAGAGAGCAGACCAACCAAATACTAACTAAAGGCAAAAAATAGAATCAACAACTCACAAAAGCAGTTAAAGGAAACACAAAAGAACACAGAATAAAACAATCAACATATAAAGAATGGAGGAGGAGGAATAAGAAGGGAGAGAAATAAAGAATCACCAGACAGTATTTATAATAGCTCAATAAGCAACTTAAGTTAGACAGTAAGATACTAAAGAAGCTAACCTTGAACCTTTGATAACCACAAACTTAAAGCCTGCAATGGCAATAAGTACATATCTTTCAATAATCACCCTAAATGTAAATGGACTGAATGCACCAATCAAAAGACACAGAGTAATAGAATGGATAAAAAAGCAAGACCCATCCATATGCTGCTTAAAAGAGACTCACCTCAAACCCAAAGACATGCACAGACTAAAAGTCAAGGCATGGAAAAAGATATTTCATGCAAACAACAGAGAGAAATAAACAGGTGTTGCAATACTAGTATCAGACGAAATAGACTTCAAAATAAAGAAAGTAACAAGAGATAAAGAAGGACATTACATAATAATAAAGGGCTCAATCCAACAAGAGGATATCACCTTTATAAATAAATATGCATTCAACACAGGAGCACCAGCATATGTGAAACAGATACTAACAGAACTAAAGGAGGAAATAGAGTGCAATGCATTCATTTTACAAGACTTCAACATGCCACTCACTCCAAAGAATAGATTCACTGGACAGAAAATAAGTAAGGACACAGAGGCACTGAACAACACACTAGAACAGATGGACCTAATAGACATCTATAGAACTCTACATCCAAAAGCAACAGGATACGCATTCTTCTCAAGTGCACATGGAACATTCTCCAGAATAGACCACATACTAGGCCACAAAAAGAGCCTCAGTAAATTCAAAAAGATTGAAATTCTACCAACCAACTTCTCAGACCACAGAGGTATAAAACTAGAAATAAATTGTACAAAGAAAGCAAAAAGGCCCACAAACACATGGAGGCTTAACAACATGCTCCTAAATAATCAATGGATCAATGCCATATATGGAAACAGATGACAACAACAACACAAAACCCCAACTTCTGTGGGACACAGTGAAAGCAGTCTTAAGAGGAAAGTATATAGCAATACAGGCATACGTAAAGAAGGAAGAACAATCCCAAATGAATAGTCTAACGTCACAATTATTGAAACTGGAAAAAGAAGAACAAATGAGGCCTAAAGTCAGCAGAAGGAGGGACATAATAAAGATCAGAGAAGAAATAAGTAAAATTGAGAAGACTAAAACAATAGAAAAAATCAATGAAACCAAGAGCTGGTTCTTCGAGAAAACAAACAAAATAGATAAGCCTCTAGCCAGACTTATTAAGAGAAAAAGCATTGTATAAACATAAACAAATGAGAAATGAGAAAGGAAAAATCACGACGGACCCCATAGAAATACAAAGAATTATCAGTGAATACTATGAAAACCTACATGCTAACAAGCTGGATAATCTAGAAGAAATGGATAACTTCCTAGAAAAATAGAGCTTTCCAAGACTGACCAAGGAAGAAACACAAAATTTAAACAAACCAATTGCAAGCAAAGAAATTGAAGTGGTAATCAAAAAACTACCCAAGAACAAAACCCCCGGGCCAGATGGATTTACCTTGGAATTTTATCAGACATACAGAGAAGATATAATACCCATTCTCCGTAAAGTTTTCCAAAACACAGAAGAGGAGGGAATACTCCCAAACTCATTCTATGAAGCCAACATCACCCTAATACCAAAACCAGGCAAAGACCCCACCAAAAAAGAAAATTACAGACCAATATCCCTGATGATTGTAGATGCAAAAATACTAAAAATATTAGCAAACCGAATTCAAAAATATATCGAAAGGATCATACACCATGACATAGTGGGGGATTCATCCCAGGGATGCAAGGATGGTACAACATTCGAAATCCACCAACATCATCCACGACATAAACAAAAAGAAGGACAAAAACCACATGATCATCTCCATAGATGCTGAAAAAGCATTCAACAAAATTCAACATCCATTCATGATAAAAACTCTCAGCAAAATGGGTATACAGGGCAAGTACCTCAACATAATAAAGACCATATATGATAAACCCACAGCTAACATCATACGGAACAGCGAGAAGCTGAAAGCTTTTCCTCTGAGATTGGGAGCAAGACAGGGATGTCCCCTCTCCCCACTGTTATTTAACAGAGTACTGGAAGTCCTAGCCACGGCAATCAGACAAAACAAAGACATCCAGACTGGTAAAGAAGTAGTAAAACTCACTATTTGCAGATGACATGATATTGTACATAAAAAAACCTAAAGACTCCACTATGAAACTACTAGAACTGATATAGGAATACTGCAAAGTTGCAGGATATGAAATTAACACACAGAAATATGTTGCTTTCCTAAACACTAACAATGAACCAATAGAAAGAGAAATCAGGAATACAATTCCATTCACAATTGCATGAAAAAGAATAAAATACCTAGGAATAAACCTAACCAAGGAAGTGAAAGACCTATACCCTGAAAGCTATACAGAGAAATTAAAGAGGACACTAACAAATGGAAACTCATCCCATGCTCTTGGCTAGGAAGAATTAATATCGTCAAACTGGCCATCCTGCCCAAAGCAATATACAGATTTGATGCAATCCCTATCAAATTACCAACAGCATTCTTCAATGAACTGGAACAAATAGTTCAAATATTCATATGGAAACACCAAACATCCCAAATAGCCAAAGCAATCCTGAGAAGAATGAATAAATTGGGGGGGATCTTGGTCCCCAACTTCAAGCTCTACTACAAAGCCACAGTAATCAAGACAATTTGGTACTGCCACAAGAACAGAGCCACAGACCAGTGGAACAGAACAGAAACTACAGACACTAACCCAAACATATGTGGTCAATTAATATATGATAAAGGAGCCATGGATATACAATGGGGAAATGACAGTTTCTTCAACAGATGGTGCTGGCAAAACTGGACAGCTACATGTAAGAGAATGAAACTGGATCACTGTCTAACCCCATACACAAAAGTAAATTCAAGTTCATCAAAGATCTGAATGTAAGTCACAAAACCATAAAACTCTTAGAAAAAAACATAGGCAAAAATCTCTTGGACATAAACATGAGTAACTTCTTCATGTACATATCTCCCAGGCAAGGGAAACAAAAGCCAAAATGAACAAGTAGGACTACATCAAGGTGAAAAGTTTCTGTACAGCAAAGGACACCATCAATAGAACAAAAAGGTACCCTACAGTATGGGAGAATATATTCATAAATGACAGATCCGATAAAGGATTGACATCCAAAATATATAAAGAGCTCATGCACCTCAACAAACAAAAGCAAATAATCCAATTAAAAAATGGGCAGAGGTGCTGAACAGACAGTTCTCCAAAGAAGAAATTCAGATGGCCAACAGACACATGAAAAGATGCTCCACATTGCTAGTTATCAGAGAAATGCTAATTAAAACCACAGTGAGATATCACCTCACAACAGTAAGGATGGCTACCATCCAAAAGACAAACAACAACAAATGTTGGCGAGATTGTGGAGAAAGGGGGACCCTCCTACACTGCTGGTGGGAATGTAAATTAGTTCAACCACTATGGAAAGCAGTATGGAAGTTCCTCAAAAAGCTCAAAACAGAAATACCATTTGACCCAGGTGTTCCACTTTTAGGAATTTATCCTAAGAATGCAGCACTCCAGTTTGAAAAAGACAGATGCACACCTATGTTTATCGCAGCACTATTTACAATAGGCAAGAAATGGAAGCATCCTAAGTGTCCATCAGTAGATGAATGGATAAAGAAGATGTAGTACATATACACAATGGAATATTATTCAGCCATAAGAAGAAAACAAATCCTACCATTTGCAACAACATGGATGGAGCTAGAGAGTATTATGCTCAATGAAATAAGCCAGGCAGAGAAAGACAAATACCAAATGATTTCACTCATATATGGAGTATAAGAACAAAGAAAAACTGAAGGAACAAAACAGCAGCAGACTCACAGAACCCAAGAATGGACTAACAGTTACCAAAGGGAAAGGGAATGGGGAGGATGGGAGGGAAGGGATGGGTAAGGGTGGGGGCAAGGAAAGGGGGTATTACGATTAGCATGTATAATGTGGCAGGGGGGCATGGGGAGGGCTGTGCAACACAGAGAAGACAAGTAGTGATTCTATAACATCTTACTATGCTGAAGGACAGTGACTGTAATGGGGTTTGTGTGGGGGACTTGGTAAAGGGGGCACCCTAGTAAACATAATGTTCTTCATGTAATTGTAGATTAATGATAACAAAATAAAAAAACTGTGAATGAATTGCTTATTCAGATTATTAACTTAAAAATAAACTTTCTAAGCTACTTCAAAGGCATTATAAGCAGTACGGTTATTCTGAAAATTAATAATTACAGACTTTTCACTGAGGAATTAATGTTTTGAATGCACTACTAGTATGATGTGATTTGAAAAGAAAACATTTTATTAAGTTTAGCTTTTTAATAATTCTAATAAGACTTTCTTCTTACATCTTTGATTTCTAAATTGTTAGAATTTTTTCTCATCAGCATGTAAAAATTATGAAAATGGAAAAAACTTGTCTGTCCTCTATGGCTAAGTGGATAAAAACAGTAATTCAAATTCTTTATCATTGTCTTATCAGTACTTAAGTTTTGAGTGCTTAACTGCTAAGCTGTACCAGTACAAAGAATATAAATCTGATTTTCATTCATTTTATTGTCTATCTGCAATATACACTTTAAAGCAAATGATTATCTCTGACTGTTATAGGAGTGTTTTAAATGATACATTACAAACTGTTTCAAAGTTCAAGGCTGGTAAGACTGCAGTACAAAGAATGTCCATTTTGGGGTGCTCATGACAAAGCTTTACTTGCTCTTAGCTTGTCTCCAATGATTTAGTTACATCATTGACTTACACAAGTGTTAGACTGCTCTTAATACAATTGTGTTTTATCATGTGCATATGTTTCTATTTGTCTTAGGAATTTTCAAAAACATTGAAAAATGGAGGCATCTGACAATACATTTTTCTATCGTAGTCTCATACTGTAATTAGAGCTTTAATGCTTTACATGTTAAATACTGGCTAGTAAGACTCAAAAGGGTAGATAAGAATACACAGTGAGTCCCTTTCAATTAAGATCAGATATTTTTATCACGTTACATGTCATTCTGTATCATTACTTGATTTAGTATGGGAATATGCCAGTGATAAATACAGATTTTTTCTGACGTAGTAGTAGAATACTACTACAGAGAACAGGAAAAACACAGAGCATAAACTTAAGTTCACATCTCTAAATCCTTCTGTTCTCTCTTTCTGGGATTCCTATCATTAATAGAAGAAACTATCTACTGTATATAATAGAATACTACTACATGTGTAAAAAATATGCCAACACAAACCCATAATTAATTATAAATCATTCTTTCAAGTTGTCTACTATTTTTGTGTGTGTACCCCCTTTGAGGTTACTATTCTTCAAAAGCAATGAACTGTTTTCTTATAACTACTATATCTAGTTGTTTTGTTTTTAAAAAAATCACTCATATTTACTTTTAACCATAAAAATGTCCTGGAGAGTGACTTTTTCCATTTCCATTGAAGCCTTTTGCAGAATTCTGGTTTTACCTTCTCTTCTCTTGCTACCTCCTTTTCCTGCTGTTCTCCTTGACTGGCTGTCTCTTGGCATATAGTTCCTTCTGTTAATGATAGGAGTTCCAGAAAGAGAAAACAGGTGGATTTAGAAATGTGAACTTAGATTATTCTGTGTTTTCCGTGCTCTGTGTTGTAACCTAATATTTGGAATGCAGATAATCCCTTTTTTTATTTATTGAGTTTTGTATTTCAGTTCTAAACAGTGTAACTGAAACTTCTGCATCTTTAATTTACTTAAATGTGTTTCCAGGTTAAAGCGCTATAAGCATTTGGTCTGGGAGATCCTTAATCAGATTAATCTTTATAGGCCTGAAGTCCCTGTAAATTTTGACTAACGTTTACTATAGTTAAGTAAGTCACATTAAGACCAATTGGACTTTTTCCTGAAAGAAAAATATGTGTGCCTGAAAAATTTGAGAAACCTCTCTACCCAGCAAATACATCTACTACTAGTATTTCTTACTATTTATTTATTTGAATTTTTGTAAAATATTTGATTATTGATATAAATAATATGTTAATGTGTTCCTTTAATAAAAAAAGTCAGTACTTTCATATGTGTGTGTGTGTGTGTGTGTGTGTGTATTTCCCCCAATTTAATAATAATATTTAGCATTTTCTATGTTGCTATAAAACCTTTTAAATCATATAATTAACTTTGGGGTTTTATTTCATCAGTAAAGGAAATTTTAGTGGACTTCTTTTTCTCAAATCTTAATACTTTTTATCAATATCATCAAGGCACTGGAAGACTAAATAGTCCTTTTCTCATTAGTACTACAATTGATTTTACCAATTAGGAAGTGAGGTTTTAATTTATTTAAAAGATAAAATAATGATTGCATGTCCTCATGGCACAAAATTCAAGCAGTACCAAGTATAGAAATAGAAAAGTAAAAATCTCCCTATGTTCCTCAATCCTTTGTTGCCTCTTTACTGAATATAACTACTAATATTTCTTTTATATTGTTCTAGTTACTACATCTGTATAACAAATTACTCTAAAACATAGTGGCCCAAAACAAGCTTTTATTGAGTTGTATCTGAAATTCATACAGAGCACGGAGGAGACGGCTTGTCTGCTGCACATGTGTAAGTTCTTAGCTGGAAGACTTAGAGGCTGCGAGCAGGAAGCATCTGGAGGTTCACTCACTCACTGTCCTACAATTGATGCTGGCGGGTGGCTGAAACCCTGCCTAGTACTGCCAGCAAGAACACCTACATCTGGCCATTTCATGGCTGCTTGCTTCCTTACAGCATTGTGACTTGGTTCCAAGGGCAAGTATCCATCCCAAGAGAAAAAGGGGGAGGGAGGAAGAGAGCCAGGAAGCAGCTAGATACTCTTTATGACCTAGCCTAAGGAAGTCACATACAACACTTCTAAAGATTTCGGGGTAGCAGCCATGAGCCTCAGGTTCAAGAGGAAGGGAAATAGACTGCACCTTTTTTTTTAATTGAGGTATAATTGACAAATAACATATTAGTTTCAGACATACAACGTAATGATTCAGTACTTGTATATATTGCAAAATGATCACCCCAATAATTATAGTTAACATCTGTCAGTATACATAGTTACATAATTTTTTTTTCTTCTGCTGAGACCTACTCTTAGTTACTTTTAAATATGCAATTTAAAATATAGTCACATGCTATACATTACATACCTATGACTTATTTTATATAGGTTTTACCTTTTACCTCTTTCTTGCACACCTCCCATCTCTAGCACCCTCCAATCTGTTCTTTGTACCTATGGGCTTGGTTCTTTTGTTCTTTTAAATTCCATGAGTAAATGAGTCACATATTATCTTTCTGTGCCTGACTTATTTCACTTAGCATAGTGTCTTCAGGGTCTAACCTTGTCACAGATGGCAAGATTTCATTCTTTTCTGTGGCTGAGAGTATTCCATTGTATGTATACACCACATTTTTATCCATTCATCCATTGATGAACACTAGGGGGTTTCCCATATCTTGGCTATTGAAAATAATGCTGCAATGAATATGGGTGTGCATATATCTTTTCAAATTAGTGTTTTTGTTCAAATAAATACCGAGAAGTGGAATTGCTGGATCATATGGTAGTTCTATTTTTAATTTTTTGAGAAAACTCCAAACTATTTTCCATACTGGCTCCATCAGAAATTTACCTTCCCACAAGGGTGCCTTTTTCTCCACAACCTTGTCAACACTTGTTACTTCTTTTAATAATAGCCATTATAATGTGTGTGAGGGGATACCTCACTGTGGGTTTGATTTGCATTTCCCTGATGATTAGTAATGCTGAGCATCTTTCATATACCTGTTGACCATCTGTATGTCTTCTTTGGAAATACGTCTATTCAGACCTTAAGCCTTATTTCATTTTATTATTTTATTTTTATTTCTATTTTGTATTTTGGTATTATTAATGTACAATTACATGAGCAACATTAGGGTTACTAGACTCCCCCTATTCTGAAGTCCCCACCACATACCCCATTACAGTCACTGTCCATCAGTGTAGTAAGATGCTATAGAATCACTACTTGTCTTCTCTAAGCTGTGCTGCCTTCCCCATGTCCCCCCGCTACATATTGTGTGCTAATCAGAATGCCCTTTATTTGCCTTTATCCCTCCCTTCCCACTCATCCTCCTCAGTCCCTTTCCCTTTGGTAACTGTTAGTCCATTCTTGGGTTCTGTGAGTCTGCTGCTGTTTTGTTCCTTCAGTTTTTGCTTTGTTCTTATACTCCACAGATGAGTGAAATCATTTGATACTTGTCTTTCTTAGCCTGGCCTATTTCATTGACGTAATACCCTCTAGCTCCATCCATGTTGTTGCAAATGGTAGGATTTATTTTCTTCTTATGACTGAATAATATTCCATTGTGTATATATACCACATCTTCTTTATCCATTCATCTACTGATGGTCACTTAGGTTGCTACCATTTCTTGGCTATTGTAAATAATTCAGCGATAAACATAGGGGTGCATATGTCTTTTTGAATCTGAGATCTTGCTATCTTTAGGTAAATTCTTAGGAGTGGGATTCCTGCGTCAAATGGTATTTCTATTTTGAGTTTTTTGAGGAACCTCCATACTGCTTTCCATAATGGTTGAACTAATTTACATTCCCACCAGCAGTGTAGGAGGGTTCCCCTTTCTCCACATCCTCACCAACAATTGTTGTTTGTCTTTTGGATGTTGCCCAACCTAACTGGTGTGAGGTGATATCTCATTGTGGTTTTAATTTGTATTTCCCTGATGATTAGCAATGTGGAGCATCTTTTCATGTGTCTGTTGGCCATCTGAATTTGTTCTTTGGAGAAGTGTCTGTTCATTTCCTCTGCCCATTTGATTATTTGCTTTTTGTTTGTTGAGGTGTGTGAGTTCTTTATATAATTTGGATGTCAACCCCTTATCAGATATGTCATTTATGAATGTATTCTCCCATACTGTAGGATGTCTTTTTGTTCTATTGATGCTGTCCTTTGCTGTACAGAAGCTTTTTAGTTTGATATAATCCCACTTGTTCATTTTTGCTTTTGTTTCCCTTGCCTGGGGAGATACGTTCATGAAGAACTTGCTCATGTTTATGTCCAAGAGATTTTTGCCTATATTTTTTTCTAAGAGTTTTATGGTTTCATGACTTACATTCAGGTCTTTGATCCATTTTGAGTTTACTTTGGTATATGGGGTTAGACAATAATCCAGTTTCTTTCTCTTACATGCAGCTATCCAGTTTTGCCAACACCAGCTGTTGAAGAGGCTGTCATTTCCCCATTGTATTTCCATGGCTCCTTTATTGTATATTAATTGACCATATATGCTTGGGTTTGTACGTGGACTCTCTAGTCTGTTTCATTGGTCTGTGGGTCTGTTCTTGGGCCAGTACACAATTGTCTTGATTACTATGGCTTTGTAGTAGAGCTTGAAGTTTGGGAGCATAACCGACCCCCCCACCCCACCTCCGCTTCTTTCTTCCTTCTCAGGATTGCTTTGGCTATTCAAGGTCTTTTGTCACTCCATGTGAATTTTAGAACTATTTGCTCTAGTTCATTGAAGAATGCTGTTGTTATTTTGATAGGGATTGCGTTGACTCTGTAGATTGCTTTAGGCAGGATGGCCTTTTTGACAATATTAATTCTTCCTAGCCAAGAGCATGGGATGAGTTTCCATTTGTTAGTGTCCTCTTTAATTTCTCTCAGGAGTGTCTTGTAGTTTTCAGGGTATAGGTCTTTCACTTCCTTGGTTAGGTTTAGTCCTAGGTATTTTATTCTTTATGATGCAATTGTAAATGTAATTGTTTTCCTGGTTTTTCTTTCTGCTAGTTCATTGTTAGTGTGTATGAATGCAAGAGATTTCTGTGTATACATTTTGTGAACTACAACTATGCTGTATTCTGATATTAGTTCTAATAGTTTTGGGGTGAATTCTTTAGGCTTTATTATGTACAATATCATGTCATCTGCAAACAGTGACAGTTTAGCTTTTTCATTACCAATATGGATCCCTTTTATTTCTTTGTGTTGTCTGATTGCCATGGCTAGGACCTCCAGAACTATGTTGAGTACAAGTGGGGAGAGTGGGCATCCTTGTCTTGTTCCTGATCTTAAAGGAAAAGCTTTCAGCTTCTCACTGTTAAGTATGATGTTGGCTGTGGGGTGTCATATGTGGCCTTTATTATGTTGAAGTATTTGCCCTCTTTACCCATTTTGTTGAGAGTTTTTATCATAAATGGATGGTGAACTTTGTCGAATGCTTGTTCAGCATCTATGGAGATGATTATGTGGTTTTTGTCCTTTTTTTTGATGTGGTGCATGTTGTTGATGGATTTTTGAATATTATACCATCCTTGCAACCCTGGACTAAATTCTACTTGATCATGTTGGATGATCTTTTTTATGTATTTTTTAATTCGGTTTCCTAATATTTTGTTGACTATTTTTGCATCTATGTTCATCAGGGATATTGTTGTGTAATATTCTTTTTTGTGGTGTCTCTGCCTGGTTTTGGTATTAGAATGATGTTGGTTTTGTAGAATGAGTTTGGGAGTATTCCCTCCTCTTCTACTTTTTGGAAAACATTAAGAAGGATGGGCATTAGGTCTTCACTAAATGTTTGATAAAATTCAGCAGTGAAACCATCTTGTCCACGGGTTTTGTTCTTAGATAGTTTTTTGATTACCAGTTTAATTTCCTTGCTGGTAATCGGTCTATTCAAAATTTCTGTTTTTTCCTGAATCAGCCTTGGTGGGTTGTATTTTTCTAGAAAGTTGTCCATTTCTCCTAGGTTATCCAATTCATTTCCATATAATTTTTCATAGTATTCTCTAATAAGTCTTTGTATTTCTGTGGTTCCATAGTGATATTTCCTTTCTCATTTCTGCTTCTGTTTATGTGTGTAAACTCTTTTTTTCTAGAGAAGTCTGGTTAGGGGTTTATCTATTTTGTTTATTTTCTTGAAGAACCAGCTCCTGCTTTCATTGATTCTTTCTGTTGTTTTATTCTTCTCAATTTTATTTATTTGTGCACTAATCTTTGTTATGTCCCTCTTTCTACTGACTCTGGGCCTCATTTGTTCTTCTTTTTCTAGTTTTGTTAATTGTGAGTTTAGACTGTTCACATGGGATTGTTCTTCTTTCCTGAGGTAAGCCTGTAATGCAGTATACTTCCCTCTTATCATAGGCTTTGCTTCATCCCACATATTTTGCAGTGTTGAATTGTTGTCATTTTTCTCCATATAGTGCTTGATCTCAGGTTTTATTTGGTCATTGATCCATTGATTATTTAGGAGTATGTTGTTAAGTATCCATGTGTTTGTGAGCTTTTTTGTTTTCTCTGGGTAATTTACTTCTAGTTTTCTACCTTTGTGGTCATGAAAAGCTGATGGGTATAATTTTAATCTTTTTAAATTTATTGAGGCTCTTTTTGTGGCCTAGTATGTGATCTATTCTCAAAAATGTTCCATGTGCACTTGAGAAGAATGTGTATCCTGCTGCTTTTGGATGAAGTTTTCTGTAGATGTCTGTTATGGCCATCTGTTCTAATGTATTATTTAGTGCCTTTGTCGCCTTACTTATTTTCTGTCTGGTTGGTCTGTCCTTTAGAGTGAGTGGTGTGTTGAAGTCTCCTAAAATGAATGCATTGCTTTCTGTTTCCCCCTATAATTCTGTTAATATTTGTTTCACATATGTAGGTGCTCCTGTGTTGGGTGCATAGATATTTATAATGGTTATAGTTTCTTGTTGGATTGACCCCTTTATCATTATGTAATGTCCTGCTTTGTCTTGTTACTTTCTTTCTTTTGAGGTCTATATTGTCTGATACAAGTACTGCAACTCCTGCTTTTTTCTCCCTATTAGTTGCATGAAATGTCTTTTTCATCCCTTTATTTTTAGTCTGTGTATTTCTTTGGGTTTGAAGTGAGTCTCTTGTAGGCAGCATATAGACAGGTCTTGTTTTTTCATCCAATTCAGTCATCTGTGTCTTTCAATTGGCACATTCAGACCATTTACATTTAGGGTGATTATCGATAGGTATGTACTTATTGCCATTGCCAGCTTTAGATTTGTGGTTACCAAAGGTTTCAGGGAAACTTCCTTACTATCTAACAGTCAAATTTAACTCACTCAGTATGGTATTACAAACACAATCTAAAAGTTTTTTTTTTTCTTTTTCCTCATTTTTCTTCCTCCTTCATTCTTTACATATTAGGTATCATATTCGATACTCTTTGTCTATCCCTTGACTGACTTTGGGGGCAGTTGATTTGATTTTGTATCTGCTTAGTAATTAATTGTTCTACTCTGTTTACTGTGGTTTTATTTCCTCTGGTGACAGCTATTTAGCCTTAGGAGCACTTCTATCTACAGCAGTCCCTCCAAAATATGCTGTAGAGAAGGTTTGTGCGAGGTAAATTCTCTCAGTTTTTGCTTATCTGGAAACTGTTTAATCCCTCCTTCAAATTTAAATGATAATCTTGGCGGATATAGTATTCTTTCTTCAAGGCCCTTCTGCTTCATTGCATGAAATATATCATGCCACTCCCTTCTTGCCTGTAAGGTTTCTGTTGAGAAGTCTGACTGGTTTTCCTTTGCATGTGATCTTTTTTCTCTCTCTGCCTGCTTTTAATAGTCTGTCCTTATCCTTGATCTTTGCCATTTTAATTATTATATGTCTTGGTCTTGTCTTCTTTGGGGTCCTTGTGTTAGGAGTTCTGTGCACCTCCATGGCCTGAGATGATCTGCTTCCCCACATTGGGGAAGTTTTCAGCAATTATCTCCTCAAAGACTCTTTCTATCCCTTTTTCCCCTCTCTCTCCTTCTGGTACCCATATAATACCAATATTGTTCCGTTTGGATTGGTCACACAATTCTCTCGATATTCTTTCATTCCTAGAGATTCTTTTTTCTCTCTGTGCCTCAGCTTCTTTTATTCCTGTTCTCTAATTTCTGTTTCAATTATCATCTCTACTTGGTCTAATCTGCTTTTAAATCCCTCCATTTTATGTTTCATTTCAGATAGTGCATTCTTGAATGTTTGTGTCTCATTCTTGATTAACTCCCTGAGTTCTTGGATATTTTTCTGTACCTCTGTGGGCATGTTTATGATTTTTATTTTGAAATCCCTTTCAGGAAGATTAATGAATTCAGTTTCACTTTTGTTTGTGTTTCACTTTAGGTGTTCGTGGGATTTTCATTTGAACCAGGTTCCTTTGACATTTCATATTTATAGATGGCGCCCTCTAGTGCCCAGAAGCTGTAGTCTCTGGAGCTGCTCAGCCCCTGGAGGGATGGTGGGTGTTGCAGGGGAGAGCCCTGGTGCTTGGGGAGAGGAAAGAGCTGTTTCCTGTTTCCCGGCTGCTGTGCCTGTCTCCACTGCCATAATCAGTGGGCCGAGCGCACAGATGTGCTTGGCATTTGTATCTGCTGCAGGCCTCCCTCTGGCTGGCTTGACACCAAGGCAAGGGCTGCCAGTTTGTGAGCTGGTGCCAGTCCACCGGGAGGAAGGCGTAGGCAGCTGTGTATCATGGTGGGGGGCCTCTTAGCTGTATAGCCAGCCAGAGGGATGGAGCGCCTGAAGTTCCTAAGAGTTCCCAACCTGCTGGGCAGAGTGCACCCTGACAGTTGTCCATCTGTCCTTTTTCCTGAGCAACAAGCTCTGTGCAATCCTTGCCCCTTTAGCAGTCCTCTCGCTGTTAGGAAGTATCTCAGACAGCCTGCCTTTCTTTTGTCCCAGAGCATCCAAATTTGAATCCCTGTTTTCCACAAGCAGCTGGAATCTCAGTGTCTCCAAGTATTCCACTCTTAGCTTTCCAACTCCAGTAATCTCCAGAGCACCATGCAATGTAGCTTCATGCTCCCAGTGCAGATCTCCAGGGCTTGGTGTTCAGCAGTTCTAGGCTTCCACCCACTCCCTGCTCTGTTTCTCTATCTCCCGCCAGTGAGCTTGGGTGTGGAAAGGCTTGGGTCCTTCCAAATCATGGCTTTGGTACTTTACCCTTTTCCTTGAGGTCTGCTGTTTTCCCCAGGTGTAGGCAGTCTGCGACAGCCTTCTTTCCAGTTGCTCTTTCAGGATTAGGTGTATTTGCTGTATTTTCATATTATGTGTGGTTTGGGGAGGATGTTCCTGTCTCACCTGTTATGCCGCCATCTTTTCTCTGCCTCATTTTTAACAGTGTAATGGTATTGGAATGTTGTCTTTTCTTTTAATAACAGAAGTAATATGTGACTATCTAAATTATGAGCAGTTGAAATAATGAAGTTCCCTTTCCTGTTGCTTCCTACTCACCCATTCCACCTACAGACCACTATAATTCACTTGACTAGAGAGGTTGCATTGTTTGTGGACTTTCCAGTCTCATATCTTGTGCATTTGTATAGTTTCATCTATATAATCAAAATAGACTGTACCATAAGGGTGTGGCATATAAATTATACCATTGTCTCATCAGTGGCCATAATTTGGGTGAAATGGTTCTGGGTTCAATAAATTAATTACAGTCAAATTCAGAACGTATTTTATAGGATTAAGGAAGGTACATACATATCACTTTGGTAAAGTAGGCCAACCCATTATTGTTAGACATTGAAGAAATATTTTCAAAATACTCCTTTTGCCTTTAACCTAATTATTGACGTTTTGACGTTTAAACATGCATGTATTATTTTGGTTCAAAGTTATTTTTGTTAATGTACGTAAATATGTAAAGATGCTACATATTTTAGTTATTAAGAACTAAAATCTGATCAGAAATACTAAGGTCTAGCTGGTCTTCCAGTTGAAACACTGTACTTCTGCAATGGTAAGAATTAAATAAATGCTGTGAAGCATTAGAAGTTACGGAGAGCTGTTTTTTGGTGTTAAAACATTTGCGCCCAGTTCTCTTTGCAAAGAGAGCAAAATAACATGGAGAGTGTCCTATTTTGTAAAATCATGTGTACATACATATATATTACAAAATGTATACAAAATTGTAGTGAAGTAATCAAAATGCTAACAAATGGTTGTCACTTGATGGTGGGGTTTTGTCCATTTTGTTCATGGCTCTATCCCTAACAATGACTAAACATTATTGAGCAATGTTAGAATGTAGGAAATTTTTTTTAAGGGGGCTTTATGTTTTTATTTTCCATGTTAGGTTTTCTACTATCTTTGGATCCATAATGCAGACTCACTATCTCTATGACTGTATTTCCCAAACCTCAGATTGGAACCCATTACGTGATGCTGACAACTAGGTAGAATACTTTAAACTGGACACCTATTTCCCATCTTCATTTTCCATATCTTAAGCTGGCAGGGAATTTAGTTGTTGCAGTGTTGATACACATAATTCCTTTTGAAGTTTGGGGAAAAAACAGCCTCTTGAAATCTGAAAACTTACTTTGACAAAGTGTATATAGAAGGCACTCATTATATATTTGTCCAGTAAATGCTTTTCTGTATTTAAGTTTTTATGAAGTTGTTGGAATCTTACTGCTCAGAAATTTTCCAGCCAACCTTATGACCATTAGCTGTGTGAGGTCTGGCCAGAGAGAACATTGACCAACTGTTTAGCAGTTGCTTTGAAAGTACTTTTTTGTTTTGGTGTTAGCATTTAATTTAAAAAAAAAAATAGTGGTGACAAATCTGTGCTTATTTGCACAAATAGGCAACCCTGTTTACTATTAAAAAGACTTTTTCCCTTTCCTGAATATTGCTATGATCTGACAACATTGTTCTATGGTCTATAAACTGAGTTCTTTATATACAATATATATTCAATTTTATGTATATTTAATTATATCATTAAATCCTCACAATGAACGCAAGGCTTATAACAAGTCGTGGATCTCTCTTTTGTAGTATGAAAATAACAGAGACAGAATTTGAACGTTTGACTTGAAAAATTTTATTTTTAACCACTGTTTTGTACCTCTCTGTTTGTTAGGCCCCAGGCAGCTCTGTGCATGGGAAAGAAGGCCTCTTCCAGTATACACTAGCTCTTGAGGAAACAAAAAAATAGCAGATGAGTTTATGTTTAGGTGCAGTCCAGTCAACTTTGGTTGCTATAGGAAAAGTCACTGAAACAACAAACAATTATTTGTCGCAGTTCTGGAGGCTGGGAAGTCCAGGATCATGGTGTAGGCAGATCTGGTGACTGGTGATGGCTCTCCTCTTGGTTTACAGCCAGCCAGTCAGCTGCCTTCCTGCTGTATCCTCCTCATATGGCATACATGAGTGAACACCGAGGTGTCTGCCTCTTCATTCAAGGGCACTGATCTCTTCATGGGCGCTATAACCTCATGACCTTATCTAGACCTAAATACCTCCAAAGGCCTTCCCTCCAGATACCTTCACATTGACCAACATACTAATGGGGGTGGGAAGAAAATGTGGACATTTAATCCATAGTAGGTACAATTTTTATAACTCCAAAAAGAGACTGTCTCTTCTGTCATTTTTTTTTCAAAGAATTTCTCCAAGGTCAGTTTTCTCATAGAAATTCCACTTGCTTTTTGTCATTAGAATCTTCTTTGATCTACATTGTTCCCACAAGCCTCTGACAGCCAAAGTTTTCTATTAGGCTTCCTGGATACCCTAATAGACTGTTTTAAGTTCTACAATTTTCCCTTACATGGAATCTCTGTGCCAAGTCTCTTGTGTTCTTTTAATCTCTTGTTTTCTGCTTTTTTCCCAATGAAGAAACATATTTATTTTCATACTGAGCTGTCTATGATTTTAAAACCAGCTCACCTCAAGAACTTTCCATGACCATCCTGGTTATATGGGAAGATCTAAATCTACTTTTAGTTCTTTCCTGGGATCCTTGGCTCAATGTTAACACAAAAGTTTACAGCAACTATTGGCTATAGATGTTCCACATATGGCTCCCCCTAGTCCCTCCACTGAAATAAAGAAAATATTTGAAGTCTGTGTATACATCCTGTAGATATTGCCATGCCTATTTTGTTCGCAGTTATCTTTGGTTTTCTTCTAATTATGTTGTTTTCTACAAGTGGTTTCCTTTTGGAGTAGCCAAAATCAGCATCATTAGTACCACTGTATTCTCCAAATACATCAAGAGAAAACTGAGATGCATTATAAATTAAGCCTCTCTGTTTGAAGCATTCCATCAAAACAGTAAGATTCTATTGTTTTACCAAATAAAAAAAATTTTTTTAAGACTAATTTATCCATCATTGATGTTTGAATCAGACATACTGAACATATATGTTCCAACACACTGGCTTAATTTTTAATTTTCTTAAAGCTGAAAGGCCTGCCTGCTTGTACAGCATGAGCTCTAAGGGCTTTATCCTTTCTGGTTTAAAATCATAATTTGACTCCCACTTTTCTGGCTCCTCTTACTTAGGAAAAATCACTCATGAGCCAACACATCTTCCACATTCAACTGAAATAATTTATCAATTGTATGCAAGTTAGTTTTTGAGAAACTTGTATGGCAGAACAAATTGTACATTATCATTTTTTATCACAATCCCAAAAGAAAGCCTCCTCCTGGTGACACCTAGAGGAAGAGGTCTGTTTTAGTGCAGAAAGAAAACATTGGCTGTGTTGGTCTCCAAGACTATTAAGTAACTATCCTATGTTCATTTTCACCTTGAATTTGCTTCTGTTCAGTTGTTCAGTACATTTAGTCACTGGACTATTTTATAACCATTCATATTTTGTGGTTGAGAGAATGTTTCATACTAATGATATAATAACTAAAATTATGACACAGAATTTTGTACATTGTAAAGTAGAATGGAATCATGATTAAGAATGTAGACTTCAGGGTTAGAAGTGGATATAAATTAGGTAAACCTTCCCCAAACTCAAGTTTCTTCATCTGTAAAGTAGGGATAATAGCATCTGCCTCCTGTCTATGTTTGTGAAGGTTAAATAAGGTAACAAGTTGTAGTTCTTAGTACAGAACTACCACATACAAGTTCCCAGTAAATATTTATTAATACAATAATTGTAATTATGTGAAAGTGTGCTTATTTTAGGACTAGAAAAGAAAACATAATAATGACAGTAGTGCTAGGGTAGTGATTTAATCCACATAAATTTCTAAGTATTCTGTAATGTTATTTTTATTATAATGTAATATAAAGTATAAATTATTTAAGTTATAATAAATCACTTAAAGAGCAATTAGTAAATTTTAACACTGTTAAAGCATATCTGTATTTAAATATATCTCAGATATTTTATGAGAAAGTATTCCTATTCCACACTGATAAGACATAGGTATCTGTTATATATTGGTACTATCTTAGACTTGGAGGCAGTCAGACAAATGACATTAACAGCAAACTGATGATTTGAATGTAGATAGAGAGCATTTGGTTATGAGGTTGATTAAATACAACAGCTAAGTAATGATGTTCATATGTTCCAGGCACACTTCACCTTGGGGCTTTCCTTGTTCTTTACTCTGCCTGGACTCTACAGAATGCTCATCCCCTTGATCTTTATTGTCCTGTAGATAGCCCCCTAAATGTTACTGCCCCTAGCTGCCTACTTTAAAGTGGCTACTCCACTCCTCTATCATGCCATCCTATTTTCATTCTCTACATGGCTGTCTGAAATTTTTATAATGTAGTAGTTAACTGTCTGATTTCCTCTGCAAGACTGTGTGATCCACAGGATGTTGCATATTGAGCATCTCACATTTCTAAATGAACATTTTTTATATAACTACACAAATATTTCTGTTTTTTTCTCTTATCCGATGGGTATTTCTTAAGTATCTTTACCTAGTGTCATTTTCAGCAGAGTTCAGTGATTTTAAGGGCCAGATAGCAAATATTTTAGGCTTGGAGACTGGCAACTACTCAACTCAACTGTAGTAGTGAAAGCAGCCATAAACAACATGACATGAATGGGCATGGCTATGTTTCAGTTAAACTATTTTTGAAAAAACAGGCCTCCTGCAAGAAACGGAAGGAACCTAAGTGTCCATCAGTAGATGAATGGATAAAGAAGATGTGGTACATATACACAATGGAATATTATTCAGCCATAAGAAGGAAACAAATCCTACAATTGCAACAACATGGATGGAGCTAGAGGGTATTATGTCAGTGAAATAAGCTAGGCAGAGACAGACAAGTATCAGATGATTTCACTCATCTGTGGAGTATAAGAACAAAGAAAAAGTTGAAGGAACAAAACAGCAGCAGACTCACAGAACCCAAGAATGGAGTAACAGTTACCAAAGGGAAAGGGACTGGGGAGGATGTGTGGGAAGGGAGGAATAAGGGTGCGGGGGAGAAAGGGGGCATTACAATTAGCATGTATAATGTGTGGGGGGGCATGGGGAGGGCTGTGCAACACAGAGAAGACAAGTAGTGATTCTACAACATCTTGTAGAATGCTGATGGACAGTGACTGTAATGGGGTATGTGGGGGGAACTTGGTGATGGGGGGAGTCTAGTAAACATAATGTTCCTCATGTAACTGTAGATAAATGATACCAAAAAAAAAAAAAGATAACAACAACAAAAAACAGGCCTCCTGTGTATTGTAGTTTTGGTGACCCATACTGTAGAGTGTCGGGTGAAACTCAGACCTGGATAGTCACAGGAAGGAGAGAAAAGAACATTGTGATCATCTGGTGCACCCACACTGGGAAAGGAGGATGGGACTGAGGGAGGAGCCTAGAGCTGGTAATATAGCCCTACGTGGAAATGAGAAGAAATGGAAGTATAAAGATTTTTGGGCTTTTACATGAAAATCATGTGATTTACAGATATCATTGTAAAGCATCTGCCTCCTGTCTATGATGGTGAAACTTGAGATCTGACTGGCTACAGATAGACAGCCAGTCAGATCTCAAGTCAAGGGCAGCACTTCAAATTGAGCTATGGCTAAAAAGCCCAGGCTGGCATTTGAGTTATGTAATGTGCAAGGAACTGAAATTCGTTTGTCATTTAGATTACAGCTATAGATTTTGGGATATGCTGTGTCATTGTTAAAGTTTAAACCCAGGATAATCAACTGAGTAGGAAAATTATTTTGACTCCTTATTTGATGTCTTGAGTAGATCTTACTTGATCCAAGGACCTTTTTACCTGATGAATCTCTTGTATTGCATTCTCTGCAATGCTACCAAGAGGTAGAAGAGTAATGGGGAAAGATTGACCTTTGAACAACATGGGTTTTAACTGCATAGGTCCACTTATATGCAGACTTTTTTTCAATAAATGTATTGGAAAATTTTTTGGATATTTTTTTTTGCAACAGTTTGAAAAAACATTTTCTTTTCTCTAGCTTTATTGTAAGAATATAGTATATAATACATATAACTTACAAAATATGTGTTAATTGGCTGCTTATGTTATCAATGTGGTTTCTGGTCACCAGTAGGCTATTAATAGCTAAGTTTTTAGAGAGTCAAAGTAGTATGTGAGTTTTCAACTGCACAGGAGGTTAGCTATCTGTTATATATTGGTGTATCTTAGAATTGGAGTTAGACAAATGCTTATGTGCTTATAAAAATGTGAGCAGAGGATTAAAGATGGCAGTGTGAGTGTATATCAATAATACCTTAATTAAAAAAATAGAAAGCTATGTGAAAACTGCCCGAGCAATCATCTTACAATCAGCTTTAGAATGACGCTGACTGCAAATAGCAAAAAAGAGAAGATTTTTGGGTGGTTGAGAAAATTGTTGACTCACTGAATCAACCAACTCTGAAGCTCAACTCTGATCCCAACTTCCTGTTTTGTGAGCTAATAAATTTCCTTATTGTTTAAACTAGAAGAAGAAAAAAATGTAAGGGCATCTCTGGAGAGAGTCACAGAAAACTGAGTGCTGGGGAGGCTGAAGGACAGGAGATAATGGGAGATTCACCTTGCACACAATATCCTTTTGTACCGTTGAGTTTTGTATATAGTACTTAGTGGGGGGAAAAACTTAAACAAAATAAATGCAAATTAGGAGGTTTACCAGGTCCATTTTGTGATCCAAGGGTCTAGTAGTCTTTTTTTAATTTTTTCCATTTTTTTTTACAGTATTAACTATCGTCACTGTGCTGTGCATACATCTCCATGACTATTTTATAACTGGAAATTGGTACCTTCTGACATGCTTCGCCATTTTGCAACCCCCATCTTAGTCAGTCACCAGTCTTTTCTCTGTTTCTGTGAGCTTGGGTTTTGTTTTTTGTTTTTAGATTCCACATAAAAGAGAGATTATATGATATTTCAATTAGAATAATGCCTTCAAGGCCCATCTGTGTTGTCACAAATAGTAAGATTTCATTTTTTTATGGCTGAATAATATCCCATTGTGTGTATACACATTTTCTTTATCCATTCATCTATTGATGGATATATTTAGGTGGTTTCTATGTCTTGGCTGTTGTAAATAATGCTGCAGTGAACATGTGTGTGTATATATCTTTTCAAATTAGTGTTTTCATTTTCTTCAGATTAATGCCCAGAATGAGAATTGCAAAATTATATAGTAGTTCTCTTTTTAATTTTTTGAGAAACTTCCATACTGTTGGTGGCTGCACCAATTTACCTTTCCACCAACAGTGCACAAGTGTTCCCATTTCTCCACGTCAACACTTGTTATTTGTCTTTTTTATAATAGCCATAGAACATATAATTTTAAAGTGTTTTGGATTGATTCCTTTCTATTTAGAAAAGGTTAAACATATACAGCATATTTTTACATTAATTAATATCTATTTTCCCATTCTAATTCAAACAGGACTACTTTTATTGGTATACACCAAAACAGGCCTGATAATCTTAGAGAACAATTTTAAAAATGTTTTGTTTAGTTGCCAATTCCAGTAATTGTTTAGAAGAGGTCATGATTTGTGTGGCACAGTAATAATAATAGTTAACATTTCTTAGGTTGTTCTACTTTTCATATGTATTATATACTTTAATGCTCACTAATACTCAGGTGTAGGTAATATTATCCCTGTTCTACCAGATGAGGAACTAAAGCTTAGGGATTTAAAGAACTTTCCCAAGGTCTTGAAACTCTAGACAGTTGCAGAGCCAGACTTTTAAATTGAGATCTTTCTGCAGAGCCCATGCTTAAGCAGCTCAGAACAACTGCTCTGTTGTTGCTACAAATAGAATCTGGGTTTTCTCCATTTGCTTCTAATTTTCAATGAGAAAAAATAAAAATTAACAAAGTTTACTCTCTTTCTAGTAACTCTCCTTTACAGTTTAGTGCTTTTCCTTTGGGGAGTCTAATAATGTATGGCAGCAGGAGTTTCTGTCAAAGGTGATTTTTTTTTAATTCCTTAATTTAAATAGGTTAATTGCACTCAATCCACAGTACATTTGAAAATTATTTTGAGTAGAAAAAATCCTCCAAAACTGAACAGTCCCTCAGTGTGTTCTGTGTTTGTATTTGATTTTAAGGTACAATATATATACTTTAGTAGCACTTAATAAAAAACAAAATATCTTCCTAATAAAATCTATTTTTTATTAAGTTCAATGGCTAACTTTCCTTTCTTCTCATTCATTGTAGTTGAGGCAGTCCCAGTCCTACTGCACAGACACAGAATGTCTTCAGGAATGTAAGTAATGATGGGACATGAGGAGGCTTGGCATTGGGGGCATAATTAGAGGCCAGATGACAGTGAATATTTGTCAGGAATTTTTCTCACACTTTGCTCTTTAAGGAAATGGTGCTCAGGAATGTATTTCTTACTTGACTATTTTATTTTTATTTTTTTATTTTTATTTTTATTTTTTATTCATTTGATTTTTATACTTGATTTATATATGAATCCCACATTTCTCCCTTATTATTATTTTTTTTTAAATAAAATGCTGAAGTGGTAGGTAGATGCAAGATAAAGGTAGAAAACATAATTTAGTGCTGTAAGAGGGCAAATGTAGATGATCAGGTCTGTGCCTATAGACTAATACCTCAAGACAAATGCTGGGCATAGAAGCCACAGGGCATAAATCTGCAAAGAAGTAAAAAGCTAACCTTTTCAAACAATATTGCTTCTCTCTCACTTACCAACTTTACATTTCCCTGTATGGCCCTGGAAGATGACTGGTTAGCCAGAGACGGGTAAGATTCCTCAAGGGAGGAATAACCTAAGACAGGCACAGTCGCAGGGGGGCCATCAGGTGAGAAATTGGGGATCAACAGAGGTGAGGCTCAGAACCTCACCCCCCCCCCCCGTTTTGAGAGCTTGGACTCAGTTATTTTTTAACTTAAACAGTTATTTTTTAACTTAAAATGTTTTTTTCCTGCCTCAAAAACAAACCCTGCTGACTGAAGAAAATTATAGAATCACAGATAAGAAAAAACTTCCAGAATAGATAACTACCTTTGACAATTTGAGGTAAACCCTTCCCAGACCTTTTTCTTGCCAAATAGGTGTGTAACCAGGCACTTTGGGTTGGTTGAACTGGAACATCAAGGCTGCTAGCACAAACCCCTCACTTGCTCTCTAGCATCTGTTTGCATCCACTGACAGTTTTGGGAACTTCCGAGTAAAGGAAGGGGAGGCCATTCTTTACCAAGGTTTGAAAGCTTTCAGGGCCTGTGGAGTCATTTCTTTGGCTTTGATTAACATTCTCAGGAGGGTATGGACATTTGGGGAGGTTTCTTGATGTGCCTTCTTGGGCAGTGGTGGTGATGAAGTGAGAATCAGAGGAAGAACATGGATCCTGGTGGTGAATATAGCTGACAGACCTTGGTGGTCATTATGTGAGGCATCTTTTTTAAGGACAGAAATAACTTGAGGGATACTTTGAAGAGAAATAATAACTAACATTTAAGCCAATCCAGTCTTCTACATAATTTGACTTTAGGAATGGAAGTATAACATTAACAAAAGGGTAAGCCTAGCACAGTTAGATTTCATATACACATAAGAAAATGGGATTACTTTCTTTTTCACTTCCTATATTATAAATATATCAGTATATATTTATCTTAAAAATACTGACTAAATAATCCATTATGAGGATGTAAGAGTGTTTAAATGATTTCCTTTTGTTGGAATCCTAGGTTGCTGATGTATTTTTTTACTACTATAAATAATAGTTGAACAAGCATCCTTTGTATGAATATTTTTAAATTTATTTTTTTGCCTTTTCCTCCCTTAAGCCACTTCTTCCATCCTCCTGCACCCCATTACTGGCAACCATCAATCTGTTCTCTGTATCTATAAGCTTGGTTTTGGTTTTTATGTTTTTTTAAGATTCCATAAAGGGGAGACCCATATGGTATTTGTATTTCTCTGACTTACTTCAGTTAGTACAATGCCCTTGAGGTCCATCCAGGTGCCCACAAATGGCAATATTTCATTCTTCTTTATGGCTGAATAATACTCTTGTACATATAACCACAATTCCACTTAGGTTGTTTTCATACCTTGACTATTATAAATAATGCTTCAGTGAATATGGGGTTCAATATATCTGTATGAGTTGGTATTTTCATTTTCTTTCTCTAAATACCCAGATGTGGAATTGCTGGATCACATGGTAGCTCTATTTTCAATTTTTTGAGGAACCTTTGTACTATTTCCCATAGTGACTGCACCAATTCACATAAATAGTCCATAAGGCTTCCCTTTTCTCTACATTCTCTCCAGTACTTGTTATATCTTATCTTTTTCATAATAGCAATTTTAAAAAGTGTACAGTGAATACCTCATTGTAGTTCTGATTTGCATTTCCCTGATAATTAATGATGTTGAGCATCTTTTCATGTACCTGTTGGCCTTCTGTATATTGTCTTTAGAAAAATGGCTACTGAAATCTTCTGTCCATTTTTATATCAGAGTATTTGTTTTTTGTTGTTAAGTTCTAAGTTATTTATATGTTGTGGATGTTAATTTTGATTTGATAGAATTTGCAAAGATTTTTTACCATTCAGTTATTTGCCTTTTTACTTTGTTGATGGTTTCCTTTGCTGTGAAGAAGCTTTTTAGTTTGAAGTTGTCCCACTTGTTTATTTTTGCTTTTGTTGTCCTTGCTTTTGGAGTAGGATCCAAACACTCAGCACCAAGACTAATGTCAAGGAGTTTATTGCCTATGTTTTCTTCCAGGAGTTTTATGATTTCAGGTATTACATTCAAATCTTTATTCCATTTTGAGTTAATTTTTGTGTTGGTATAAGTAGTGGCCCAGCTTCATACTTTTGAATGTGGCTCTGGTTTTCCCAGCACCGTTTATTGAAGAGACGGTCATCTCATTATATACTCTTGGCTTCTTTGTTGTAAATTAATCATATATAGATGGGCTTATTTCTGGGCTCTCTATTCTGTACTATTGATCTATGTGTCTGTTTTTATGCCAGCACCATACTGTTTTAGTTACTATATTTTTGTAACAGGGTTTGAAAATAGTGTGATGTCTCTGGCTTTATTCTTCTTTCACAAGATTGCCTTGCCTATTTGGAGTCTTCTGTGGTTCCATACAAATTTTAGGTTTGTTCTGTTTCTATGAAAAACACCATTGGAATTTTTATAGGGATTCCATTGATTCTCTAGATTGCTTTGAGTAATATGGGCATTTTAACGATACTAATTCTTCCCATTTATTTATATCTTCTTTAACTTCTTTCATTAATGTCTTACAATTTTCAGTATACAGGTCTTTCACCTCTTGGTTAAATTTATTCCTATGTTTTTCATTCTTTTTGATGTAATCATAAATGGGATTTTTTTCTTAATTTCTTTCTCTGCTAGTTTTTTATAGGTGTATAGAAACAACAGATTTGTGTATTAATTTTGTGTCCTGTAACATTACTGAGTTCATTTATTCTAAAAGTTTTCTGACGGGTTCTTTCAGGTTTTCTAGAAATAGTATCATGTCATTTGCAAACTAGTGACAGTTATACTTCTTCTTTTCCAATTTGGATGCCTTTTATTTATTTTTTCTTGCCTAATTGCCCTGGCTAGCACTTAGCACTTCCAAAACTTTGTTCAATAAAAGTGGCAAGAGTGGGCATCCTTGTCTCCTTCCTGATCTTAAGGTAAAAGCTTTCAGCTTTTCACCATTGAATCTGATAACTCGCTGTGTGCTTATGATACATGGCCTATCCTATGTTGAGGTCCATTCCTTCTTTACCCAATTGTTGAGAGATTTTATTATAAATGGATACTGAATTTTATCAAATGCTTTTCCTGCATCTTTTGAGATAATCCTACAATTTTTATCTTCTGTTTCATTAATAGTTACTACATTGGATGATTTGCAGATATTGAACCAGCCTTGCATTCCTGAAGTAAATCCCGCTTGATTATGGCATATGATTCTTTAAGTGTATTGTTGAATTTGGGTTGCTGACGTTTGGTTGAAGATTTTTTTATCTGTTCTTTTCAGGGATATTGGCCAGTAATTTTCTTGTGATGTCCTTGTCTGGTTTGATATCAGAGTAATTCTGGCATCATGGAATGAGTTTGGAAGAGTTCCTTCCTCTTTTATTTTTTTGGAGGAGTTTGAGAAGGATTGGTATTAATTCTTTAAATGTTTGGTAGTAGTTACCAGTGGAGCTGTCTGATTCTGCACTTTCATTTGTTGGGAGGTTTTTGATTGCTGTTTCAATTTCCTCACTAGTAATCACTCTGTTCATATTTTCTATTCATAGTTCAGTCTTTGTAGGTTGTATGTTTCTAGGAATTTATCCATTTCTTCTAGGATATCTAATTTGTTGGCATTTAATTCTTCATAGTAGTCTGTGATCCTATGTATTTGTCATTTCATTTCTGATTTTATTTATTTGAGTCCTCTTTTTGTCTTGTTCAAGTTAGCTAGAAGTTTGTCAATCCTGTTTATTTTTTCAAAGAACCAACTCAGTTTCATTGATCTTTTCTGTTGTCCTCTTAATCTCTGTTTCATTTACTTTGCTTTAATCTCTGTCATTTCCTTTCTTGTACTAACTTTGGGCTAATTTTCTTCTTTTACTAATCCGTTAAGATGTAAAGTTAGGTTGTGTATTTGAGATTTCTCTTTATTTCTTGAGATAGACATTTATTGCTATGAACTTTTACTCTTAAAACTGCTTTTGCTGTGTCCCATAAATTTTGGTATATATCTGTTTGCATTTGTCTCATAGTATTTTTTAAATTTATCTTTTGGTTTCTTTGTTGACCCATTCATTGGTAGCTCAGTAACATATTTTTTAATCTCCAGATATTTGTGAATTTTTCAGCTTTCCTCATGTAATTGATTTCTAATTTCATGCCATTGTGGTTGGAAAAGATGTTGAATATAATATGTAATTTTATTCCTCTTAAATGTATTAAGACTGTTTTGTGACCTAACATATAATCTGTCCTGAAGAATGTTCCATGTACACTTGAGAAGAATGTATATTCTGTTGCTTTTGGATGGAATGTTCTATCTCTGTTAAGTCCATCTGGTCTAATGTGTCATGTAAGGCTGATGTTTCCTTATTGATTTTCTGTCTGAATGATCTACCCATTGATGTAAGTGGGGTATTAAGTCCCCTACTATTATTTTATCTCTATCTATTTCACCCTTTAGGTCTGTTAATATTTGCTTTATATATTAAGGTGTTCCTCTGTTGGGTATATAAATATTTACAAATGTTATATCCTTTTGTTGGATTGGTCCCTTTATCATTATGTAATGTCATTCTTTGTCTTTTATTATAATCTTTGATTTAAAGTCTCTTTTGTCTGATATAAATATGGCTACCCCAGCTTTCTTTTGGTTTCTGTTTGCATGGAATCTCTTAGTCCATTCCTTCACTTTCAGTCTGTATATGTCATTACATCTAATGAAGAGTCTCTTATTGGAAGCATATAAATGGATCTTATTTTTCAATCCATTCGGCCACTCTTTGTCTTTGATTGGAGAATTTAGCCCATTTACATTTAAAATAATTATTGATAGGTGCATCCTTATTGCCATTTTATTAATTGTCTTCTGGCTGTTTTTGTACTTCTTCTGTTTCTTTTCTTGTTCTTTTTCCTTTGTGGTTTGATAGCTTTTTTTAGCAGTTTGCCTCTATTCCTTTATCTTTTGTGTATTTACCATTCCCTTTGTGGTTGCCATGAGACTTAGATATAACAACTTATAACAGTCTGTTTTTTAAGTTGATAACAAAAGAAGGCTCAACAGTTTTACTCTCCCCATTTTATGCACATATTAAGGATTTTGACATATTGCCAATTTTTATTAATAGTCTAGTTGTTTATATTTAACATCTCTGAAGGTAAGCTCTATTTTGTATATAAAACTAAAATACAGTAAGGTATAATTATAAAGGGGGTTGTTATTACACTGTAAATTAGTTATTAGTGTAACTGACTATCCCATCCAATTTTGTAAGTGTAACAACCTAGAGAAATAGGAGCTATTACAGTGCCTAGCCTAAAGTAGAAATTTTGTCAGAGCATAGCCCATTGATTGGTGCAACAGGGTAATAATAATTTGTCTCTGGACAAGAAGGACGTGAAATGTCTGGGCAGTTTGTCTAATGTTTAGATATTTTGTTAGATTGTTGGGATGATGGGTAGGGGTTCCCCCACTCCAGATTAATTTATGTTGCTTCTTCAGTAGCATTCATTAATCTACAATATGCTGTTTGATAAGCAACTCAAATTTTCCCTCAGCAAGGAAAACCTGTTCTTAAGAGTTGAAAATAATCTTATTGAACTCCTTATGGGAAAACAGGTATTTATTACATTTGTGGTATTTGTGATCCTTGAACCAGCTCCACCTATAAAACAAATTTTCTCTTATTTTTGTGAGTGAAATTTCACTTCCTTAATCTAAATATAAAGGCAGAACTCTAGAGCTTGAATATTAATTTAGTTGTATTGGCCAGTTTCTTTTCTTCCCAGTTATTTTGGCATTTGGTGGAATCTTTTCTGAGAATCACACTTTTAAGTGGTTTAAGCAGTTTTTCTTCTGCTGATAGAATTACTTTTCTGTATATTCTAAATTTTCTCCCGTGAGCATATGCTCTTTTCATAAAATATATGTTAATCAGGGCCTCCTATGGTCCCCTTCTTGGATTCAATAATTTGCTCACAGAACACAGCAAAACAGTTTACTTATTATTACCAGTTGATTATAAAGAATACAACACAAGAACAGCCAAGTGGAAGAGATGTATAGGACAACGTGTGAACAAGGGGTTCAGCGTTTCCCTGTCTTCTTTGGGCATGCCACCCTCCCAGCACCTTGGTTTACTTGTCCACCAATCAGGAAGCTCTCAGAACCCTGTTGTTTAGGGTTTTTATGGAGCTTTTGTTCCATAGATGTGAATTATTAAATCATTGGCCATTGGTGATTAATTCATCTCCAGCCCATACCCCCTGCCTGGAGGTTGGTGAATGAAGCTGAAAATTCCAGCCCTTTAATCACATGGTCAAACTCTGGCAACCAGCCACCAACCTAAGTCTGTCTAGGGGTCCTCCAAGAGTACCCTTATTAGCATAAATTCAGGTTTGGCTGAAAGAGCTTTATTATGAAAAACAAAACATATTTCTCTTACCCATATTGTTCTGGAAATATTGATATGGGTTTTAGGAACTCTGTGCCAGGAACTGGGATGAAGATAAATATATACTTCCTTATTTTTTAACTTCTTTTTTTAAATTAAAGTATATTGATATACAAACTTACATTGGTTTCGAGTATACAACACAGTGATTTAATAGTTACCCATATCATTAAATCCTCAGCACCACTAGTGCATTTACTGTCTATCAACATAGGAAGAGGTTACAGAATCATTGGCTGTATTATCCATGCTGTACCATCCCCATAACCAACTTATATCATGATTAAGAATTTTTTGTGCTCTTTTATCCTCCTCACCTTCCCCATGCACCCACTCCAGCTCTTCTGTGATGGTAACCATCAGTCACTTGTCAGCCTATTGCTATACTGTTCATTTTGTTCTGTTTATAGATTCCACAAATAAGTGAAATCATGGTATTTGTCTTGCTCCTCCTGGCTTTTTTCACTTAGCACAATATGTTCTAGGTTCATCCATTTTGTTGCAACTGACAGGATTTTTTAAATTTATGGCTGAATTATATTCCATTGTGTATATGTACCACCTTTTTTTTATCCATTCATCTACTGATGTACAGTTTGGTTGCTTCCATATTGTGGCTATTGGAAATAATGCAGCAGTAGGCTGGGGAGGCTATCTCTCTTTGAATCAGAGATTTTGTTTTCTTCAGATAAACTCCTAGAAATGGAATTACTGGATCATTTGATATTTCTATTTTTAGTTTTTTGAAGAAGTTTCATACTGCTTTCCACAGTAGATGCACCAATTGACATTCCCACCAACAGTGTAGGAGGGTTCCCTTTCCTCCACAGTTCACCAACATTTGTTATTTCTTGTCTTTTGGAGAGTGGCCATTCTAACTGGTGAGGTGATACCTCATTGTTTTGACTTGGATTTCCTAGATGATTTGCAATGTGGAGCATCTTTTCATGTGCCTATTGGCCATGTATATTTCTTGGGTGGAAAAATGTTGGTTCAGGTACTTGGACCATTTTTTAATCAGGTTATTTGTTCTTTTGGTGTTGAAGTGTATGAAGTCTTTATATATTTTTGGTGTTAACCCTTTACTAGATAAATCATTTATGAATATATTCTCCCATATTGTAAGTTGCCTTTTTGTTCTGCTGATGTCCTTTGCTGTACAGAGCTTTTTAGTTTGATGTAGTTCCATGTATTCATTCTGCTTTTGTTTCCCTTGCCCAGGGAGCTGTGTCCAGAAAAAAATTGCTCATGCTTATGTTCAAGAGGTGTTTGCCTGTATTTTCTTAGAAGAGTTTTATGGTTTCATGTCTTACATTACACTTGATACATTTCAAGTTTACTTTTGTGTATGGAGTTAGACAGTAATCCAGTTTCACTCTCTTGCATATAGCTGTCTAGTGTCCCAACACTATTTATTGAAGAGACTGTCTTTTCCCCATTGTATGATCATGGCCCCTTATCATATATATTAATTGACCATTTATATCTGGGCTCTCTGTTCTGTTCCATTGATCCATGGGTCTGTTCTTGTGCCTGTACCATAATGTTTTGATTATTGTAGCTTTGTAGTATAGCTCGAAGTCAGGGAGTATAATTCCCCCCAGTTTTGTTCTTTGGATGGCTTTGGCTATTTGGGGTCTTTTGTGGTTCCATATGAATTTTAGGATTATTGGCTGTAGTTCATTGAAAAATGTCTTTAGTATTTTGATAGTGATTGCATTGATCTGTAAATTGCTTTGGGCATGATGGCCATTTTGACTATTAATTTTTCCTATCCATGAGCATAGAATAGATTTCCATTTATTTTTATAGTCTTCAATTTCTTTAATCAGAATCTTACAATTTCAGATTACCGATCTTCACCTCCTTGGTTAGGTTTATTCTGAGGAATTTTATTCTTTTTGATGCAATTGTAAATGGAATTGTTTTCCTGACTTCTCTTTCTGCTAGTCTGTTGTTAGTATATAGGAACACAACAGATTTCTTTGTATTGATTTTATTTCCTGCAACTCTGATGAATCCAGTTATTAGTTCTAATAGTCTTTTGGTTGAGTCTTTATGATTTTCTGTATATAATATATCATCTGCAAATAGTGACAGTTTAGCTTCTTCCTTATCAATTTGGATACCTTTTATCTCTTTGTGTTGTCTGATTGCCACTGCTAGGACATCCAGTACTATGCTGAATAAAAGTGGTGAGTGTGACCATCCTTGTCTTGTTCCCAATCTTAGAGGAAAAGCTTTCAGCTTTTCACTATTACATATGATGTTTGCTGTAGGTTTGTCATGTATGGCCTATATTATGTTGAGGTACTTCCCTCTATACCCATTTTTTTTAGAGTTTTTTAATCATGAATGGATGTTTAATTTTGTCAAATGCTTTTCAGCATCTATTAAGATTTTTATCCTTTTTGTTAATATGTATTATATTGATTTATGAATATTTTACCATCCTTGCATCCCTGGAATAAATCCCACTTGGTCGTAATGGATGACCTTTCTGATATATTTTTGAACTTTCGTTTGCAATATTTTATAGAGAATTTTTGCATCTATGTCCGTCAAGGATATTGGTCTGTAATTTTCTTTTTTTGTGGTATCTTTCTCTGGTTTTGGTTTTAGAATGATGCTTGCTTCATAGAATGTGTTTGGAGGTATTCCCTCCTTTTCTACTTTATGGAATACTCTAAGAAGGATGGGTTTTAGCTCTTCTTTAAATGTTTGGTATAATTTATCTATGAAGCCATCTGGACCCGGAATTTTGTTTTTTCGGGGTTTTTTTTATTAGGTTTGATTTCATTGCTGATAATTGGTCTGTTCAGATTTTCTCCTGGTTCAGTCTTGGCAGGTTGGATTTTTCTAGGAAGTTGTCTATTTCTTCTAGGTTGTCCAATTTACTGGCATATAATTTTTCATAGAATTCTTTAATAATTCATATTTCTGTGGTATCCAGTGAGTATTCCTTTTCCATTTCTGATAATGTTTGTGTGCTCTCTCTTTTTTTCTTGATTCAGTCTGGCTAGGGTTGCCGATTTTGTTCATTTTCTCCAAGAACCAGAACTTGGTTTCATTGATTTTTTTCTATTGTTCTCTTCTTCTCTGTTTTATTTGTTTCTATTCAGATCTTTATTATGTCCTGCCCTCTACTAACTTTTGGTTTCATTTCTTCTTCTTTTTCTGGTTTCTTTAATTGTGCGTTTAGACTTTATTTGGGATTGCTCTTGTATCTTGAGGTTGGCCTATATTGCTATGTACTTCCCACTTATGCAGCGCCCCACAAATTTTGGACTGATATATTTTTGTTTACATTTGTCTGCATATATTGCCTGATTTCTGTTTTAATTTGGTCATTGATCCATTGATTATTTAGAAGCATTCTGTTTAGCCTTCATGTGTAGGCTTTTTTGTTTTCTTTGTGTAATTTATTTCTAGTTCCATACCATTGTCTGGGAAGTTGCTTGATACCTTTACAATCTTTTTTAATTTGTTGAGGCTCTTTTTTGTAGCCTAGTATGTGATCCGTTCTGGAGAACATTCTATGTACACTTGAGAAAAATGTTTATACTGCTGCTTTGGGGTGGAATGTTCTGCAGATATCAGTCAAGTCCATCTGATCTAATGTCTTGTTCAGTGCCTCTTTCCTTATTTATTTTATGTTTGGTTGATCTATCTGTTGATATGACTGGTGTGTTAAAGTCTCCTAATATGAATGAGTTTCTGTCTGTTTCCCCCTTTAATTCTGTTAGTATTTGTTTTACATATTTAGGTGCTTCTGTGTTGAATGCAAAGATATTTATAATGGTTATATCCTCTTAGTGGGCTGATCCCTTTATCATAATTTAATGTCCTTCTTTGTCTTGTTACTTTCTTTATTTTGAACTCTTTTTTGCTTGATATAAATACTGTTACTCCTGCTTTTTTTCCCCTATTATTTGCATGAAATATCTTTTTCCATTCCTTCACTTTCAGTCCATTTGTGTCTTTTGGTCTGAAATGAGTCTCTTGTAGGCAGTATATAGATGGGTCTTGTTTCCTTATCCATTCTGCCACTGTATGTCCTTTGATTGGTGCATTTGGTCCATTTATATGTAAGGTAGTTGTTGGTAGGTATGTACTTATTGTCATTTTCTTAATTGTTTTCTGGTTGTTTTTATAGTTCCTCTGTGTTCCTTTCTTCCTCTATAATACTCTTCTCTTGTTATATGACAGTTTGCTTCATTTTTGTGATTGGAATCTACTTTTTTAATATTTTGTGTATTTATTATAGGCCTTAGGTTTGTGGTTACCATAGTTTCAAGTATAGCTTCCTAACTATATAATGGTCTATATTAAGTTGATGACTGCTCCTTTTCAAACATAATCTAAAAGTTCTTCTTCCTTCTCCAAACTTTATATAGTAGTGTCATAATCTGCATTTTTTGTGTATCTCGTGACTGATTTTGTGTATAGTTGGTGTTAATACATTTGTTTTAATTTTGTACTTAAGTGGTTATTAATTGGTCTGCTACCTTTACTGTGGGTTTATTTTCACTGATGAAAACTATTTAGCTTTAGGAACATTTCCATCTACAGCAGTCCCTTTACCATATCCTGTAATGCTCATTTAGAGGTTATAAATTCTGTGAGCCTTCATTTATCTTGAAATTGTTTAATCTCTTCTTCACATTTGAATGATAATCCTCCTGGGTAGAGGATTCTTGGTAGAAGGTCCTTCTGTTTCAGTACATTAAATATTTCATGTCATTTCCTTCTAGCCTATAAAATTGCTGCTGAGAAGTCTCCTGACAGCCTGATGGGGTCTCCCTTATAAGTAACCTTTTTTTCTTCTCTCTGGCCACTTTGAGCACTTTCTTCTTATCCTTAATCTTTGCCATGTTAATTTTTGTATATCTTGGTGTTGATTTCTTGGGGTTCTTTTTGTTAGGGGCTCTCTGAGCTTCCATAACCTGAGTGTCTGTTTCCTTCCCAAGACTGGGAAAGTTTTCAACAATTATTTCCTCAAAGAGGCTTTCTTTCTCTTTGTCTCTCTCTCCTGTTTTCCCTATTATGCCAATATTGTTTCATTTAGTGTTGTCACACAGCTGCCTTAGCATTCTTTCACTTCTAGAGATTCTTTTTTCTCTCCTTCCTCAGCTTTATTGTTTTCCTGTTCTCTAATTTTCTTCTCATTGATTGTCTCCACTACTTCTAACAATCTGTTATTCATTCCCTCCATTGTATTTTTCATTTCAGTTACTGTATTCTTCGGCTCTGAATGACCCTTTTTCAGCTCTTGTATCTCTTTGTTGAAGTCATCCCTGAGATCTTCAGTACTTTCTTGCAGATCAGTGAGCATATTTTGTGACTTTTACTTTGAAATCTTTATCAAGAAGATTGGTGATCTTTGTTTCATTTAGCCCTCTTTCCTATCTATGCCTTATCCTGTAGTTTTGTTTGGAACATATTCCTCTACCTCATTTTGTCAGGGTTTCTATGTTTCTCCTTTTGTTTTAGATGGATCTGCTCTGCTTCCTGGTCTAGAGAGTAGTGGCTTATGAAGAAGGCATCCTGTGGTGCCCACAAGCTCAAGACTCTACTTTTTAGTGCCTGGATGTTCTTTGTAGTGGAGCCCCAGTTGCTCTTCTTGGGCTATGGGCAGAACTGCTTTTCTGTCTCTGTGACAGCAGTGGCCTATTTCAGTCCTCTGTGGACAGAAGTTTGCCTGAGCTGGCCATATGCGAGCAGAGCAGTAGCTTCTGCTGGGTTCATACTGTCTGCCCTGCAGCAATGACCGCTGGGCTAATGGGGTACGTGGAACAGTTGTGTAGCTGCCATCATGTAGTCACTAGGTGGCAGCCGGTCATAAGGCACCAGGCTGGGCTTCCCGAGGGGAGGCAGGAGTGCTCGGAGCTGACTCCTGCAGGCACTTCCATAGGTGGGCTAAGACAGGGTTGAGAAAGCTAGGAAAGCCTCCCTCTGCCTGCCTGGCAGCAAAGTCTCCCTTGACCTGTCAGGCAGTGAAATGCATACTGCTGAGCCAAGTGGGCCCTGTTGAGTGCACAGGGAAGCACCTCAGGGCTGAACTGCCAGCAAGGGGATGGAGCATTTGGGACTCCCAACACTGCCGGAACTGTTGGGCTGAGAGAGGGCTGGGGAAGTGTCATCAACCCACCTTTTTCTGTTGCAGACAGAGCTCCATCCAAACCTTGCTCTTCTAGTACACCTCCTGCTGCTGGCAAATCTTTCAAACTGCCACCTTTATCTTGGGTCTGTGGAACTGGTGGAGCATGCCTGTCCTCCACAGGTAGCTGGTGTGTCAGCCTCCCAGAGCGTTCCCAACTGTCCCTAGTATCCATCACTGCTAACCACCAGAACCCAATGCATTGTGGACTTATGTTCCCAGAGCAGGTCTTCAGCACCATGTGTGCAGAGTTCCTGAGTGCCTATCCTCTCTCCACTCTGTTCCTCTTCCTCTTGCCTGTGGGCTGGATGGGGCAAGGGCTTGGGTCCCAGTAAGTCACAGCTCTGCCACTTTGCCCTTCTCTGTGGGGTATTCTCTTCTTCCCCAGGTCTAGGTGGTCTGTTCTGCAATCTTCAGGTTGTTTTCAGGGTAAGATGTATTTGCTTTAGTTGCTTCCATGGTGTATGTATGGGAGAAGATTTCTGCCTTGCTTTCCTACTCTGCCATCTTTTCCCCCCCACCCTGTATTTCTTTTTATATTACAATATCACAGTACCTGTTTTATTTTTTATGGTATGTTACATGTATTTGAGATTATCTAATTGGTTATGGGGCTGATTACTTCATGTGGTAGCAGGATCTAGCTGCAGTGTGTTAGGAGACCTAGTTGCTTCAGTTCTTTTATACAGAGCTTGTGATATCCTCCCACAGTTTTGCTCTCTAGAGCAGTATAGAACACGTGTGCTCACTTTTCTGAAAGACTGCCTTTCAGGTAAAGTGTTTATGAAAATAGCTGTATCACTAACTTAATTTTGGAGTAAGTCAACTAGAGAATGGGTAACTATACTGAAAATAATGTAATTACTGTATTCAACCCAAAAACTACAGGGTAAATCCTCTTGGTACCAGTGCAGTTCTTTAACAGCTGTTCTTTTTCTACTTTCCCACTGGAAACCTAAGTTTATAGAATAATCCCTAAAGATCTGCCAAGCTTCAGATCCTTCTTTTCTGTCTCTCTTCTTTCATCTTTTTGATGTCCAGCTAAGTTAATAGCTTCATTGTGATTATTCCATTTGACAACTTATTTGTAATATGTTTGCTAGTAACCAGACTTAAACCTTAAGCAAAATGGAGCACTGTTTTGGCACACAAAGTCCTTTTTTACAATTCTATGATTTGGCGTCTTTCCAGAGCACAGAATAAAACATACTTACCCTCTTAAGGCAAATAATTTCCAGGCAAAGAAGGATCAGATTTATATCCCCCAGGTGATTATGCCCCTTAATATTTATAAGTGACAAAAAGCTGTCACAATAAAAAACCACAGTAGCCAGATCATTTAATGTCCCATTTACCTCTCTATACTGATTTTAAAGTAGCTGTTCCTGACATTCATTTGTATTAGCTGCATACAGTGTCAGGGAGTTTGAGTGGCATATCTCTTCTAAGACTTCATAACGAAGTGGTTCTTGTCATAAGCAACTGCAAATAATCACAGAAAGCCTACTGTGAACCCCTTCATCCTGTTCCTGAATATTTCAAGAAATCTAAGTCAATTCAGATACCCAGTATCTCCAACTCCAAGATATTTTAGGGCAACATTTTTGTTTAATTCAGTTTAGTTAATTTTTTACATAAAGTTCACAAACCAAGAAGTGTACAGTGAAAATTTGTCTTTATTTGTATTTGTCCATCTACCCTGGTGCTGTCTCCAAGTATTATTCGATGTATCTTTCCAGAATATCTTTATGCATGTATAAACAAAAGTATACATTATTTGCCCCCCTCTCTTTGTATGCCCCCCTCTCTTTGTACACACTGTTCTTCATCTGCTTTTTTCTTATTGTCAAAAATAGCATATCTCGTGGAGGCTTCTCTCTGCATTTTTTATAGCTTCATAGCATTCCATTGTACAGATGTACCATAATTTATTAATCAGACACTCTTGGCAGACATTTTGGTTTGTTTCTAGTTTTTTCTTAATAACCTTTAGACTATATGCCCATGTGAAAGTATATTCTAGAACTAATCTTAATTTTATGGAACTGCTGGAAACAGAAAAAGATTATGATCATGAGTTTCAGTTTTAATTGGTTCAGCTATTATTCTTTATTCTGAGATGGGCCTTCAGTTATTGGAGAATAAAGAAATGATTTTAATAAGACTTGGAGGTTAGGGAAACTATCCACTTAACCTTTTAAGTAAAACAATCCTGCATACCACTACCCTTCAGAAATTTTAGAGCATCCTTACCATCTTTTTCTCCCTCCTCTCTTTTCCTGCTGTCAGTCCAGTCAGTCACCAAGTGTTCTTTCTTCCATCCTAGTACCATTTGGATTTGACCCTTTCCAATCCCATTTCACCATATTACCCAGCCTAGTTATTTATGGAAGTATCTATCAGTACTCAGGCTTTTCTGCCCTCTAGTTGATCCTAATACTGGTATGACTAACGTTTATTGAACACTTTTTGTGTACCAGGCACTGTGCTAACTGATCTTCTTCATGCACTGACCATTTCAATCCTCATAATGACTCTATGTAATGGTGTAATATTTCCATTTCACAGGTAAAGAAATTGAGGTACAGAGATTACTTAACTAGAGGTGGTGGAGTCAGACATCTATGAAATGGTGTCAGTTCTTACAAAATTAAAGACCTAATTTAGAGGAGAAATAGGAAACCACTCCTACAAACAAGAAATGCTACACCACTGCAGTGAAGAAAGAAAAGAGAGGAAGAAATGGAGACTTTTACAGAAGAGAAAGGAATATAGAGTATAGGTGAATACATGGAGATTAGTTATAATAACATGCTAGACAAAGAAAAATAATGAATACTCCAGAAGAACTGAGTTTGCAAAGTTGGCAAATGCCACCAGCCAAACTAGCATTGGACTATTGCATCAGGTTCATTTGAAAGCTCTTAAAATATGGTCGGTTCCTAACCCCACTCCTGAGCTGCTTCTGAATTAGATGGCAGGGCCTTCCAGTCTGTGGTGGTGGTATTGTTGCAGGCTATTCTAACGCATATGCAGGCCAGAACACCACTGGCTAAAAAATAAAAAAGATACGGGGTTGACTCAAGTAGAGTATGCTTTCCTCTGAGAAATAATAAGAATTAATATTGATGAGTAGGGCTAAGTCATATGAGGAAAGGCCAGGCTGAAGAGTCCGGAATTGAAACAGCAGGCAGTGGAGAGTGAGTCACTGTGTTGGTCAGCAGCAGTGTTTTTTGCAGACTTTTCTAGCTGTAATCTGCAGAAAGGAAAGGCCGCAATAGGAACCACGCTAGGAGATAGTTGCAGTGAACTACAGTCATATTTTCTCTATGAGACTCTTAAATAGTAGTGAGCAATTTGTCAGGGTTGCTTTGTCCAGAAATATGAATTAGTAAATTTGTGAACTGAGGTTTAACTCCCTGAAGAATCTTTCACTTGCAAAGACTATGAAAAACCAGAGGACCCTCTTTCCAAATTGAATAACATAGAAATTGGTATTGGTGTTACACTTCTGGTCTATACAATTAATCTAGCATTTATTTGAGAGAGTCTGGCACTATAAGAAGTGACAGCATATAAAAGGCACAGTTAACATTCTTTGACTTAATTTAAACAGTCTAGTTCTACCTCACAGCTAGTTATAAACTTATTTATCAAAAATCCTTTTTAAATCTGTATTTCCTCATTTTACTACCTACCACTAGGACTAATAATTTTCAGGGGTCTGTCTCACTCTTTGATATTTTCAGAAATTATGATATAACTCCTTCCCCCCATTTCTTCATCTATAAAATGAAGATACTATAGTTCCAGCCATAAAATAAGATCATTAAAAGGATTATGAGAGATAATGACTGGTTCAAAGTAACCACTAAAATTTTAGGTATTATTTGGTAATAAAAATAATAGGTATTTGCTTTTTAAAAAAAAGTCACTCCTGGAGCACAAAATTAGAAGAGGCAAGAGTGGGTATGGGAGATGAGTTGAAAGAGGCCATCACAATAGACCAGACAAGAAGTGATGATAGGGTGAGCAAGTGTGGGCAGATTTTAATGATATTTGGAAGTAAAATTGAGAGAAACTTCATAGTGGATTAAATATTTGAGAGAACAAAAGATAATTTCACAGGTTTCTGGCTTAAGCAGCTTGATGAATTCGGGAATCTTAATTTGGTGGGGCATGGAGGGTAGGGCAGTGGGAGATGCTCATCATTTTAGTTTGCGATATTAAGTATGTTAAGTGCAAGTTGTTAAGTACCAACATTGTTAAGAAGCTGTCAAATACTCTTATGTACACCACAGTTTAAGAACTGTTGATGTGAAGATTTTAAAACAGAACTAGTGATGTGGATAAATATTTGGATATTTGGGTCTGAAGTTCAGAGGAGTCAGAGATGGGTACAAATTTAGGTGTGGTCTTCATACAGAAGGTAAAATGAAGGCACTGGTGGGGATGATAGAGCAGGAAGAGAAGGGAACCTAAGACTGCCCGTGAAGAATTCCAAAATTTAAAAGCCAATAAGAGGAAAATAAGCATGGAAAGGACGGGCTAAGTGTTGGGAAGAAAATCAGGCAGAAGTAATGGCACAGAAGACAAAAGAACATGTTTTGAAAAGGAGAGAGTGGTCATGGAAAGTGAGGACTAAGATTACCCATTAGACTTGCCAGCATAGAGATGTCATAGGTGGCCTTCTGAATGATGATGGGGGTGGATAACAACCAGAGGAGTGAATGGGAGGTAGTAAAATGTAGACATAAATGTGAACAACTTCAAGATGTTAAATTAACTTTGATTTCTGGACAGGGAAAGGGTTGAGGGAAGGATTTTTTTCCTCCCAAAGATGGGAGAAATTTGATCATGTTTAAGTGACTGTGGGATGGCTACAATGGAGAAGCGGGTATTGAATACACAAGAGAGAGGATAATGGATAGATCTCTGATAGAGCAATGGGATCCAAAGCTCCAGCTCCTTGTTTATCAAGGGAGGCATATTTAGTATAATAGGAGGAAACAAGAAAAGGAATAGATATATATACAGAAAAAAAATGCTGGTGCATTTTGTGGATGCAATTCTGGGGACCCTGAGTTCTGGGGAAGTGATTGGGGTTGGAACAGAGGCTTCATTCCTGTCCAGCCTGCTTTTGGGCCAGCTCAGCTCTTTGCTTGACTTTGTCCTCTTTGGTCACTTAACCTTTTAGCTTCAGTATTGCCACCCATCCCTCTCCTTTCTTTTTTCCTCCTCTTCATTTTTTTTTTTTTAATTTTTTTCAACCTCCCTATTTATTTATTTATGAGGCACATACAATAAAATGCACAGATCTTAGCATACAGCTTGATGAATTTTGACATGTACATACACTCATGTAATCAGCACACAGATTAAGATATCAAACATTCTTACTAAGTTTCCTCCCCCCTCACTTATTTCTTCCTTACTCCCACTTCCCTCTTCAATAGCAGCCACTAGTCTGTTCTCTGTGTCTGTGAATCAACCCTTTCCTTTCTTGGGAGTGAGCCCTGGGCCCATGGACCCCCCGTGCAGTGTACTGGCTTGGTTTCAACATCTTCTTTGAATTTCTTTTACTTTTTCCTGAGGCAGTGAGACCAAAACCAGTCAAGAGTCTGATGGGCTATTTTAGTAACCATCTAGAGAAACTATGTTTTTCTTTAGAAATCTAATCTTTAATTTTCATTTCTGATCATTGAATTTTCTAATATACTTGAATAAAAATCTGTTTCTTTTATTGGAAATTTGTTAAGCTCATACCATGGCCCAGGCACTGTGCTAGGTAGGCACTTTTTAATCTGAATTAAGTAAGAGATGGCTTCCTGAAGGAGTTTGGAAAGACAACATACACACCTGACTTTTTTCTCTTGATAAATGCATAGACTTTAAAATATCTAGATCTGAATCCAACTTCTTTTTGTAAAAGAGGCCAAATTAATATATTTTTGTTTGAGAATATCAGTACAGTGATCTTTATATATTGTACAACACAGATACTCCCTTTTCCTTAAGTTCTGTTATTTTTTCATGTTACTTCTATAATTAAAATACAGAATCCCCCCACCCCCAAAGTAAAGTGTCTTTACTGTATACAGGTGGTCTTAACCTGGGTTCTGTACATCTCAATTTATCTATGGATTTATGGCTTTGTGGATCCATGAACCTTCCACAATTATATCCAGAATTGAATGTATATACATGTATTTCCTATGGTAAAGAGTCCTTAATTTTTATCAAATTCTCAAAGAATTCTATTATCCAAAAATATTAAAATATTTATTAATAAGCTTTGTCCTACAACTATTCCATACCATTTATCATTTTGATTTTCTCACAAGAGGAAATTTTCTCATAATTGTACTTTTTAAAATTCTTGATAAAATTTTGATATTAATACAGTATTTGAAGTTGACATTTAAACATTAGAATTTGCTTTTACGTTTATCTAACAATACTATTATAATCATGCTACATTTCTAGTTGCAAATACATTTTTGTTTGTCCTCAGTACCAGGACCCTCTGGTGATAATGGCATGAATATTACCATGATCTTAATGGCCTGGATGGTTATTGCAGTGATCTTGTTTCTACTGAGACCTCCTAATCTAAGAGGATCCAACCTAACTGGAAAGCCAACAAGTCCCCATAATGTAAGTGTTCTGTATTAGAAATCCATTTGGGTGGGAAGACAGGAGTTGCCTGAAAAGGGGCAAGAGTTTGTTTTGACTGAAATATCTGAATTAGCAAAAGGAAAGTTAACTCATGGGGTAAGTTCTTCTTTTGTAGTCCTAGTAAATCTTGCAAGCCCAAGTGGCTTAGTTTTTGTAGAGTGACGTATAGAAAGTACAAACCAGAAGCCCAAAATCTTTACTCACATGAGAAACATAAAAAAATGATATAGTTCAGTAAGCCATGAAACCATAAAACTCTCAGAAAAAAACAGGCAAAAATCTCTTGGACATAAACATGAGCGACTTCTTCATGAACATATCTTACCGGGCAAGGGAAACAAAAGCAAAAATGAACAACTGTGATTACATCAAGCTGAAAAGCTTCTGTACAGCAAAGGACACCACCAATAGAACAAAAAGGCATCCTACAGTATCGGAGAATATGTTCATAAATGACAGATCCGATAAAGGGTTGACATCCAAAATATATAAAGAGCCCATGCAGCTCAACAAACAATAAGCAAATAACCCAATTAAAAAATGGGCACATTAGCTGAACAGACACTTCTTCAAAGAAGAAATTCAGATGGCCAACAGGCACATGAAAAGATGCTCCACATCGCTAATCATCAGAGAAATGCAAATTAAAACCACAATGAGATATCACCTTACATTAGTTAGGATGGCCAACATCCAAAAGACAAACAACAAATGTTGGTGAGGATGTGGAGAAAGGGGAACCCTCCTACTCTGCTGGTGGGAATGTAAACTAGTTCAACCATTGTGGAAAGCAGTATGGACGTTCCTCAAAAAACTCAAAGTAGAAATACCATTTGACCCAGGAATTCCACTCCCAGGAATTTACCCTAAGAATGCAGCAGCCCAGTTTGAAAAGGACAGATGCACCCCTATGTTTATCGCAGCACTATTTACAATAGCCAAGAAATGGAAGCAACCTAAATGTCCATCAGTAGATGAGTGGATAAAGAAGATGTGGTACATATACACAATGGAATATTATTCAGCCATAAGAAGAAAACAGATCCTACCATTTGCAACATCATGGATGGAGCTAGAGGGTATTATGCTCAGTGAAATAAGCCAGGCGGAGAAAGACAAGTTATCATATGATTTCACTCATCTGTGGAGTATAAGAACAAAGGAAAAACTGAAGGAGCAAAACAGCAGCAGACTCACAGAACCCAAGAATGGACTAACAGTTACTAAAGGGAAAGGGACTGGGGAGGATGGGTGGGAAGGGAGGGATAAAGGGGGGGAAAAAGAAAGGGGCATTATGATTAGTGTGCATAATGTGTGGGGGGGGTGCACGGGAGGGCTGTACATCACAGAGAAGGCAGGTAGTGATTCTACAGCATCTTACTACACGGATGGACAGTGACTGCAGTAGGGTTTGTGGAGGGGATTTGGTGATGGGGGAAGTCTAGAAAACATAATGTTCCTCACGTAATTGTAGATTAATGATACCAAAATAAAACTGGTAAACATGAAAAAAAAAGATCTAATTCATAATAATCCACAGCAGTATTTCTCAAAGCTCACTACCCAGTTCCCCAGTTCTGCCCACCTCAGAGTTGATCCCTTGTCTCTCATACTTCCAGTTCCCCAAATTCTTTTACTAGCTATAATTTAGAATTCCTCCCACAACTTCATTTTCTCCCTTTCCTCACCCCAACTATTAAATACAGTAGAGACATGAGCCTGCCTGTCTGCCTAAATTCTGTTTTCCCAACCTATTTCTCCCAAATTCATTCTTCCAGTTCTGCATCACAGTAGATCATCCAAGCTGGCAAAAGGAGAGGTAGGAATCATTCATGTTGATAAATCTTGATAGTCATGATTACAACTATTTTTAGAACTTTCTTAATAAAAATATGATAAAGTGACCCTATAGGGAGTTTTCAGTACTTCTTTAATAGAACTTCCATTAAATTATTTCTTTTTTAATCATTTCCAGAACCAGTATTTATATACTTTTTCTTTTCCATTTGTTTTGGGTATGATCTCTTTAAAAATATTTCCATTATAGGTTTACTTGTTTAACACCAAATTATCCTACTACGCCTCCAACTTGTGAAATTCCCTAAATAATTGCTACTTTTCCATAACTTGTATTGTTAATATAAGAAAAGTGTTCAGTTAGCCTAGCTTCTTACATAGGAGAAAGCAAATGTGCAATGTTAATTGGTCAGTGCTTTGGCTTTTTTTAGGAGTAGAACATTTAGGTATGTAGCATGCTAAATGAAAGAAGGTATCATTAGCACTATTAACAAGCCTTACATTTATTTTTGTTTTTTCTTGGATGGGGGTATACATAAAGCTTGTATATTGTCTTGATAAAGTCAAGACTTAGCCTTTTTTCTTTCTTTGTATATAGCTCTATTACTTTCATATCAAAGAGCAACGTCTTCAATGTGTGGAGTTAAAGAAATCGAACCTAATGAGCTGACTTAGAAGCCATTAAAAGTACAGAAACATAGAGTCCCGTGAACCTTGGTTCATTGTAGGCCAGCAGTTCTAGGGTAATAGTCCCACTGCCCTAGGTATAAGCAAGAAAACATACTAATTCCAAGCAGAAAGATCGGTCATCCTCAGTGGGGCCTCATATAGCATGTTGGAGTAAAAATAAATGGAATCCCCCTGAAGATTCCTAAAAGCTCTGATCTTTCCTTTACAATTCAGGCACTCTCTATTGCAAGCTGGATTTATTGGTTTATAAATCAGTAAATCCAGAGCTTGGGTGAGGGTTTAGGAAGTTTAACACTGTTATCCAAGACCCAGTTTCTTTCCTCATACCACCTCAGACCTTGGAAGGAGGATGGGTGGGAAGGGAGGGATAAGGGGGAGGAAAAAGAAAGGGGGCATTATGATTAGCATGCATAATGTGGGGGGGTGGGGCACGGGGAAGGCTGTACATCACGGAGAGGGCAGGTAGTGATTCTACAGCATCTTACTACTTTGATGGACAGTGACTGCAGTGGGGTTTGCACTAGGGTAATAGTCCCACTGCCCTAGGCATAAGCAAGAAAACATACTAAGGTCGGCTCCTTCTGTGATCATAGGATGGCTGCCAATAGCAGCCAGAGCCACATGCTTCCTCGTTGGCATTCTGTGGTGAAAAACAAGTCTCCAGCTTCACTTGGACTGGACTGGACTCAGTCACGTTAGCAAGATGAATGAGACTACCTTTATTATTGAAATACCACCTCTGGCACTGTCAGGGAGAGCAGTTTCACCCAAATCATATTACTGTTACACAAATTTCCTCTTTTCCATACCACAGGGAAGAATGAGACAAATGTTGGTGAATCACAGTGTTAATCTAGTGCTCTCTTGTGTAAAAACATGAGAAGGTCAAATAAATGATTTGGGATTTGGGGGGGGCATGCTCAGTTCTTACTATGTGTGTTAAATTGGTTGCCATGAGACTTAAGAAATTTATTCCATAATTTCTTTCTTTCTAATGCCAGGGACAAGATCCACCAGCCCCTCCTGTGGACTAACTTTGTGATACAGGAAGTGACAATAGTTAACACCTTGCACGACCAAATGAACGAAGATAACCCGAGTACTCTTAACCCGATTAGAAGTGTTTTCTTTTTGCATCTGCAAAATGGGATGGTATAGTTTTCATGAGCTTCTAAAAATTTCACTTGCAAGCTTATTTTTGCTTCCTGTGTTACCACCATTCCTTTTCATGGTATACTTGAGTTAATGATTATATTTTTAAAAGTTACATGGGCTTTTTTAGTTATCCTAAATGTAAACATTCCACTCATTCTATTTGTTAACTGTGATCATAATTTTTGTGATTTCTGGCCTGATTGAAGAAAACCTGAGATCTCTGCATTTAAATATTTTAAATAGTTTTGTAGGTTTTAAAATTGCTCTTTTCACAATTTAAAAAGTCACTTGAGCTATATTTACATTTGCTTTGGTAGTTCATTTGTGGGTGGCAATTTTCTCTAGTTCTTGGGACTGTGGCAGCCTTTGGAATATTTTATAAGTTATAGCTGAAATCTGTCATCCACCATAGCTGGCTTATGTGACTAGAAAAGCAGGAGAGACAAAATGAAATAATTACTTAGTGAATGTTTTTTATTCCCATAAAAATATCTAATATTAAGAAAACTTTAAATAAACATGATTTAAATATGGTAGATGATTTATAGTCCATTATGTGACATTTGTAAGCCACTGCACTAGCCTTACAAGGTTCATGAAAGGAGGAAAAAAATTAATTCTTTCTGCCTTTGCCAGATATAATCTATACAGAAATAATTTAAGTTATAATTTATTTTTTGAATGGGTGCCTCTCAGGAAGCTGCTTTTCTGTTCTAACACTTCCCTGTTAAGTGAAACTATCTTAAAGTTGCATTGGGGTCTTGTTTGGTTGCTGACATTTGAATGCTTACTTGCTCTTTTTTTTTCTTACAAGAAAAAAATTTGAGTCTTTTGTTATCCTTCTTAATTTACAAGACGGGAAAAGGAGGAAAATGATAAGCAATCAGATCTTTTTCTTCCCTCATCTCATTCTTGTTTGGGAATGGGATGAATCAGGGTAGAGAGAAGCATTAATATAAGTAAAAATTTTGAAATGTACAAAAAGTAGAAGACTGCATTGTTTTGCCCAGTTTGAAAGAAAATTCATAGAAATGGCATTTTTAGAAAGTCTGCATGACTTTTGTGATTATAGAATTTTTTCTTAGGAAGTGATTACAAATGACCTGTGGTACTAGAAGTTTTTTTCTATCAATGTAAGGATTTTTTCATCTTAGATCAGTCTAGCTTTTCACTGTATCAATCTGAGAAATTGTATGAATCAAGTAAACTTCTCTTTATCTTTGTACTGTTTAATAGAGTCTCTGATAGAATTGTGTGATGCTCTTAGAGTATTTTCCCCCCTTTATTATGGTTACATTCTAGGCCATAAACATTATAAGGGCTTCATTTCATCATATAATACACTATTGACTGCTTAGATTCCTCCTGTGCATCTTGGCTTTGTAATCAACTTCTTGAAATAATATAACCTACTGTTAATTACTCGTGCTAATTGAGGGATATCATAACACACATAAGTCAAATCTGGATAAATGAACACCACAAATTTAAGGTTTTTTCTCTTGCCGTGTCCTACTGGAAGCCTTCGCAACTCTATAGCTATTTAAAGCAGAAAGGGTAGAAATGGCATAAAATGTAGCTAAATGCCTATAAGCATTCCTTTTTCTGCTCTTGCCTCCTGAATTTTGAAGACTTGCACATACATCCTAGCAGTTTATTTCCTAAGCTGCTAGAAAGCTGGTGTCTAGCAGAGATACTGATGTACTCACTGAATCTACAGTTCACAAATAATTGAGGATTGGCTTTGGTTGAAGATGTGGCTGTGTCATAGAAACAGAATGTCCGGTGTTAGCTAGAGACCTGGAAATCTTATTCTGGAAATTCTTATTCTTAGTTCTTCACTTCTGTCACATACACTTAATTGACATTACATCTAGAATACTAACCTTTTTCTATATGGACCATCTATTTAATTAGTAATAAAATTTATTAGTGAAATATTTAGTCTTCAGTTACCTCTAAAATTCTTTGCATTCCTGAAAAAGACAGTGTATTACTGCATATAAAGGATTCCTATCAACCTAACAAGTAATTTATATCATTCTATTTAATTCTTAAAGCTTCTACATGTGGCCTTCTTATTGAGCACACTCTTATTCATTATTTGGCCTGTAAACATTCACCTGAACTGTGACTACAATCATTTTTCAATAATCTGGAAAAACGAGAGATAAAGTTTCACATTTTAATCACTTTGGCTTTTAAATATTCTGCAAATACCATTAAGAGTTCATTTTGGTTTAGAGTAATTTAATGTTGTTTTAAGCAAAATAATTTGTTTTTGCTTTCCATATAGAAAAAGTTAACATTGGAACTGTATATAGTAAAAGATTTTATCATGTACCTATCCAAGCACCATTCCAAACTCAGCAGGTTATATTTTAAACAGCTTGCAGAGATTTTCCAAAGTAAGCTATTAAGTTCAGCTATTCCATGGTTACTTTTAGTGTCTTTGTGGTATGTCATGTGATAGTGTTTATGAAATTAAAAAATTCTTAATTTTCAAAGGAACCTTGGAAATATATCACTCTGAATGAAAGTCTGTCACTCTAAATGAGTATGTGCTAAAATTTGACCAGCTCAGCTTAAGACAAAAAACAGCAACTTGGAGGAGAAATGAAGAGAGTTTACAGTTAGTGGGTTAAATTTTTGTTGTTGCAATAGTACGTTTAGTCTTAACATAATATTTCTAATTGAAAAGTTATATGTATGTGTCACCATATCTGATGATTACTTTGTTAAAAGCAAAATGGGTCATGTGATATATTAAATCTTAATTGCTGTTTTTAAATGTTTGATCATGCCAAACAAATCATGTCTGTGCCATCCAGGGTTTATTGTAATCTATTAATGAGTACTTGGATTGGGGTAAAGGGCTTGTACTATGCACTTTTTATTAAAGAATAAATAGAAAATGTTAGTAAAACTCGTTTTCTGTTTGGCTTTTGTGGGAAAAGAAGCAGGCATTTTTTGCTTAGTAAAATGTTAACATCCTTTATTGAATAGTTTATAAGGCTTTTTACCATAACCTAACTCAAGACATTCTCCAAAGAAAACTTCTATGTTATAAGAAAAATATTTATACAATAGCAGTATGAGGCCAGTATTCAGAAGTGAGGGTTCTAAGAATCTCTAGGAAATTAGATTGCAGTTACATTTCTTTCATTATTATTTTTTATTTCTTCCTGAAATACAGGGTTAATAGATATTTGCTTTAAGGAAATAATATCTAATAATGTTAGTTATTTGAAAAGACGTGTTACCCAAAAGGAGCTAGACATGTAACTGTACTGAAAACACAAAAGTGAAAATCTGCCTTTGCTCTGTGACCTGGAATGCATCCATATATTAAAGATTATTAATACCCATATACATGTAGAAGGCATAAAATTGCTCTGGCATGATTATGATGTCAGTGTTTGTGTGATACTTAAGTATTATTTAGAAATGGCAAAATTTGTGAAAAACAATTTCCTGGAGATAGTGAATGATTTAAATCTAAAATTTATTATGTATATGTCAGTGAATATCTGAATCCCCAGTATAATTAGTTTTCATTAAATGACTGCAATACTAGTTTCTCTCCCAGAAAATGAAATTCTATTAAATGAGACATGCTGTGTCTCATTTAATGGATTTGAATGGCATTGTTTCTATTTGTTTTGAAAAACTGCCATTTCATCTGATGGTTTTCTCAGTTTGAAATCTCAATGTATGGAGTTGGTTTCCCCCCCAACCCCAAAATGTTCCAGAAACACCAACCATGATTATTTCTCATGCTCAGATTTTTTTTAAACTGGAGTTATTAATGTGATCTTTTCCCATGGGGAACTTAATTTTGCCCATCATTTCTCAAACAAATGGACTTTGTGGTTCAATAAACATTTCAACAAGTGTTTATATTTGTCTATTGCTTAACTGTTAATGCTTTAAAATGAATGTTACTCAGGATTAGATTACAGAAGCCATTTTAAATAATCAGATGCAAAATTAAGATGTCTTTTGAAAGGTAGGTGGGAGATATCTGGAAGGCAGGGAAAATGCCAGGGGTATAGAATTATGTGTGTAGTTTTAAGAATAAAGCAACTTCCCTATCAAATACTATCCCATTATACAAAGCTCCGCTTATTTCTAGGAAATTTAGGAATGAGAAAATTATTTACAATTCTTGCAGTAACAGAGACTTTACTTAAATATCTGGTCCTGAACTGCTCATAACCTCAGACACTCATGCTGTGTCTCATTTAATGGATTTGAATGGCATTGTTTCTATTTGTTTTGAAAAACTGAGCAAAAATAAAGACCACAAATTCCACACAGGAGATTCAAGATTATAGAATAAGTCTCCTATGTTTTTAAAGAAATGAATGTGTTATATAGTCACTCATTCATTCAGTGCCACAGGAAGAAGCACTTTATATACAAAAGCGTTATGGTCCTGGCCTGAACGCAGCTTTCCCTTACAATTAATCAGTATGTAAACATTAAACTTTGGAAGTCTGGATACCTTAAAGAAGATTCCTTACAATTAATTCAGCAAGAACAATTTTGTGGTTACAACATACAGAACAGATATAAATCTGACACCAGAGCCTACATCCCCAACAAATGGGTTAAGATTTACATCCTTGCTATGTCCTTAGCCTTCAATTTTATCTAACAACCTTTTCTTAACAGACTACGTTTTACTCTGTTTTGTCTCACATTGCACTTCTGACACATCCTCTTACTTTCCCAGAGTTTGACTAGCAACGATCTGCTGAAAGCTGGTAATCTAAAGCTTCAAGCATGATTCTGGTAGCCAAAGCTAAAGCAGAAAATAAAAGTAGTATTTCAAATTATAGTTGGTTTAAATAAAGTAATATTGAAAATTACAATTTCTCCACTAAAGAATGGGTAGGGCTAATACTTCTCCCCCTCCACAACATCCAGTAATTTTTTTTAATTCTGTAACTATTTTAAGAACTCAGAGTCACATAAATAGGCAACAATTAAGTTTGATTCCCTGTGCTTTCCTGGATCAATAGTTTCTGATGCTATTCTCTAAAAACATTAGAGATATTCAAAGGGTGTTTTGTTGAAAAAAGACAGCTGATAATTGGTGTTTTTAATCACTTATTCTGTAATTTTCATCCAGTTTTTCAAACTTCCATTTTTACTGTAGCAATCTTATATGCAATAAAAATAGTATTGTCAGTAGTGTTTAGCTGTAGGAGGGAAAAAAAAGCTAAAGTAGCTTTGTGTGAGCCAAGCATAATGTTAAGGTAAACAATTCATTCAGCTTTTACTTTTCTCATAACAAGAAATTATGCCAGAGGCTACAGCATATATAATTGCTTATAGTGATTCTCAAACTTTCTGGTTTTGGGACCCCAAAGAACTTCTTTTTATATGGGTTATATCTATTAATGTTTACTGTGTCCAAAATTAAAACAACATTTTAAAGTATTATTTTAAAATAACAATTCAATACATGTCAATACAAATATTTTTTATGAAAAAAACATTTTCCAAAATGAAAATTTAGTGAAAAGAGTAGCACATTTTTGGGCATCTCTTTTACTTTGTATTCAATATGTTGTAATATGTTCCTGTATTGCAGTATGAAATTGTATATGTATTAGTTTTCAATAAGTGAAAGACTAACATGTCATGTCAAGCAGCCTGTGCCTAAACTAAGGAACACAAATTATGTGACCCTTGGACAGCCCAGTTAATTCAGAGCAGTACTTTACAGAAAGCTGAAATGAGAATGAAATGCTTGTAAAAATGCTTTGTAAAGTCCTAAATAAATAGTGTTATGTAAAGGCCTTCACTATCCAACACACACACACTCCCTTTGCAAAACCTATAGAAAGTATAGGTTTAAAATTTCCACTGAATTCCCATTGGAAGAAATTCACCCTACCAGAAATGGACAATGGCACCTTTAGGTCAGAGCCTTGCATATGAATCATAAACATTAAAGATTAAAATATTAAATGTCATAATTTCCTTGAAACCAATATAAGATTGTACATCAACTATACTTTAGTCGAAAAAAAGTTTCCAATCAAGATTTTAAATCCTTGGAAGGTAAACTGGAAAGCAAATAAATTTTGACTAGTAAATTAATAAATCCATTGCAAGAGAAGCTAGAGCAAATAGACTAATAGTTCTCAGCTTTGGCTACATATTGCACTCACCTGGATAACTTTACAGACTACTGACATCTTGGCCCCACACCTCAGAGATTCTGGTATGGCGGTCCTTGGTATGGCCTAAGCATCTACAGGTGATTTCAGTAGCAGCTGAAGGTGAGACTCAGTGACCATAAAGAATGCTAAACCTTGTGTTTAGTTCTAGAGATGAAAAGCAAAACAAAAACAAAAATATTTCCACACTAACTGACTTATATGTATAGGCAGGGATTTAACTGAAACCCTGAATTCTTCTGCAGTAGAAATATTTTTAATAGCACTAGTCACACTTTTTCCTGATGCCTAAAAATAATGCTTTATATTTTGTCTATTTTTTTTCTCGTGGAGGTGAGGAAGGGAGATGTCATCCTTCATGGATGGCTCTAACAGAAGCTCATTCAGTTAATGTGAAGGCTCTATGTTAAAAAGGAGAAAAAAAAGCCAAGAAAACAAAAACCACCACCACCATATAAAAGGAATATAAGTGGGATTATTAATTTTCAGGGAATTGGATCAAAATTACGTTACTAGGATATGCATTCTTCACATACCTAAAATTTCTGGTCCTCAGAAAATTTCTGTGGTGGTAGTAAGGTCATTTATTTTTAGTCCCTGCCCTCAAGAAGTTTATATTCTATTTACAGTGGACAAATTCAAAAGCTAACAAATAAGATTTAAGATTATTTCAGGGACTGCTAATTACTAAAAAGATGTTAAAATAAATCATAGCTTTCTGAAAAGATGATATTTGAAACTTGAATGATAAGCCATGCCAAGATCTGGGCAGTTTCCAAGAGAAAAAACAAGAAGTATGAAGGCCTTGAGATTGAAATAGACTTGGCATTTTCAAGATACCAGGTTAAGGAAGACCTGTACAAAATGAAATCAGATGTCTAAGATCTATTATCTTGTATGATCTTAGAATCCAGAATAAGGACTTGGATCTTATTACATATATAAAAGCCACTGGGGCAAAGCGGGGAGATGTAAGATCTTAATTTATGATTTTATAATCTCACTCTAGCTGCTACATGGAAAGACAAACTGTGCATCAAGAAGAAAGGCAGGAAGGTAATTAGCCACTGGAGTCCAGATAAGAGATACTAGTGGCTTTGACTAAGGTTGTGGTAGTGTGGATTATAAAAACAGGGCAGATTTGGGGTATATTTTGGAGGTGAAGCCAATAGACCACATTGACAGCTTGGCAGTGAATGAAAGGGAAGATAGAAAACATGAATGACATCTAGTTTAGGGCTTGAGCAACTAACTGAGTGATTGATGATACAAACTGAGATGGAAAAGCTTTATGGTAAGGGAAATGAAGAGGAGAAGAACTAGACTAGGAGCAAATACGTTAACTTGCTGGAAGAGAGATTTCAGTGGCTAAAAACAGATAGACAAATTATCATTCATGTGACAATTAAAGAATATATGCAGTCTTCGGCTGAAATGCTTGCTTCACGTATTCAGAGCTGAGACTCTATCATTGCTCCACTGACCCCTACAGCGGTGTTCTCAAACATCTGGTCTGTGGTCCATCCAGTGATGTTCTGCTCTGTGTAGTCACGACAACAACACTGGGTCAGTGTTCAAGCCAGAAGGGTGGAGGGGAAGAAAGTATGGAGGACCTGTCTCTTCATTTAAGGGTTTGTCCCAGAAATTGTACATATCCCTTCCATTCACATCATCTTAGCCTGAACTTGGTCACATGACTGAAAAAACAAAAGGCAAAACTATGTAGCCTTCATTTTGGGAAATATCTGCCCAGCTAAAATTTGGTTATTTTATTACTAAACAAGGAAAGTGTGGCTTTTGGGGTCAGCTGGCAGTAACTACCTCAGAGGAAAAACAATATTTCAGTGTTGGCTATGATGATTTTGAGGTGCCTACTGATCTAAGTGGAGATCTTGAGTAGGTAGTCTGACAGAGATGTGTGGAGCTAAGGTTCTATCATAGAGAGAGATAAAAATGAAAACAGAACACAGATAGTATTTGAATCTTTGGGACTGGAAAAAGTCACTTAAAGAGATAGTGACATCCAAGAGAAGAAACCCCAGGACTGGGACTAGGGGTACAACAACATTTAGCGCTCTGCTACAGTAAGAGGAACCAACAAAGTAGACTAAGAAGGAGCATCCAGTGAAAGAGGAAAACCAAGTGAGGTAAAATTCTATGGATAAGTCAAATCACAGAAATAAGAGTTAAAAAATTTTTTAAGATTATTTTTTAATGTTTTATATTGAGGTACATACAGTAAAATGCACAAATCTTTGTGGATAGCTTGGTGAATTTTGACATGCTTAACTATGACCCAGATGAAGATGTCAACCATTCTAATTTTTTTTCCCTAGAGAATAGAGAATTGAACATTTTGGCAGGATTCACAGGTAAACTTGATAAAAGATGTTTCGATGGAGTGATAGGGATGAAAGTCCAGCTGCAGTAGTCAAGGAAAGAATTAGGGATAAAGAAGGAGAGTTGAAGTACAAGTAACTCTTCGGAGGAATTTTACAATGAATGGGAGCAGAGAAATGGAGCAGTAACGTAAGTGGGATATATGGGTGTCTAAGGTGAAAGGGACAGGTTTTTATTGTTGTTTTACTGAGATGAAAGATAAAGAGTACCTGCAGCCAGGGGATAATAGTCATAGAACTCTACTTCCCTATCGTGGTGTCACCCCTCTGCTGGCCTCAGCACCACTATTATGTCTGAGAGGAACACCCACTGAAATCTACATTTTTGCCAATACTCCTTCAAGCCTACCTTCCTCCTCTCTCTACACTCATGGCCTCCCTATGATAATTGGCCTTAGAGACCATCATGATTAATCCTATCATGTCCTATTTCCCTGTTTATATCAGCATTCACTAGAAGTCCAAGACTCCCAGGTCAACACTCTACTATCCCCCTGATTCAATCTCGCACTGTTCCTCATGCCCCAAAACTCTTAACTCAGGAGCCATCATCAGCAAAAGTCCCATATCTTCAACATTTTCTCTGACCATTGCCTTCACCAAAACCTGGCCTCTCCTTAAGAGCACTGACTCTCCTACCACCCTCTCAAATAGTTTTCTTTTCCAAACCCTATAACCAAAGAATGTCAAGGGGGAGTGAGCTTCTCAGTCTCTCATTTTGGCTGCCAGGCTATCCTCTCTTCCCTAAAACTCCAACTCTTGGAAAGGCCATGCTGGCACAGTATTCCACATGATACCTTATCTTTGAAGGGCACATACAGAACTCTAGATCACTACTCATTCCTTGAAGATTTTAGTACTGGACTTGCTGCCTGTCTTCTCAACACTCTTCCTATAATGATTCTTGGTTAATTCAATATCCAAGTAGACAGTACTTGGAATAGTCAGTCCCCTAACCTCTCCTCCAATGATCCTACTGTCCACACAAATGCAGACATACACTCCCTTTGGCATATACTAGACCTATAATTTCTAACTTTATTGCTTGTATATTGCTAAAGGAATTTTTAAAATCTACATACTGTCTTGCACATATTTTTTCCTTTTAGGAGTGCAGCGCAAAGCAATCTCAATGCTGTCCCTTAACAAAGGTTCTTAGGTGTTCCTCCCACTTCAATCACTTGCTCAACTAATGGTAGTTGGTGTCAGTTAATTTTTTTTTCCCGCTATTTTGCCAAAATACACCAGAATGCAGAAAAGGGTCTAAGTCATTTCACCAAAACTGACTTGGCTTCATCTGTGAGCAAACCAAGTGGAATCTCTTGCGGATTCAAGACTACCTCCATTTGTTTTAATATAATCTCTGGGTAAACTAATAGAGCAAGACCATAATGAAAAACTACAAGAAATTTTGCAAGATTGGCAGACAAATTGGATAGCTCCAAAGCATTAAGATAACTATAATCCTGGCTGCTGCCCAGAGTGCCAGAATCAGTGTGATTAAACAGCTTGGAAATTTTGGAGAATGGTTCTGACTTCATTGGATGCCTCACACATTTTAAGTTGACATTTAGTATGTTCCTAGGCATAATAGGTTTAATATGTTCCTAGGTATAATTATAATTTAGTTAATAAAAAACGTTAAACATATAAGTTGAAGACTCAGGTGGAAAAAATATTGTAAGATTTGATATAAGTTAAACTGCTTTACTGAATAAATACTGTAAATTTTATCCAGTATTTCTCGAAAAATTTAGTAGCCCTGCAAAATACTCAAGTTGCTTTTAAAATAATCAAGGTCATTAACTTACATGGCATCTTCTGTTTAGAATGCAGAACATCCCAACATAGGCCAAAATGCCCTATTTCTAATTATGAACTTCAGCCTTAACAAAAATAAGTATAAAATGAGGAGAGACAGATTTGAGGTGTCTTGATTAATCACTATAGGAGACTACCTCCCAAAACCAGAATTCAGTTTATTTCTTTGTTTGGCACCCAGGAGAATTTTACTCCTGTGTACTGGATCGTAGTAAGGTTTTCTTTGGATAAAAGGTAAGCCTTTCTTTTGTAAAATGGACTGGAGAAAGGGTATATGTGGAAGTTGGGGAGCTGGAAACTGATTCTCTTAAACATATCTGTAAAAGGGAAAATTAACCTTTACTGTCAGATGCCAGGATGGTGTTACCCTTTGTATGTGTGCTGGGGTGAGGGAGACAATTTTTAGCAAAGTCTTACTGCATTTATTCCCAAATCATCTCTTCAACCTGTTTATTTCTCTAAATCTCCATGGCTACTACCCTGGACACACTACTTCTAATTTTTGGTGACTGTAATTAGCTCTGAATTGCTTTTCCCACGTTCACTCTTTGTATTTTCCCACTATCTTCTTTATTTCCCCTAGTTACTGCCTTTATTTTTATTTTTTATTAAGGTATTATTGATATACACTCTTATGAAGGTTTCACATGATAAAACAATGTGGTTACTACATTTACCTGTATTATCAAGTCCCCACCCACACCCCAGTGCAGTCACTGTCCATCAGTGCAGCAAGATGCCTGAGATCCACTATGTCCCTTCTCTGTGATACAGTGTTCCTCCCATGATCCCCCACACCATGTGTACCAAACATAATACCCCTCAATCCCCTTCTCCCTCCCTCCCCACCCACCCTCCCACACCCCTCCCCTTTGGTAACCACTAGTTCCTTCTTGGAGTCTCTGAGTCTGCTGCTCTTTTGTTCCTTCAGTTTTGCTTCGTTGTTATACTCCACAAATGAGGGAAATCATTTGGCACTTGTCTTTCTCCAACTGGCTTATTTCACTGAGCATAATGTCCTCCAGCTCCATCCATGTTGTTGCAAATGGTAGAATTTGTTTCTTTCTTATGGTATTCCATTGTGTATATGTACCACATCTTTATCCATTCATCTACTGGATAAAGGTTGCTTCCATATCTTGGCTATTGTAAAAAGTGCTGCGATAAACATAGGAGTGCATCTGTCTTTTTGAATCTGAATTGTATTCTTTGGATAAATTCCAAGGAGTGGGATTCCCGAATCAAATGGTATTTCTATTTAATGGTTTATTTTCTTTAGGAGTTCAATTATCACAACTTGAGGAAGTATTCCGTGCTTACTTTAAATACTCCTATTGTATACTCTCATAAGACTATGTATCTCTGCATAATAAAATTGTTATTTTCCATTTATCTTTGTGATTGTTTGATGTTTCCCCATTCCCAAAGGCAGGGAATGTATTATTCTATACTCACAATTACATTCTTAGTGACTAGCACAATCTTACCACATAGTAAATGCTTGGAGAGAAATAATATAAAAATGGTTTTTAGATTTTCAGATGACCCCATTAATAAATAGAAATCCTACATGAAAATGTGGTATATGAAGCAGATAAAGACAAAAGTAGAACTGGTCTGTTTTGGAGAAGGGAGATAGATATGGGAGACCTAGAACCTTGCCTGTTTTAACCTCCTACTCATTCCCCTTTCTTACAGACTCTGACATGCTATTACAGAAACTTAGAGCTCCATGAAACAACTTGAAATTGGCCAACATCAAGCAGTTCGCAAACATTTTTGTTCTCAGGACTCCTTTACACATTTAAAATTTGAAGACCTCAAAAGTTTTCTCAAGTTGATTATACCTATTCGTATTTACCCTCCTAGGAATGAAACCTAATGAATGAAAAATACATTAATTCCTTAAAATTGACAATAATAAATCTATTACATGTTAACATAAATTGCACTTTTAATGAAAATCACTATGTTTCCCGATAGTAAGAAGATTGGTATTGCTTTACATTTTTGTAAATCTATAATCTCTCCAATTCAATCTGTTATATCACATGTCGTTCAGCCTCTGGAAAACCACTGATTGCCTGAGAGAATTAAAGTGAAAAAAGTAACATCAGGACAGTTGACCCTTGAACAATGTGGGAGTTAGGGGTGCCCACACCTCCCAACACCTCGTGCTATCGAAAATCTGCATATAACTTGACTCACAAAAACTTAATTACTGATAGACTACTGTTAACCAGAAGCCTTACTGATAGCATGACCAGTCAATGCATACTTTGCATGTGATATGTATTATGTACTGTATTCTTACAATAAAGTAAGCTAGAGAAAAGAAAATGTTTTTTTAAATTGTTGCAAATCTCAAAAAAAATGTCCAATATATTTATTGAAAAAAATCCACATATAATGGGACCTGCACAATTCAAAATTGTGTTGTTCAAGGGTCAACTATATTATCATGAAAACGTTTTTACTTTCTGGGTCCCCTGAAAGGGATTGTCAGTATTTTTGAGAACTATTGTCTTAGATCCAAAGGTCCATTCTAGCTAGTATTGATATTCTGATTTAATTTCTGAGATCCTATTGACTGTTTTGAAGGTTATGATTATTATCAAAATACTAACAAAAGACTGTGAAGTGAATATTAGTTAGAAAAATGTTGCATTTAAAATAAAGAATTTCCTATTATTAAGAATAACAGAAAGCGCCTATTACGAAGCCAAAACTAATAGGTAATTTTAATCTCTATATATGCCAAATTCATAAAAATACCTGTATTATATAGTATTTGTCACATGCACTGCAATTACTTGCTCACCTCTTCTATTAGCTTGTGAGCTTTTAAAGAAGAAATTGGGTCTTAATCCATTTTGCATCTTCCATCTCTAGGATAATCTTTAACACAGTAGACACTAAATATTTGTTGGATGACTTAATTTAACTGCATAGAATGCACAATGCCTGCAAACCCTTTCACACTTTCTACAGTTCACAGCAAACTGTGTTTAATCAACATTCAGTATCTTTCTTAAAGTTGTCATGTTCTCAAGAAAACCGTCATCTATATGGTATTTCAATGTCTTTAGAAACTTAATCACTTTCCTCATGACGTATTTAGAAATGGTCTTCGACTTCAAGCAGATTGTCACCTGAGAATTAATTTAACGAAGTAAACAAAAAGCCACGACCGCTTTTTGTCTTCTTACGTTTGAGGTTTAAGATGACTGGAGTGAGGAAAGAGAGGAACAGAACTGTTCTCCACATTAAAAGCAGACAGGCTTCATATGTTAATTTTACTCTTCCTCATACACGCACTTACATGTTGCATACTCTCTGCTACGTATCAGGCACAAACATCCCAGACCCCGAATTTGGCAGGAGTATCTCTGGAAAATATGTCTGGAAGGCCTGGGTGTAACGCTGCTCCTCCCCGGGATCCGGGCGGAGCACTAACTGGTAGAGTCATGATGGGACTCGGCTACTCCTGACGGGAGGCGCCTCCTTCCCAGAACTGCGGTCCCAAGGGATCTGACTAAGCCTTGGGCCGTTCGCCCGGAGGACGGAGGATGGGAGTGAGCCGCCGGCCGGGCCAGACCCACAAGGCCTGAAGCCGAAGGTGCCGGCCAGACCCCCAGGCTGCTGGGGAGACCGGAAAGCGGGCCGGCACCTTCCGGTCCTCGGGCCGCGACCCGCGCAGGACCCCAGCCGCCCCGGGAGTACGGCTGATCCGCCGCGCTAACTCAGCGCCGACCGTCAGCCAGGACGGGGACGCAGGGAGGGAGGAGGGAGGCGGGAGACAGACCACACCCCAGCCCGCACCCGGCCGGGCAGCCTGCAGCCCGGCCCAGCAGCGCGGGCGGCCGCGACCCCGAGCCCCCGCCCAGGGCGCCCGCGGTGAGCTGGCCCTAGCGGATTCGCCCAGGGTCGGCCGGGGCGGGGCCTGCTCCTCAGCGGCTCTCGCCCCGCCCCCGCCCCGCCTTTCGCGCTGGCAGGAAACGGGGGCGGGCCCCGGGCCTAGCGTGGCGGGAGGAGGAGCAGGGATGCCGCGAGGGTCGAATCCCAGAGGGCCCGACTGCGGGGGAGATGAAGCCTCCGCCTTCTCAAGCAGAAGCCTTTAAATACGGGCCCGGGAGTCAGGCCGTGGTGCTCGGCAGCCTGAGGGGACGGGGCGCGGCGCTGAAGCGGTGCACCCAGGGCGAGGAGCTGTCCGAGTCGTCGGGTAGGAGCAGCCGCTGCGCTCGGTGCCTGGAGTGGTAAGCGCCTTGCCTGGGCTGTGGCCCGCCGCCCCGTCGGGGTTTTCCCGGGGCCCGGCGCGATGTGGAGGGCCGGGGCCGGGGGTGTGCGCGCTGCCCCCGGGGCTCCCTGCTCTCGGTCCCGGGCTTCCCGTCTCACGACCCCGTCTCCTTTGGGCTCTGGGCGGGAATCGGCTTTTGGATCTGCTGCCCTGGGAATGGGTTAACTTGGGTTTATTTAAGATGCGCGAGTCTTCCAGCCGCCGTTCATTTTGCTTTTTCCCATTTTCTGACTTGAAATAAATAAGATTTCCCCGGCGCATCAGAAAGCAGAACGTCCACCGAAGGAAGCAGTCTTCGTGCTAAGGACCCCATTTTTGTCTCAGAGTCGCAGTCTTTTGTTTGGATTTAGAGCCTGCTCACCTGGGGGCTGCTGCCTTCTTCAAGTCACTGGCCACCTTTCTTAAGAAACTAAAGGGAAGACAAAGCCAGAAAGCCTTTTGAGGGCGAAATCCTAAGACGTTCAATCATGACACCTGTATGGGGTGTCCTAGAATTCATTGTTGGCCTCTACACCATATAATTGCCGTATTTCATGTCAGGGAAGGCCTTTCTTGGGTGCTTCAAGAGAAATGTTTTATGAGACCTCGAAAAATTACACCTCTTCTATATAGGGAACAATGAGTGGGGTTGAGGATTCTGATTTATATATGTAAAAGAGGGATTCACTGGTAGGGAGCTTTTTGGGATATACAGAGGAGTAGCTGTTCATGGACTACCCTGAAAGACAGTGAGTCTTTTGAGTTTCTTCAAATCCCCTAAGAAATGGAGAACAGTAGTCCGGTCTGTTTCTTCATGAGAGTTCTGGAAATGAAAGAATTTACTGTCTGCTTAGATGTGCTTGTTAGTACCCAGCATCCAGTTTATGGTAAGTGGTAGATAACCCTGACTGAAAGAATCTCACTTCTTCTCTCATTGCTGTACTCCTTTCTCTCACATAAAATGTGTAAGTAATAAGCATACTCCATCTTCCTCTTGCTATTTCCCCAGCTTTATATGATATACTTTAGATAAAGCGTTAGCACTGTCTTTCTTAATGATTAAATATTTTTCCCAGGTCAGGCATCTGTTAGTTATTTAATTTGTGGAAGTGACTAAGGTGATATGTGAAGCCGATGTGTTCCAGTCATAATAGTTCATTTCCTTAGCTGTTGGGTAATTATGCAGAGTGTATTGAAGGGAGTGGGAGTGGAGGAATTATATTCATGTTTAGATTGTGGTAGGAACTTTGTTATTTGTTAACCACGTCTTCTAGGTATTACAACCTAGGTCTGAATTAATAAAATTTTAGATGAAGAGTAGTTTTGGAATGGCCTGGTTTGTTGTGACTTTTCCAAAATACAGAGGTAAAAACTCATTTCAAACTGACTCACTCAGTAAGCAACCTTTCCTATTTCTCTGATAGCACAGTAGAGGGTCAGAAGGTATATAAAAGTAGAAAGAGAAAATAGAATCAGAAAACATCTCTGTGGGTCAAAGTATATCACTAACACTGTATCAGTCAAAGATTATTGAAGATTTTATTGAAACTCGAAAGTGACAATTTATTTGGACTTGCACAGATAGTACATCTAGCCTCTTCAGTAATTTTTCCATTGTCATCTACAAGCCATCCATTAGATGAAGTAACAACACAGGAATACCCAAAACACTTGCAGTTCTGTAACACAGGTCCACCTGCCATCAGTAATTTACCCCTGCTGCTGTATATAAGGCAACTTCATATGACCTGGCAATTGAAGTAGATAAGAAGTAACTTGGAAAACATGCCAATTTCTACCTAAGGAAGAGAGGATGATAGGATTCTGGACAATCTCTGCAAAAATGCTATGATCAACCATCTGAGCTAAAAATATTCAAATAACACTCTTCATCTCAAAAAGATAGACCCTTATGGAGAGTTTACTCATTCACTCAGTTAATATTTATTGAGAGCCTACTGTTCTAGGCACTGAGGTGAACAGCAGCAGATAAGAACTGTTAGCCTGGGAGCACCTTATTAAACTATGAACTCCTTGAGGCCGAGTTGCATCACGTAGACATTCAATCCATGTTTATTGTAAGAAAGCAGAACCTGTTCTAGTTGAGATCAAGGGCATGGGCTGCACCAATAAACCTCTTGGCTATGGGATGAAGTAGTAACCCCAAAAGATCTGGTCCAAAATACTCGAGATTCCACTTTTTAGGTATCTGGATGTACTTGTTTTAATTAGAGGAGTCTGGCTCACTGGGCAGTAGGGGTGTGGGAGTTCTTCAGGCTTATTGCACTTTAGTACTTGATCTTCAGCCTTGTACATGTGGACTCAGAGTTAATATGGCTTTAGATAGTAACTTACGATGACTAAGCTCAGAGGAGACGAATGGCTACACTAGAATGGAGCTTTGCTATGACAGTAGGTAAATTTTACTCCAGTACCTGGAATACTTATGTCTCAAATCCAGGCCATTCTAGTATTATGGTTCTTGGGAATCTGAATTCATAAGACAGAGTGGAATCAGAACAAACAATTTTGGGGGAATATGCCATCCAACTATTGGGAAAGCCTATTCTTGAGTCATCTCTGAAACCCAGAACACTTCTCACTTCCAGATTGTGTGTCACTCTTTTCTAGACAGTGCTGAAATGAACACAGTTGCATTTTTGTTCTTGACTCCCCCTTCCCAGGCTCCAAGCTGATCATTCCCTTTCCTAATCTCCCTTTTTTCCCTTCAGTGAAGTTTATTAGATTTTAGCTACAGTAATGCCATTGATTGTTATAGTTACTTTCAGCTGTGTTATTTTTTATTGATTTATTTTTATGTTCTTTTTTTTATATCTTTAATGTACAATTACTTGAACAACATTATGGTTACTACACTCCCCCTATTATCAAGTCCCCACCGTATACCTCATTACAGTCACTCTCCATCAACGTAGTAAGATGCTATAGAATCATTACTTGTCTTCTCCGTGTTATACTGCCTTCCCCGTGTCCCCTACCTCCGCTACATTATGTCTGCTAATTGTAATGCCCTGTTTTCCCCCTTATCCCTTCCTTTCCACCCATCCTCCCCAGTCCCTTTCCCTTTGGTAACTGTTAGTCCATTCTTGGTTTCTGTGAGTCTGCTGCTGTTTTGTTCTTCAGTTTTTTCTTTGTTGTTATACTCCACAGATGAGTGAAATCATTTGATACTTGTCTTTCTCCGCCTGGCTTATTTCACTGAGCATAATACCCTCTTGCTCCGTCCATGATGTTGCAAATTGTAGGATTTGTTTCTTTCTTATGGCTAAATAATATTCCATTGTGTATATGTACCACATCTTCTTTATCTGTTCGTCTACTGATGGACTGTTAGGTTGTTTCCATTTCTTGGCTATTGTACATAGTGCTGCAATAAACATAGGAGTGCATATGTCTTTTTCAAACTGGGCTGCTGCATTCTTAGGGTAAATTCCTAGGAGTGGAATTCCTGGGTCAAATGGTATTTCTATTTTGAGTTTTTTGAGGAACCTCCATACTGCTTTCCACAATGGTTGAACTAGTTTACATTCCCACCAGCTGTGTAGGAGGGTTCTCCTTTCTCTACATCCTTGCCAACTCAGCTATGTTATTTTAAGTTATTAAATTATAGCCTCATGGATTGTTATGGTCATGCTTTCCTGAAAGGACCATTCAAGACCCACTTTCAATTCACTTCTTCCCTAGGAGACAATTATTAATTACCTCTCACTACTTCTTAATACCCATTTTTTTTGTCCAAGAGGCAGATCTCCCTTCTTTGGACTCATTTCTGTATATGACTCCTCATTTATTCCCTTCGTCTCATCTGCATCCCTCCTCATTCACCTTTTCTTTCTATATCCTACTCAATATTTAGGCCAATCTTAGTTTCTACATTTGCTTTGATGTAAGTGCCGTCTTAGTTTGATTTTTTTACCCCCTCTGGACTTTAACACTCATTCTGTCATTTAATTGATTAAACTGCCTTTTATAATTTAACCATGTTACCTGGGTGCAATTAACTCCTTTTCATCTTTTAAGTCAGCTTAAAAGTCACCTTCTCAGAGAGTCCTTCTTTACCTTATCTAAACAGTCCTTTCTCTACAGACAGGACCTCTCTCTCAGTTGCATGTTTAATACCTTTATATGGAACTTAAGGCAACTGCCATTATTTTGTTTGTGGGCTCTTTCTAGAATATAACTGCAAGTGTAGGAACTGTATCTGTCATGTTCACTATTGTATCCACAGTACATAGAACAATAATGGCTGTTACATTGTAGGGTGTTTAATAGATGTTTTTTGATTGAATTATTCTCTAAATAAATTAGTGAATACTTGCATGTCAGGACCTATATCTCTTTGTGGCTAAAATCTCTGTATGCCCACATGGTAGACACTAAATTGGGAATAAGTAATTTTCATGAAGGAGAAGAAGGGAATAGGCCTGAAGCAAGTTGAAGCAGTTTTTCTGAAACCAGATGTCAACCTTTTCTACTATAGACGTGGGGACAGGGCGGTGAATGCTGGAGACACATCTTTGGTAAGCCTGCTCCAGGCTCAGCTGTCCCTTCCACAGGTGGGAGCTTTTCAGAACATTCCCCTGAGCTTTAGCCACTGAACAATCCCAGTGTAGTCTTTCCTCCCATGCATTTTCTCTTTCTCCTGTGTATAGGGCACTTGCCTGGAGATGGGGAAAGGTCAGAACTGAAAAGTAAAAGAATGAAAAAATGAAAGATGAATGGTTACCAAAAGTAAATTTTGCTAGTCTTAGTATTTTTGCTGAGGTGAATCTTGGAATCCTAAAAGTCTAATAGGCATATCATATTTTTATGGCTTTACAAGTGATAATAGGGAACTCTTAAGCTACTTATTTAGATTGTGGAAAGAATCTACCAGATTTAGGGTGGTTTCATATTTCCTGTTAAGTACATCCACACAATGGAATACAGTGTGACTTAAAAGAGAAAAAATGGACAGGTTTTTAGAATACATGAAGTGAAAAAAGCCAATTGTTGATAGTGTATATGGTATTCTCTCTTGAATTTAGAAAGAAGGGATTATTAGAATATATATGTGTATTTACTTGTACCATATAAAAATATCAGAAGGATCTAATAATAAAGAGGTTGCTTGTGCAAGCAAATAGGGGTTGGCAAAGCAGATAGGATGCCTTAGGTGTGAGGCTTCTTAGTGTATTCCTTATTTACAGATATAATTTTTGAACTATATGAATATATTAGCTGTTCAAAACAAAAACTTTGTATATACTTTCATAGAATCATTAGATTCCAAATTCTGCTCATATTCAGTATTTTACTGAAATTCTATTTTATAGTCTTAAAGTCATTAGGGATCAGACACTATGAGTTGATATCTGCTAATCATGACCATTAAAGATCAATTTATAAGCCAAATTAATTGTTTACATATCAGACCAGGATACTTGTGTAGGTTGGTCAGCTCATTCTCTTCCAGTGGAAGGTCTGCCTAGAGACCAACGAAGAATAGAACATTGATTCATACAGATTCAGACCAAAGGGAATTGGATCATCTTAATTATGTGTTTTCTCTATCTTTTTTCTTAACAGGATATACTTCCCAGGCATTGTAATTAGGTCAGCGGTCCAGAGTACCTTCTCTGATCCATGCAAGAGTATACTAACAAATTCTTATGGTCTCATTACCATTTTCCTTCTCTTTGGAATCCATGAATGAGTTATATTAGATATTGTCTGAGGTCTTGGCAAGGACTAAAATTCTAAGAATCTGGTCAGTTTGACAGTTCGTGTTCTCATTATGATGAATAAACTGATTTTGTTATGTATAAATCAGTCCCTTATAATTTTGATTAGTGTGAATCAGTTCACCAAATGGCTTTTGGAAACCTATCAAAACCTGTGTAACAGTTTTGACAACTACAGAAATGACTTTCCTTTAGCCACCTCACGGTGTCTGATTAAAATTGAAGTAGAATTTAAGATCATTTAAGTAGAATTGAAGTATCTAAAAATAAACTGCAAAAATTAATTTTGTAGGTAATATAATCACAGAGGCCAATTCTGGACTTTGGAACTTATCTTAATATCTGTCATGTTAGCTTAAACCTGTCATAAGGCTGACCTTTGTACACCAGCATTTAAGCAAGAATTGCACTGGTATATTCATCCTTGAAATTTCCCTCAGCAATCAGTTACCCTTGGGTATTAGAGGCATAAGTAAGGTTTTATTTTGCTTCCTGATTTCCTAAATATTAGGTCATTATAATCCCCTTTTGTGGCTCTTCCCCAGTAATATAAGTTACTAAAATTTTTTTCCATGTTTTATGCTGGTGCAGCTGAGAACAGGGAAGGCCATCCAATTGGAATGTTATTTATCACTATTTACATAATTCTTAATGAGTGTGAATGTAGGAAATCTTTCTGGATATCTGTCACTTAGACAGTTTTTATAAAGTGTGATGCTTGTACAATGTGATTTCTTAAAATTTTTTTGTTTTCAATAGTAGAACAATCCTTTCCCCTTCTAGTTTACAACCATGTTTGAAATTAAGAAGATCTGTTGCATTGGCGCAGGCTATGTTGGAGGACCCACATGCAGTGTCATTGCTCATATGTGCCCTGAAATCAGGGTAACGGTTGTTGATGTCAATGAATCAAGAATCGATGCATGGAACTCTCCTACACTTCCTATTTATGAGGTAAGCCATTATTAAATAGTACTTCTATGCTCTTTGTTTTCTTACTGTTTTTGTTAAATAATTTACTATTAATGTAAGAATCTATGAATGCAACTGATAAGAAATTAAATGAAAAAATCTAGATATACAATGTTATGGACACTATAATTATAATTATATCAAGTATGCCCAGGGAAAATGACTAGAAAGAAGTATATCTTAATATCAATTATGGTTGTATTAGTGCAGTGGTATTTTTTTCCTATTCTTTATGTTCTAATTTTGCTTAGCATGGTTATCATATTGTTAGACCATTGGAGTGGTATTCTGTAAAAATTAAATAAATAAAACTGAATGTTTATAATAACTCTTAAGTCTATTATATTTTTGGATTATTGTACATAGATGAACTTTGGATGGATAAATGATGTCTTTCATATTTAGGGTTTAGTATCACAAATTTGGTTAATTGGAATTTTAAATTTAGAGAATTTATAGTTAGGAAAAATATGCTTCTATTTTATTAAGCTATGTCAGCCCCATTTTTTAAAATTTCAATGTAAAATGAGTTCATGGTATTATACTTTTGAGGCTCAGTGGAAGAACATTTGAAAATTTGATGGTAGCATTTTCTCTCCAACATTAATATATTCTATTTTTCCCTAGAAAAGTTTTGTTACTGATAAGACTATTGTCAGCCATAGTCTTTAAGTGTTTTAGGCCTTGGGAAGGGAAGTCTCAATCCAGTTTTATCTGTCAGATAAATTTGCTGGCTATTTATAGGCATATGAAATATAAAAATCCATGAAAAAGCACCCATAGGTCAACATCACAGATTTACTCATTATTGAATCAGACTCAGAATTTTAAAAAATACCCTCTGTAGCTTTATTTGTGCTTTGCACTTTCTTCTACAACCTAACCTCCCCATAAGGGTTTAAATATCTCAGTATTATAGCATTACTTTCCCTGGTTTAATATTACTGCTGTATTTTGTTTGGGGGAATTTTTTTAAACATTTTAGAAAGATAATTTGATAAAGAGCTTTATAATTCTGATTTCCATAAAAGGGCTGCAAGTTATCTGAAACACCATAAGCCATATTTATATCCAATCATTTAGTAAGTAATTCTGCCAACAGTGTAATATTTAAAAACAAAGGGCACTCATCAAATGGCTAAAATTATTACTACTGACAACACCAAATGTTGACAAGGATTTAGAACAATTGGAATTTTATACACTGCTGATCAGAGTGTTAATTGTTACAGCCAGCCACTTTGTAAAACTGTTCAGTAGTATTTATTAAAGCTGAAAATACATATGGTCTTACCTAGCAATTCCATTCCTAGGTGTATATCTAACAGAAATGGGTACATATGTGTACCGAAAGACAGTTAACAATGCTATTTGTAATAGCCCCAAATTAGAAACAGCCTAAGTGTTAATCATCAGCAGAGTGGATACATACAGTGTGATCCTGCATTGAAAAATCAATGAAACTACTTCTGCATGAAGATTATAGTTAAGTTCTCATGAAAGCAGTGTGTTATCAGACACAAAGTAGTACATACTGTATAATTCCATTTGTATAAAGTTCAAAGATAGGCAAACTATTCTCTGCTGATAGAATTCAGCATGCTGGGAATGGTAATTTGATGGATAATAGTGACAAGGAGAGGGCATATTGCAGGCTCTGACGTACTGTTACCATTCTTCTAATTCTTGATATGGACAGTGGTTACACGAGTATGTTGTTCACTTGTGAAAATTGAGCTATACACTTTTCTATACTAATATAGGTGCACTTCTCTGAATTTTTGTTTTACTTCAATAAAATGTTTACTTAAAAAACAAAGGATATGCTGAACTACAAAAAGGTATAAACTATAATATATTGGAATTAGACATTTTTCTTAGAGAAACAAAAAATCAGTTGGCCAGGCATGTTCCCTGGCCAGATTCTTATTATTGCTATTACTATTTCCATTGTTTGGAGTCTGAAACTCTTCCTCCTAACTCTTCAGTGCTTTAAATTTAAAATGGTATGTTCTACATTGATACTGAATCTATTTGGGATTTATAATTAGGTTAAGAAAGTTAAGATCTAAAATTATTTCTTTTCCATATCTTACTTGCTTTTTCTCAATAACCTGCTTTTTATAAACAAAGAAACAAACGTATTTCTTGCTGTTTTGCACTTTTATTTCATAAATACATTCCTTCCTTCTTAAATCTCTTTAGAATATAAAAGATTTGAAAGTCTATCTAGCACCATTAGAAGCAGTGTCTGAGTTCTCAGAACTCTGAAGTCCCCTAATTATATCAGTTTTAATGGTTATAACTATTTGGTCTTTAAAGTCTTAATTTTTATCTAAATTTAATATGTCTACTCCAGGAAATTAGATAATGGTAACATAAGGAGCTATTTAAGTTCTGTACAACTTAGTGGGGCCTACAAAGGAAATGGAATCTTTTTCTAAAACCCAGCTGATTTTGGAAGTTAAAAAACATGGCACTGCTACTTTAAAATTCTGGAAGGAATCTTTTTAGCAATTAGGATGAGTTTCTTCTTAGCAAGTAAATGACCTTAGGCTTATAATTTTCATGTGTCTTTCTTAGACATCCATTGTTGAAAGATGCCTGATTAAGAAATTTATAAATCAGAAGAAAAGAAATGATTTTTTTAAGGTTGTGTTTAAAAGAAAAAAAAAACTTGGAGAAATTACTTTGTGACACAGTTACCATTTTCAAGATATGTTAGGACTTTGTTCCATTTTTATTTCTTTATTTTATGTTATAAAATGAACTATTCCTTTACATTTCCTTGGCCATATTGGAGATGTGAAGTGTTAGGTGAAATGTCAAACAGGAAGAACTGTATGAAAGAAGAAAAATGAATGGCAGGTTTAACTGGAGTTCACACTGCTTTCTGGATTGCTTTTTTGGGTAGTTTATGTATACCATTATTAGTTGTAATTGGTGACTAATGTTTAACTCATGGTTACTGATAGAGAAATGATAATTAATACATAATTAGAATATTTAATGTGCTCTTTGGAGTACACAGCCTCCTAGAAAATTGTTCCACCTCAGAGAAGGTGAGCCAAAAACCAGAAGAGTTTTAGTAGTGCAAGTTCCATATTGATGTCTATGTCTTGATTATGAGTAACTAACACAGTGACAGCTCATAGGGAGTGCTTGATAAATATTTGCTGAATGAATAAGCTATCAGTCATGCCAAATACAGTAGAAATAAAGACTAAAACATATTGATCAAATTTTATATTTGGTGGGCTATTGTAACTTCTGCAGGAACAGTTACAAATGATAGGAAATTGGGGAAGTGAGAGAGTATACAAAAGGAGTAGGACTTAATTTAGAAGGAAATAAAGGGTGTGGTCATTAGAGAGGGGCACAGGGAAAAGGCATTGACTTTATTTCTTTGTACTTTTGCTTATGGTTGATAAGAGATGAGCATGTTAAACTAAGGTAGACAAATCACATAGAAGAGGAATGGTCAAAGCATGAGGAGAAAGGGGCTAATTGATGGGATAAAGTCTAGAAGGATACAAAAGGATGGGATCAAAAGCGCAAATAAAGGGATTGGGCTTGAAAGCCTCTTCTTCAGAGACTGAAAGGAACCAAACAAAGATGGATAAAGATATAGACAATTTTGTTAGTGAGGACATGAATAAAGGTGACTTACACTGGTAATCTCAATTGTCTGGAAGAAGTAGGTGAGATATTCTGAAGAAGACAAAAGGGTAGTGTTGGGTCAAGGACTTGTGAGTAGTGGAGGTTCAGAAGAGTAACCTTAGAGTAGAGAGAAGTAAAAAGATTATCAGGCCCCATTGAAAACACAGCTAGGTAGGGCTTAGGGTCCGTGAGCATTTGTTTATTGTGGCCCTTTCTAATCTTATATATAGGCTTATATGTTATGGGTCAAAACTATATTAATAAAAAAGCAGTTTTCTTTACTGCTTGAAAACAGAATAGTAATGACTACCATAATGTATGATAATAAGATAAATTTAAGTTTTTACTCAGAAATTGTATAGTTGATACATTTTGTGTTACCATATTTAATCAAATAGTCATTGCTTTTTTAACTTTGTTCATTAAAAGAGTTTAATAACCACTTCTAAAAAAACAAAATGGATAATTTACTTTACTTTTTTTTTGAATAAAGTAATTTTACCCTGTGAAAAGGATTTGAGTTCTTCCATAAAAAGTACCATATAAATTCTAAATACTAATTATGATCATTGCATTTGAGTCTAATATGAGGTAGAACCTGTATTAACTGTTTCTGCATCAATTTCATAGATCTACAAATATCCCATTGATTTTTTTAACAAAATAATGTAGTTGTTCATTTTGAGGTCTTATTAAGGCTTAGTATAAATTCTGTATTGTTCTGATTTTAGGTTACTTTAATTTAAATATTGGGAGATTATATATAGCCTGAATTAAATCTCTGCAAAATCCCAACCCATAACCTTTTATTCTGATTTTCTAGAATCTAGTCAAAATAACCAAGGATATGACTACCATGACTGGTGACTTTATATTCATGGTTGTAGTGGTTCATATAATTTGCAGGTCCTGTTACAAATTTCATTCAAGCCTGATGGATATTTGAATTTGCATTTTACACTTATTCTAATTGCTTATGTTAAAAGGCTTCAAAACTGTGAAGAAAAATGAATTACTCTGGATACAGGACCTGTGGATCCTGAAGTGGCTTTTTACTTTTGCTACATAGATAGTTTTCTGAACATCCATAATACTGTGGATATTGCTTGAACCTACTTCCCAAAAAGAGTAAGCTTTGGTGATGTAGGTCAATTTTATTTTGTTTTGTTTGCTTTTTATAATGAAAAATTTCAAAGATGTAATAAAAGATAAATTTCTTAATATCAAGAATTTTTATACATCCTTCTTCCCATAGTTTATTTGAATCAGAATCCAAGTAAGATCCATATATTGTTAATTGATTTTCATCTCTTAAGTGTCTTTTAAGAACATACTATTGAAATCTGTTTTTCTCTCTCTCTGTTTGTCTCTCTTAAGTTGATGAAACCAAGTTGTTTATCTTGTAGAAATGTTCATAGTCTGGATTTGCAAACTGGACTAGTCTGATCAAATTCAGACATTTTTTTTTTTAAATTTTGGCAAGAATGCTTGTTAGGTGGTGTCACATGGCTCAATGGTCTTAACGTAACTGTATTTCTTGTTAAATTGTATGGGAAAAGTAATGAAATTTTCAATAGATGTATTTCTTACAATAGGACTTAAAAAATTATTTAAGTATGTATAGAGTAAATATTGACTGTTTCTCAGACAGTTGTATGGCCTGACTTTTGGGGAGTAAAAACTTGCATTCATCATGATGATGCAAAAATCAAATGTTTGCCTGGAATCACAGAGACCTTGAATTTTCTGTCAATTGTGTTGATACTCAAAGTTAATTGTTAACTTTTATGAAACAATCAGGCACATGGTCAACTGACATGCACTAAAAAGAACTGTTGCTTTTCTCATCAGATCTTTAACTATTGTCATTTGTAAGTCTTTTGTCATCTATACTCACTGTTTATTACTCCTAAACTATTAAGAAACTAGATTTCAGCAGAACAGGTATTAGTTGCATAAGATTAAGAAAACTAAGGAAGATAATTTTGTAGCTTTTTGTTTCAAATGTTGTTGATAAAATGTTTTAAGCTTTTTTTCTTAAGCTGACAACAGTTTAGTAAATAACTGCCTTTATAAGCAGAATTGGAACTTTATCTTTCTCTCTACCTGATCCCTCCAGAATTTAAAAACTCTCAGTGACTATTTTTATATTTCATGGCAGTATGTTTATTTGCACAAGTTCAATAAGAATCTGCTTTCCTTGTAAGACAACCAATTAAAAACACTGGTTATATTACCAAAAAAAAAGAACTGTTGCTTTAATTGTGGCAAGTTCAGTTTTGCTTAATTTAATAATGTTACACAATATATACTTATGATAACTATTGCTGTATGATCTTTGATTTTTCTACAAAGTTATTTGAGAGTGAGTATAAACCTTTAAATTACAATATAACATTCCCCTTTAACAAATGTAATTCTGTACTATTAGGTAATCTCATATGACAAGTAAACTGTATGTACAACTCGTTTTCTTCTTTCTTTTTAGCCAGGGCTAAAAGAAGTAGTAGAATCCTGTCGAGGAAAAAATCTGTTTTTTTCTACCAATATTGATGATGCCATTAAAGAAGCTGATCTCGTATTTATTTCTGTAAGTATTTTCGTTTGCTCTGTGAGTTTTAATATAGTCTTGTTTAAAATGGGCATAGAGGGCAAGTACCTCAACATAATAAAGGCCATATATGACAAACCCACAGCCAACATTATACTTAACAGTGAGAAACTGAAAGCTTATCCTCTAAGATCGGTTATAAGACAAGGATGCCCACTCTCCCTGCTTTTATTCAACATACTACTGGAGGTCCTAGCCACAGCAATCAGACAACACAAAGAAATAAAAGGCACCCAGATTCGTAAGGAAGAAGTTAAACTGTCACTATTGGCACATGACATGATATTGTACATAAAAAAACCCTAAAGAATGCTCTCCAAAACCACTAGGACTATATCTGTATTCAGCAAAGTTGCAGGATACAAAATTAATACACAGAAATGTGTTGCATTCCTATACACTAGTGATGCAGAAAGAGAAATCAGGAAAACAATTCCATTCAAAATTGCATCAAAAAGAATAAAATACCTAGGAATAAACCTAACCAAGAAAGTGAAAGACTTATACCCTGAAAACTACAAGGCACTCTTAAGAGAAATTAAAGAGGACACTAATAAATGGAAATCAACCCATGCTCTTGGGTAGAAAGAATTAATATTGTCAAAATGGCCATCCTGCCTAAAGCAATATACAGATTCAGAGCAATTCCTATCAAAATTCCAACAGCATTCTCAACAAACTGAAACAAATAGTTCTAAAATTCCTATGGAACTGCAAAACACCCCAAATAGCCAAAGCAATCCTGAGGAGGAAGAATAAAGCAGGGGAGGTTATGCTCCCCAACTTCAAGCTCTACTACAAAGACATAGTAATCCAGACAATTTGGTACTGGCACAAGAACAGACCCATAGACCAATGGAATAGACTAGAGAGTAAAGATATTAACCCAAGTATATATGGTCAATTAATATACAATAAAGGAGCCATGAATATACAATGGGGAAATGACAGCCTCTTCAGCAACTGGTGTTGGCAAAACTGGACAGCTGCATCTAAGAGAATGAAACTGGATTACTATCTAACTCCATATACAAAAGTAAACTCGAAATGGATCAAAGACCTGAATGTAAGTTATGAAACCATAAAACTCTTAGAAGAAAACATAAGACAAAACTCTCTTGAATATAAACATGAACAACTTCTTTATGAACATATCTCCCTGGGCAAGGGAAACAAAAGCAAAAATGAACAAGTGGGACTATATAAAATTAAAAGGCTTCTGTACAGCAAAGGACACCATCAGTAGAACAAAAAGGCATCCTATACTATGGGAGAATACATTAATAAATTACATATCTGATAAGGGGTTGACATCCAAAATATATAAAGAGCTCACACCTCAACAAAGAAAAAGCAAATAATCCAATTAAAAAATGGTCAGAGGATATGAACAGACACTTCTCCAAAGAAGAAATTCAGATGGCCAACAGGCACATGAAAAGATGCTCCACATCGCTAATCATCAGAGAAATGCAAATTAAAACCACAATGAGATATCACTTCACACCAGTTAGGATGGCCACCATCCAAAAGACAAACAACAGCAAATGTTGGTGAGCAGGTGGAGAAAGGGGAACCCTCCTCCACTGCTGGTGGGAATGTAAATTTGTTCAACCATTGTGGAGAGCAGTTGGAGGTTCCTCAAAAAACTAAAAATAGAAATACCCTTTGACCCAGGAATTCCACTCCTAGGAATTTACCCTAAGAAAACAGGATCACAGATTCAAAAAGACAAATGTACCCCTATGTTTATCGCAGCACTATTTACTACAATAGCCAAGGTACAGAAGCAACCTAAGTGTCCATCAGTAGATGAGTGGATAAAGAAAATGTGGTACATATACACAATGGAATATTATTCAGCCATAAGAAGAAAAATCCTTCCATTTCCAACAACATGAATGGATCTAGAGGTATTATGCTCAGTGAAATAAGCCAGGCAGAGAAAGACAAGTACCAAATTATTTCACTTATCTGTGGTGTATAAGAACAAAGCAAAAACTGAAGGAACAAAACAGCAGCAGACTCACAGAACCCAAGAATGGACTAACAGTTACCAAAGGGAAAGGGACTTGGGAGGATGGGTGGTAAGGGAGGCATCAGGGAATTAAGGGGCATTACAATTAGCACACATAATGTAGCGGGGGCATGGGGAAGGAAGTATAGCACAGAGAAGAAGTGACTCTGTAGCTTCTTACTATGCTGATGGACAGTGACGATAATGGAGTATTTGGTGGGGACTTGATAATGGGAGGAATGTAGTAACCACAATGTTGCTCATGTGATTGTATATCAAGGATACCATAAGAAAAGAAAAAGAAAAGAAGAAGGCAGGAGGGATGGAGTTAGAGAGTGATTGAAAATGCCATACCCTTGGCTTTGAAGAAGGAAGACGGGGCCACAAGCCAAGGCCTCGGGAAGCCAGAGAAGGCAAGAAAACAAATTCGCTTGTAGAGACTGCAAATGAGAGGCAATTCTGCCAATACCTTGACTGTATCTCCTTGAGGCTGGTTTTGGAGTTCTGAGCTCCAGAACTCTAAGATAATAAATTTGTGTTGTTTTAAGCCAAAAAAAATAGTCTTGTTTATTTAGAAGTTTCACTGTGTTATAATATTGTCCATTAATATTAAGCCACAGCACATTGCTTAGTATAGAGTTGTCCAGTTAAATTTTGATTATCACTTGTTCCAGCACTTCACCAGACCCTATAATCATCTGGTCAAATACTGTCATTTCAGGTCATTGAGCAAATAAATTGAAAGAAAGTTCTAGTGTGAGATTGAAAATTAGGAAGTGCTGGTAATGTGTGAGCACATGTGGTGATAGTTTAGTTTATATATTTCATCATTTCTTGTTTCCACTGCTTGGTGGAGGTAAGATAAAGAGAATGAAATAAAATTGCCTGCAAACTTACAGGCATCTTCTATCTAGATGAATTATGTTCCGAAAGCCATTTTCAATTAATTGTTTGGAACTTGGCATATACTGACTAGTTTATCAGGCTAGTCCATAGACACCTTCAGCTCATAATATGGCTAAACTGTTGTACTTCTGTTATGAAAATGGAACCAATGCTTGGGAGTAAACTCTGGAAATCCAATATTTGAACCACGGTAACTTACTTCTTGCTGTCCTTGTAGCTACTCAAATATTTTGTGTGTGATGGTATATTTAACACCAATTGGTGGCTGAGCTAGGGTGTTATGTGACTCAAGACCTTTAAGGCCTTAAAGAATAAAGGGAAAGCCAGTGGTGTGAGCTTTGAGTGGGTTCCATGAGGTGAAGGAAATACCATGAGGTCCATAGAGAATAGATGCTGTTGAATTGATTATGCATATAGTTAATGATTATAAGTTTTGGATAAGGTTATTTTTTTCTGACTGATGAGATAATAGCAGTACTGTAAAGATCTGTGAACTCCAGAAGAAAGTGGCACTGAAGTCAGTGGTAAACTGTCTTATGATTTCAGTCTCTCTTTTTGGCCTCCTTATTTACTTTAGAGAAATTGGTGCAGCTTCTGTGACTTGCCTACCCATCCTCTATCTAAGCTTGGAGAAAATCAAGTTAGTTCAACTTTTTGAATAACCAGCGCCTAAAAAATATATATATATACACACACACAAACACACACAGTATTATATATAAAGTATTACAAATTTAAGTGTGTATATATGTGTATATACATATATACATATATATATATATTTTTTTTTCATCTATTCTCAGGCAGTAAGTCTACCTTAGGGTGGTCTGGCACAGAGAGCAGATTTTGAACCTGCCTCTGCTGATCTATCCTGAGTTGTCCTGAATCTTTCCAAGCTATTACTTTGTGTGCTTGTTATAGTAATTTATTACTGTGTAACTTAAATTTAGTTGCCATTATTCTCTGGGTCAGGTTTTGTTTTGTTGTTTTTTAATTTGCTTGTTGTATACTTTGATTATGGAAAATACCAAACTTATATGAAAGATGATGACTAATGAACTCCTGTTTACCTATTCTCCATAGTCAACAGTTATGGCTGATGACTGTTTGTTTTATTTACTACTTCTCTTCCTTTCCTCCCACTCCAGATCATTTTTAGGCAAATTCTAGATAGGAATAGTTTTATACGAATCAGTTCTCAATTGCTATCTTCAGAGCTCCTTAATCAGGGGAAGTCTCTGATCATCTCCCATCTCTGGCATGTTTCATTTTATCCCATTAGTAGTCTTACCCTTCTGAATTCCATTGCACCTTGAATTCACATTTAAATCTTTTCCTGTTGTTCCATGCATGTAAACAACTTTTTCCTCCTGCTTTTCACACCTCAACTTGATCTTCAAGTCTTAATTAATTTTTTTCCTTTATTTAGTTTCCCATTAGATTATGTCAAGAGAAGAGATCTGGTTCAAAAATTATTCCTATATAGAATTTTAGACTTTTCAGAGTGTTTTTGATTTTTACCAAAGCATTATAAAACTCATATGTTAGATTTTAGAGTGTGTTATCCTCATTTACAATGAGGCATTGAGGCAAAGGCAGCCACACTTCCCCAAGGTTTCATGATATATAGCTAAGCCAAAACTAAATGCCTAGACTTTGGACTCATGATTTATTTTTCTTTCTATTTGATCGTCTTTACCTAAAGAATGCTAGGTAATTTCTAACTTTAATGAGCCAAGAAGGTGTTTGTGAAAGATACTGCAAATATTTTTTAAAAGCTACTTATTTGATATAAGTCTATAAAAAAGGAGAGTAGAAAGTTCACATTTTTAAAGACCAGGGTAATATATTACATACAATAAAGTGAGGAAAGAAGAGAAAACTTTTATTTCATTTCAGCTTGTGAACCTTTTTAGGCCAAGAATAGTGTCATTCATCTTTATATCTCCAGGGCTTTAATTGCAACCTGCCTGCCCTGGTATGTTACAAATGTATAGTAGCTTCTTAACAAATATTTATTCAAAGAGTTCTCCAGATGCTTCAAGCCCTTCCTCCTGGTTATATTTATAAAATGTTTTAGTTCCATTGAGGTAATAGAGGGTTAAGTCAGGGCTACAGATAGTTAACTTCCCCTTTAACCTAAAGTGTAGGGTGTATACCTTGAAATCACTGAGTATCTTATAGATACTTTGTTCTTCATCTGGTATACTTTCATCAGGTGAACACGCCAACGAAAACCTATGGAATGGGGAAAGGCCGTGCAGCAGATCTGAAGTATATTGAAGCTTGTGCTAGACGCATTGTGCAAAACTCACATGGGTACAAAATTGTGACTGAGAAAAGCACAGTTCCGGTGCGGGCAGCAGAAAGTATTCGTCGAATATTTGATGCAAACACCAAACCCAACTTGAATTTACAGGTATTAAAAAAGGAAACATTAGAATGTGGTTCTTCTTATGTAAATATCCATGCTATCCAGTTGCCCATGGTTACTTCTAGCTTAAACCTTTCCTTTGCATTGGGATTTTAGGTGTTGTCCAACCCTGAGTTCTTGGCAGAAGGAACAGCCATCAAGGACCTAAAGAATCCAGACAGAGTACTGATTGGAGGGGATGAAACCCCAGAGGGCCAGAGAGCTGTGCAGGCACTGTGTGCTGTGTATGAGCACTGGGTTCCCAGAGAAAGGATCCTTACCACTAATACTTGGTCTTCAGAGCTTTCCAAACTGGTTGGTACATAGAATTCAACTCTCCATTAAATTGAAAGCTGAGGACTTACTTCTCATAAACCTGATAAGCTATTCTGGTACTTGCCTAATATTAATAAGAGGAATGTTTTTGAGGATAATATTCTTTCTAATCATGAAATAATTTTCACAAGAGGAATCAACTATCAGGTATAAAATATTCTTGAAAATTCTTAAATTATAATAAAATATATCATAAGATGGAGGATACATTAAAATAATATTTTTTGAATTATTCTTCTCCCTCTTTTATCCTCTTTCTTAATCATCTTTGTTCTCAATTTAAAATGTTTTTCTTTACCAACCCATCCATAGCCTCCTCAAATTGATCTTATCAGTAATTTTTATATTTTCCTCCGTAATTTGCATCAACTCAATGAAATATAATCTAAATGTATAAAATTGCTCTTTTAGCTCATCATACTTTTCCTTTTCTTCTTTTTAAAGGCAGCAAATGCTTTTCTTGCCCAGAGGATCAGCAGCATTAACTCCATAAGTGCCCTCTGTGAAGCAACAGGAGCTGATGTAGAAGAGGTGGCAACAGCCATTGGAATGGACCAGAGAATTGGGAACAAGTTTCTGAAAGCCAGTGTTGGTAAATGGAAAATTTCTTGTACATAAAGTGGGTTCATTTAGCTAGAGCTCTAACTTTAAGGAAGTCTTTATTTAACTTAATGCTTTTAAAATAATAATTCCATTATGCATTAGCCTGCAACCTCTCAGGGATTTTCTAAATGAGGCAGTAATTAAACTTACATTGTTTGATAATTACTGATTGATTACTAAGCTAAGCATAGTTCACTGTTTTAAGAGGATTTATTAGTATTTAGTAAGAACATTTAGGAAGAATAAGTTCAGAAGACCATAGAAAATAACTCAAGTAACACCTTATTGAAACAAGTAGGAAAAAGTTCTCTGTCGTGTTCTTTCCCTACTAATATACTTTTGGAAATATGACCTTGGAGAAATACAGTTTATCCTCATTATTTGCAGATTCTGTATTTGTGTATTAGTGTATTTACTAAAATTTATTTGTAACCCCAAAATCAGTACTCATGGTACTTTCATGGTATTTGCAGACATGAACAACAGCAGAAAGTTTCCGTGTCCCCCACCCCCCGACATACTTTCCCAGCTGAAGCTGCTTAAGGCAATGCTCTTTCTTCTTGCTTCCACTCTCATACTATAAAGAAGAGCTCTTTTTACAGTCTACTCAGTACCATGTTTTTCACATCATTATGTTTCTTGTTGGTGATTGCACTATTTAAAATGGCCCCCAAGCATATTGCTGAAGTGCCGTCTAGTGTTCTTAAGTGTCAGAAGGCTGTGATGTGCCTCATGGAGAAAATACATGTGGTTTAGATAACCTTCATTCGGACATGAGTTACAGTGCTGTTGGCTATGAGTGAAATATTAATAAATCAACAATATCTATTAAATAAGGTGTCTTTAACCAGAAACACACATAAAACAAGAATATATGTTGATTTTTTGATGAAAATGTGACCAAGAAGCTCACAGGAACCTCTGTATTTCATGTACAAATTAGTATTTACTAATTCTGTTTGTGGCAATTTTATGAAACATATATACTGGGAATAATGAGAATTGACTGTATTTTTGGATATCAGTTAGTAAGGTTGATATAAAGGTAATAGAGAATCTTTGACAGATTGGGCCATATGCAGCCCGTCTTGTTATTTCTCATGCCATTTCTCAATACTGGTTTCTGTCTATTTGACATTTTTTTCTAGCTACCATTTAATAAAAATACTACTTTTTAGTGAAGGTATATTATGTTCCCAGTTCTGAACCAGCGCTTTTTATATATCACTTATTAATTCTTATAACCTGTTACAAAGGTGCTGGTATTTACTGTATAGGTATGACTAAGAGTCAGGGAAATTTTTGCAACTTGCTTGAAGCCTTATAACTAGTGAATGGCTAGGTGTCTTTTTTTTTTAATTGAAGTATCATTGATAAACAATCTTCTGTTGGTTTCAAACGTACAGCACAGTGGTTCAGTAGACCCATATTATTAAATCCTCACTCTCTCTAGTACAGTTACTATGTATGAGCATAGAAAGATGTTACAGTAGCTCAGTGCTTCTGACTTCAAAGCCCATGCCAGGCCTCACTGTGTGGTGCATTGCCCTGGAACAAGGATGGGCAAACCATAGTCCTGAGTCCAAACCCAGCCCACAGCATGTTTTGTAAATAAAGTTTTATTGGAATACACCCATGCCAATTTGATTACATATTGTCTGTGATCGCTTTTGAGCTAAAAAGCCAGAGTTGAATAGTTGTACCAGAGCCTGTATGGCCCACAAGGGCTGAAACACAACCTCTCCTATAAAGGTTTGCCAGCCCTGTGCTACAGTGAGAGATGTGGGGCAGTGTTAGTAGATGAGTGAGAAATAAAAAAGGAAATGTAACCATACTAAAACTTCAACTAGAAGACTATCTGGAAATTATTTAGAGTTCATCAGTTGCTTGCAAACTTCACACAATTTGTAAAACCACTAATTTTCCAACATCTGAATTTTATTATTAAAAATCCTAACATAGGGTCCTTTGATTTAGTATGATAAATAAATTTGTCACATGATTCAGTTATGTGGATCTTAAATGAAAATGCTATCTCTTTTCTTTCAGGTTTTGGTGGGAGTTGCTTTCAGAAAGATGTCCTGAATTTGGTTTATCTCTGTGAGGCTCTGAATTTGCCTGAAGTAGCTCGTTATTGGCAGCAGGTGTTAATCTTTATAGTCAACAACTTTTGATTGTCACCCTTTGTGAAATGTTTTTGATAGGATTTATTTATTCCATAAGCTCAACTACTATTATATTCCTTTTTTTGTTTATTTTAGGTTTATTTATTGGGCTTCTGTTTTTTGTTTTTTTGTTTTTAATTTGATCAATTTATTTTGTTCTGTTTTTAATTTCTTTTTGGCTAATCAACTGTGATAGAAATTGCTGATAAACCAGTATTTCTCCTAATTTTATAACTAAATTTGCTCGCAGAGCTCAAATTTGCTTAAGTTTAAAGCAAGAACTATTATTCTTTTATATAATATTAAAGATATATAAAAGATCCAACTCTTCTATTTTGAAAGGCATAAAATAAAAATAATCTATATTATAATATTTTATAAAACAAACATTTTTTTTGTTATAAAAAAATGGTTTGCATTTGTTGATATTTCTTTTGTCCCTTTGAGTGTCACAGAGCTAAATTAGAGACCCTCCCCAAATTGGAAATAGAGTTAACATTTATATGCTTACTCTGTGACAGTTACTACATGTATTTCATTTTGTCCTTGTCACTAAAATTATTCTCCACCTATAGATGGGGAAACTGAAGCTTAGAATCATTAAATAACTTCTTTAAGATAACAACCACTATATTTATCTTTCCCCAATATTTTTTTCTGCACGTTTATAGTTTTTCATCTTTCAGCAGTGGGTAGGAATAGAAGGAAATGCATGTTTTTAAAGAAATGTACACTTCTAATTTTGTTTCACTCAGCCCAGCATGATGGCTTTATCTTAATGCCCATTGTAGGAAAAATGCAGATAAATACTTGATTTTCCCACATTTTGGGCTCATTTCCTAAGTTCTCAGGCTTTGAAATGGTTCCTAGAAGGTTAGAGACTTAAAAAAAGAGTCTCTTTTCCTTATATGCATCTGATCACCAATATGAAGTCCAGTTTATAAACTCTTAGGAGACAGATTAGGGGACCAGAGACTTTTACTCTTAAAATGTTTAGTTAAAAATGTTGCCAAGTGTTCATGGTGTTATAGTTCATCAAGTGGCAGCTCAACTTGTTGAATTTTTCTTTGTCCACTGTCTGCTCACACTCAGTTTTGGTGAGGAGTGGGAGGTAAGCATATGAGAGAGGACTTTGGCATTTAATTGCTTCCAGCCTTGCTTCCCTGGGGTTTGGAGAAGTTGGCTAAAGGAGTACACTGTTTTCTGTGTGCTTTTTTAGGCTGTCCTCATAGCTGGACTTCAAGTGGGGTTGAAATCATGCTCCCCATCTTTACATCTGTCCCAACTTAATGCATGGAAAGTTAAGCCGAATTAAAATTAAAATTTTTTCAGGTTGGCCTTAAAAAGGGGATGGAGGCAAATCCTTGGTTTTTTGTTTGTTTGTTTGTTTTTATCTGTAGGAAAGAATTTGGCTAATCTTTGTCATGTGTTACTATATAAGGCTTGTAGTAGTCATACAGAAGTACTCACCATAAAGCTGGGAGCAGTGTATGGCACAAGCTGTATGTCTTTTAACTGATTATTGCAAAATTTTACATGTAATTCCAGGTCATAGATATGAATGACTACCAGAGAAGGAGGTTTGCTTCCCGGATTATAGACAGTCTATTTAACACGGTGACTGACAAGAAGATAGCTATTTTGGGGTTTGCATTCAAAAAGGACACTGGTGATACAAGGTATCAATTATTTAAAATATTTCAACCCCTTTGAGAATGTTAGCTGTCCTCTCGTCCTCTCATCTGATCCTGATTTTTGGTGATGATGTGTGTTTGAAATACATATACACATATAGTATAAAAATAAAGTGAACATCCATGTCTTCACAAGAAATAGTACCTTACCTGTATATTAAATCCTTTAGATGTTAGAATATATGCCATTAAAAGCTTAACAATACTGATTTTTTTTCCTTCAGAGAATCTTCTAGTATATATATTAGCAAATATTTGATGGATGAGGGTGCACACCTCCATATATATGATCCAAAAGTACCAAGGGAACAAATAGTTGTGGATCTTTCTCATCCAGGGGTTTCAGAGGATGACCAAGGTAAGGCTTTCAGTCTCATGAGTCATTTTGAGTATGGGCCCTGAAACGTGTCTGTTCTGTTGTTCAGTTTTTATCATGAGGCCCTTTTTTCAACCTCATTTCTCTAAAATTAAATTATTAGGCATTGTTTCATTGTCTTTTATTTGAAGTGATCAGCTGTGGGTGAGTCTAATGATTGTTCCAACATATTCTAAACACGCAAGAGGTTCCAAGGAGATGCTTCTTTGGATGGCAAGGTTTGGGGTTGCTCCAGGCCCCCTTCCATTATCCCAGTCTCACTTCAACCAGACCGTTCATTCCACTTCTGTCAGACTCTCAGCTCCTACAATCCTGGCATTAAAATGCGTAATTTCAGATAACTCCTTTCTTATTACCAATTTTTCATTGCTGTTGTTAATAGTGTCCCGGCTCGTGACCATTTCCAAGGACCCGTATGAAGCGTGTGATGGCGCCCATGCTGTTGTTATTTGCACTGAGTGGGACATGTTTAAGGTGAGGGAATAGTAGTGATATTCAGGAAAATCTTAAAGGTATCTTAATGCCAGTTGGGATTGAGTTTGTGTACATGTATACATTCTGTTTATTTGGTTCCATCTTTACAGGAACTGGATTATGAACGCATTCATAAAAAAATGCTAAAGCCAGCCTTTATCTTTGATGGACGACGTGTCCTGGATGGGCTCCACAATGAACTGCAAACCATTGGCTTCCAGGTAATCATGATTCTGGACTGGTTTTGTTCTGTTTGTTTAGTCATTTGCATTTTAATGGCTTTAAGTTTTAGAATTTTAATGTTTTCTCATTTAGCGTAACTCTGGGACAACATGTCAGTTCTCTGGGAAGTCTGTATGGGATTTGTGAAATTACTCCACACCCTCCTTTACTTTGTGATCTAAAGGTCATTCAGTGTGACATAGGACCTAGGAAGTCATCAGTTGCATATTACACAGGGACAAGATGTACCTTGCCTTACTCATATAATAATCAAGCAAGAAAATATATGAATTAAAATAAACATTTTTTTCTCCCCAGAGCTGCCAAGGCTGCTCTGCTGACCTGTCTGCCCCACAGTGACCCTCTTGAAGTCCAGGTCACTTATTCCTATATGAATGTTTAGAAAACTGCAAAAGGCAATGTAGTTGTCTCATGTTGTATAGGTCCTCCACCTTCTGAGTGCTCAGCACTGTCCTAGTGCTATGAGAGGTGTGAGTGAAAAGAATAGCAGTTTCAGTGATACTGGCCTTCTTTTAATTGTTTGTCAGTTAATCATGAAGCATATAGAGAGCTGACAGAAAGTGGAACAGTACATCTATGTTAAATCATTTTAGTTCCACCAGGGTTCCCAAAAATATTAATTTCATTTCCTCAGAGCTTGTGTGTACATGCAGGTGGGACGTCTTAGAGAATACAGAAACATTCCAAGAGATTGCTGTTAGCATAGTCCAAGCACAGCAGATTGGGGCAGTGGTGAGAGCTGGTTGTATGTGTCTGCTCAGCACCAGCTCTCTTGGAGAAGTATCTGTAGGGTCTGTCTCATCTACTATTTAAAATGTCTGATCTAGTTCTCTTAACTTGTCACTGACTTGTTGAAGGTCCTTCTAATTTAGTATTCAGTGCCCATTTCTCATTCCTGAGAGGTTCGCTTGCAACAAGACTCAGATGGCATTCTTGTCTATTAGCACTCCATCAAGGACCTTGGGCACTCTTCTGTCCTACTCCCACCCCTCCTTAGTGAATAACAGCATGACTTTTTCTGAGACTTGGCTTAATTAAACTCAGTAATATTATTATTATTAAAAGATTATTTGCAAGTATAGACATTCTCTCATTCTTACTTTATTCTTCAAGGAAAAAGATATGTGAAGATATATATATATATATAAAAATAAGTTTGAGTTCATATAAAAGTTAACTTTTCCTAATTAAAAAAACAACTAGGAATATCTTAAAGAGAATTTATAAGTCACTAAATAATTGATTAATGCAAAGCAGAAGTGCTTTCTTTGAATCAGGTTTAAATATTAATTTGTAATTCAAAGGATGTTTATGAAAATTGTATAGTATATTTATCTCTGCTGTAGAGAGGAGGCAAATTTATGACTAATAAGCAGTGTCTTTAAAGATAAGATTGATGATTTTGGATGTATGGGAAAAAGTTTAAAATGTAATATGCAAAATAAGAATTGACTACCATTTACTTTTTGAAGCCTGACTTGTTATATTCCAAACACTGTGCTCACTTAGTACTTTACCAGATTCAATCCTTACCACAGCCCTTTGAGGTAGGTGGTAGTAACTTCTCTCTTGAGGAAGAGAGACCTAGAGAGTTTAAAGGACATAGTAACTATCACTCAGGATTTCAACTGGGGCCTTTCAGACTTTGAATCCTGAACTCCTATAAAATATGCTGTTACAGCTTATATAAAATATTTAGAATAAGAGAAAAAAACTATTACAAGAACAGAGTTTGACAGAAAATGTGAAGTAACTGGAATCTGGTCTGTTAATTGCTTTCTTGTATGCAACTGAAACAGTAGTGGTATATGATTCTCTACTCTGTTTGAGGGGGTGTGGCATTGGGGATGGCAGGAGTCAGAGTGTCTAGATAGGAATATATAGATTGACTCTAGAAACATACAAAATATGGAGTGAACCAAAGACCTTTCATAGCAACCCAGACAACTTGAAAAACTTTTTTGCTCTCAAAAGGAAAAAGTAGCCTACATTTTCCCAGTCAGTATACTATGTCCTAAAGTTTTTACATTTATGTATTATAATTATTAATAATTTTCTTTCTAAAATCTATTTTTCCCCTAGATTGAAACAATTGGCAAAAAGGTGTCTTCAAAGAGAATTCCATATGCTCCTTCTGGTGAAATTCCAAAGTTTAGTCTTCAGGATCCACCTAACAAGAAACCCAAAGTTTAAACATTGCCATTTTTATTTGTAATTTTTTTGGTACTTCAGGATATCATATCTATCTGATACTAAATGGTAAATGAACCAAGTGTTTTTAAGGAAACAAAACTATTTTTTTAATAATCAAATTTATACTAGCTATATGGGAATCAGTATGTCTGATAATTATGAATCTACAGTATTTTTTACATATTTTTATAATATTGTTAACTCAGTTATTGGATGAGTGGCAAATAATCATGTTGGTTTTAATGGTGTCAATTTTTGTAAAATAAAAATTGAACTTCACTTGTTACTTTACAAAGTGTCCATAGCCAGGCAGCACTTAATCACGCAGTAAAAGGAAAGGCACTGTTCACTTTTTCTCATTATTGGTTTATTAACTTGTCATTAAATATGTGTTTTAAATCATGAAATTGCTGCTCTGAATTCTGGGCTAAGCCTGCCAACCTTACAGAAAGTGTCATGGATCCTTAGAGGTGTCTAGCTTAATGGGGTAAAGTGTTTTCCACTCATTCCTTGTCTGTGAACTTAGAAGGAGGATGCAGTGGGCCGAGCGGGGCCTTTCATGCTTTTTTTAAGGTACTTAGAACATTTTTCCTCTGCTGCCATGTTAGAGGTAACCCTGCAAGTGAGGTTTGGTAATGTTCCTTTGCTCTTTTTGTTGTAATGAACTGTATTGTCATTTTTTTTTAAGTCCAAAAAGATCGTCACTGCTTATTTCCAATCCAAATAAGACTAAAAGGCAATTTTTTTAGCATAAAGTGGAAATCAGTAGGTTGGTCTATTTCATTCTTCTTCACTCCTTGTTTTTCCTCACTTAGTTATTTTTTTAGTCCAACAGCCAAAAATATTTGTTACCTTTACTTTGCATTTTTATTCTTATAACTCCCTGCAGTTTTCTCCCTTTTTCTTAAGGAAAACGAATATAATTTCATTTAAACTTACTTGAAGTAGATTTTTCAAATTATGTATAGCATAATTCTATAATAAGAATTTTTTTGTATGTTTCCATCCTTTTTTTTTTTTTTGGCTTATTTGATTGGTGTTTTACCATTGTTTAAATGTGTTAGGTGTCCATTTGACAGCTTGTGCTCTGCTGAGAATGTACAAATCGAGTTAAAACAGTTACAGGCCTCATCCTTTAGGAATTTTGCGGTTCACTGAGAATACAGTAACATACAAAGATGAGGACAGAGACATCTGTACAGATATCAAATACATAAATAAAATATTCTGCAACACCTGTGTGCTGTATTTTTTGTCATAGTGCAAGTAACTAGTGAGTCATGAGAGTCTGACAGACAGGAAAATATCACTCATTCTTTTGAGAAAAGGGCATCTCATTATTCTTTCAAATGATACAAGAAAGGGAGAGAATTTAGCATAAAGACCAGGTATCAGCCAACTGAAGCCCGTAGGCCAAATCTTGCCAGCCAGTGTGAGCTAAGAATGGTTTCTACATTTTTACATAACTACATTTTAAAGGGGTATGTAAGCTCCCAGTTTTGCCTGTTGGCCTAAAAAGCCTGAAATATTTGCTATCTGGACCTTTAAGAAAAAGTTTGCAGACCAGAGTGAAAGAAACAGAATACCAGAAAGAGACAGATACCAGACTGTTTGAATATGAAATGAGCCCAAACTTATATGACTTTAAAGTGAGGATGACTTTATTAATTAGAATTTGCTTTACATTTCTGCTTGTAAATATTCTTGTATTCTGTTTAATCATTGTGTATTTTAGTAAAGGATTTGTGCATAAAATGAAGGTTCCTATGGCCAGGATTCTCACCTGGCCCTGCTTAGCTTGCTCACTACACGTGTGGGCAATACATTGTTATTGACTCTATATAAAGAGCTCTGCCCAGTGCTCTGGGTGACAGGAGAGCAGAGGCTGGAGTAGCTGCAGCCCTGAGGACAGAGACTGAGGCGGCTGCACGGGCAGAGAGGACCAGAGGCAGAGACCCGCTTGCTGCATGCAGACTCCCTCTGAGTGGACCGGATTCTAGTGATTCACCTGCCACCGTGGAAGTAAAGTTGGGTATAACCCTTTCACCCCAAGAACATTCCACTGTCATTTCTTTGGTCTCATTGGATCCATAGTGAACTTTCCTGGGGCTGAACCCCATTGACAAGACAGGATTATAATCCACAATTGTCTTGCTAAAGCAGACAGAATTAGGCACTGGTTTGAAGCTGGATGCTTCAATGCCTAGGATTGATAAACAATTATGTGTAAACTATAGTTACTGATTAAAAGGTAAGAGAATTGGTAAGTGGAGGAAAATGGGGAAAAGACAGCTTACAGAACAATGTAAATTTGCTGTTTGTCATGGGGAGGAAAAATGCTCAATAACAGGTAAATTTAACAGCAATTCAAGACCTTTGTGTGAAAAGTTACAAGCAGGTGGTTAGCCCTTACCTCCCTCTGGGCAAGTTCGCTATGGATTCAGTGTGACCAAAGAAATCAACAGCAAAACATTCTTGGGGTGAAAGGGTTATACCCAACTATATTTCCAGGTGGCAGGTCAGTCACTAAAATCCCGTTAACTCTGAGCAAGTCTGCAGGCAGCAAGCCGGTCTCTGCCTCTGGGCCTTCTGCCCGCACAGCCATCCTCTGGGCCTCTGCCCTCGGTGCTGCCACCACTCCAGCCTCTGCTCTGCTCTCCTGCAGCCTTGCAGCCGTGCCACCATGTCGCACCCAGAGCAGTGGGCGGAGCTCTTTTAATAGAGTCAACAGGCATATATTGCCCACAGGTGTGCAGTGAGCTAGTGAACCATGGCCAGGTGAGAATCCTGCCTACAGGAACTCTCCTTTTATCCACACAGGGCCATGTTTTTCTTTTTTTAATTGATAACAAGGTTTCTATCTTTATTAGCTAGTATTTTTTTTGGTGGGGTACAGTGACTAAGAATGAAATTATTAACTAGTGCTTTTAACAAAATAGGGCATGATGAAAAAAATCAAATTGATACAAAAGGGTATATGAAAATGTAAAATCTCTTTCGCACAATGTGTCCTCAAGAATGTGTTATTTGAGTACCGATTAAAGATGGCGGTGTGAGAGGAGAGACAGGCTTCCTCCTAAAACTAGATACAATTAGAAAATTTAATTGGCATAACTAATCCTGCTAGAGCAACAGGAAAGAAGACAGCATCAGACTGCACACACCTGGAGAAAAGAGCAGACCTCAGCAAATGGGTTAACGTACCAGAGCTGTGGCTCCATGGGACCCAAGCCTCTCCCCCACCCCAGCTTACTGGCGAGAGGAAGAGAAACGGAGCAGGGAGGGAGTGGAAGGCTTGGGACAGATGAATACCTAGCTCCAGAGATCTGCTCTGGGAGCACAAACCTACATTTCATGGTGCTTTCATGAGACTCACATGACTACTGGGTTGGGAAGTTAATACAGGCAGAGTACCTGGGGAGACTGGGATTCCAGCTGCTTGTGGAAAGCAGGGATCCATACCTGGCTTCTCTGGGACAAAAACATACCTGTGTGACTGGCCCACTGGCTCAGGCAGTGGAGACAGGCACAGCAGCCTGGAGGCAGGGAACAGCTCTTTCCTCCCCCCAGGTACCAGTACCGCTCCCCTGTGACCCCGGACATTGCTTCAGGGGCTGAGCAGCTCCAGAATAGAGCTTCTGGACACTAGAGGGCGCCATATACAAGCATGAAATACCAAAGGAACCTTGTCCAGAGTAAAATTATTAATACAACTCCCGAGAAAGATTTAAATGATAGGGCCTTGTGACTCTTCCTGAAAGGGAGTTCAAAATAAAAATCATCAACATTCTAATGGAGGTATGGAAAGACATCCAAGAACTCAGGAATGAATTCAGGTCAGAGATCCAATCGTTGAAGAACACAATGGAGGGTATTAAAAGCAGGTTGGATATGGTAGAGGAGACAATAAATGAAATAGAAATTAGAGAAGAGGAATACAAAGAAGCTGAGGCACAGAGAGAAAAGGATCTCTAAAAATGAAAGAATATTGAGAGAACTGTGTGACCAATCCAAGCGGAACAATATTCGCATGATAGGGATACCAGAACAAGGAGAGAGAGAGAAAGGGATAGAAAGTGTCTTTGAGGAGATAGTTGCTGAAAACTTCCCCAATCTGAGGAAGAACATAGTCTGTCAGGCCATGGAGAACCACAGATCCCCCAACACAAGGGACCCAAGGAAGACCACACCAAGACACATAGTAATTAAAATGGGAAAGATCAAGGATAAGGACAGACTGTTAAAAGCAGCCAGAGGCAGAAATAAGATCACATACAAAGGAAAACCCATCAGGCTAACATCAGACTTCTCAGCAGAAACCTTACAGGCCAGAAGGGAGTGGCATGAAACAGAAGGGCCTGGAACCAAGATTACTTTATTCAGCAAGATTATCATTTAAATTTGAAGGAGGGATAAAACAATTTCCAGATAAGCAAAAGCTGAGAGAGTTTACCTCCCACAAACCATCTCTGCAGTTTATTTTGGAGGGACTGCTATAGATGGAAGTGTTCCTAGGGTTGGATAGCTGTCACCAGAGGTAGTAAAATCACGGTAGGGAGGGTGGAGCAACTGATTGTGAGGCAAATGCAAAATTAAATTGACTATCCCCAAAGTCAATCAAGGGATAGACAAAAAGTAGTTTGATACCTAATATATAAAGAATGAAGGAGGAAGAGAAATAGAAAAGAATCTTTAGATTGTGTTTGTAACAGCATACTATGTGAATTAAGTTAGACTCTTAGATAGTAAGGAAAGTAACCTGGAACCTTTGGTAACCACGAATCTAAAGCCTGAAATGGCAATAAGTACATACCTATCGATAATCACCCTAAATGTAAATGGACTGAATGCACAAATCAAAAGACATAGAGTCACTGAATGGATAATAAAACAAGACCCATCTATATGCTGCTTACAAGAGACTCACCTCAAACCCAAAGAGATGCACTGACTAAAAGTCAAGGGATGGAAAAAGATATTTCATGCAAACAATAGGGAGAAAAAAGCAGGTGTTGCACTACTAGTATCAGACAAAATAGACTTCAAAACAAAGTAACAAGAGATAAAGAAGGACATTACATAATGATAAAGGGCTCAGTCCAACAAGAGGATATAACCATTATAAATACATATGCACCCAACACAGGAGCACCAGCATATGTGAAACAAATACTAATAGAACTAAAGGGGGAAATAGACTGCAATGCATTCATTTTAGGAGACCTAAACACACCATTCACTCCAAAGGACAGATCCACCAGACAAAAAATAAGTAAGGACATGGAGGCACTGAACTACACACTAGAAAAGATGGACCTAACAGACGTGTACAGAAGTCTACACCCAAAAGCAGCAGGATACCTATTCTTCTCAAGTGCACATGGAACATTTTCAGAATAGATGACATACTAGGCCACAAAAAAAGGCTCAGTAAATTCAAAAAGATTGAAATCCTACCAACCAACTTTTCAGACCACAAAGGTATAAAACTAGAAATAAATTGCACAAAGAAAGCAAAAAGGCTCACAAACACATGGAGGCTTAACAACACGCTTCTAAATAGTCAGTGAATCAACGACCAAATTAAAATGGAGATCCAGCAATATATGGAAACAAATGACAACAACACAAAGCCCCAACTTCTGTGGGACACAGCGAAAGCAGTCTTAAGAAGAAAGTATATAGCAATCCAGGCATATTTAAAGAAGGAAGAACAAACCCAAATGAATAGTCTAATGTCACAATTATCAAAATTGGAAAAAGAAGAACAGATGAGGCCTAAAGTCAGCAGAAGGAGGGACATAATAAAGATCAGAGAAGAAATAAACAAAATTGAGAAGAATAAAACAATAGAAAAAATCAATGAAACCAAGAGCTGGTTCTTTGAGAAAATAAACAAAATAGATAAGCCTCTAGCCAGACTTATTAAGAGAAAAAGAGAATCAGTACACATCAACAGAATCAGAAACAAGAAAGGAAACATCACGACGGACCCAACAGAAATACAAAGAATTATTAAAGACTACTATGAAAACCTATATGCTAAGAAGCTGGAAAACCTAGAAGAAATGGACAACTTCCTAGAAAAATACAACCTTCCAAGACAGACCAAGAAAGAAACACAAAATCTAAACAAACCAGTTACCAGCAAAGAAATTGAAGAGGTAATCAAAAAACTACCCAAGAAAAAAAACCCCGTGCCAGATGGATTTACCTCAGGATTTTATAAGACATACAGAGAAGATATAATACCATTCTCCTTAAAGTTTTATTTGCAGATGACATGATATTCTACATAAAAAACCCTAAAGAATTCACTCCAAAACTACTAGAACTGACATTGGAATACAGCAAAGTTGCAAGATACAAAATTAACACACAGAAATCTGTGGCTTTCCTATACACCAACAATGAACCAATAGAAAGAGAAATTAGGAAAGCAATTCCATTCACAATTGCATCAAAAAGAATAAAATACCTAGGAATAAACCTAACCAAAGAGGTGAAAGACCTATACCCTGAAAACTGTAAGACACTCTTAAGAGAAATTAAAGAGGTCACTAACAAATGGAAACTCATCCCATGCTCCTGGCTAGGAAGAATTAATATCATCAAAATGGCCATCCTGCCCGAAGCAATATACAGATTCGATGCAATCCCTATCAAATTACCAACAGCATTCTTCAATGAACTGGAACAAATAGTTCAAAAATTCATATGGAAACACCAAAGACCCCGAATAGCCAAAGCAATCCTGAGAAAGAAGAATAAAGTGGGAGGGATCTCACTCCCCAACTTCAAGCTATACTAGAAAGCCATAGTAATCAAGAGAATTTGGTACTGGCACAAGAACAGAGCCACAGACCAGTGGAACAGATTAGAGACTCCAGACATTAACCCAAACATATATGTTCAATTAATATTCGATAAAGGAGCCATGGACATACAATGGTGAAATGACAGTCTCTTCAACAGATGGTGCTGGCAAAACTGGACAGCTACATGTAAGAGAATGAAACTGGATCACTGTCTAACTCCATACACAAAAGTAAACTCGAAATGGATCAAAGACCTGAATGTAAGTCATGAAACCATAAAACTCTTAGAAGAAAATATAGCGAGAGGGTATTATGCTCAGTGAAATAAGCCAAGCAGAGAAAGACAAATACCATATGATTTCACTCATCTGTTTAAGTATAAGAACAAAGGAAAAACTGAAGGAACAAAACAGCAGCAGAATCACAGAACCCAAGAATGGACTAACAGTTACCAAAGGGAAAGAGACTGGGGAGAATGGGAGGGTAGGGAGGGACAAGGGCAGGGACGAAGAAAGGGGGTATTATGATTAGCATGTATAATGTGGGGGTTGGGGGAAAGGGGAGGGCTGTGCAACACAGAGAAAGACAAGTAGTGATTCTACAACATCTTAGTATACTGATGGACAGTGACTGTAATGGGGTTTGTGGGGGTGACTTGGGATAGGGGAGAGCCTAGGAAACATAATGTTCTTCATGTAATTGTAGATTAATGATAAAATTTTTTAAATGCTTAAAAAAAAGAATGTGTTATTCTATTTAAGACTTCTAGCTTTAAATCCTGACTGCATTACCTGTTAATAGCATGTGGTATTTTGGCTGAGTTGCCTGAAAGCCTTATTTTCCTCACCTGTAAAATAGAATTCATCTCCAACTCAAAGAGTTGTCATAAAGATTATGTGAGATTATTGTTTACACAAAGATCTTACAGAGTGACTGGCAGGTGATGGGACGCTCCTGTTAGACACCGTAACAAGCTGATACCACTGAACGAGAGCCATGTGTAGGCTCTAGAGTCGCTAAGAAATAAGTAATTAACAGCGTTACAGGGCAGGCATCACACTAAACCCTTTGGCATGTGTTCTCATTGATTGTCTTTTGAGATAAGTTCTATCCCCATTTTCAGGTGAAGTTCAGAAGCCTAGAAAGATTAAGAAACTTGCTCAAAGTCACAACAGTTTGAATGGGAGCTTTTCTTACTGAAGTTGAAAGGATCCTCATTTGAGGTATTATCAAGAAGAGTGAGCACCTGTGGCCTTTGTCAGACTAATAGAACAATATCCCAAGGAAATAATCAGGAGATGGATAGAGCAAAATAGCATGAGCAGCAGCTGAGAAGGGTGTGAATACATGCCCTTCAGCCTCCTGGGGACTCCCAACCAGAAAGGGGTCTGAGGTTTTACAGGAGACCAGGTCTGGGGAAGAGCAGAGAGACAAGCTAGCAAAATTAAGATCTGCCTGTCTATGTAAGCTCACTTGTACTTGCATTCAGGTAACCCTATTTAAACTATTAAAAATTTAGTGTCTGTGTACCCACTATGAGGCAGATGCTCTAGGTGCTAAGAAATGAAAGCATAGATGCTAAGACGCACACACAAAAAAACTGACCAAATATGAACATAGCTGTAAGTGATAAAATCAAAATGCCATGTGGCACGAAGGTAAATTTTTTTTTTTTTTTAAATCAAGAGAAATTTAATGTATTCTTCAATAAATGATAGAACAATTTGCTATTCATTTGATATTATAATAAAATTAGATTCTACCCCACATCACATACAAAAGTAAATTTCAAATATATTAGGGCCGTGAATGTAGAAAAGTAAAATGATAAACTAATAAAGTCCAAGAAAATGTTTTTCTAAATTTGGAGTGGTAAAAGACTAAGAAAAAGAGTAAACTCAGAAGACCCTAAATTTGTTTATGTTTTTTTTTTTTTTTTTTTTTTTTTTAGAGGGCATCTCTCATATTTATTGATCAAATGGTTGTTAACAACAATAAAATTCAGTATAGGGGGGTCCATGCTAAATGTACAATCATTAATCCATCTCAAGCCTAATTCTCGTCAGTCTCCAATCTTCTGAAGCATAACGAACAAGTTCTTACATGGTGAACGAATTCTTACAGAGTGAATAAATTCTTATATGGTGAACAGTACAAGGGCATTCATCACAGAAACTTTCGGTTTTGATCATGCAATATGACCTATAAACCATCAGGTCAAATATGAATATTCATTTGATTTTTGTACTTGATTTATATGTTGATCCCACATTTCTCCTATTTTTATTATTATTTTTATTTTTAATAAAATGCTGAAGTGGTAGGTAGATGCAAGATAAAGGTAGAAAACATAGTTTAGTGCTGTAAGAAGGCAAATGTAGATGATCAGATGATCAGGTGTGTGCCTATGGACTAAGTATTAATCCAGGCTAGACAAGGGCAGCAAGACATCCACGGATGCAGAAGATTTCTCTCAAAGCAGGGGGGGTGAGGTTCTGAGCCTCACCTCTGTTGATCCCCAAATTCTCACCTGATGGCCCCCCTGCGACTGTGCCTGTCTTAGGTTGTTCCTCCCTTGAGGAATCTTACCCGTCTCTGGCTAACCAGTCATCTTCCGGGGCCATACAGGTAAATGTAAAGTTGGTAAGTGAGAGAGAAGCCATATTGTTTGCAAAGGTTAGCTTTTTACTTCTTTGCAGATTTATGCCCTGTGGCTTCTATGCCCAGCACTTGTCTCGAGGTATCTTTACCACCTGGAGGAATTATGATACTCGGTAAATTCGATATGAGGCACGAATTCTATTTAAGGTTTGTAATTAGGAAGGAAGAAGAAAAGCTATAGATGTAGCATATGAAGGAAACTTGGGAGGATTGATTATTTCTTTGACATATCTTCTTGTATAGTACCTTAAGTATGTATAGGTTTTAAACTACTAACTAATTTGCACACACATATTAACATAATAGGAATACGGTGACATAAACAAAGCAAATCTATAATTACCAGCCATCTCCAGTGAAACCAAGAAAACCATTTAGGCACCCTAGGCATTTGTGAAAATTTATCTATGATATGATGGATATTTTCCAACTGTACTTGAACCATCAGACAAATTAAAGCAGCCCATTTCTGGGATCTGGTTCACATCCCATATGTTCTTTTAACCATAGATAGTCTATAGTCATGAGATTTTGGGGTGCTACAACTTGCACCCCTCCCAACTCCTGGTTGAGTTCCAACAGTACAGATCCAGTCAAATTCGTTGTCTCACTGTATGCACATGCCAGCCTAGACATCTCCCTCCTCCTTCTTATGGCAAGTCCAGGAGACGGTGGGCTGGATGCAGCCACAACCGCAGCATCGTCCAGATCCCTGTGGAGGCTTTTTGATGATCATCCCCCGGCACGAGTCCTCCAGAGAGTGCTGATGCCGGAAGCTCCTCCTCATATCATATCTTAGTTCATTTTCTGGGTATCCAAGCTAGGCCTTGATCTTCTGCGTAGAAACAAACAGACCCTTTGCCCACACTTTGACATGCCCTCTATACCACTGTGCAGAACTCATTGGAGGTCAGCACACAGCAACTGCTTTTTTTTTTTTTTTTTAATTAAGAGAAAGGAATATTATCAGAAAAGAGTACCTCCATAGCTGATCATCTGACACCCTTTAAGTGATCAACATTAAGGATATTTAAAGCATGCGTTGATCTTTGATTTACCAATAGTTTTATCCTGTTAAGGAGTAATCCCCCTTTTCTTTCTTTCTTTCTTTTTTTTTTAAATTTTTAATCTACACTTACCTGAAGAATACTATGTTTACTATGCTCTCCCCTATATCAGGTCCCCCCTAACAACCACATTACGGTTACTGTCCATCAGCTTAGCAAAATGTGGTAGAGTCACTACTTGTCCTCTCTGTGTTGTGCAGCCCACCCTCCCCTTTCTCCCTCCCCCCCATGCATGCTAATCTTAATACCCCCCTTTTTCTTCCCCCCCCTTATCCCTCCCTGCCCACCCATCCTCCCCAGTTCCTTTCCCTTTGGTACCTGTTAGTCCATTTTTGGGTTCTGTAATTCTGCTGCTGTTTTGTTCCTTCAGTTTTTCCTTTGTTCCTATACTCCTCAGATGAGTGAAATCATTTGGTATTTCTCTTTCTCCACTTGGCTTATTTCACTGAGCATAATACTCTCCAGCTCCATCCATGTTGCTGCAAATGGTTGGATTTTTCCACTTCTTATGGCTGAGTAGTATTCCATTGTGTATATGTACCACATCTTCTTTATCCATTCATCTACAGATGGACATTTAGGTTGCTTCCAATTCTTGGCTATTGTAAATAGTGCTGCGATAAACATAGGAGTGCATCTGTCTTTCTCAAACTTGATTGCTGCGTTCTTAGGGTAAATTCCTAGGAGTGGAATTCCTGGGTCAAATGGTAGGTCTGTTTTGAGCATTTTGATGCACCTCCATACTGCTTTCCACAATGGTTGAACTAATTTACATTCCCACCAGCAGTGTAGGAGGGTTCCCCTTTCTCCACAGCCTCGCCAACATTTGTTGTTGTTTGTCTTTTGGATGGCAGCTATCCTTACTGGTGTGAGGTGATACCTCATTGTAGTTTTAATTTGCATTTCTCTGATAATTAGCGATGTGGAGCATCTTTTCATGTGTCTCTTGGCCATCTGTATTTCTTTTTTGGAGAACTGTCTGTTCAGTTCATCTGCCCATTTTTTAATTGGGTTATTTGTTTTTTGTTTGTTGAGGCGTGTGAGCTCTTTATATATTCTGGACGTCAAGCCTTTATCGGATCTGTCATTTTCAAATATATTCTCCCATACTGTAGGGTTCCTTTTTGTTCTATTGATGGTGTCTTTCGCTGTACAGAAGCTTTTCAGCTTAATGTAGTCCCACTTGCTCATTTTTGCTGTTGTTTTCCTTGCCCGGGGAGATATGTTCAAGAAGAGATCACTCATGTTTATGTCTAAGAGGTTTTTGCCTATGTTTTTTTCCAAGAGTTTAATGGTTTCATGCCTTACATTCAGGTCTTTGATCCATTTTGAGTTTACCTTTGTATATGGGGTTAGACAATGGTCCAGTTTCATTCTCCTACATGTAGCTGTCCAGTTTTGCCAGCACCATCTGTTGAAGAGACTGTCATTTTGCCATTGTATGTCCATGGCTCCTTTATCAAATATTAATTGACCATATATGTTTGGGTTAATTTCTGGGGTCTCTAATCTGTTCCACTGGTCTGTGGCTCTGTTCTTGTGCCAGTACCAAATTGTCTTGATTACTATGGCTTTGTAGTAGAGCTTGAAGTTGGGGAGTGAGATCCCCCCTACTTTATTCTTCTTTTTCAGGATTGCTTTGGCTATTCGGGGTCTTTGGTGTTTCCATATGAATTTTTGAATTATTTGTTCCAATTCATTGAAGAATGTTGCTGGTAATTTGAGAGGGATTGCATCAAATTTGTATATTGCTTTCGGCAGGATGGCCATTTTGACGATATTAATTCTTCCTAGCCATGAGCATGGGATGAGTTTCCATTTATTAGTGTCCCCTTTAATTTCTCTTAAGAGTGACTTGTAGTTTTCAGAGTATAAGTCTTTCCCTTCCTTGGTTAGGTTTATTCCTAGGTATTTTATTCTTTTTGATGCAATGGTGAATGGAATTGTTTTCCTGATTTCTCTTTCTATTGATTCGTTGTTAGTGTATAGGAAAGCTACAGATTTCTGTGTGTTGATTTTGTATCCTGCAACTTTGCTGTATTCCGATATCAGTTCTAGTAGTTTTGGAGTGGAGTCTTTAGGGTTTTTTATGTACAGTATCATATCATCTGCAAATAGTGACAGTTTAACTTCTTCTTTACCAATCTGGATTCCTTGTATTTCTTTGTTTTGTCTGATTGCCGTGGCTAGGACCTCCAGTACTATGTTAAATAACAGTGGGGAGAGTGGGCATCCCTGTCTGGTTCCCGATCTCAGTGGAAATGCTTTCAGCTTCTCGCTGTTCAGTATAATGCTGGCTGTGGGTTTATCATATATGGCCTTTATTATGTTGAGGTACTTGCCCTCTATTCCCATTTTGCTGAGAGTTTTTATCATGAATGGATGTTGAATTTTGTCAAATGCTTTTTCAGCATCTATGGAGATGATCATGTGGTTTTTGTCTTTCTTTTTGTTGATGTGGTGGATGATGTTGATGGATTTTCGAATGTTGTACCATCCTTGCATCCCTGGGATGAACCCCACTTGGTCATGGTGTATGATCCTTTTGATATACTGTTGAATTCTGTTTGCTAATATTTTATTGAGTATTTTTGCATCTACATTCATCAGGGATATTGGTCTGTAATTTTCTTTTTTGGTGGGGTCTTTTCCTGGTTTTGGTATTAGGGTGATGTTGGCTTCATAGAATGAGTTTGGGAGTATTCCCTCTTCTTCTATTTTGTGGAACACTTTAAGGAGAATGGGTATTATGTCTTCTCTGTGTGTCTGATAAAATTCCGAGGTAAATCCGTCCGGCCCCGGGGTTTTGTTCTTGGGTAGTTTTTTGATTACAGTTTCAATTTCTTTGCTTGTAATTGGTTTGTTTAACTTTTGTGTTTCTTCTTTGGTCAGTCTTGGGAGGTTGTATTTTTCTAGGAAGTTGTCCATTTCTTCTAGGTTTTCCAGCTTGTTGGCATATAGGTTTTCATAGTAGTCTTTAATAATTCTTTGTATTTCTGTGGAGTCTGTCGTGATTTTTCCATTCTCATTTCTGATTATGTTGATTTGTGTTGACTCTCTTTTTCTCTTAATAAGTTGGGCTAGAGGCTTATCTATTTTGTTTATTTTCTCAAAGAACCAGCTCTTTGTTTCGTTGATTTTTGCTATTGTTTTATTCTTCTCAATTTTGTTTATTTCTTCTCTGATCTTTATTATGTCCCTCCTTCTGCTGACTTTAGGCCTCATTTGTTCTTCTTTTTCCAGTTTTAATAATTGTGATGTTAGACTATTCATTTGGGATTGTTCTTCCTTCTTCAAGTGTGCCTGGATTGCTATATACTTTCCTCTTAAGACTGCTTTCGCTGCATCCCACAGAAGTTGGGGCTTAGTGTTGTTGTTGTCATTTGTTTCTATATATTCCTTGATCTCTATTTTGATTTGTTCATTGATCCATTGATTATTTAGTAGCATGTTGTTAAGCCTCCATGTGTTTGTGAGCCTTTTTGTTTTCTTTGTAGAATTTATTTCTACTTTCATACCTTTGTGGTCTGAAAAATTGGTTGGTAGAATTTCAATATTGTGGAATTTACTGAGGCTCTTTTTGTGAGCTAGTATGTGGTCTATTCTGGAGAATGTTCCATGTGCACTTGAGAAGAATGTATATCCTGTTGCTTTTGGATGTAGAGTTCTATAGATGTCTATTAGGTCCATCTGTTCTAGTGTGTTGTTCAGTGCCTGTGTGTCTTTACTTATTTTCTGCCCGGTGGATCTATCCTTTGGGGTGAGTGGTGTGTTGAAGTCTCCTACAATGAATGCATTGCAGTCTATTTCCCTCTTTAGTTCTGTTAGTATTTGCTTCACATATGCTGGTGCTCCTGTATTGGGTGCATATATATTTAGAATGGTTATATCCTCTTGTTGGACTAAGCCCTTTATCATTATGTAGTGGCCTTCTTTATCTCTTGTTACTTTCTTTGTTTTGAAGTCTATTTTGTCTGATATTAGTACTGCAACCCCTGCTTTCTTCTCACTGTTGTTTGCCTGAAATATGTTTTTCCATCCCTTGACTTTTAGTCTATGCTTATCTTTGGGTTTAAGGTGAGTTTCTTGTAAGCAGCATATAGATGGGTCTTGCTTTTTTATCCATTCTATTACTCTATGTCTTTTGATTGGTGCATTAAGTCCATTTACATTTAGGGTGACTATTGAAAGATATGTACTTATTGCCATTGCAGGCTTTAGATTCGTGGTTACCAAAGGTTCAAGGTTAGCTTCTTTAGTATCTTACTGCCTAACTTAGCTCGCTTATTGAGCTGTTATATATACTGTCTGGAGAGTCTTTTCTTCTCTCCCTTCTTATTCCTCCTCCTCCATTCTTCATATGTTGTGTGTTTTGTTCTGTGCTCTTTTTAGGGGTGCTCCCATCTAGAGCAGTCCCTGTAGGATGCCCTGTAGAGGTGGTTTGTGGGAAGCAAATTCCCTCAGCTTTTGCTTGTCTGGGAATTGTTTGATCCCACCATCATATTTAAATGATAGTCGTGCTGGATACAGTATCCTTGGTTCAAGGCCCTTCTGTTTCATTGCATTAAGTATATCATGCCATTCTCTTCTGGCCTGTAGGGTTTCTGTTGAGAAGTCTGATGTTAGCCTGATTGGTTTTCCTTTATAGGTGACCTTTTTCTCTCTAGCTGCCTTTAAAACTCTTTCCTTGTCCTTGATCCTTGCCATTTTAATTATTATGTGTCTTGGTGTTGTCCTCCTTGGATCCTTTCTGTTGGGGGTTCTGTATAATTCCATGGTCTGTTCGATTATTTCCTCCCCCAGTTTGGGGAAGTTTTCAGCAATTATTTCTTCAAAGACACTTTCTATCCCTTTTCCTCTTTCTTCCTCTTCTGGTATCCCTATAATACGAATGTTTTTCCTTTTGTATTGGTCACATATTTCTCTTAGTGTTGTTTCATTCCTGGAGATCCTTTTATCTCTCTCTATGTCAGCTTCTATACGTTCCTGTTCTCTGGCTTCTATTCCTTCAATGGCCTCTTGCATCTTATCCATTCTGCTTATAAATCCTTCCAGGGATTGTTTCACTGCTGTGATCTCTTTCCTGACATCTGTGATCTCCTTCCGGACTTCATCCCACTGCTCTTGCATTTTTCTCTGCATCTCATCCGATTGCTCTTGCATTTTTTTCTGCATCTCTGTCAGCATGTTCATGATTTTTATTTTGAATTCTTTTTCAGGAGGACTAGTTAGGTCTGTCTCCTTCTCAGGTGTTGTCTCTGTGATCTTTGTCTGCCTGTAGTTTTGCCTTTTCATGGTGATAGAGATAGTTTGCAGAGCTGGTACAAGTGACCGCTGGAAGAGCTTCCCTTCTTGTTGGTTTGTAGCCTTTTCCTGGGAGAATAGCGACCTCTAGTGGCTTGTGCTGGGCAGCTGTGCGCAGACAGGGCTTCTGCTTCCTGCCCAGTTGCTTTGGGGTTTATCTCCGCTGTTGCTGTGGGCTTGGCCTGGCTGGGGCTGTTCCTCCAAAATGGTGGAGCCCCGTTGGAGGGGGAGCAGCCAGGAGACTATTTATCTCCGTAAGGGGCCTCTGTGCTCCCTGCTGCCCAGGGGGTTAGAGTGCCCAGAGATCCCCAGATTCCCTGCTTCTGGTCTAAGTGACCTGTCCTGCCCCTTTAAGATTTCCAAAAAGCACTCTCCAAACCAAAACAACAGCAGCAACAATGAGAGAGGGAACAGAAAGAAAGAGAAAAAAAAAAGGAAAAAAAAGGAAAAAACAAGCGATTTTTTTTTTTTTTTTTTTGTCCTCAGGTGCTGGTCCCAGGCACCCGCTCACTGGTCCTGCTGCCCTGTCTCCCTAGCACCAGGGTCCCTGTCCTTTCAAGGCTTCCAAAAAGCACCCACCCACCGGTCCCGCAGGGAAGGAACGCTCAATATTCTTTGTCCTCAGGCACTGGTCCCACGCACCCGCTCACCAGTCCCGCCACCCTGCCTCCCTAGCACCGGGGTCCCTGTCCCTTCAAGGCTTCCAAAAAGCACTCGGCAAAAAGAGAGAAAAAAAAGGGGAAAAACGCGCGATTTCTTCCGTCCTCAGGTGTTGGTCTCAGGCACCCACCCACCGGTCCCACAGGGAAAAATGCGGGATATTCTTTGTCCTCAGGTGCCGGTCCCAGGCACCCGCTCACCAGTCCCGCCGCCCTGCCTCCCTAGCACCGGGGTCCCTGTCCCTTTTAGGCTTCCAAAAAGCACTCGCAGAAAAGAGAAAAAAAAAGGGGAAAAACGCGCGATTTCCTCTGTCCTCAAGTGCCGGTCTCAGGCACCCGCCCACCGGTCCCGCAGGGAAAAACGGGGGATATTCTTTGTCCTCAGGCGCCGGTCCCAGCCACCCGCTCACCAGTCCCGCCACCGTGCCTCCCTAGCACTGGGGTCCCCGTCCCTTCAAGGCTTCCAAAAAGCGCTCGCCAAAAAGAGAAAAAAAAAAAAAAGGGGAAAAACGCGCGACCTCCTCAGTCCTCAGGCACCGGTCTCAGGCACCCGCCCCCAGGTCTCGCAGGGAGAAACGCGGGATATTCTTTGTCCTCCGGCGCCGTTCCCAGGCACCTCCTCACCGGTCCCGCCACCCTGCCTCCCCAGCAACGGGGGCCCGTCCCTCTAAGGCTTCCAAAAAGCGCTCGCCAAAAAAAAAAAAAAAAAAAAACCGCTCCGGTTTCTCTCCACCCGCCGGGAGCCGGGGGGAGGGGCGCTCGGGTCCCGCCGGGCCGGGGCTTGTATCTTACCCCCTTCACAAGGCGCTGGGTTCTTGCAGGTGTGGATGTGGTCTGGATGTTGTCCTGTGTCCTGTGGTCTCTATTTTAGGAAGATTTTTCTTTGTTATATTTTCATAGCTCTATGTGTTTTTGGGAGGAGATTTCCACTGCTCTACTCACGCCGCCATCTTGGCTCCGCCCCCGGCACGAAGGTAAATTTATCTAGCTGAGGAAGACAGGAGGCCTTCTGAAGGCAGGATGGCATTTGAAGATCTTAGACTTAATCTTGGTAGGGAAGGGAGAGTAGGGGCACAGTGCAGAAGCAATTGTGAGCGAAAGGATGATGCGGGTCGATTCAGATCGGTTTTAGGGAAAGCAAGTTGCCTTTTGTTTGGAGTAGAAGGGAGCATGAAAATGAAGAGTTGGAAAAGACTGAAAGGTTAGACGAAGGACAGATTGTAGAAAACCTTGAACTCTAGGCTGGGTATGGGCTCCATTTGCTTGTAAAAATGGAGACACTGATGGTTACACAACATTGTGAATGTACTTAATGCCACTGAATTGTACATTTTAGAATGGTCAAAATGATAAATGGAAACACTGAAGGTTAACTTTTTAAAATGCAGTCACTTAAAAAGAAATGTTAACTTTGTTAGTCACACTAGCTTTAGTTTTTGAGAACATGCAGCCCCAAACTAGATACTATCGAGTTTATTCATATACTGGCAATGCATTCAAGTTTAAAACCGAAACCCAGAAGAAACATAACATTAGTGTCAGCCTTGCAAAATAACATTTACAGAGGACCTTTAAACTTAAGAGGATAAGTTGGATACAGTTACCTCTTGTCCCTTCTTCCCTTCCTTTTTTCTGAATAAAAAGAGACTCCTCATTGTAGACCCAAATTTTACAATAAACAATCAGTGTCATGGGAGATTATTTTAGGTGAATATAAGTGCCTAACAGGGACTTATTTTAAAGGCATTAGAATAAACATTTCAAATTATATTAGTGTATATACTTCGCTGCTCTAACAGAGGCCAAAAATCATAAATGTTTTAAAAAGAGCAGAGAAGTATTTCCCTCTCATATAAAAGTCCAGGCAGGTGCTCCAGGAATGGTAGAGCACTTCAAAGGTCCAGGCTTCTTCACCTGCTTCTCTGCCAGCCTTGGCACAAATCCTATCTCATGGTCCAAGATGGCTGGCTGCTTCTCCAAACCCATGTTCTCATCTAGCCAGGAGGGAAGAGGGACAAGAAAGGAAAGGTACAACCCACCCTTTAAGAACATATTCAGAGAAGTAGCACAAATACTATTCATATACTGCTTGCTAAGTTAGTCACATATACACACCCAGCTGTAAAGGAGTCTGGGAAATAAAATTTTTAGTGATGACTGACCATGTACCAGCTAAAAATTCTAATTTTGTAGAAGGAGGGTTATGGAAATCGGGAACAGTTGGCAGGCTCTGCATCACACACAAAATCCCTATTTTCATTGCTATTAGTACTGAGTTTCCATTATGGTAGGGATATAAAATTTCATTAGGGATTTAAGTTTAGAAATTCAGTCCATTGTAAAAAAGAATAATACATAGAACAGTAGTTCCCATTCAGCTAGGGCAAAAACAGTAAAGACCGCATGTAAATTGCTGGGGGTTGAGTTTGTTCTCGGTTCTTGTCGCCTCCATAACAAAGAATTGGAGGGCAGACACACAGTAATGAAGCAGAATGAAAGTTTTATTTGAATACGCTCCAAAGTATGAGTGGGCTAGAGTCAAGGCAGATAAAGGCAGGTTTGTTTAAGGCAAAAGGTGCACACTCAAAGAAAGAGGAGTGTGGGCAATTTCCAAGAAAAGGTGCATTTCAAATCTTAGGATTCTGTCTTTTAAGGCTTTCAAGAATGGGATAAAATTAAAGGGATAGGGGGTGTAGGCTTGTCATACAGTCTCATGATGTCTAGATAATTCTGTAGGATAAACTTCCTGTTCTTTTCCAAGATAAGTGCACTGGGACAATATCAGTTAAGACTCCTTGCCTTGCCTTAAGACATACTGTTGGCTGATTACCAAAGAATATGTTAAGAATCTAACATCCCAACTGTCTCTTAAAATGGAATCTTAGCCTTAAGATAAGTCCCTCCTGTTACTATGCTATTCATATCTCACCATTTTTAGGAAAATTAATCATAATACTTGTCCTATGTTTCTGCCCTATTTCACTTTTCATTTGCTAGAGCAAGTCTCAGGTCAGCCTGGATCCAGAGCCCATGGAATGAACTCACATTGCAAAAGGGGTTAACGCTGTGAGTCCTTTCTGGTTCTCTGGCTTTATCTGATTAACTCCCTGAGTTCTTGGTGAGCCCCACCCTTTTTTCATCCTGCTCTTATCTGTCTTTCTGGTAAACAAAATGACTCTAGTTTAGGAAAACACAGTAGTACTGTGATATATATTTTAATTAGTAACACTAAACTTAGGAAACTACCAGGGATGTTAGTTTTGCTGAAACTAAAGACTAAGCCTACATGATGGCAAACATATAGATGTAAGAAAGTTATTTGTTCTCCCTCAGTGACTTTCCAGCTGTGACTAAAGCATCTCCACAGAGGTGTTTCTGGGATCCTGGTAATGACTGATTTAAATAAAAATACATATATATACACATAGATAATTACAGATGTAAAACTATCTACAAAAAGACAGCAAGCAGAGTTTTCCATCAATATGCCATACTGAGCAAATAATTATATCTCTCCCTTTTAAGTATCCCATTAAAATTACAGCAAGAGCCAAGAGAGACATAATCCCATAAAACAAAGAGAACAGGAGGGGGCCATCAATGGTCAAGAGATTTAAAGAAATTTCTGGAAAGCATTAGGGGGCTGGATGTATACTGACTAAACAGAAGAGCTGCTTCCTAGAATACAGATGTGAGGGCAGAGGAGGAGGTCCAGCCCAGCAGATCAGCAAGGGCTCCACCCAAAGGATGTGGGAGAGGGGCACTCACTGGGAGCTTAGCTGTAGGTCTTTAACCTGAACAGTTAATTTTCTCATTTCACCCACCTCTGAACATGTACTTTCTTGTGACTACATCTCACAGCCACAGGGTGAAAAAAAAAAGGTGGGGTTAGGAGAGGGTCTTTCTGTAAAGAAATTGATCAAACTGTTGTGGGGAGCTAGAGCAATGATTTTTTCTTTTTTTTTTTTTTTGAGAGGGCATCTCTCATATTTATTGATCAAATGGTTGTTAACAACAATAAAATTCTGTATAGGGGACTCAATGCACAATCATTAATCAACCCCAACCCTCATTCTCAACAGTCTCCAATCTTCTGAAGCATAACAAACAAGCTCTTACATGGTGAACAAATTCTTACATAGTGAATAAGTTCTTACATGGTGAACAGTACAAGGGCATTCATCACGGAAACTTTCGGTTTTGATCACGCATTATGAACTATAAACAATCAGGTCAAATATGAATATTTGTTTGATTTTTATACTTGATTTATATGTGAATCCCACATTTCTCCCTTATTATTATTATTATTATTTTTTTAATAAAATGCTGAAGTGGTAGGTAGATGCAAGATAAAGGTAGAAAACATAGTTTAGTGCTATAAGAGGGCAAATGTAGATGATCAGGTGTGTGCCTATAGACTGAGTATTAATCCAAGCTAGACAAGGGCAACAAAACATCCAAGGATGCAGAAGATTTCTCTCAAAACAGGGAGGGTGAGGTTCTAAGCCTCACCTCTGTTGCTCCACAATTTCTCACTTGATGGCCCCCTGCGACTGTGCCTGTCTTAGGTTGTTCCTCCCTTGAGGAATCTTACCCATCTCTGGCTAACCAGTCATCTTCCAGGGCCATACAGGGAAATGTACAGTTGGTAAGTGAGAGAGAAGCCATATTGTTTGAAAAGGTTAGCTTTTTACTTCTTTGCAGATTTATGCCCTGTGGCTTTTATGCCCAGCATTTGTCTTGAGGTATCTTTACCACTTGGAAGAATTATGATACTCGGTAATTTTGATATGAGGCACGAATTCTACTTAAGGGTTGTAATTAGGAAGGAAGAAGAAAAGCTATAGAAGTAGCAGATGGAAGAAAACATGGGAAGATTGATTATTTCTTTGACATATCTTCTTGTAGAGTAACATAAGCATTTATAGGTTTTAAACTACTAATTAAATTGTGCACACACCTTAACATAATAGGAATACAGCTACATAACCAAAGCAGACCTACAATTACCAGCCATCTCCAGTGAAACCAAGAAAACCAGTTAGGCACCCTAGGCATTTGTGAAAACTTGTCAATGATATGATGGATATTGTCTAACTGAATTTGAATAGTTTGAGAAAAATCAGACAAATTAAAATAACACATTCCTGGAACTGTTCACATCCCATATGTTCTTTTAACAGTAGATAGTCTGTAGTTACAAGATTTTGGAGCAATGCAACTTGCACTTCTCCTAATTCTTGGTTGAGTTCTGACAGTATAGATCCAATCAAATTTGTTGTTTTACTGTATGCACAGGCCAGCTTAGATATCTCCTTCTTCATTCCGATGGCAAGTCCAGGAACCGGGGGGATGAATGCAGCTACAACTGCAACAACGCCAGGATCTTTGTTGAAGTTTTTTGATGATCATCTTCTGGAATGAGTCTTCCAGAGAATGTTGATGTTGGAAGTTCTTCTTCATATCATATCTTAATTCGTTTTCTGTGTAGCCAAATAGGCTCTGATCCTCTGTATAAACACAAACAAACCCTTTGTCCACACTTTGATATGCCCTTTATACCATTGTGAAGAACTTATTGGAGATCACCAAACAGGAACTGCTTTTTTTTTTAAGAGAAAGGAATATTATCAGAAAAATGTACTTCCATAGCTGATCATCTGATACCCTTTAAATGATCAAAATTAAGAATATTTAAAGCATGCATTAATTGTTGATTTACAGTTAGTTTTATCCTATCAGGGAGTAATCCCCCTTTTCTTTCTTTTTTCTTTTTTTTTGTTATCATTAATCTACAATTACATGAAGAATATTATGTTTACTAGGCTCTCTCCTATGCCAGGTCCTGCCCACAAACCCTTTTACATTCACTGTCCATCAACATAGCAAAATGTTGCAGAATCACTATTTGTCTTCTTTGTGTTGTACAGCCCTCCCCTTTCTCCCAATCCCCCATTATGCATGCTAATCATAATACCCCCTTTCTTCTTCCCCCCCCCAATCCCTCCTTACCCACCCATCCTCCCCAGTCCCTTTCCCTTTGGTACCTGTTAGTCCATTCTTGGGTTCTGTGATTCTGCTGCTGTTTTGTTCCTTCAGTTTTTCCTTTGATCTTATACTCCACAGATGAGTGAAATCATTTGGTATTTCTCTTTCTTCACTTGGCTTATTTCACTGAGCATAATACCCTCCAGGTCCATCCATGTTGTTGCAAATGGTAGGATTTGTTTTCTTCTTATGGCTGAGTAATATTCCATTGTGTATATGTACCACATTCTTCTTTATCCATTCATCTACTGATGGACACTTAGGTTGCTTCCAATTCTTGGTTATTGTAAATAGTGCTGCGATAAACATAGGGGTGCATCTGTCTTTTTAAAACTTGAGTGCTGCGTTCTGAGGGTAAATTCCTAGGAGTGGAATTCCTGGGTCAAATGGTAAGTCTATTTTGAGCATTTTGAGGAACCTCCATACTGCTTTCCACAATGGTTGAACTAATTTACATTCCTACCAGCAGTGTAGGAGGGTTCCCCTTTCTCCACAACCTCGCCAACATTTGTTGTTGTTTGTCTTTTGGATGGTAGCCATCCTTACTGTTGTGAGGTGATACCTCATTGTGGTTTTAATTTGCATTTCTCTGATAAATAGCGATGCGGAGCATCTTTTCATGTATCTGTTGGCCATCTGTATTTCTTTTTTGGAGAACTCTCTGTTCAGTTCCTCTGCCCATTTTTTAATTGGATTATTTGTTTTTTGTTTGTTGAGGTGGGTGAGCTCTTTATATATTTTGGATGTCAAGCCTTTATCGGATCTGTCATTTACAAATACATTCTCCCATACTGTAGGGTACCTTTTTGTTCTATTGATGGTGTATTTTGCTATACAGAAGCTTTTCAGCTTAATATAGTTCCACTTGTTCATTTTTGCTGTTGTTTTCCTTGCCCAGGGAGATATGTTCAAGAAGAGGTCACTCATGTTTATGTCTAAGAGGTTTCTGCCTATGTTTTTTTCTAAGAGTTTTATGGTTTCATTACTTACATTGAGGTCTTTGATCCATTTTGAATTTACTTTAGTGTATGCGGTTAGACAGTGATCCAGTTTCATTCTCCTACATATGGCTGTCCAGTTTTGCCAGCACCATCTGTTGAAGAGACTGTCATTTCCCCATTGTATGTCCATGGCTCCTTTATCAAATATTAATTGACCATATACATTTGGGTTAATGTCTGGAGTCTCTAATCTGTTCCACTGGTCTGTGGCTCTGTTCTTGTGCCAGTACCAAATTGTCTTGATTACTATGGCTTTGTAGTAGAGCTTGAAGCTGGGGAGTGAGATCTCTCCCACTTTATTCTTCTTTCTCAGGATTGCTTTGGCTATTCGGGGTCTTTGGTGTTTCCATATGAATTTTGAATTATTTGTTCCAGTTCACTGAAGAATGTTGCTGGTAATTCGATAGGGATTGCATCAAAACTGTATATTGCTTTGGGCAGGATGGCCATTTTGATGATATTAATTCTTCCTAGCTAAGAGCATGGGATGAATTTCCATTTGTTAGTGTCCCCTTTAATTTCTCTTAAGAGTAACTCATAGTTTTCAGGGTATAGGTCTTTCACTTCTTTGGTTAGGTTTATTCCTAGGTATTTTATTCTTTTTGATGCAATTATAAAGGGAATTATTTTCCTGATTTCTCTTTCTATTGGTTCATTGTTAATGTATAGGAAAGCCACAGATTTCTGTGTGTTAATTTCATATCCTGCAACTTTGCTGTATTCTGATATCAGTTCTTGTAGTTTTGGAGTGAAGTCTTTAGGGTTTTTTATGTACAATATCATGTCATCTGCAAATAGTGACAGTTTAACTTCTTCTTTACCAATCTGGATTCCTTGTATTTCTTTGTTTTGTCTGATTGCCATGGCTAGGACCTCCAGTACTATGTTAAATAACAGTGGGGAGAGTGGGCATCCCTGTCTTGTTCCCGATCTCAGAGGAAAAGCTTTCAGCTTCTCGCTGTTCAGTATAATGTTGGCTGTGAGTTTATCATATATGGCTTTTATTATGTTGAGGTACTTGCCCTCTATTCCCATTTTGCTGAGAGTTTTTATCATGAATGGGTGTTGAATTTTGTTGAATGCTTTTTCAGCATCTATGGAGAAGATCATGTGGTTTTTGTCCTTTTTGTTTATGTGGTGGATGATGTTGATGGATTTTCGGATGTTGTACCATGCTTGCATCCCTGGGATGAATCCCTCTTGGTCATGGTGTATGATCCTTTTGATATACTGTTGAATTCTGTTTGCTAATATTTTATTGAGTATTTTTGCATCTACATTCATCAGGGATATTGGTCTGTAATATTCTTTTTTGGTGGGGTCTTTGCCTGGTTTTGGTATTAGGGTGATGTTGGCTTCATAGAATGAGTTTGGGAGTATTCCCTCCTTTTCTATTTTTTGGCACACTTTAAGGAGAATGGGTATTATGTCTTCTCTGTGTGTCTGATAAAATTCCGAGGTAAATCCGTCTGGCCCGGGGGTTTTGTTCTTGGGTAGTTTTTTGATTACCATTTCAATTTCTTTGCTCGTAATTGGTTTGTTTAACTTTTGTGTTTCTTCCTTGGTCAGTCTTGGGAGGTTGTATTTTTCTAGGAAGTTGTCCATTTCTTCTAGGTTTTCCAGCTTGTTGGCATATAGGTTTTCATAGTAGTCTTTAATAATTCTTTGTATTTCTGTGGAGTCTGTTGTGATTTTTCCATTCTCATTTCTGATTATGTTGATTTGTGTTGATTCTCTTTTTCTCTTAATAAGTTGTGCTAGAGGCTTATCTATTTTGTTTATTTTCTCAAAGAACCAGCTCTTGGTTTCATTGATTTTTGCTGTTGTTTTATTCTTCTCAATTTTGTTTATTTCTTCTCTGATCTTTATTATGTCTCTCCTTTTGCTGACTTTAGGCCTCATTTCTTCTTCTTTTTACAGTGTCAGTAATTGTGATGTTAGACTATTCATTTGGGATTGTTCTTCCTTCTTCAAGTGTGCCTGGATCACTATATACTTTCCTCTTAAGACTGCTTTCGCTGCATCCCACAGATGTTGGGGCTTTGTTTGTTGTTGTTGTCATTTGTTTCCATATATTCCTTTATCTCTATTTTAATTTGTTCATTGATCCATTGATTATTTAGGAGCATGTTGTTAAGCCTCCATGTGTTTGTGAGCCTTTTTGTTTTCTTTGTAGAATTTATTTCTAGTTTTATGCCTTTGTGGTCTGAAAAGTTGGTTGGTAAAATTTCAATATTTTGGAATTTACTGAGGCTCTTTTTGTGGGCTAGTATGTGGTCTATTCTGGAGAATGTTCCATGTGCACTTGAGAAGAATGTGTATCCTGTTGCTTTTGGGTGTAGAGTTCTATAGATGTCTATTAGGTCCATCTGTTCTACTGTGTTGTTCAGTGCCTCCATGTCCTTACTTATTTTTTGTCTGGTGGATCTATCCTTTGGGGTGAGTGGTGTGTTGAAGTCTCCTAAAATGAATGCATTGCAGTCTATTTCCCCCTTTAGTTCTGTTAGTATTTGTTTCACATATGCTGGTGCTCCTGTGTTGGGTGCGTATATATTTAGAATGGTTATATCCTCTTGTTGGACTGAGCCCTTTATCATTATGTAGTGTCCTTCCTTATCTCTTGTTACTTTCTTTGTTTTGAAGTCTATTTTGTCTGATATTAGTACCGCAACCCCTGCTTTCTTCTCTCTGTTGTTTGCCTGAAATACTTTTTTCCATCCCTTGACTTGTAGTCTGTGCATGTCTTTGGGTTTGAGGTGAGTTTCTTGTAAGCAGCATATAGATGGGTCTTGGTTTTTTATCCATTCTATTGCTCTGTGTCTTTTGATTGGTGCCTTAAGTCCATTTACATTTAGGGTGACTATTGAAAGATATGTACTTATTGCCATTGCAGGCTTTAAATTCGTGGTTACCAAAGGTTCAAGGTTAGCCTCTTTAGTATCTTACTGCCTAACTTAGCTCACTTATTGAGCTGTTATATACACTGTCTGGAGATTCTTTTCTTCTCTCCCTTCTTTTTCCTCCTCCTCCATTCTTCATATGGTGGGTGTTTTGTTCTGTGCTCTTTTTAGGGGTGCTCCCATCTAGAGCAGTCCCTGTAAGATGCCCTGTAGAGGTGGTTTGTGGGAGGCAAATTTCCTCAGCTTTTGCTTGTCTGGGGATTGTTTAATCCCTCCATCATATTTAAATGATAATTGTGCTGGATACAGCATCCTTGTTTCAAGGCCCTTCTGTTTCATTGCATTAAATATATCATGCCATTCTTTTCTGGCCTGTAAGGTTTCTGTCAAGAAGTCTGATGTTAGCCTGATGGGTTTTCCTTTATAGGCGACCTTTTTCTCTCTAGCTGCCTTTAAAACTCTTTCCTTGTCCTTGATCTTTGCCATTTTAATTATTATGTGTCTTGGTGTTGTCCTCCTTGGGTCCTTTCTGTTGGGATTTCTGTGTATTTCCGTGGTCTGTTCGATTACTTCTTCCCCCAGTTTCGGGAAGTTTTCAGCAATTATTTCTTCAAGACACTTTCTATCCCTTTTTCTCTCTCTTCTTCTTCTGGTACCCCTATAATACAGATATTGTTCCTTCTGGATTGGTCACACAGTTCTCTTAATATTGTTTCATTCCTGGAGATCCTTTTATCTCTCTCTATGTCAGCTTCTATGCGTTCCTGTTCTCTGGTTTCTATTCCATCAATGGCCTCTTGCATCTTATCCATTCTGCTTATAAATCCTTCCAGAGTTTGTTTCACTTCTGTAATCTCCTTCCTGGCATCTGTGATCTCCCTCCAGACTTCATCCCTTAGCTCTTGCATATTTCTCTGCATCTCCATCAGCATGTTTATGATTTTTATTTTGAATTCTTTTTCTGGAAGACTGGCTAGGTCTGTCTCCTTCTCTAGTGTTGTCTCTGTGATCTTGGTTTGCCTGTATTTTTGCCTTTTCATGGTGATAGAAATAGTTTGCAGAACTGGGACAAGTGACAGCTGGAAGAACTTCCCTTCTTGTTGGTTTGTGGCCTTCCTCTCCTGGGAGAACAGCGACCTCTAGTTTCTTGTGCTGGGCAGCTGCATGCAGACAGGGCTTCTGCTTCCTGCCTGGCTGCTATGGAGTTTATCTCCGCTGTTGATGTGGGCGTGCCCTGCCTCGGGCTGGTGCTCCAAAATGGTGGAGCCGGTTTGGAGAAGGAGCGGCTGGGAGGCTATTTATCTCTGTGAGAGGCCTCCATGCTCCCTGCTGCCCAGGGGGTTAGAGTGCCCAGAGATCCTCAGATTCCCTGCCTCTGGACTAAGTGTCCCACCCTGTCCCTTTAAGACTTCCAAAAAGCACTTGCCAAAACATAACAAAACTAAACGAAACATAAAAAAGCCACTCGCTTTTGTTTGTCCTCAGGCGCTGGCCTCAGGGACCTGCTCACCAGTCTTGCTGCCCTGTTTCCCTAGTATCCAGAACCCCATGTATGCACTGTGTCTGCACTCTGGTCTGGATGGCTGGGGCTGGGTGTTTAGCAGTCCTGGGCTCCCTTCTCCCTCCCTGCTCTGACTCCTCTCCTCCCGCTGGGATTTGGGGGGAGGGGCGCTCAGTTCCCGCCGGGCTGGGGCTTGGATCTTACCCCCTTCATGAGGCGCTGGGTTCTCACAGGTGTGGATGTGGTCTGGATGTTGTCCTGTGTCCTCTGGCCTCTATTCTAGGAAGAGTTGTCTTTGTTATATTTTCATAAATATATGTGGTTTTGGGAGGAGATTTCTGCTGCTCTACTCACGCTGCCATCTTGGCTCTGCCTCCTAGAGCAATGGGTTTTGCTGTCATGCACCAGGACAAGCCTTCCCCATTCTAAGCCTAGCATGAGCTCTCTGCCTTTCACCACAAAACAAACAAGTCAAAAGACTGGACTTTTGATTACATGTGTTGAATTAAACACATGTACTATTTTCACTCCTGAAGCTTAACTAAAATGGAATAAGAAAGATATAAATAGCAAGTAGAAACTTCAGTTCATAAGGAACTGTTTTGTAGATGCAGGCATTAGGCTCCTCAGATTTCAAGAATTAGAGGCACCAGATACCACAAAAGGTGGAGTTAAAGTATAGGGTTGAAAAGGGGAGTTCAGTGGAAGACTGCTTAAAGACACAGCCATCACTACCCTACCCCACACCAAGAAACTACCTTATCTACCCTTACTGTTACAGGATAATAGAAGTTTATTTTCAGGAGGAAGAGAATCTGACTTGGGGAGAGTATTAGTGAGACGCCAGACTGGAAACAAGGAACTGAATGAAAGCCTGCATGCTGAACAGGGATCCACACTCTCCTATCCTTTCTGCTTTTTCTCATCTGACTCTGAGAAGGCCAGCAGCCAGGTTTACAAGTCCCAAGGCATGAAACTTGAGGAGGAGGAGGATCATGACCATGATCTTGAAAACCTGAATGATGTTAAGACAATGCTAACATTTGGGAGTTCCCTCCTTGAAAAATCCAGCTCACCCACCAACACTCTGCAAGGAAGCTCTATCAGTTAGTCCCCAGCCCCAGCTTCCAGTCAGCTTCAGCGTGCTTGCCACTTAGTATGCATGTGCAGCTGGGGATAGACAGACATTTGTGGACAGCCTTCAACACAACAGACAGAGACCAAAACAAACAGAGGCAATGCTCAACATAGAGAACCACAGCTTCAAAAGACTAATTCTCTTTAGAGAGAAAAATGGAAAAACCTGCAACTAGGAAACAAGAAAAGGATGCTATTTAAAAGAGAAAAAATAAATAATCAGAGAAGAGCTCTAGCTAAGTATAATGTGGTGGGTAGTCAAAATTGTAGCAAGAGAATCATTGTCAAATGAAATTTTCATTGAAGCCCTATAAAAAACAGATAAAAATGGTATTTTTTTTAGCACAAATTTATGTTAAAATGTGTGTGTGGCTTGAGTAGCTGGGGGTCTACTGGGAAGGAAGGCCATGTGCTCACATTCCTCAGCTGCTGCTCCATCTCTGTTACTCTGCTGACATTTTGATCTAGTTGGTTGAAGAATGCTATTGGTATTTTGATAGGGGCAGCATCGAATCTGTAGATTGCTTTAGGCAGGATGGCCATTTTGGCAATATTAATTAATTTTATTCTTTTCTTTAAAAAACTTTTTTTATTAAGATATTATTGATATACACTCTTATGAAGGTTTCACATGAAAAAGCAATGTGGTTACTACATTCACCCATATTATCAAGCCCCCCCAATACCCCCTTGCAGTTAAGTCTATCAGTATAGATGCCACAGATTCACTATTTGCCTTCTCTGTGTTACACTGTTTTCCCCGTGGCCCCTCACACCATTGTACTAAACATAATACCCCTCAATCCCCATCTCCATCCCTCCCCTGTGGTAACCCTAAGTTCCTTCTTGGGTCTGTGAGTCTACTGCTGTTTTGTTCCTTCAGTTTTGCTTCGTGTTTACACTCCACAAATGAGGGAAATCATTTGGCACTTTTCTTTCTCCACCTGGCTTATTTCACTGAGCATAATACCCTCTACCTCCATCCATGTTGCTGCAAATGGTAGGATTTGTTTCTTTCTTATGGCTGAATAGTATTCCATTGTATATATGTACCACCTCTTCTTTATCCATTCATCTACTGATGGACTCATAGGTTGCTTCCATGTCTTGGTTATTGTAAATAGTGCTGCGATAAACATAGGGTGCATATGTCTTTTTGAATCTGAGAAGTTGTATTCTTTGGGTAAATTCCAAGGAGTGGGATTCCAGATCAAATGGCATTTCTATTTTTAGATTTTTGAGGAACCTCCATATTGCTTTCCACAATGGTTGAACTAGCTTACATTCCCACCAGCAGAGTAGGAGGGTTCCCCTTTCTCTGCATCCTCCCCAGCATTTGTTATTCTCAGTCTTTTTGATGCTGGCCATGCTTAATAGCATGAGGTGATATCTCATCATGATTTTAATTTGCATTTCCCTGATAATTAGTGATGTGGAGCATCTTTTCATGTGTCTGTTGGCCATCTGAATTTCTTCTTTGGAGAATTGTCTCTTCATATCCTCTACCCATTTTTTAATTGGGTTATTTGCTTTTTGGGTGTTGAGGCATGTGAGTTATTTATATATTTTGGATATTAACACCTTGTTGGACATGTCGTTTACAAATATGTTTTCCCATACTGTAGGATGCCTTTTTGTTCTGTTGATGCTGTCCTTTGCCATACAGAAACTTTTTAGTTTGACGTAGTCCCATGTGTTCATTTTTTAGTTTGTTTCCCTTGCTTGAGGAGTGGCATTCAGGAACAATTTGCTCATGCTTATATTTAGGAGATTTTTGCATAAGTTGTCTTCTAAGAGTTTTATGGTTTCATGACTTTCATTCTGGTCTTCGATCCATTTCAAGTTTACTTTTGTGTGTGGGGTTAAACAATAATCCAGTTTCATTCTCTTACATGTAGCTGTCCAGTTTTGCCAACACCAGCTGTTGAAGAGGCTGTCATTTCCCCTTTGTATGTCCATGGCTCCTTTACCATATATTAATTGACCATATATGGTTGGATTTATATCTGGGCTTTCTACCCTGTTCCATTGGTCTATGGTTCTATTCTTGTGCCAGTACCAAATTGTCTTGATTACCTTGGCTTTGTAGTAGAGCTTGAAGTTGGGGAGCATAATCCCCCCAGCTTTATTCTTCTTTCTCAGGATTGCTTTGGCTATTCAGGGTCTTTTGTGGTTCCATATGAATTTTACAATGATTTTCTCTAGTTCATTGAAGAATGCTGCTGGTATTTTGATAGGAATTGCATTGAACCTATAGATTGTTTTATGCAGGATGGCCATTTTGACAATATTAATGCTTCCTATCCATGAGCACAGGATTTGTTTCCATTTATTGATATCTTCTTTAATTTCTCTCATGAGTGTCTTGTAGTTTTCAGAGTATAGGTCTTTGACTTCCTTGGCTCAGTTTATTCCTAGACATTTCATTCTTTTTAATGCAATTCTGAGTGGAATTGTTTTCCTCATTTCTCTTTCTGCTAGTTCATCTTTAGGGTAGGGGAGTGCAACACATTTCTGTGTATTAATTTTGTATCCCACAACTTTGCTGAATTCATATATTAAATCTAGTCATTTTGGAGTGGATTCTTTAGGGTTTTTTATATACAACATCATGTCACCTACAAACAGGGACAGTTTAACTTCTTCCTTACCAATCTGGATGCCTCTTATTTCATTGTGTTGTTTGATTGCTGTGGCTAGGACCTCCAGTACTATGTTGAATACAAGTGGGGAGAGTGGGCATCCTTGTCTTGTTCCTGATCTTAAAGGAAAAGCTTTCAGCTTCTCACTGTTATGTATGATGTTGGCTGTGGGTTTGTCATATATGGCCTTTATTATGTTGAGGTACTTGCCATTTATACCCATTTTGTTGAGAGTTTTTATCATGAATAGATGTTGAATTTTGACGAATGATTTTTCAGCATCTATGGAGGTGTGTATGTGGTTTTTGTCCTTTTTTTGATGTGGTGGATGATGTTGATAGATTTTTGAATGTTTTACCATCCTTGCATCCCTGGAATAAATCCTACTTGATCATGATGGATGATCTTTTCAATGTATTTTTGAATTCGGTTTGCTAATATTTTGTTGAGTATTTTTGCATCTATGTTCATCAGGAATGTTGGACTGTAATTTTCTTTTTTTATGGTGTCTCTGCCTGGTTTTGATATTAGAGTGATGATTGCCTCATAGAATGAGTTTGGGAGTGTTCCCTCCTCTTCTACTTTTTGGAAAATGTTAAGGAGGATGGGTATTAGGTCTTCACTAAATGTCTGATAAAATTCAGCAGTGAAACCATCTGGTCCAAGAGGTTTTTTTTTAGGTAGGTTTTTGATTTCCTATTCAATTTCATTGCTGGTAATTGGTGTATTCAGATTTTCTGTTTCTTCCTGGGTCAGCCTTGGCGGGTTGTATTTTTCTAGAAAGTTGTCCATTTCTTCTAGATTACCTAGTTTGTTAGCATATAATTTTTCAAAGTATTCTCTAATAATTCTATGTATTTCTATAGTGTCTGTAGTGATTTTTCCTTTCTCTTTTCTGATTCTGTTTATGTGAGTAGACTCTCCTTTTTTCTTGATAAGTCTGGTGAGGAGTTTATCTACTTTGTTTATTTTCTCAAAGAACCAGCTCCTGCTTTCACTGATTCTCTCTATTGTTTTATTCTTCTCTATTTTTATTTCTGCTCTAATCTTTATTGTGTCCCTCCTACTACTGACTTGGGCCTCATTTATTCTTCTTTTTCTAGTTTTGTTAATTGTGAGTTTAGACAGTTCATATGGGATTGTACTTCTTTCCTGAGGTATGCCTGTATTGCAATATACTTTTCTCTTAGCATGGCCTTTGCTGCATCCCACAGACTTGGCGGTGTTGAATTATTGTTGTCATTTGTCTCCATATATTGCTTGATCTTTGTTTTTATTTGGTCATTGACCCATTGATTATTTAGGTGCATGTTTTTAAGCTTCCATGTGTTTGTGGGCTTTTTCATTTTCTTCACATAATTTATTTCTAGTTTCATACCTTTGTGGTCTGAGAAGCTGATTGGTACAATTTCAATCTTTTTTAATTTATTGAGACTCTTTTTCTGGCCTAGTATATGAGCTATTCTTAAAAATGTTCCATGTGCACTTGAGAAGAATGTGTATTCTACTGCTTTTGGGTGTACAACTCTGTAGATGTCTGTTAGGTCCATCTGCTCTAATGTGTTGTTCAGTGCCTGTGTCCTTACTTATTTTCTGTCTGGTTTATTTGTCCTTCAGAGTGACTGGAGTGTTGAAGTCTTCTAGAATGAATGCATTGCAATTCTATTTCCCCTTTTAATTCTGTTAGTATTTGTTTCACATATGTAGGTGCTCCTGTGTTGGGCACATAGATATTTATAACGGTTATATCTTCTTGTTGGATTGACCCTTTTATCATTATGTAATGTCCTTCTTTGTCTCTTGTGACTTTCTTTGTTTTGAAGTCTATTTTGTCTGATACAAGTACTGCAACTCCTGCTTTTTTCTCCCTTTTAGTTTCATGAAAAATCTTTTTCCATCCCTTCACTTTTAGCCTGTGTATGTCTTTGGGTGTAAAGTGAGTCTTTTATAGGCAGCATATAGATGGATCTTGTTTTTTTTATCCATTCAGTGACTCTATGTATTTTGATTGGTGCATTCAGTCCATTTACATTTAGGGTAATTACCAGTAGGCATGTACTTATTGCCATTGCAGGCTTTAGATTCATCATTACCAAAGGTTCAAGGTTAATGTCCTTTCTATCTAAGAGTCTAACTTAAATCACTTAATATACTATTGCAAGCACAATCTAAAGGTTCTTTTTTTTCTCCTCCTTTTTCTTCCTCCTCCATTCTTTATACTTTAGGTATCATATTCTGTACTCTTTGTCTATCCCTTGATTGACTTTGGGAATAGTTAATTAAAAAAATTTTTTTTATTAAGGTATGATTGATATACACTCTTATGAAGGTTTCACATGAAAAAACAATGTGGTTACTACATTTACCCATATTATCAAGTCTCTACCCATACCCCAATGCAGTCACTGTCCATCAATGCAGCAAGTTGCCAGAGATCCACTGTGTCCCTTCTCTGTGATACACTGTTCTCCCCATGATCCCCCACACCATGTGTACTAAACATAATACCCTTCAGTCCCCTTCTCCCTCCCTCCCCATCCACCCTCCCACACACCTCCCCTTTGGTAACCACTAGTTCATTCTTGGAGTCTCTGAGTCTGCTGCCATTTTATTCCTTCAGTTTTGCCTCATTGTTATACTCCACAAATGAGGGAAATCATTTGGCATCTGTCTTTCTCTGCCTGGCTTATTTCACTGAGCATAATGTCCTCCAGCTCCATCCATGTTGTTGCAAATGATAGGATTTGTTTCTTTCTTATGGCTGAATAATATTCCATTGTATATATATACCACATCTTCTTTATCCATTCATCTACAGATGGACACTTAGGTTGCTTCCATATATTGGCTATTGTAAAAAGTGCTGCAGTGAACATAGGGGTGCATATGTCCTTTTGAATCTGAGAAGTTGTATTCTTTGGGTATATTCCAAGGAGTGGGATTCCAGGGTCAAATGGTATTTCTACTTTTAGTTTTTTGAGGAACCTCCATATTGCTTTCCACAATGGTTGAACTAGCTTACATTCCCACCAGCAGTGTAGGAGGGTTCCCCTTTCTCCAGATACTCACCAGCATTTGTTGTTCTTAGTTTTTTCGATGCTGGCCATCCTTACTAGTGTGAGGTGATATCTCATTGTGGTTTTAATTTGCATTTCCCTGATGATTTGTGATGTGGACATCCTTTCATGTGTCTGTTGGCCATCTCAATTTCTTCTTTGGAGAACCATCTCTTCATATCCTCTGCCTATTTGTTAATAGGGTTATTTGCTTTTTGGGTGCTGAGGTGTGTAAGGTCTTTATTTATTTTGGATGTTAACCCCTTGTTGGATATGTCATTTACAAATATATTCTTCCATACTGTAGAATGCCTTTTTGTTTTGTTGATGATGTCCTTTGCCATACAAAAACTTTTTAGTTTGATGTAGTCCCATGAATTCATTTCTGCTTGTTTCCCTTTCTCGAGGGGATGAGTTCAGGAAGAAGTTGCTCATGCTTATATTCAGGAGATGTTTGCCTATGTTGTCTTCTAAGAGTTTTATGGTTTCATGAATTACATTCAGGTCTTTAATCCATTTCGAGTTTACTTTTGTGTATGGGGTTAAACAATAATCCAGTTTCATTCTCTTGCATGTAGCTGTCCAGTTTTGCCAACACCAGCTGTTGAAGAGGCTGTCATTTCCCCATTGTATGTCCATGGCTCCTTATATTAATTGACCATATTTGGTTGGGTTTATATCAGGGCTCTCTAGTCTGTTCCATTGGTTTATGGGTCTGTTCTTGTGCCAGTAGCAGATTGCCTTGATTGGGGATAGTTAATTTAGTTTTGCATTTGCTTAGTAATTAGCTGTTCTACTTTCTTTTCTGTGGTTTTGTTACCTCTGCTGATAGCTATTAAACCTTAGGAACACTCCCATCTATAGCAGTCCCTCCAAAATACACTGTAGAGATGATTTGTGGGAGGTAAATTCTCTCAGCTTTTGCTTATCTGGAAATTGTTTAATCCCTCCTTCAAATTTAAATGATAATCTTGCCAGATAAAGTAACCTTGGTTCAAGGCCCTTCTGCTTCATTGCAATAAATACATCATGCCATTTCCTTCTGTCCTGTAAGGTCTCTGCTGAGAAGTCTGATGATAGCCTGATGGGTTTCCCTTTGTATGTGATCTTTTTTCTCTCTCTGCCTGCTGTAATAGTCTGTCCTTACCCTTGATCTTTGCCATTTTAATTATTACATGTCTTAGTGTTGTCTTTCTTGGGTCCCTTGTGTTGGAAGATTTGTGCACCTGCATGGCCTGAGAGACTTTCTCCTTCCCCACATTGGGGAAGTTTTCAGCAATTAGCTCCACAAAGACACTTCTATCCCTATAATGGGAATATTGTTCCGTTTGGATTGGTCACACAGTTATGTCAATATTCTTTCATTCCTAGAGATCCTTTTTTCTCTCTGCCTTGCTTCTTTGTATTCCTGTTCTCTAATTCCTATTCCATTTACCATCTCCTCCAGTTCATCTAATCTGCTTTTAAATCCCTCCATTGTATGTTTCATTTCATATATTGTATTCCTTAATGATGGAGTCTCAGTCCTGAATTCATCCCTAAGTTCTTGAATATTTTTCTGTACCTTCATGAGCATGTTTATGATTTTCATTTTGAAATCTCTTTCAGGAAGATTAATGAGTTTAGTTTCATTTGACACCCTTTTTCTTGTGTTTGTGGGATTTTGGTTTGAACCAGGTTCCTTTGACATTTCATATTTGTATGTGGCGCCCTCTAGTGCCAAGAAGCTCTACTCTCTGGAGCTGCTCAGCCCCTGGAGTGATGTTGAGGGTCACACGGGAGCAGACCTTTTGCCTGGGGAGAGGAAAAAGCTGTTTCCTGCTTCCCTGTTGCTATGCCTGTCTCCACTGACAGAACCAGTGGGCTGAGTGCACAGGTGTAAGCCTCTTTTCTTTGCATTTGTATCTCCTGTAAGCAGGGCCTCCTTCTGGCTGGCCTGATCCCAGGGCAAGGGCTGCTGTTTTGCAATCTGTACCACCCCACCAGGAGGAAGGCCCATCAGGCTGTGTATCACAGTGGGGTGCCTCAGAGATATGTTGCCTGCCAAGGGGATGGAGTGCCTGATGTTCCTGAAAGTTCCCAAACATACTGGGCAAAGTATACCCTGACAAGTTTGTCTATCTGTCCCTTTTCCTGAGCAACAAGCTCTGTACAATCCTTGCCCCTTTAGCAGTCCTCTCGCTGTTAGGAAGTCTCTCAGACTGGCTGCCTTTTTTTTGTCCCAGAGCAGCCGGATGTGGATCCCTGATTTCCACAAGAGGCTGAAATCTCAGTGTCTCCAAGTGTTCCGGCTGTCTCAGCTTTCCAACCACACTAATCTCCAGAGCACTGTGCAGTGTAGGTTCATGCTCCCAGAGCAGATGTCCAGGGCTTGGTGTTCTGTAGTCGTAGACCTCCACCCCCTCCCCACTCCATTTCTCTTCTTCCCACTGGTGGGCTGGGTGGGAGAAGAGCTTGGGTCCCATCAGATCATGGGTTTGGTATGTTACCATTCCGTGAGGTCTGTTCTCTTCTTCAGATGTATGCAGTCTGGGGCAGCCTTCTTCCCTGTTGCTCTTTCAGGATTAGTTGTATTAAGTATATTTTTGTATTATATGTGGTTTTGGGAGGAGGCCTGTGTCTCATCTCCCTCACTGTCATTTTCCATCATTCACTATTTTTATATAGTTACAATCTGAAATTTTATCATGCATTTGTGCTGATTAGATGCTATTTATTTTACACTGGCATTCCATGAAAATTTCATTTGACAAAATCGTAGTTCTGCTAAATGTTTTATTACGAATTGGCCTAACTGTGCAAAATTAGGAAACCTCCAGATTATAACACAAAATCAGAGTCTGAAGAAAAGTAAGCCATTTTTCCTGTGAAGTAAGATGTTAAGAAGGATGGTTGCCTGAGATGTTTAAAGTTGATGGGTTTTAGAGGAAAATTTAATAGGATGTATAAAGAAAGTAAGTCAAAGTATATCAGTCGCCTGAATTAAAGTAACTAATTTTCAGAGTTATGCATTACTTTTATAAAAAACATTAGTTCGCTTAAAACTTTAAAACACAATTGGTTATCCACATTACATAGTTTACAGCATAGCCATCTAAAAACTTCCTTTGTGGGACATAGTAGAATAAAAAGGATTCAGAGTCCAAAGATTAATGAGCACCAGTACTTAGGAAAGAAAATCTTCCTTCAGATTATTTCTATCATATAGTACAACCACTTCACCAAGAGTAGTATGAGGAATAAAAGGATTAAATGGGATGGTGCATGTGAATGTAGCCAACTAATATAAAATGAGGGCTAATATTGTTATTCTTAGGTTGTATTTCCTGGTCTTAGATAACATCATGGTCTTGGTTTCCTGGACACCTGAATAACCAATATAAAACTATCTTGCAGGTCTGAAGCAGTCATACCAATGTAAGGAATCAACATTCAATCTCTTAAGCCTTTCTAAATTATTCCAATGATGTTATCCTATTATGCAAAGGGCATATGTTAATTCTAGATAAATTGATCACAGCCTCAGTTTATATTGGCTGTTTCATTATATTACATCATTTTTCAGAATTGAACTGTGGTGATGATGAACAGGTAACAGATGCTTGAAACATTTTCTGGAAATTTTTAATGTGTTTTTTAATTATACTGTTAACAGTAAACTCTTACAAGTATATTTTATGATTATATCACATCAATAAATTGTTTGTTGGGATAAATAAGACATGCTAAATGACAAGCGAATCACTAAATAAATAGGCATAGCTTATTGACATTTTCCTTAAAACAAAAAGTCTGGGGTATGTCCGCTGAAGTCTACACATTCTGGTACCACCACTATTACCAACTGGAATCAAGTATTTAAAATTCCTGTGATCTTGAAGGTCTTGTTAAATTTTAGAGGGCTTTTGTTTTTCTTTTAGCCACCAGATTTTTCAGGAAAAATTCACCTATTTAGAAAGAGTGAAAAACATTAATATAAACTTAAATTTCATAATTATACTTCAGTGTTTCCCTTTCAAAGAAGATTTGTACTTTTTGTCATTTCTCTCTTCTCAAATCTCAAAGACAGTAATTTTCTACTTCCTATATCCCCTATAACTTTGGCTCTTTCTCCCCGAATACTGATTAGTCATTCTTTAAAAAAAATGTTTATCACTACAGTCTTCATTATTCATTCAGTGACACTATTCTATCTATGGGTCTACTTCTCTAAATTTATTTCACTTTCTGTGCACTATCTACTCATCACTGAAAAAGTATTGCTGCTGGCACAATTCATTTCAGAGAGTAGTTCTGCTACATTATTAGCCTGGATCTGATGTTTATAAAACAGACCTCAGTGCAGTTGAGCAGAGTCGTCTGATGGAATCCCTTTAGTTTCTTTGCCTCTAGGGAAGCAAGTGCTCTTCATTTATAAGGGGCTTTTCCTCCACCCCCTCAGTTGTGCCTCTGCATTAAGTTAGCTGCTTAGAAAGGGAACATACATTTTTCAGGTCATTAGGGGCCCATTTACTCTATCACTGTTACAGCACGATGCAATGAATATTAGTAGAGCTCAGCACCACAGGCCTGATTTTATGAGGTGTCTGATTAACTTCTCTTTGTTGTCTTAAAATACAAGTAGAATTGTGATGACCATATCTGTATATAGTCACCAAGAGTCCCCAGGCTCATAACCCAACAAAATAATAGAGTAGCCCATGTACTCCACACCTCACTTACATCTGGCAGAAGTAGAGCCCACACTCTCAGACCCTAGTCCACCATCTGAGTCTAATGCTCTACATACCAGAATTCAATATTTTATGTAACTTTAAAAGCAATAAAAAGTTCATAATTTCCTTATAAATGTTAGAAATTTTCCTTCAAAAATAACAAGAAAACAACAAAATTAAAACTTCTTTGAAATCATTTTACTCTGCTCTAACCACTCTCAAAGCAGATGTTGGTTTTATCCTTTTATGTTTTTAGCCAGCTGACAACACTGCTTGAAAAAGAATAAATCACTTATAATTACTGGCTTCCAAATATCAGTCAGTGCTGAATCTAATTCTTGGCTTTTATAACCCAAACTGTTGTTAGTTCATTAAAATGTATTGAATTTCTTTGTAGGAACATACTGATATTACTAATATTTGAACAGTAATTTTTACAAATAGAATTTATGCCTAATTTAAACATATCTATGATTTAGACCCCTATAAAACACAGTCATTTAGAAAACCATTAATAGTAATAGCATAGTTTAGAAAAAAACTAGCTGTTTATTCTTTGAACAATAATTGTTAACTCCAACCAACAAGGAATACATCATAAACATTATCTGGATTAAATTCAGTCTTCAGATATTTTCTCATAGACCTCATGACTTTTTATCCCTTGGAAAGGCTTTTATTTTCTTACGTCAGCTCAAACCACTGATCAAAATAAGAGATAAAATTAAAAAGGTGAAAAACTGGATTGTAGCTAATAAAAGCACTAAAAATTTCTATAGGGAAAATTTTGTTGCCTCTGGGAAGAAAAACAAAAATATATTAATGATGTAAGCAGCAATGCTATCAAATAGATACTTTTCAGAATTTAAACTGATCTGAAATTGGGAGTGTGGAGATGGCAGCTACCATCATTATCAAATGAATACACATTTTTCAGAAAACCGTGTTATATACTTGACTGGTATTTGTCATTTCTGAATAACCTACTATTGAATCCATACAAAGAATAAACTGATTACTTCCGCTTTCACCATAGTAGCTGAACTATAAGGAAGAGGGGGGTAGATTAGGGGACAAACCAGGTTTCAGAGAAATTTTTCTTTAATATGACCCCTATGGAGCAGAGCTCCTAAGGATGTTCCAGAAAAAAACTTATTTTTTCCCCACAAAAGACAACCAGAGCTATTATAATTTTATGTGGAAAGTTATGGTCTAAATAAAAGCACCCCCTGCAGTCTAACTTACCTGCTTTGTATGAAGAACGCACCAGAGGGCCACTTGCAGTATAATGGAACCCAAGTTCATTTCCTACTTTTTCCCAGTATTTGAACTTTTCAGGAGTAATGTATTCTTCAACCTAGATTTAAAGATATCATTTCTGATAAATTCTAGAATTGCCCTAAATCATTTTGATTCTACAGAAAATCTATGCCCATGTATTCAGGATGGTTTTCACTTCATAATTTATTCAGGTGCCCCAGGCTTTTCTCTTCTCCCTCACTGACTCCCTGTCCACTGGTTACTGACTGGACAAACTATCAGATCACCAGAAATTAGAGAGGAGGGGAAGCTATGTCAATGTTGTACTGTATTAGCTATTCCAAAAGACAAAGAACGAATGTGAAATTATCTATAGAGATCATATAACTATATTTCTTCACTGACTGACTAGGTATAATCAAGAATTAGATTCTTGAGGACAAGACTGTGCCTTAGTCATCTTGTATCTTCTGCTTAGCATTGTGTCAGGCACATGGTCACACTCAACAAAAGTTTCTTAGATGAATGAATGTCCAATACAGAAACAGGAAAACTGACTTTTCTTTCTTATTTCACCTCTGGCTCTCATATGACTCTAAAACAAACCACAAGATCACCAAGTATGAATGAATGCAATTTCCCAACTTTTAAATTCTTTTTTTGTACATTTACTCATGTTGTACAATTTTGGGGGCAGCAAAAAAGCTGCTTTATGCAGATGATACAACAGAAACTGGGACTTGCAAATATACGTGGAACATCACACTAAAAAGCCAGCAGCTTCTTAATTTTACCCATGGACAATAAAGATTTAATTCAAATCACCAACAAACATTTGGTTGTTCAAGACAGTTATACCTTAAGGTGGCGCTTTGTGGGCTGCATATATTGTCCTAAAGTCAAACAGTCTACATCTGCCTCTCGAAGGGCTATAGAAAAAGGACATATTACATTAGAAGACATTTTTCTGATGCTAAAATGGTATATTTAAATATAATTTTCCAGAGCATAATTTTACTTCTGAACAGTGTGACTTCACATTGGTCTATAATCCTGATGTTGGGGAATAAGACTGAATCTATGCATTCAAGAGTGCCAGGGAATATGGTAAAGACTGAAAACATGGAGAAAGTTAAGATAGTCATGAGGGGCTGATAGATATAAGGTCAAATTACTCTAGTATTATAGAATAAATGCTAAAATAGGGGTGGAGGGTGTTCAGAGCAGGAGTCTCTTAGAAAAGCTGAAGGAACAGTATGTGAAAAACCTGAAAACATCTGTATTATAGACTAGATACAGTGTAGTAAGCTTTTACTAAATATTCAAGATACATTCTAGAAGCGATTTGACATATCAGAATTTTTCTGGTAAAAATGGATGCATTGTGGCAAAGAGCAACTTTTAATTACTATTTGGACTTGTTATTCTTTAAAACAATAAGGAACTGCAAGCAGGCCAAGGACCCTTAAGTAAAATAAGCTTTTATATTAAAAAAAATTCAAAGCCCAAGAATCACAAAGCAAATGGGCTTCTGGGACTAATGGAAAGCAAGGTCCAAAGCATATCATGTTACATGACAATGCTACAAGTAAGCTCTTCCTCAAAGACCTGGCTGCGTCTGACTTCTTTATCTTTGAATTATCAGGGCCTGCCAGAGCTCCTGGTACCTAGTTGGCTCTCAAAACTGTCCAATGACTGAATAAGAGTGGATAAAATCATGTTTTCACTTGATGAAAGGCAAGGGAATAAAATGGGATATAAATTTCATATCCTGAGCTTCCTTTATATCATTCCATAAAGTTCCAAGAAAACATACATTCTGTCCTTTTTATGCTGCTGTTTATAACTATCAATCGTACTTTGTTCTTACTGGCCCTTACTGACACCATGGAGGAAGAGTAACAGGGCTTTCAAAATAGGGTTCCTCTTATTACTCAAATTAAATGGAAAAGAGTTTTCGTTTTTTAATCTCTTTACCTTTCATTGTTGCATATATTTGCTCATCATTCTCACCTAAACCCAACATTATAGATGTTTTAGAAATAGTATTGGGCTGAACCTCCTTGGCGTATTTCAGTACGAGTAGAGACTGGTTGAAATTGGCCCGGGGATCACGAACTTTCCTTAAAAACAACAGGGCTGCTGTTAGTAAGAATATTCGCAAGCTCAGCTAAGAACAGAGTTACGCAAGCAACCTGAAAGATCAGAGTGCGTTCTGGACCTTAAGCCATATCATACACTTCAATCATTAGCACTTGTGCACAAATGTCTAACTGTTACTTTTGGAAAGAAAATAAGGCTTTACTGGGCCCTCAAGCTCTGTCTACTTCGAAGACCTTTCGAGTCTGGGACAGGGAAAACTAGAATGGATGTAATTCAGTTTATGAATTTACTCATTGAGGAACCAGAATTCTTAAGCTGAGAATGAGTGATTGTAAGGGGTAGTCAAGAGGGAAGGGAAAGAGGGGAAGTAAGAAAATTTCATACTGAACTAAGGAAAAACTGTTTAATCTGAACCCACATTTCAGAGGTCTGAAACTTTTATGTTCATTTCTTTTCTAAAGACTAAGGTGCCCTCTGCTGGTGTGTACAAAACACTGCCATGTCTTAGGTAAAAAAATGCACTATTCTGGAATTTTCACTGGAAAGGATAATGTTTCTTAACCAAAACCAGGGAAATTGGCACCCACTGGTGGTGGTATCATGAGCTATGACAGGTTTGGAACAAACTGTGTGCTTGACTTCAACAGCAGCCAAACCACCATGACGTACTTGGCTACAAGGCCCGAAGGACAGAAAGTTGCTGATGTTAAACCCATGCTTATTTGAATTCTACCACCTTTATCTTGTGTAATTGATGTGCTTGCAGCTGCTGGGTTTTTTTAGTCGGAGACCAGTTGACAGAGGGGAGAGGAAACCAATTTTAGAGGAAACCAAAAATAACTACAAAACTAGCCATACAGCAAGTAATTACTTTTTGAAAAGTCTTTCTCTGCTGAATTTGTTACCATCCCTAAAGCTTAGGATTTAGTGAAAATGCTGTTATTGTTTACCCTGTCTTTTCAAGTTCTATGATACAGAATGTATAGAAGCTAACAAAATCATTGCCAAGTACTTTACTAAAATAAAATAAAATAAATATATTAATGTCTCCTGAAGGTTAAAATAATTTTCATTTTTCTGAATATAAACATGGTTGCTGATGTAGAATAACAATATGTAAATATTCCAACAACTAACATCATTAGGAAGAGTAAGAAAGCATAGTATCTACTTTTTAAAAGAAATATAAAATATATCTGAATGACATATTTTTTATGCATTATTTATTGCATATATTAGCACCAAATGTATTTTTAAAGGTCTTTTGAGAAGAATTATAATCAAAGCAAATGCTCTTGTGCAATTATTTTTCTTTCTGGAAATTGTTTTGAGAAAAATAACTCATCAGCACTTGCAACATACTATTAAAGAGGAAAAAAACATGCTCATGTGTTTGTAACAACACACAACATGCAGACATTTAAATATATAAATATACATACCTAGGCATTTATATTAGATAATAATTGAAACTACTGGGTGGAGATACTATGGGTGATATTATGCTTTTTTTGTTGGCTACATATTCTGGTTTTCCTGTAATATACGTTTTTATTTAAAAAAGAAAATTACTTTGTAAAAGTCAATTACAAAATTCTCCCCTGAAAAGAGTGAGAAATTACAGCAGATTCTGACCCTTTAAATGTCCCAACATTATTCTGTACATGTAATCACCTCTGTAATTCTGGAACTGTTTCTACATTATGTGCATACACATCTAATCCTGACAGAGCAACTTTTTCTATTGCTTTAAGATCTCCTCGGAAGTCAGGGGTGAGACATTCCACAAGAATTTTTGGATTCCTAGGGAGAAAAAAGGTAAGTTTCAAACTGAGGAAAAGAACTGACACAACTGTTACTCACAACAGAAATTACCAGTACACATTCAGTATCAGGTTCAACACAGTAATCTCTACAACCTTCCAAGAAAAGCATGAACATACAAATGTTCATACATGAATTGTCTTATGAAAGCAAAAGAAACTGGAACACCAAAGAATACGCACACAGTGGTTAAAACAAATCTGTATGTAAATAATGATCAGAATGAATTTTGAGACTATACAGACTTATATTTTATTGAATAGGTATTAAAAAAATAAAGTTGTTTAAAGGAATTAAAATACAAATATTAAAACGTTAAGCATAAAATAATATTTCTTGGAAAGTAAACTAAGGCATTTCTTATGTGAATGCCAAATATTATTTGTTTTAATTTTAATTTCTTTCATCAAATGGTACCCTCCTCCCTTCCTCTAAGCAAATATTTCACAAGTGCTATGGGTTTTAAAAATTATTTTCAGAGGTACTGACTCATGAGCTCTGTTCAAATGAAATACAAGCTGAACACTAATCTTATTTATATTCTGGCTATATCTATGCATTCAAGCATTAAAATGTGAACTGGGCCATAGAGCTGTTCCTTTGACAACAGTAGAAATGACTGGCACAGCTGATAAATTTTTTCATAAACCCAATGGCAAAGTTTCTGGAGCTGTTTCCTGAAAAAAACAGATGTAGAAAGGACCACAAACCCATCCTCTCATAGACATGGGAGGCTGAAAGAACACATCCTGTAACTCACTTTTTTTGCCTTCAAGTTGCAGTCCATTTGTAGTTTTGTGAACCAATTTAGTGGGTTTCCAAGAGACTTTTTTAAAGTAAACTATATATATAAAAAAAAACTGAACATTTTGGGGGGAATCATTGAAAAAACAATTCCTAAGTGTTCTAAGTGCTAAATTGTAGGAAATAGGTTTTAAGGCTTTTTAAATAGATGGGATTAAAATATTAATAAATATGTGGATGTATAAAATTCCCAGGGCATATGAATTTGGATAAATTTATATCAAGACTTACATATTTTAACAATGTGGGAGCTTAACTCTTCCTAACTACTTGTAGACGATGATTTATTCAAAATCAGTGCTAAGCAGACTGCAGTTTTATACTTCTTTTACAATTTACTCAAAGGGGTTCTCTGGACTAAAGTTCAATGATAAATTTGTGCTGCTGAATACCTAAAATTTTCTGTGACTGTGTATCTGTATGTTTGAATATGCTTTTTCTAGAGAAAAGACCACATAAGTCCCAGCAGATTATCAGAAGAGTTAATAACCTCACAAAAGCTTAATAACCACAACTTTCAGGTAAAGACCTTAAATAAACTGAGTTCATATGGGTTAAAAAAAAAAAGCCCTTAAATTACAAAGCAAATGCAAAAACAAGTACCTTTCCTTTAAATATGATACAGTCTTTGCAAAGTGTTCAGCGCCTCCATCAGGCATATCTAGAAACAAAAGAATCCATCGCTCAGAATGATGTCATAATTTAGTCATAAATTAGTCAATTTCTGGAAGAGGTAATGACGACACACTTACCATCTCGATCCACGGATGTCAGGACAACATAATCCAGACCCCACTCTGCAATTGCCTTTGCAGTGTTGTAGGGCTCACTGGCATCCAGTGGAGGTGGATTTCTTGCAGTCTTAACAGAACAAAATCTGCAACCTCTTGTACATGTGTCACCCATTAACTAGAATAGAGATAATAGAACTTAGATGACCTTCAGGAAAATAATGTTGAGAGAATAAAGCACGTTGCAAAAAATGAATACAGTTTGATTTGATTTACAAGAAATTTGAAATTTTGAAAGCAAAACAATATGTAGTTAAAGAATACAAATACATATGGTAAAACTAGAAAGAAAATGAAATGAGAAGCTCAGAATTAAGAATAGTGTTAAGGAAAAAGAAAGTGGATGGAATCAGGAAAGGATGGACGGGGGGTCAAAGATAATGCTAATGCTCTACTCTCAAACTGGAGATGAGTGTCAGGGAATCCGTTATACTGTTATTCTTTGTAACTTACACATAGCTTATTAAGACTCTTGTGTGTCTACTTAATATTAATAAAAATCATTTCAAGAGAAATAAAACATTCAGTTAACATATTTATGTGCAGGTCTGTTGGGTTTAATAGAAGGCATAGCTCCTTCTTATTAAATAGGTGAAACAGAAGACACAAAAATATTTAACAATTTGCTTCCTGTGGACACAGTTGATTTCTCAGAACATTGCTTCCACTGCCACAGACCACACTATGTCCTGCCTACTGCCAAGCACAGACACTGTAGATGTTCTGGGGCTACTGGGATTTCAAATCCCCACAGTAAGGGGTTGTGATTTATGGGGAAAAGCTCCTCTCCCTCTTTATGTTTAATTCTCTTAGGATTCACAGCAACAGTGCTTAGGCCCCAACATCTCAGTTTTATTGATACAATGAAGTCTTCCCAGAAACCAGTCATTAATAGTCAATAGTGGAGAACAGGGCCAGGCAATGCATGAAACCAGAAATTTCCATCATGGGTATTCAAAATCACTCCTTTCAAGATCTGAGCTTTTCTAACTTGGATAAGCTCTTTGGCCAGCTCTGTATTATTCCAGAAGGAAATCAATCTCATAAGAATCCTCAGTTCTTTGTGTTAAGATCACAGTTAAGATATTCCCAGACAAGTACTAACTCAGTTTCACACCATTTAGATTTAACCCCAATATTTCAATCTCCAAAGCCCTCCAGATAAATATGGTAGACTGCATTTCAATCTGAATTCTTGCTCCACTGTATTAGGATTATACATCTCACCCTTTGCCATATACTTGCAGGGTCCTCCCACTGGTGAGGAGCTTAGGTCTCTACCTCACTCATGTTTGGTTTGACCATGTGATTTGCTTTGGCCAACAGAATGAGAACAGGCATAACTAAGCAGAAGCCTCAAATGTGCATGAATGGTTGGTTTGCTTTCTTTGTGTTCCTTCCATTCTCCATGATAAGAATATGTCTTGGAGAGCTGCTGGTCCAAGGAGAATAAAGCTCTGGAGCACACCTGAGTACAACCTACTTCCTGGAGCCCAGCTTAGCCCAGTCAAGATCAGCTGCACGCAAGCCAAACAAAAGACCCATGAGAGAAAAAAATAAATGCTTGTTGTTGGGGGCGGGGGAGAGGGGAATGTTAAGTAATCATAAGTAACATTAATACAAGAGATATCTCAAGGCAGCTCATGATTAACTGTCAGATAGATGGAAGACTCAATAATAGATTATTCAGAGGAAGGTGAGATCATAACAGGTTGAACTATTCTGTCAGGTTTTTTTCCCACATTTCTCATAAACTTATATGTAATGAAAAATATGATTGGAGAGTCACAATGTAATTTTTAGGAGAAAGACATAAAATATTTCCTTTCAGTTTCTGCACTAGAACTTTAATGTTTGGGTGGCCTTACCATGATTGTGGCTGTGGCAGTGGCATATTCTCCACCTCCCCAACACTCTCCAATATTGGGACATCGAGCTTCCTCACACACCTACAAGGAAAAGGGAACTGAGTACAACTGGGTTGAAAATATTTATAATTGGGCAAATTCATTACCAGACTTTTTAGTCAATGGCCACTGCCTATTCTTTACAATATATTTATGAAGAAATCTACCATCCAAAAATGCTATTAAACTGCCAAATGATATATATATACACATATGTCAATCTATATAATATATATATTAGAATCTGATCTATATATATAATTTATAAACAATTATATATTATCTAATATACATATATTAGAATCTAACTTTTAAATTATAAACGATATGGATGTCTACATTTTATATGTACAAAGAAAAATGTCTGGAAGGATATATATTAAACATTTAAAATGGTATAGTTAACATTTGGGATTGTGTATATGACATTTCACATTTAATATTATACTTTCCAATAAGCATGTATTTAATTTGTAATATAAAACAAACGAAAACCCCTCACTTCCTAAATTACAGGAAAAAAAATCTACTTTTGTACCATTAAATGAGAAGTTAAAAAATACAATAACTTTTTGCTTCTTTTGCAGGGAAAATGATTTTTAAATATATTTCCCTTACCAATAGTAATATATCACTAAACACTTTTATTCACTTGCTGTTATTGATATATATTTTAATTTTTAATTTACAAATATTTAGAAACATTCTGCCTTTTGGTTAAGAGGGATATTTAACATTTTACAACTTACTGTGTGGAGATTTAAATTCCGCAATGTATTTTTCAGTTTATTGTAATTTTTCCCGGTGGGAATCTCTGTCTTTAGCCATGGAGGTAACCTTAATCTGAGGAGACCCAAACATAACTATCTGTTAGCAAACTTGTTTCCAAATAATCACACAGCTTTGAAGTTACTTTGTTAAAAGGTTTTTTTTCTCCATAATCCTGAATTAACTCGTAATTTCTGTCATAGGAGTAAGAACAGAGAATCAAATTTAGGCTTGTTCAAACCACTTTTAGAAACGTCCATAATTGTGTTTAACAGGGCACTATGCTCATGTCTACCTTTTGCAAAGACACAGAGTAACAACATACTAATAAAAGAATAAGGATGTATTTGAACATCTCATTCCCCAATGAATAATACTGACAAAAATTTCTGTATTTATTCAGAGTAAGGAGAGATCCTACAAGGGTACTTTATGCTCTACATTCTAGATTTTATTTTGGTTACTAAATTGAAAAAAAATCTATAATTTGGAATGAAGACAATCTTTAAGTTCCTTCTGACTTCCACCAATTTGTGATCTAGAACTTTTTGGGGTAAGTATCTCCCAATACAATTTGCCCTCTGCACAAAATTCCCGCATGATTCTTTTAAATAAGGCAAGGTATCCACAGACCATTTGTACACTGAGCAGGAGAAGCAACAAGTTAGATCATCAACACCTAGTAGCAAAGAAAAATTTATCAAGTTTTAATAGAGTATTGACACGGTGATAACATTTGCTCTGAATAAATGTAATGCTGGATGGAAAATGGGAGATGGTGATGTAAGACAGTTAAGTTCTAGGAAGGTTGAAGAAAAACTGTCAAAGGGTACAAGGAAAAAAAAGGATTCCACCAATTCACCTTCTATCTATGTCTATTATCCCTTCTTTCTAATGATTTTTAGCTGAATTTAACAAGTCTGGTTAAATACATGCTCTAGAGCTTGGAAATACCTGAAAATAATGCACAATGAAGAACATTAACATTATCTCAAAATTTCAATTACCTTTCTCCTTTCTGGCGTTTTAAGTTTCCTTTATATTCATCCCAGATGCTTTTGTCTGCAAGATCACCAGATACAAATTCTTGAAGGTCTGGTCCATTTTGTAAAAATTCCTTTTTTTTATCTGACAAGGAACTTACTGCTCTGACTGGGCTGCATAAGTATCTTCCAAATGCCTAAAGAGAGAGCTCATTATGACATTTACTTAGTGGGGTTTGGAATCATTTAGTTTTATCCTATTTTAAAACCTATAAGGAAGGGCAATGCCAGAGAACTGATTCAGAAACTATGTCAAACTACTTAGAATCTAAGATTAAAGATGACTCAAGAACAAACCAAACGTAAAGAAGAATGGGAGCTAACTGTTTACTGCAAGATTTAGAACATATTTGGAAACCTTTGGAACTGGCTAACATATCACGTTTTCACGAACCCACTTAATTACTAAAAGTCGTTAAGTTTAAACCTCAGGAACTAGAGAAGATGCCACAGCTTTGAATTTTCTGTTCCTGACTTGTCATGACGTTTAAAATGAAATTTGCAATAAATCTCTTTTCTGTGGGCTATGGATAAGCGTGTTAAAACGTGGACGTAATGCTCAGTTGGTTTCACAGATCTGGAAGGAAATGTTTAAATTTTCTAGGTTACATTCTGTGTCTGAACATAGCAGTTACTCAATATACATTCTAGATCTGAACATAAACGTGTGCAACACAGCCAAAACACTATAAATGCGTCAGTACATGTAACGCAAAGAAACGAATGTAAAACGGGTGTTTGTTAGAGTGCTATACGATTGCTACTGCATTTGTCCAGGTCGCTCTTTAAAGTCTAGAGCACAGGTTCGAGTTTTCATCGCCCAGAGTGGTGTCTAGTACAAAGCAGGAGGCCAATACAAATCAGTAATTTGGGAGGATCACTGCAGTGTTCCTATATTACTCCCAACGAATACAGGGTACGAGATACTCTGATAAGCATTCTGAAAGCTCTGAGCCCGCCAGAGAAATGTACAAACAAGCCGATACCAAGAGACTCCACTTCATAGAGTTGGGAGAATTAAACACGATACAACCGGAATATTTTAGAACAGTGCGTGGCTAGAAGTAAACGCTTAGCTAAGTGCTGGCCATATTATTGAGAGCTCTGAAGGAATGGGGGCCACCCACCCTGCTCGCCCGCCGCTCACCCGACGCCCCATGGTGCAGGCAGCGCCCCCACAGCGTAGTGACATTTCGTAGAGACTCTTTCTATCCCTAGCAGGGTAAAGGATCGCTGATAATTAGGAAAAGACATCAATAAATCGGCGCTCGGTTTGTAACAGAGAACCTGAACCACCAAAACGCAGTGGAACTTGTGCTGCTCCGCGATTGGCTGCTTTAGCCTAGTGGCGTCGCGCGCTCATGACGCCATACGCAGGGCCCTTACGCGCTTCAGGGACGTGATGACGAAGAACGTTCTTTCTTTGCCTCAACAACTGAAAGGTGAGGGTGTCAGTATTTGGTGGGTACTGGGAATCTGAAGCCATCGGCTCTGGAGAAGCTCGCGCGCGGGTCTGGCGTCCGGACCCCTTATCCTGGGTGCTTCCCCGCACGACGAGCGCCGTATGGGCTTGGTGGCATTGGAGTTGGAGCCCTGTTTTGGGCTTTTAGGCCTACCCCGCCCCTCAGCCTTGCCGGGATGGCGCCGCCTTGATGGCTCCAAGGGTTGCGCCGGCGGTCGTTAGCTCGCTGTGCTCAGGAGCTTGGGGAGCTTACTGTTTCCAGGCTGGGATGCGGCAGGGTCCGCTCTCCGTGTAGCTCCTCTTGTAACCCCAGGGTTTGTGCCTGTAGGTCGCCGGTGGGAGGGGAGCCCCGTGCAGAGTTAATTTGTTCGCAAACGGGCTCTTCGCCGCCTTTCTCACCCCCAAGTGTTTGTGTTTCAGAATGAAGACCATTCTCAGCAACCAGACTGTCGACATTCCAGAAAATGGTACGAGACTTGATGTTTGCATTTTACTTAAGTCTTTGTTACATGCTCTGTATCTTGTTTCGAGCCTCACGGATATGTTCTCTCCTAGTCGACATCACTCTGAAGGGACGCACAGTTATTGTGAAGGGCCCCAGAGGAACCCTGCGAAGGGACTTCAATCACATCAATGTAGAGCTCAGTCTCCTTGGAAAGAAAAAGAAGAGGGTGAGATATGTATTTGACACCTCAGTTACTTGTTCGGAAGATAGTGATTTAATAGCATCCAATTTGGTTGCTCTGAAATCACGGAATTGAAGTTGAGCGTTTCAGCTTGAAGTTTGGTGTTCAAAATTGTAGCTAGTTTATATGTTAACCGTTTTAGTGAAGTCGTAAAACCAAGTTCTGAGTGCAGTGGATTACGAAGAAAGCCCAGTACTAGTCCTCATCGTTAATGGCATATATTAGTCTATTACAGGTTATGTTTATTTTCCTTGTGATTGTTTTGTAAGAAGTTTAAGGACTGGGCTATAGGCCTTGTAAATCTAGTATTTTAGTTTTCCAGAAGTGAAGTTTGACACAACTTGTACAGAAATTGGTGGTTCTGGGTCATCATTCCTTTGTGAAAATGTGTACCCTTGATGCATTGTAATAAAAATACTTGTTAATTTTGGAGGGTTTGTATGTGGTTGCATTTTTCCAGTTGAAAATCATGTGCTTTAATTAGGGTAATGCTAGAATAATATGACTAAATAGACTGTTTTCCACCAAGTCTACTTAATACTGTAAAGAGTCTTCTAAAGTTTTTGTTCTGTTACAGCTCCGGGTTGACAAATGGTGGGGAAATAGAAAGGAACTGGCTACCGTTCGCACTATCTGTAGTCACGTACAGAACATGATCAAGGGTGTTACACTGGTAAGCAGATTGGTCAGGTTACTTTGTTTTGGAGAGGGAGGTTTCTCTGTTGTACTTTTTGTAGGCAGCAAATACCTCCTGCAGAGAATAGATTACTCATGTAATTCATGAAATACTTGGGCTCTAGAACTTGGGTAAAGGTGATTAGCAAATGTGTTTAATGAGCATCCCTGGGTCTTTAGGATTAAGTAGAGTGATGGTGTTTTTTTCACACAAAAAAGATTCACACTTTCAGCACATGTTTTTTATAGGAAATGTAGCAAATAGGGTAGCTTTGATTTTTTTGGTATGCTGCTTACCACCAGGGCGCTTTGTTAGGGATAGAAAAAGGTGGATATAATTGCCGAACTCCCTTCCCATTTCTCTAAAGGCATATTTGTTGTCACTTTCTCTTTCCAAATCCCCTTCTCAAAGTCTTAAAGTTCATGCTGCTGCTTTTGCTGAAAAATTTTTCTTTGCATTAAAACTCAGCCCTTCTAGAGTGTACCTGATAATGGCAGCTGTACTTAATGCCATTATAAACCTATTCAGTCATGTTTACGTAGTTTACCTTTGCTCCCAGGCTAAGTTCCTTGAGGGCAGGCGGCCTGTCTTAGTGGCCTCAATTCTTGACATTTGGCATACTTTAGTACTCATGTTAATCTAATGCCCAAGGTGAAGGGGGTTGGGATACCCATTAAAAGAAGCTACTATTATGTACTGTGGGCATAGGAAGTAGTAAAATAAATGCTTCCTGACGGAGCTTTACAGTCCACTGAGGAAACACAGAAACATGATTGTGTATAGTATTTTTATGAGGCTTGGTACAGGTGACAGTTGTTAGAAAACCTTGAAAATGAATGCTATGTGAGGACTAGTTCATTTCTGAATTACAATGCAAGCATTCTACAAAATTTAAAAACTGGAATTTTTTAACATTTCTCAGCATTGCTAATAGTTCATTGACTTAACAGGGCTTCCGTTACAAGATGAGGTCTGTCTATGCTCACTTCCCCATCAACGTCGTTATCCAGGAGAATGGTTCTCTTGTTGAAATCCGAAATTTCTTGGGTGAAAAGTACATCCGCAGGGTTCGAATGAGGCCAGGTATGTGCATACCTTTAGATGGGGTTCAGAAATTTTTCCTTTATACTTGGGAGGGCTGGTGTTTTAAGTTGCCTATGTATAAAACAATATATTTCAGAATTACCCATTTTGATTATGCTTAGAATAACTAATGGTGCTAGTTAAGGTGCTATATCGCCTAGACCAACTGCAATCCCTGAAGGCTTACATATTGCAGTAGTTTGTAGGGTATGTGTTTAATTAGCTTTGCAAACTGAAATCCTATAAAAAAAGAGACCCATTTGAATAGTGGTTAATAGCATAGACTTTGCGTAGGTTCAAATCTCAGCTCTTGCTATTGACCTTGGGGCATATTACCTCTGGTTTATTTTACTTACCTGTAAAATTGGGAACATAATAGTGATTAGTGAGATAAAACAAATACAGTTTAAGTAGCTCATGCTTGATACATAGTAAGCATTGAAACATTAGAAAGATTTAACGTTTAGTCCTCTTCTTGATGCTCTTTGATTTTATTAGGGCAGGGAGGAGTGGGAAGAAGAGATTTTTAGTGCTAATTTAATGGCTCAACAAAAATATATGATATTAGCTATAGTCATCAACACTTAATGAGAACTCTTACATTAAAATGTAAATTTTGAGGGTTACCAAACATTATACATTAGAAATAAGACTTGATAACAAACCTCTGTACAGCTAAATTGCACTAGCTGAACACCATTTTTCCTATTCATTAATTAAAATGCTGAAAATCGATGATGATTCTGAGATGGATTCATTCAAACAACAGTATAAAAATTTTGGCCCAGGTAAGTCAAATCCTATAAAAACCAAAATCTCAAAAGAGAAGTTCATTGTACATGGAATTTTAAATGGAATATATTGCTACTTAATTTAAGTATTTTGTGAATTATTTCTCATAAAGGTCTGGTTTTATGTTGACATTATGCAAATGATCTCTCCGTTTAGGTGTTGCTTGTTCAGTATCTCAAGCCCAGAAAGATGAGTTGATTCTTGAGGGAAATGATATTGAACTTGTATCAAATTCAGGTTTGTATGTTTTACTATGCCTAATTATGCCTACAAAGTTTGCATCGTGTACTTGAATACATGGTATTCTGTCCATTTTGTGAACTTCGTTAATCGTAGGAATTAAATAGGAATTTAATTTCCATTTGGTGAACTTCTTTAATTGTGGAAATTAAATAAAAATATATCCTAAAGATAATGCAAGTTTTAAATATAGCGTACAATAGAATACTTACTAAGATAGGTTTGGTTCATAAGGTAATTACTTTTTTTTCCTACTCTTATAGCTGCTTTGATTCAGCAAGCCACGACAGTTAAAAATAAGGATATCAGAAAATTTTTGGATGGTATCTATGTTTCTGAAAAAGGAACAGTTCAGCAGGCTGATGAATAAATAATATCTAAGGTAGGTTCTTGTGTCTTTTAAGTTTTTATTGCTGCTTTAGTTGGGGGTCTTAATTTTCTAAGGAGCCTTAAACTGGAGTTGTAATGGCAGAAAATGAAAAGTTGCATACTGGAACAGTAAATTTGGTAGAATAAGAGATGGACTTGAAACACTATGAACTAGTAAGTGATAACCTTGTGTTATAGATGATATAGAGTGGAACTTCCCTGCGCAAGGGTACTGATGGAGATTTACAGACATTTTCATTTCTTTTACAGTTGTGCAGCTACAGAAACAGCAAGATGCCGGATGATTCCTTAAACTTATTTGTGGTATTTTAAAAAATAATAAAAGCCTTATTGATTTGGGACTTTTTCTTAAACTTTGAAACTATTTGGCGAGCAAACAATAGTAAATTTTAGTGTGCTAAGAACAATAACAAGGAACAGGAGTTTTTTCTAGTAAGACTTAAAGGGAGAAGTGGCTTGAATCTGGTATTTGGAGGAATTTGAAGAGTATTTCAGGCAAGAGGAATATGGTACTGGTGATAGGCAGTACTGTGTGGCTGTTCATTATTCTGTGTAGAACTTTGAGGAAGGTCCTGAAAGTATCTAATTCTACAGAGGTATGAATTTGAATACTGTGAGGCAGGTGTACCTCAGTCATTTAGTTTGTTTACCAGTAACTTTCTATGAAAAAGCAGCTGAGAAGTGGAACAAATGATAGAACCTTAGTAAGAATTGGAAGATGCAGTTAATTTGCGTTCATGATAAACTTGGCTGCTACTGTCGTAGGTCCTCAATCTTGTCCTTTATCTCAGCCATTTACTCCCTAGTTTTTGGTATTTTAAAAAAATGATTGTCTTTTCTATAATCTCTTAATTCCATGTATCAAACTTCAAATAATGCTACCATACTAGAATCTTCAACTCGACAACTGGGTTGTCCTCAAACCTCTTCCTTCGGTCTTACCCATCTCATTTGGTGGAAATTAAAAAAAAAACCAAGGGAGAAAAAGCCATTTGGAATGAATGGGTCATGATATCTCGATTTAAATGAATGAACTGGGTTTTTAATCTGGTTTGATGATGATAATGGTTAAGTATTTTAAAGAAATCTGGATGAAATGAGAAATCCAGGGTTTGCTTTGAAATATTGGAATTGGGGTAGGCATCAGAGAGGGTTCTGGGTGAAACTAATCAACCTATAAATTAATGTTTGTTAAAGCTGAAAGATGAGTATTCATTATACTGTTACTACTTACAGAGTTTTGAAATTACTCATAATGAAGAAAATGAAACTGTTTTGCCTGGATAGTGTAATAGACTTAACTGGTCACCTTTGTTCCTCCCCCAGCTGTTCTCAGCAGCAACCAGAATGTGTGTGTGTTTCATCTCCTCTTTCTGACTACACTGGCTGAACTGACCGCCTTGTTCCTCAAGAGCACCACCTTAAAGCCTTCAAGTTGTCCTTCTCTTTCATAGGAGCTGCCTTTTCCCTTTGGAGTGGCAACTTACTTTCAGGTCTATAGTCTATATTTTCAGTGGAAGCCTACTTGTACCCTGTGTTGTCTGTCCTCAGTCACCTCCATCCTGGCATCCTTTACCCTGCTCCACTGTTTTTGTCCATAGTATTTATAATATTAATACTTTACTTTGTGTGTGATAGTAGTATGCTTTTTTCCTTCTATAAAGTAACCTTAATGAGGGTAGGATCTCTTTTCTACACCAGAATATTCCAGGTACTGGAACAATGCCTGGCACATAGCTATTTGCTAAGTGAATGGTACCCAGATTGCCAGGGAGATTTCATGTTATAAAGACTCAGGAAGTATTAGCTATGAGACTGGAAAGGAGGTGTTTTGGAAGATATTGTCAGGATTTCAAAACTGATTTTGAGGGTTGAGGAAGAAGTTTCCAAGTGGCAATATTACACAGGAATACAGTTGTTAATACTGAGCATCATTGTATAGGCAGTAGTAGGGGCTGTAGGACTAAATATAATTTCTCCAAGTGAAGTGGATTGGTATGTTGGGTGAGACCTTCACAGGACAACTGTTGGAGGCTGGTTTATCTAAGGAATGATTGCCATTTAGTAAGTTGGGTGTGGTAAAAACTAGTCAGCCCAAGGAGGACTTTCATGTCTTCTGTGTGTATGGATAAGCATTTGTGTGTTACTTTACCAACTTGAGGTGTAGATGTCCACAATGAGAAGAAAGTTATCCAGGAGGCACAGCTTGGGAAGATGGGGGGAGGCATTGTTGGGACAGAATCCAGGGGCAACACCAGATCCATTCACATTCCACAGTTCTTAAAATTGACTAGGTTATTGATTAAATATAATAAACCAGTTTATTTGGAATAAGTTACATTGAGAATTAAACATTTAGTCACAATGTACAGACATCATTTTTAAGAGGCTCTTTAACATAGTTGGGGTATTTTCCATCTACATCAAAGACTTGTTAGTGAAAGGGTTATACTGAATATAAAAAAATCTAACATTAATATTTTAAGGTGATTTTTCCAACAAGTCTCAAAAAGCTTAAATTCTGAAGATCTTATCAAAAGTTTCTAATGGACCCTTTATGACTTATAAATGAGTTTAAATAAACCTTAATGGTATAATCATGAACCATATTAAATACCTAAATATTCTTGTATCAAGATGGCTTAAAAACTAGTAAAATAATTCCTAGGTGGCAGAAAGGGGGTACTGTAAACACTGGATTTAGGGACTCCACTATTTGGAGGAGTTTATGGCCAGGCAACAAGCTAAAAAAAGGACTTAGGTTTTAAGCTTAAGCTATAAACATGAAGAGAAAAAAGTAGTGAGAACGAATGGACTTGTAAGCCATGAATACTAGATACTTTAGTCAAAGAGCACATAGTATTTAGAGACCAGAAAAAAACCTAAATCTAATTCCAAATCTTTGTTAATCCTGTTGCTGAATATGCATTTCTTTTTCAAAACCTTGGATGTTAGAAGTTAAAAAGTTGATGGTGAGTTGCTCAGCTGGTAATTGCTTTGAGAATACTCACTCACTGGAGCTCTGGGCTTAAGAGTGAGTCCATGTGGCACAAAGGGAAAAAACCCAGCCAAGTGATTCTTGTAAATGATGGTCTTTTTGCCTCGTTAATAAACTTAAAACAGTCAACCAGTTGTAATTGTGTATAGCCTCAGGCCCACTTGGTTCTCAAAGAGAAAATATCAAAAATTCCTTGAAGATATATTTTAAAACATAAACTAAAAACTGCCAAGGTTGGGAGAGTGAGTGCAATGGGGGCAAGGAGATTAGACTGAGAAAAACAAGCTAAATTTTACTATTTAAACTGGGTCAGCCCAATAGCAAATTGATTGCTCATCACTTTTGCATTTACTTGAATCAACTGTTAAATGCACAGTATCTTTGAGACTTGCTATTATTTCATGATCAGTTACAATATCAGTTATGTACAAATTTGGGTTCTGATGTAGGTGGACCTGGAAAACAATTGCCTTAATTTAGGGTAGTTTTCTACCAAGGCTTTGTGAGCAAAAGAGCTTTCTTTTGACTCTTAAGAAAGTAAATTCCTGAAGAGGGTGGACAGTGACTAGTTACTTGTGTAATGGGTGGTTATTTAATTGTTGACTAACCTAAAGAGAGAATGGGTATAATGGGTAAAATGTATACTTTAGTTTTTTCCTCCAGGGTTTAGAATACACTATAAACAAATCTTAAGTGAGTTGCTTGGTTAAGATACGGCTGTATTGTATACCTCTGGGAGGTCTCTATGCATACGGCATCAACTGTGAAGCTCCTTGGGGAGAGAGGTTTTAGGGAATATGGTCCTTTGGTGACTCGGTAATAAAAGTTACATCTTAGAGTGTTAGTGTTCATAGGTATGCTAGATCTCATCACCTCCTGAAAAACGAGTGAGGAAGACTTATCTGTCTAAATAAGTTGCTGTACTGAGGCTAAGTGACATCTCTCCACATGCAGGTGGGTCTTGTTCTCAGGTTTAGTTTTGTGATCTTCCCATGGATGAGTTGTGGAAGTTACATGTTAGAGTTATACCTTATTTAAAAATCAGATCTGACAAAGGGAGAGACCTCACAAAACCAGATGTTGATGAATGCTTGATAGTTTTTATTTCTATTGAGAAAAACTTAAGGGATTGATGAACTGCACTACTTAATCTATTGTATTCTTTACATTTGGAAACCACCCTGACTTAAGGAGAAAAGCACCTTATAGAAGTGACAATATATCACTGACTATCCACTGTTAAAGAGTTTTAAATGTCTGCTGTGGAGTCTTAACAAAAACAAAGCTGCATTTTATCAAAACTTATAAGTAGCTGTTGGTATTTATGGAAGAAAGCTAGACAATAACGGTAAACAGTTCACCACACTTTGTGAAGTAATGTATCAGTCCTCGTAGCTTACTGTATCTAGGCAAAGCCTTTATCTTCAGATCCAAGAAGTGAATTCAGATGTCATCATCTAAGGAAAAACTCATTTGAACTACACAGCACTGACTTTGATTACTGGCACCGTGAATTACCACTGATACTCAAATTGCCTTCTTCCTGCAATGTCGTTACGTCTTCTGGAAGTTACCAGTATATGGACCTGGAGTGAATTTTTAGAATTTCATGCAGACAGAATTGGGATCAGTTTAGCTAAGAACTCTTTTGTGGCCTTTCTTTAATGGTATGTGTTGTAAGTTCTTTGCTCTCCAAACTTTTCTTCTCTTTTGCTTATGGAAAATGGTAATTGATAAAAGTAGAACCAGGGTGGAGAAGAAGCAACAAGCAAAGAATATCAGCGGTTTCTTCTGCATGAGAAATAAGCAGACAATGCATTCTGTGTTTCTTTGAGTCTGACTGCATCTAGGACTGCTGTTCTCAGAAGGGAAGCCACTGTTGCTGATCAGTTTGTTGTAAAACTGAATTGAGGATTTTGCTTTGAAATCAGATGTGAAGAATCCAAATCTGGGTTTAGATTTCTCTTCAGTCAGTTTGAATGCATAATAGCCTTTGATTTTGACTTTATCAATCAGGTATGCTGAAAAATACCAGAAACGAACAATATTAGTGGACAGTATCTTTGAATAAGAATTTAGTTCTTACTGAAACAAACTAAACTCATCCATAGAAAAAGGTGGTGACTCTCATTAAAGGGTGTTTTTTTTTTACATTCCTTTATGATACAGAGAAGTGAAAATATGTGCCATAATTTAAGTTCAAAAAGAAACTTGAAGTAAAGCCTTAATGCATGAATAATACAACAACACCTGGGGGGAAAGTAAATTTAAGAATTGGAGCCATGAATGTAAAAGGGCTTACTGTCACTTTTGTTAATAGGGTCACAAGCAGAAAAATCTTGCCTGTTTGGCCTGATTTCTAAGCCTAAATCTTGCCCTTGGTGCTGCCCAATAGCCACACTTGGTTTCCCCTAGTCACTCACCTGTTTCAGACCTGTCCCTCAGACTTAACAGCACCTCCTGTCATGTTTGAAGTGATGGCCTTCCCACTTGACTGAAAAACCGGAGTACTCAGAGAACCCCAAATCTCCCACAATGATAATGCCACCACCTGGTGTTTGCACTCATGCTCTGCTTTCTGCCCTGTTAAGGATAATTTGTCTGTGAGAGGCTGACTCCTCCACTTGGATGCTTCATTCTTGTCTACTCAAGGACATTGCTCCATCTCTTCTCTTCTGGTATACTAGTTTTCCATTACTGGATCATTTCCATATAAACATGCTGTAGCTTCTTGATAAGTGAAAACACCCTCATTCTCTGTTTTACAGCACTGGTTCCTGTGTCAGTCTTTACTGGCTTCTCACTGACATTAAGTATTTGATGCCCCAGGGCTCAGCCCTCTGTGATTGCTCCCTTACTGATCTCATCTAGCCTTACCAGCTTCAAGTATCATCCAATTGCTCTTGACTCCCAAATTTGTATCTCAGTCCCAGACTTCCCTTCTTGAGCCTTGGACTCCTATCCAACAGCCAGCTTGATATGTCCTGTTGGGTATCAGACATCTCAGACCTGACCTGTGCGGCACCAAACAACCCATCTCCAGAAAATTCCTACTGATCTCTCCTCCACCTGGTAAATGGCCACTCGTCCTTTCAGTTGCTCAAGCCAAAACCTTAGGAATATTCTTCACTCTTTCATACTTCACATCCAATCCTGTTGACTTAACCATTAAAATACATCCAGGATCTAAGCTCTTACCATCTGTGCTCTTAACCTGATTCAATCCACCATTATCACTTACCAAGACTTGGAACTCATCCAGTTTCTACTCTTGCTCTTTATGATATATTCACAAAAGGGCAGCTAAAACAACTCTTAAAAGTGTTAGACCATGTCACCTATCTGGTACAAATTTTCCATAGCCTTCCTATCTCAGAGTAAGAGCCAGTTCTTAAAATGGGTTACTAAGCTCTATCTGGTCTGGCTCTGAACTCTGACCTCATCTGCAATTACTTTCTTGCTCATTCTCTTCCAGCTATGCTAACCTCCCTCATTTTTGGACAGGCCAGGCATGCTTCCACACTAGGATTTTTGCACTCCTGTTCTCAACTAGAACCTTCCCCTCAAACTGCACAGCTTACTCCAGATCTTTGAAAACTTTCCTAACCACTTTATGATTGGAACCACTCTCCTACACCCCACTCCTGGGTACCCATTTTCCTGCTGTTTTTCTGCCAAAGAACTTTTCACCTCTGACATTATATATACATTACTTGCCTATTCGTTGACTCGTCCCACAAAAGCACAGCCTCCATGAGGACAGTAAAATGTATTTTGTTCAGTGGTGATACAGTGCCCCCAACAGTTTTTGCCCATATTACGTGCTCAATAAGTACCTGTCAAATGAGTAAATTTCTGGCATCTTTTTGCTGCTTGAACAAATCTGTTGTGAACATTTAAAAATAAGGTTTTAAAAAATTGTATGCCAATGGTGGGGAGAGTGTGAGATAACTGCTGTTTAGTTCCATCAAAATAGATAAATCTTAATTAAAAAGGAACTACAGCTTGTGTGTGTGTGTGTGAGAGGGGGAAAAAACCCACTGCTCTTGCATAACATTTGACTAATTCCATACTAAGCAATCCATCCTAAGGAGATGATCAGGAATGACGACAAAGGTTTACATACAACTATTTTTTTAGTAGTAAAAAATTCGAGACCATCCAAATTGTAAGGTTGGAGGCACCGGAAGGAGGGGTGAGCATGTCGGACACTGATGACGTGCCAAAGTCCCCGGCTGCTGTCCCCTCCCAACCTGAAAAATGTGCCTTAGGCTAGCCAATCCTCACGGCACTGTAAATCTAAGCTCTGCCTCCCCCTACCTTATTTAAAAACGCTGCCTGCCCTACGGAGCCAACTTCTCCAGCCTGTCCCGGTGCAGACTGGTGAACCTCGCCCGGGATTGCGCTCAAACAAACTGCCTGGCTGTTTGTTGCCTCTCGTCACCTTATTTCGGTTAGAATTTATCTTACACAAATATCGAACAATTGGCTAGTAACATGAAAATATGTCCGTATGATGAGGTATTAAGCAATGTTAAGGTACTTTCAGTGACATGGAACACAGTAATGTATTAAGAAAATACACAGGACGATTGCAGCATGAGCATGACTTAAACTGTCTAGCAAGCATGCTGGAAGTAAATCCAAAATGGCGACGGTGCTTGTTGGGGAGTGAGATTTAAGGTGGTTTTTTTCTTTCTTTTTTAAATACTTGCCAAATTTTCCCTAGGTACTGAGTGACTAATGTGCATTCTCCCTCCATTTGTTCACATTAGCTGGGGATGTCATACTTCACTGTATCTGAAATGGACCCCAGAACCTCACCTTTCAAAGCCTCTTGAATGTATTTCCCTAAGTAGTATGTTCGGAGTTCATCATTTTCCAGGGATGGGTCGTCGATGCCGTTGGCCGTGATATACACATCCAGGTCTCCATAGTTCTCCTGGATCCACCGCAGCATCTTCCGCTCTCCCCAGGGCAGGACGGCCAGGCGGGTGGGGGAGCTCAGGCAGGTGATGTCCTGCAGAAACTGGACGTCCCTGTCCGCCTCGTAGCGGCTGCCGTTCTGGCGCGCGTGCATCACGAACCTGGTGGTGAAGTGGTTCAGGGCGTAGAAGTCGGCAGCGCCCTTGACCAGCCTCCTCTCCTCGTCTGTGAGCTGAGGCAGCATGGAGCGTGAGAGCCCTTGCCTGTTCTTGAAGGCAATGTACTCCCTCATGGCCAGCGGGTAGTCCCCGGTCCTGAAGAGGGGTTCTGCAAACCAGGCGATCTCGAACTGGAGGAAGCGCTCGGCCGCCTCCCAGTGCGAGTCGGCGTAGGGGTTGGCGGGCTCCGCCCAATCCGAGTGCAGTGACAGGGACACGGCCCCGTGCTGCGCGGGCCGGTACTGCCGGTCGTAGAGGCGCCAGGCTAGGGCGTGGGCGATCAGCAGGTTGTGGGCAGCCCTGTAGGTGTCGGTACTAGTGCGGTTGTAAATGTCACTTAGCCGGTTGGGCTCGTTAATGGTGATCCAGAGCTTCACCAGGTCCCCCAGCTGCTGGAAGCACAGTCCAGCATAGTCCCGGAAGGCCTTGGACGTGGATGGGTTCAGCCATCCCCCGCTGTGCATCAGGGGCGTCGGGAGGCCTAGGTGGGCATGGGTCGGATAGTACAATGTGACCATTGGGGAAATGTTGAGCTTCAGCCCCTCGCTGACCACACACCTGTAGTACCTCAGAGCCTGGCGGTTAACCGTGGTCAGATTGCCAGTGGGAAGGACTGAGGGCCAGTCCAGAGCAAACCTGTAGTGGGTGACTTTCATTCTTGCCAACATCTCGAGTTGTCTTTTGATGCTGATAAAATCTGTGCATTGAGCTGGCCGTGTTTTCAGCCTCACTCCTTCCACTCGGTGCAACAGTCTGTTGCCTGTCTCATTCCACACGTAGAGGTGAGGGTCACTGAACTGTGGGGAGGAAGCCACCGACCTGGGCTGTAAAATAAGCACATTCAAGTGAAGCACACCCCGGAAGACAAGCTGTCAGCACATACCCTGTGAGAGAAAGAATCTTATTTTGATTTTATTTTGCCTGTCACTGACAATAGAGAAAATAAATGTGTGTGTCCTTCTTATGGACCTGTGTGTTCCTCCTGTTCTTTTGGTGATGTTAGAGAAAAGTCCTGATGGATTATCCTCCCTTCCAACCCTTGAAATCTCCCAGGGAGACTAGAAAACAGAAAGAACCACCCTCAGGGCCTGGCCTGGGAAACAAGCTGTTTCCTGGAAAACACTGATAAATTGTTTTTGTTTCTTTGTCCTTAAAACCCAAGTTATACAGTGGGGTCTCACATGATTCTGTTCAAGTGCATCAAGATATTGCTTGGTACCCTCAGTTAAAAGGAATCACAAAAGATGGACCTTCCAAACTCTGTCATAAATTGAGGGCAAAGTTAAAATTCCAATTGTAGAGGATTTCACTGAGATCAGCACTTGGGGCTAGAGGAGGCTGGATGACCCCAGCCACACTTCCTGAAAGATGCCAGTGGGTGGGGTAGGCAACGGCCTCTTGTATTTGCTGAATGCAACTCTCAGAAACACCTCCTGTTGGAAAAATCCAAGTGATACCACATGTGCATCATGTTTTCCCCAACCCATTGCCTGTGAGAGCACAGCATTTATTCATCCACCAGGAGAATACTGACCACCCTCTTTACTCAAAGTACTTGGATTACTCAAAGTGGAAAGGACAATAAAATACCCCCCACAAATTCCCAGGTTGACTCTTGAATCTGATGGTGTCTCATTCCCTGCCACTCTAAAAAGGTGACAACCTTGGACTCCTGGTCTCATTCTGCCCCTTTGAAACTCATGCTTGGCAACTCTGTATAGTGATAGAGCAATTTCGTCCAGCTCCCAGGTGTGCTGTGAGGAGTCAATGACCCTAGGAAAGTGCTCTGTCAACTCTAAACCACTCGACAAACATCGGGTACTCATGACTTGAGTTTAATTTTCCCTGGTTGCAATAATTGCCTGCCAGCCTCTTGAGTCTAAGTTAAAACAGAAAAGGGCTTAATAAAAACATTTCCAAATTCAAGATAAATCAGAGAAAGTTAAAGTTCTGTATTTATTTTAAAGTACCTTTTCTTCCCATGTCTGAATTTAAATGCACTTGTAAAAATAACCACTGGTAAATATTTCCCCTCTAATTGTTTTCTCATGTGTTATCTTTCATAGCCTAATTACAAAATCATATCACTGCCCACTTGCCATCTGCCAACTAGTTATCTAGAACATTAAACTGAGAGAACATTGATCATGTGAGCATGAAGTTAAATCTGTATATAATTATTTGAGTAATTCTCCTTCTAGATTACCAGTCTCAGTGGTTTGAAACCTCAAAGCATCACGTTATTCCAAGCTTGCTTACAAAGGGCAATCTTGCCACAAGGTAAGGCCAGATCAAATGAAAATCTGCCTTACTTTAAAAAAACCTCCAGAAAGCATTAGTTTCAGCAAGTGGGTATGACTAATCTGCTAAGAGATGTGGTTAAGTAATCATGCACCCCAATCTCAACCATAGCTCCCAGAGCTTGGTTCTAAAATTCTGTTGCCCACTGAAAAGATCCTGGGCTTCTTGCAGAAATGGCTTTTTCCAGGTCTGGGGCAGGAAAAAGGTGATGCTGGTATAGAAAAATAAGGAAGTGTTTAAAAACTGAAAGGGACACTTCAAAAAGATACAAGAATGTTTTAAAGAGTCCCACTGGCCAAATTTGAGATGATTTGATTATCAGAAGGACTAACAAAACAATGACAATAATACATTGAATTTAGAAGAATCTGCCTAATGAATTTAGAAGGAATAATCTAATTAGAAATTCATCATTTTGTGATTTTCAAAGTAATAATTCAGGTAAGATTTATGAATCAATGTTAAGACTATTGGGTGAAATGTTGGGGAATGGGATATGTATGCAGCCTCAAAGTATCACCATTACAAATGGAAAAGGTACCTTTTTGTTAAGAGTTCTGGCAAATGCCACCTTAACCAAGAAATCTGGTAACCACTAACCACTACTTCAACACACTTACATCTGTAATGAAATAAACCTATCATGGGGTTCCTGGTATGATGTATTGGGAAATACACACCTTACTTATGTAGTAGTTTTTTCAGAAGTGGTCAACTGAATCTAATAAAGAAACGGGGGAATCCAGAGCTTGAGACATTCTACAGCCAACTTGTTTGGACTTTTCAAATGTCAATACCATGAGGTTGAGGGAATTATTTTGAATTAAAGGAAGCTAAAGAGGCATGATGACTAATGTATCATCCTAGTTTGTATTCTTGATCCAAACATTTAAAAAATCTATGAAGGACATTTTTGGGACATTTAGGAAAATTGAAATTGGAATGTATGGTAGATGATATTGGGTCAATATAAATTTTCTGGATATGATAATGATATAATGAGATAGGAAAATATCCTTATTATAAAGCACACAGGCTGAAATGTTTTGGGGTGAAGTGTAACGTCTGCCACTTTTCAGTGGTTCATAAAAGAGCAAATGTGGCAACATGCTGACAATTGCTCAGTCTCGATGAAGGGAATATGGGTGTTTATTATATGAGTTTGAAAATTTTCAAATGAACATGTTGGAGCATAAAAAAATGCTAAGAGCCTGAGAGAAAATAAGGATGTATGTGGGTAGGCATAGTAATATTTTTAAAGTGTTACTTTCATTCTTTCAGTCTTCCTACAGGGACATCTAGGTTTTTTTTGCCTACACAATATCTATTCATACATCCTCTGGTTGATTTTTCTAAAAGCACCCTAATTGTTCTTGGCAAACAATTCATTCCCCCTCTTAGTTCAAGTTACTTCATGCTTACACTTCTCACTGGGCTCCAGGTGTAAGCATGAAGCCCAGACCTGGTTGACCACAGATTTGTTTTCTCTTGACCCAAATAATCAGCTTTTCCTTCTAGGAGTAGGAATAGGGTCCCCAGAATGATGCAAACATCCAGTGTCAATCACTGGTGAACAGATGGGTCTTCAGATGCAGCAAGAACTTGCAGGTTGGGTCATGAACAGGTGGGAACTTAAGGCTCTCCTGCAATCTTTCTGTGCTGAGTTTTGAATTTTGGAAAATATAAACCCACTTGAAGTGGTAGGGAAAAGATGGCCTGTCTGCCATGTGGAGGAGGAGATAGGAACTGGGTACCAGACAAGTTATGTAACCTCCCTAAGCGTCAGTTTTCTTGCCTGTAAAATCAGGGTTTTAAGATTTAGTAGAGAGAATGTGTATATGTGTTAAATGTTTGACATATAATAATGGCTTAAAATGGTTACTACTTTGGAAAGAGCATGGTGCACATGGGGGCTTGAGGGTTGCCTGTTGGAGTTCTACCACCATCTGTGTACCTTAGTCAGGTCACTAAGGTCTCAGTTATTAATTTATGGGTCTCACCTTCCTCATCTATAAAATGAAGGATTTGAAATAAGAGGTCTGTAAGGTCTCACCCTACTCTACAAGTTGACCTTATTCATCCACTCTTCATTGAGCAACTGTCATGTGCCTGATGCTGCTCTACTCAACATGCAACAGGAGGAAAAGCATTAGCATAAGAAAGCCTGAACTTTGGGGGTGATATGGCTAATAATACAACATTCTGTACTAGAAAGTTGCTAAGAGAGCAGGTCTTAAGTGTTCTCACCACAAAAAAATGGAAATTATGTGTGATAGTATGGAGGTGATAATCATTTCACAATATGTAAATGTGTCACATCCATATGCTATATACCTTAAGCTTACACAATGTTGTATGTCAATTATATCTTAATAAATCTAAAGGGGAAAAAAGAAAAATGTATCAACTACATAATATGTTAAATAGTGATGAATGCTATATAAAAAAATTAATCAGGAAAGAGGGATGAGAGAGGATCATGATCAAGTTATGATGTTTTGGAGTGGAGGAGGCCTTACTGAGAAAGTGACATTTGAGTAAATTATCTGAATATGCTGAGGAATGGAGATACAGAGGCAAAGTACCCAAATCTATCAAGAAAACAGGAACCTTTTAAATAAAGGGCCACTAATAATTTACTTTGGCAAAGCAAAAATCCATAAAAAATGTTCCTATAATTTTGACATTACTAACAAATGCCTCTTACAGAAATGACTGTGGGTTCTCTTTGGACTGCATGTTCCCGAGGGCAGCTTTGTCACCTCCATCACCAGATTTTGAGTTCTGATGCATGAAAGGCTCTCAGTGACCATTAATTCTCATCCTCTTCCTTCCTTTCTCCACAGCCTCCCTTTATAACCAAGTAATCATGGTATTTGATATTGTCTGACAATTATCTCTTAGCTGCCATTGAGTAAATGGAATAAAATATTGTGTGCTTGAGGTGAGGCTCAGAACCTCACCCCCCCTGTTTTGAGAGAAATCTTCTGCATCCGTGGATGTTTTGCTGCCCTTGTCTAGCCTGGATTAATACTTAGTCCATAGGCACACACCTGATCATCTGATCATCTACATTTGCCTTCTTACAGCACTAAACTATGTTTTCTACCTTTATCTTGCATCTACCTACCACTTCAGCATTTTATTAAAAATAAAAATAATAATAATAATAGGAGAAATGTGGGATCAACATATAAATCAAGTACAAAAATCAAATGAATATTCATATTTGACCTGATGGTTTATAGGTCATATTGCATGATCAAAACCGAAAGTTTCTGTGATGACTGCCCTTGTACTGTTCACCATGTAAGAATTTATTCACTCTGTAAGAATTCGTTCACCATGTAAGAACTTGTTCGTTATGCTTCAGAAGATTGGAGACTGACGAGAATTAGGCTTGAGATGGATTAATGATTGTACATTGAGCATTGACCCCCCTATACTGAATTTTATTGTTGTTAACAACCATTTGATCAATAAATATGAGAGATGCCCTCTCAAAAAAAAAAAAAAAAAAAAAAAATATTGTGTGCTGTTTGTCCTAATTTATGGTTAATTTATAAGTTGCCACTTACCTTAAGGACAGATTCAGTGACACCCCAGGAGAAGTCACAGGGAAACTGACCCGGCATATCTGGTGAGGACTCTTTTAAAGTAAAACCATTTTCTCGTATGATCTGTTTATAGTAATGTGCCGAAGACTTCGGCTTTCTTTCTTTTTGTTTACTATTAAAATCCACATAAAATAATCCTCGGCGGGTGGTATAAGCATCTTGCCACTCAAAGCCATCCAGGAGAGACCAGGCAGTGTAACCAAACACTCGTATTTCATCAAACTTTATTGCTGCACAGAGAGAAAAAAGGCAGAAATGTTCAGAGGCCTAAGCTCTGGTTCATGTTTACAATTTCATTAATGACATGCTGGGGACAGCATATTGTGAAACCAACCTTTTCCCCTAATTTACAGGCCCGTTGTATCAAGTAAAAAATTCATGTTTATACTGGGAAAGTAGCAGTTATTTATTTATTTTATCAACGTATTATTGATATATACTGTCATAAAGGTTTCACATGAAAAAACAATGTTGTTATTACATTCACCCATATTATCGTGTCGCCTCCATACCCCATTGCAGTGACTGCCCATCAGCATAGTAAGATGCCACAGAATCACTATTTGCTTTCTCTGTGCTACACTTTCTTCCCCATGGTCCCACCCACACCATGTGAGGTGGCAGTTATTTTCATCCAGAATGCCCCCTCACCACCACCACAAGTGAATGACACAGTTAAAGGATCAAATTAAAAATATTCCTGAGACTTAGTGTGCAGATCTGTGTCAGAAGGCATGGAAATTTTCAGAACCCTTTGGGACCAATGCAGATGTCTGCTTTTGACTAAGTCTCATTTCAAGCTTGGGTTGGATCCTGTTTCTGGACCTTCTATAAAACAATCCTTCAGGGACTGAAACATTAGTTTTGAGAATGAACATAAGTGAATGTTCTTTTTCCATATATAAGGAGGAGACAAATAATGATGCAAGAGAACAAGACCTGACTGGACTGAGGGGCAGGAGGAGGGCGGGCTTGGTCTGCTGTGCTCCTGGGAGAGTGCTATTGGGCAAGTTTCTTGACATCAGTTTCCTCATTTGTTAACAGAAAAGATTGGAAAAGCTGATCTCTCAGGACCTTTCTAACCTTAAAAACTAGTGATTCAGTAACTTCTAGGAATTGGGTAAAAATATAATACGAAATCAACAGCTGCAATAAAGGCAACAAATACCCAAATTAACCACGAACCATTTTTCTTTTCTTAAAAGCTTTCATTTTTCTCATAGAAATACCTTATTTCTTCATTTTTGGAGTTTCATCACTGATATTCTCTTCCTAAAAGGTGGAAAATCCATGCTAAGAGACAAGTACACTCCAGCAGGTCCTAATTCTAGTTCCTTTGGAGTTATGTGGTCCTGAGGAGAGGTGGAAGGCTAACACCTGGGGAATGGACAGTCCTTCCATCCAGCACATAGTGTTTGGCCCTGGCCCTGCAGGCAGAGTCCTGTGCTCCGGAGGCTCTCCACGTGCACATGCCTGCGGCTGCGTGGCTGGGTGTTGTGGCTTCATTCCACGCTGCTGCTTCCCACAGGTGGGGGCAGCAGACTTGCTCTCCCTGTGAACCCTCCCTGAAGACTGTCTTGTAAAACTGGGGTTTTCCTCCAGGTTTGCAACTTCTAAAGAGAGCTATAGATGTCTAGAAAGATCCACTGATAATTTCTTTGTATTTGAATGAAATGGAGCCCAGCTCTGTAGGAGACAGAACCATCATAACTTGTCTTCCGTTCCATAATTTCTGTCAGCCACCTGTAGATGTCACTACTTGAGTAATGGAAAAGGAGGGGATACCTAAGGATCAGAGAAATATCCAGAAGCAATAGAAATCACTCAGCTTTGCTATTCATGACTCATTCTTTGTCTTCAGACCTTTTCACCATTTAGTCATAAAATAAAGTATAAACAGCATAATTTCAAGGAACGCTTTCAACATATTAGACTAAAGTACTACTCAGAAAACTGGACAAATCTGTTTTAGATAATGTCCTTTTTAAAAGTGAAAAACAGCATCTTGTTGCCAATTAAGGATGTATCTACAGTCTAAAATTATTTTGCTCTCAAGCTTTAATAAAAAGGACATGACAGTAACATTAAAAAAATTCTTCAACATTGGACAATATGAAAGTTCAACCACAGTAACAGCAATCATATATTTGAAGGTGACTTTAAATATTCTATAGGAAAAGTATTCAAACAGTTTTAACAAATGGAGCTAATTAATGTGCAACCAACCTTGAAGAATCTGGTTGAGGAAATTCTTCATCATATAGATGGCTGTGGTATCTTCTGTTTGCACATGACTGTCTGTGAACCAGCCATTCTCAGCAATCAAGATTCGGGGGTTGCCATATTCCAGTTTAATCCAGTTCAGCACTTCTCTTAAATTGAGTGACACATTTTGTCCCATTTTAGCCATGGTATTCTGGGGCTTGAAATTGTTGGGTCCAAAGGAAAAGGCAAAGAAGTCAGCTGTGCCCCTCACCTCATTCTTCTCTGCTTTGGAGAAAAGGGGTAGAATAGAGAGCAACTTCTTTTTCATCACCTCTGGGTAGTCGCCATCCCCGTGGATGGGGTTGGCGAACCACCCAAGCACAGAAACCATAGATTGTTGGCACTTGAGAATATCCATAGCATTTTCTGATCTGTTTGGTTCAATCCAATGGGATCCCAATGTAATTGATAACCAACCTTTCTGATGTGGACGGAAATTTATGTTGTAGTTATGCCAAACTTTTGAATGAGCCTAAAAAGAAGAAAATATTAATTTTATTGTCCTTATATTCACAAGCATTGTAAGTTGACTGGTAGAGAAGGTCTTTTCATGGACAAATTAAGGAAGCATAGGATCATGCAGGGGAAAGCTGCCACAGAGCCCTGATGGCCTCAGAGCTGGCTCTCTGTCCATTTCCCCTCTGCTTCCGACCTAGGGCCTCTCCTACAGGACTGCTGTGGGGCAGGCAGAAACCCCAAGTCCAAGCTCCCTTCCTGGCCCTCTTGGGGCTGGGTGCAGGTGGGATACCATGTAGGTTGCAGGGTTTCTCCCTCTAGATAAAAAGGCACAGAGGAATTATGTTTTATTGTTCTACAGAATCTCCTTCTGGCTCTAATTTAGAAGTCCAGGATAATGCAGTCTTTAAACTCTGTTACTGAATGGAGCCCACTTACTAGGCTTGTTGTGAGGATTGAAGGAAGTAATGTATGTAAAGGACTTTAGAACACTGCCTGGCACAGAGTAACCTCTGTAAACAAGCCTAATTTATTTATTATTAAGGTATTATTGATATTACACTCTTATGAAGGTTTCACATGAAAAACAATGTGGTTACTACACTCACCCATACTATCGAGTCCCCCTTCATACTCCATTGCAGTCACTGTCCATCAGTGTAGTAAGATTATAAGCCTTGGTTATTGTTACTATTATTATAAAAGGGTGGCAGGCACAAAGCAGAAAACCAGTGGAAAGAGGGTGGGCTTTGGGGTAAGCACACTTGGCTTTGAAGTTCAGGTACTTACAGTGTGGTTTAGACAAGCCATTTAGTCTCTCTGATATCTCTTAGTATTCTCAGTTGGAAAATGAAGTTAGTAATAATAATACTCTGAACAGTTGTTGTTGGGGTGGAGCAAATGTATATACTAAACATATAGCATGGAAGAGAGCACCTAGGAGGTACTTCCAAAAGGTGGATGTCATTATTTATTGGTCCTTCCAGAGTTTGCTTTTCCAGCTGAGCTCTCTGGTAACAGAGACTCATGATCAGTTTCCAGTTTATGTAATAGATATTTCCTGAGCACTTAACTCAGTGCTTATTTCCCTGCCCTGAAAGGCTGAATAAATGGCATAGGAACTTACCCTCAGGAGTCAGTAATCTCACTGGGAAAGTAAGATTGAATTGTGAAAGAGAAACATATAAAATGTACACAATAGGTCACTAAATGAAAACTAATTTTAAGTTCAGTAAAAAGGTATGAGCTAAATCAGAAGGAGGAGCAAATAAAAATTAGGGACTACCATTAAGGACTCCAGGCCAGTTAAATGCTCAAGGCCACTTCTCTGTCTAGACCAGCCACGGAATTGTCCTTTGATTGTACTGCAGCCACCTCGATTCCCCTCAGCATTTGACTTGCTTGACATCTCTTCCCAGGTCTCCCAATTTCTCCCCTATTTGGATGTTTCTAACCCAAGTATACAAACCTTTACTATTTTTAACCCACAAAGTCTGCTTTCAGTTTTGTTCTTTGCTTTTCTTTGGCTCATTAGGGATATTTTATATTGAGTTGAGTTATCTCAAAGTGCATTTTGTAGGTCAAAAATAATCAAATACAAACAATAGTTCAAATCTTGTAGATCCTGTGAACATTGAAAATATTCCAATGAGGCCTGTTACAATGGGTAAAGGTAGGCATTAATGTAAGAGGTGAGGATCGCAGAACTGATGCCTCCTTGTTTTATACATGAACAACTAATTCAAATCATTCCCTGAAAGATTTTTCTGAAGGAGAACCTCCAGGTATTACCTCTGTCTACCTGCCTTTGCTCCATTTTCATTGAAAAATCCTGAAACCATTTAGTACCCAAATATTCCCAAGGCTACTTAAGAATTCTCTCCTCTTGGCACAAGAACAAACCCATAGACTAGTGGAACAGACTAGACAGTCCAAATATAAACCCAAGCATATATGGTCAATTAATATATGATAAAGGAGCCATGGACATACAATGGGGAAATGACAGCCTCTTCAACAGCTGGTGTTGGCAAAACTGGACAGCTACATGTAAGAGAATGAAACTGGATTATTGTCTAACCCCGTACACAAAAGTAAACTCAAAATGGATCAAAGACCTGAATGTAAGCCATGAAACCATAAAACTCTTAGAAAAAAACATAGGCAAAAATCTCTTGGACATAAACATGAGTGACTTCTTCATGAATATATATCCCCGGGCAAGGGAAACAAAAGTAAAAATGAACAAGTGGGACTATATCAACTAAAAAGCTTCTGTACAGCAAAGATTACCATCAATAAATCAAAAAGACATCCTACAGTATGGGAGAATATATTCATAAATGACAGATGCAATAAAAGGTTGACATCCAAAATATATAAAGAGCTCACACACCTCAACAAACAAAAAACAAATAATCCAATTAAAAAATGAGCAGAGGAGATGAACAGACAGTTTTCCAAAGAAGAAATTCAGATGGTCAACAGACACACGAAAAGATGTTCCACATCACTAGTCATCATAGAAATGTAAATTAAAACCACAATGAGATATCACCTCACACCAGTTAGGATGGCCAACATCCAAAAGACAAACAACAAGAAATGTTGGCGAGGATGTGGAGAAAGGGGAACCCTCCTACACTGGTGGGAATATAAATTAGTTCAACCATTGTGGAAAGCATTATGAAGGTTCCTCAAAAAACTAAAAATAGAAATACCATTTGACCCAGGAATTCCACTTCTAGGAATTTACCCTAAGAATGCAGCAGCCCAGTTTGAAAAAGACATATACATGCCTATGTTTATCACAGCACTATATACAATAGCCAAGAAATGGAAGCAACCCAAGTGTCCATCAGTAGATGAATGTATAAAGAAGAAGTGGTACATATACACAATGGAATATTATTCAGCCATAAGAAGAAAACTAATCCTACCTTTTGCAACAACATGATGGAGCTAAAGGGTATTATGCTAAGTGCAATAAGCCAGGTGGAGAAAGACAAGTATCAAATGATTTCACTCATCTGTGGAGTATAACAACAAAGAAAAAAACTGAAGGAAGGAAACAGCAGCAGACTCACAGTACCCAAGAATGGACTAACAGTTACCAAAGGGAAAGGAACTGGGGAGGATGGGTGGGAAGGGAGAGATAAGGGGGAAAATGGGGCATTACAATTAGCACACATAGTGTAGAGAGGTGGGGACATGGGGAAGGCAGTATATACAGAGAAGACTAGTAATGATTCTATAGCATCTTACTACACTGATGGACAGTGACTGTAATGGGGTATGTGGGGGGGACTTGATTATAGGGGGAGTCTAGTAACCATAATGTTCAAGTAATTGTACATTAACAAGATCAAAAAAAATTCAATAAAGTACAATAGAACTGAAAAAAAAAAAGAATGCTCTCCTTTTAGAGAGGAGTTCAGGCTGTAGCCTCCTCCTTTGCCTCCAACCTGAGTTTCAAGCTTCTGGAAGGGATCACGGGAGCCTGGGACAGACTCCACCTTAAGTAGTCTCAGTTGCACTTTCTGGGGCTGGAATCACAACAGAAAGTCTTGAGAACTGCTTTTTTAAAAAATTCAAACAAAAGCAATCATGCATTACTAGAATTCAAAGGGGGCATTCTTTGCTTTATTCTAATCAGTTACTTAATCCTTTGGTAGCCTCAGTGCTGTTGTCCATAAAAGCCACAGTGATCATTATATCTTCTGGCTGTTGTGCACCTCTGCTATGTAAACTGTAAAGCACTGAACACATGTAAGATTCTGAGCCATGAGTTAGCTGCTCTGCAAATATGATGCCCTCAGACACTAAAGGGAGAGTGAGATGGAATCAGCATAAATTTATTAAGCCAGTCCTAATAAGAATTAACCAGCCCCAATTAAAAAAAAAAGGAGCAGGGAGTTTCTTCCAAATAGATGTTCTATTGCATATTCCAGTGAGGATGTGAGAGATGACCTGAGCCGCGATGAACTCGTGGCTACATCAGCATTTCAATGAGGACTAGGACATCTTAAAAGACAACAGCTACGTGCCTCTGCAATACCTTCCCCAGCAAGTTTTCTAGAGACACATATGTGCATGTGTTGTCATGCCCAAGGTGACCTTCATGTTCCACAGTGTCTCTTTCACCTTTGCTGCTATTTGCATAGTTTATCAAGGTATCTAGGGTTATCTTTACTGTGGGCTAAAGACAGCCTCTCCATTCTCATGAAGAGAACGTGGGGGAGGTTCTGTGTGCAGTGCTTATGCTTATAGCTTGATCCTGTTTGCCAAATAACAAGGTAAAAAGTATTGCTCTGAGATAGTGAGTTTGACACAAATCTTGACAAAACTGGGATATCTATATAAGTCCTTTGGTCTGACACTCAAAGAGAAGGTCTGTTGGGAAAACTAAACTGAAGTTGGAAAGGGAGGGTTGCAAATGGGGCCCTGTAACCTTGCACAACAGTCCTTGTGCGATTTTCCAAGGCTACCCTCTACCTTGTACAAGGCCATCTACCTTTGGAATGATTGATTTAAGAGAGCTTCAACCTTTGTTCTTTAGATTCAGTAGCTTACAGGGGAAGTCAGCAGCTTTTTCTTTTTGAACCAGCTATCAAAGCCTAATGTCAATGAGAGACAGCCAGGGGCCTAATACCTCCTTCTGTTCTCTCCTTTAGTCTCCTGCAGTAGCTTTCTTTGATACCCCTGGAAGTCCAGACTCAGATAAATTCTATGGATGATAGGAAGCAAATAAGATAGCTGGCACAACTTTAGAAACCAAGATGAAGAAGAGGTTAGAGGTCAGGAAGACATGATGGGACACTGGTGGGAGGAAAGCTATGGAAGGCATGGGCTGAAGACATAAACCTAGCACGTCATTCATGTCTGTCTTTGAGGAACCCCCATCATTTGTCTAACATTATGTTTCCAAGCCTGTGCATGATTTTAGTCACATTTTGACTGTAATATCTTCATGTGAACTATAAATCTGTGTATTGTTAAAGCTATTTATAAAGTATTAAATAAAAACACCTAAAGAAAATTTATTTTAAAACTACAATCATAGCTAACTTTTTTATATTTTTGTGTTCCCTTCAGCTTTTCCAAAGATATTTCCCAGCTAAAGTCACATTGAACATTTTCGATATTGGTTTTAATCTTCATGATTATCTTAACCATATAACAAACTCACCAATCTGATGAATTATGATTTACTTAGTCATTCCTCTTTTGATAGAAATTAGTTTGTCCTCCCTTCCTTCCTTCTTTCCTCCCTCCCTCCCTCCCTTTCTTCCTTCCCTCTCTTTCTTTCTGTCATAAATAATGTTGTAATAACTAACTTTGGACACATAGCTTTTGCTTTGTTTGAGTTATTTCTATTGTTTTCCTGGGAATGGGCTACCTATTTTTAAAATTGTTTTATGTATTTCCAAATTGCTTTTCACACATTTTATCCAACAGTGTGAGTGTCTTTTGATCATGTGCTTCCAAATGTTGATTGCTCTATTTGGGGATAAATGGTCATCAAGAATGATGTAAAGTGCTACTCATCGACATGGTACTGTAGGGGAAAGGACCTGGGTCTTGAAAGCAAGAGACCCAGGCCCTAGTACTGGTCTGGCTGCCAGCTTTATGATATTAGATAAATCATTTCCTTCTCGGCAGCCTCAAGTCCCTTCTCCATTGCACTGAGCTAAAAATAAATACTCTAGAGAATTGTGGAGATTGAATGAATAAAATATGTGTAGACCCTATGAAAACTATACAAATGCAAATCTGAAGTACTTCAAGAGAATAAGTTGAAAGTAACTTAACTTGCTGTGGAAAACAATGAAAACAAGTCTGTGGGCATAAAGAGTGTTCTGCAGCTGACTATCCCTTACCTCTCGCATTTCATGACTGGACATTTTGTTCTAGTTTATTTTTTGTAGCTGATTGAGTGTTACTCATTGTCCGTTTGGCTTGGGATTAATTTCAGTTTCATTCATTTTTTCTATTGAAGTATAGTTGATATACTATCTTATATTGGTTTCAAGTAAACAACACAATGGTTCAACAGTTACCCATATTATTAAATCCTCACCCCCAGTAGTGCGGTTACTATCTGTCAACATGAGAAGATGTTTCAGTTTGGTTCATTTTTATCTGCTCAGCACTTCCTTATATTAATATAAAGTTTTCTACTAATTACAATTACTGCTTTTCCACATTATTAAACATTCATTAATTTATGCTGAATTCCACAATATTTCTTGTGTGCTTAAGGTATGTAAACTTTACTATTCATGCTAAGAAATTATGTCACTACAGGCATGCCTCATTTTACTGTGACCACGGGCATACCTTGTTTTACTGTACTATAGGCATACCTTGTTTTCCTATAACTGGGCATACCTAGTTACTATACTACAGGCACACCTTGTTTTACTGTACCTCAGGCATACCTTGTTTTACTTGTTTTACTATACTATGTTTTTTGACAAATTGAAGGTTTGTGGCAACCTTGCATTGAGCAAGTCTATCAGTGCCATTTTTCCTACAGCATTTGTTCACTTCATGTCTTTGTGTCACATTTTGGTAATTCTTACAGTATTTCACATTTTTTTTGTTATTACCTTATGTATCATGGTGATCTATGATCTGTGATCTTTGACATTATATTGTAATTGTTTGTGGGTGGCGTGGGCCACGACTGTACAAGACTGCAAACTTAATTGATAAATGTGTGTGTTCTGACTGCTCCACTGACTGGCCTTTTTCTCCCTCTCCTTGAGCCTCCCTATTCCCTGAGACACAACAATACTGAATTTAAGCCAATTAATAACCCTATGATGGCCTCTAAGTATTCAAGAGTATGAAAGGAAGAGTCACATCTCTCACTTTAAATCAAAAGCTAGAAATGATTAAGCTTAGTGAGAAAGGCATCTCTAAAGCCAAATAGGCCAAAAGGTAAGTCCCTTGCACCACTTAGCCAAGTAAATGCAAAAGGAAAGTTCCTGAAGGAAATAAAGATTGCTACTCCAGTGAACACATGAATGATAGGAAAGCAAAACAGCCTTGCTGCTGATATGAAGTTTCAGTGGTCTGGATAGTAGATCAAACCATCCACACACTCCCTTAAGCCAAAACCTAATCCAGAGCAAGGCGCTAACTCTCTTCAATTCTTTGAAGGCTGAGAAAGGTCAGGAAGCTGCAGAAGAAAACTTGGAAGCTAGCAGAGGCTGTTTCATGAGGTTTAAGGAAACACAAAAGTGCAAAGTGAAGTAGCAAGTGCTGATGTAGAAGCTGCAGGAAGTTATCCAAAAGATAATTAATGAAGGTGGCTCCACTAAACAAAAATTTCCATGTAGGTACAACAGCCTCATACTGGAAGAAGATGCCAAGATGCCATCTAGGACTTCCATAGCTGGAGAGGGGAGGTCAATGCCTGGTTCAAAGCTTCAAAGGACAGGCTGATTGTCTTGTTAGGGGCTCATGCAGCAGGTGACTTGAAGTTGAAGCCAAGGCTCCTTTATTCTGAAAATCCTAGGCCCTTAAGAATTATGCTAAGTCTACTCTGCTTGTGCTCTACCAATGGAACAACAAAGCCTGGGTGACAGCACATCTGTTTACAACAAGGTTTTCTGAATGTTGTAAGCCCACTGTTGCCCATCTGACACCAATATATATTGTGTATCAACTATATTTCAATAAAAACTTAAACAAAAGAAGAGTAAGCCCACTGTTGAGACCTACTGCTCAGGAAAAAAAAATCTCCTTCAAAATATGACAGCTCATTGATAATGCATCTGCTCACCCAAGAGTGCTGGTGGAGATGGAGAATGAGATTAATATTGTTTTCATGCCTCCTGACTCAACAGCCAATATGCAGCCCATGGACCAAGGAGTCATTTTAACTTTCAAGTCTTGTTATTCAAGAAATATATTTTGTAAGGCTCTAGCTGCTATAGAGAGTGATTCTTCTGATGAATCTCTGTGGTAAATTGAAAACCACCAGGAAAGAAGTCACCAATTTAGATGCCATTAAGTACACTCAAAATTCATGGAAAGAGGCCAAAATATCAACATTAACAGGAGTATGGAAGAAGTTGATTCTAATCCTTATGGATGTCTTCGAGGGAATTCAAGACCAGTAGAGGAAGTAACTGCAGATGTGGTGGAAATAGTAAGAGAACAGAATTAGAAGTGCTGCCTAAAGATGTGATTGAATTGCTGGATCTCCTGATAAAACTGAAACAGATGAGAAATTGCTTCTTACAGATGAGCAAAGGAAGTGGTTTCTTGAGATGAACTCTATTCCTGGTAAATATGCTGTGAAGATTGTTGAAATGACAACAGAGGATTTAGAATATGACATAAACTTAGCTGATAAAGCAGCAGCAGGGTTTGAAAGGACTGACCTCAATTTTGAAAGAAGTTCTGTGTGTAAAATGCTATCAAACAGCATCATATGCTATAGAGAAATAGTTTGTGAAAAGAAGATTTAATCAATGGGGTAAACTTCAATGTTGTTTTAAGAAATTGCCACAGCCACCCCAACTTTCAGCAACCACCACCCTGAACAGCCAGCAGGCTTTAACACCAAGACACTCCACCAGCAAGATTACAACTCGCTGAAAGTTCAGATGGTGCTTAGCATTTTTTAGCAATAAAGTATTTTTTAATAAAGGTATTAACATTGTTTTTTTATTTTTTAATTAAAGTATCATTGATATACAATTTTACGAAGGTTTCACATGAGCAATATTGTGGTTTCAACATTCACCCATATTATCAATCCTCTTCCTCCACCCCATTGCAATCACTGTCCATAAGCATAGTAAGATATTATCGAGTCATTATGTTAAACATTGTTTTTTTAGACATAATGCTATTGCACACTTAATAGACTTGCATAGTGTAAACACAACTTTATATGCAATGGGAAGCCAAACAATTCATTTGGCTCACTTTTTTATATTTGCTTTATTTAGTGGTTTAAAACCAAACCTGCAACATGTCTGTATTATTTTGAGGTGTGTCTGTATTATCTAATTAAAATATATTATGTGACTTATTTATTTAAATTCTTTTAGACAATCTTGAAATGTGCTTGGAAATAATATCTTACCCTCATTATTTTTAGGAAAGAATTTAAATATTAACAAAAGTTACCAGTTTTCATAAAGAAAATATTTATTGATCCTGTTTTTAATAGTTCAAATTCATGTTTTCCATAGATAAACTCAGTAATAATGATATTAAAATTCATTTCAAGTAATTTCCCTCCTATATTCTTTTTGATCATTATATTTTCAAATTATTCTAACAAATCATTGATTGTTCTCAGTTTGTATAGTTTCAGCTTTTGCCATATGAATCATGTAAAAACTAAATTCTAACATATTTGTTCCTTCAAAAAAATGGTCCTATTATTGTTATAGAATTCTAATTTCAACAATAATATTAAATTCAACTAATGTCTGAGTCAGAATCTGTACCTGGCAACACAAAGGGAAAAAGGTCTAGAATAAAGTTAATAATTAATTAAGTGAAGCATCATGGATTATGAGATATTAGAAGGGATCTTAGAAGAAATCACTATTGGTAAATTGGTACTTTACTGAAGTTCAACTTCTTTGCCCAAGGAGAACATTTGCATGCCAACATTGCAGAGGGTGGAATGATATTTTAAGCTTTCTGTTGTTATGAAAACATTAGAAATTGTGATCTTGTTAGCAATTTTTTCATGCAAAGGACCATATCTCAGAATATAATTGAATCTAAAATGGGTATGTAACTGGAGCCTTTCCTCAGGATTTAGGAATAAAGAGTTAAAAGCAGTCAATATAGAAAACACTCTGGAAATTACAAATAATATAATTATTACAATAAAAAAAAGACATACAATTTTTGGGCTGCAACAAAGGCAGATTTACCACAAGCCTAAGAAAGTTGAAGCTGTAGAACCCCTCACTTGCATGGGTCCCTGTAAAATGTTCTAGGTAGTCTGGAAGCCAGGTTGTGATTAGAATCATTTCTAGGTCCATATTTCTGATAAATTCCCTAAAGAAACTTCAGGAAAAAAGGTATCTGACTCTCTAAGACTATAATAATTTGTTATGATCTTTTCTCATTCTAAATAAATATTCTCTTTTGTACCAACTTTTCTGTCCATTAGTTTGTATTTTTTTTCCTTACAGAAGGCTCCAGGTTGTGTAAGTCTCAGGCCCACCCAACATAGACCCATGCCTGGCCTACAAGCTTCTTGAGTTTACATCATACACACACAGAGGAGAGCCTGACATAGAACTTTTTTTTTTAATGCTCTATGGCTTGGCTAGTTTGTTGGTCACCTGACATTCTTTGTTGGCAACACAGACTCTGTAAGGCAGATTTAATTTTTCTCATTTAAGAGAAGAAACTGAAGTTCATAAAAGCTGGACAATGGTGGAGCTAGAATTTGAACCCAGACCCCTCGGATCATTTTACTAACTATCCAGCGTTCTGTATGTCCCACCAGTTCTATACTTTGAAGCTGTTGGGAAAACACCATTTGATATGAACCACACCTACTGTTTTTAAATTATATTTTCTTTTTGCTATACTTGGTTACTGAAAGAACTTAACAGTTCCAAAATGAGGATAGCCTATCTCACTCTTGAATGCTGAGAACAAAATAACTGTGTATGTCTGGAATTCAGAATCATCTAGAAAAGGTCATGGAGGACCTGCCAGCAAATTTGGAGTGTTAAGAAAACCATGAGTTGTCCACGTGTCTAGCACAGCATATTATATTCATGTGTAATTCCCTGTATCTCTTTCCTAGAACCAGCAATGTTGGCATTGAATATTGTCCTCATTGGTGTCAAAGGCTAAATGAATTCCTTAGGGACAACCTGTGCACTTGACTGTTGTGACTGAGAATGGTGATCTTTGCACCACTGTGTTAGCCTGAGAGGGCAAGGATGGTGTGGTTGCTAGCATTTAGCACAGCACCACCTTCAGGTAAGTCATAATTAAATGGTTCTTAATATGAGTGACTTCCATGATCAAATGTACCAGAATAATGATTAAATTACAGAACCATAGATATACTATGAATAGTAATAAGAACTTACATGCTTTTGGTACCAAATGTGCTGAGCACTGTTGTGAGTGCTTCCCATGTACTCTCTCATTTATATCTTATGAGGTAAACACTATTATCATTCCCATTTTAGAACAGAGGAAAGCAAGGGGAGGGTAGGTAACTTTCTAGTTTCATGAGCAAAATCAAGATCAGGCTGTATTGTTCCAAGTTCTGTGCTCTTTGCCTGTTAATTAGAGGTAGAGGATGGACCTTAGACCTCATTTGATACAATTTTTAGAAATTTTCTGTGATAGATGCTGAAGCCCAATAAATAAGTGACTTGCCCAAGGTCTCATTAGTGGCACAGCTAGAATTAGAACTAAGTCCTCAGCCTTCTATGTTACTGTCATTTCCAGGACATTAAGCACATTAAATTATGCACCTTTGAAACACACTTTCACTTCTTAGACCCAAAGGAGATCGAACAGCAATGCACGAAAACAAGGCTCAGCCCACTGAGAATGCTGCGTGACAGGGTTTGCGTGCCGGAGCACTCTGCAAAAGAGACAATCTGAGAGTCGTGGTTTTGATTATACCTTCATCCAGCCTCACCAGCTGGGGACCATCGTGGTACCCAAACAGAGAATTCAGCATTACCTTCTGTTCTGTTTAATTCTTTTTCCCTTATAGAAATTGTATATATCAACAAAAGAAGGTTAGATAAATCATTTTTATTTGTCCCTTTCTTTAACCCATGGCTATTATTTTACCTCTTTCTTCACTCTAAAGAGTGAAGAAAAATGAATTCATTTACATTGAAAAATTGCTTAAATTCAGGCCTACAAACACTTATTTAACAAATACAAGGTACTTTGGTAGGCATTTAGAAAAAGCATTAAAAATATAGTTCCTAACCTAAGACAGGCACAGTCACAGGGGGGCCATCAGGTGAGAAATTGGGGATCAACAGTGGTGAGGCTTAGAACCTCACCCCCCCCTGTTTTGAGAGAAATCTTCTGCATCCGTGGATGTTTTATTGCCCTTGGATTGCCTAGCTTGGATTAACACATAGTCTACAGGCACACACCTGATCATCTACATTTGCTCTCTTACAACACTAAACTATGTTTTCTACCTTTATCTTGCACCTACCTACCACTTCAGCATTTTATTTAAAAAAAAATAATAATAATAAAGGGAGAAATGTGGAATCCATATATAAATCAAGTATAAAAATCAAACGAATATTCGTATTTGACCTGATTGTTTATAGTTCATAATGCGTGATCAAAACCGAAAGTTTCTGTGATGACTGCCCTTGTACTGTTCACCATGTAAGAACTTATTCACTATGTAAGAATTTGTTCACCATGTAAGAACTTGTTCGTTATGCTTCAGAAGATTGGAGACTGATGAGAATTAGGCTGGGGGTGGATTTGGATTAATGATTGTGCATTGAGCATTGACTCCCCTATACAGAATTTTATTGTTGTTAATAACCATTTGATCAATAAATATGAGAGATGCCCTCTCAAAAAAAAAAAAATATATATATATATATAAAGTTCCTGCCTGCAGGTGATCTCTGAGCTCTAACAGGAGAGAGAAGTACAGAAAAAAGTGAAATAAAAATATACTGTTACATTTCAATTAATCAGAGATGACAACTAACACTTAATATGATCCAAATTTTGTAAAAAAAAAAAAAAATGACTCTATGTACGTGCTTCTGTATACATAGAAAAAATATTTGTTTTTCCAAAGTTCCAAAAACCTCAAGGAAAATGCCAGCTATTAAAAAGTTTAGTTATTCTGGATATCATTATATATTAGTGAATGTCTATTTATTCCATAATAATATGTTGATATTCATAGGTAAAAGGAGGAGACCTATAATACATACATGATTAATGTGAAAAAACTGGTAACAGAAAGCCCCAGCCCTTAACTAAGTTGCAGTCACATAATCTTTGGCAAGATATGATGCTATGAAGAGCCAACCACTGGAGTCCTCCAAATACCGTAAGCTCCTGGTTTTCATCAGCCTCAAGGCTGTCCCAGAACACTTTCAAGTAGCACTATAAAACATCCAGGAACAACTTTAACTGCTTTTGTGATTCCCTCTTATAAGTTAGTAAGTTAGAAGGTTATGATCTATTCTCAGCATCCCTACTACTCAGCAACAGAATCATTAATGTTCAATAGTTTTACTTACTTCATTTCTTTTAACATAGACTATTTTCTAATGTTGAGTTTTCTCAGTGAGAATCTTTATATGCAATTAAATGACTCACTTTGTTCTACAAACAAAGTTTCCCTCAATTCATAATTTCACCATTTCTAGCACTGTTTCCATTACTTACAATGTTTTCTGATTTGTAGTTGGGCCTAATTTCCCCATATGAGAGTGTTCATATCAAATCAAGCTGTTTAAATATGATCACAATGTTATTTTCTGAGCATTTATAATTACACTTATTTAAACTCTTGTTAATCATTCACTTAAGTATAATTTTTTTGACTTAATGATTAAAAAAAGTAAATATTGCTCTCTTGAAGGTTTAGAAAACCAGTCGTCTTCTACACTTACGTTCTTTACAATTCTTACATCTAACAATGGTATTCTGATCACAGAAACTGTCTTTGTCAATTCTTATCCAAAAGCAGTTTCCATCCATCTTATTCAAATTTGATTGGAAATATCTCTAAGAATGATAGTTTAAAATTGTTGGATAATTATTTCCCATATTGTGTTAGAAGTGCCTTAGATCCTAATGGAGATGAGTTGGAATTATAATGTAGGTACTATGCATTAGTCAATTAAATGAATAATTGCATTAACATTTAGTTAAACTTTAGATGGTATTACTAAGGGCACACATATGAGATTTAACATCCCCTTAATGGGACACTAAAGTTTGAGCAAATGAAAATTAAAATCATGGTGACAAGTGAAAAATCTCATGGTTAATGTATGAGTCAGGGATAAATTGTTCATAGATTTTTGTGGACAAATAAAACGTGGATGGATTGTTTTGGTTTTTAAACAGGTAAACAGAAGTCAAATATTAAGTCAACATGAACACAAGTGGCTGCTATGTGTTACAAGGCTGTAAATTTTTCTTTTTCATTGAAGCTAAGTAGCTGATACATGTCATTAAACCTAGTAAGAAATTTCTTACTAGCTTAGATTCAGACACATAAAATTTGAATTTCGGCTCTGACACTTACTATGGAGCTAAAAACACACTTTGAAAACTAAATCCTCAGGCAAACTTCTCTGGGCTTTAGTTTCATCAATTGTAAATGGCTGTAAGAATACCTACCTGGCAGGGCTAATGTGAGAATTAAATGAGATAATATATAAAAAATACCTAGTATAGTTTCTGACAGTACAGTAGGTATGCAATTAAATATTCTTCTTATCATAACAACAATTAAGACTATTATGATAGATTGTCAAATAGTTAACTGAATACTTGCCTCAATCATCCACTATAAGAAGTAAAACTAATCTCTGTCCTTTTTTCTCCCCATTTCTGTGTTTTTGTTTGTTTTGGTGTGGGAGAAGAAAGTGCTGGAAAGTAGCAAATGATGTTTTTTTTTTTTTTAAGCCTTCTTCCTCTATCTTTCAGTGACAGAAAAGCTTGGGCTAATTTTTTAGCTACAAGATTTTCAAAAATTAATTTTGGTATGTTACTGTCTTGTAACATTTTTTCCCTCATGGGTAAAAAGTCATTTCACATGATTCTTGAAGATTTTGCTTCTATCCAACAAAGACAAGCTAAAATAGGCTTCTGCTAGCATTTCCATTTCAAAATAATTGCACTTAATCTTTAAGATGCTGGTGGTGGGGTTGGGCCAAAGAGGTTTATAATGACATTTAATCTATTTAAACGTGCCTGTGGAACCTTCAGTCTTCTTGTTCAGGAAAGCAGTTGCACAGTCTGTTGGCAAAGAAGGCTTAGCTGTTACTCATGTGATCATGGCTCTCTCACAGCTGTTTTTGTAGTTTTAACACTAAATTTTGGTAAAGATTTTGACAAAGCCTTTAAGAAGTATACTGTATAGAGATGAGTGTTTTCTTTTAAAACATATTCTTTTTACCTTCTTAGTATTTATTTTTTACTTTTACTTGTAGAAATTGTCATAACATGTAAAAATAGAAAGAATAATATAATGAACCCTCATGAACACATCACTCAGCTTTAAGAGTGGTCAACATTCTGCAGCTTGTTTCAATATGGGTTTTTAATTTAAAATTTTTAATGGAAATAGACATACATGATTTGATGTTTTGATAAGACTATATGCCATAGTCTGAGTGTGTGTGTGTGTGTGTGTGTGTGTGTGTGTGTGTGTGTGTGTGTGTCTTAAATCCACTTTTATGCATTTGCTCTTTTAAATCCTTTCTGGGACAATGTAGATCTTACTTAAATAGAAAATAGTCAACTTATTGAATACTTAATACATACTCAGCCTGTGTGAGCTTCTCTGAAGGAATGATGCCAAGAAATATTAAGACAAATTTCCTCAAAGAGGTGGAAAAATGGGAAATAAATAGTCTTATCCCAGGCTTATGAACAAGTTGGTGATGCCTTGACCAAGAACAGAGTTTCTTAACATTTCTTGTCCTGAAAGCCTCTTTCACAGTATTAAGCAATCTCTTGAATCCCTGAGGAATTTAAAAAATCATTTCATCATTTGTGTGAGATTCAAAAAAGTGTTGACATTTATTTTATTTTATATAAGTCTATTTTATTAAGGATTATATTGAAGTAATTGTTTTAAAATAAACAAAATATTCAGGAAATATATTATGAATGTTTAAAATGCTCATATACATAAACACAAATATTGGCACTTTCTCATTTAATAAATACTATTACACTATTAAAATTATTTTAATTCCATAAGAAAAAACATCTTAACACACATTTTAAAATGATACTGTGTTTTGTTTTAGGACCAAATGTATACTAAAACTCAGAAAAAATTTACATATTCAGTGGTATTTTCTAAGTCTGCTATACCTACTTCTTTTTGTGTGGTGGATGACTTTGGGTCTAACAAAGATGAAAATTTCTAATTTTAAATATTACATATTTATTTTAAGGGTATTATAAAATACTGCTTTCTCATATATAGTGGGATAGAAGCCTTCAAAATAAGCACTTTAAAGAAAAATGCTCTAGTAAATAATAGTACATGTGGTACTTGGATGTGCAAACAGCAAACAAAAAAACTAGCAAAAACAAAAACATGAAGTGATGTACCAAAAAAACTTTGTGAAACATGATGTTATACATCAAAAATGGATAAAAATTGCTTATATAATATTTTCTTTGAATTCTTGAATTCTGCTTTTAAAAGAAGTACAAGCTTTCAAAAAGTAGTTGTAGTGTATTGTTCATAAATAACTATATAAAAGAAATGGTTTGGGACAGGTCTCTCAAGTATTTCACAAGTAGTGCAAAGCTGGTAGGGAGAGTCTTTATGCCCAGTATGTGCAAAGCCAAATATAATGATATAATCATCAATGCTGTTTCCTCATGTAACATTTTTTAAAGCATTGTTTCTTCTTCAAAAACATTTAGAGTTTATGAAAGCAACTACACGTCTGGCGAAAAATCTCCTTCAGGCAATTTTATGTCCCTCATACTAATTATATTTCCATGACCTTGGTCTTCATGCTTCATGTATTTAACCAGTTACCTATTATAGGTTTAAGTCAGTGGTTTTCAAGGGAGGGGTGGCAGAAGAATTTGTCCCTCAACCCAGGGACATTTGGTAATATCTGGAGACAATTTTGGTGGTCACAATCCTGGGGGCAAGGGTGCTACTGTCATCTAGCTGGTAAAGGCCAGGGATGCTGCTCAATAGCCTGTAATGGCACAGGGCAGCCCATTACAACAAAGAATTTTTGGCCCCAAATGTCAATAGTGCTGAGATTGAGAAATCCTGATACTATGTAAACAGTACATGTCTATGAAAGATAATAATTGCAAGCCATGTAGTGGTCAAAACTATCATGGAAGTTGGCAGTATTTAATGGACTAATAAACTGAAAAAGTTACCATTTTATGAGCAAACTCATCTTCCCCAACCTTTGTGCATGTTTACTCAGATACTCTCAAATGTTCCATTTCTTGGGGTGGTGGCAGGGGTGTGTGTGTCTACAAATTTAAATTATTTTGCATATTTATTGTTTTGAAAACAAAACTAAAACAGGCACCATTACTGCCTTTGCTAATGTGACACTTGATGTATGAGAGCCAAACAGGCTAGAATCTGTCTCTGGGATTTTAAAAACTGAACTTAGGAGAGAGAAATCTTTTCTCTAAGAGAATGATGTCAACCCAGAAGAAGAAATGGGCATGAGAGACTGAGAAAAAGGGTTTCTGAGAGTGTCTTGGTACTGGGTCCATTTATCCCTGGGATTTGGTTGTCAAGCCAGGAAGTTGCTTGATTTTGCTTTAGGCACCTTGAATTAGGTTTCTGTCACTTGTAATCAAAAGAGTCCTGACTAATACACCACTGGATTAATATAGGCAATATTTCAAGAATTAGAAATAATGTAATGAAATATGAATTTTGAAGTTGAGATTGGTTCTTTGGTTACAAGGTTAAGCTAGACATCCTAAGCCATTCATTCAACATTTATACCTAGCAAGTACTTAATAATCTGTGGCAGGTGCTGGAAGACTAAAAGCAAGTTAAAAAACAGTCTATCCTTTCAAGGAACTCTCAGGCTAGTTGGGTACGCAGAAGAGTCACTATGTGGTGTGAGTGCTGTGGTAGAAGCCAGCACATCTGATTACAGGAGCCCCCAGGAGGAGCACTAACCCTAAAGAGTCAAGATTAACTTGGAGGTGGTGACTGCCTAAATTAAGTCTTGAAGGACATTAGATGGGTAAAACAGGGAGGAAGAAGTGTATTCTAGCTGCACAGAGCACTAGTAGAGGCTGAGTGAAGAGGAATAGAAGATAAAATCAAGATACTCCTGGTAGTGCATATGGTGGAGTATGGGTTGTGCTAAGGGGTTGACTTCATGACAGGGGTGGGAGAATGGTCAGGAAGGAGGCTGGGATGGAGGTCAGGGCTTGTGTCTTAAAGATCTTGATGAAATATTGGGACTTTATCCCAAAAGCTTTGAGGAGCCACTAATGAATTTTATGGAGGGGAGTGACGTGATGCCTGTTAGAAATACCTCTTTGTGAATTGGGGATAATAATAGGTACTTGGCAAGGTTGTTGCAAAAATTAGAGGTAATATTTAAAGCTCTGATAACTGTGTTTAGAGATGGTCAGGCCAAAAAATGTACCCTCTCTCTATTTCAAATATTGTTTAAAACTCAGAGTGGAGCATCTATTAGTAGGTGTGATTATGGCAAAATTTTACCCAAGGCTTAGACTCACTTTAAGGTTATCACCAGGTCTGCAATGAAGTGGAATCTAAATTCCAGATCAGTCTCAGGATTGGCTAGACTATTCAGGTTTCCTCCAAACCAGAACATTTCAGAATGAGGTGGAGTTTTCAAGACCATCCTGGCACTAAAAGACTCCTATAGTCACTATGAAATCGTTTCAATATCTGAGGATTGGGGTCTAGCACCCATGAATTTAGTTTTGTATTAAGCTTTTTAAACTGAACAAAATGGGTTAACTTGGAGTAAAAACTAATCTTAAAGAATGCTTCTGAGTCACAAGATAGCACAATAAGGAATAACTACTTGACTGTAACATAAAATATCAGATTAATCTTTTCTATGTTAAAGGAAGGACAGAGAGGGGATGAGTGGGAAAACCAAGTTCACTTCAGGCTACCAAACCATTGCAAGATTTCTCTGTGGTGCCAAAAGTCACTGGGTTATGCAGCATATTTCACTTTCTAACTGCTTTCAAGGGACCCCTTACACTACTTATTTAGGTTAGGGATTGAGAAATTTTAAAGAGATGGAAGAAATTATTTGGAAAACACAATCATAAAAAATGGAATCCCTCAATTTACAACAATAAAATTTACCTCACTATTAGAGAGTGTTAATTTTGTGTTAAAGGCAGAGTTTATCTCCAGTTAGAGGCAACTGAAAAATATCTGAAAATATACAGCATTTTATATGCTAAGTATGGAAGCAATATCTATTTGTAATTACAACTTTCTCCTGTGTGTTTTTCTCAGTCAGCCAGTTTTTAAGGCTTTAACTACTGTAACATTTTTTTATCAGAATTCTGTTAACATTTTTCCAGGTAACCGAAGACTTTTCAACAATTTAGAATACTTTTCTTTATAAAAATATTAAACATTTATATGCATGTATTTGCAAAGAAAACTTTAAAAAGACTATATAAGACACTATCAGCGTTAGTTTTCTTGAGGTTGGGATTGTCAGGTAGAGAGAGAGGAATTCGACTATCTCACTTTTATATCCTTTGGTACAATCTGATACCAGGAGCAAGTATTGTTTTATTAAAAGAACTAGATAAAAGGAATGTTTTTCTAACTTATATAGGCATAATCTTCAGAGGTAATAAGTATAAGTTTTCTCCCTATAAGGTCTTATTTGCCAAATCACAATATGTCCTTACATTAATAATGTGTCCGATACACAACTCTATTCAAAGATATGTAAATGACCTTGACATCATAATGGTATCATCTGTTTCCTGCAAAGGCAGGTGTGAATGAATCATAGTACAATGCACATATATAATCTAGAAAACTCAAAAAAAGAGAGAAGAGTTGGCTGATAGTTTTGTATGTGCGAACTTACACATGGAGTAATTTTACATTCCTGTACATTTTTTCCTATTTCTATAGCAAATTATTTCTCCAAACACATTAGGTAACCCTACTAATAACATTTTTTTTCATTTTCAAAATGTAACAGGTGTCTAGAGTAATTTATTTTTCCCAAGTAAACTATTTGACTGAAAAAGTTAAACCTGATTCTAGATATTAGCCTCAATGTGAGGCAAAATCTCTTGAAAATTCTCAAAAGATTTCCTTTTAAAAACATGCTTAATGAAGTCAGTTAGTGTTTAATTATGCTGTCATTTATAAATCCATGTTCACCACAAGTGCATTTTGCTCTGTAACCTTGGGCAAGTTATTGAATCTCACTAAACTTCAGTTTCCTCATCTTTAAAATGCAGCCAATAATAGGACTTAGTTCATAAGGTATCATGAGGATTAATTGTGATAAAGCATGAAAAATGCTGAATAGTCTGGTACACAATAAGCACTCATTAACTATTAGCTATTATTTTGCTTGCATTTTCACTATTGTTTTAATAATTTTAACACTTCCCAACATAAACTCAAGCTTTTGAAATACATTGTTTTCGAACACTTAATAGAGCCTATTCTTCCCAGTTTTTATATGAGATTAATTTTAACTCCCAGAACAATTAATCTCATCTTTACTGCCATGTAACACAAATAAAACCAACTATGAAGAACAATTGTTTCAATTCCTGTATTTAATATGCATCAGTTAGCTAACATCTATTTAGCTTACTACTGCTAAATATCACTAAGAATAACAATACTAGCAGCAAATACATATTTGAAGTGGTCATGCCTTAACGTAATTCCTGCATGTTGTCAGAAAAAGGCTTCAACAATTAAATTTTAAGGTATTTGTTTTCCACACAGTGAATGTAAATTCATATTCTCATGCTCTAATGTATAATTGTGGATTTAGAAATAAATAAATAATTAAAAATGCAACATTTAGGGAAAATAATTGTATTAACACATTAATAACAGCTTAGATAAATAGAAAATACACTGTTTTAAATACAAAGTTTGAGGACAGAACTTGTTAGACTAAAATTAGTTGAGCTGATATCAATAGAAAGAATTATTTAAATGGTAGACATATTTCTTAGTGTTTCTTTTTAACTCCTGGTCCCTATATTCTGAAGCTATAATATGAAGCCAGCTGTACAGTACCTTGATTAGGTTGTGTCCCACAGTGTAGACAGCTGCTAAATTTCCCTTCTCTCCAGGGGCATGCAAACCTGTCCCATACCCATGCCAAGCAACTAGATATGGATTGTGAATTGTAATCCAATATTTGACACGGTCCCCAAACGTCTGGAAACAGTATGTGGCATAGTCACTGAAGAGATCTATAATGGTTTCATTTGTCCACCCCCCATATTTTTCTTGTAGTGCCAAAGGCAAATCCCAGTGGTATAAAGTAACTACAGGTTCAATGTTCCGAAGTACTAGAGCGTCGAGGAGAGTATTGTAGTACCGGAGGCCTTTTGCATTGGCAACTGCTGCTATTCCATCAGGGAAAAGCCTTGGCCAGGAAATTGAAAATTGATAAAAAGAAACTCCTATGAAATCCAGGGCCGATAAGTCTTTTTCCAGAAAAATGTAACTGTCAGTGGAACTATTAGTGCTGTTGACATTTTTAAGGTGTGTATGGATGAAATGATCCCATATAGAGGGTCCTTTTCCATCTGTCTTCCAATTCCCTTCCACTTGAAATGCTCCAGTCCCAACGCCCCAGAAAAAGTTTTTAGGAAAAGTGTCATAGAGAAACAGCTGACTTTCATTTACCGGACTAAAATGAGGATTTTTAGACCATATAGTTCTTCCGTCTCCAGAGAATCCAGTAACGGCTCGTAGGAGAAAAAATGCTGACAGGATGACAGATCTTTGCAGTCCCTCGTTGGACATTGTTTTCCTATAGCGTGTGTTTCTTTCATCGGTGCTGAAGAAAATCCATTCATTCCCTGGAGATCCTGCCGCACAGCCTGGCTGCCCGACTGTTATCAACGCTTCAGTAAAAGCTTGTGATTGTAAAGCTCTGGCAATGATTAGCTTGAACTGTGAGACTTAGGATGGGTCATGAAGAGCAACGTAATTTGAGGGAGGTGGCTCTGTTACACTCATCACCACATTTCCTTCTCTCTTAATAGGAAAAATTAGATGAAAATGCATCAGTGGCAATAGTTTGAATGTGTAACTAAAACAGGTATAAACAATGAATAAAAATGCCATATTCTCTTTGTAACCTTTCTTACTGACCCAAATCTTTTCTGAACATTTTAGACAATATTGAATAAAGTATATGCCTTTTCAATTTTTATAATTTTTCGGTGGTAATTTTATTTTTTCACATTTCAGGAAAAACAGCCTCATATACACATAAATAGCATCCATATACGCCGATAATAAAGGATTTGAAAACATACATTCCCACAACAATTATAACACATTTAAGAATAATCTTTTTAAATGGTACCTATTTTAAGAAAATTGCAAAAGTGTCTTGATAATTTTGAAACAAGATAAAGAAAAATACAGCACTTCATGGATAGAAACATTGAATATGTTCCAATTTAATTTATAAATTTAACTCACTTTTAACTCAAATCCTCTAATCTCAAATTTTAGTTTAGCAAAAATTATTGTGAAAGCTCATTTGAAGAATCAACAGGCAGTACTCTCACACACAAAAACCTGAAAAAGAAAAAAGTGAAGGCATAGATTACCTTCAGATATGAAAACATAAGAAAGAGCTATGACTGGCTTCTTATTGAATATCTGGGCCTAGTAATCACTACAGTATATGTTGAATGATTCTGGAGTAAGAATAAATAGAAAGAAATAGTGTATGGAATCTGCAGCCTCTAAATACTTGAAGTATCACCTATGAACGAGAGGCAAAGTTGTTAATAGTTTGGCCCCTGGAATCAGACTGTCCAAGTTTCAACATAGCTGTGAGATTAGGGACAAATTATTTAAACTTCCTGCATATCTGTTTCCCCTTATGTAAGAAAAGGAGTAATAATAGTATCTACCGCATGGATTAGTGTGAGGATTACATGATTTACTACATGTCAAGTATTTAGAACAGAGACTGATACATAGTAAGAGTTCAGTAAACATTATTCTTATTTTTATGTGAAAGGGAACTATTATTTAGGAAGTGATGCCAGGATTTAGCATAAAAGACACGATGTTCTGGCTCCTGCCTACATTTTTAGCTTTATTTCTCTTCAGTTAACATGTGTAGCACTTTCCTTTAGCCATAACAAGCAACTCCGAATAATCTGTATGTCTGTTGATCACTCTTGTCCCTGTGCCTTGGTGTGTGTGCTGCCCCTTCATCTAGCTCAGCTCTACCGGTTCTTCAAAAGTTCAATACCTCCGCTGGAAAGCCTTTCTGACTCCCCAGTTTGATTTTATTTATTTAAAATTTTAAAAGGTTTTGCAGCTTATTGATTCTATCATGAAAATCTGCACAATCATGGCAGATAAAGCCACCACAGAATCTTTATTCCTTCTGCTGTTCAGTCTCCAGTTCACTTTTTGCCAGTACCAGCACTGGCCTTTGCTACCTCCCTGACTTCATTCTGCTCTCGTGTTCCTTTCACTATTTTCTTGAGGCTGTTTGCCCTGTTTTGCAAGTTTATGTTTGGGGTCTTTTTTTCTTTCTGGTGTAATCCAAGGAACTGCAACCATGCTGAAGCCAGTTGTCTTTCCACCACCAAAATGTATTCCGAATTCAAGTACAAAGATAACATTTGGTGTGGTCTTGTACATTTTGGCTGTTTGTTTTTTTTTTTTCCACAAATTTCTGTCTTTGGAACTGTTGCCTGCTTTTCCAGGTGAAGGATGTCAGTGACCATTTGTTCCCACTGGAGGAGTGGGTGATGAACTTCCTGGTCTGGCTGGTGACTGTGTGGTTCATAATGGCAGTCCGCCCTTAGGCAGCCAAGGAGGAAAAAAGCCAGTTTGATTTGATTTAGATGGAACTCCTCTGTCTTCCCATGGCAGCTCATGCTTTTCTCAATTATGACACAAAAAATCAGTAAGTCACAATAAATTTATTTAAGTCCTCTGACCGTAATCTCTTTTTCTCTCTCTGTCTTTTCCTTTTCTCTTTTAAAAACAATAGCCATGCCTCTTTGGTTCCCTATTGATATTATCTGGGGCCTAGTAAATCACTATAGTATATGTTGAATGAATAAAAGTACTTATAGTATACTATGTATACCACTATCACTGCATTTATCATATAATCCTGGAATTGTTCATCTCCTCCACTAGATTGTTAGAATCTCCCTTATCTAAATTGTTATCTTTACTTATCAGACTAAATGCTTAATCATTGTCTATAAATGAATGGAGTTGATGCAATTAATTCACTGTTTATAAAATAAGTTTCCAGGTTTATTATGACATTGCATTAATTAAAATTTAAGGTATACAACATAACAATTTGTATATGTACATATTGTGAAATGATTACTACAAAATTTTTAGTGTAATAATTTACACTCTCACAAATATTTTATTAAGGTATCATTGATACACACTCTTATGAAGGTTTCACATGAAAAACAATGTGGTTACTACATTCACTCATATTATCAAGTCCCCACCCATACCCCATTAAAGTCACTATCAATCAGTGCAGTATGATGCCACAGATTCACTATTTGCCTTCCTAATGCTACACTGTCTTCCCTGTGACCCACCACAACATGTGTACTAAACATAATACCCCTCGATCCCCTTCTCCCCCCTCCCCCCCTCCCCCGCTCCCCTTTGGTAACCACCAGTCCCTTCTTGGAGTCTGTGAGTCTGCTGCTGTTCTGTTCCTTCAGTTTTGCTTCGTCGTTATACTCCACAAATGAGGGAAATCATTTGGGACTTGTCTTTTTCTCTGCCTGGCTTATTGCAATGAGCATAATACCCTCTAGCTCCAACCCTTTTGTTGCAAGTGGCAGGATATGTTTCTTTCTTATGGCTGTATACGTACCACATCTTCTTTATCCATTCATCTACTGATGGACACTTAGGTTGCTTCCATATCTTGGCTACTGTAAATAGTGCTGCAATAAACATAGGGGTGCATATGTCTTTTTGAATCTGAAAACTTGTTTTTTTTTGGGTAAATTCCTAGGAGTGGAATTCCTGGGTCAAATGGTCTTATACTTTTAGTTTTTTTAGGAACCTCCATATTGCTTTCCACAATGGTTGAACTATTTTACATTCCCACCAGCAGTGTAGGAGGGTTCCCCTTTCTCTGCATCCTCGCCAGGATTTGTTGTTCCTAGTCTTTTCTATGTTGGCCATCCTAAATGGTGTGAGGTGATATCTCATTGTGGTTTTAATTTGCATTTCCCTGATAATTAGCAATGTGGAGCATCTTTTCATGTGCCTGTTGGCCTTCGGAATTTCTTCTTTATAGAGAATTATCTGTTCAGATCCTCCACACATTTTTTAATTGGGTTATTTGCCTTTTGGGTGTTGAGGCATCTGAGTTCTTTATATATTCTGGATGTTAACCCCTTGTTGGATATGTCGATTACAAATACATTCTCCCATACTGCAGGATGACTTTTTGTTCAGCTGATGGTGTCCTTTGCTGTATAGAACTTTTTAGCATGGTGTAGTCCCATGTGTTCATTTTTGCTTTTGTTACCCTTACCCGAGGAGATGTGTTCAGGAAAAAATGTTTTCTTCTAAGAGCTTCATGGTTTCATGACTTACATTCAGATCTTTGATCCATTTCGAGTTTACTTTTGTGTATGGGATTACACAATAATCCAGTTTCATTCTCTTACATATAGCTGGTCAGTTTTGCCAACAACAGTTGTATGTCCATGGCTCTCTTATTGTACATTAACTGACCACATATGCTTGGGTTAATGTCTGTGCTCTCTATTCTGTCCATTGATCTATGGGTCTGTTCTTGTGCCAGTACCAAACTGTTTTGATGACTGTGGCTTTGTTGTAGAGCTTGAAGTTGGGGAGCGTAATCTCCCCCAGTTTTATTCTTCCTTCTCAAGGTTGCTTTGGCTCTTCAGGGTCTTCTGTGGTTCCATATGAATTTTAGAACTATTTGTTCTAGTTCATTGAAGAATGCTGTTGGTAATTTTGACAGAGATTGCATTGAATCTGTAGATTGCTTTAGGCAGGATGGCCATTTTGACAATATTAGTTCTTCCTGTCCTTGAGCACAGGATGTATTTCCATTTATTGGTGTTGTCTTTCATTTCTCTCATGAGTGTCTTGTAGTTTTCAGGGTATGGGTGTTTCACCTCCTTGGTTAGGTTTATTCCTAGCTATTTTACTTTTTTTGAGGCAATTATAAATGGAATTGTTTTCCTGATCTCTCTTTCTGCTAGTTCATCATTAGTATATAGGAATGCCACAGATTTCTGTGTATTAATTTTGTATCTTGCTACTTTGCTGAATTAAGTTATTAGCTCTAGTAGTTTTGGAATGGATTCTTTACAGTTTTTGCATACAATATAATGTCACCTGCAAAGAATGACAGTTTAACTTCTTCTTTACCAATTTGGATGCCTTTTATTTCTTTGTGTTGTCTGATTGCCATGATTAGGACCACCAGTACTATGTTGAATAAAAGTGGGGACAGTGGGCATCCTTGTCCTGTTCTCGATCTTAAAAGAAAGGCTTTCAGCTTCTTGCTGTTAAGTATGATGTTGGCTGTGGGTTTGTCATATATAGCCTTTATTATATTGAGGTACTTGCCTTCTATACCCATTTTGTTGAGAGTTTTCATCATGAATGGATGTTGAATTTTGTTGAATACTTTTTCAGCATGTATGGAGGCGATCATGTGGTTTTTGTCCTTTTTGTTGATGTGGTATATAATGTTGATGGATTTTAGAATATTGTACCATCTGCATCCCTGGAATAAATTCTACTTAATCATTATGGATGATCTTTTGATTTTTGAATTTTATTTGCCAATTTTTTGTTGAGTATTTTTGCATCTATATTCATCAGGGATACTGGTCTGCAATTTTCTTTTTTTTTTTTTGTGGTGTCTTTGCCTGGTTTTGGTAGTAGAGTGATGCTGGCCTCATAGAATGAGTTTGGAAGTATTGCCTCCTCTTCTACTTTTGGAAAACTTTATGGAGGATGGGTATTAGGTCTTCTCTAAGTGTTTGACAAAATTCAGCGGTGAAGCCATCTGGGTGAGGCATTTTGTTCTTAGGTAGATTTTGATTACCAATTCAATTTTGTTGCTGGTAATTGGTCTGTTCAGATTTTCTGTTTCTTTTTGGGTCAGCCTTGGAAGGTTGTATTTTTCTAGAAAGTTGTCCATTTCTTCTAGGTTTTCCAGTTTGTTAGCATATTATTTTTCATAGTATTCTCTAATAATTCTTTGTATTTCTGTGGTGTCCATAGTTATTTTTCCTTTCTAATTTCTAATTCTATTTATGTGTGTAGACTCTCTTTTTTTTCTTGATAAGTCTAGCTAGGGACTTACCTATTTTGTTTATTTTCTTGAAGAACCAGCTCCTGCTATCATTGATTCTTTCTGTTGTTTTATTATTCTCGATTTTATATATTTCTGCTCTAATCTTTATTATGTCCCTCCTTCTACTAACTTTGGGCCTTATTTCTTCTTTTTTCTAGTTTCATTAATTGTGAGTTTAGGCTGCTCATATGGGATTGTTCTTCTTTCCTGAGGTAGGCTTGTATTGCAATATACTTTTCTCTTAGCACAGCCTTCACTGGGTCTCACATATTTTGTGGTGTTGAATTATTGTTGTCATTTGTCTCCATATATTGCTTGGTCTCTGTTTTTATTTGGTTACTGATCCTTTGGTTATTTAGGAGCATGCTGTTAAACCTCCATGTGTTTAGGGGCTTTTTTCTTTTCTTTGAATTATTAATTTCTATTTTTGTACCTTTGTGGTCTGAGAAGCTGGTTGGTACAACTTCAATCTTTTTGATTTATTGAGGCTCTTTTTGTGGCCTCTATATGATCTATTCTTGAAAATGTTCCATGTGCGCTTGAGAAAAATGTGTATCCTGCTGCTTTTGGATGAAGTTTTCTGTAGATGTCTGTTATGGCCATCTGTTCTAATGTGTTGTTTAGTGCCTTTGTCTCCTTATTTTCTGTCTGGTTGATCTGTCCTTTAGAGTGAGTGGTGTGTTGAAGTCTCCTAAAATGAATGCATTGCCTATTTCCCCCTATAATTCTGTTAGTATTTGTTTCACATATGTAGGTGCTTCTATATTGGGTGCATCGATATTTATAATGGTTATATTGTCTTGTTGGACTGACCCCTTTATCATTATATAATGTCCTTCTTTGTCTCTTGTTATCTTCTTTGTTTTGATGTCTATTTTGTCTGATACAAGTACTGCAACTCCTGCTTTTCTCTCCCTATTCATTGCATGAAATATATTTTTCCATGCCTTCACTTTTAGTCTGTGTATGTCTTTGGGTTTGAAGTGAGTCTCTTGGAGGCAGCATATAGATGGGTATTTTTTTTTATACATTCAGTGACTCTGTGTCTTTTGATTGGTGCATTTAGATCACTTTATTTAGGGTGATTATCGATAGGTATGTACTCATTGCCATTGCAGGATTTAGACTCATGGTTGCCAAAGGTTCAAGGGTAACTTCCTTACTATCTAACAATCTAATTTTACTGACTTAGTATGCTATTACAAACACAATCTAATGGTTCTTTTTTTTCCTCCTCCATTCTTTATATATTAGGTATCATATTCTGTACGCTTTGTCTATCCCTTGACTCAGTTTGGGGGTAGTTGATTTGATTTTGCATCTGTTTAGTTACTAATTGATCTACTTTCTTTACTATGGTTTTATTTCTTCTCGTGACAGCTATTTAGCCTTATGAAAACTTTCTTCCAGAGCAGCTCCTCCAAAATACACTGTAGAGATGGTTGTGGTAGGTAAATTCTCTCTGTTTTTGCTTATCTGGAAATTATTTAATCTTACCTCAAATTTAAATGATAATCTTGTTGGATAGAGTCTTGGTTCAAGGTCCTTCTGCCTCATTGCATTAAACATATCATGCCACTCTCTTCTGGAGTGTAAAGTTTCTGTTGAGAAGTCTGATGAAAGCCTGATGGGTTTTCCTTTGTATGTGATCTTATTTCTGTCTCTTGGTGCTTTTAACAGTCTGTCCTTATCCTTGATCTTTTCCATTTTAATTACTATGTGTCTTGGTGTTGTCTTCCTTGGGTCCCTTGTGTTGGGAGATCTGAGCACCTCCATGGCCTGAGAAACTACCTCCTTTAGACTGGGGAAGTTTTCAGCAATTACCTCCTCAAAGACACTTCCTATTTCTTCTCTCTTCTTCTTCTAGTACCCCTATAATGCGAATATTGTTCCATTTGGATTGGTCATATACAATTCTCTCAATATTCTTTCATTTATATTCCTGTTCACTAATTTCTATTTCATTTACCATCTCCTCTGCTTCATCTAATTTATTTTAAATCCCTCCATTGTATATTTCATTTCAGATACTGTATTATATATATTTTTTAAACAGGGGAAAGCATGAACACAGTCCCCCACTACCAGAAACAATCCAGTTTCATTCTCTTACATTTGCCAGCACCATCTGTTGAAGGGACTGTCATTTCCCCACTGTATGTCCATGGCTCCTTTATCATATATTAATTGACCATATATGTTTGGGTTAATGTCTGGAATCTCTAATTCTGTTCCACTGGTCTGTGGCTCTGTTCTTGTGCCAGTACCAAACTGTCTTGATTACTGTGGCTTTGTAGAAGAGCTTGAAGTTGGGGAGAGAGATCTCCCCCACTTTATTCTTCCTTCTCAGGATTGTTTTGGCTATTTGGGGCCTTTGATGTTTCCATATGAATTTTTGAACTATTTGTTCCAGTTCGTTGAAGAATGCTTATGGTAATTTGATAGGGATTACATCAAATCTGTATACTGATTTGGGCAGGATAGCCATTTTGACGATATTAATTCTTCCTAGCCAAGAACATGGGATGAATTTCCATTTGTTTGTGTCCTCTTTAATTTCTCTTAAGAATGTCTTATAGTTTTCAGGGTATAGGTCTTTCAATTCCTTGGTTAGGTTTATTCCTACGTATTTTATTCTTTTTGATGCAATTGTGAATGGACTTGTTTTCCTGATTTCTCTTTCTATTAGTTCATTGTTAGTGTATAGGAAAGCCACAGATTTCTGTGTTAATTTTGTATCCTGCAACTTTGCTGTATTCCAGTATCAGTTCTAGTAGTTTTGGAGTGGTGTCTTTAGGGCTTTTTATGTACAATATCATGTCATCTGCAAATAGTGCGTTTAACTTCTTCTTTACCAATCTGGATTCCTTGTATTTCTTTGTTTTGCCTAATTGCCATGGCCAGGACCTCCAGTACTATGTTGAATAACAGTGGAGAGAGTGGGCATCCCTGTCTTGTTCCCGATCTCAGAGGAAAAGCTTTCAGCTTCTTGCTGTTCAGTATCATGTTAGCTGTGGGTTTATCATAAATGGCCTTTATTATGTTGAGGTACTTGCCCTCTATACCCATTTTGCTGAGAGTTTTTATCATGAATGGATGTTGAATTTTATCGAATGCTTTTTCAGCATCTATGGAGATGATCATGTGGTTTTTGTCCTTCTTTTTGTTTATGTGGTGGATGATGTTGATGGATTTTCAAATGTTGTACCATCCTTGCATCCCTGGGATGAATCCCACTTGGTCATGGTGTATGATCCTTTTGATGTATTTTTGAATTCAGTTTGATAAAATTTTGTTGAGTATTTTTGCATCTACATTCATCAGGGATTTTGGTCTGTAATTTTCTTTTTTGGTGGGGTCTTTGCCTGGTTTTGGTATTAGGGTGGTGTTGGTTTCATAGAATGAGTTTGGGAGTATTCCCTCCTCTTCTATTTTTGGAAAACTTTAAGGACAATGGGTATTATATCTTCTCTGTATATCTGATAAAATTCCAAGGTAAATCCATCTGGCCTGGAGGTTTTGTTCTTGGGTAGTTTTTTCATTATGGATTCAATTTCGTTGCTTGTAATTGGTTTGTTTAGAATTTCTGTTTCTTCCTTGGTCAGTCTTGGAAGGTTGTATTTTTCTAAGAAGTTGGCCATTTCTCCTAGGTTTTCCAGCTTGTTAGCATATAGGTTTTCATAGTAGTCTCTAATAATTATTTGTATTTCTGTGGGGTCAGTCTTGATGTTTCCTTTCTTGTTTCTGATTCTGTTGATGTGTGTTGATTCTCTTTTTCTCTTAATAAGTCTGGCTAGAGGCTTATGTATTTTGTTTCTTTTCTTAAAGAACCAGCTCTCTTGGTTTCATTGATTTTTCCTATTGTTTTATTCTTCTCAATTTTATTTAATTCTTCTCTGATATTTATTATATCCCTCCTTCTGCTGACTTTAGGCTTCTTTTTTTCTTCTTTTTCCAATTTCGATAATTGTGATGTTAGACTATTCATTTGGGTTTGTTCTTCCTTCTTTAAATATGCCTGGATTGCTATATACTTTCCCGTTAAGACTGCTTTTGCTACATCCACAGAAGTTGGGGCTTTGTGTTGTTGTTGTCATTTGTTTCCATATATTGCTTGATCTCTATTTTAATTTTTTCATTGATCCATTGATTATTTAGGAGCATGTTGTTAAGCCTCCACGTGTTTGTGGGCCTTTTTGCTTTCTTTGTACAATTTATTTCTAGTTTTATGCCTTTGTGGTCTGAAAAGTTGGTTGGTAGAATTTCAATCTTTTTGAATTTACTGATGCTCTTTTTTGTGGCCTAGTATGTGGTCTATTCTGGAGAATGTTCCATGTGCACTTGAGAAGAATGTGTATCTATAGATGTAGAGATCTATAGATGTCTATTAGGTCCATCTGTTCTGGTGTGTTGTTCAGTGCCAGTGTGTCCTTACTTATTTTCTGTCCGGTGGATCTGTCCTTTGGAGTGAATGGTGTGTTGAAGTCCCCTAAAATGAATGGAATACATTTTATTTCCTCCTTTAGTTTTGTTAGTATTTGTTTCACATATGCTGGTGCTCCTGTGTTGGGTGCATATGTATTTATAATGGTTATATCCTCTTGTTGGACTGATCCCTTTATCATTATGTAGTGTCCTTCTTTATCTCTTGTTACTTTCTTTGTTTTAAAGTCTATTTTGTCTGAAATTAGTACTGCAACACCTGCTTTTTTCTCCCTATTGCTTGTGTGAAATATCTTTTTCCATCCCTTGACTTTTAGTCTGTGCATGTCTTTGGGTTTGCAACATATAGATGGGTCTTGTTTTTTTATCCATTCAGTGACCCTATGTCTTTTGATTGGTGCATTCAATTAATTTACATTTAGGTTGATTATTGATAGGTGTGTACTTATTGCCACTGCAGGCTTTAGTTCTTGGTTGCCAAAGGTTCAAGGTTAATTTCCTTACTATCTAAGAGTCTGACTTAACTCACTTAGTATGCTGTTACAAACACAATCTGAAGGTTCTTGTCTGTTTCCCCTCCTTTTTCTTCCTCCTCCATTCTTCATATATTAGGTATCATATTCTGTACTTTTTGTCTATCCCTTGATTGACTATGGGGATAGTTAATTTAATTTTGCATTTGCTTCATAATTAGCTGTTCTACTTTCTTTACTGTGGTTTTATTGCCTCTGGTGACAGCTATTCAACCTTAGGAACACTTCCATCTATAGCAGTCCCTCCAAAATAGACTGTAGAGATGGTTTGTGGGAGGTAAATTCTCTCAGATTTTGCTAATCTGGAAATTGTTTAATCCCTCCTTCAAATTTAAATGAAAATCTTCCTGGATAAAGTAATCTTGGTTCCAGGCCCTCTGCTTCATGGCATTAAATACATCATGCCACTCCCTTCTGGCCTGTAAGGTTTCTTCTGAGAAGTCTGATGTTAGCCTGATGGGCTTTCCTTTGTATGTGATCTTATTTCTGTCTCTGACTGCTTTTAGCAGTCTGTCCTTATCCTTGATCCTTTCCATTTTAATTACTATGTGTCTTGGTGTTGTCTTCCTTGGGTCCCTTGTGTTGGAAGATCTGTAGATCTCCATGGCCTGAGAGACTATATCCTTCCCCAGATTGGGGAAGTTTTCAGCAACTACCTCCTCAAAGACACTTTCTATCCCTTTCTCTCTCTCTTCTTCTTCTAGTATCCCTATAACGCAAAAATTGTTCCATTTCGATTGGTCACACAGTTCTCTCAATATTCGTTCATTCTAGAAATCCTTTTTTTTCTCTGTGGCTTAGCTTCTTTGTCTTCCTCTCCTCTAGTTTCTATTTCATTTATCATCCCCTCCACCGTGTCCAACCTGCTTTTAATACCCTCCATCGTGCTCTTCAGCGATTGGATCTCTGACCTGAATTCATTACTGAGTTCTTGGATGTCTTTATATACCTCCATTAGCATGTTGGTGATTTTTATTTTGAACTCCCTTTCAGGAAGAGTCGCAAGGTCCCTATCATTTATGTCTTTTTTTGGGAGTTGTATTAATAATTTTACTCTGGACCAGGTTTCTTTGGCATTTCATATTTGTATATGGCGCCCTCTAGTGTCCAGAAGCTCTATTCTGGAGCTGCTCAGCCCCTGAAGCAATGTTGGGAGTTTCAGGGGAGCAGCTTTGGTTCCTGGGGGAAGGAAAGAGCTGTTCCCCGCTTCCCAGCTGCTGTGCCTGTCTCCACTGCCTGAACCAGTGGGCCGAGCACACAGGTATAAATTTTTGTCCCAGAGCAGCTGGATATGGATCCCTGCTTTCTAAAAGCAGCTGGAATCCCAGTCTCCCCAGAAACTACCCTGTCCCATCTTTCCAATACTGTAATCAGAAGAGTATGACGAAAGCACCATGAAATGTAGGTTTGTGCTCCCAGTGCAGATCTCTGGAGCTAGGTATTCAGCAGTCCCAGGCCTTCCACTTCCTCCCTGCTCAGTTTCTCTTCCTCCCACAGGTGAGCTGGGGTGGGGGAGGGGCTTGGGTCCTGTGGAGCCACAGCTCTGGAATGTTACCGCATTTGGTGAGGTCTCTTTTCTTCAGGTGTATGCAGTCTGGTGTCGTCCTCTTTCCTGTTGCTCTCTCAGGATTAGTTGTTTTCTAATTGTATCCAGTTTTAGGAGGAAGCCTCTGTCTCTCCTCTCACGCCACCATCTTAATCCTCTCTCCTCCACACATATTTATTCTGTATTTTGAATTACTAATCATTTGGAATCTAAATCTGTTTTTTGTTGTTTCTGCCACCTCTCATCCATGGTGTTGCTGCTTGGACATCTCAGGTGGTGAGCAGAGACTTTGGAGGGATGAAGGGTGTTCCTTTCAGCTATCAGGGGAAAGAACAGTCCAGGTGGATAGAGATTAGAGAGTGAAAAGGCCTTGAAGCAGATTCTTGTCTGTCACCTTCAAGAAACAATGAAGTGGTTAGTATGACTGGAGTGGAATGATTTGAGGTAGCAGGAAGTAACTGCAGAGAGGTAATGGGACCAGTGGTACAGGGGAATGGGGAGGAATTTGTCTTATACCCCTAGTAAGAAGAGGAGCACTGGAGAGTTTTTAGCTGAGAGTTACATGATCTAACTTACATTTGAAAAGAATCACTCTGGATTCTTTGTTCAGGGTATACTGAAAGGGGAATAAAGCAGAATCGGAGTTCTCACTCAAGAGATGATGGTAGCTCGGCCCTGCATAGTAGTGATAGATGTAACGAGATTTGCTGGGTTCTAGTTATGTTATGAAGTTAGAGCCAATAGAATTTGCTGATGGCTTTGATGTGTGTGGGGGGGAGGAGTAAGAGAGAGGGAGAGAGAGAGAAAGAATGAAACGAGAGAGAGAAGTCACATTACTTCAAAATGTTTGGCCTCAACAAATGGAAAGATGGAGGTGTTAGCTGAAATGCAAGTTTGTAAGGGAAGATGAGGAGTTTAGTTTTGGACATATAACTTTCATATATCTATTAGATAGCCAAGTGGGATGTGAAGTTGGAAAATGGATATACAAGTCTAAAGTTTATAGGAAAAATCAGCAGTTGGTAGACGTTTGGAAGTGACAGTATTCAGGTAGTATATAAAGCTATGAGATTGGATGACATCACCAGGCAGTGAGTATAGAAACGAGCATTAGGGAAATCAAGTATTAAAAGGACAGGAAAATAGGGAGCAATGAACATAACAGTTTGAAGGGTGGTTATTGAAGAAGGAAACCAGGAAACTACAGATGTCCTTGAAAACAATAGAAGAAAGTATTTCATCAAGAAATACTTCACATGGAGAAACGTTTTGTTGAAATCACAGAGATTTAAGTTCCAGGTTATTATTTATTAATTAAACCTTCAGGGGTTTTTTTTGTTTGTTTCAAAGCTGTTGCCTTTTATTTTTATTTTTTAATTCTTTATTAAGGCATGATTGATATACACTCTTATGAAGGTTTCACATGAAAACACAATGTGGTTACTACATTTACACATATTATCAAGTCCCCTCCCATACCCCAATGCAGTCACTGTCCATCAGTGTAGTAAGATGCAACGGATCCACTATGTGCCTTCTTTGTGATACACTGTTCTCCCCATGATCCTCCACACCATGTGTACTAAACCTAATACCCCTCAATCCCCTTCTCCCTCCCTCCCCACCCACCCTCCCACACCCCTCCCCTTTGGTAACCACTAGTTCATTCTTGGAGTCTGTGAGTCTGCTGCCATTTTGTTCCTTCAGTTTGCTTCTTTGTTATACTGCACAAATGAGGGAAATCATTTGGCATTTTTCTTTCTCCACCTGGCTTATTTCACTGAGCATAATGTCCTCCAGCAATATTCATGTTGTTGCAAATGGTAGGATTTGTTTCTTTCTTATGACATCTTCAAGGTTTTTTTAAACAAAGGATCCTTCTTTAAAATTTCATTAAACTCACAGCCATGTTATACATTATTTAGACATAAATACAAGTTTTCTGTTTGCCTTGCTAATGACTATTTCATCCCAAATGTAATAGACATTTCAGACTTAACACGTTACAAAAACAAATTTTTGTTTCCTACAACCAATCCTGTTTGTTCAACAGAACAGCTACCCACTTTGAGGTCATCTTTTTTTTAAAACTTAAAGTTATAGAAAAGTTGCAAAACAGTACAGAGAGGTCACATTTTTCTGTACTGTACTTCAGTCAGTTTTGCTTCATGTTAACTTACATAGTCATTTACAATGATCAAAACCACAATACTATGCTATGCTACTATTGGCTAAAGTATGGACCTTATTCAAATTTTATCTGTTTTCCTCCTAATAATCCTTTTCCTGTCCAGGATCCCACATTACATTTAGTTACTGTGTATTTTTAGTCCTTTCCTATCTGTAACAGTTCAGTCTTTCCTTGTCTTTTATGACCTTGACACTGTTGATGAATCCTGGTTAGATATTTTATAGAATATGTCTCAAATTTGGTTTGTCTGATGCTTTCTCATGATCAGAGTTGGATTATGCACACATGGAGGAAGAAGGGAAAAGTGAAAGTCAACTATAGTAGTGAGTTCCAACATATAGTGATGTTATGTTTTGCAAATCACACTCTAAACATTTTCTAAAAAACTTCTAGGGAATCCCAGGTATTAATCATATGCTGTATTTACTTTACCAATTACAGTGTTTACCACCATCCCAGAGCTAATAACAATATTTATATAAGGACATCAAACCAGGTATAATATTTTAAAATGTAGAGTCCAAAGCAGTTGACTTTGTCTTAAGCAAGGTTAGCACTCTCTATAGCAACTAGCAGTTTGAATGGGTATGTTAAAAAGTATTGTTTATATCCTTTTTTCTGGCAATGAATCAGACTTAGATTTTTGCCATGTATTTTATGGAACATGACTTTATTAGAATTCCTTTTTTGCATGTCTTTTATATTCTGATTTGTATTCATTTATAAGATTATTTCTGAGAAATAACAATAAAAATTCTGTAATAACTTTGATTTGTAGGACTTGAGGAATGAACTGGAATAATTATCCTAATCATAAAATCTATTATCACTACAAAATGCTGTTGGCATTACTGTTGCTCTGTCTATAAACACCCTTAAAACTGCCAATGAATATTCTAAGGAATTAACCCACAATCTGACACACATTATATATATTATTCAAATGTATACAGCAGCAGTAAAGTTATATGTTTTTTGTTAAATTTACTATTTTAAATGTAAATTTTTCTTCCAAACCAAGTGAATACACTGGTTTACTTGGGAGAAATTTTTTATTATTTGTAGGGTATAAAAATAATTAGACTTCTAGATTATTCAAGCATGAATTTAGATTTCTCAAGCATAATCATATTAAGAAAGTTAATTGGATATTATCCAAAATTAAGATAAATGTCATAGTGACTAATTTCCTAAATCAGAGTATGTGCACTTTAATGGTGGTAGATTATGACTTAATTATAATGTTCATAAATGGATTTCTAGAGAATCCCATCACCAGTCTACATCTGCAGTCAGCATCACCAGTCTACATCTGCAGTCACCAGAGAAAAGGACAAGCTGCCAAACCTACTATTTCTATAAGGAAAATGTTCCAGTAAACCCTCACAAAGCAGGACATGCTAATATTTATCCAGAGAGCAGAAAGTCACAGTCATCCTTGCATGGTGAAGATTCGACTGATTTCTGTTGACTTAAAAAAGTCTATGTGAAAAGACAATGTAACTATTGTGTTCCTGGAAAGGGTTCCAAAGTGACTCCAAGTAGAGTTATTCCTATCACACAGATAAGTTAACCAAGGCGAGGCTTTAACACTGAGAATTTATATTGACCTTTGCATTTGTTTTTCATTTACACACAGTAGTAGTTAGTTAAATTATAAAGGAAGACCAAAATTTAAATTATGCACTTTCTAATACAAACTTTTAGTCATTTTAGGAGGCCAATGAATTAACGCTGTATGTTATGGAAAGACAGCCAATTATTTCATGCAAATCTGATTATTCACAAGTTTAGAAACATACTAATAAAGATGTTAATGTCAATATTCTAAGTCTTGAGGTAAAGAGTTCGTCATGGAATGTGACTAATTCTTCCACTCATAATATGTATCATGATGTATATATTACTAAGGGAGGGAAAGAGATCCTGACTTCCACAAAATTAGCTTTGTTGAGTTTTCCCCGAAAGCCTTTCTTTTAAGGAGTAAGTGAGCATCAGGTGATCAGATCCAATAAAAAATATACCTCTTAAAAATGTGTCTTCTCTGTTAGGTCTCAGATCATTATTAAAAGTATTTTCATCTTTTAATAGATGTATTTAATTCTGGAAACCGCAGTGCTTATGCAATTGCTGTATTATCTGTTACTCTATTATCATTATCAACATCACTTTACAAATGTGTTATTAGTCTCATTTATTCATAAGCTGGCTTGAGAAATACTTACACTAAGATGAGCTGAAATAATGACTAAGGAGAACATGAGGAAAAGCTTCTGATGAAAATACTTTTAAGAAAACATGCAAGGAATCTTTGTTAGCTAAAGTTTTATATCAGCAAGTGACCTCTTTGTACCTCTCTAAAAATCAGCAGACCTAGTTTGTTGTATTCTTTGTATATTCTCAATTTTCTGGAGATGCATTATTGCAGTTTTTCAATCAATACTGAGACATGGAGGTATGACCTACTATCATTTTATTGTCATTGTCAAAGAAAGGCCACATAGAGATCGATGGTGCCCATAGGTGGGTCCTTTGCTTGGAAAAATATTCAAACTAGACACTATAATAGAATAGTGGCCAGTAAGGGTTAAAATTCAGATGCAGTTATTATGTAGAAACAAAACTCGTTAAGAGACTCTGCCGTTCCCCTATAGACAAGTTTAAAAAAATTGTATCTGATGATCTTTTTAGCACTTCTGAGACTTCTCTTCATGGGAAACAAATGGGTATCCTATTTTGCCATAAAACACATAGCAATCTTTTTTGGTTTTGAAAAACAAAGTTGAAGAATGATGGGATCACAGCAGTTTTTCAGCTTAAAATCTTATAAAGGCTTTCCATTACACTCAGAATAAAATTAACATCTTGCTAGGACTTTAGGCTCTATATGATCTCTCCCCTCACTGATCTCTCCACCCAAACTAATCTCTTATCACTTCTACTAGTTAACCCTGCATCAGTCATAACACTGGCTTTCTTTCTATTCCTTGAATATGTTTAACACATAACCACATCAGGGCTTTTATCTTGCTGTCCCCTTGTCAACATTCATGTCTCAGCTCAATGTCCCCCTCTGAGAAGTCTTTTGGTCACTTATTTACAATACTTTCACATCCTCCTCCCCAGTTATCTTCTATCTTATTATGTTGTTTTATTTTCTTTATAGCACTTACCCTGATCTGCAGGAACAGAATCTATTTTTGTCTAAACTTGTTTATTTTTCTCTTTTCCTCAAAAATATAAACTTCATGGAAGCTGAGACTATCTTTTTTCCTATGGGTTCCCAGCGCTCGCACAAAAAACGTGCTGACACACAGTAGATGCTCAATAAATCTTTGTTGAATGATGCATCAGTACAAATCACCACAGCGGAGAAAACGAGCAAGAATATTCTGTTCATGCTTATTTTTTGGTTACACTTTGAGCTCCTCAGTACTTCTATTCTTGTTACCTATTACTTACAACAAACTACCCAAAACTTAGTACCTTAAAAGAACAGTCATTTTATTAGGCTCACACTGCTCTGTGTCAGAGAATTCGGGTAAGCTTTGACTAGGTGAATTTTCTGCTTTACGGAGTACTGAATTCCACTATGGAGTAGTGGGATTCCACCAACAGCTGATATGCACCAACAGCTGATATGGTAGGCCCAAGATGGCTTCGTTTACAAGCTGGGTGCCTGGTGGAGATGGCTATAAGCCTGGGCTCAATTGGCCCCTTTTTGCACTTTCCATTAGATTCTGGGCTCCAAGAGAGCAAGGTGGGAGCCGCATTAGTACTCTTTAGGTCTAGAGCCACAGTAGCATAATTTCCACTGTATTCTTTGGTCAAATCAGTTACAAGCCAGCCCAGATTTGGGGAGGAATATCAAAACATACACAGCCATTTTAGCCTGGTACATTTCGGAGATAGACTATTTCAAAATAAATGTTCCTATAGAAAACAATCCAACAATTCAGTTCACTGTCTTTCTGGAAGTTACAGGCTTCTCACTTAAGCCTCACCTAAATTCAAGGAAGGCTTCAAAATGTTAAAAAATAAATACAAAAGTTAAAAGTAATAGAAGATATGTAAAACTTTTAGTATCCATCTTATTTACAACACAATGATTATTTTAAATTGATTCAGGTCCTCTGAGATTACAGGCAAAAATTTATGTGATTTGTCTGCTGTGTACATTTTTCTGGGGAGTAGGTTCATAGTTTTTAATGATTTCTCAAAGGACCTAATGACAACCCCCCACCCCTGACTCAACTGAGTATTTCCCTAAGCAAACTTATGGAGCAGATGAGTTCATTTTTGGACCTATCTCCCTTGATAATACCTAGCCTTGTGTAATAATAATTTAACAGCTGACTTAAAAAAAAGATTATTATCTGCTTATGCACCAGGAACAGTTCAATAACAAGTCTATGAAGTAGTACTATTACCTTTATTTTACAGATGAGGAAAGTGAGGCATACTAACTTGCCTGTGGTTACACAATTAGCATGAGGTAGAGCTAGGACCGCTGGCATACTCCTTCAGAGGGTCCCATGCAATGAGGCCCTGTTCATGAGTAACAGTTTACTCCTTTGTAAATTGGGGACAATAATAGTAGCCAGTATTGTGGGTATTAGATGAGCTAAACTAGGATAGTTCATAGCTGCATGCCTGACAGGTATTACAGTGGGCCTTTAATAAATACAGGTTCTCCACGCTTAGCTTCCATTTTATTCCAGAAGGCTTTGCTATCTTTCATTGTACAGCTATTGTTGTGATAAAACACAAGACAGAATAGGGGGTGGGTGGGTAAGGATTTGCAAGTCTAGGTCAAAGCTGGAGTTACTGCTCTACCCACTAAATTCCTTGGAGTCTCATGCTTTCTCTTAAAATTGTATGCAAATGTTCCATTCGATTTCACAATTCGGTTGCATATCTACTAATATACAACCTATTTACTTCAAACCTTTCGGAATCATTGTGTTTCTATGGAGATGCACCTTGTTAATACCTTGGCTTCTCACACACCACTACTCTTTAGGGGATTTTTCAGAGCAGATTTAGAAATTTGGAGGCTTAGATTCCTAGCCTGGATCCCACTGGCTTCCTTGGGTCTCATATTTTGTCAGTTAAAAAAGAGTGGGTGGTGATGACTAGATGATTTTACTAAAATCTTTTTTGCCCTGGAATTACACAACGTAAAACTGTCAGCCCAGTGGTTTTCGAACTCTGTCTCCGCGTAACAGGAGAGGAAAAAGCCAATTCGGTGGGTCAAACATTAAAAATAATCAAGATGAGGGTAAATACTGTTTGATGAAACTTTTCAGAATAGATACTGAAATGTAATATGTGAAACGTACACCAAAAATATGTGTCTTACTGCGAGTGGGAGAAACACCTGAGAACCACCACACGGGCGGCGCACCCTCCGCACGCGTAACAGGGTGCTGCTCCCTGGTTTGCACACCTTCTGAGGATAGCAATCTCGGAACCCCGACTCGAGCGCCCCGGCCAAAAGCCAAAGGCGCAAACCTGCGCGCGGGGCGCGGTCCTGTCGTTCCCCGCGGCCTCAGGGGCCGGACAGCCTACAGTGAGGCACCTGGGCTCAGGCAGCACCTCCCGCCTCGGGCCGGGACCTAAGGGAAGCCGCGCGCCTCCGACGTCATCACCGGGCGCCGCTGCCTCCACCTTCTTCCACTTCGCGGGAGAAGTTGTTGGCGCGAATGGGTCCCGAGCTCCGGTAACGGATCCTGCAGCCGGCTGGCCTGCCCGCCCGCCCCTTACTCAGCGGGCTGCGATGGTGAGCCCTGGAGGGAGGCCGCGCGGCTTGGGGGCTTGGGAGGTTGAGGGCTGTGTGTGGACCTGGCACTCCTGGCTGGGCGGGTGGGGGTGGACGGCCGTGCGTGCCTCCGGAGCAGAGCAAAGAGCCACCCATCGAACGCTGGTCGCCGCGGCTCTCGGCCGCAGCCAGCGCCCAGGGTTTTTGGTGCTGCGCCGCAGTTTCACTTTTTTCTACTCTTGGGGGAAGGGAGAAAGGAAGGCAGCGGTGAAGTTGTTTTCCTTTTCAGCGTTGCCCTGAACTTCGGTTTGAGACCTGCCTAAAGCCTTGATCTCAAGTTTTGGGTCACGAGGGAGGAATGTAACAGTTTTCTTTTTTATGAAAAAGTTGTGTCAGGCCTTCAGCTTTAGTCATTAACAACTCCATAAAACGTTCATCACATAGCCATTTTGAGACTGAGGGCATGGGGAGGATGTTTTATTTGGTTTAGATGAGTTCGAAAAAGTCAAAGGGATAACGCGGTTTACCAGGAAAACAACAAAACAATACAAAACAAAAAACAGCGGGTAGAAGCAGATGTAATACATTTGACAGCTGTCATCAATTATCACCTTATGTTATACATCTTTAAAAAAAACCTCAGTGCATAATTCTGCATAAAGCATTTAAATTGAGAGTGAAATAATTATGCAACCATTAAAACTGGCATTCATTCTGTTATGGCAATAGGTACGGTTATGTCCGAAATATTTTTAAGAACAATTTATGATGTTCCATTAACCAGAATCCACATAATAAACAGACAGTTTTTTCAGTCATTCTTCAGGTTATTTGTTACAATGCCAGCATTCTGGAGGGAACATTTTAATGACGAACTGGGAAACCTTGCAGCCCTTTGTGTTTCTTCTCAAAGAAGGATGAAATAATAGCCACTTTTTACTAAGTATCTTCTTCAGATCAATATGTGAGCTGTTTCTTTTACACACCTTTTCTCACTTAAACCACACAGCAGTCCAGTTTTACAGATAGTGAAGAAGGCTTTTAAGAGTTTAAACAATTTGTCTTCCAACTAGATGGTTGAATGAGAATTAAAACCTAGGTTTTCCTGACCACTCTATTATACTGCCTCTCTAAAATGATTCTAATTAAATATGGATTTCAGGCACTATGGTATTGTGTCAAGTTGATGAGATTTAGAGTCTTGAAAATGAGGGTTAGGTAATGTTTTACTCTTGCTCTGCCATTCAATATTTATGTGGTTTTAGGCAAGTAAATAGCTTAAACCTCTTTCTAAGCCTCCTTTTCCTTACTTGTAAAAGGGGGGAAATATAGTTGCCTTAAGTGATGGTCTTGAGGATTAAACAAGATGGTATATGTAAAGCTTCTGTTCTGGTGCCTGGCATGTGGTAGGCATATAACTACATGACTACCAGTAATTTAATTTTCTGAGGAAGGACCCTATGGAATGTTACATAGACTTTAAGGGTCATCAAAGATGCTTCTGATGTTGTCAGTTAAAGTGAACAACAGCTTATATCGTCAACTTTTGATCATTCAGATACTTTAAATTTTGGTTCTTTTCTTTCTTAGTACTCCTATTCATGGTGCAGATGAAAAATAGAGCCCTTCTCAGAAATAAATAGGAGTCAAATGGGTCATTTTTGTTGTTTGTTAAAGGGAAAAGGTTCTATAATGTAGATGAGAAGTTTGGTATTTAATTTAGTCTTTCCATTTCTAGTACAAAAATTAGCAAAACTCTAGACTAAAATTCTTTTCAATGTATGTTTATTGAACACCTGTGCAAAAGTTATATTGTAATATAGAAGTTCTTTTGTTTCAGCCCCAGTTCCCTCTGATAATGTGGTGAATGGTATGCAAATTTTCTGCCCACAGAAATACAGATGGGCACATACATACCATTTAAGGGGACTCATGTATCTTTTGAAGCCTTCCCATAGATGCAAGATTAACAACTCTTGCTGTGGAAGCTGCATTTTTTTCTCAACTATTTTCTAATTAAAATTATAAATAAAGGAATAAAATACTGTATGCACAAAATGGAATACTCTGCAGCCATTAAAAAAGGAGAAAGCCTTATGCCCTGAAAAGAAACAGTTGCCAAGATAATTCACTGAAAAAGGAAGGTGCAGAATGATATGTAAAGTATGCTACCACTTTATGTAGAAAAATAAAAGAATCTATACATATTTACTTGAAGATGTATAAAAGTTTTCTGGAGGGATATACAAGGAACTAGTTGATAACATTTATAGTGTCCAAAGATGGGGAATGTGTCTCTAAGAGGCAGGTTGGGAGAGAGACTTTTTACCCTTTCGAATTTTAAACCAATATAATGTCTGTGAAAGCAATTGAAATGAAAATAAAAATAAAAACAATAAAAAGAGAAGCCAGGTAAACAATTTGGATTGCTATGAGGATTTAATTATTTGCTGAAAATGTAAATAAAACCTGAGACATGCCATTTTTAAGAAGTCAGCATATTTGTTGGCTGGTATAATTGTTTATTGAAAATATGCATATCGTTGAACTAAGCACACGAGACTTAAGGCATAGCCTTTGAGAGCTGTCAAGTATGTGTAAATACATCTGCACTCTTTCATTGCCCCATTCTAGGGGATACCTTTCACATTGTAGTTTACTATGTGAATGCTTCTCCTGGAGCAGTGCTGTCACTCTATTATAATGTAGCTTTTGCCATATGTGCTAGTACTTGGCCTGTAAGGCCCTTCCCTGCCTCTCTAATCTCATCTCTGTCTTTTGAGTATATTTAGCTGGTTCTGTCTTGGCTTGTGTTCTTGTTGTGTCCTCTCCTTGGAATTCTCTTCCATTAGATCCTTGCATGGCTGTCTCTTTCTCATTCAATTGGAAAAAGAATAGTCTGAAAATGCTACAGGAACAGTTGGATATCTTTACATGCAAAATAGTAAACTTGGACCACTACACCATATACAAATTATATACAAAAAGTACCTCAAAATGGATCAGAGATCTAATCCAAGCTTTTGTTGTTCTAAGAAACTAGCCTAATCAAAGGTCTTGAAGATTTATGCCTGTTTTCTTCTAAGAATTTTATAGTTTCAGCTCTTACATTCAGGGCTTTGATCCATTTGAGGTACTTTTTGTATGTAATTTTGTATATGGTATAGTGGTCCAAGTTTATTATTTTGCATGTAATGATATCCAGTTGTCCATGTACAATTTGCAGACTATTCTTTTTCCGTTGAATTATCTTGGGTTCTTTGTCAAAAATCTATTGACTCTAAGGGTAAGATTTTTGTTTTCCCCCCCCCGGATTCTCAGGTCTATTCCACTGATCTCTATGTCTATCCTAATGCCAGTAGCACATTGTCTTTATTACTGTAGTTTTATGGTAAGTTTTGGAATTGGGAAATATCAGTTCTCTTTGTTTTTCCAGATTGTTTTGCCTGTTCTTGGTTCCTTGAATTTTCATATAAACTTTAGAATCAGCAAAGAAGCCAGCTGGGATTTTGAAAGGGATTGTACTGAATCTGTAAATCAGTTTGGGGAGTATCACCATCTTAACAATGTAAGGTCTTCTGATCCATGAACATGGGCTATCTTTCCATTTGTTTAAATCTTTAATTTCTTTAAACAATGTGAATAGCTTTGAGGTGTGGGTTTTACACTTCTTTTGTTTATTCCTCTCTCTCTCTCTCTCTCTCTCTCTCTCTCTCTATATATATATATATATATATATATTTTTTTTTTTTTTGATGATTCTGTAAATGGAATTGTTTTCTTAATTTCACTTTTAGGTTGTTCATTTCAAAGGTACAGAAATACAATTGATTTTTGCGTATTAATCTTGTTTCCTGCAGTCTTGCTGAACTTATTTAGTAGTTTGAAAGTTTAATAGTGGGTTTCTTTGGAATTTCACTGTATAAAATTATAAATCCAGAAATAGATATAGTTTTACTTCTTCCTTTCCAGTCTAGGTGTCTCTTATTTCAATTTTTTTTTTTACTAATTGCTTTTGCTAGAACCTTCACAATGTTGAATAGAAGTAGTAAGGGTGGATCTTTTTCCTCATCTTAGGGAAAGTGTTCCAACAATTTTTTGCTTTCAAAGTACAGTTAACCCTTGAACAATGCCAGGGTTAAGAGTATTGATTCCCCCTATCCCTACCCCGTGCAGTTGAAAATCCCCATATAACTTTTGACTCCTTCCCCAAAACTTAATAGCTTCCTGTTGACTGGAGGCCTTACTGATAACAAATAGTTGATTAACATGTATATTGAATATTATATCTATTATATACTATAATCTTACAATAAAGCTAGAGAAAATAAAATTTTATTAAGATAATCATAAGGAAAATACATTTTTACAGTAGTATACTGTATCCATACTGTAAGTTATGCCCTCTGTTTACAAGATGAATTGTCTATTAGTACTGTCAGTATTGTCTTATATGATACAAAACACTGTTTATGTTATATATATTATTAACACTAGACATCAGAAATGAAAAGATAATGTGAAAAAAAATTCATATTTATTTATAGGTATGACAATTCACATGTTGATAATGAAGTAACAGTATGATTGCTTTATAGTAGCTAGTGTAATCAATAGTTGCTTCACAGTAGCCTAACCTATATATTAATGAATCAATCATAAAATTTTTATGGCATACAGTATTATAATCATTCATAATATGGTATTGAAAACATTCTTACATTTTTTAAAAAACATTTACCTGTGATGATAGGCTGATACCCAGTTTTTCTAATTATGTGTGTGTGTGAGAGAGAGAGGTATACTGTATGGTAGTGTAATTCTTTGAAAGCAAAGTTATAAAACATTAGGAAAACTAACACTATTGATTTCATATTAATACCACTCAATTTATGCCTATGTAAAGGTAGCCTATCCACTTCCATTCAAGTCTTACACATGGTGTTCTACATGATGAATACTTTGGTGACACAAAATATACAGTTCTTGCTTATATAGTTACCAGATTTTCACATGAAGACATACCCAACAATTGACTTAATTGTATGGCATGATGATTATTTACTATTAATTAAGTGGAGTGGATCGTCATGAAGGTCTTCATCCTTGTCTTCACATTGAGGAGGAAGAGAAGGAGGAAGAGGGATTGGTCTTGCTGTCTTGCTGTCTCTGGTAGAAGAGGTGGATGAGGTGGAAAGGGAGACAGAAGAGGCAGGCACACTTAGTGTACCTATGTGGAAATACATTGTAGTTTCTGCCTGACTTTTTTGCTTTTTCATTTCTCTATAAATGTTTCTTTATATGGTACCAATCCTTCTTTAACCATTGCTTTATTAATTTTAGTGCCTATCTCATAGAAGTGTCCATATTGTAAAAAAAAAGTTGAAAGCAGTCTTGAATAATCATAACACTTCAGCCAAATTGTCTATGTCAGTTTATTTTTCTGGCAGTGCTTCGCTTCTTCTGTGTCTTCTTCCTCATCATCTTTCACTAGTTTGGAAACACTCATCTCCATCAAGTCATCTTTTGTTTATTCCTCTGGGGTAGTGTCTGTCAGGAATATCTCCAAGATTGGTATCATGAAGCCCTTTACCTGTCCCCCCACCTTTTTTGCCATATTCACCGTCTCTTTCATGATATCCTCGATTGGCTTTGTCATAAATCCTGTGAAGTCATGTATAACATCTGGACACAGTTTTCTGCAGCAGGAATTTATTGTAATAACAATGGCATCTTCAGTGGTGTAATCCTTCCAGACTTTCATGATGTTCTTTCAAAGTGTTGACAATCCTTTAGAGAGAATACCGTGTGTAATGAGCCTTAAAGGTCCTTATGACCGTCTAATCTAGAGGCTGAATTAGAGACATTGTGAAGGGGGCCAAGTAGAACACTTTTGCCTTCAGTGTTGAACTCATGGGGTTCTGGGTGGCCTCAGGCATTGTCCAATATCGAAAAAACTTTCAAAGGCGGTCCCTTACTGACAAAGTACTTCCTCACTTCAGGGACATTGCATCGGTGGAACCAACTCCCAAAAAGTTCTTATTGTCTTGGCCTTCTTTTTGTACAACCCACAAAGACTGGCAGCTGGTGTTTATATTTTCTCTTCAAGACTCAGGGGATAGCAGCTTTAAAGATAAGGGCAGTATTGATCATAAACTCGACTGCATTTGCACAAAACAGTAGAGTTAGCCTATCCCCTTCCTGCTTTAAATCTTGGTGCTTGCTTCTCTTCCTTACTATATCTTTTGTGGTATTTTTTTCCAGAATAGGACATTTTCATCTGCATTAAAACCTGTTTAGGCATGTGTCCTTTCTCCTCAATGATTTTCATAATGGTACCTGGGAATTTGCTGCCTCTTGGTCAGCAGAAGCTGCTTCTCCTGTTATCTTGTTATTTTTAAAGCTAAACATCTTTCTAGAATCACCAAACCATAAAAAAATTGGCAAATCATCCTTGTTGGCATTAAATTCCCCAGCTTTAGGTTATGTATCTTCCATCTGCTCTAAGTTGTCATATAGTGCTTTCACCTTTTGCTAATGTTATTAGTGTTTATAGGTATGCCTTTCTTATAGCAATCCTATACCTATAAAAGTTGCATTTTCAATACGAGATAAAAGGGTATTTTGCAGAAGTGCAAGATTTTTTGCACCTGTTGGTGTAGCTGCAGTGACGGGTTCATGAATTTCCTATTTACTTTTTGCAGTGGTCCTTATTGCTGGTTTCATTTATCTTGAAATGGCAGGCAACTGCAGGTGTAGGCCTTAATATATGGCACATATCAAGCCGACCCTTTTTTTGTAATGTCATGATTTTTCTGTGCTTCTCGGAGCACTTCCAGCATCACTAGTAGCACTTTTTATAGGTCAAGTTGGTGTTATCGAAGTTTTACAGTATTGCACTAGATAAGCTGGAAATATGGAAGAACAGGAGGGATCACTTTTTACTGCGATACACAGTTCACTGGAGATGAACTGCTCACGCGGAGATTAGTGTCATGGTATTTTAAGAGGAAACTTGCAATGGTTGAACTCACAGCAATAGCAACAGGAAGTAGGTGCAAAATTTTTATGCTAATACTGTATGTACTATAGTTAATTTTATGCGGTTATGATTTAATTTTGGATCTATGTGTCTTCACACTTACTTTGACTGTGAATGGCACCATGTATGGTCTGCAAGTATTTGTGTACATAAGCTCTGATAAATTTTAACTCTTTAAATAGATTCGTGTGTATTTTATAATAGTAAGTTATAAAGTAGACTAGTATCTACATGTATCTTATGCATTCTTGACATACCTTTTTTCTTAATTTTTTTTGATACTTCTAGGCTGTGTGGTTTGTGAGTTTTTTAAAATTGTTGTAAACCTCCAAAATTTTTTCCAATATATTGATTGAAGAAAATCCTTGTGTAAGTGGATTGGCACAGTTCAAGATCATGTTCAAGGGTCAACTGTATAAGGCCTTAATATAATTTTAAGTAACTTTAAATTATTTCACAGTTTGTCTCTGCTGTCACCAGTTGCATCAGTGTATATTTTAGACAGATATAATTTTGCGTGTTAGTGGTTTTCAAGATAAAAGATATTTATAATTTCAGATTTTGTGAAGTGTATGGGTGGTAATTTCTGCTTACAGATTGGGTGGATGACTTAAAAATATTAATCAAATACTTTAATTTGTTACTTTCAAAATAGAGAAGTAAAACCAAAATATAGTATTTTGGCAGTTAGTCTATAAGAGTACTGCAGTACTTACTTTGCATAAAATCCTACACTTTTCAAAGATAAGTGAACACAGTGACATACTTGCTTTCTCTTCATATTTTTGATAGGCAAATAGAACTTGTTTGTTGGTTGAGCCCATCAGCAGTGGAAAAAAGTGGTTAGAGCTGTTTGGTGATACTTCAAAGTAAATATATGTTAGCTTTTGTACTTTGACCTTCTAATGCTAAAGGTTGTTATGATGGCTTACTTCTGTGCTGGTTTAGGAGTATTTATTGCAAAAAAAATTTTTTTTCACCTCTAACTTCAACTAATAGAAAACAGCTTGGTATAGGTAAAAGACTTTAAAAAGATCCTTTTTTTTTTTTGGTACTTGGCAAAGATTGGTACTTTCTTTGTCTTGAATCTTGTATGTTAAGATTGTGTTTGGGCTGCCTGCTGGAGCAGTGCATCTCTCTAATGGTGTGGAGTTCTTAGTTACACCTTACAGTTGAAAACTGCAAGCGCTCTGTTTTTGCATACATTTAAAAGCATGTTAAATTTAAAAACTTTTACTAGAGAATGACTTGTGGCCATTCTCATTTTTTTTCATCTGCGAATTGAAATTTAAAAAATCTCATAAGGTTGTTATATAGATTAAATGAGTTAATATATTTTTAAAGTTCTTAAATAATTGCCTGGCACAGCATAAGTCCTACTTAAGGGTTTGTTAAATTAGTAAATAAATGAAGCCCTGCATCAGTACATTAGAATGGAACTAGAGGGGAGAAGACAGCTGTATTTGGGAGATAGGCAGGATGATTAGGAGTGAAAACACTTCCCATTTTTGTTTCAGTTGAATGGTGGTACTCTGCATTGAGGGGGGAAATAAAGGGAGAGGAGCAAGTCCCAGAGAAGTACAAGCTTAATTTCAGACATGAGCTGGAGGCATCTTTTGGGCATTTAGAGAGATATGTATCTGGCTACATAGAGGTGGAGCTCAGAAGAGATCTGGAGTGGTGGCAAGATGTAGGAGGGATCAGTGTGTATGTAGGTAGTACTGAGGTGAAGACGGGTGTGAGTAGCTTGCTTGGTGTGCATATTTGGGTCTGAAGTTTTTAACATAGGGTGCATGGAGAGCCATTAATAGGCTTAAGGAAAAATCCTGTAAAGTTGCACACAAAAGTTTGTGTGTGTGTGTGTGTGTACTTTCTGACACCAATCAATTCTCTAGTTCTCTGAGACCAACTAGGTGTCCAACAGTTCAGTTGAATTCTGACACTGTTCAGTTAGTGCAGATTCTACAAGTTAAGAGGCTCACTTTCAGCAGACTTCTTCCATTTCAGGTGCCAGTTGCAAGTCCTGGGCCACCTGTACTTCTGACTGACTGGCTCTAAATTAGGGCATCCCAAGACCTCCTCCCCCTCCTCAGATTCAGTAATTTGCTAGAATTGCTCACGTAACTCAGGAGAATACTTTACTTACATTTACTGGTTTATTTTAAGGGTACAACTCAGGAGCAGCCAAATGAAAGGAAGAGATCCCATCGGGCAATATTATGGGGTGGAAGGTGGTGGCACAGAGCATCCATGCCATCTTTGGATGGGATGCACCACCCTTCCAGCAACCTCTCTAAACATCAAACATCGCTTGGTTCAAGACTTTATAATCCAATCTCCAGCTCTCCTCCTCCCTGCTGGTCTACGGTGGGGCTGAGTGTTCCCACCCTCTAATCACCTGTTGGGCCTTTCCAGTGGCCAGCCATCATCCTAAGGCGAAGTAGGGGCTCCAGCCCAGGTTACTTCATTAACATAAACTCAGATGTGATCAAAAAGGGCTGATTATGAATAACAAAAGACCTTTCTATCACTTAGGACATTCCAAGGATTTTACTAGCTGTGTGCCAGGACCCAAGTATAAAGGCCAAATATATTTTTGTATTATGCGATAACTGTGTTTTGGCATATTTCTGTGGAAGATATTCATGGCTTTCATCAGATCTGCAGAAGTGTGAAAACCCACTAGTTAGTGGTTAGTGAGAAGACCACCTTTTTTGTTTCCTCAGCACACATTTTTACTTATTTTAATTAGTTTGGGCATCCTGTTATTGATAGCTTCCTATACCAGCATACATGCTCTGCAAAGTTAGGGACTGCAAGGATAGGGAATTGCTGTATAATGCTTGGTGCAGGCTACATTTTCAATAAATATTTGATGAATGAATAAGTAAAAATAAACATGTTTCCAGTAAAAGAAAAATCAACTGGAATGTAATACTGATATGAAAGCATCTTCTCCAGCCCTTTCTGCATACCTTTATATGTTAAGTTGTGAAGATTTAATGACAATGAGTAATGTAGCCCAGAGAAATACAGTATTTGTTATGTAGTAGGTATGTTACTTTTATTTATTTTTATTTTTTTCAAATGAACTGTGGTTCTATTTTGTGCATGTAATACATCTCCATACTGAGTAGGTCTGTTATTTGATTTTATTTTTTATTTTGGTATCATTAATCTACAATTATATGAGGAACATTATGTTTATTAGACTCTCCCTATCACCAATTTTGTCCCACAAACCCCATTACAGTCACTGTCCATCAGTGTAGTAAGATGCTGTAGAATCACTACTTGTCTTCTCTGTGTTGCACATCCCTCCCTATGTCCCCCTCCCGCATTATACATGCTAATCGTAATGCCCCCTTTCTTTTTCCCTGACCTTATCCCTCCCTTCCCACCCCTCCTGCCCAGTCCCTTTCCCTTTGGTAACCGTTAGTCCATTCTTGGGTTCTGTGATTCTGCTGCTGTTTTGTTCCTTCAGTTTTCTTTTGTTCTTATACTCCACATATGAGTGAAATCATTTGGTACTTGTCTTTCTCCGCCTGGCTTATTTCACTGAGCGTAATATCCTCTAGCTCCATCCATGTTGTTGTAAATGGTAGGATTTGTTTTCTTATGGCTGAATAATATTCCATTGTGTATGTGTACAACATCTTTTATCTGTTCATCTACTGATGGACACTTAGGTTGCTTCCATTTCTTGGCTATTGTAAATAGTGCTGCAATAAACATAGGGGTGCATCTGTCTTTTTGAAATTGGGCTGCTGCATTCTTAGGGTAAATTCCTAGAAGTGGAAATCATGGGTCAAATGGTATTTCTATTTTGAACTTTTTGAGGAACCTCCACACTGCTTTCCACAATGGTTGAACATTCCCACCAGCAGTGCAGGAGGGTTCCCCTTTCTCCACAACCTCACCAACATTTGTTGTTGTTTGTATTTTGGATGGTGGCGATCCTTACTGGTGTGAGGTGATATCTCATTGTGGTTTTAATTTGCATTTCTCTGATGACAAGCCATGTGGAGCATCTTTTCATGTGTCTGTTGGCCATCTGAATTTCTTCTTTGGAGAACTGTCTGTTCAGCTCCTCTGCCTATTTTTTAATTGGATTATTTGCTTTTTGTTTGTTGAGGTGCATGAGCTCTTTATATATTTTGGATGTCAACTCTTTATTGGATCTGTCATTTATGAATATATTCTCCAGTACTGTAAGGTACCTTTTTGTTCTATTGATGGTGTCCTTTGCTGTACAGAAGCTTTTCAGCTTGATATAGTCCCACTTGTTCATTTTTGCTTTTGTTTCCCTTGCCCGGGAGGTATGTTCTTGAAGAAGTCGCTCATGTTTATGTCCAAGAGATTTTTGCCTATGTTTTTTTCTAAGAGTTTTATGGCTTCATGACTTACATTCAGGTCTTTGATCCATTTTGAATTTACTTCTGTGTATGGGGTTAGACAGTGATCCAGTTTCATTCTCTGACATGTAGCTGTCCAGTTTTGCCAGCACCATCTGTTGAAGAGAATGTCATTTCCCCATTGTATGTCCATGGCTCCTTTATCATATATTAATTGATCATATATGTTTGGGTTAATGTCTGGAGTCTTTATTCTGTTCCACTGGTCTATGGCTCTGTTCCTGTGCTAGTACCAAACTGTCTTGATTACTGTGCCCTTGTAGTAGAGTTTGAAGTTGGGAAGCAAGATCCCCCCCCACTTTATTCTTCCTTCTCAGGATTGCTTTGGCTATTCAGGGTCTTTGTTGTTTCCATATGAATTTTTGAACTATTTGTTCCAGTTCGTTGAACAGTGCTGTTGGTAATTTGATAGCGATTGCATAAATCTGTATGTTGCTTTGGGCAGGATGGCCATTTTGACGATATTAATTCTTCCTAGCCAAGAGCATGGGATGAGTTTTCATTTGTTAGGGTCCTCTTTAATTTCTCTTAAGAGTGTCTTATAGTTTTCAAGGTATAGGTCTTTCACTTCCTTGGTTAGGTTTATTCCTAGGTATTTTATTCTTTTTGGTGCAATTGTGAATGGACTTGTTTTCCTGATTTCTCTTTCTATTAGTTCATTGTTAGTGTATAGGAAAGCCACAGATTTCTGTGTGTTAATTTTGTATCCTGCAACTTTGCTGCATTCCGATATCAGTTCTAGTAGTTTTGGAGTGGAGTCTTCAGGGTTTTTTATGTATAGTATCATGTCATCTGGAAATAGTGACAGTTTAACTTCTTCCTTACCAATTTGGATTCCTTGTGTTTCTTTGTTTTGTCTAATTGCTGTGGCTAGGACCTCCATTACTATGTTGAATAACAGTGGGGTGAGTGGGCATCCCTGTCTTGTTCCCGATCTCAGAGGAAAAGCTTTCAGCTTCTCGCTGTTCAGTATGATGTTGGCTTTATCATATATGGCCTTTATCATGTTGAGGCACTTGCTCTCTATACCCATTCTGTTGAGAGTTTTTATCATGAATGGATATTGAATTTTGTTGAATGCTTTTTCAGCATCTATAGAGATGATAATGTGATTTTTGTCCTTCCTTTTGTTTATGTGGTGGATGATGTTGATGGATTTTCGAATGTTGTACCATCCTTGCATCCCTGGGATGAATCCCACTTGGTCATGGTGTATGATCCTTTTAATGTATTTTTGAATTCGGTTTGCTAATATTTTGTTGAGTATTTTTGCATCTATGTTTATCAGGGATATTGGTCTGTAATTTTCTTTTTTGGTGGGGTCTTTGCCTGGTTTTGGTATTAGGGTGATGTTGGCTTCATAGAATGAGTTTGGGAGTATTCCCTCCTCTTCTATTTTTTGGAAAACTTTAAGGAGAATGGGTATTATATCTTCTCTGTATATCTGATAAAATTCCAAGGTAAATCCATCTGGCCTGGAGGTTTTGTTCTTGGGTAGTTTTTTTCATTACGGATTCAATTTCGTTGCTTGTAATTGGTTTGTTTAGAATTTCTGTTTCTTCCTTGGTCAGTCTTGGAAGGTTGTATTTTCCTAAGAAGTTGTCCATTTCTTCTAGGTTTTCCAGCTTGTTAGCATATAGGTTTTCGTAGTAGTCTCTAATAATTATTTGTATTTCTGTGGGGTCCGTCTTGATGTTTCCTTTCTCGTTTCTGATTCTGTTGATGTGTGTAGATTCTCTTTTTCTCGTAATAAGTCTGGCTAGAGGCTTATCTATTTTGTTTATTTTCTCAAAGAACCAGCTCTTGGTTTCATTGATTTTTTCTATTGTTTTCTTCTTCTCAATTTTATTGATTTTTTCTGATTTTTATTATGTCCCTCCTCCTGCTGACTTTAGGCCTCATTTGTTCATCTTTTTCCAATTCCAATTATTGTGACTTTACACTCTTAATTTGGGATTGTTCTTCCTTCTTTCAATATGCCTAGATTGCTATATACTTTCCTCTTAGAACTGCTTTCGCTATGTGCCACAGAAGTTGGGGCTTTGTGTTGTTGTCATTTGTCTCCATATATTGCTTGATGTCTATTTTAATTTGGTCGTTGATCCATTGATTATTTAGGAGCATGTTGTTAAGCCTCCATGTGTTTGTGGGCCTTTTTGCTTTCTTTGTACAATTTATTTCTAGTTTAAACCTTTGTGGTCTGAAAAGTTGGTTGGTAGAATTTCAGTCCTTTTAAATTTACTGAGGTTCTTTTGTGGCTTAGTATGTGGTCTATTCTGGAAAATGTTCCATGTGCACTTGAGAAGAATGTGTATCCTCCTAGTTTTTGGTGTAGAGTTCTGTTAATGTCTGTTAGGTCCATCTGTCCTAGTGTGTTGTTCAGTGCCTGTGTGTCCTTACTTTTTTTTTGTCTGGTGGATCTGTCCTTTAGAGTGAATGGTGTGTTGAAGTCTCCTAAAATGAATGCAATGCGTTTTATTTCCTTTAGTTCTGTTAGTATTTGTTTCACATATGCTGGTGCTCCTGTGTTGGGGACGTATATATTTATAATGGTTATATCATCTTGTTGGACTGACCCCTTTATTATTATGTAATGTCCTTCTTTATCTCTTGTTACTTTCTTTGTTTTGAAGTCTATTTTGTCTGATACTAGTACTGCAGCACCTGCTTTTTTCTCCCTATTGTTTGCATAAAATATCTTTTTCCATCCCTTGACTTTTAGTCTGTGTATGTCATTGAGTTTGAGGTGAGTCTCTTGTAAGCAGCATATAAATGGGCCTTGCTTTTTTATCCATTCTATTACTCTGTGTCTTTTAATTGGTGCATTCAGTCCATTTACATTTAGGGTGATTATTGAAAGATATGTACTTATTGCCTTTGCAGGCTTTAGATTCGTGGTTACCAAAGGGTCAAGGGTAGGTTGTTTACTAACTAACTGTCTAACTTAACTCTCTTTTTGAGCTATTATAAACACAATCTGATGATTCTTTATTTCTCTCCCTTCTTATTCCTCCTCCTCCATTCTTTTATGCTAGGTGTTTTATTCTGTTCTCTTTTGTGTTTCTTTTGACTGCTTCTGTGAGTAGTTGATTTTATTTTTTGCCTTTAGTTAGTATTTGGTTGGTCTGCTTTCCTTGCTGTGATTTTATTTTCTCTGTTGACATCTATGTAGCCTCAGGAGTACTTACACCTAGAGCAGTTCATTACCTCTTATAGAAGTGGTGGTTTGTCGGAGGCAAATTCCCTCAACTTTTGCTTGTCTGGGAATTGTTTAATCCGTTGTTCATATTTAAATGATAATCGTGCTTTATACAGTATTCTTGGTTCAAGGCCCTTCTGTTTCATTGCATTAAATATATCATGCCATTCTCTTCTCGCCTGTATGGTTTCTGTTGAGGAGTCTGATGATAGCCTGATGGGTTTTCCTTTGTAGGTGACCTTTTTTCTTTCTCTGGCTGCCTTTATTACTCTGTCCTTGTCCTTGATCTTTGCCATTTTTAATTATTATGTGCCTTGGTGTTGTCCTCCTTGGGTCCCTTCTTTTGGGACTTCTGTGGGCTTCCGTGGTGTGAGAGACTATTTCCTCCCCCAGTTTGGGGAAGTTTTTAGCACTTATTTCTTTAAAGACACTTTCTATCCCTTTTTCTCTCTCTTCTTCTACTGGTACCCCTATAATACGAATCGTGTGCCGTTTGGATTGGTCACACAGTTCTCTTAATATTCTTTCATTCCTGGAGATCCTTTTATCTCTCTCTGCCTCAGCTTCTCTATGTTACTGTTCTCTGATTTCTATTCCATTAACGGTCTCTTGCACCTCATCCAGTCTGCTCTTATGTCCTTCCAGAGATTGTGTTATTTCTGTATTCTCCCTCCTAACTTGATCCTTTAGCTCTTGCATAGTTCTCTGCAGGTCCATCAGCGTGGTTATGACCTTTATTTTGAATTCTTTTTCAGGAAGATTGGTTAAATTTATCTCCCCAGGCTCCCTCTCGGTGGTTGTCTGGTAATTCTGGACTGCATCAAATTTGTCTGCCGTTTCATGGCGATAGAGGTAGTCATAGGCAGGTGGCGCATGTGTCATCTGGGAGAACAAAGTCCCTTCCTGCTTGCTGGTCACCTTGCCCTTCTCCCCTGCCTGTGCTGTTTACGTGCATATGGAGAGCAGCTTCTGGTTTTATTTCCTGAGCCGCCGTGGCGTGGCAGCCGTCAGGGCAGCCCAGAGTCCTCCAGGGAGTGGCAGCTGTCCCGGTGGTGCTCTCTTGTGATAATAGTGACCATTCATGCCCTGTCCTGGCTTCCTCTGTCTGTGCTGGGCAGCTGCGCGCTGTCAGGGCCTCTGAGTCTGGAATGGGCAGCTGCGGAGGAGGCTCTGGGTGGCTGCTGTGGGCATGGCCACTCTCAGGCTGCTCCCCTGCTGTGGCGGGGCCCGGAGGGGGAATGAATGGGAGACTGCTTATCACCGTGAGGGGCTTCAGAGCTGCGCTGCTGGCTAGGGGGTTAGGGAGCCTGAAGTTCCCTGGGATTGCCAGCCTGCTGGGCCGAGTGTGCTGGGACGATTCTGTCCAGCTGTGGAGCCCCTGTCCCTTTAAGACTTTCAAAAAGCACTCGCTTTTCTTTTGTCCGAGGGGCGCCGGCTGCAGGGACCCACTTGCAGGTTTTACTGTTCTGTTTCCCTAATACCCAGCACATTGTACACTGTGTATCTGTGCTCTTGGTGCAGATGACTAGGGCTGGGTACTTAGCAGTCCTGGGCTCCCACTCCCTCTCTGCTCTGGCTCCTTTCCTCCTGCCGGTGAGCTGGGGTGGGGGCCGTGCTCCTGCCATGCTGGGCCGCGTCTTGTATCTTTCCCCCTTCGTGAGGTGCTGAGTTCTCGCAGATGTAGATGTAGCCTGACTGTTGTACTGTATCTTCTGGTCTCTGTTTTAGGAATAGTTGTATTTGTTGTATTTTCAAAAATATGTATGGTTTTAGGAGGAGATTTACTCTGCCCTACTCATGCCGCCATGTTGACTCCTCTGTAGTAGGTCTGTTTTTGATTTCAAGTTAATTTCTGTGTTCATTGAAGTAGTTTAAGTTTTAATTTTTGGATCAAAAGTCCATTGTAAAAAGTTGACTTCTCAGTGAATAGAAACCATAATCATTAACCCTGGTGAAAATGTCAAAATATTGAAATAAACCATTAGATGAGGCATAAACAGGCCCGCATGCTTCAGTTATCCCAATCATCACCAATAAACCTAGGTGATTATTTCCATCTTCTGTTTAGTTTTGCCAGTGGTGGTTTTATATTTTTGGATCAGGTACCTGGAAACTTTGTGATAAAGTATTTCATTGAGAGAGTAGTCTGAGGTTCATATCATATAAGTATTACAACTTTCAGAATCTTACATCCTTGACACAACTAAGAATGGAAATGGGTCTTTTCACTGTCTTGGGAGCAGCATCTCAGGTAGACTGAATACGTGAATAGGGGAAGTGGTTTCTGTTCCCTGTACTTCCTATAATCATCTCTTCCCCATTTCTATTTCCCTGCTGTGATTGATTTTGTATGTTCTTTTTATTTCCTATGCTTTGTTTTATTTTCTAAAGACAAAAAGACAGTTAGCAGAAAGTAAAATGAAAGCTCTGTAGGAACAGAGATTTTGTTCTGTTTTATCTTAAACACCAAGAATAGTTCTTGGACATAGAAACCTCTCAGTAAATATTTGTTGAATGACTAAATGAATGATTGAATGAAGGAAGTTAATGCAGACCCTTAAAATTCTTCCTAGGTAGAACCTGTTATTGTTCAAAGATTTTTCAGACTTTTCTTTTTTTCATTTGCTTCATTTTTTTCATTTACTTTTTTTCATTTTATATTTTTGATTTCTAAAAAAAAATAATTTGGTGAAACAAATTTGAAGAAGAGGAAGTATCGTACTAAAAATGAAAAGTATTTTTTTTGCAGCAACAACACTGTAATGTGACAATAGAGTATCATACTATAAGGGTCAGTTATAGAAAGTCAACTTTAATGATTTAGCTCAGAAATGATACAGTAAGTGCTAATACCCTCTTAAAATTTCTTAAAAAGAAATTTTTAAGTCATAGCAAAAAAACTACTCAAAGATTATTTTAATATGCAGTCTTTAAAAACAATTATGAATTTCATTTTTCATAATCAAGAATCTCTGAGCCCAGGTGTGAAGGTCAGTGACCTTAGGAATAACTGCCTGTGTGTTCTGTCAGTATTAATTGTCTTTCCAGTCTGAGGTACTGGCCCTGTATTTGAGATACAGTGGTAAGATAGCCTGTTGAACGGAGCTTGGGGCAGTACATTCAAACTCAGATTTTTATGATTATCAAAAGTATTTCTTACTAATAATTTTAGGACCCCGTTCAGGTGTTGGTTTTCCTGAGGAGCCATCCCTGAGACAGCCTGTATTAGGTAGTCCTAGTGCCCTTGGGGTTTTGTGATTATCACTGTCTCAGCACTGTTTTGTATTTAATTCTTAATATACTAATTTGTCTCCTAGGTAGCTTTATGAGGGCATTTTCCTGTTTGTGTCCTAAGTCCCTGGCACAGCGCCTGCCTGTAAGCATACAAAGATCAAACTGTATCAGGAACGATGATAAGGGGAAGGTCACATTGCTAATTGTGGAGTATGGCTAGTTTTGCATAGGTCCTTAGAGTTATGGGAAAACTATGAGGTAGTGGAGGTCAATGGAAAACTAAACGAGATTGGAGTCAGAGGACCAGGTTCCATTCTAGGGGTTTTTGGTGTGCTACCTCTAATCTTCATAGAAAATCTGTGAGGCAAGTAGTGTCATGAGGAAACTAAGGGGCAGAGAAGTTAAGTAAGTCATCCCAGGTGTCCTTTAGTAAATGGTAAAACTGACAAAAAGCCTGTGTTTTTCTGACTTAATTCCACTTCCTCATTTATAAATGGAAATTGATCATTCTGTTTGCCCTATTTACCTCATAGAATCATCCAAAGAGATAAATCTGTATCTAGTAGCTACAAGTAAAAGCATGAAAAACTTGTTTTTATTAGCTGTGTGTGCTTTGTTTTGACTTTGATATGATTTTTGCCTGTATCTTTGCCTTATTTGAACTGACCTGCTTGTTCAATTAGTAACTGTTGAAGAGGTAAGGGGAGTTAATTATTCTCTTTTAGTTCCCCTAAATAAAAAAATACCTTTATTTCTTTTAGAAATGGAAATCCTGGGACAAAGGGTTTGCACATTTAAAATTTAGATAAGTATTTCTGATAGTCCTCCAGAAAGTCTGTAACAGTTTTTCCTTTTATGAGCAGTGTAGTATGTGAGCATGTTTCCCCACATCTTTGACATATCTGGGCAATATCGACCTTTTAATACTTGAGAAAAATAATCGGAATTTATTTACTATTTGGGAAGTTGGGCATCTTTTTATGTTTCTTGGTTATTTATGTTTCTTTTATGCTTTGCCTACTAGTAGCTTTTATTTTTCTACTTGGTTATCTGTTATTGATTTGTAGGAACCTTTTTATATATAACATGTTGTAGATATTTTCAAGTTAGTTGCTTGTATTTTAACTTGTTCATGGCATCTTTTTTTATTTTTATGTAGTCAAATCTGTCTTTATGGATGGTTTCTAGCCTTAATGTTCTGCTTAGAAGGCCTTCCCTTTGCCATGATTATAAAAGTAAACTTAAAATTGTGTTCCTTTTTCTACTCATATACTCAGTAGAATTACTCCATGCAGGTAAGAGTGATGTTTAAATCCATTATTTGGGAGCATGGTTAGCCACTAGACTTGTTCTTCTTCATTTCACAAAATCTTTAAAGACCTTGAATTACTAGACAGGGAATGTTAATTGAGGAGTAAGGTGAAGTAGCACCATAAATTAAGGCCAAATTGGTGACCTTTGCCTCAACACAATATGGCTGACTGCTCATGTTGGAGATAATGTTAAAAAGTGTGAGTAGATTAGCTTTCATTCTGATAAAAATTATTTTCTAAATATTTAGGCTTTTAGTGTATATTGATTTAGATTTCTGTAGTTTATGTTTTGCCATCAGACTTTAATGGCATGGGAAGTGTCAGGGAGTAGGGTAAAGGGGAAGTAAAGTAAATGAAAGAGGATGTGGCTAGAAAGAACCACTTAGGAAAGAAAGATGGTGTAACAATATTGAGGAGTGTCAATGAGGTATAAAAATCAGAGAGCTCAATGTTAGCAACAATTCCATTTCCTGAGTTATGTTTTGTTTTTCTTTTCCTGGGGATCTTGAGCATTTACGGTCCTAATACAGACTGAAAACCACCACTCACCTTAACCTGATTCTTAATATTCAGTTTTGGTATTTACATGGTGCACATGCACTGTGTGTGTTTTGAAACAACCAGAATCACTTGGTAATTTCAAAGTGAAACTCTGCTGTAAAACTCATTTCCGCCAGAAGCAATAGAATTAGTAGTTGTCAGCCACAAACGCAATTCTTTGCAAACTATGGGAAGACTGTGGCTTTGTTTATTGTCCATCTCTTCTTTAGCATCAGGCACAAATGTCTCAGTTCATAGCAGAAGTATCCATTCTGTAAACTTTATTTTTTTGACTTTGGTCTTAAGAGGATGAATTTGTGACTTTTCTATATTAAGAAATTTACAGAAGAGGGTATCAAATCAGGGTAGTCTTTAATCTCTTAAAAAATTTTAATATGTCTGTGTACCTCATTTATCTATTTTGTTTATTGGCTTCAGTACAAAGCTATTTGTGTGTGCGTTAACATACTTGTTTTGACATTTTAAGAGTATGACAATGACTGTTAGGAACTAGGAAATAATAGTTAACTTTTGACACTTCACAAAATACTTTTAACAGGTATTTTCCTCACCACAACAAGGAGAGAGGTTGGAACAGTTAAAATTATTGAAAACTCAGGCTTATAAACATAAGCTCTTGAACCCAATTCTTTGGAATGTGGATCCTAAGTTCTCACTATTCTGTCTTCCTTACAACCTTGCCTGTGAGTCAGATGATTGTAAATTGAGATGTTTCAGTGATGTGAAGGGATAATAGTTCATAAATGAAGGGAAAGGAAAGTTTTTATTGAGGCAAAATTGTGATAGATGCATAATTAATCTTAATAAAGAGTAGGTAGTATTAGTCCTGCTTTACTAATGAAGAAACAGATTAAATTAGAGTAACTTGCTCAAGGTCACACTGATAGAAATCACTAGATCAGAGATTCAAACCAGGGCTTTCTGATTCTAAGGTCTATTCCCTTTTCTTTATACCATAGTTCCTTCAGAGCTAAAATCTCAGAACGTAGGGAAGAATGCACATGCAATGGATAAGAAAAGTGATTTTAAGAATAAATTACATTATAAATTGTGAAAATATTGTAACTGTTTCAGTATGATTAATTTGAACTCCACAGTTTAACATAGGGTAGAATAATTAAAGAGAATATTGTAATAAGTTTTAAATGTTTTTATTTCAGTGTTTGAGGAAATATAAAGGAAAATAATGTTAAGGTTCTTAGTTATAAAGGTCTTAAATTATCAAGAGTCATGTTATTCTCTCATGTACATCTCATGGGCAAGGATTGATTATAGGGCAAAGATGTATCTTCAATTTTTATTTTCTTTCCTACTGTGCCTGGGATGATGGGGTGAGTATGTGCATGCATGATCAGTAAGTACTTGTTCCTTGCCTCCTTAGTAATTGTTTTTTAGCTGTTGTTAACAAAAATTTCATTTACTTATTTTTGCCATTTTGGGCCAGATTCTGGGAATTAATATTACTTTTCATTAGGCAAATTATTTTTACCTTAGGTAATTTTGCCAGTTAACTTTTGCATATAAAAATAATACTGTTGCACACATTGAACTGCATATAAAAACAATACTGTTGCACACACTGAACTGTCTTGATATGAAGAAATTACTGAGGCTAAGCCAGTGTGTGTTCCTTTTGACAGTTAAAATTATATTTTGTCTAGTTACTGTTTATGAATTTCCTTGTTTGCTTTTAGGATATTCGGAAATTCTTTGGGGCTATACCTAGTGGAAAGAACCTTGTAAGTGACTCAGTAAAGAAGAATGAGAAAACAAAGTCTGCTGAAGAAACTTTAAAAACAAAGAAAGGAATAAAGGAAATCAAGGTCAGTTTTACAGGTATAATTCTGAATTGTATAAAAGGTTAAATCAACTCAGTTCCTAGACTTGATATATTGGGAGCCTCGAGTAAATATAGTTTCAACTCATTTAGAAGAGGGGAAAAAAGTAATAAGGTGCTTCTCACTTCTAATAAGTATATCTTACTATGTTCATAGCTTGGTGTTTTCCTGAAGTAGAGAAGGAAAGCTTTACAGTTTTAAGACCAAAATTTGGTCATAGAGACATGAGCCCCAGGTGAATAGTGTACTTCTGGCAAGGGATGGCTTTGGAGGAAAATTTTATTTTCTCCCTGTCCTCCTTGGGCCTCAAAGAAATTAAGATACAACTTTACTGTGGAAAGCAGGCAATGGCCACAATAATGAATCTCAGTTAGTACTGTTACAGTCTATGTAAAATTTAAGAATTTTGCAATTCTACAGGCCTCTTTACCACCATCCCAGCGTTTATGTCTTAGTTGTCATATGTATTACATCTACATACATCAGTATTCCAAACTCAGTGTAATAATTTTGTTCCAAAGGGACATGTGTTTTATTAAAGAAATTGAAAGGGAAAAGTTGATCATTTATATTTCTGGGTCTATCTGAATTTCCATCGAATATTTTCTTTAAATGTGAGGAATTTTCTTTAGCATTTCTTGTAGTGTAGGTCTGCTGACAATGAATTTTGTAAGTTTTTATCTAAAAATGTCTTTGTCATCATTCTTGAAGGATGATTTTGCTGGATATGGAATTTTGGTGACAGTTTTTTGTTTCAGCACTTTAAAGATGTTCCACTGTCTTTTGGCCTCCATTTTTCTTGGTGAGATACTAGCAGTCATTCATTTTGTTTTCTTTTGTATGTAATGTGTTTTTCTCGTGCTGCATTACAGATTTTTCTCTTTATCTTTTGTTTTTAGCTTTGAGTGTGATATGCCTGGGTATGATTTTTTGTTTTTATCATGTTCAGGGTTTTCTGTGCTGCTTGTATCAGTATACATACCTTTTATCAAAGTTGGGGATTTTTGCCATTATTTCTTCAACTATATTTTGCTTAATTAACTCTGCATTTTGGGGATTCCAATTATAAACATGTTAAAGTTGTGATAGTCTCACAGATCATTGAAGCTTGTTCATTTTTGTTTTTCTTTTTTCATCTGCACTTGAGACTGGATAGTTTCTCTGTTACTATCTTAAAGTTCATTGACTCTTCTGTCTTATCTCCAGTTTGCTGTTGACCCTGTTTAGTGAATATTTTAAATATTGTATTTTTCGGTTCTAGAATTTCCATTTGGTTCCTTTTCATAGTTTTTGTTTTTTCCCTTTATGATCTTCAGTGTTACTATGATAGCTGCTTTAAAATTCTTATCTGTTAATTCTAGCATCAGGGTTATATTAGAATTGGTCTCTATTAAATACCCTTTTTCTTGAGTCTGTGGCTCATGTATTAGTCAGTTTGGGCTACCATAACAGCATACTATAGGCTGGATGGTTTAAACAACAGAAATTAATTTTCTTACAGTTCTGAAGACAAGAAGTCTATGATTAAGGTGCCATACAATTCAGTTTCTTTGAGAGCTCTCTTTCTGGCTTGAAGATAGCTACCTTCTTGTGTTCTTACATAGTCTTTCCTCCATGTGGGATACTCTTCTCTTACTTTTGAGTTATTGTCGTTTCTAACTCTTGTCTTCTAGTCCAGTGATATTTTTGAATTACAATGGTTCATTCATCTCTTTTTGTTACAAGCTACTTGTTTGTATGTTTCTGAAGTTTTAATATAATGGATAGGTATATGTTTATACCTTATAATTGATTACACTGAGTTTTTTTGCTGTTTGCTTTCTTGATACTTCTTGGGAAAATTTGAGTATGTTTAAAGTGTGATGTATAACTGCAAAATATTAATAATACCTTTTGATTATGTTAGAAATGTGACATAATTAAAAAATACAAATAATACCTTTTGCCTTGGTTTTATTTAGTTTTCTAGTAGGCATTTGGTACTAGTGGTCTCATAACTCCTCAGCCTTTATTTCTTTCTCTTTTGTTTTCAGGAAGCACTTGCCTATAACATGACATCCTTTTATTCTTTGTTGTATATAGGTTAGTGTTGTAAGTGGTGCTGAATAATAATACAGCTTTTCCTATAATTCTTTCTTTTCCATCTGATACAATTATTGTCTGGCCTGTTCTTTTTTTTGAGAAATAATTGACAAACAAACAATCACTATATAAGTTTGAGGTGTACAATATGAAGGTGTACAATATGATACATCTGTTTTGAAAAGATAACCACAACAGGTTTAGTTAACATCTGTTATCTCATATAGCTAAAATAAAAAAGAAAAAATACTTTTCCTTTTATGAGAACTCTTAGGATCTACTCTCTTGCAACTTGCCTATATATCATATAGCAGTGTTAGCTATAGACATCATATTGTGCATTGTATCCCTAGAACGTATCTGTCAACTGGAAGTTTGTAGCTTTGACCACCTTCCCCTTCCTGCACTCCTGCCACCTTTGGTAACAACAAATCTGGTCTCTATGAATTTGGTGGGGCTTTTGTTGTTGTTGTTTTTAGATTCCACGTATGAGATTATATAGTATTTGTCTTTCTTTGTCTGACTTATTTTCACTTAGCATAATCCCTTTAAGGTCCAGCCGTGTTGTTGGAAATGATAGGATTTCCTCATTTTTTGTGGCTAAATAATACTCTGTTGTATATACCACAACTTCATCCATTTATCCATTGATGGACATTTAGGTTGTTTCTGTGTCTTGGCTCTTGCAAATAATGTTACAGTGAACATGAGAGGGCAGGTCTCTTTTTGAGTTAGTGTTTTCATTTCCTTTGGATGTATTTCCCAGAATGGAATTGCTGGGTCATATGGTAGTTCTATTTTTAATTTTTTGAGGAATCACCAGCTGTTTTCATTAGTGGCTGCACCAATTTACAATCCCACCAACAGTGCACAAGGATTCATTCCCTTTTCTTCACATCTGTACCAGCGTTTGTTATCTTTTTGTCTTTTTGATGATTGGTCTGGCCTATTCTACAGCCTAATTAATTAGGACATTATTGACATTTTGGGCTGGATAATTCTTTGTTGTGGAGGGCTGTTGTGTGCATTGTAGAAGATGTTTAGTAGCATCCCTGGTCTACCTATTAGACACCAGTAACACCCCCAGCTCTAAGTTAGGACAAGCAAAAATGTGCCCTGGTGGGTTAAATTCCCCCTGGTTGCAAATCACTGAGCTCAAGATAATGAGGAAAAATGGCTAAGTTACATAGACCTCTTCATGTTCTAATTATACTGTGATGTTCATAGGTAAATAGTTCTTGTAAAGATGACTCCAAACAGAAGCAACCAAATAAGAAAAAGAGGATCATCTATGATTCAGGTAAGACTTCTTCTGAGGAGCTTTAAATTTTGAAAATTATTTTATATCCCTTTGAACAGTGTTTTCCACACTGATGTTCTGAGACACACAGCTCTTTGTGATGTTAATAGATGTCTGAGGAGAGAACTCTGTGCCCAAATCAAATTGAAAACATTTTCATTATACTGTAAAATTGATCATAGCCTAAGCATATTAATGTATTAAAGATCTGTTCAGAGGAGGATACAGTGTAAGTAGCATGTCTCAAACTTACTTTGATTATGTATATTTGTTTTTTGAAATAGTCATATTCTCTTCCAGCTGAGGTTTTTTGAAACTGAATTTGAAAGATAGTGCCTTAAATATTGCTTTAGAAACAAAAACCTAGAATTTAACTTTTGCTTTTGGTCTGGTCCTTTTTTGTTGCATTTAGAAAGGAACAAATAATTTAAGAGCTTTTCTTTGGATATACTTTTAATTCTTTTGTGCATGCCTTTTATACTATGTTAAAATAATGGTAGAAATCTGAAAGTTTTAGGTTTTGCTTTTGTGGAGAAGATCCATCTGGTTTGAATTCTTAAAATTAAAAATATAATCTAAGGAAACATTTATAGATTGTCAGGATTTGACAGTGATAGCAAATTTTCTGACTCAGTTCTGCAAGTACTTGAATGTTTATTGTGAGTTTTTTAATGCTTTATACTGTGAGGAATTTGAAATAAGTACATAACCTCATTCCCTAGGCGTTTGCATCTTTTGGGAAACTGGAAATTTAATTGTTTGACACAATTTAGAACAGTATGAGACAGAATTTATAAATGCACGGTGCAGAGGAAGACGAACGATACCAAAGTTTATGAAACTTATTTCATACCAGGGACTATACTAGATACTTTCTCTTTGTCTTGATTTGTATTTAAGTGCTCTGAGTGATTAGGTGTGTAGTAGACTGAATAATGGCCCCCAATATGTCCATGCCCTAGTTCCTATAACCTATGGATATGTTAGGTTACATGACAACAGGAAATGAAAGGTGTAGGTGGCCAGAAGATTGATAATTAGATGACCTTAATATAGGGGGACTATCCTGGATTATTCAGGTGGGCCCAATAATGTAGTCACAAGGAAGAGGAAAGTGAAAGAAGAGTGAGAGAGATTTTTCACTGTGACAGGTCAGAGGACCAGAGAGATGACAGCATGAGAAGGACTTTGCCTGATGTTGCTGCTTTAGAGGTGGAGGAAGGGGGCCAGGAGAGTGCGAGCAGTCACTAGACACTGGAAAAGGCAAGGAGATGGATTCTTCCCTGGAGTATCCAGAAAGGGTCACAGCCAAACTGACATCAATTTTAGCCCAGTGAGACCCATACTGGATTTCTCACCTTCAGAACTATATGATAATACATTTGTATTATTTTAAGCCGTTAATTTTGTGGAGATTTGTTACAGAAACAAGAGAAAAGATTTAACACTGGATAGAAGTAATCTATGAGAATTTGCAAAAGGGGTTGTCCTTGAAAAGGGCCTTGAGAAATTGGTTGAAAATAACCACCTTAAATACATACTGTGTCGTATTATTTGTTTTCCAGAGCTGTTTTATTTTCTTCTCATGTACAGATTCAGAATCTGAGGAGACAGTGCAGGTGAAAAATGCCAAAAAGCAAGCAGAAAAATTGCCATTGTCTTCTAAACCTGGTAAAATTCTACGCCAGGATCCTGTTACATACATTTCAGAAACAGGTAAGGGTACTGAATATATGTATTGTTTTATAGAGAAGCAGTGTGTGTTATATTCTTGAGCTTCTCATTGGTGTCTAAATGTACCTCCTTCACTTTGAGTTGAATTTGTCTTCCCTATTTTGCTTTGTTGAATAATTGTCAGGGGAAGGCTGTCATCATCTTTGGCATTTTATGTGTGTTAAGGGCCAGTTGCAGGGGAATATTATTGGGTTGTTTAAAAAAATTTTTTTAATGTAATTTTTTTATCTTGCATGCTGAAGTTAAAACTGTACAATGATTATTCACATTTGTGATTATAATCTAGCACAGATCTGACCTGAATTCCTTATATTCTATGGAGACACTAATGATTTTAGCATTGGTTTTTTTAAAAAAGTAATTGTTTTGTACTTACGTTTATTTGCTTAATCTGTTTTGAGTGGTCAAAAAGCAAAAGACATTTATAAATAATTGTGCACTATTCTTAAGATTTCATGATATAAATAATTGTTTCATAGATAGTAATCTTTAAAGGTGAGTCACCCTGAATTATATGGTCATTTTAGGGGAGAAAACTCAGATGGTTGTTTTGGACAGACATTTTGGTTCCACCTATTTTTAGCTCCTAGTGGAGATCATAATAGGAATAAAAGGTCAGCTGTATTAATCTTTAAATTCACAGAGCCTGTTGAGTCCTATATAGAAACGTTTGAAGGTGTCATGAGAGCATCTGATACCTCACTGGTTTATTCATATTGAGGACAACCTCGGAAATAGCCCTCTGCCTTTTGTACTCCTAGTGAAGTGAATATACTTGGTTTGAAGAGACAGGGTAAAAGCTGCATAACTGTTTTGGCACAGCATGTAACAATTTATATTCCATAGACATTTAGTGGATGTCTTTTACATCCCAGATATTAGGTGCTGGAGATTACAAAAGATGACTGAAGACTCCGAAGTAGTGGACTGGCCTGAGGCCACAGTATGCAACAGTCAGGGAGAGGGCATGATGGAGTGGCTAGATTTGGTGTTGCCCTTGAAGAGTGAGCAGGTGATGGAGGGGAAGAACATGTCAGGTTGGGGATGGGACTATTTAAGGCTCAGTGTCCAGCACAAGCTTATGTTTATAGAATTCTGAAGTTCATAGGATACTGAAGTGATGGCTTGCCCATGTGATGAGAAGTAGTGGGAAGTAGAATTAGGGAAGACCTTGACAGCCAGATGCATTAATTTAGATTTAACGTAGCAGGGAAAATGGAGCCATTAAAGTTCTTGAACAGAGTTGTGGAATGATGAAAATGGTATTGAAGGGTGATTGTTAGATTCTTAGTATTCAGAGTAAGATGGAGCATAGGGAAACCATAACTAGGGATGTCAAGAGGCATTTATGGTAATCGAGGAGTGAAGTAATGAGAATCTTAGAAAGCTAGCAGTAGTGAGACTGATGTATGAACATTTTGAGAGATGAGTTACAGATTAGGTTTTCTGATTATGTGTGGGCTTCATTCAGCCATGCCATGGTCTATTGTTATTAGGATAATTGGAGAGTTGATGACACTAGCATGATTAAAGTTTTTTTTGCTTTTAAAGTAACAGTTTTATTAAGATGTAATTCACATACTGTACAGTTCACCTTTTAAGATTTTAATGTAATTGGAGTATGCAGATAAAAGCCAAGGTTTTCAGAGATACAAGTAAATATAAAACTTTGCTTACACGTGTGGGCTGTTACTTGAGAGTATGAAGGTATTCATAGATAATTTGGTCAGTAAGCAGGGGGTGGAACTGGAAGGCCCTTGCTTTGTAGAAGAAACCTGAGACTGCAAGGTTGGAAGCCCTGTCTGGAGGGTACACATCCTTGGTTCCCATCTAACAGCTGTGGGACTTTGGGCTAAAGCTCAGTGACCTGTCTCCCTTTCTGTAAAGCAGGAACACTAATTGAATTGGCTTGTTGGAAAAGCTTAATGGGATGATGCATGTAAAAGGACCAAGACCCAATGCCTGAAACATAATAGGCAGTCAAAAGGAAAAAAAGAAAGACAAAAGAAGTCTGCAGATGAGCTTTGTAGGTTCTTGGAGACATTGATTTAATAGAGTTGTTCCAGTGTTCAAAGACAAAATGTAAGTGATGTAAACATTTTCTGTAAAATTTTTGGTAAGCTGAGGTATTTCTTTGCTATGGCAGGAGGTAGATTGACTCTTTAACCTTTTTGTTCTATTGCTAAATATCTGTTCAGGCACATTGTGCAAATTCACTCTTCAGGAGACCCCCCTCTTGGATCTGGCCACCTTTGTGAAGTTTTGAATTTGTGGGAGGGAAGCTAAAAACAGTGTGATGATAGGTTTATTATGTAACTGAAGGTGGTGTGATCAAGCTTTCCAGTGACAACCTGAAAACGTCAAAGTTAGTGTGCAGACAGTGATGGCCTTCACCTGTGGATCAGTTGGCTATCGTTATCTTGTTAGTTTAGGTACACAGAAGAGTCAGATAATTTAAGCTCTGATACAGCTTTTCTTTAACACGGAATTGTTTATTTCAGATCGGGTCTTTTTGAATGTTATTTTCTGAAGAGATACATAGCATTTTATTTGAACTTTTTGTGAACACTAGCAGTGTTTATGTCATTCTGCCAATGGCATGTACATGTTAAAGTGAACATTGTCCCCTTGCTTTAGCTAAAACTTTGGGGTACAATGCAACCATCTAATATGCTCAGTATTACATAGTACTTTTTTTTTCTTAGAATTGAGATGTAGAAAAGAAGCTAGCTCTTTTCTCTCCTGTTTTGTCTTCTCATATTTTTTTATTCCCTGAAATGATAGGTGAATGGGAGGAAGATAAGCCCTTTTTCTTCCCTCCCTGAAAGAATGAGACTGTTGGAAAGAAGCCCACAGTAAAATTAGCATGATAAAATCAGAACTTCAATGAGTTTCAAAAAAGAAAAAATGTGACTTTTTAAAATTAATGAATTAACTGGAAAATTCTTGACCTTAAAATAATTCTTTACTTTTTAAAAAACTGAAGCTATAATTTTTCAATACTGGGTCATGAAGAAATACTCACATTGTAAATATACAAGTATAATGAGGTTAAGTAAAATATTTGTGGTAATAATAGTTTAAAAATTTAATCTAAAATTGTGTTGTTTATTTGATGATTATAGCTTCTTGTGGAAAAGGATTACATGACAAGATTCAGTTTTAAACACCTGTTAGTTCCAGAAGGAACAATTTTTGCTTCATTATTCCATATTTTATCCTTTGTCATCCAACCTTTGTTTCTGTGTTTTTGTATTTTTCTTGCAGTATAGCAGGTGTAGTGTTGAAAACCATGAGCTTCTGAGTTAGACTGCCTGAGTAAAACCTTCATTTACCTTCCTGTGTCTTTGTTTCCTCATTTGTCAGAAGCTTTTGCAATGTCAAATGAGATATTGCTTGAAAAGCTCTTAAAATAGAGTCTGGCACGTAATAAATGTGCAATAAGTATTAACTGTTATTTTTATATTTCAACTTTATTGTATATTTACATCTGCCTTTAAAGACTATGCTAAAGACATTTTGCTTTTGTTTAAGTACTTAGGGCTTTCTGCTGATTATGAAACTGCTTTAGAAATTTAGAAACTGTATTTGACCCATTTAAGTTGTAGATTTGCTTTGTCCAGGAGGTCAGTCTAGGGAATTACTAGGGAAATACATGGCTGTTGAGCACTGGAAATATGATTAGCTCAAACTGAGTATTGTAAGTATAAAGCAGATTTCAAAGACTTAGTGTCAGAGAAGAGTAACTTATCTTAAATTTTTTAGTATTGATTACATGTTGAAATGATAGTGATTTAGGTATATTGGGTGAAATAAAATGTATTATTCAAATTAACTTCATCTGTTCTTTTTTAATGTGGTTATGAGAAAAATTTTAAACTACACATGTAGCTTGTATTTTATTCCTGTTGCACAGTGTTTTATAAATGATAGAATATTTAGGAAATAACCTTAATTTTATAAAAACAACCTACTTCGAGAGCTTTTGCTTATATTATTTTACAATTCTTTAGGCTATATTATTATACAGATCTTCAAGCCTGCCATTTAGCTCCATAACATGGTTTTTTCATCATCGCTCTGTTTGATTAAATTTGTCTTGGCTTATTGATTTTTAAAGTATTTCAACTACATTAATCTCCTAAATTACAGGAAAGGGGAAAAGTTGCTTATAAATATCTTCATAGCTAACCATTGACTCTAGTAAAATGTTCTTGTAGGTTGGTAAAAACCCAAATACTTGTTTTACTGGGTAAATATATTTACTTTTAGCTGTTTAATGAAGTGAGAGACCTTGAGTTTTGTTTGGCAAAGATGACCTTTTATTATGCAGTTTCATCAGGGGCTGGTGTTTGGTCAAAAATGGTGGGGGTTTTCCCTGTTTTGAGAATTATGACTGGTAATTTTTATTGAGCACGTAATTCCAGAGGCAGTTAGTGCTTCTGAAATTATAATTATTTTCAAGATTTTAAATGGGAAAACATTGGGAATGTGGTGTTCTTTAGGTTACTATGTACTATCAGTGACCTGTGGCTTAGGAAAATAGCAGCAGAAATTATTACTGGGGATGTATGTGTAATGTTCTTTCTGCTAATTTTTAAGGACAGAGTTTTGTGTACCAGACAAATAAGAATAGATTCTGTATAGGATAGAGAGCTCTTCTTAGATGTTTTCAGGGAAATACAGAGTGACTGAGACAGAAAATTTTCTTGAAGTGAAAGGAAGCTAAGAACTGTGTATTAACATTTCTTTGATTATACTGTTCAGGAATTGATTAGTGTACTAAGGCTCTGTAAAAGAAACTAAGTTGAGTTAAACTTAGATTAATATTATTTAAAATTACCTAAGTAACATATTAACACATTCTTACTGGAAAAGAAACTTCAGATAAAAATGTTTTTCATTCCCGTATCCTTCCCTTTTACCTTGCATAGCTGTGATACACACATATATGTATATATATATATATATATATGTATATATATATATATATATATATATATATATACACACACACACACATGTATTTATTTGAGTGGCATTTTATTGTGAAATTTTTGCAGCTTGCTTTTTCATAACTGTCTTTGACTCCCTCCCTCCCTTCCTTCCCCTCCTTGCCACCACTTTGTCCCTCCCTTAGTCTCTGTCTCTGTTCTTTCGAAAGATCCTTATCTCATTCTTTTACACTTTTGCATAGCACTTTTAACAGTGTGCATTTACTTTTTCTCACATTCTTATTTTAGAGATTGGATTATTGACGTGAACATACTAGTTTATGCTTCTTTGTAGTATAATTAACTATCAATAAATGAGCAGTTCACAGTAAGAAAATGATCACTTAGAAGAGAGTAGTATTTCTTTAGGTTAAGAATGTCATTTATCCACTTATATTATGAAGAATAGAGGGAGGGGCTGGGGCTTCCACTTTCTGCATCTGGGCACAGTGCTTTTATGAGGGTCTCCCACCACCAGCATTTTCCTTTTCCTTTTGACTTTTATTAACCTTATGAATAAAAACATGACTAATAATTTTTTTTAACATATGCTTCTATTGTCAGCTGTTTCTATTTCTCAGGTTGAGAAAGGGAGCTTTATATTTATCCTTATTAAATTTTTATCTGAAATAAACTACTTTTTTTATCTTGTTAGAGTACATACTGACTCCAGGCTTTTGTATCCTGATTCTATCATCTATTTTTTATTTTAAAATTCAATACTTTAATTATATTACATCATTTATTTATTCAACAAACCTATGTGTTAACTCTGTATGTACAGCAGTGTATTGGACAATATGTTTGTTTCTAGTATTCATCTCATGTACTAGTCCTGTAACTCAGAGTAACTGAGAGCTTAGGCCAGCATAGTTTATTCTTAGTTTCCAACTCTGTCTGCTTCTGTTGAATACTCTCTTTTTGACCTGCTCTTGATATTATTGCACAGAATTGTCATCAAACTTTTCCTCTTCTATAGGTCTGTGGGTGGCGATTTGCCTTTTTCTTTTCTACGATTTGGACTCCATTTCTCCTCTTTAAGCTTTAGGGACTTACTCCAGTTTATATGATGACTCAGAGGCCACTGATACTGCTTTTAGCAGTTTAATTCACAAATTCACATTGACCAAACGTCTTTACAAGATCTAGAAGCTTTCAAAAAAATTTTTGCCTTGTTTGTTCTTCAGTCCTTTTTGAATAATGCACATTATGAGGCCCTAAAAAATTAAGTGGCATATGGAGAAGGAGGACTGAAAAGGGGATATAGGGGATTATGAAGCACTAGAGAATCTGGAATGATTATTGAGGTTCTGAAGCATCTTGAAAATTAGCAGACTTGTTCTAGTGACACATATTTTGCTATCAGGCACTTGTGTGAGAGACGCAGAATTGTATTCCAGAATGCCAAGGAAGTAGAATTATGTTATGAAAATGTCATTAAGTGCTAACAAAATAATACACAGGTAATTTATCCTTGACTTTAATACTGAGGCAAGCATTGTTACCTCCTCTCCTGTTTGGAGAAGTGGAATATGAATGAATGTGGGGAATTGCATTACTGAATCACTCCCTTAACTCACCTGGCCACTCAGGTTACCTTCTATCGCCTGTTTCATGCCTTAGAATTGTTAGAAGTTCTGGGTAGTGTACCTGTGACCAGTTGTCCATACCTACCACCACCACTTTTTCTTCTTCTGTGAGGTCAGGGAGGAAGGAGGAGAGAAAGTAGTAAAATGTCCCACATTCTCCTCCTGTGTTACCTTTTGTTAATGATTGAAACCTGCTGTGACTTTCTATGAATTGTTACTTTTACTCTAATGGGGATTCAGCACATATGTGGTGGATAACATCACAACACAAGCCAGTACTTTTTTTCTCTTATTTATCATTACTCACATACCTCAGTAACCTCACAAATTACAGTTTAAAAAAAAAATGTAACTGACTCCATTTGCTTTTTTAAAAGTTTTGTTAAGGTATCATTGATATACAATATCTTATAAAGGTTTCACATGAGCAACATTGTGTTTATTACATTCACCTATATTATCAAGTCCCCCCCTCCACCAAACACCCCATTGCAGTCACTGTCCATCAGCATAGTAAGATGCTATAGTCACTACTTGTCTTCTCTGTGCTATACTGCCTTCCCTGTGACCCCCCTACATTATGTGTGCTAATTGTAATACCCTTTAATCCCCTTCTTTCTCCCTCCCATCTCAATCCCCATCCCTTTTGGTTAACTGCTAGTCCCTTCTTGGCGTCTGTGAATCTGCTGCTGTTTTGCTCCTTCAGTTTTGCTTCGTTATTATACTCCACGAATGGGTGAAATCATTTGGTATTTGTCTTTCTCTGCTTGGCTTATTTCACTGAGCATAATACCCTCTAGCTCCATCCATGTTGTTGGAAATGGTAGTATTTGTTTTCTTCTTATGGCTGAATAATTTTCCATTGTGTATATGTATCACTTCTTTTTAATCCATTCATCTACTGATGGACACTTAGATTGCTTCCATATCTTGACTATTGTAAATAGTGCTGTGATAAACATGCAGGTGCGTATGTCTTTTTGAATTTGAGATCTTGTTTTCTTTGGGTAAATTCCTAGGAGTGGAATTCCTGGGTCAAATGGTATTTCTATTTTTAGTTTTTTGAGGAACCTCCATATTGCTTTCCACAATGGTTGAACTAATTTACATTCCCATCAACAGTGTAGGAGGGTTGCCCTTTGTCTGCATCCTCGCCAGCATTTCTTGTACTTAGTCTTTTCTATGTTAGCCATTCTAACTGGTGTGAGGTGATATCTTATTGTGGTTTTAATTTGCATTTCCCTGATAATTAGCAGTGTGGAGCATCTTTCCATGTGCCTGTTGGCCATCTGAATTTCTTCTTTGGAGAAGTGTCTGTTCATATCCTCTGCCCATTTTTTAATCAGGTTATTTGCTTTTGAGGTGTTCAGTGTGTGAGTTCTTTATATATTTTGGATGTTAACCCCTTGTCAGATGTGTCATTTACAAATATATTCTCCCATACTGTAGGATGCCTTTTTGTTCTGATGGTATCCTTTGCTGTACAGAAGCTTTTTAGTTTGATGAAGTCCCATTTGTTCATTTTTGCTTTTGTTTCCCTTGCCTGAGGAGATGCATTCAGGAAAAAATTGCTCATGTTTATATTCAAGAGAGTTTTGCCTATGTTTTCTTCTAAGAGTTTTATGGTTTCATGACTTACAGTCAGGTCTTTGATCCATTTTGAGTTTACTTCTGTTTATGGAGTTAGATTATAATCCAGTTTCATTCTCTTACGTGTAGCTGTCCAGTTTTGCCAACACCAGTTGTTGAAGAGGCTGTCATTTGCCCATTGTATATCCATGGCTCCTTTATTGTATATGAATTGGCTGTATATGTTTAGGTTTATAGCAGGGCTCTCTATTCTGTTCCATTGATCTATGGGTCTGTTCTTGTGCCAGTACCAAATTGTCTTGATTACTGTGGCTTTGTAGTTGAGCTTGAATTCGGGGAATGTAATCCCCCCAGCTTTATTCATCTTTCTCATGATTGCTTTGGCTATTTGGTGTCTTTTGTGGTTACATATGAATTTTAGAACTATTTGCTCTAGTTTGTTGAAGAATGCTGTTGGAATTTTGATAGGGATTGCATTGAATCTGTAGATTGTTTTAGGCATGATGGCCATTTTGACAATTTTAATTCTTCCTATCTGTGAGCATGGGATGTATTTCCGTTTATTGGTGTCATCTTTAATTTCTCTCATGAGTGTCTTGTAGTTTTGGGAGTATAGGTTCTTCACCTTCTTGGTTAGTTTTATTCCTAGGTGTTTTATTGTTTTTGATGCAACTGTCAGTGGAATTGTTTTCCTGATTTCTCTTTCTGTGAGTTTATTGTTAGTATATAGGAATGTCACAGATTTCTGTGTATTAATTTTGTATCCTGCAACTTTGCTGAATGCAGTTATTAGTTCTAGTAGTTTTGTGGTGGATTCTTTAGGGTTTTTTTTTTATTAAGGTATCATTGATATTCAATCTTATGAAGGTTTCTCATGAGCAACATTGTGGTTACTACATTCACCCATATTATCAAGTTCCTTCCAACACTCCCATTACAGTCACTGTCCATCAGTGTAGTAAGATGCTATAGAGTCACTACTTGTCTTCTCTGTACTATACTGCCTTCCCTATGCCCCCCCTACATTATGTGTTCTGATCATACCCCTTGATCCCCTTCTCCTTCCCTCCTCACCCACCTTCCCCACCCCTTCTCCAGTTGGTACCACTAGTTCCCTCTTGGAGTCTGTGAATCTGTTGCTGTTTTGTTTCTTCAGGTTTGCTTTGTTATACTTCACAATGAGTGACTCTTTAGGGTTTTTTATGCACAATGTCATGTCATCTGCAAACAGTGACAGTTTAATTTCCTCCTTACCAATGTGGATACCTTTTATTTCTTTGTGTTGTCTGACTTCCATGGCTAGGACCGCCAGTACTATGTTGTATAAAAGTGTGTAGAGTGGGCATCCTTGTCTTGTTCCTGATCTTAGAGGAAAAGCTTTCAGTTTTCTGTTGTTAAGTATGATGTTGGCTGTGTGTTTGTTGTGTATGGTCTTCATTATGTTGAGTTTCTTGCCCTCTATTTTGTTGAGAGTTTTCATCATGAAAGGATGTTGAATTTTGTCAAATGCTTTTTCAGCATCTATTGAGATGATCATGTGATTTTTTTCCTTTCTGTTGATATGTATGATGTTGATGGGTTTTCAAATATTGTACCATCCTTGCATCCCTGAAATAAATCCTTCTTGATCATGATGGATGCTCTTTTTGATGTATTTTTGAATTCAGTTTGCCAATATTTTGTTGAGTATTTTTGCATCTATGTTCATAAGGGATACTGGTCTGTAATTTTCTTTTTTGTGGTGTTTTTGCCTGGTTTTGGTTTTAATGACTCCATTGCTTTTTTTAAAATTAATTTTAGTATCATTATTCTACCATTACATGAAGAACATTATGGTTACTAGACTCCCCGCTTCACCAAGTCCCCCCACCCAACCCCATTACAGTCACTGTCCATCAGCGTAGTAAGATGCTGTAGACTCACTACTTGTCTTCTCTGTGTTGCACATCCCTCCCTATGCCCCCCTCCCACATTATACATGCTAATCGTAATGCCCCCTTTCTTTTTCCCTGACCTTATCCCTCCCTTCCCACCCCTCCTGCCCAGTCCCTTTCCCTTTGGTAACCGTTAGTCGTTTCTTGGGTTCTGTGATTCTGCTGCTGTTTTGTTCCTTCAGTTTTCTTTTGTTCTTATACTCCACATATGAGTGAAATCATTTGGTACTTGTCTTTCTCCGCCTGGCTTATTTCACTGAGCATAATATCCTCTAGCTCCATCCATGTTGTTGTAAATGGTAGGATTTGTTTTCTTATGGCTGAATAATATTCCATTGTATATATGTACCACATTCTTCTTTATCCATTCATCTATTAATGGACACTTAGGTTGCTTCCATTTCTTGGCTATTGTAAATAGTGCTGCAATAAACATAGGGGTGCATCTGTCTTTTTGAAATTGGGCTGCTGCATTCTTAGGGGAAATTCCTAGAAGTGGAATTCCTGGGTCAAATGGTATGTCTATTTTGAGCTTTTTAAGGAACCTCCATACAGCTTTCCACGATGGTTGAACTAATTTGCATTCCCACCAGCAGTGTAGGAGGGTTCCCCTTTCTTCACAACCTCGCCAACATTTGTTGTTGTTTGTCTTTTGGATGGTGGCGATCCTTACTGGTGTGAGGTGATATCTCATTGTGGTTTTAATTTGCATTTCTCTGATGACAAGCCATGTGGAGCATCTTTTCATGTGTCTGTTGGCTATCTGAATTTCTTCTTTGGAGAACTGTCTGTTCAGCTCCTCTGCCCATTTTTTAATTGAATTATTTGCTTTTTGTTTGTTGAGGTACGTGAACTCTTTATATATTTTGGATGTCAACCCTTTATTGGATCTGTCATTTATGAATATATTCTCCCATACTGTAGGGTATCTTTTTGTTCTATTGATGGTGTCCCTTGCTGTACAGAAGCTTTTCAGCTTGATATAGTCCCACTTGTTCATTTTTGCTTTTGTTTCCCTTGCCCGGGGAGATATGTTCAAGAAGAGGTCACTCATGTTTATGTCTAAGAGGTTTTTGCCTATGTTTTTTTCCAAGAGTTTAATGGTTTCATGACTTACATTCAGGTCTTTGATCCATTTTGAGTTTACCTTTGTATATGGGGTTAGACAGTGATCCAGTTTCATTCTCTTACATGTGGCTGTCCAGTTTTGCTAGCACCATCTGTTGAAGAGACTGTCATTTCCCCATTGTATGTCCATGGCTCCTTTATCAAATATTAATTGACCATGTATGTTTGGGTTAATATCTGGGGTCTCTATTCTGTTCCACTGGTCTGTGGCTCTGTTCTTGTGCCAGTACCAAACTGTCTTGATTACTGTGGCTTTGTAGTAGAGTGTGAAGTTGGGGAGTGAGATCCCCCCAACTTTATTTTTCCTTCTCAGGATTGCTTTGACTATTCGGGGTCTTTGGTGATTCCATATGAATTTTTGAATTACTTGTTCTAGTTCATTGAAGAATGTTGTTGATAATTTGATAGGGATTGCATCAAATCTGTATATTGCTTTGGGCAGGATGGCCATTTTGACGATATTAATTCTTCCTAGCCAAGAGCATGGGATGAGTGTCCATTTGTTAGTGTCCTCTTTAATTTCTCTTAAGAGTGTCTTATAGTTTTCAGGGTATAGGTCTTTCACTTCCTTGGTAAGGTCTATTCCTAAGTATTTTGTTCTTTTTTTTTTTAAATTTTTGTATCTAATCTACAATTACATGAATAACATTATGTTTACTAGGCTCCCCTCTTCACCAAGTCCCCCTCCCACATACCCCTTCACAGTCACTGTCCATCAGCATAGTAAGGTGCTTTAAAATCACTACTTGTCTTCTCTGTGTTGCGTATTTTATTCTTTTTGATGCAATTGTGAATAGAATCGTTTTCCTGATTTCTCTTTCTATTTGTTCATTGTTAGTGTATAGGAAAGCTACAGATTTCTGTGTGTTAATTTTGTATCCTGCAACTTTGCTGTATTCCGATATCAGTTCCAGTAGTTTTGGAGTGGAGTCTTTAGGGTTTTTTATGTTCAATATCATTTCATCTTCAAAGAGTGACAGTTCAACTTCTTCTTTACCAATCTGGATTCCGTGTATTTCTTTGTTTTGTCTAATTGCCGTGGCTAAGACCTCCAGTATTATGTTGAATAACAGTGGGGAGAGTGGGCATCCCTGTCTTGTTCCCAATCCCAGAGGACAAGCTTTCAGCTTTTCAGTGTTCAGTATGATGTTGGCTGTGGGTTTATCATATATGACCTTTATTATGTTGAGGTACTTGCCTTCTGTACCCATTTTTTTTTTTTTGAGAGGGCATCTCTCATATTTATTGATCAAATGGTTAACAACAATAAAATTCAGTATAGGGGGGTCAATGCTCAATGTACAATCATTAATCCATCTCAAGTCTAATTCTTGTCAGTCTCCAATCTTCTGAAGCATAACGAACAAGTTCTTACATGGTGAACGAATTCTTACATAGTGAATAAATTCTTACATGGTGAACAGTACAAGGGCATTCATCACAGAAACTTTCGGTTTTGATCACGCATTATGACCTGTAAACAATCAGGTCAAGTATGAATATTCGTTTGATTTTTGTACTTGATTTATATGTTGATCCCACATTTCTCCCTTTATTATTATTATTATTTTTATTTTTAATAAAATGCTGAAGTGGTAGGTAGATGCAAGATAAAGGTAGAGAACATAGTTTAGTGCTGTAAGAGGGCAAATGTAGATGATCAGATGATCAGATGTGTGCCTATGGACTAGGTATTAATCCAGGCTAGACAAGGGCAGCAAAACATCCACGGATGCAGAAGATTTCTCTCAAAGCAGGGGGGGGTGAGGTTCTGAGCCTCACCTCTGTTGATCCCCAAATTCTCACCTGATGGCCCCCCTGCGACTGTGCCTGTCTTAGGTTGTTCCTCCCTTGAGGAATCTTACCCGTCTCTGGCTAATCAGTCATCTTCCGGGGCCATACAGGGAAATGTAAAGTTGGTAAGTGAGAGAGAAGCCATATTGTTTGCAAAGGTTAGCTTTTTACTTCTTTGCAGATTTATGCCCTGTGGCTTCTATGCCCAGCACTTGTCTCGAGGTATCTTTACCACCTGGAGGAATTATGATACTCGGTAAATTCGATATGAGGCACGAATTCTATTTAAGGGTTGTAATTAGGAAGAAAGAAGAAAAGCTACAGATGTAGCATATGGAAGGAAACATGGGAGGATTGATTATTTCTTTGACAAATCTTCTTGTAGAATACCTTAAGTATGTATAGATTTTAAACTACTAACTAATTTGCACACACATATTAACATAATAGGAATACGGTGACATAAACAAAGCAAATCTATAATTACCATCCATCTCCAGTGAAGCCAAGAAAACCATTTAGGCACCCTAGGCATTTGTGAAAATTTGTCTATGATATGATGGATATTGTTCAACTGTACGTGAACAGTCTGAGAAAAATCAGACAAAGCAGCCCATTTCTGGGATCTGTTCACATCCCATATGTTCTTTTAACTGTAGATAGTCTATAGTCATAAGATTTTGGAGTGCTACACCTTGCACCCCTCCCAACTCCTGGTTTTGTTCCAACAGTACAGATCCGGTCAAATTCGTTGTCTCACTGTATGCACATGCCAGCCTAGACATCTCCCTCCTCATTCCTATGGCAAGTCCAGGAGACGGTGGGCTGGATGCAGCCACAACCGCAGCATCATCCGGATCCCTGTGGAGGCTTTTTGATGATCATCCCCCGGCACAAGTCCTCCAGAGAGTGCTGATGCCGGAAGCTCCTCCTCATATCGTATCTTAGTTCATTTTCTGGGTATCCAAGCTAGGCCTTGATCGTCTGCACAGAAACAAGCAGACCCTTTGCCCACACTTTGACATGCCCTCTATACCATTGTGCAGAACTCACTGGAGGTCAGCACACAGTAACTGCTTTTTTTTTTTTTTTTTTATTAAGAGAAAGGAATATTATCAGAAAAGAGTATCTCCATAGCTGATCATCTGATACCCTTTAAGTGATCAACATTAAGGATATTTAAAGCATGTGTTGATCTTTGGTTTACCAATAGTTTTATCCTATCAAGGAGTAATCCCCCCTTTTCTTTCTTTCTTTCTTTCTTTCTTTCTTTCTTTCTTTCTTTCTTTCTTTCTTTCTTTCTTTCTTTCTTTCTTTCCTTCCTTCCTTCCTTCCTTCCTTCCTTCCTTCCTTCCTTCCTTCCTTCCTTCCTTCCTTCCTTCCTTCCTTCCTTCCTTCCTTCCTTCCTTCCTTCCTTCCTTCCTTCCTTCCTTCCTTCCTTCCTTCCTTTCTTCCTTGCTTCCTTCCTTCCTTCGTTCCTTCCTTCCTTCCTTCCTTGCTTCTTTCTCTTTCTTTCTTTCTTTCTTTCTTTCTTTCTTTCTTTCTTTCTCTTTCTTTCTTTCTTTCTTTCTTTCTTTCTTTCTTTCTCTTTCTTTCTTTCTTTCTTTCTTCTTTCTCTCTCTCTCTCTCTCTCTGTCGCTCTCTCTCTTTCTCTCTCTCTCTCTCTCTTTCTCTCTTCTTTCTCTTCTTTCTCTCTCTTTCTCTCTCTCTCTTTCTTTCTTTCTTTCTTTCTTTCTTTCTTTCTTTCTTTCTTTCTTTCTTTCTTTCTTTCTTCTTTCTCTCTCTCTCTTTCTCTGTCTCTCTCTCTCTTTCTCTCTCTCTCTCTCTCTTTCTCTCTTCTTTCTCTTTTTTCTCTCTCTCTTTCTCTCTCTCTCTCTTTCTCTTTTTCTTTCTCTCTCTCTCTCTTTCTTTCTTTTTTTTTTTAATTTTTAATCTATACTTACATGAAGAATACTATGTTTACTATGCTCTCCCCTATATCAGGTCCCCCCTAACAACCACATTACGGTTACTGTCCATCAGCTTAGCAAAATGTTGTAGAGTCACTACTTGTCCTCTCTGTGTTGTGCAGCCCACCCTCCCCTTTCTCCCTCCCCCCCATGCATGCTAATCTTAATACTCCCCTTCTTCTCCCCCCACCTTATCCCTCCCTGCCCACCCATCCTCCCCAGTTCCTTTCCCTTTGGTACCTGTTAGTCCATTTTTGGGTTCTGTAATTCCGCTGCTGTTTTGTTCCTTCAGTTTTTCCTTTGTTCCTATACTCCTCAGATGAGTGAAATCATTTGGTATTACTCTTTCTCCGCTTGGCTTATTTCACTGAGCATAATACTCTCCAGCTCCATCCATGTTGCTGCAAATGGTTGGATTTTTCCACTTCTTATGGCTGAGTAGTATTCCATTGTGTATATGTACCACATCTTCTTTATCCATTCATCTACCGATGGACATTTAGGTTGCTTCCAATTCTTGGCTATTGTAAATAGTGCTGCGATAAACATAGGGGTGCATCTGCCTTTCTCAAACTTGATTGCTGTGTTCTTAGGGTAAATTCCTAGGAGTGGAATTCCTGGGTCAAATGGTAGGTCTGTTTTGAGCATTTTGATGAACCTCCATACTGCTTTCCACAATGGTTGAACTAATTTACATTCCCACCAGCAGTGTAGGAGGGTTCCCCTTTCTCCACAGCCTCGCCAACATTTGTTGTTGTTTGTCTTTTGGATGGCAGCTATCCTTACTGGTGTGAGGTGATATCTCATTGTGGTTTTAATTTGCATTTCTCTGATGACAAGCCATGTGGAGCATCTTTTCATGTGTCTGTTGGCCATCTGAATTTCTTCTTTGGAGAACTGTCTGTTCAGCTCCTCTGCCCATTTTTTAATTGAATTATTTGCTTTTTGTTTGTTGAGGTACGTGAACTCTTTATATATTTTGGATGTCAACCCTTTATTGGATCTGTCATTTATGAATATATTCTCCCATACTGTAGGGTATCTTTTTGTTCTATTGATGGTGTCCCTTGCTGTACAGAAGCTTTTCAGCTTGATATAGTCCCACTTGTTCATTTTTGCTTTTGTTTCCCTTGCCCAGGGAGATATGTTCAAGAAGAGGTCACTCATGTTTATGTCTAAGAGGTTTTTGCCTATGTTTTTTTCCAAGAGTTTAATGGTTTCATGACTTACATTCAGGTCTTTGATCCATTTTGAGTTTACCTTTGTATATGGGGTTAGACAATGGTCCAGTTTCATTCTCCTACATGTAGCTGTCCAGTTTTGCCAGCACCATCTGTTGAAGAGACTGTCATTTCGCCATTGTATGTCCATGGCTCCTTTATCAAATATTAATTGACCATATTTGTTTGGGTTAATTTCTGGAGTCTCTATAATCTGTTCCACTGGTCTGTGGCTCTGTTCTTGTGCCAGTACCAAATTGTCTTGATTACTATGACTTTGTAGTAGAGCTTGAAGTTGGGGAGTGAGATCCCCCCTACTTTATTCTTCTTTTTCAGGATTGCTTTGGCTATTTGGGGTCTTTGGTGTTTCCATATGAATTTTTGAATTATTTGTTCCAATTCATTGAAGAATGTTGCTGGTAATTTGAGAGGGATTGCATCAAATCTGTGTATTGCTCTGGGCAGGATGGCCATTTTGACAATATTAATTCTTCCTAGCCATGAGCATGGGATGAGTTTCCATTTATTAGTGTCCCCTTTAATTTCTCTTAAGAGTGACTTGTAGTTTTCAGAGTATAAGTCTTTCACTTCTTGGGTTAGGTTTATTCCTAGGTATTTTATTCTTTTTGATGCAATGGTGAATGGAATTGTTTTCCTGATTTCTCTTTCTATTGATTCGTTGTTAGTGTATAGGAAAGCTACAGATTTCTGTGTGTTAATTTTGTATCCTGCAACTTTGCTGTATTCCGATATCAGTTCTAGTAGTTTTGGAGTGGAGTCTTTAGGGTTTTTTATGTACAGTATCATATCATCTGCAAATAGTGACAGTTTAACTTCTTCTTTACCAATCTGGATTCCTTGTATTTCTTTGTTTTGTCTGATTGCCGTGGCTAGGACCTCCAGTACTATGTTAAATAACAGTGGGGAGAGTGGGCATCCCTGTCTTGTTCCCGATCTCAGAGGAAATGCTTTCAGCTTCTCGCTGTTCAGTATAATGCTGGCTGTGGGTTTATCATATATGGCCTTTATTATGTTGAGGTACTTGCCCTCTATTCCCATTTTGCTGAGAGTTTTTATCATGAATGGGTTTTGAATTTTGTCAAATGCTTTTTCAGCATCTATGGAGATGATCATGTGGTTTTTGTCTTTCTTTTTGTTGATGTGGTGGATGATGTTGATGGATTTTCGAATGTGCTACCATCCTTGCATCCCTGGGATGAATCCCACTTGGTCATGGTGTATGATCCTTTTGATATACTGTTGAATTCTGTTTGCTAATATTTTATTGAGTATTTTTGCATCTACATTCATCAGGGATATTGGTCTGTAATATTCTTTTTTGGTGGGGTCTTTGCCTGGTTTTGGTATTAGGGTGATGTTGGCTTCATAGAATGAGTTTGGGAGTATTCCCTCTTCTTCTATTTTTTGGAACACTTTAAGGAGAATGGGTATTATGTCTTCTCTGTGTGTCTGATAAAATTCCGAGGTAAATCCGTCCGGCCCCGGGGTTTTGTTCTTGGGTAGTTTTTTGATTACCATTTCAATTTCTTTGCTCGTAATTGGTTTGTTTAACTTTTGTGTTTCTTCCTTGGTCAGTCTTGGGAGGTTGTATTTTTCTAGGAAGTTGTCCATTTCTTCTAGGTTTCTAGGTTGTTGGCATATAGGTTTTCATAGTAGTCTTTAATAGTTCTTTGTATTTCTGTGGGGTCTGTCGTGATTTTTCCATTCTCATTTCTGATTATGTTGATTTGTGTTGATTCTCTTTTTCTCTTAATAAGTTTGGCTAGAGGCTTATCTATTTTTGTTTATTTTCTCAAAGAACCAGTTCTTGGTTTTGTTGATTTTTGCTATTGTTTTATTCTTCTCAATTTTGTTTATTTCTTCTCTGATCTTTATTATGTCCCTCCTTCTGCTGACTTTAGGCCTCATTTGTTCTTCTTTTTCCAGTTTCGATAATTGTGATGTTAGACTATTCATTTGAGATTGTTCTTCCTTCTTCAAGTGTGCCTGGATTGCTATATACTTTCATCTTAAGACTGCTTTCGCTGCGTCCCACAGAAGTTGGGGCTTAGTGTTGGTGTTATCATTTGTTTCTATATATTCCTTGATCTCTATTTTGATTTGCTCATTGATCCATTGATTATTTAGTAGCATGTTGTTAAGCCTCCATGTGTTTGTGAGCCTTTTTGTTTTCTTTGTAGAATTTATTTCTACTTTTATACCTTTGTGGTCTGAAAAATTGGTTGGTAGAATTTCAATATTTTGGAGTTTACTGAGGCTCTTTTTGTGAGGTAGTATGTGGTCTATTCTGGAGAATGTTCCATGTGCACTTGAGAAGAACGTATATCCAGTTGTTTTTGGATGTAGAGTTCTATAGATGTCTATTAGGTCCATCTGTTCTAGTGTGTTGTTCAGTGCCTGTGTGTCCTTACTTATTTTCTGCCCGGTGGATCTATCCTTTGGGGTGAGTGGTGTGTTGAAGTCTCCTAAAATGAATGGATTGCAGTCTATTTCCCTCTTTAGTTCTGTTAGTATTTGCTTCACAAATGCTGGTGCTCCTGTATTGGGTGCATATATATTTAGAATGGTTATATCCTCCTTTTGGACTGAGCCCTTTATCATTATGTAGTATCCTTCTTTATCTCTTCTTACTTTCTTTGTTTTGAAGTCTATTTTGTCTGATATTAGTACTGCAACCCCTGCTTTCTTCTCGCTGTTGTTTGCCTGAAATATGTTTTTCCATCCCTTGACTTTTAGTCTATGCTTGTCTTTGGGTTTCAGGTGAGTTTCTTGTAAGCAGCATATAGATGTGTCTTGCTTTTTTATCCATTCTATTACTCTATGTCTTTTGATTGGTGCATTAAGGCCATTTACATTTAGGGTGACTATTGAGAGATATGTACTTATTGCCATTGCAGGCTTTAGATTCGTGGTTACCAAAGGTTCAAGGTTAGCTTCTTTAGTATCTTACTGCCTAAGTTAGCTCACTTACTGAGCTGTTATATACACTGTCTGGAGATTCTTTTCTTCTCTCCCTTCTTATTCCTCCTCCTCCATTCTTCATATGTTGTGTGTTTTGTTCTGTGCTCTTTTTAGGAGTGCTTCCTTCTAGAGCAGTCCCTGTAGGATGCCCTGTAGAGGTGGTTTGTGGGAAGCAAAATCCCTCAGCTTTTGCTTGTCTGGGAATTGTTTAATCCCGCCATCATATTTTAATGATAGTCGTGCTGGATACAGTATCCTTGGTTCAAGGCCCTTCTGTTTCATTGCATTAAGTATATCATGCCATTCTCTTCTGGCCTGTAGGGTTTCTGTCGAGAAGTCTGATGTTAGCCTGATGGGTTTTCCTTTATAGGTGACCTTTTTCTCTCTAGCTGCCTTTAAAACTCTTTCCTTGTCCTTGATCCTTGCCATTTTAATTACTATGTGTCTTGGTGTTGTCCTCCTTGGATCCTTTCTGTTGGGGGTTCTGTGTAATTCCATGGTCTGTTCGATTATTTCCTCCCCCAGTTTGGGGAAGTTTTCAGCAGTTATATCTTCAAAGAGACTTTCTATCCCTTTTCCTCTTTGTTCTTCTTCTGGTACCCCTATAATACGAATATTATTCCTTTTGGTTTGGTCACATAGTTCTCTTAGTGTTGTTTCATTCCTGGAGATCCTTTTATCTCTCTCTATGTTAGCTTCTATACGTTCCTGTTCTCTGGCTTCTATTCCTTCAATGGCCTCTTGCATCTTATCCATTCTGCTTATAAATCCTTCCAGGGATTGTTTCACTTCTGTGATCTCCTTCCTGACATCTGTGATCTCCCTCCGGACTTCATCCCATTGCTCTTGCATTTTTGTCTGCATCTCATCCCATTGCTCTTGCATTTTTCTCTGCATCTGTGTCAGCATATTCATGATTTTTATTTTGAATTCTTTTTCAGGAAGACTGGTTAGGTCTGTCTCCTTCTCAGGTGTTGTCTCTGTGATCTTTGTCTGCCTGTAGTTTTGCCTTTTCATGGTGATAGAGATAGTTTGCAGACCTGGTACGAGTGACCGCTGGAAGAGCTTTCCTTCTTGTTGGTTTGTGGCCTTCCTCTCCTGGGAGAATAGCGACCTCTAGTGGCTTATGCTTGTCGGCTGTGTGCAGACAGGGCTTCTGCTTCCTGCCCGGTTGCTATGGGGTTTATCTCCGCTGTTGCTGTGGGCATGGCCTTGCTGGGGCTGCTCCTCCAAAATGGTGGAGCCCTGTTGGAGGGGCAGCGGCCGGCAGGCTATTTATCTCCGTAAGGGGCCTCTGTGCTCCCTGCTGCCCAGGGGTTAGAGTGCCCAGAGATCCCCAGATTCCCTGCCTCTGGGTTAAGTGTCCTGTACTGCCCCTTTAAGTCTTCCAAAAAGCACTCTCCAAACCAACAGCAACGAGAGAGGGAAGAGAAAAAAAAAAAAAAAAAAAGGAAAAAACACGTGATTTTTTTTTTGTCCTCTGGTGCCAGTCCCAGGCACCCGCTCACTGGTTGTGCTGCCCTGCCTCCCTAACACCAGGGTCCCTGTCCCTTCAAGGCTTACAAAAAGTACCCGCCCACTGGTCCCGCAGGGAAAAACACGCGATATTCTTTGTCCTCAGGCGCCGGTCCCAGGCACCCGCTCACCAGTCCCTCTGCCCTGCCTCCCTAGCACCAGGGTCCCTGTCCCTTCAAGGCTTCCAAAAAGCACTTGCCAAAAAGAGAAAAAAAAGGGAAAAACGCGCGATTTCCTCCGTCCTCAGGGGCCGGTCTCAGGCACCCGCCCATTGGTCCTGCAGGGAAAAACGCGGGATATTCTTTGTCCTCAGGCGCCGGTCCCAGGCACCCGCTCACCAGTCCCGCCGCCCTGCCTCCCTAGCACCGGGGTCCCTGTCCCTTTAAGGCTTCCAAAAAGCACTCGCCAAAAAGAGGAAAAAAAACCACTCCGGTTTCTTTCCACCCCCCGGGAGCCGGGGGGAGGGGCGCTCTGGTCCTGCCGGGCCGGGGCTTGTATCTTACCCCCTTTGCAAGGCGCTGGGTTCTTGCAGGTGTGGATGTGGTCTAGATGTTGTCCTGTGTCCTGTGGTCTCTATTTTAGGAAGATTTTTCTTTGTTATATTTTCATAGCTCTATGTGTTTTTGGGAGGATATTTCCACTGTTCTACTCACGCCCCCTTCTTGGCTCCGCCCCCCTGTACCCATTTTGTAGAGAGTTTTTATCATGAATAGATATTGAATTTTGTTGAATGCTTTTTCAGCATCTATGGAGATGATCATGTGGTTTTTGTCCTTCTTTTTGTTGATGTGGTGGATGATGTTGATGGATTTTCTAATGTTTTACCATCCTTGCATCCCTGGGATGAATCCCACTTGGTCATGTTGTATGATCCTTTTGATATACTGTTGAATTCTGTTTGGTAACATTTTGTTGAGTATTTTTGCATCTACATTCATGAGGGATATTGGTCTGTAATTTTCTTTTTTGGTGGGGTCTTTGCCTGGTTTTGGTATTAGGGTGATGTTGGCTTAATAGAATGAGTTTGGGAGTATTCCCTCCTCTTCTATTTTTTGGAACACTTTAAGGAGAATGGGTATTATATCTTCTCTGTGTGTCTGATAAAATTCCAGGGTAAATCCGTCCAGCCCTGGGGTTTTGTTCTTGGGTAGTTTTTTGATTACTGCTTCAATTTCTTGGTAATTGGTTTGTTTAACTTTTATGTTTCTTCCTTGGTCAGTCTTGGGAGTTTGTAGTTTTCTAGGAAGTTGTCCATTTCTTCTAGGTTTTCCAGCTTGTTGGCATATAGGTTTTCATAGTAGTCTTTAATAATTCTTTGTATTTCTGTGGAGTCTGTCGTGATTTTTCCATTCTCATTTCTGATTATGTTGATTTGTATTGATTCTCTTTTTCTCTTAATAAGTTTGGCTAGAGGCTTATCTATTTTGTTTATTTTCTCAAAGAACCAGCTCTTGGTTTCGTTGATTTTTGCTATTTTTTTATTCTTCTCAATTTTGTTTATTTCTTCTCTGATCTTTATTATGTCCCTCCTTCTGCTGACTTTAGGCCTCATTTGTTCTTCTTTTTCCAGTTTCGATAACTGTGATGTTAGACTATTCATTTGGGATTGTTTTCCTTCTTCAAGTGTGCCTGGATCGCTATATGCTTTCCTCTTAGGACTGCTTTCGCTGCGTCCCACAAAAGTTGGGGTTTTGTGTTGTTGTTGTCATTTGTTTCCATATATTCCTTGATCTCTATTTTGATTTGTTCATTGATCCATTGATTATTTAATAGCATGTTTTTAAGCCTCCATGTGTTTGTGAGCCTTTTTGCTTTCTTTGTACAGTTTATTTCTAGTTTCATACCTTTGTGGTCTGAGAAGTTGGTTGGTAGAATTTCAATCTTTTTGAATTTACCGAGGCTCTTTTTGTGGCCTAGTATGTTGTCTATTCTGGAGAATGTTCCATGTGCCCTTGAGAAGAATGTGTATCCTGTTCCTTTTGGGTGTAGAGTTCTATAGGTGTCTATTAGGTCCATCTGTTCTAGTGTGTTGTTCAGTGCCTGTGTGTCCTTACTTATTTTCTGCCCGGTGGATCTATCCTTTGGGGATCTGTGTGTTTTTGGGAGGAGATTTCCACTGTTCTACTCACGCCGCCATCTTGGCTCCGCCCCCCTGTACCCATTTTGTAGAGAGTTTTTATCATGAATAGATATTGAATTTTGTTGATTGCTTTTTCAGCATCTATGGAGATGATCATGTGGTTTTTGTCCTTCTTTTTGAATTTCAATCTTGTGTTGAAGTCTCCTAAAATGAATGAATTGCAGTCTATTTTCCTCTTTAGTTCTGCCAGTATGTGTTTCACATATGCTGGTGCTCCTGTGTTGGGTGCATATATATTTGTAATGCTTATATCCTCTTGTTGGACTGAGCCCTTTATCATCATGTAGTGTCCTTCTTTATCTCTTCTTACTTTCTTTGTTTTGACGTCTATTTAGTCTGATATTAGTACTGCAACCCCTGCTTTCTTCTCACTGTTGTTTGCCTGAAATATGTTTTTCCATCCCTTGACTTTTAGTCTGTGCATGTCTTTGGGTTTGAGATGAGTTTCTTGTAAGCAGCATATAGATGGGTCTTGCTTTTTTATCCAATCTATTACTCTGTGTCTTTTGATTGGTGCATTAAGTACATTTACATTTAGGATGACTATTGAGAGATATATACTTATTGCCATTGCAGGCTTTAGATTCGTGGTTCAAGTTTTCCTTCTTTAGTATCTTACTGCCTAACTTAGCTCGCTTATTGAGCTGTTATCTACACTGTCTGGAGATTCTTTTCTTCTCTCCCTTCCTATTCCTCCTCCTCCATTTTTCATATGTTGTATGTTTTGTTCTGTGCTCTTTTTAGGGGTGCTCCCATCTAGAGCAGTCCCTGTAAGATGCCCTGTAGAGGTGGTTTGTGGGAAGCAAATTCCCTCAGCTTTTGCCTGTCTGGGAATTGTTTAATCCCGCCATCATATTTAAATGATAGTCGTGCTGGATGCACTATCATTGATTCAAGGCCCTTCTGTTTCATTGCATTAAACATATCATGCCATTCTCCTCTGGCCTGTAGGGTTTCTGTCGAGAAGTCTGATGTTAGCCTGATGGGTTTTCCTTTATAGGTGACCTTTTTCTCTCTAGCTGCCTTTAAAACTCTTTCCTTGTCCTTGATCCTTGCCATTTTAATTATTATGTGTCTTGGTGTTGTCCTCCTTGTATCCTTTCTGTCGGGGGTTCTGTGTATTTCCGTGGTCTGTTCGATTATTTCCTCCCCCAGTTTGGGCATGTTTTCAGCAATTATTTCTTCAAAGAGACTTTCTATCCCTTTTTCCTCTCTCTTCTTCTTGTACCCCTATTATACAGATGTTATTCCTTTTTGATTGGTCACATATTTCTCTTATTATTGTTTCATTCCTGGAGATCCTTTTATCTCTATGTCAGCTTCTATACGTTCCTGTTTTCTGGTTTCTATTCCTTCAATCGCCTCTTGCATCTTATCCATTCTGCTTATAAATCCTTCCAGGGTTTGTTTCACTTCTGTGATCTCCTTCCTGACATCTGTGATCTCCCTCCGGACTTCATCCCATTGCTCTTGCATTTTTGTCTGCATCTCATCCCATTGCTCTTGCATTTTTCTCTGCATCTCTGTCAGCATGTTCATGATTTTTATTTTGAATTCTTTTTCAGGAAGACTGGTTAGGTCTGTCTCCTTCTCAGGTGTTGTCTCTGTGATCTTTGTCTGCCTGTAGTTTTGCCTTTTCATGGTGATAGAGATAGTTTGCAGAGCTGGTACGAGTGACAGCTGGAAGAGCTTTCCTTCTTGTTGGTTTGTGGCCTTCCTCTCCTGAGAGAATAGCGACCTCTAGTGGCTTGTGCTTGGCAGCTGTGTGCAGACAGGGCTTCTGCTTCCTGCCCGGTTGCTATGGGGTTTATCTCCGCTGTTGCTGTGTGCATGGCCTTGCTGGGGCTGCTCCTCCAAAATGGTGGAGCCCTGTTGGAGGGGCAGCGGCCGGGCGGCTATTCATCTCTGTAAGGGGCCTCTGTGCTCCCCGATGCCCAGGGGGTTAGAGTGCCCAGAGATCCCCAGATTCCCTGCCTCTGGGTTAAGTGTCCTGTATTGCCCCTTTAAGACTTCCAAAAAGCACTCTCCAAACTGAGACAGCAAGAGCAACAACGAAAGAAAAAATAAATAAATAAAAAAATAAATGAAAAAATAATTTTTTTATAAAAAGTTAAAACGCACGGTTTTCTTTGTCCTCAGGTGCCAGTCTCAAGCACCTGCTCACCGGTCTTGCTGCCCTGTTTCCCTAGTATTGGGGTCCCTGTCCCTTTAAGACTTCCAAAAAGCACTCGCAAAAAAAAAAGAAAAAAACCGCTCCGGTTTCTTTGTTCTCCGGCATCGGCCTCAGCTACCCGCTCACCGGTCCTGCCGCCCTATTTCCCTGGTATCTAGTACCCCACGGAGGCACTGTGTCTGTGCTCTGGTCCGGAATGCTGGGGCTGGGTTTTCAGCAGTCCTGGGCCCCCTAGCTCTCCTTGCTGACTCCTCTCCACCCGGCGGGAGCTGGGGGGAGGGGCACTCGGGTTCCGCCATGCCGGGGCTTGTATCTTATCCCCTTCGCGAGGTACTGGGTTCTCGCAGGTGTGGATGTGGTCTGGGGGTTGTCCTGTGTCCTCTGGTCTCTATTTTAGGAAGAGTTGTCTTTGTTATATTTTCATAGATATATGTGGTTTTGGGAGGAGATTTCCGCTGCTCTACTCACGCCGCCATCCTAGCTCCGCCCTCTGGGTCTTGTTTTTTTATCCATTCAGTGACTATGCCTTTTGATTGGTGCATTCGGTTCATTTACATTTTGGTTGATTATCGATACGTGTGTACTTATTGTCATTGCAGGCTTTAGTTCTTGGTTGCCAAAGGTTCAAGGTTAATTTCCTTACTATCTAAGAGTCTGACTTAACTCACTTAGTATGCTGTTACAAACACAATCTGAAGGTTCTTGTCTGTTTCCCCTCCTTTTTCTTCCTCCTCCATTCTTTATATATTAGGTATCATATCCTGTACTTTTTGTCTATCCGTTGATTGACTATGGGGATAGTTAATTTAATTTTGCATTTGCTTCATAATTAGCTGTTCTACTTTCTTTACTGTGGTTTTATTGCCTCTGGTGACAGCTATTCAACCTTAGGAACACTTCCATCTATAGCAGGCCCTCTAAAATAGACTGTAGAGATGGTTTGTGGGAGGTAAATTCTCTCAGCTTTTGCTTATCTGGAAATTGTTTAATCCCTCCTTCAAATTTAAATGAAAATCTTCCTGGATAAAGTAATCTTGGTTCCAGGCCCTTCTGCTTCATGGCATTAAATACATCATGCCACTCCCTTCTGGCCTGTAAGGTTTCTGCTGAGAAGTCTGATTTAGCCTGATGGGCTTTCCTTTGTATGTGATCTTATTTCTGTCTCTGACTGCTTTTAGCAGTCTGTCCTTATCCTTGATCCTTTCCATTTTAATTACTATGTGTCTTGGTGTTGTCTTCCTTGGGTCCCTTGTGTTGGGAGATCTGTAGATCTCCATGGCCTGAGAGACTATATCCTTCCCCAGATTGGGGAAGTTTTCAGCAACTACCTCCTCAAAGACACTTTCTATCCCTTTCTCTCTCTCTTCTTCTTCTAGTATCCCTATAATGCGAATATTGATCCACTTGGATTGGTCACACAGTTCTCTCAATATTCTTTCATTCTTAGAGATCTTTTTTTCTCTCTCTGTGCCTCAGCTTCTTTGTATTCCTCTTCTCTAGTTTCTATTTCAGTTTTTGTCTCCTCCACCATATCCAATCTGCTTTTAATACCCTCCATCGTGCTGTTCAACGATTGGATCTCCGACCTGAATTCATTCCTGAGTTCTTGGATGTCTTTCCGTACCTCCATTAGCATGTTGATGATTTTTATTTTGAACTCCCTTTCAGGAAGAGTCACGATGTCCATATCATTTAAATCTTTCTCTGGAGTTGTATTAATAATTTTACTCTGGACTAGGTTTCTTTGGCATTTCATGTTTGTATATGGTGCCCTCTAGTGTCCAGAACCTCTATTCTGGAGCTGCTCAGCCCCTGAAGTAATGTCGGGGGTCGCAGGGGATCGGTACTGATTACTGGGGGGTGGAAAGAGCTTTTCCCTGTCTCCTGGCTGCTGTGCGTGTCTCCACTGCCTGAACCAGTGGGCCGAGCACACAGGTGTGATTTTTTGTCCCTGAGCAGCGGGATATGGATCCCTGCTTTCCACAAGTGGCCGGAATCCCAGTCTCCCCCGGAACTCTGCCTGTATTAACTTTCCAACCCAGTAGTCATGCGAGTGTCATGAAAGCACCATGAAGTGTAGGTTTGTGCTCCCAGAGCAGGTCTCCCAAGCTAGGTATTCAGCAGTCCCAAGCCTTCCACTCCCTCCCTGCTCCGTTTCTCTTCCTCCTGCTGGTGAGCTGGGTTGGGGGAAGGGCTCAGGTCCCGTGGAGCCATAGCTCTGGTACGTGACCCCATTCGGAGAGGTCTGCTCTTTTCTCCAGGTGTGTGCAGTCTCGCGCCATCCTCTTTCCTGTTGCTCTCTCAGGATTAGTTGCGCCAACTATATTTTCTGATTGTATCCAGTTTTAGGAGGAAGCCCCTGTCTCTCCTCTCATGCCACCATCTTTAATCCGTCTCCTCCATTTGCTTTTAAGAGGATTTTGGTGATAAAGCATGAGTTCTCTTATTTCATTATACGAAAGTGTAAAATGTCTAATTCATTACATAAATGGTACTAAGATGGCATGTTTGGTTTCTCTTGCATCCAGTTAATTAACAAATGTTTATTGAAGACTTGGCACATGCACAAACCTTTAATTCTGAAATCACAAAGACGGTTTGGGTTTTTGATTCAAGGAAGTTTTGAAAAGGAACTTTGTAGAAAAAAGGCTGTAAACACTCAGATTCCCTTTGTAGTTTCACCTTGTTGCTAAATAAACTATTTTTAATCTCTGTAAACAGATCTCTAGAGGTATCCATTAATTTGATTTCTGTGTGTTCCACACCAAAGGAAAGAAAATCAGAAACTCTCAACAGTAAGAACTCAAAAATTAGATATTTTTCCTTCTTGATTGTAAATAAATTTTGTATGGACCTGAGTGTTGTTTTCTTTGCCTTTCATTTTTTATCCTTCTGAGTAAATGAATGTATCTAACTCAGAGTGGCAATGCAGTCTTCTCTCCTAGATAGTTCCTCTGCTGTGTGTTAGCAAATGCTGTTTTACTTGGTAATTGTTGGAACATTTGAGGTTGTGCTGTACATAAATAAAAATAAATGATGTTTCTGTAAGGAGACATATCCTGGGGTGAGATTCTGAGTGCTCAGTTGCCCATGATTTTCAACTAGGTCTCAGAGAGTTGACTTACATTTATTTATCATTATTTTATTATAAGTTTTTGGGGAGAAGAGAACACAGTTTGCCTTTGGCTTCAGACAAGGCAGGAACAGATTTAGACTCATTAGAAAACAGAGACAAATGTTAAAAAAGGAAAACAATCACCACTTTACTTGAAATGTTTTATCTCTACACATTGTGTGGGATTGTAAAATAATTTTTTTTATGTGAGGATGGTCACAGCAGTGATTGTCTTGCAAACACCTTGGCCTCTTTAGCTTTTTTCCTCCATAATGTCTTAGTATATAAACTTTGCAATATCAAGGGCTAAAGGGGTTTTAAGACAACTGATTCAGAAGTCATAGCATAGAATCAGTAAGACTGCTGCTTTCTTTAGGTTTTCTGGTTTTATCATGGCAAGATAACAATGCTTTCAGATATGCCTGTGACTTTATGGAATACCATTTTTATTTTTCTGTATTTGCCTTAATGTAATCCTCTATGAGAAATATCTCTGTGCTTAGGATCATGAATTTACTTTTTTGGTGTTAGTTTTTCCTGTAACTGTAATAAAGTGTAGGGAAGTACATAAATAAAGTGTGGGTCACTAAATAAGTGTCAAAGCAAGTCAGTCTTTTTTCTCTTTTCATTACTGTATTTCACTAGTATTGATCCTGCTTTCCAAGGGTCTGGATAGCTGTTTATTTTGTGTTAACAGAGGAAAAGAAGCCTTATGTGCAATTTTTGCTCATTATTAGCACAATGGAAACATACTTGAAATTTCAAGCAGAACACATTCATATTTTTTACTCAAATCATGAAAATGCTTATAAAGTTTTGTCGGTGTTTGTGGTATTTTTTTTGATTTATAGCTTGAATTAAGTTTAAATTCATGTCTTCTAAGCTAAAAATTCAGAGAAGGGCTCTGTTCTCTATTATTATAAAGAGATGTAATAGGCTCAAGAAAAGAGGTACCCCCTTTAGGGGTGACATTTATACCTATAATGTTAAGGCTAACCTTAAAGGACAAAGTGATACATTTTTGGATTTTTGCCAGCTTAATTTTACTGTTTTCATAAATTTTTTTTGAGCTTTGAAATTTGGGCTTTATTTTTAATGACTGCATGACTCCATTCTATGTCTAGACCACACATTATATATGGTCCTTCCCCAATTTTGATTATTTCTGCTGTTTATATTTTTTCATTTCATTAATAGTGTGATGAATATATTTGTATTTAAATGTTTGCCAGAATCTTTGATTATCTCCAAGAATTACTATGCTAAAGGTTATGAACTTCTTTAAGGTTTTAGGTATATTTTGCCAAATTGCTTTCTAGAAAAGCCAAACTAGTTCACAGTTTCATAATTAGTGTTTATATTAGTACAAACTCATCACATTCTCACCAGTATTGAGTATAATAGTTTAAAAAATTCTATATGATGATCTATAGATTCTCAAAATTATAGAGGAGACTTTTAAAACCTAATGTTTTATGGGTGCATTTTAGAATATAACAAAGTATTTAAAGTCTTAAAAGAATGGTAGGTATTGTGAGGTAGTCCACTTTCAATATATAGCTGGACTGACAACTTTTTACCACCTCAACAGTAACCACCTAAGTAGTCCAAGCTTCAGCATTTCTTCTGGAACTATATGGTAGCTTCCTTAATGGTCTTCTTGCATTCTCTTTTATGCCTAGGCAGTGTGTTCCTCAAAGGACATGACTTAAGTTGGATTCTTATTCTAAAATAAAACTTAAAATTCTTCCCATGATTTAGAAAATCCTATAGGATTTGGCCCCTGCCTCTCTCACCTTAACTTTTGTGATGTACCCTTTTCATTGTGTTGCAGTCACGAAGACCTCCAAGCATGCTCCCTTTAAGGCTTTTGTACTTGTAATTTTCACTGCCTGAACATACTTGCCTGTGGAATCTTTGTTGTAGGGCTCTTTTCAAATGTTGCTTATAAAAGAGGTTTTCCCTCTAAAACATCATCCTTATCACTCTTAAATGCTTTCTTCCTGATTTACTAGTTCTTCACTAGCACTTATAACTTGACAGTCTGTATTTGTTTATTTCTATATCTGTTCCTTTGTCTAGACTCCAAGCTCCATGAGGGTGGGCATTTTGTGTTTGTTATTCATTGCTCTATCCTCAGTGCCTCATACATAATAGTTGCTCAGTAAATATTTGTTGGCTACAAGAGTAAATATGTTTGCATACCCTGCAACATATTTGTGATTGCAAATGGGGGAAATTGGGGATGGTATTTGAAGGAAATAGTGTATTACAGAACTAGCACTGGTAAATGTGAGGATGATTGCTGAACCCAAGAGGTAGGAAGAAAAAAAATCATGAGCATCCCATAGCTCTTATATTAAAGATTCTGGAAGTGGTTGCTTTATATAATTAGAATTGATGTTTTATCAAGCCATATTTGGTTATATTCCATTTAAGATGAAGATGACGACTTTGTGTGTAAGAAGGCAGTCTCTAAATCAAAAGAGAATGGAGTTTCTACAAATAGTTATCTTGGAGCATCAAACATGAAAAAGAATGAAGAAAACACTAAGACCAAAAATAAGCCTTTATCACCAATCAAACTTACCCCCACATCAGTCCTTGATTATTTTGGAACAGGAAGTGTCCAAAGATCAGATAAGAAGATGGTGGCAAGCAAAAGAAGAGAGGTGAGTATTCTGCATGCAAGCAAGAATGTTTAGGATTTGTACCCACTCACTGTTATTAATAAAAGGAGAAATTTGGATGTTATAAATAAGTCAACATTTTCTCATGATGAAAATAATTTTTCTGTAATTATCGTTAAAACACTGGTATTATTTTAGAGGAAAAGAAAGTTAAAATAGCATACATTTAATATTTTTATAATTGAAAGTGGGAAGAGACCATTTAAGTCATAAGAATAAATTGTAATTCTTAGAATTTAAATTCTCAGAATGCCAACTTACTTTACTTTTGACTTCCTCCAGACAAAACTGGACAATAAATTTGTTCCCAAATGAGGTCAGAAATACGTCATTTATAAATAGGTAGAGCCTACCTATGCTGTACTTTGGTCTTTTCTACTTTGGCTAATACTGGATTTTTCTTTTCCTCAACATTTAGGAAGCACAACTACAGATAAATTATAGTGAAAGTAGTCCTCTGAGTTAAAGCCTGCCAAGTCAGGTGTGTGTGTTGATTTCCTTAGTGCCTCCATAGGACAGTGTAAGTCATCCTTACATACTGGTTTGCCAGTGCTGTGGACAACGGGGCTTTTGGTTGTTAAGTGAGAACCATCTATTGTAGGGTATTTGCTATTAGGAATTTGGATATGGTCAGGGAGTAGCTATGAATGTAATTTTTTGGCTGGTGTGCATTGAGACTGTTTTATAGCTGATACACTTATCTCTCATGAGTGTATTTAATCAGCTACAGTAAAAAAGAGAAGTACATTATTTTTATCTTAAGGATTATGCTGGTCTTGCTTGATTTTCTTTGAAATTTAGCCTTCACAAAATGAAGCCATCACAGATGATTCCAGATTAAATGATGCAGCCATCGCCAAGCAATTGCAACTTGATGAAGATGCAGAGGTACTGGCATTTTGTTTAGATATCATTAATGACTTGGTGTTGTGACTTGCTGTTTAGTCTACCTGGGCAAACAGTCAGGATTGTTCTAGTCTAATGTTGGATTGAGCCTCAGTGTAAGAGTTACATGTAAGATAAGTTAAAATTTAATATATCAAAATCTAAGTTTATGTAGAGGATAAATGATGGGAATAGGGGATAATTATTTATATAAAGATTTATTATTAGATTTCTTTGAGTAGAAGCCTCTTTTAGTATAGTTAAAATAATTTAATTTGGCCATACCTCTTTTCTTTTCACTATGGGCAGTCTTATCCACTCCTGAAATACTTCATCTGATGTCCATAAAATACCAAGCTTTCCTGATTTTCCTCTTCACTAGCCACTCTTCCTTAAATCTCCTTTGCTGGATCTATAAGTACTATGTATATGTGGGTGATCCCTAAATCTATCTCCAGTTCAGAGTGCTTCCTTGAGCAGTACACTTGTTACATTAATTCAACAAGTATTTATGGAGTACTTACTGAGTGTATTGTATAGTTCTAGGTGTTAAAGATACTGCAGTTGAAAAAAAAAGTTGAGTCATCATAAGTGCCTTGAAGAAAAGTAAAGGGATGATAGTTTTGGGGAAATCAGTGCGGTTATGAGTGTTCTATGTTAAGTAGAGGGATTAGGGTTTATGCCCTCTGAAGAAGTGACCTTGGGGCACAAATGGAATGATACTTGGTGAGCCAGGGGGCTGCCTATATGGAACAAGATTTCCTCTAAACAGAGAAAAGCAAGTGCAAGCAACTGGAGATAGAAACGGAGTTTGACAAATTTGGAGAAATGACCTGGAGCAATCCTATAAATCATGACAAGTCTTTGGTACCTAACAAAAGGACTTGGGCTAATAAGGACTTTGGACTTTAGTCTCTGTGAGATGAGAAGCCATTGGGGTGTTGAGTAGAGAAGTGACCTGACTTGATGGATCTTAAAAGAAAATTTTTGGCTGCTGTGAGGATAATAAACAAGGGTGGGTCAAGAGCAAAATCGGATTAGTTTGGAGACTGTAGGATAGGTGAGAGATGTTGGCTTCTACCAGAGTGGTAATGGGAGGGAGAGTGAAAAGTGGTCTTAATCTGTGTGCTTTGAAGGTGCAGTCTTCACATTGTTGCTTGTATACTGAATGTAAGGTATGAGGAAAAGAGAAGATTCAAGGATGACTCCATGTTTTTTGGCTTGAGCAACTAGAGGAATGGTGACATCATTTATTAAGATTGGAACATGGTACAGAGAAATCAAGAATTCTGTTTTGGACATGTTAAGTTTGAGATGCCTAATAAGCTTCCAAATGGAGATGCAGAGTGGGTGGTTGGATGAAGGACTATGGAGCTTAGGGGAAAGTCTAAGCTGAAATGTATATTTGACAATCATTAGCATTTTTAAAACCAGTGTAACTGGATGAGATTGTGGGTGGGACTATAAACAAAAGAAGTCTCAGGATTGAGCTTTGGGGGCACTTCTGACATTTAGAGGTGACAAGATGATCTAGCAAAGGAGATTTAAGAAAGAGTGGCTAGTGAAGAGGAAAATCAGGAAAGCTTGGTATTTTACCGACATCAGATGAAGTATTTCAGGGAGGAGTATTCATCTCTATCAGAGGCTGTATGTAGCACATTGGTACCTGATGTTTTAGCCCCTTTCCTGTTTATTAGTTTGTCACTTTCTCATACTTGCAAAACTATGTTAGAAACCCTTCTAATACACTCTGCCACACCCCATCATAGCTACAGTTAACATTATTATAATTGCTGTTTAAGTGTATTCCTATATGTAGGTCCCAAACCCCACCCTCCAGGGCTATTTATTACTTTACTTAACTGTTAACATCAGAATGCTCATTTTACTGCTTGGCATAGAAAAGGCTCTAGATAAATATTGTGAGAGAACAATGTTCCAGTCTTCTGGAATATATCTGATTTTTTACAATTTTACTAACTTGTCAGTTTATAGTTTTTGTTTTCAAAATCTTTTTCCATCCTATTTGATTATGCTGAATTACATAAACTACAAACAGGTATCCACATGACTCAGTTCAAAATGGCCAAGGTAAAACTGTGAAGTTATTTTTAGGGACCTGACTTCTCATCTGTCCCAAATACGAGGCTTACCCCATCTTTCCAAACCAGGTGTGGTACTTTATATTATAGTCCCTTATTTACCCATTTCTATCACATTCTTTCAGAATCTTGTTTGGGTAATCTGATGAAAGACTTTTAAGGTGTTAATGGCTGATGATGTCTTTTCTAATTATCCCTCAAAGAGTTTCTTTTTTCCCCTCACTTTCATCTCTTTGTTTATTGAAATGTGTGTTCAGTGTCGTCAATGTTGTATCTGCTGTGTTAAACATTGAATTAAAGTATAGGACTTTGGATCATATGTCATTATTACTAATAATGAATTTCTAATAGATGTGTTTATATTTCTTCTGTCTTCTAGAACATTTAGAATCCTCTTTACTAGAAGCATACTGTGAAATTTTGGAAAAATGGTATAGTGTTCAGAAATCTTTGCGGGGCCACTGGAGGCTTAGAGTTTGAAGGATCTTTCTATGATGAAGACTTTTCGTATTGTTTTTAGCAATTAGATGTGTCATTCAGTCATGGTAAAGAAATATTAGGCAGCAGAGTATGTATTTTTTTTTATTAAAGTATCATTGATATACAATCTTATGAAGGTTTCACATGAACAACATTGTGATTTCAACATTCACCCGTATAATCATGTCCTCTCCTATCCATTGCAGTCATTGTCCATCAGTGTAGTGAGACACTATAGAGTCACTATTTGTTTTGTCCATGCTGTACTGCCTTCCCTGTGACCTGCCTATATTGTGATAGTGAATTATAGTGCCCCTTAATCCCCTTCTCCCTCCCTACCTCCACCTCAACCCCTCCCCTTTGGTAACCACTGGTCCCTTCTGTCAGTCTGTGCAGAGTATGTATTGATGTGCATCTGTCTGGCTTGCTTATAGTTCTGTGTAGCTTGAGTTCATTTTACAAACAAAATGCTTGGTTATGTGCTCTTATCAGACTTATTCCAATTTCCAAGCCTTTTCTCTTGGATTGGGTGAATTTTTAGGTCACTTCCTTTGAATAATATAAGGCAGCTTTTGTTTGATATTACATTAAGCCATTTTATCAGGTGGCATAAAACCATTTAGTTTACAATGAGAGTGCTACATATTCTCTTCTGGAAGAGCTCCATTTTGCTGAAAGTGAAAATATTTGCAAACAACACTAGAGTGCCTGTGTGTTATATTAACATGTTAGGAAAACTTCTGATGTGGTGACTTAAATTTTCAAAAGTCTGAATAGATACATTTGAAGTAGTAATTGGAAATAAGAGTTTGATGATATAAGTGATAGTTACTTTTGTGTATTATCTTACTATTGTGTGCAAAGAAAATACATAATTTTATTGATTGCTTAGATTTACTTTTTTTGTGGCCTCCAGACTGTTACACTTTTCTTTTAGGGTGGGATTCTGTTCAGAGCTCTTTCAATAGAGTTTTAAAAAAATTTGAAATAAGAGATCTGTAAATTGCATTGGGACCATTAAGAAAAAACTATAGACTTTGAATTTTGACTTAAAAAATGTGCTCAGTTTATCTATTATGCCTGCAAAGCTAGAAATATATGTTCTGAAATCTAATTTGGCTTAATAAAACAAACCTGTGATACTTAGCTATTAATATTAAGGGAAGAAATGTCATAGTTGCTTTCTGGAAAGTGTCTTTCCAGTTTCTTCTACATATCATGAATCAAACAGTTAACAACTTTCGTTTACAAAAAGAAAAAAAGCAGCTCATTGTGTTGACACTTTACAGTTGGAGAGACAACTGCACGAAGATGAAGAGTTTGCCAGAACATTAGCCATGTTGGATGAAGAACCCAAGACCAAAAAGGTGGCATTTTAACCCAGGCTGTTTACACTCTGAATATACACTACAGATCAGTGTTCCTTTCATACCTGTGTATTCTAGGCTCTGGAGATACAATCAGGAGTAGCTCTTCTAGAAGGAAGCTAAATTATTTTAATTTATAAAATATTTTTGGGAAAGCTTATTGAGAAACTTATTTTTCCCAAAGGAAGGTTGATAGAGCCAAAGCCCGCTAGAACCCTTTCCATAAAATGAATTGCAACTTTTTCATACTCTGTTACAAAGGGGTTCTTGTGTACCTGTTCAGAGAATAACCCTTATAAAGATCCCTATGAAACCTAAAGTTTGATAGCTAATATTAATTATTGTCTTTCTGGGAAGCACAATTTTGCTATTTCTAATTAGCTAACTTTAAGACATATATTAGGACAATCTCAAATAATGAGTATATTTTGGGGAATAGTTAAAAAGAGTCAAGATTTTTTTAAAAAGCTTGATCTTCAAAAATTAGCCTATTTCTATAGAGTCGCTTTCTGCTAATATTGTCACTACCAAAATTTGACTATTTTAAAAGATTTTACAGCAGGCAGGGGTAAGACAATAGGGAGTGGTGGGGACTTTATCATTTGAAAAGTTTTACTCCCCCTAAAGACATTCAGATTATAATTATTTTAAAAAACACTGTGTCATGCACCCCAACATGTGGCCTATCTGTAAAATGGAGTTTTGAAGGAGCAGTGGAGGGAATGGATTTTTTTTTTCTCTTTTGAGAAAGTTCTCTTATTTTCCTTTAGAGTTTTAGATTGTTAATTTAGTCTTTGGGTTTAGATTTTAGTTTTTAACTGCTTAATTCTAATAACTTGAGAATTGAGATGAAAGAAATAGAAATAAGGTTTCCTTTTCCAGACTTAAAAGTTGGGGACAACTGGGATAATTTTTTAGATATATTTTTTTATACACTTCATGCTTCATTTGCTGTAGAAGTTCTGTGGATGAAAAAATGAAAATTTATTGTATTACCCTGCTACATGGAAGGTGGCCCTTAATCTTAAAATTTAAAGTTGTCAAAATCAACTAAAGTTTTAATCTAATTAATATATTTTGTGGTAATAGTTTTCCTGTTTGTTACATTTGACACTTTTAAATTTTCTTAGGTTCGAAAGGACCCAGAAGAAAGAGAAACATTTTCATTGGTTCAAGCCAATTTAAGTAAAGCAGAAAAGCATAAATATCCATATAAAGGTAATACTAACAGAAAGAAGTGAACTGTAACATTTATCTTTATAGAAGAAAATTCATGGTAACTTTATTTAAACATTCTGTTCAATAATTGCCTTGTATTGTTAGGCAGACATTATCTCATAGGAATATTAAAGCATGTTGTGCTAGGTACTTGGAAAGCTGTTTGCATATGAGATGGTACAGAATGCCTCTGCTCTGTGATTGTTTTTAGAAATGTATTACAACTCTTGACTTCATGTTAATTTCCAAGTATAGTGTAATGTGGACTTCAACATATGAAGACAGTGAACTTCCGTTTCAAGCTCATAGAGTTGCCTCATTGTATCTACATCCTTGGAAGCTCTCCTGCTGATTGTGTATAGGTTTTGTTTTTTAGTGGACCTAATATCTAGTAGAGGTGGGCTTAATCCTATAAGTAAGTCTGTTCATATAGTACCTTTTTGTCTTGAAATCTCACGATTTGGAGCTTTTAAAGACTATGTTATAAACACAGAATTTTTATGTGATATGTGCTAGTCAGTAAGTTTTCTCTTAGTAAATTTCAGATCATTGAAGTTTATCTGTAAAGTCATGTCCTTAGATGTAGTTTACCATATCGTTTCAATTAATGAGTAATTTATATTTAAAGAGACATTGTTTGAACTGGTTATATACAAAGTAGTACTGTACAGATGTTTAATTTTTAAAATAAATGTTCATAAAAGATAACTAATATCTTAATGTAAATGTTAATAAATCACCCCATGACAGTGTGAGCTACTAAGATAATTCAGTTGAAACATAAAAAAATAACCTTGATATTAGGCATCATTTTCCAAAAACAACAATCATAATCTTTTCTTTCTTCCTAGTAAAAACAGAATTTTCAGATGAAAGAAAGAACTGTAGTCCTAAGAAGCAAACTAAATGTGAAAGTTCAAAAGAATCTCAGCAACATTCCAAGTCATTAGCTCACAAAATGGAAGAAACTTCTTCTCCAAAAGCCAGTTCCAAGCTAGCACTTATGAAAAAAAAAGAATCAAGTTCTTCTAAAGAAGCAGGGCCTATGGCTTCAAAAAGAAAAGAAAATGTCATTGAATCGAAAGGACAGACAAAAACACCTAAGAAAACCAAAAGTTCTCCAACTAAAAAAGAGGTAGAAATTTTCTACAAGTGTACCATTTGGGGGCTATGTGTTTGTCTGAGCTTGATGGTTTTCAAGTTGTATTTCTAACTTTGTAAGTCATGTATAATACTTTTAAGGTACCATCTTATTTAGCTGCTGTTGCATAATATAGGTTAACATAGTTAAATAGCCAATATTTGTTGAGTGTTAATTGTGTATCAGATATTTTGCTAATACATATGGTATCTCATGTAGGCTTCACAACAACCCTGTAAGATATTTACTTTTGTTATTTAACTTACAAAGGTGAAGAAACAGACTTGAACTAAGTACCATTTTCCAAGGTCATCCAGCTAGGAAGCAGCAGAAGCAGCTTTGAACTCAGGTCCTCTGAGGCCCAAAACAGCAGTGTGACACGGTGGCTCTGAGTGTGGACTCTGAGGCTAGTTTCAGATCATAGCCTTGCCACTGAATAGATGCATGACCTTGGTCTGGTTACTTCCCCCACTCTCTGTTTTGGTTTCCTGGTATCTGAGTCAATATGTAAAATCATTTGAAACAGTGTATGGTACATGGTAAGTGCTTATTAATCTTTGCTATTATTATTAAAATAATTAGTTTTTGGATTTGTCCTGAATGTACTCCTTTTTTTGCTGTTTTATAACAGTGTTGAGATACTGAAATCATTTTCAAAGGACAAAACAGTGAAATACTCAGAATGGTTTTTAAAAGTGTTTTTTTTTTTCATATATATGAGAGAACTCCATGGTTTCTTAGGCTTGACAATTTGGAGCCACCTTAGATTCATTCATAACAAGAAACCATTGTTCCTTTAATCCTTTTAAGAACTTAGAACTAAAAGTAGAATATTGTCTATTTTAACTGCTCATCACCATTATTTGTTAGTACAGAACAGTGAAATGGTGATGCTTTCTAGAGCATCACCGTTCAGAGTCAGTGCTGATAAATATGCTTAAGGCAACAATTAATTTTTTGGTCTCAAATTTTTCTTCACTAAACACTTACCTGATAGATGGATTTTTTTGTCAAGCACACTAAACATACTCAGTTTACAGAGGCTTGTCTGTCTTTGTTAAAGGATCTTTAAATGATACTGTTACTCTTCATCTTATATTTCAAAGATGGAATAGAAATAACTCAGGGAACTTTTACTTAAGCAGTTTTGGGAACATCAAAAGTCTAATAAGTTCAATCTCAGTCAAATAATTTTTATTTCATAAATGGGTATGCTTCAAAGTTATTTTATAAGTTGTTTATAATGCACGATCATTTTTTCATAGAGTTAATATTATAAATGAATAACTCTCCCATTTTGGTATTCTTTGGACTCTCTTGTGAAGCTTGTTAAAAATTTGGTTTCCCAAGGTATGTGGTCTGGGCAGGCATATTTAAATAAGCTCCTCATCATTCGAATACTCATCAGTATGTGAGAGCCACTGTTGAAAAGTAGGGTTAGGGTAGAGGACTAGCTAACTTAACCAAATTAGCTTATCTGTTTTATTGATTAAAAAATTTATTTGTATAGAAGTAATATTTTGTCTGCTCTCAAAGGGATTTGAGGTGGCTTACAAGTTAAAAAAAAAAGTAAAATAGGAAGTTAGAAAAACAACACAGGCTATTCTTAATAGTGGTTCTTAAATCAGAATCATCTAGGGTGTTTTTTCCTCCAAATACAGAAGCCCTACCTATACACCATATCTCTGAATCAGAAACTTGGAGTAAGTCCAGGGATATGTAGTTTGAAAAATTTCCCCAGGTTTTCTGAGATAGACCCGAGGTAAGATTCCCTGAGAGAAATTGAATAGGAGACATTAAACCTAGAAGGGAGAGTGGCTCATAGAGAATGTTTCTGCTTTTTAGAGTAAAGCTTGCCTCTTGTTTGAGCCAGTGGTTTAATGAAGCCATTAATTTGCAGACAATAGACTCAAATAGCCAGAAATTTGGGGCCATTTAGGTTGTTTTAAGGGTGTGCGAGGTCACAGTATAAACTCACAAGATACCTTCTTGTGTGATCAAATTTACTTGGGGAAAATTTTATTTTTACATTAAAATACACAAAGATCAATTATGGTATAGAATTTAAAATTCATATGAATTTTTGAAATGAAACAACTTTTTTCTTTGCTTGAGGCTAGCAACTTGGCTTATGTACCCAGTCTGTCCTGAGGTGTGTGCTTTTAGAGAGTGTCAAGGCTTGAGAAGGGCTGATGCAAGGATGATTGTTAAGTCAGATGTGTGAATTGGGGAATAGTTGTGTATCTAAAAGTGTTACTTTCAGGACCAAACAGAAGTGACTCAATGTTTATTTATTGATATGTATTTTTAATTTTACATGAATTTTGCATGGCTGTTCAATTTCTTTTCCCTCTCCACAAAGTCTATAAGTCCTGAAGATTCTGAAAAGAGGCGCACTAATTATCAAGCTTATCGAAGCTACTTAAATCGAGAAGGTCCCAAAGCACTGGGCTCCAAAGAAATACCAAAGGTAAGGAGTATTGAGAGGGTATGCCATTCTGTCAAAGCCTCTGGCCAGTGAGTCTATACATACATTATGTTTACAGCAGTGAAGAACTAGTAATTAGAAACTTAACAGAAAAGCCTTAGTCATCATCTTTATGATTTCAGGATTTTTATTTACATTATGAATCTTGCTCGATACCCAGAAAAATTTTCCTTTAAGTACTACATAGCCCTGCAAGGGCTGATCTTTGAGGAATACGGCAGTCATAAGACTAATGCTCTTTGCTTTCATGGTACTTATGATCTGACTCAGGAGAGAGATATTAAGTAAACTATTATTGATTGTAATTGTGATGTGTGCCATAAAGGAAAAATCCAAGATGCTCTTGAGGAGTATACTGCAGGAACTGGTCCTGGGTGGGGTTGCAGAATAAATGGCATTTAAATGGAGATTTGCAGAATGAAAGGGACTTACCAGGTGTGAAGGAGCTGTGATGGCTTGGTGATCTGGGCAGAGGGGCTGGGATGTGTGATAAACCCTGAGGGGTGAAGGATCTTGCATGGTATGTTTGAGGAACTAAAAGCAAAACAATGTACCTGGAACACAGTGACCAAGAGGTGGACGTGACCAAAGAAGTAAAGTATGCCATGTCTTGCAGGGCCTGACATTTAGGACTTTCGCCTAGAGAAGGAGTTGAAGTTGGGGAATAACGTGAACAGATTTGCATTTCAAAAAAAAAAGCCACTGTGGCTGCTGAGTTATAGATGCACTATACTACACTGCAGATACAGGGAGATCCGTTCGGAGAGATCGTAAAAAATAATAGCCTTGTCCAGGGTAGTGGCACAAAAGTGCTGAAAGTGAAGTAGCATCATGGAGAAGGTGTGATCAGTAGGACTTGGGGGCAACTGAAAGTGGGAAATAAGAAAGCATGAGCATTAGGGATGATTTCCGGTGGTGCAGCTGGGTAGGTGCTGATGCCGTTGGAGGTGGAGCAGGTGTGGGGTGGTGGCAATGAGTTCATTGTTAGCTATACCGTGCTGCAGACTAGATGTATGTGAGATACCCATGTGGGGGTGTGGAGTGAACAAGTAGATGTGCAGGACTGGAGCTCATATGTCAAGATGGGGTGTAAAAACTTGGGCATTATTGGCATGCAGATAATGTTTGAAAGGAATGATACCATCTGGCAAACTAATATAGAATGAGAAGAGAAGAGGGTTTTGAGCCTCACTTCTTCCTGAAGTAGAGGAGGGTGAAGCCCAAAAGGAGACTGAGAAGAAACAGGAACAAATGTAGGAGAAAAGTCTGATAAGGGTGGTGTCCCAAAAGCAGTGGGAAGAGGAATTTTTAAAAAATGGCTAAGAAAATTATGCATTTTTTTAGTAACATGAGTGATCCTTAGTGACCTTAGTGAAAGCAGTTTCAGGTGGATGGTGATGGAGGCAGAGCCTGATGGAAGTGGGTTGAAGGGTGAAGTGGAGGAAATAAAACAGAAGCAGCGTAAGTCGATAATATTTTTGATAAGCTTGGTTGTGAAGGGAAGAGGAAAGAGAGGACTTCTAGCTACAGATGGAAGGTGGGATTTAGGGGGGACATATAATTTTAAGGTAGGATATGCTTACATCATGCTTCTTGCTGATGGGATCAATCTACCAGAAAGGGACAGATTGAAGATATACCAGAAGAAGAAGAAAGTTAATCGAGCAGTAAGAGATTTTTGAGAAGATAAAAGGGAAGGGGATTCAGACCACAAGTAGAGATTAGTTCCCTTCAAAAAGAGGGGAGATGAGCCACTTCAAGGGGCTAATGGGTTGTATAGGAGGCTAGAGGAAGACGCCAACCTTCCCTCCTGTATATGGTATGAGAAAGATGCCAAGGTTTCTCTGCTTAAGAGGACTTCAGGCAAAGTGGTGTTCTTGGGGATAGCCAGGTTTTGGTGAAAGCGAGGCCGTGGAGAGAGTATTGGAGAAGAGGTTGAGGAGATGGGGTGGTTTGCTGGTCCTGCAGAAGAGCTCTAGAGTGGAAGTGTTTGGTAGGGAGGCTAGAAGTGCTAAGATTGGATACATGAGAAGATATTCAGAGCCACATAGTTCAGGAGATGGTAGGTGATGGGGGTATGAGATAAGGGCTTGCATGTGGGGGTTTTCCAGTGTTGTTTTGAATTTGTTGAGAAAAATATAAGTACCTTAGAGTTCACAAAATCAATTCAATCCTAGAATGATGGGGCTTGAAGGGACCTTGAGATGTTGTTCATCAGACCTTTTCTCTCCTAGCAGATTCACAACCATTTTTTCCCCCCAAGAAAGATTCTTCATCTGGATAGTGAAGTGTTGAATTGTATTGAGGCAGTCTTTGAATTTTGTATGGTTTCTTCTTTTCAGGCCCATTTTCAATTTCTGTTGATTTCAGTTCTCTATTCGAAGAGTAGTAAATAACTTGGAATGGGTTACATAATTTTCATTTTGTTTGGTTGTATCATTTTGTTGAGCCATTGCAAAAATAAAGTCTACAGCCATATAGTTCCAATTAAGATGAAATGCCTCCTCCATTCAGCTGTCTTTGGCCAGTGGCTTTTGTATTACTGAGTTATCTTTCTAATCGAGAGATAATATGATTCTGCCTTTAAGTTACTTACAGGTTGTTAGTTTTGCTGACACAGGGTAAGCAGCTGGAGAGAAGGGCAGGAGCTCAAACTTGGGTAGCTTCTTCAGAATTGAAACTTTCCTTTTTTTTTTTTTGAGAGGGCATCTCTCATATTTATTGATCAAATGGTTGTTAACAACAATAAAATTCTGTATAGGGGACTCAATGCTCAATGTACAATCATTAATCCACCCCAAGCCTAATTCTCATCAGTCTCCAATCTTCTGAAGCATAACGAACAAGTACTTACATGGTGAACAAGTTCTTACATAGTGAATAAGTTCTTACATGGTGAACAGTGCAAGGGCAGTCATCACAGAAACTTTCGGTTTTGATCACGCATCATGAACTATAAACAATCAGGTCAAATATGAATATTCGTTTGATTTTTATACTTGATTTATATGTGAATCCCACATTTCTCCCTTATTATTATTATTATTATTATTATTATTATTATTTTTAATAAAATGCTGAAATGGTAGGTAGATGCAAGATAAAGGTAGAAAACAGTTTAGTGCTGTAAGAGAGCAAATGTAGATGATCAGGTGTGTGCCTGTAGACTAAGTGTTAATCCAAGCTAGACAAGGGCAATAAAACATCCATGGATGCAGAAGATTTTTCTCAAAACAGGGGGGGTGAGGTTCTAAGCCTTACATCTGTTGATCCCCAATTTCTCACCTGATGGCCCCCCTGCGACTGTGCCTGTCTTAGGTTGTGAAACTTTCCTTTTTAACAGTAGTGAGAAATTCTGGAGGAGGATTGCACCTGATTCTTTACTAAAAGTTATGCATGTTACATAGTGGTTTAAATATTTTAAAAAATAGAATAGTATGAATGTATAATTTTAATAAGCTTTCTGTTTTGGAGTAATATTTTTCACTGCTGGTTTTATAAGTTTTTGAAATGTTAACTAAGAAATAAGAATTTCTTAGCATTTAATTTCATGTTCTGCTTATTTGTTCTAAATTTCCTGCAAATTTTTTCCCGCTGAGATTATTTATGATGTCAGATGAGAAAAATCAACTTCCTGCAATTTTGATGCCAAATATTTCTTTGGAAAGCTACCATGTAATTTCCTCTCTGCTTGAACATCTTGGTTTTTAGGGAGCTGAAAATTGCTTGGAAGGCCTTATATTTGTAATCACAGGAGTGCTGGAGTCCATGGAACGAGATGAGGCCAAGTCTCTAATTGAGCGTTATGGGGGGAAAGTAACAGGAAATGTCAGCAAGAAAACTAACTACCTTGTCATGGGTCGTGATAGTGGACAGTCGAAGAGCGATAAGGTAGGTACTGCCATGCTCCCAGGACAGTGAACAGCCCGTTTGCCTTGGCAGGCTCTTGCTGTAGCCATTTGTTGTAGTGCTTTTTATACATAGCTAAATGAAGGGGAAAAAAAGGAAAATAATTTCTTCCCTCCATTGTTTTGTCTCCACAGATGTGTTGTTGGCTTCAACCCCAGGATTTTGGTTTTCCAGTTGAAGGCACAGTTACAGTTTATTTTCTTAGTGTAGTATTCCAGTTTAAATCTTTTTTTGAAGATAAAAGCAAATGCAGTTTTGTTTTTCTTGCAGTCCTAAGTATTCCCATATTTGCCACTGTAGACTTCATATTAAATTTTTTTATTGGAACCTTTTTTTCTTGATATGTCTGTTGGGTAGGATTGTGTTTAGCTCCAATAACAGAATACCTGGCTAACTGGTTTTGATAAATAGCTGCTTATTTCCTTACCTAACAAGAATTCCAGAGGTAGACAGTTGCTGAGGAAGGTTGAGCAGCTCAGTAATGTAGTTAGGCTAGTTCTGTGCTCCACCTCTGTTGTCCCTACCATGTTAGCTTTGGTCATTGTGCATGTTGTGTTGCATTGCAAGGTAGCTGCTGCTCTAGGCATTCATGTCCACATTCAAGACAGGAAAAAATGGAGCAGCAAGATGTCATACTAGCTGTGAGTGGCCTAAGAATTTTCTTGGAAACACCTTTTGGAGAATAACTCTACTTAAGTTATTGGCCAGAGTGGTCACATGGCCATTCAGGGTTTATGAAGGAAGTGGGAGAAGGTGGTGACTTTTCTGATTCTTAGACCAATCATAATTCATCACTTGGCAGTTGGACACATTTGAAATTCTGTTAGGAAGAAGGTGTGGAAAAATGTCTGCTAGATGAGTCAATCCTGGGAGAAGGCATGAGGAGCTGGACTTTGGCCCACATGGCTTTGCCCTTTCTAGGGCAGAGGGGAAGGTAAAGTGATCCACAAAAGTGGTAATGTGCCACTGCAGGTGCCAACCCATTACTCCTAGGGGATGTGTCATTTTTCTTTTTAATGGCACTTTTTCATGCATATAGTTTAAAAAAGTGTTCCAGTGTTATCTAATTTGCAACTGTGGTTTTCACCTACTAATAGACCCTAGGATCATATTTTTTTCTTTCCAGAAAGTAATGGTTTGGATGTGGTTTTAATGATTTGTATTTTTAATCAATAGGCAGCAGCCTTGGGGACAAAAATTACTGATGAAGATGGCTTGTTGAATCTGATTCGAACTATGCCAGGCAAGAAGTCCAAGTATGAAATAGCAGTTGAAGCTGAGGTTTGTATAAAATGAACTTGATTTACTTAGTTTGGTGTATTCAGCAACTTCCCTGTTTTATAGACATTTCTTGGGTGGCTACAGGTTTATTGGCTAAAAGATTAGCTTTCCCTTCTACCACAAATGAACCTACCGTATTTCCTTTTGAGTAGGTGTGCTCTGCTTTGGGCTGTCTTCTTTGGTGTATTTCTTTACTTTTCTCAAAGGAGTATGAGGAGAGAGGGAGAAGAGGTGCATACCATATCTATCTAGTAAACTTTCGGTATTTTTCATATTCTTGCAGTGCCTTTGCACAAAGGTTATTGTTTAACTGTTCTTTAAAGGATATGGTGTAGATATCGGCATGATAAATTCATTTTCATTTAGAACTATATTAGGGTTTTTCAGTTGTGACAGAAACCCAGCACATACTAACTAGCAAAAAGGGACAAATATTGGCTTACATAGATATTGGAAAGATAGGAATGTAATTGTCAATAAAACTAATGATTAAAATGGAAAAAAAATATTGGCTCACATAACTAAACTGTGGGTAGGGTGGGTCTGGTGTAGGAACTACTGGATCTAGAGACTACAGAGCTTTTAGGACTCTTTGAGTGTCTGTGTGCTTCTCCTAGTGTTCGCCTATTCATTCCTGCTGTATATAGTCCCTGTATATATATGTGTCTTTTCCATCTGTGGGAGCCAGGGGTGTCAGCAGCCTGAGTTCATTGTCCTCAACTTTGTCACCAAGTGGCAAGGTAGGCTTTACTTACTCCAGTTAGAAAATCTTGGGGAATGAATTTGGATCGGCCTTTCACCCAGTGTCCCTGACATTAAGAACTTAACATAACTCTAGTGCAGTTATCAAAACCAGGAACGACATTGATGCACACCATTAACTAAAATTACATGTTATTTGAACTTCACATTTTCCCCCTAGTGTCCTTTTTCTGTTCCAGAATCTCATGTTACATTTAGGTATGTCATCTTCTTAGTGTCCTCCCACCTCTATGACAGTTCCTTAGTATTTCTTTGCTGTCTCATGACCTTGACATTTTCAGTGAGTACTAGTTGTTTTCTAGAATGTCTATCAGTTTGGATTTGTTTGATGTTTTCTTATGATTAGATTGAGGTTGTTCATTTTTGGCAAGAATACCTTGAAGTGATAGTGTCCTTTTCAGTGCATCGTATCAGATGTGTGTGATGTGGTATGTCTTATTGTTGGTGACATTAACCTTGATTACTTTGTTAAGATGATTCCTAATCACTAATAAAGTGATTCTTTTTCCCTTTGCAATTGATAAATATCTTGGGAAAATACTTTAATACTGTGCTAAGTATTTAGCCTGTTTCTACTCAAACATTTATCCACTAATTTTAGCGTCCACTCACTGGTAATGAAGCGCTAATGTTTTTTTGAGATCTTATGCACACACCAAAATATTCACTTTTTAAAATGTGTGCCAGTGATTCTTAATGTGTTCAAGTGATTCTGCAGCTCACTGCTATCTAATTCCAGAACATATTCATCACCTGCAAAAGAAACTCTGTACACCTTAGCAGTTAGTCCTCATACCCACCCCCTGGCAGCCACTGCTCTACTTTCTGTCTCTATTTGCCTATTCTGGACATTTCATATAAAGAAACCATGCAATATGTGGCCCTTTGCGTCTGGCTTCTTTTACTTAGCATTATATTTTCAAGGTTCAGCTATGTTAGAGCCTGTATTAGCACTTCACCCCCCTTTTTGGTGATTAATACTCCATTGGGTGTATATACCACAGTTTGTTTATTTTTCGGTTGATGGTCATTTTAAGTTGTTTTCATTTTTGGGCTATAATTACATATATATGTATATGTGTATGTGTGTCATAATGCCACTATGAACATTTGTGCATAAGTTTTTGTGGAGGCATTAACTTGGAACTAACTAACTAGAAAAGTGAAACAAAATTTCTTAATCCTTCACCTGTTTTTTCAAACTGATTTTGGACTACTTTTAAAAACTAGTATGTTCTTGTTTTTAAAAAACAGCATTTGGGTGCTTTTTGGTGTCTGTTGCTAGTTTTCATAAAGTATGGAAGGTGGTGATTTCCACAAACATAAGGCTCCATGGGGAAAGACTGTCCCAGGTTGGGTAGCTCACTTGGATATTTCAGATTGCCCTGTAGAGTACACTTAGCAAGACAGAAATTCTGTATCATTCATCAGGTTTTTTTTTCCCCTCACTTTTCCGATTTCTAAGATGAAGAAAGAAAAGTCCAAATTGGAAAGAACACCCCAAAAAAATGACCAAGGAAAAAGAAAAATTAGTCCTACTAAGAAGGAATCAGAATCTAAAAAGAGCAGATTGACTCCCAAAAGGAACAGCTCTACAAAGTCCATAAAAAAGGACACAAATGTGATTTGGAGAGGCCTGGACTTCAAGGAGCAGGAGGCTGAGGAGACAAATGGTGACAGCTGGGCTAGGAATTTCACTGATGATGGCAGTGAAAACAAAGTGGAAAATTTGCTCTGGGTGGATAAATATAAGCCAACCTCGCTCAAGACCATAATTGGACAGCAAGGTGACCAGAGCTGTGCCAACAAACTCTTTCGCTGGCTCCAACACTGGCACAGGAGCCCATCTGAAGATAAGAAATGTGGTGATTTTGTAGCTTCATTCATTTTTTTGTGTGTGTCTGTCACCATGTAATTGCTCAGTTGCACATATGTGAAAAAGTGTAACATTTGATTCATTCATCCCTCAGCAAGTGTTTATTGAGATGCTGCTGTGAGCCCAGGTGTTCTACTAGACTCCAGAGGTGATGTTATGAACAAAACAGAAACCCCTTAAGGGGTGCACAGTCAGTGGAGGATGCATATGTCAGCCAGCAATAAAATGTGTGTGCTGAGTACTGTTATAGTGGTAAAACTAGAGTGCTGAGGGGATGTAGTAGGTGTGTGGTGAGGGATGAGGATGTGTGCTCACATCCCTGGAGGAAGGGTTGTCTAAATTGAGACTTGGAAGTTAGGTAGGAGTTAACTAGGTGAAGGGGGTGGTGGTGTTGGTCTGGGAAATACATATACCAAGGTCTAAAGACGTGAGAGAGAGATTTGAGAGTGCCAAGGGGACTTGGGGAAAAGTGCAAATAAATAGCTGAGGACTTCTAAGGAGTGGACAGCCTGAAAATCCTAGTAGCATGTTTGCTTTTTGTAGGCCTTTCAGGCCTGAGCTTCTCTAGTCTTTGTGCTTGTTGACCATGTATTTTTCATGGAAAATGAATAGTCACAATGTATACTTAATGTCCAAAGTATTACTGGAACTAGGTTTTGGATCACAAGTGTTAGTGTTTTCTTGAGCTTCAGCCACAGCCCTGGGGAATACTGCGTGAGAAATAAGAAGGCAAAATGTAGTGAGCATTGCGGTGAATTCCCACAGTGATGACTCGCTTAGCATCTAGGTGGTCATTAGACATTGGCCTATGATGCCAGTCTATTTATAACAATTAGATGATAACAATTGTAATGAAACACAGTTAATATAAGTTGACTCCTTTTCTCTTTCTAAAACCACCTAAAGTCTACCATAGAAGAGGTTATAAGTTCTTTTTGTGCCTGGAGAAGTCTTTTTAAGCCTTCAGGTGAGCTATAGCCTCTTTTCTCATGCCCACAGTGGGTTTAGCCCTCTCTCTCTCATTCATTGTTGTATGTGCTGAGTACCTTCTATGTGCCCGGCACCTGTATGATAAGGGGAGGAAGAATGCCTTAGAGTTGAGCTGTGCAAGATGCAGAAATATTTTCATTCTTTTTGTAATCATGTAGCTGATTATGTTTGTTAGTATTTATTGAGGCACACCCAGCTCTGTGCTCAGCATGTTCTTCCTCAGAGATCAGTACCAGGCACAGTCCTGTTACTATAATTTTGCAAAGGAGGCAAGAGGCACAGAGGGGTAAGTCACTTTTGCAGTTCTCCCTGCTGGGAAGTGATGGAGTTAGGGTCAGACCCAGGTATTCTCTCTCCATGACCTCTGCTATTGTAGGAAAGGAAACTCAAGAAATTATTGCTCCAAATCAGTTTTAGTTTTTTATTTTGGGTGGAGCTGAGGTCGGGAGTAGAATTTCACTAAATGCTCTGGAGATTGTTGTTTATACCTTGTAGAAAATACTCTGCAAATTTAGAACTGAACTGGAGGACTGTTCTTGATGTTAAGTTTATGTACAATCATTTCTGAATTTCTATTAAGTAATACGGATTAACAATTTGGAACTTTTTTTCCTAGGAGCAAAGTTTGGTAAATTTGCTGGCAAAGACGATGGCTCTAGTTTTAAGGCAGCGTTGCTCTCAGGCCCTCCAGGTGTTGGCAAAACCACCACAGCTTCTCTGGTTTGTCAGGTGGGTGTTCCATCCAAGTGCGGGTGGAAAGGTAACCTAGGCGTGGGCATGTGTAAGAGATAAAGGTGCATGCATGTGTGTGGGATATGTATTTTAGCCTGTTCTAATACAATTCTGTATACTTTTCATTCTTGAAAAAGTATTGGTATTTATAATAATGAAAAATATTTACTTCTGTGCCAGGCTGTGTGCTAAGTAAGCCCTTTGGTATATTATCTTACACATAATATAAGTATGTCTTATAGTCCCTTAAATAGATGCAAATATTTTATATACCTGATGTAAGAAGCTGATGTAAGACGCTTTCTATTTATAAAGTTGAAAAAACATGAAAAAACATATTTTTTCCTTAGTCTCTACAATTGTGAACATGATTCTTTGCTCCATTTATTATAATCATTAATTTTTTTGGGAATTGAATTAAAGCCTTTTATAGTTCCTTATAATCGATATAATGATGCATTTTGGGAAATGAATCAGAGTAACTTTATTTTTTTATTTTTTTTATTTTGCTATCATTACTGTATAGTTACATGAACAACATTATGGTTACTAGACTCCCCCTATTATCAAGTCCCCACCACATACCCCATTGCAGTCACTGTCCATCAGCATAGTAAGATGCTGTAGATTCACTACTTGTCTTCTCTGTGTTGTACAGCCCTCCCCGTGCCCCCCGCTACATTATATGTGCTAATTGTAATGCCCCCTTTTCCCCTTAGCCCTCCCATCCCACTCATCCTTCCCAGTCCCTTTCCCTTTGGTAACTATTAGTCCATTCTTGGGTTCTGTGAGTCTGCTGCTGTTTTGTTCCTTCAATTTTTTCTTTGTTCTTATACTCCACAGATGAGTGAAATCATTTGATACTTGTCTTTCTCCACCTGGCTTATTTCACTGAGCATAATACCCTCTAGCTCCATCCATGTTGTTGCAAATGGTAGGATTAGTTTTCTTCTTATGGCTGAATAATATTCCATTGTGTATATGTACTACATCTTCTTTATCCATTCATCTACTGATGGACACTTGGGTTGCTTCCATTTCTTGGCTATTGTAAATAGTGCTATGATAAACATAGGGGTGCATATGTCTTACTCAAACTGGGCTGCTGCATTCTTAGGGTAAATTCCTAGGAGGGAATTCCTGGGTCAAATGGTATTTCTATTTTTAGTTTTTTGAGGAACCTCCATACTGCTTTCCACAATGGTTGAACTGTTTTACATTCCCACCAGCAGTGTAGTATGGTTCTCCTTTCTCCACATCCTTGCCAACATTTCTCATTTGTCTTTTGGATGTTGGCCATCCTAACTGGTGTGAGGTGATATCTCATTGTGATTTTAATTTGCATTTCTCTGATGATTAGCAATGTGGAGCATCTTTTCATGTGCCTGTTGGCTATTTGAATTTCTTCTTTGGAGAAGTGTCTGTTCAGCTCCTCTGCCCGTTTTTTAACTAGATTATTTGCTTTTTGTTTGTTGAGGTGCGTGAGCTCTTTATATAATTTAGATGTCAACCCCTTATCAGATCTGTCATATATGAATAGATTCTCCTATACTGTAGGATGCCTTTTTGTTCTATTGGTGGTGTCCTTTGCTGTACAGAAGCTTTTCAGCTTGATATAGTCCCACTTGTTCATTTTTGCTTTTGTTTCCCATGCCTGGGGAGATATGTTCATGAAGAAGTTGCTCATGTTTATGTCCAAGAGATTTTTGCCTGTTTTTTTCTAAGAGTTTTATGGTTTCATGATTTACATTCAGGTCTTTGATCCATTTTGAGTTTGCTTTTGTGTACGGTGTTAGACAGTGATCCAGTTTCATTCTCTTACATATAGCTGTCCAATTTTGCCAACACCAGTTGTTGAAGAGGCTCTCATTTCTGCAGTGTATATCCTTGGCTCCTTTATCGCATATTGACCATATATGCTTGGGTTTATATCTGGGCTCTTCAGTCTGTTACATTGGTCTATGGGTCACTTCTTGTGCCAGTACCAAATTGTCTTGATTACTGTGGCTTTGTAGTAGAGCTTGAAGTCAGGGAGCATAATTCCCCCCGCTTTATTCCTCCTTTTCAGGTTTGCTTTGGCTATTTGGGGTCTTTTGTGGTTCTATATGAATTTTAGAACCATTTGCTCTAGTGCATTGAAGAATGCTGTTGGTATTTTGATAGGGATTGCATTGACTCTGTAGATTGCTTTGGGCAGGATGACGATTTTGACAATATTTATTCTTCCTATCCATGAACACAGATGTATTTCCACTTATTAGTATCTTCTTTAATTTCTCTAATGAGTGTCTTGTAGTTTTCAGAGTATAGGTCTTTCACTTCCTTGGTATTGTTTTTGATGCAACTGTGAATGGAATTGTTTTCCTGATTTCTCTTTCTGCTAGTTCATCGTTACTGTATAGGAATGCAACACATTTTTATGTATTAATTTTGTATTCCGCAACTTTGCTGAATTCAGATATTAGATCTAGTAGTTTTGGAGTGGATTCTTTAGGGCTTTTTATATACAATATCATGTCATCTGCAAATAGGGACAGTTTGACTTCCTTAGCAATCTGAATGCCTTTTATTTCTTTGTGTTGTCTGATTGCCATGGCTTGGACCTCCAGAACTATGTTGAAAAAAAGTGGGGAGAGTGGGCATTCTTGTCTTGTTCCCGATCTTAAAAGAAAAGTTTTCAGCTTCTAGCTGTTAAGTATAATGTTGGCTGTGGGTTTGTCATATATGGCCTTTATTATATTGAGGTACTTGCCCTTTTTTACCCATTTTGTTGAGAGTTTTTATCATGAATGAATGTTGAATTTTGTCGAATGCTTTTTAAGCATCTATGGAGATAATCATGTGGTTTTTGTCCTTTTTGTTGATGTGGTGGATAATGTTGATGGATTTTCAAATGTATCATCCTTGTATCACTGGGATGAATCCCACTTGATCATGTAGGATGATCTTTTTGATGTATTTTTGAATTCGGTTTGCTAATATTTTGTTGAGTATTTTTGCATGTATGTTCATCAGGGATATTGGTCTGTAATTTTCTTTTTTTGTGGTGTCTTTGCCTGGTTTTGGTATTAGAGTGATGTTGGCCTCATAGAATGAGTTTGGGAGTATTCCCTCCTTTTCTACTATTTGGAAAACTTCTAGGAGCATAGATATCAGGTCTTCACTAAATGTTTGATAACATTCGGTAGTGAAACCATCTGGTCCAGGAGTTTTGTTCTTAGGTAGTTTTTTGATTACCAATTCAATTTTGTTGCTGGTAATTTGTCTGTTCAGATTTTCTGTTTCTTCCTGGGTCAGCTTTGGAAGGTTGTATTTTTCTAGAAAGTTGTCTATTTCTTCTAGGTTATCCAGTTTGTTAGCATATAAATTTTCATAGTATTCTCTCATAATTCTTTGTATTTTCCATAGTGATTTTTCCTTTCTCATTTCTGATTCTGTTTATGTGTTAGACTTTCTTTTTTTCTTTAAAAGTCTGGCTAGGGGTTTATCTATTTTGTTTATTTTCTCAAAGAACCAGCTCCTGCTTTCATTGATTCTTTCTATTGTTTTATTCTTCTCAATTTTATTTATTTATGCTCTAATCTTTATTATGTCCCTCCTTCTACTGACTTTGGGCCTCATTTGTTCTTCCTTTTCTAGTTTTGTTAATTGTGAGTTTAGACAGTTCATATGGGGTTGTTCTTCTTTCCTGAGGTAAGCCTGTATTGCAATATACTTTCCTCTTAGCACGGCCTTCAGTGCGTCCCACAGATTTTGCAGTGTTCAATTATTGTTGTCTTTTGTCTCCATATATTGCTTTATCTCTGTTTTTATTTGGTCATTGATCCATTCATTATTTAGGAGCATGTCATTAAGCCTCCATGTGTTTGTGGGCTTTTTCATTTTCTTGGTGTAATTTCCAGTTTCATACCTTTGTGATCTGAGAAGCTGTTTGGTACAATTTCAATCTTTTTGAACTTACTGAGGCTCTTTTTGTGGCCTAGTATATGCTCTATTCTTGAAAATGTTCCATGTGCACTTGAGAAGAATGTGTATCCTGCTACTTTTGGGTGGAGTGTTCTGTAGATATCTGTTAGGTCCATCTGTTCTAATATGTTGTTCGGTGATTCTGTCTCTTTACTTGTTTTTTGTCTGGCTGATCTGTCGTTTGGAGTGAGTGGTGTGTTGAAGTCTCCTAAAATGAATGCATTGCATTCTATTTTCCACTTTAATTCTGTTAGCATTTGTTTCATATATGTAGTTGATCCTGTGTTGGGTGCATAGATATCTATAATAATTATATCCTCTTGTTGAACTGACCTCTTTATCATTATATAATGTCTTTCTTTGTCTCTTGTTACTTACTTTGTTTTGAAGTCTAATTTGTCTGATACAAGTGTTGCAACTCCTGCTTTTTTCTCCATATTAGTTGCATGAAATATCTTTTTCCATCCCTTTACTTTCAGTCTATATATGTCTTTGGGTTTGAAGTGAGTCTCTTGTAGGCAGCATATAGATGGGTCTTGTTTTTTTATCCATTCAGTGACTATATCTTTGGATTGGTACATTCAGACCATTTACATTTAGGGTGATTATTGATAGGCATGTACTTATTGCCACTGCAGGCTTTAGATTTGTGGTTACCAAAGGTCCAAGAGTAATTCCATTACTATCTAATAGTCTAATTTAACTCACTTCATATGCTATTACAAACACAACCTAAAGATTCTTTTTTTATTTTCCTCTTTTTTCTTCTTACTCTGTTCTTTATATGTTTGGTATCATATTCTGTACTCTTTGTCTATCTCTTGATTGACTTTGTGGGTAGTGATTTGATTTTGCATCTGCTTAGTAATTAATTGTTCTCCTTTGCTGTAGTTTTATTTCCCCTGGTGATATCTATTTAGCCTTAAGAATGCTTCCATCTATAGGAGTCCTTCCAAAATGCATTGTAGAGGTGTTTTGTGGGAGGTAAATTCTCTCAGCTTTTGCTAATCTGAAAATTGTTTAAACCCTCCTTCAAATTTAAATGATAAGCTTGCCGGGTAGAGTATTCTTGGTTTGAGGCCCTTCTGCTTCATTGCATTAAATATATCATGCCACTCTCTTCTGGACTGTAAGGTTTCTGTTGAGAAATCTGATGATAGCTTGATGGGTTTTCGTTTGTATGTGATCTGTTTTCTCTCTCTAGCTGCTTTTAAAAGTCTGTCTTTATCCTTGATCTTTGCCATTTTACTCATTATATGTCTTGGTGTTGTCTTCCTTGGGTCCGTTGTGTTGGTAGATCTGTGCATCTTCATGGCTTGAGAGACTATCTACTTCCCCAGATTGGGGAATTTTTCAGCAATTACCTCCTCAATAACACTTTTTATCCCTTTTTCTCTGTCTTCTTCATCTGGTACCCCTATAATGTGGATATTGTTCTGTTTGGTCACACAATTCTCTCAATATTCTTTCATTCTTAGAGATCCAGTTTTCTCTCTGTGCCTCAGCTTCTTTGTATTCTTCTTCTCTAATTTCTATTCCATTTACCCTCTCTTCTACTACATCTAATCTGCTTTTAAATCCCTCCATTGTATGTTTCATTTCAGATATGGCATTTCTTAATGATTGAATCTCTATCTTAAATTTGTTCCTGCATTCTTGAATAGTTTTCTGTAACTCCATGAGCATGTTTATGATTTTTATGTTAAATTCTCTTTCAGAAAGGTTGGTAAGTTCAGTTTCATTTAGCCCTTTTTCTGGGGTTTGTGAGATTTTGGTCTGAACCAGGCTCCTTTGGCATTTCATAATTCTATGTGGTGCCCTCTGAGTGCCCAGAAGCTCTATTCTCTGGAGCTGCTCATCCCCTAGAGTGAGGTTGGGGGTCGTAGGGGAGCGGTGCTGGTGCCTGTGGGGAGGAAAGAGCTGTTTCCTAATTCCCCGCTGCAGTGCCTGTCTCCAGTATCAGGGCCAGTGGGCTGAGCACACAGATGTAAGCCTTTGTGCCTGTCGTCTCTAGCTGTTGTAGGCGGGGCCTCCCTCTGGCTGGCCTGATGCCAGCGCAGTGACTGCTGGTTTGCTGACAGGCCAGGAGGAAGGTGCAGCAGGCTGCGTGTCACAGTGAGCCTTGGAGCTGAGTAGGCTGCCAGGGGGATGGAGCACCTGAAGCTCCTCAAAGTGTCGAACCTGCTGGGAAGAGTGCGCCCAGACAACCCTGTCCACCTATCCCTTCTCCTGCATAGCAAGCTCAGTGCAAACCCCACCCCTTCAGCAGCCCTCTCACTGCTAGGAAGCCTCTCAGACCGCCTGCCTTTCCTTTTTCCCAGAGTGGCTGGATGTGGATCCCCGTCCTCCACAAATGGCCGGAATCTCAGTCTGTCAAGCACTCCGCCTGTCCCCGCTCCCCAATCCCACTAACCTCCAGAGCACCACACAATGTAGGTTTGTGCTCCAAAGCAGGTCTCCAGGGCTGGGTGTTTAGCAGTCTTAGGCTTCCACCCCCTCCTGGCTCCGTTTCTCTTCCTCCCACTGGTGAGCTGAGGTGGGGGAAGGGTTTGGGTCCTACCAGATCAAGGCTTTTGTACTTTACCCTGTTTTGTGAGATCTGCTCTCTTTGTGAGGTCTGTACGCAGTCTGGTGCAGCCTTCTTTCCTGTCGCTGTTTTAGAGCTAGTTGTATTGACTGTATTTTCATACTATATGTGGTTTTGGGAGGAATTCTCTGTCTCACCTCTCATGCCGCCATCTTGAATCTCCCCAGAATAACTTGATTTTTCATGATTTGAGAGGAAGATAGTATCTTGGGATAGTTTCATGAAGAGTGATTTAATTTTATAATTGATTTTGAAGAGTCAAGAATTTCTTTTAGTTTCTTGTAATTCTATATCTGATACTGAAATCATGGGGTGATTCTATTTAATTCTTCATAGGACTTTAAGAAGCAAACTTAGTAAAATTGTCTCAGATACGTTCTTCCAGATGAGTGACTTATCAGCTAAGGTTTTAAGGCCAAACTTGTTTGTGTTTATGTGTGTGTGGTATGTTTATATGTGATATTTTAAAAATTTTCTTTATATTGTGAGGTAAAAGTAATCTCATTATCTGTTAGTATCATACTTTGTCTTTTTTTTACTTGTGGTTCCTTCTATGAGTTTTCTACCTCAGTTGCCTTGCTTTGTTTGAGAGAGTTGGTAATTTGCATTGTGATAGTAATGGTTTCCAATATTTTGATTAGGAATTGGGATATAGCTTCGTGGAACTGAATGCAAGTGATACTCGGAGTAAAAACAGCTTAAAGGAGATTGTTGCTGAATCACTAAATAATACCAGCATCAAGGGCTTTTATTCAGGTATGTGGGTTTTTGAACTGCTTTTTTTTGATTATGTGAGAAAACAAGTTCATTTCAATGTTCAGTAACCAGTATTGGACATTTCTATGTGCCAGGCACCCTGCTAAATCCTGGAGCTGATGAGGGAATAAGAAAGCCCTCTAACAGAACTCTTACAGGACAATGGTTATTTTTTTCTTTAGGTCTTAAGAGTTTTCTGAGAATGTGATAAAAATGTATACAATAACATTCTTAAGCATTTTGCATATCATTTTAGAGGATTCACAGATGAATCCTGTGAAGAGGTAAAATAAATAACTAATAGAGTGATGAGTGAGGTAATGAGGCCTGTAGATGGAGAAGTGATTCTGTTTGGGGCACTGGGGGAAGCTTTGCTAATAAAAGGATGATTTGTTTGAAGGGCCTTGAAGAGTAAGAGAGAGAATCATTTGTGGGTGGAAGAGGTTAATCAATACCGTGATATGAAGGCTAAGGTAGTGGAGGAGGGAAAAAGGTGCAGCATGAAAGTGCCTCTGTGTCCCAGGCCCTCATGGCCTGGCATGGCTAGAGTTTGTGGGGAAAACAGGACACCCAAATTACAGACTAAATAGTGCATGTTTAGAACCTATGGTATGTTGCCTGGTTACCAGACTTCTTAGTACTTTCAGTGGTAGAAAATTGTTAAAAAGAATTTGCTTAGGAAACATTGCTCTTAGACATGGCTCATGGCAGTGTAAATTGATACAGCTCTGGAGAGCAATCTGTCAATATTTTTCAAAGTGAAATTAAATAAATATTCCCTTACCCCAGAAGTTCCAATTCCTGGAATTTACAATTGTTATACTGTGTATATGATGTTTCCAATCCATATATATATATTTTTTATCAATAGTGATTACTCATACATGTCTAAAATGGAATTTTCAACAGCCAAAAAAAAATGAGGTGTTCTATGTCTCCTGACAATGTACATATCACCAAAATATACTTAGTGATAAAACCATGTTGTATATTTTTATGCAGTTTAAAATATGTATAGAATATCTCTTAGAGCATATACATGAGAGTATTCATTCTTGGCCTCTGGAGAGGGAAACTGGATACCCTAGGTGGCAAAGGTGGGAAGGAGAATTTTTCACTATATACTTGTACCTTTTGGGTTTTGTACCAACCTGTATTATCAGTTTAAAATGGTTACATTAAAAAAATAATAAAACAGCAGTTTGAACAATTGTTATTTTGTTCTTACCCCATCCCATTGCTTTTCAATGGCCAGGTGGAGCAGTCCATTCAGTAAGCATGAGACATGCTCTCATCATGGATGAAGTAGATGGCATGGCAGGCAATGAAGACAGGGGAGGAATTCAGGTAATGAAAGCACTGTAGTTTTGCAATTCTACTGTTGATTTTTAGTTTAAAAAAACATTTAAAGAATTATGCTTTGATATTTATGGCCATTAAAGCATGTTGCTGAAAAGGTTTTTAAAATGCACACGTGGTATTTTATTGTATTGTTAACTATTTTTGTGTTGCAAATTTGCCTTTTCAGGAATTAATTGGCCTGATAAAAAACACAAAAATCCCCATTATCTGTATGTGTAATGATAGAAATCATCCTAAGATTCGTTCTTTGGTTCATTATTGTTTTGATCTTCGTTTTCAAAGGCCTCGAGTTGAACAGATTAAGGTATGATGATTGGAATTGTTTTTCCATTTATTTTGGGATCCATTTTTAAATGTACCTGATAAATATTTTTTAAATATCTGAGTTAAAAAAAAAATCATTGGAGCTTTGGCTTTGTCAATTTCAGGGTGCTATGATGTCTATTGCATTTAAAGAGGGTTTAAAGATCCCACCTCCAGCTTTGAATGAAATAATCTTGGGAGCCAATCAAGATATCAGACAGGTAAATAAAAACATAAAACAGTTGATGGTTCTTTTGAATTAATGCCTTCAACCTTTTGGAAGGTAACTGGCAGTATCTTCCCATCTTGACTATGTCTTATTTGTGACTCTCCTAGGTATTACACAATCTGAGTATGTGGTGTGTACGCAGTAAGGCACTAACCTATGATCAGGCCAAGGCTGATTCTCATAGAGCCAGAAAGGATATCAAACTGGTAAAATAAATTTCCATTTCTTAGTTACTTTGTCAAGCCAAAGTATTTCTTGTTCTGTTGGTATTAAGTTAATAGTTATTATAATACTGGACACACCTGTAGAACCTCCAGATACTTAAAAGTGATATAGACAGCTGTCAAAAGTGTTTCTTATTCAAATGAATTGTTCCTCAGGAACTGTCAGTGTATATCATAAATTTGGAGGAAGGGAAGTTTTTAATTATACTCATGCTTCAGCAGTTATAAAATAAATGGCTTTTCTGGAGTCTCTTTTGTATGGGTTTCATGTTTTGAATGGTGCTGGGACTGTTCAGAATAATCTCTTTCAAATGGTTTCTAGTTAATGACCTCTCTGAAACTAGAGGTCTACATTAATGATCTCTGTTCTAGTTCACCTAGTCATTAGTCAGGATTTATTATTACAGTTAGAATAATGATTAAGTAGTGTTCTCCCCCACCTTTTTTTAATTAGTAAACTTTTTAAGAGCAGTTTTAGGTTCATAGCAAAATGGAAGCAGATGGTTCAGAGATTTCCCAATATACTGTCTCCATACTTGTACAGCCTCCCCCTGACTATCAACATCTCCCACCAGAGTGGTGTATTTGTGACAATTGATGAACCTACACTGACACATCATTGTCACCCAAAGTCCATAGTTTACATTATGGTCCACTCTAGTGTTGTTCATTCTGTGGGTTTTAACAAATACGTGATGGCATGTATCCACCATTGTAGTATCTGTCATACAGAATACTTCACTGCCCCGAAAGTCCTCTGTCTCTGCCTGTTCATCCTTCCCTCCTTCCAACTTCTGGCCACCACTAATATTTCTTTTCCATAGTATCACCTTTTTCTGAATGTCATATAGGTGGAGTCATAGACTTTTCAGATTGGCATCTTTCAATTAGTAATATGCATTTAAGTTTTCTCCATCTTTTCATGGCTTGATAGTTCATTTCTTTTTAGTGCTGAATAATATTCCAGTGTCTGGATGTACCACAATTTATCCATTAATCTATTCAAGGAGATCTTGATTGCTTCCAAGTTTTGGCAATTATGAATAAAGCTGCTGTAAACATCCATGTGCAGGTTTTTTTTTTTGGATATATTTTCACTTCATTTGGATAAATACCAAGGAGCACAATTGCTGGATGGTATGGTAAGAGTATATTTAGTTTTGTAAGAAACTACAAATCTGTCTTCCATAGTGACTGCCATTTTGTATTCCTACCAGCAGTGAATGAGATTTCCTGTTGTTCCATATCTTTGCCAGCATTTGGTGGTGTCAGTGTTTTGGATATTGGCCATACTACTAGGTGTGCCCCTCTCTCTTTTTAGGGCCCATTTGATGTTGCCCGGAAAGTGTTTGCAATTGGAGAGGAGACTGCTCATATGTCACTTGTGGACAAATTAGATCTCTTTTTTCATGATTATTCAATAGCACCCCTCTTTGTCCAAGAGAACTACATACATGTGAAGCCTGTAGCTGCAGGGTGAGTGTTCAGAGCTAGTGAGGGGTAGAATTAGTGCCCTCCTAGATACCTGGAAAGGCCAAATACCTGGGACAGAGGGGTGTGGAGTGTGGACAGTCATGTGATCCAGTCTGGTTTTTTCCTGTAGGGGTGATGTAAAAAAGCACTTGATGCTTTTAAGCAGAGCAGCAGATAGCATATGTGATGGCGACCTAGTGGACCGTCAGATCAGAAGTAAGCAAAACTGGGGTCTTCTGCCCACACAGGTAAGCAACAGGGCTGTCCTTAAAGTGCAGACTCTACTTTAGTTTAAGAGAAAGATAGCTAATTTTAGCTCCTGTAATTTGAAATGCCAGATAAACATTATGGCAGTTTTGGCAAAAATCTGTTACAGATTAAAATACTTGACTACTTTTCTATTTCTTAATCTAGCCACATTTTTCAGTCTTTCAAAATGTTTTTATGTAAATGAACATTAGAAATAGGAATATTTGATTTTGGTCATAACTAAGATGTGAATCACAAGGTTCATCTGCTCTGTTTTATCTTAAGAATCCATGTCTTTTTTTGTTAATCTTGCTTTCCCAGATGATTACTAAGTAGCTCTTCCTTGAAGCAATGTAGCTGGAGTAGGTGAGCAGCACTTTTCTCATACATGAATTCTGATTTTCTTCTTCCTTGCTAAAGAGACAACTTTATATTGGGTGCTTTATTAGGTTGCTACCTTTTACTCAAACCAGAGTTTTGCAAACTTTAATTGAGTGTTACTTGTTTTTGAGTTTTGCATATTTATATAATATTACTGGCCTGAGTAATAAGCAAGGGGCTTCTGGAAGGCCTACTGTTTTGTTAATTCTTCCCACACATTGTTTGAAAACAAAAAATAAAAGACTGACTCTGGCTATAAAGACTCCTTTCTCTTATGTCTTAAAAGTGCTCATTTTTTTCCCTAATAATTATACCTCTGAGAATTTATCCTAAAGAAATAATTTTAAACATAGGGAAAGCTTAATGCACAAAAATATTCCCTAAAGCGTTAGTTCTGATTGCAAAAAGTTGGAGAAAATCTCCATGTCCCGCAATAGGAGAATAATTAATTATGGTAAATTCTCTTGAAGGAACATTGTGCAGCCTTTAAAATTAATTATAAAGATTATATAATATGGAAAGGTGCGTATGAAAGAGTATTATTAGAATAAAAGGATACATTTTTGTATAAATTTTAAAAAAGTAAAAAACTGTGGATGTAGGAGATATGCAGGGATAACTTTTTAAAAAACTTTTCTCAAGTGCCAATTTACTTGATTCTCCAGTTACTACATTTTTTTATGCTTTGGTCAACCCATGCTATCAATAGCTTATGTTAAGACAGTCATATTCCTGTCAAAGTCTTTTCTGTGACTGTGGCATCATGAACTAACTGGTATGCTGAGATCAGTTGGTTGAGGACGCTGAGTTGGCAAGACGATCAAGGACCATAACACGTTTTAGAGCAGAGCTTTTACTGTGATCAGTTAGTTGTTCTCTCTGGGAGAAGTCGCCCATACCAGCAGATCAGAGACAGAGGGAAAGGGCCTGACTGCTCTGGTGGAATTAGGTACCTGGGACAGTGCTGCTTCATTTCCCAGAGGCTGCTTGGAAGCCAAGAGCTGCTAATGAAGCAACTGTACTAAATTTAAATTGTGGACTGCAACTGATTTTTTTCAGGCTGTTTATGCCAGTGTTCTTCCTGGAGAGTTAATGAGAGGGTACATGACCCAGTTTCCCAGCTTCCCAAGCTGGTTGGGGAAGCACTCATCTTCTGGCAAGCACAATCGTATTGTTCAGGACCTAGCACTACATATGAGTCTCAGGTAAGCGGTGTTACTCCTTGCCTGGTATTTATGAATATAGTGTTTTTAGCATTTATCCAATAAGGATAAAATGAGTTAGAAAATTTGTGTTTTAGTTTTGATTTTATTACTAATTAGATAAATGATCCTGGGTTAGTTCCTTATTTTTTGTGGACCTGAATTTTATTATCTGTTATCACAGAACACTTGTTTCTCATGTAAAATGATACTTTGGAGAATAAAGCCAGGTGATAGATGTACCATAAATTTAAGATAAATTTTAGAACTATATAAATCTGAGGTAGTGCTGTTATTCATTGTTACTGTGACTGTCTGTTCCTAGTAGTCACAGATAATATGTCTTGGCTTTCAAATAATTTAGTAAGAAAAGGGGGACTATTTAAATAAATGAGCTTGCTTTTACCCATCCAGGTGGTAAACTGATCTAGTCATTTAGGACAGGGGATGTAGTTTAGCATATAACAGGAGGCAGGTACTCAGATGACTGAAAACAACTGTGCTTGGAGAAGTTGAAGGAAGTATGGAAATTCTTATTTGCTACAATTTTGTTAAAGTTTAGAAACTTACAAAAGTATGCATGCACACAAATACTAAGTGAACTTCAGGGATTCATTTCTAACTGAAGAACTACTTGAGCAATCTTATTTCCCTTTCTGGTCCCTGGAGGGAATATTAAACACTCATGTATCTTGAACTTTTCAAAGCTGCGTGGAGGTAGTTCCTCTGTCACTGTGAGATCTTCCTTCCTACTGTGTGTGCTCTCCATAGCCTGTGGCTTAGTGTTTGTTCCTTCCCACTGTGTGCGCTCTCCCTAGCCTGTGGCCTAGTGTTTGTTCCTTCCCACTGTGTGCTCTCCCCCTAGCCTGTGGCATAGTGTTTGTTCCTTCCCACTGTGTGCTCTCCCCCTAGCCTGTGGCGTAGTGTTTATTCCTTCCCACTGTGTGCGCTCTCCCTAGCCTGTGGCCTAGTGTTTGTTCCTTCCCACTGAGTTCACTCTCCCTAGCGTGTGGCCTAGTATTTGTTCTTTCCCACTGTGTGCTCTCCCCCTAGCCTGTGGCCTAGTGTTTGTCCCTTCCCACTGTGTGCTCTCCCCCTAGCCTGTGGCGTAGTGTTTATTCCTTCCCACTGTGTGCGCTCTCCCTAGCCTGTGGCCTAGTGTTTGTTCCTTCCCACTGTGTGCTCTCTTCCTAGCCTGTGGCCTAGTGTTTGTTCCTTCCCACTGTGTGCTCTCTCCCTAGCCTGTGGCCTAGTGTTTGTTCCTTCCCACTGTGTGCTCTCTTCCTAGCCTGTGGCCTAGTGTTTGTTCCTTCCCACTGTGTGCTCTCCCCCTAGCCTGTGGCGTAGTGTTTATTCCTTCCCACTGTGTGCTCTCTCCCTAGCCTGTGGCCTAGTGTTTGTTCCTTCCCACTGTGTGCTCTCTCCCTAGCCTGTGGCCTAGTGTTTGTTCCTTCCCACTGTGTGCTCTCTCCCTAGCCTGTGGCCAAGTGTTTGTTCCTTCCCACTATGTGCTCTCTCCCTAGCCTGTGGCCTAGTGTTTGTTCCTTCCCACTGTGTGCTCTCTCCCTAGCCTGTGGCATAGTGTTTGTTCCTTCCCACTGTGTGCGCTCTCCGTAGCCTGTGGCCTAGTGTTTGTTCCTTCCCACTGTGTGCTCTCCCCCTAGCCTGTAGCATAGTGTTTGTTCCTTCCCACTGTGTGCTCTTTCCCTAGCCTGTGGCCTAGTGTTTGTTCCTTCCCACTGTGTGCTCTCCCCCTAGCCTGTGGCCTAGTGTTTGTTCCTTCCCACTGTGTGCGCTCTCCCTAGCCTGTGGCCTAGTGTTTGTTCCTTCCCACTGTGTGCTCTCTCCCTAGCCTGTGGCCTAGTGTTTGTTCCTTCCCACTGTGTGCTCTCCCCCTAGCCTGTAGCATAGTGTTTGTTCCTTCCCACTGTGTGCTTTTTCCCTAGCCTGTGGCCTAGTGTTTGTTCCTTCCCACTGTGTGCTCTCCCCCTAGCCTGTGGCGTAGTGTTTGTTCCTTCCCACTGTGTGCTCTCCCCCTAGCCTGTGGCGTAGTGTTTGTTCCTTCCCACTGTGTGCTCTCTCCCTAGCCTGTGGCCTAGTGTTTGTTCCTTCCCACTGTGTGCTCTCTCCCTAGCCTGTGGCCTAGTGTTTGTTCCTTCCCACTGTCTGCGCTCTCCCTAGCCTGTGGCCTAGTGTTTATTCCTTCCCACTGTGTGCTCTCCCCCTAGCCTGTGGCGTAGTGTTTGTTCCTTCCCACTGTGTGCTCTCTCCCTAGCCCTGTGGCCTAGTGTTTGTTCCTTCCCACTGTGTGCTCTCCCCCTAGCCTGTGGCCTAGTGTTTGTTCCTTCCCACTGTGTGCTCTCTCCCTAGCCCTGTGGCCTAGTGTTTGTTCCTTCCCACTGTGTGCTCTCCCCCTAGCCTGTGGCCTAGTGTTTGTTCCTTCCCACTGTGTGCTCTCCCCCTAGCCTGTGGCGTAGTGTTTATTCCTTCCCACTGTGTGCGCTCTCCCTAGCCTGTGGCCTAGTGTTTGTTCCTTCCCACTGTGTGCTCTCCCCCTAGCCTGTGGCCTAGTGTTTGTTCCTTCCCACTGTGTGCTCTCTCCCTAGCCTGTGGCCTAGTGGTTATTCCTTCCCACTGTGTGCTCTCTCCCTAGCCTGTGGCGTAGTGTTTGTTCCTTCCCACTGTGTGCTCTCTCCCTAGCCTGTGGCCTAGTGTTTGTTCCTTCCCACTGTCTGCGCTCTCCCTAGCTTGTGGCCTAGTGTTTGTTCCTTCCCACTGTGTGCTCTCTCCCTAGTCTGTGGCATAGTGTTCTGTTTTGTTTTTTGTCACCCTTGTATTTGTTTTCTATTGATGCTGTGACAAATTACCAAAACGTAATGGCTTACAGCAATGCAAATTTATTCCCATCTTGAGATGGGAATGCTGTCCTGGATTATGTGGATGGGCTAGTGTAATTATAAGGGTATTTACCAAAAAAAGAGAAAAGGAGGCAGCGGCATCAAACAAGATGCTACGCTGCCAGTTTTGAATTTGGAGAAAGGGCCCATGTGCCAGGGGATGGAGGCTGCCTCTAGAAGCTGGAAGGGCTGCTTTCCCCACTGCTCTTGTCATTGCCCAGGCCTTCCTCTCAGCTCTGTTCCTGCTGTCTGCCCACTGCTTCTCAAAGATGATGTGTCACTGTGCCTCGGGGTGTCCCTCTTTCATGTTCCCACTGTATCCGTGCAGATTGTGAGCACTGGCCTTCGTTGTCGTCGTGTGGCTGCACCGTGCATGTCTCTCCCCTTCTGCCATTAGGCCGAATGTTTCTGGTGGTTGGAAGTGAGGCATACTTACCTAGCACAGAAGATTGCTCAAAAAAGGTTTCTTAATGAGTGATATACAGGACATTGTCGCCATCAAGGATACCTATAGTGAATTACACAATTTCTAAAATAAATTAGGACCTTCCTGCTTAACTTTTTAACTCTGATTGAGTCACTGAACTTTAGAGGCCTCAGTTTCTCTTTATCTTTAAAAATGAAAGTGTGATTTTATTATTAGTTAACTCTTTTTGGATTATAGATGCTTTTAAGAATCTGAAAGCTCTTTAATCTTTACTCCCCCACAAAGTGTACTAATGCACATATAGTATAATTTTAAGGGAATTACAGATTTCTGGGGTGAGGAACCCTTGGTTTAAGAACATCAGATGATACCTTTAGACTTTTCTATGTTTAATGTTCTGTGATTCCACTAGAAGGTAACAACTTTGTAACATAATGCAAGAATAATTTTGGAAAAGGTTTCATGGTTTTCTTGGGCACTGTGGTGTGTGGTCTCCTACTTCAAGTACTAGTGTGCTTGATTGTGGAAGACTGAACCTAGAGGAAGTAGGCAAATTTAAAACAGTTTTTTGAACTTTTTGCTTAGGTAATAAAACCGTCATGGGGCAAGGTTCTAGATTTCTCATTAGGAGAATTATATGGATTTTCGCGATTCAGACATTCAGTTACCTGAAGGCAGGAGCAGGGGCAGGGCCTATAAGTTATTTTTAAAGGGACTTTTCATCTCTTTTCTGATTTTAATGTGGGTTCTGAAACCAGCAGCTTTTGAGGTGTCCTGTTTGAACTGTGCATGCATGTAATTGCCTGGTTTGAAGATAGCGGCAGCTGGGTTGGAAAAATTTAGGATGGTGGCATTGGAACTATTGTTCACCAGCTTTCTGTCTTTAAATGACGGTAGTTAAGAGAGAGAGAAAAAAAGCCATTTCATGATAACATTTGGGTTCTCAGTGGATCAGGACACTTTATCTAAACCTTGCTCTTGCCAGGGTGTGGACCACTCGGGATTCTGCAGGAGCATTCTCTCCAGTTCTCTTAGATTTGGGAAAACCCTGCTCTAGAACTAAAGATTTCAGACTAACTTCATTAGGGAATGTAAGAAAAGCATTCATATGTCATTTTGCATGCTATAATCAGAGATCCAAAGGTGTTATAGACCCTCAGGTAGGTAGTGGGAGGGGCACCTGAGGCAGGAATCCTCACTGCCTTTTTGATGCTCTTTATATTTAGAACTTGGAATGAATCATCTTTGGCTGTAAGTAGTATAGCACATACAAACACTGTTGCCTGGGCCTTAAGAATAGGATGGAAGTAGAACCTGCATTTGTGTTTTTTGTTCACTGATCGAGGTAAGTAGAAACTTTGCTTTGAGCACCTAGGTGTGTATCTCTTACCCTGGTGGTGAAGCACTGGCTAGTATCAGCTGTTAATAGTAGGCATTCCATTGAGCATTATAAAAAGTGTATGGAACTCCAGCACACTATGAGTTGAGTTTGTGGTAGTTTGCCATTAACTACAGGTGTGTCTTTTGTTTTGGTTTAAGAACTTACTCCAGCAAAAGGACTGTAAACATGGATTATCTGTCACATATAAGGGATGCACTTGTACAGCCCTTGACCTCACAGGGAGTTGAAGGAGTACAAGATGTTGTTACTTGTATGGACACATATTATTTGATGAAAGAAGACTTTGAGAATATCATGGAAATCAGCAGCTGGGGAGGCACACCTAGTCCCTTCTCCAGGCTGGAGCCCAAGGTAAATTGTGTAACATACTGGTTTCCCATCACTTCATAATTACCAGGTTTGTGCTAGGAGTACTTCAGAGATGTTTTAGATATCTTAAGGTGGTTCAATTTTTTTCTTGGATGATTTTTGCTTCTTATGGCCTGTGCTTTCCAAAGTTATTATTTGAGTACAGTTTTAAGAATAGACTTCTTAATTAGACTTTACAGTGTGTAGTTTAATCTTTGCTTTATTACTGAATGGAGAAGTAAGACATGAAATAGGAAGAGCAGCTATGAATGTATTCTTTGTAAGGGTGGGCGGGTGAGCCTAGGGAAGTCAAAGTGAGGTGGTGGTAGTACGTTACGAATAGAAAGTGTTTACTGGCTGAGGATTTTTATACTTTTCTCTTAATCTGCCTAGTCTGTTTCAGTATTTATTATACTTGGACAGTCTGTCCTACTTTCTTTATATATAATGGCATGAAAGAACTAAGGTGACCAACATGAATTTGTCATATCCAATACCCTTGTGCCCGTTTATTTGGTGTCATTTTAGAAGACATATTCTTTGTGGCTCTCCTTCTCTAGAATTTTGACCTGACTTAATGGTTGTGAATAAATTCTCACAAGAAACATATATTGTTAGAATCTATGGGCCAATTCTATAATTATGTTTAGAAGCTTAAAGCTAAGACTCTTCAAGTTACTTAGTATTTTGAAATAACTATTAATAATGATAATTTGTAGGACTGAATAGGTGAAAGTGATGACTTAAAGTGACCTTTTTTGTCTGCCTAACATTTCCAAATACCAATTCTTAACTTTTTGAGTCATGGGCTCTATTAAAAGTATCACAAAGAATAGAAAGATGCCCATACATGCACTCACATGTACACGCATAAGTATTTTGGAAAAAATTTCAAGTGGCTCCCAGGGTCTCTTAAAGCCTTTAGGCCTGTAGAATTTAAAAGGATTGCTTGGCACATAGGTTTTCTAAAAACTCCCTCTACTCCTTTCCCGTAGGTGAAAGCAGCCTTTACAAGAGCGTACAATAAGGAAGTGCACCTTACTCCGTATGCACTGCAGGCGGTAAAGACATCCAGACCCAGCACAGGCCCAGCCCTGGATTCTGAATACAATGATGAGTTACATGAAGATGAGTCTCAGTCCGATGAGAAAGACCAGGATGCTATAGAGACTGATGCTATGATCAAGGTAGTATTTTAGGCTATGGACAAGAGCAGCTCTGATACTCCCTTCAGAATAGTTTATCTTTTCTTGTGTATAACTTGCTTTCTGAAATCATTCAGACCTGTTTAGCAAGTAGCAGAGGAAAATACTTTAAAGTTTTTTTATTTGTCAAGTTGAGGGTCGAGAAGGTGTAGATTTCATTTTTATAAGCAGTCAGCTTATTGTAACAGAGGAGGAGCCAAGTAGCAAGAAAAGAGGCCATCATATTGATGATTGTGTGCTTGGTTAGAAGTGCCATTTTTATTTGGCCACTGGTGTGTGCTTTACCCACAGGCACACATATCCACAGCATAATCAAGAAAAGCACTTTAAATGAAACCATTTCTCTCTTCTGTTGTGTTTTGCCATAGCCATTGAACTGCCTGTAGAAGTTTCTCAGAGCATAACATCCTTGTCTTTTGCTAGGAAGGATGAAAATCACTTATAATATCAGCCCATGCTTTACCATTGGCCGAGGCAAAGGAATCTAATCTTTTTCCTCCTCTGTCCTTTGTGCGCGCGCGCGCGCGTGTGTATGTGTGTGTGTGTGATTATTGCCCCTCATTTCTGCCACGTCCTGTTAACTATGTACAGGTGTATGAACAGAGGCCTCTTCTAGTGTAGCCCTAATTTGTGTAGCCATAGGAGGTTGTCTCCCTCTCTCCCCTTCTCTAGCTGAGGGTGTTTAGCTCTCTAATCTGCAAATGAAAAAAAAGGAAATTCTTCATGAAAACATTACCCTTTTGTAAATTATCTGTTGCTTATTTTCTTTCCTAAAGAAACTACACAGAACACATTGTGGTTATAGATTCTAAACAGCTTTTCAGTAGTTAAAGGCTATAACTAGCTCAGTTGTTATTTGAAAGTAAGGTCATTAGGGTGGTAGTTCAAGATCTGGGTATTTGCAATCTGTCTTCTCAAATTGTAGGTAAAGAGTCAGCTTACTGTGTACAAAGATGAACTTACTTCATTTACTCGTTCATAAACACAGCAGCTAACTATTTTGTATGTTTTTCCCTCCCAACAGAAAAAGACAAAATCTTCAAAGCCTTCAAGATCAGAAAAAGATAAGGCGTCCAGAAAAGGAAAAGGAAAAAGTCCAAAGAAATGAAACCATTTCTCACTACTGACAGCCATTTTTTACCCACCCTGCCAACCAGTCTGGCTGGTCTAGAGAATGCCTCATTTTTTTCCCAGCGGAACCATGTTTTGGCATAATGGGGCGACCTAGTGGTCCCATTATAAATAAATGGTGGTATGGCGAGAGGATATAACCAGTGGGCCGATGCACACCTCTTATAGAGGTTGGTAGGCCTGCTCGGGTCTTCCACTGTCCTCTTTCAATCTGATTAGATTGTGCTTCCAAATGTGTGTGATCAGAATCAGAAACTACATGTGGGCTTTGAAGTCAGATTTTAGTTAACAATGGTATGCCTGGGAACAGGGGTACTGAGGTGACTGGTAGGCTTAAGAATTTATCCTTATGGCCTTTATAGGACCAATGCTGGTATTTTTTTTTAAAAAGTAGTTACTATTATGTGGTGAAATTTTGTAAATCATAATACAGAACAATCACCACCTAGAACTGGGTATTTTTTGTACATTGTCAAATATCTTACAAAATATAAATTAGAAATAAAAATGTTCCACATATATGTACAAATTCTTAAGATTATCATCTTGTACAGTAAAATATGTTGGTATATCACTTTCCTTATTAATTTGCAAATGATTAGATAAAAAGCTAACTATATTTCTTATTAACCCATTGTGTGAAGCATAACTTTGGTAGTTGAAGGGTCAGAACTTTTAATTTCCAACTTTGTTACCTCTATGAATGCCACCATATCTCTGCTATGAAGAGAATCTCATGGAGAGGCTGCCTTGTTATTATTATTAGAGGGTATGGGTGGTGGTAAGAAGATTCTCAGACATCGTTATACTTCCAGACTCTCCACTCATCAGGTCCAAACCAGTAGGGGTTAGGCTGGGGCAGACTCTTGAATGTCACTCTTGGTTGGGACAAAGTGAACAGTGGCCTTTGTTTAGTTTGTCCCTGGGAGATCTGGTTCTGCCTTGTGATGGCTCCCACAGAGCCTGCTGGAACTTTATAATATTGTACAATAGGCCCTGAGGCTATGAGACTAGCCTGGAATTTAAGTGTCTAGCTAATTTTTAGTCTTAGTAAATGCTCAGAGGCATGTGCTACTTCTGTGAGGTATGTACTAAGAAGAATGTAAAATCAGGATATTACTCCCTGCCTTTTTGAACTTACAGTCTTGTTTGGGAGGTGAGACATAAAGTTCTTGAGATATTTAAAGTGTATTTACCAGTATGAAAAATGTCTTTCATGTAGATTGCATTCATTATGGGAATAAAACATTGCTTTAAGCCTTTGCCTACTGAACCGTGCCCCTCTCTTTGTTTGAGTCTGGCTTGAAACTTCTGCTTCAGTGATGATTTCCGTGACTCCCTCACCTCACCAGTGGGGTTATTAGCATGGCTTTCTTATGCATATTGTTCCATTTCTGTTGCTTTTGGATATGCAAGTCATGTTTGCCTACTTATTCTGCACTCCTCAGGAATGGGACTAATTTCACTGTAGCCAGAACAATGAATAGTATCCTTATTCATTATGATTTTGTTTTTAAGTATAAATGCTCTAAACATGATTGGCATAATCAGTGTATAAGATAAGTAACTTTTAGGATTAGAGATTATAAATATGCTCTTTAAAATATGAGGATGAGAACATGGGTCTGTTTGGTTCCTCCTGAAGCCCTGACAACCATGAAGTGTGTGGCTGAGGCTAACGACAGGTAGGAGTCGGTGGTTCCACGACAGTATGGACGTGACTCTAAACAGTGTGTGTTGGGATTGGATACTAATTGGAGCATCCAGTAAATCCTCATTGGGGCCACCAGCTGCCACCCATCATTCTTGCGGCATAAGTCTGCATACTTTTCTGAGAGTCATTTAGTCTTGGCTGTTTTGTAATCTGTAACAAACTACTCTTCTTTATGCTTAATTAAGTTTTGGTAGTCTATTATTTGGCCTCTTGAAGTGGTAACAAGGAGTACATTGTTGCATGTGCTAGGGAGAATCTTTCTAAATAGGTTCTGGTACAGTTATACCCATTAATGAATGTCTAAAGCCCATAACTTTCAAAATACAATGTGCTTACTCTCAGATTCCAAGTCTCTAGGCCTCTTATTCCTTCCTATAACCTTACACTATACCTCCAGTGATAACAGAAAAACAATGGGACAGTGGGTGGGTTTAATGAGATAATGATTTAATAGTAAGGCCAAGGCTCTAGCCTATTCTCTTCCCAACCTTTGGAAAACAAGAGAGTAGATCATAAAGCTGGAGGCATTGTGCATGTGGGTACTGGAAGCTATAAAAGAAGTTGGCACTTTTAAGTTCTACCCTAGGCTTGCAAGTACCTACATCTGTAATGCTCATGGTGGTGGTGGCAGCTGTATTGTAAAATATCACATCAGCTAAAGCTAGGTCACATGACTCATTTCTGTCAGCTGCTCAGACTATGGTGACACTGACCTTGGATGGCAAGGAAGCATATACTGATGTAGGGTAAGTATGGGATGTAATACGGGGAAGATTCTGAATAATGGATGTCTTCAGGGGAAGTCAAATGATATAATTTTGTGATGAGTTCCACAGTATGCAATATAACAACTCAGGAGATACAAGCTTATAGCTTCATTTATTCTTTCAATTACTGACTTTACTGTCAAAGAGCCTTCATTTGTATAAACTTCTCTTTTCAGACTTTTAGCACTGTTAACAACATCTCTGCTGCCCAAACTTATCATAAAGTGGTAAAGATAGCTTGAAGCTACCTTTATCTTTTTTTCTGTCTCCAAATTCAGGAAAACATTATAAATATCTAGTCAATAATTTTATTTTAAAGGAGGTATTTCAAAATATAAAAGTTATCACAAAAAGTTGAGTATTTACAATTATGTCATACATTATATTAATAGTACAGAGCATAGCACATGTAAGACTTTGAATAGGAAATATACAAAGTATAATAAACAGCAAGGTTATTGTTACCATTCTGTCATTCTACTGAAGTTGAAAGTGATGACTTATAAAGATCACCTCTTTTTTTTTTTCTGTATGCAAACCATGTCTCTAAATCCAGGGGTACAAATATAGCTTCCTGTGGGAAAATGCTATCTTCTCAGGAACATTACATCTAGAAAGGATAAAAAAAAACAAAACATGCCTTTAGAAGGATTTCAAGTAACAACTGTCACTTCGTAATAAAGCCAAACACACTATAACTTTTTGCTCATTTTTCAAATATGGAGCAGGATCATTACATTCAAGTTAGAAATCTCTAGTCTGTAAGTACTGAGTTTCAGTCTTGGACTTGGAACTGACTGAAATTGTATGGTCAAACTGTTGAGCATCTATTATAAAGTATATGACATAGTAGAGGATGGACCAATATTCATGGTATAATAGACATTTACAGTGATTTTTTTTGAAATATAGTAACTTTGAAGCTTACCTGCCAGTAGTTATGATACCATCATCTAAGGCTCTACTTCAGTGCAGGATTATTAAACACACAAGCAAGGTTTTAACTTTTGGAAGTGACACTCTTTCCATGAAAGAAGCCTATCTGCTTATCTTAATAGCTGTGGCCTGAGGGTCCAGCTTCCAATCAGCCTGCATCTAGGTGATGACTTGAGATCCTTCCTCCTCTTTGGGACACTTGCAGGTCTTGGCATACCCTCAACTACTGGGGGCCACCAAGAACAAATAAGGCTGCTTGGATAATCACAAAGGTTTGAGAGCCAACCAAAAGCTAGGGCAGGGCTGAATATCAGGTTTATTTCCTCATGAGACCACTCCAAAACTGGGTGAGGTGGCTGTTTCATCTAATGCATAGAAACCAACACGGAGCCAGGGAAAATGAAGAGGAATAGGTTCAGATGAAAGAACTAGATAAAACCTCAGAAAAAGACCTTAAAGAAATGGAGAAAGTGATCTATTTACCTGCTAAAGAGTTCAAAATAATAGTCCATAAAGATGCTCCCCAATGTCAGGAGAACAATGCACGAAGAAAGTACCAAACATCAGAGTGAGAGAATACTATAAATGAACTGAACAAGAAGGAGGAATTCAAAGGCAGATGAGATGAGGCAGAAGAAAGGATCACTAAGCTCAAAGGGTAGTGGAACTCCTTCAATCACAGCAAAGAAAAGAAATGAAAAAAAGTGACTATAGCTTATGAAACATGTGAATATTGATCAGCATGACATTATCCCATACAGTAGTCTCAAAGGAGAAGACAGAGAGGCAGAAAACTTCCCTAACGTGGGGTCAGAAAAGACATCCAGATGCAGGAAGCCCAGAAATTCCAAGTAAGATGAACCCAAAAAGACCCACGCCAAGACAAATAGCCACAAGTTAAAAATCAAGGATAGACTCTTAAAAGCAGCACAAGAAAAATAACATGTACAAGGGAACCCCCCCCCCATAGAACCATCAGATTTTTCAGCAGAAATTTTGAATATATTATTCCACTCTTTTCCAGCCTGCAAAGTGCTGAAAGAAATGAAGAAATACTCTCCCTGGCAAAGCTATCCTTCAGAATTGAAGTTCTCCAGAGAAGGAAAAACTAAAGGCATTCACAACACTAGACCTTACGAAAAATGTTAAAGGGATTTTTTAAAGCTGTAATGAAAGGATGCTAATTAATAACATGAAAACATGAAAGTGTAAGTCTCAATGGTAAAGGTAAATTTAAATTCAGATAACAGTGTAATGGTGGTGGGTTACTCAAATCTAGTATGAAGGTTAAAAGACAAAAGTAGTGAAAATAATTTGTAATAAGATAAAAAGATGTAAGCTGTGACATCAGAAATAGAAAACATGGGGTGGGTAGAGAGTACAAATGTAGAGCTTTACAATGTATTTGAACTTAGGTTTTATCACCTGAAACAAACTGTTATGTTTTATGTGAGCTTCATGGTATCCATAAAGCAAAAGCCTATAGTACATACACAGAAGATAGAAAGGAATCTAAGCATACCACTACAGAAAATAACCAAATCATTAGAGAACAGATTAAGGGAAGAAAGGAACAAAGGAATTACAGGACAGCCAGAAAACAATTTAAAAAATGGCTATAAGCCCATACATATAAATACATGTAAATGGACTAAATGCTTCTGATCAAAAGACAGTGGCTGAATGGATAAAAAAATAAGATCCAACTATGTGCTGGCTATACGGCATTCAGATTTAAAGACATAAAAGTGAAGGAATGGAAATATATTCCATGCTAATGGAAATCAAAAGAAGCTGGAGGAGCTATGCTTATGTCAGAAAAATAGACTTTAAAACAAAGACTGTAATAAGAAACAAGGTTATTATACAGTGAATGATAAAGGCATCAGGCCACAAGATGATATGACATTTGTTATGCATTCAACACAGGAGCATCTGAATATATAAAGCAAATATTAACAGAGCTAAAGGGAAAAATAACAATATAGTAACAGCAGAGGACTTCAAAACTTCCTTTTCATCAGAGAACAGATTGTCCACACAGAAAAACCAGTAAGGAAATACTAGGCTTAAATGGTATGTTAGACTAGATGGATTTAGCAGACATTTACAAAACATTCCATCCAAAATCAGGAGAATACACATATTTCTCACATGCACATGGAACATTCTCTAGGGTAGATCACAGGTTAGGCCACAAGTCAATCAATTTAAGACAAATCCTATCAAACTTTTTTTTTTTAGCTTTCTATTACTATTTTTATTATCAAATGTTTATCACAGTGCTTTAATAGTTCCCCTCCACCTCCACCCCTACCTTGGTAATCACTAGTCATTTCTCAGTGTTTCTGAGTCTGATGCTGTTTTTGTTCCTTCTGTTTTGCTTTGTTCTATATTTCACAAATAAGTGAAATCATATGGTATTTGTGTTTCTCTGCCTGGCTTATTTCACTGAGCATAATACCCTCTAGATCTATGTTGTTACAAATGACAGGACTTCTTTTTTTTTTTAATGGCTGAATATTCCACTGTGTGTATGTACCACATTTTCTTTATCGTTCATCTATTGATGGACACTTAGGTTGCTTTCATGTCTTGGCCATTGTAAATAGTACTGTGATAAACATAAGGGTGCATATGTTTTTTTGAATCTGTGATTTTGTTTTCTTCAGATAGATTCCTAGCAGTGGAATTACTGGGTCAAATGGTATTTCTATTTTTAGTTTTTTGAGGACTCTCCATACTGCTTTCCATAGCAGGTGCACCAATTTGCAGTCCCACCAACAGTGTAGGAGGGTTCCTACTTCTCTGCACCCTTGCCAGCATTTGTTGTTTCTTGTCTTTTGGATGGTGGCCGTTCTAACTGGTGTGAGGTAATATCTCATTGCGGTTTTAATTTGCATTTCCCTGATGATTAGAAATGCAGGGCATCTTTTCATGTGCCTGTTGGCCATTTGTATTTCTTCTTTGGAGAAGTGTCTGTTCAGGTCCTCTGCCCACTTTTAGATCAGGTTATTTGTTTTTTTGGGTGTTGAGGCATATGAGTTCTTTATATATTTTAGATGTTTACCCCTTATCAGATGAGTCATTTACGAATATATTTTCCCATACTGTAGGATGCCTTTTTGTTCTGCTGATGGTGTCCTTTAATGTTTTTAGTTTGATGTAGTCACACTTGTTCATTTTTGCTTTTGTTTCCCTTGCCCAAGATGTGTCCAGGAAAAAATTGCTTATGCTTATATTAAAGAGATTTTTAGCCTATGTTTTCTTTTAAGTTTTATGGTTTCATGACTTATATTCAGTCTATCAAACATCTTCAACCACACTGGTATGAAACTAGAAATCAATTACAAGAAGAGACTGGAAAACTCACAAGTAAGTAGAGATTCAACAACATGCTACTGAACAACCAAAGAGTCAAAGAAGAAACCAAAAGAGATATTAAAAAACACCTTGAGACAAATGGAAATATAACATAGTAAAACTTACAGGCTGCAGCAAAACCAGTTCTCAGAGGGAAGCTCATGGCAATAAATGCCTACATTAAGAAGAAAAGATCTCAAAAATCTACCTTTGCACTCAAGGACTTAGAAAAAGAAGCCCAAAGTTAGGGGAAAGAAGATAACAAAGATCAGAGCAGAAATAAATAAGAGACTGAAAACACAACTGAGGGGATCAATGACAATGAGTTGATTCCCTAAAAAAATTACAAACTTTTAGACTCAACAAGAAAGAAGACTCAAAATCATAAATGAAAGAGGAGATATTACAACTGATATCACAGAAATACAAAGGATCATGAGATTACTGTGAACAGTTATACTCCCACAAACTCCCCACCCTAGAAGAAATGGTAAGTTCCTAGGAACATACAATGTACCAAGACTTTCCATGAAGAAAAAGAAAATCTGAACAGAGCAATTACTAGCAAGGAGATTGAATCAGTAATCAAAAACCTCATAAACAAAAGTCCAGGACCAGATGGCTTCACTGGTGAAGTCTACCAAACATTCAAAGAAAAGTTAATATGAGTCATTTTCAAACTCTTCCAAACTTAAAAAGAAGAGGAGGAAACCCCTACAAATTCACTTTATGAAGCCAGCATTATCTCAATACCAAAACCAGACAAAGACACCCACAAGAAAAGAAAATTACTGGCCAATATCCCTGATGAACATTGCTGCAAAAATTGTCAAATATTAGCAAACCAAATTCAACATTACATTGGATTATACACAATGATCAAGTGGGATTTATTGCAGGGGTGCAAGTCTGGTTCAACATCAACAAATCAATGTGATATACCACATTAACAAAAAGTAAGATAAAGTAGGATAAAAGGATCATACAGGGAAAGCATTTGTCAATATTCAACATCCATTCTTGATAAAAACTTTTCACCAAAGTGGGTATAGAAGGAATGTATTTCAACATAATAAAGGCCATATAGGACAAGCCCACAACTGTCGTCATACTCGATGGTGAAAAGCTGGAAGATTTTCCTCTAAGATTAGGAACAAGACAAGGATGCCCACTCTTGCTCACTTTTATTCAACATAGTATTGGAGGTCCTAGCCAGAGCAATTAGTCCAAAGAAAAGATATCCAAATTGGAAAGGAAGAAGTTAAACTGTCACTATTTGCAGGTGACAGGTTACATATGGAAAACCCTTAAGATCAACAAAAAAAAACAGAACTAATTCAGTAAAGTTACATGATACAAAATCAATGTACAAAAGTCTTGTATTTCTATATACTAATGACAAACTACCAGGAAGAGAAATTAAGTGATGTTCTGTGCTCATGGATTGGAAGAGTTATTATTAAAATGTCCATACTACCCAAAGCAATCTACAGATTCAGTGAAATCCCTATTTCCTTTACATGAACACATCATTAGTCATTAGAGAAATGTAAATCAAAACCACAATGAAATACCACTTCACACCTAGTAGGATGACTATAATCAAAAAGGTTGACAATAAGAAGTGTTGATGAGGATGTGGTAAAACTGGAATCTTTGTATGCTGCTGGTGGGATTGTAAGATATTGCAGGAGCTGTGGAAGGCAGTTTAGAATGTTCAAGGAAGAGCAAAAAGGCTGACGGGGCTGTGGTGTAGTGAGCAGAGAAGGTGGCTGGGGCTGGCTTGTACGGAGTCTTGTAGGCTGTTTGCTTTTCAGGTGCAATAAAATGCCCCAGAAGGTTTTGGAAGAGAACCAGATACACTGTGGGTACACTGAGAAGGCTTGCCCATACACTGGGTGATGGGGTTGGGGGTAAGATGAATTAAAGGTAACATCTAGGTTTCCCTCCTGACCAATTGGTTGAATGGGGCTGCTATTGACTGAAAGAGGGAGACTGAGAGTAGGTTTTGTAGAAAACCCTGAGTTCCATTTTAACCAGGTTAAGTTAGATGCTGTATCAGGGACTAACCTCACTTTTTCTGTTTAGTTAAAGATCTTCCAAGTTTTGCAGTGCTTTTAGCTTCCCATCTAGTGACTAGATTTCCTTGTCTCCTCCCTTTGCAGTATGTGTGGCCACGTGAGAATGAAAAGGGCATGTGCAGCTTCCATGTGACAAAAATGAGACTTAGAAAAAGAAGTGAGGAGTTAAGAAATTTGTGGAAGCCACAATTTTTACAACATATTCTCCTGAATATATAGAATTCTTAGCAACTCCATTGTTACTAGCTGGCTCTAGGTGCAATAGACTGATTTGAAAGATGCCCACTGATTTGATAAAATACATTCTAGTTCAATCCATGATGCTAGTTGGCCAAATAGCCTTTGACACCTTGGAAACTGTACAACCTGCATTTTAGCACTTTGAAAAAAATACCTCAAAGATTTGTTGTTAGATTGTTCAAATCTGACAAGTTACATGATGTACAAAGAGAAGCCAATGCCAGTGCAACAGCTGGGTCTCCTGGAAGGACTCATGTGCGCTAGGGAAGACAAGGGGTGTCTGGCACCTACCTGCCCATGGCCCTCACTGCTCCACCTCTGTTCGCAGGTACTGGGTACAGTCTGAGGTTCTTTTCAGTTGAGTAAAGTTAAGTCTTTCTGAACACATAGGACAAGTGTTTTCAGTGTTTAACATGCTGTTTGGAGAGGAAAAAGAAGAGTAAATATAAAATATTCCTTTATCTTTGGGTTATTTTAATGTGAAAAATAATATTCTGTCTACACCTCTTAGTATGTGTTCATCATGCAATTTAAGAATTAGAAATGCTCAGTCTCATGCAAGATCCCCTCATAGATGGTTCTTCCAAGAAGACAATTTGGATCTTTAGAGATTTTTAGGAACATGAATAAGGAGACCTCAGTATAAAAGAGTGGTTGAATGAAGGCCAATTTTTGGATAAATCTGTGTGACTGAGTGAAATGATTCAAACTTACGTCCTAAATTCTGAGTATAAAGCAGGGAAGTCACAATGTGGACACACTGTCCAGTCATCCTTCAACATGTGCCGACCCTAGGAACAGTACATTTAAGAGTAACATTCATTTTTATTTTCGAACCCCCTCACCATTACTCAATTATAATGAATTACAGTTAAAAGCCAGACCCTCAATTATGAAATTATTGCTATTTCACATAGGTGGGTAATTGACAAGTTGCCCACTGATTCGATAAAATACATTTTATGATTTGATAAAATACATTTATATACATTTATGATGCCAGGAGATGGCATCAAAAGGACTAAAGCCAGATTTTATTTATCAGATTTGTGTATAAAAGAATAGCCTTGAATTCTGTGACATCATTACCTCAACTTATTTTCTGTTAAAATAAAGCTTACATTAGCCTAGTGATTAATAAATAATCTGATTCAAAGTTTTCTAATAGTAGGTCTTACTATTAAAATCAGAAATAAAAACCACCATTGTTTAAGTGCCACAGCATGCCAGGTATTATACTAAGGCTTCATGCCTGTTCTCTCATCAACCTGCAGTTCATCTCAGGAGGCTAGTATTAACATGGATGGACCTGGCATGTAGAGCAAATTGTATCAGGTCATACAGCCAATAAATGGCAGAAAAAGGAGTTAAGCTCAGGACAGCCTGGTCCCCAAGTGTGTGCTACACTGCCCCATAGTGCCTTTGTGATATTCATTCACTCATTATCATATGCCTTGAATATAATTATATGCTAAATGTTGCAGGAAATCTGAGGGATAATATTAATTCAGAAGTGAAGAAAGTGTGGACTCATTGAGTATTCAAATGGATTGTAAATATATATGCAAAGAAAGGAAATTTATTATAAGGAAACTTACCGTTGCAATGCAGTATGGGATGTTATTTTTACATCCAGGACAGAGGAGTTCACACTCTGGGAGAAGAAATTCACAGAATGGACACGGGGTTGTGGCCTCGTCTGTCTCCGAGGTATCGGGTCTCCTGTGAGGAAGAATCACATGAAACACCTGCTTCCTCACAGTCAGACTTAGACTTGAGATACTTGAAAGCTCTCCACTGGCCCAGCTCAGGGAGGAGGAAGAGGCATTAGCATTGGTTAGTTTGCAGCCTTACATGGGCCAAGTTTGGGAGCTGGTGTTTGTAGCACTTTAAATGGCAGAAAGCGTGGGGGCGTCTTGCTCTTTATCTTCCTATGCCTAGAATGGTGGACTTGCTAATTCTTTTCTGTCTCCATTTTCTGCACTGAAGTGGTAAAGGCTATCCAGGGTTGTACAACAAGATTTTCTGTGATGATGGCAAGGTTATAATTCTGTGCTCCAATATGGGTGCTGTGAAGCTTTTGAGTACTTGAAATATGGGTAAGGTGAGGAACTAAATATACATTTTATTTAACTTTAATTTGAATTTAAACAGCCACATGTGGTTAGCAGATACTGTATTAGACCTGCCAGCTATGGAGCACTGCGTGTGGGCAGAGGAGGACAAGCACCTCCTCTAAGCTGGTGCCCTGCCAGCGTGGCCCTGACCTGTCGGAGTAAACACGCTGTGGCACTTCATCCCCACCGACTCCACGCTGGCAGGTACACTGAGTCACACCGGTTTGGTCTGAAGCTTCCTGGCCTTATCAGCTTTAGAAAAGGAGTTCCACGTAGCCCTATCCAGGTTAGAGTTCTCTGCCAGGAGCCCAGCTAACAATAAAGTGGTGCTTGCTTCCATTTGCCATTACCTGGACAGCCAGCTCCTTTGACTGAGGAACAGGTCATCATTCAGGAACACCTGTGTTCCCCGGTCGTGACAGGACTACCAGGTGTCCGAGGGTCACACGGCTTTGAGCAAGTGGTAGGCAGAGGTACAGCATGAGTGCAGTTTCTCCTTCTGCGAACACCAGTGCTAATTTTTCATAGTTTTCCTTTTAGAAAACCAGGCCATTCTACTGCTTCCGGAAGTGAGGACAATTATGCCCTGTGAGCCTTTAGAGCTACGGCGGGTTTGGACATGAACTCTTCTGGCAACAGGCTCTGTAGTGATGAAGTTTCTTACACTGAGATAGAGTCACTATTTGTGCCTCTGAGGCAGATGATATTTGCTGCCTACCTGATGGCCATTCTTCCCTTCTTGCTCACAAGTAAAACTTGGTTTTTACTCAGCAACGTGCTCGGCAGCTAGAGGTAGCCTGTGGCAAAGTATTGCCAGTGACATGTAAATGGAAGTCCTGGGGATGATGTCCTTCCTAAAGAAAAAGGCAAGAACTTTTTGTCTTTTAATTTCTCTGTCTTCCTGCCTTGTATGGGGACATGATGTCAGGAGTTGTGACAGACAACTAAACTGTGGGACCATGAGGAAGAAACATCTGTGCTTTGGATCACAAAGCTTGAAGACAGAGGAATCTGTCCCTGGTGGCATGAGGACACAGCACCAGCCCTGGACTGCACTGCCTTGGTGTCACTCAAATAAATCCTGACTTGCTCAAGCCGCTGTTGCATTTTCTACTACTGGTAGCTGAAGACAATCCTAATTGCTACCCTCAATCCATTTTCTTATTGTGCCTGCACTTGAGCAGTTCCATTCTGAAAAATACATTTGAAATGTGATTACATAGTAGGAATAGATGTCACTGCTTACCTGACCATTGCCTCAATCTTCTTTTTGTATTTGGCATCTATCTTGTTACGATACTCAGGCCTCATCAACATGGCTGCAAAGCTGAAAGCAGAGTTCTTCAGGCCGGCTCTGTGACACTCAATCACCGTAGATGTCAGGATTGGCACAATGTCTGCAATGCAAGTGGGAGAGCAGGAAGTGCCCAACGCCTCTACTGGCATGACTCCATCCCTGTTTGGGAGGAAACCAGGAAACACCTCTCTAAATTTGCTTTTCTGGCAAAGAACCAGATCTGACTTGTTTAATGAGGAAAGGGCATAGCCGTGGAATCAGGTTCACTGCTCATCGGAATGTCTTCCTGATTATATGTGTTCTGCCTCAAAACACCAGGACCTGCACCCATTTGAGACAGCCTTTTGTGTGTATCCTTCCACACCTATGAGATATATTTTTGCATTTGACAGGACTGATGAAGGGCAAGGGAGGTCAATAATAACTTCATGCACTAATCTCTCTGCATCTATTTCTTCAGGACAGAAACCTAGAAGTTAAATTATTGGCTCAAAGAATATAATTTTTGTATGGCCCATGAGCTAAGTAAGAATAGCTTTTACATTTTTAAATGATGAAAAAAAAAAAAAGAATATTTTGTCACACATGAAAATTGATTAGGAGGTTCAAATTTCAGTGTCAAAAAAAAGTTCTATTGATCAGTCATGCTCATTAATTTTTATACGGTTTATGCCAAAACAGCTGAACAGTGACAGAGACATGTCCCACTAAGCCCCAAACATTTGACATCTGACCTTTCACAAAGATTTTTGACCCCGACACAGAATGTGACAAAGTCTGTTCATTGAAGAGTATTATAATGACATGTCTTTTAGAATAACACCTTTTTCAGAGGTAATGGCCTAAAGTGGGGGAACACAGAGTCAGTCTTTATTAGCTGACAGTGTGGTCCTGGGCAAGCCTTACTTCACTTCTTTTGCCCCATCTGCTTACCTGTAAAAGAGGGAAAGTAATAATAGTCTCCATGTGTGCAGTCTTGAGACTATTATGCTTAGAAAGACCGGTCAAAAGTTGCTTCTCGGCTGGCATCTGAAGATTAGATTTTGGTGGGGGTTCCTGCCATTCCCAGAACTGATAAGAATAGTTCATGGTGCTTAAACTCTTTGTACAAACAATGTGATCTGTGCTGAACACCTGCTTTTTGGAAATTTGGTACATATTAAATGGGGAGCCTATGTGACCAACCCTCAGTATAACCCCCAGTCACTGGTTCTCTCATTAGCACCCCTGGTGGATGCCATTTTACATGTGCTGTAAGACAGTCACTCCTGGAGGAATCAAGTGTGTCCTGTGGGACTCCACTTGGAGGGAACTCTGGAATCCTGCACCTGTTCTCCTCCAGACTTCTCTCCATGTGCCCTTTCCTTCTGCCAACTTGGCTTTGCATCCTTTGGCTGTAATAAATCTTAGCCTTTAGCACTAGTGCATGTTGAGTTGTGTGAGTCCTAGTGAGTGATCAGACCTGGGGGTGGTCCTGGGGACCCGTTATACCACTGCATTGGGATTGCTGTGAGGATTAAAGCAGTTAATACTTGGGGAACAGTGTCTGGCAGAGCTGGTGAGAGTAGGTCTTATAAAGCTGTATCAATGCAGACAATAGTCTCTTCCCAGGTAGTACTTACGGCATGGGAATTTGCTAATGTTGTTGGCCACTCGGATAAGCATACGGGCTCCTTTCATATGATCTCCATTTTTAACATGAATCTGAAATAAAAGATATATTTTACTCCACTTAGAGACTATGAATAACTTTAATGAATGCTTTATTCCCCCCAACTAACTCCGTGATTACAACCCAGACAGCGTTGTCATATCCCTGCAGCCTTACTTGGCTAAATGACACTTGGATGTCTCCTTTAATTTTCCTCCTTCCAGCTGTTGCTTCCACCGTGGCTTCACTGGCCTCATTCTTGCTTTATGCAGCGCCTTTCATTTTGCCACTTGACACTGAGTTCAAGTCTCTGGTCCATCTCTTACTGACCATTATTGGGAAACTAGTAATACCAATGTCATGAAGTTGTCAGACCCAAAAGCTGAGTTAGTCAGGCAGAAAGAGAAAAGATGAGTTGGTTAAGGAAGAGAGAACTGCCTGTGGTGGCTGGAGGGGCCTGAGATAAGTACATGTGGGACTGTGAGGCAAGGAGGGATCCACCTGGGAGGAGCTATGGCTGGAGGTGGGCAGGGCCAGGCCATGATATCACTGCTGTCATCCAGGTGAGGTGACGTAGCCCACAAAGGTGGGGCAGTGGGGAGGAGAGGAGCGGACGGATGAGGAGACAGAATTGAGGATATTTGGTGAGAATGTGAAAGGTGAGTACAGAACAAGAGGCATTAGGTCTGAGCAAGTGGATGATGGTAAAATTTACTGAGCTCTGCAACAATGAATACATATTAACTGAATCTTAAGAAGGGGGAGGGAAGCCCTGGGACTTGTCCTCTCTCACCCTCTGCTGACTCTCTGGGCCTCAGACTGCCCAGCCCAGCTGTCCACACCCAAAAGTCCAGGCTGTTCTTCAGCTGATGTCCCTGTCCCAGCTCTGGGGAGGCATCCACTAGACCCAAGTCTGTATCCCCTGAAATGGGGATGACTTTGTTCAATCCTTTGTGTCAGAGACGCCTGTGACATTTTTACATCAACTTGTTCTTACTTGATGAGGTCTAATAATTTCCCTTTGGTGCTTGTGTAAGAAACAAGAGCAAAGAGGAAAAGTCAAAAGGGTGCTTTTCAGTGGGAGGGAAAGAGGATATCTGGTCTGATGGGAGTGAATGGCCAGTTCTTGGGGCCAGAGGAAAGACTTCTGAACCATCCCTATGGCTTATGGTCTTGTAAGGCTTTTACAGTTTCCCTATTTATGTTTCCCATCTTCCACCACTTTGTTTCTATCCTCTCCTCCACCCCTAAAGACTCCATTTTGCTGGATTCTGTGTCACCAGGACATTGGTAGCACCACTCATGAACCTCCATCCCCCTTCCTATCCTTTCTGCATGAGAAGGGACCTTTCTGCTGCTGTGAAGGGAAATGTACTTCCAGGGGGTTGTGAGTTGGAATTCTAAACTTTCCCTTACAGTCAGTATTACAGACATGTGCACTGTAATATGATAGCCACTAGTCACATAGGGCTATTTAAATTTTAAAATTCAGTTTATCAGTTGCACCATAGCTACAATTCAAATGCTCCGTAGCCAGGCTAGTGGCCCCACATTGGGTGGCACAGTTACAAAACACCTGTATTGTTGTAGAAAGGTGTACTGGACAAATGCTGTTACAGATGATAATTAGGGTCTAAATCATTCTAACATGACTACTCTGTCCTGGGTTATCATCAAAAGTAATCATCTTCACAGAGAGGAAAAAGATGGCAGGCATGAGAAGTGAGGCAGAAACCTCTTCCCAAAACCACATATAACACAAAAACACAGCAAATACAACTAATCCTGAAAGATTGACCTGAGAGGGCAGACAGACTGCCTACATCTGGAGAAAAGAGAAGACCTCACAGAAAAGGGTAAAATAGCAAAGCTGCGATCTGGCAGGACTCAAGCCGTCCCACAACACCAGCTCACAGGCAGAAGGAAGAGAAACAGGGTGGGGAGGGAGTAAAAGCCCAGGACTGCAAAACACCCACCCCTGGAGATCTGCTCCAGGAGCATGAACCCACATTACATGGTGCTCTGGAGATTAGAGGGGTTGGAAAGCAAAGACAGGTAGAAAACTTGGAGACTGAGATTGCAGCCGCTTGTGGAGAACAGGAACCCACAACCAGCAGCTCCAGGACAAAAGAAAGGTGGGCACTTTGAAAGACTTCCCAACAGTGAGCGGGGTGCTAAAGGGGCAAGGATTACACAGAGCTTGCTGCTAAGGAGAAAGGGCAGGTGGACAGCCTGGCACACACAGCCCAGCAGGCTGGGAACTTTCAGGAGCATCAGATGCCCCATCCCCCTGGCTGGCAATGCTGTGCTGAGGCCACCCACTGCAATACACAGCCTGCAGCTCCTTCCTCTTGGCCAGCACAGGTCCGCACACCTGCTGTCTCAACCATCATGCCAGACCAGGAGGGCAGCCCAGCCTACAGCAGCTACAGGGGCATTTTGCAGAGGCTCTTCCCTGAGTCACTGGCCCACTGGCCCTGGCAGTGGAGGCAGGCACGCAGCTGGGAAGCAGGAAAGAGCTCTTTCTTCCTGGCAGGGGCTGGCACAGTGCACCTGCGACCCCAGGCATCACTCCAGGTGTTGGGCAGCTCCAGAGAGTAGAGCTGCTGGGCACTAGAGGGTGCTGTCTACATAGTTATTATTCCATACTAATCATTAGAATTATGAGATGGCAAAAGAATTTTGTACAAACCAGAATCCCTCAAATACCAAAAAGAGGGCTAAGTGATACTGAAATCACCAATCTTCTTCATAAAGATTTCAAAATAAAAATCATAAATATGTTTACTGAGCTACAGAAAAATATTCAAGATCTCAGGAAGGGCTTCAAGAAAGACAAACTTTGAAGTACAGTATCTGAAATGAAACATACAATGGAGGGATTTAAAAGTAGATTAGATGAGGTAGGGGAGACAGTAAATGAAATAGAAATTAGAGAATATGAAAACAAAGAAGCTGAGTCACAGAGAGAAAAAATGGATCTCTGGGAATGAAAGAATAATAAGAGCTCTAGGCAACCAATCCAAATGGAATAATATTAGCATTATAGGGGTACCAGAAGAAGAAGAAGAAGAGAGGAAAAGGGATAGAAAGTCTCTTTGAGGAAATAATTGCTGAAAACTCCCCCAATCTGGGAAAGGAAATAGTTTCTCATGTCATGGAAGTGCACAGATCTCCCAACACAAGTGACTCTAGAAAGACAACACATAAAATCATTAAAACGGCAAAGATCAAGGACAAGGAGAGAGTGTCAAAAGCTCCTAGAGAGAGAAAAATGATCACATACTAAGGAAAGCCCATCAGGCTATTATCAGACTTCTCAGCAGAAACCTTACAGGCCAGAAGGGAGTGGCATGATGTATTTAATGCCATGAAGCAGAAGGGCCTCCAACCAAGAATACTCTACAAGGCAAGATTATCACTGAAATTTGAAGCAGGGATTAAACAATTTTCAAGTAAGCAAATGTTGAGGGAATTTACCTCCAAAAAATAATCTCTACAGTGTATTTTGGAGGCACTGCTCTAGACAGAAATGTTCCTAAGGCTAAATAGCTGTCACCAGAGGAAATAAAACTGCAGTAAAGAAAGTAGAAAAGTTGATTACTAAGCAGATAAAAAATCAAATCAACTACCCCTCAAAGTCAGTCAAGGAATACACAAAGAGTTTAGAATATGACACCTAATATATAAAAAGTGGAGGAGGAAGAAAAGGAAAAAAAAAAGACTCTTTAGATTGCACTTGAAATAGTATAATAAGTGAGTTAAGTTAGACTGTTAGACAGTAAAGAAGCTGCCCTTAAGCTTTTGGTAACCATGAATCTAAAGCCTGCAACGGCAATAAATACATATCTATCAATAATCACCCTAAATGTAAATGGACTGAATACATAATCAAATTAAAAGACATAGAGTTACAGAATGGATAAAAAAACAAGACCAATTTATATGCTGCCTACAAGAGACTCACTTCAAACACAAAGACATACACAGACTAAAAGTGAAGGGATGGAAAAAGATATTTCATGCAACTAATAGGGAGAAAAAAGCAGGAAAAGAAGTACTTGTATCAGACAAAATAGACTTCAAAACAAAGAAAGTAATAAGAGACAAAGAAGGACATTACATAGTGATAAAGGGGTCAGTCCAACAAGAGGATATAACCATTACAAATATCTATGTACCCAATATAGGAGCATCTAAATATGTGAAACCAATACTAACAGAATTAAAGGGGAAAAAAGAATGCAATGCATTCACTTTAGGAGACTTCAACACACCACTCACTCCAAAGGACAATCAACCAGACAGAAAATAAGTCAGGAGACAGAGGCACTGAACAACACATCAGAACAGATGGACCTAACAGACATCTACAGAACACTCCACCCAAAAGCAGAAGGATACATACTCTTCTCAAGTACACATGGAACATTTTCCAGAATAGATCACATACTAGGCTACAAAAAGAGCCTCAGTATATTCAGAAGGATTGAAATTGTGCCATCTAGCTTCTCAGAGCACAAAGGTATGAAACAAGAAATAAGTTGTGCAAAAAAAAAACAAACACCCTAAAAAACCACAAATACATGGAGGCTTTACAATATTCTCCTAAATAATCAACGGATCAATGACCAAATTAAAACAGAGATCAAGCAATATATGGAGATAAATGAAAACAACTCAACATCCCAAAAATCTGTGGGATGCAGTGAAGGCTGTTCTAAGAGGAAAGTATATTGTATACAGGCTTACCTCAGAAAAGAAGAACAATCCCAAATGAACAGTCTATACTCACAATTAATGAAACTAGAAAAAGAACAACAATTGAGGCCCAGAGTCAGTAGAAGGAGGGACATAATAAAGATCAGAGCAGAAATAAATAAAATTGAGAATAAAACAATAGAAAGAATCAACAAAACCAGGAGGTGGTTCTCTGAGAAAATAAACAAGGTAGATAAACTCCTAGCCAGATATATCAACAAAAAAAGAGAGTCTATAAATATAACCAGAATCATCAATGAGAAAGGAAAAATCTCTATGGACACTACAGAAATACAAAGAATTATGAGAGAATACTATGAAAAATTATATACTAACAAATTGGATTACCTAGAAGAAATGGACAACTTTCTAGAAAAATACAACCTTCTAAGACTGACCCAGGAAGAAACAGAAAATCTGAACAGACCAATTTCCTGCAATGAAACTGAATGGGTAATCAAAAAACTATGTAAGAACAAAACTCCTGTCCCAGATAGCTTCTGAATTTTATCAAACATTTAGTGAAGACCTAATACGCATCCTCCTTAAAGTTTTCCAAAAACATAGAAGAGGAAGGAATACTTCCAAACTTATTCTATGAGGCCAGCATCACTCTAATAACCAGGCAAAGACACCACAAAAAAAGAAAATTACGGAACAATAATCCCTGATGAACATAGAAGCAAAAATACTCAACAAAATATTAGCAAACTGAATTCAAAAATACATCAAAAAGATCATCCATCATAATCAAGTGGGATTTATTCCAGGGATGCAAGGATTGTACAATATTTGAAAATCCATCAACCTCATACACCACAGCAACAAAAAGAAGGACAAAAATCACATCATATCTCTATAGATGCTGGAAAAGCATTTGACAAAATTCAATATCCATTAATGATAAAAACTCAACAAAATGGGTATAGAGGGCAAGTACCTCAACATAATAAAGGCCATATATGATAAACCCACAGCCAACATCAGACTTAGCAGTGAAAAGCTGAAAGCTTTTCCTCTAAGGTCAGGAACATGGCAAGGATGCCCACTCTCCCCACTGTTATTCAACATAGTACTGGAGGTCCTAATTACAGCAATCAGACAACACAAAGAAATAAAAGGCATCCAAATTGGTAAGGAAGTTAAGCTGTCATTGTTTGCAGATATCATGATATGGTATATAAAAAACCCTAAAGACTCCACTCTAAAACTATTAGAATAACTGAATTCAACAAAGTTGCATGATATAAAATTAATACACAGGAATCTGTGGCATTCCTATATACTAATGATGAACTAGCAGAAAGAGAAATCAGGAAAACAATTCCATTTATAATTGTCTCAAAAAAATAAAATTCCTAGACATAAACCTAACCAAGGAGGTAAAAGACCTATACCCTGAAAACTACAAGACACTCATGAGAGAAATTAAAGACAACACCAATAAACTGAAATACATCCTGTGCTCATGGATAGGAAGAATTAATATTGTGAAAATGGCCATCCTGCCTAAAGCAATCTACAGATTCAATGCAATCCCTATCAAATACCAACAGCATTCTTCAACGAACTAGAACAAATAGTCTTAAAATTTGTATGGAACTACAAAAGACCTGAACAGCCAAAGCAATCCTGAGAAGGAAGAATAAAGCAGGGGGGATTATGCTCCCTGACTTCAAGCTCTACTACAAAGCCACAGTCATCAAAACAATTTGGTACTGGCACAAGAACAGACCCACAGGTCAATGGAACAGAATAGAGAGCCCAGATATATACCCACACATACATGGCCAATTAATATACAATAAAGGATCCATGGATATAGAATGGGGAAATGAAAGGCTCTTCAACAATTGCCAAATTGGACAGCTACATGTAAGAGAATGAAACTGTATAGTTGTATAACTCCATACACAAAAGCAAACTTGAAATGGATCAAAGACCTGAATGCAAGTCATGAGACCATTAAACTCTTAGAAGAAAGCATAGGCAAAAATTTCGTGAAGATAAACATGAGCAACTATCTCCTGAACACATCTCCTGGGCCAAGGGAAAAAAAAGCAAAAATGAACAAATGGGACTACATCAAACTAAAAAGCTTCTGTGCAGCAAGGAACACCATCAGCAGAATGAAAAGGCATCCTACAGTATGGGAGAACATATTCATAAATGACAGATAAGGGGTTAACATTCAGAGGTCACAGGGAAGGCAGTATAGTAAGGAGAAGACAAGTAGTGACTCTATAGCATGTTAGTATGCTATGGACAGTGACTGCAATGGGGTGGGGGTGGGGGATTTGATAATATGGGTGACTACTGTAACCACAATGTTGCTCATATGAAACCTTCATAAGATTGTGTATCAATGATATCTTAATAAAAAAAAGTAATAATCTTCAAAAGTAAATAAGTGCTTATGAACTGGACTAAAAACCAATTTAGCATTAATATGGGAAGATGTACTTTGATATAAGTGAAAATTTGGAAAATATGTAAGTTAGAATCTTCCTATATCTCTATAAAGGTATGTATGTATATATGGAAATACATAACACTTATGTAAACTGTACATACAAGTACTATATTTGAGGTTTGCACATTCTTCTGTTTTTTATTGAAAATTCCCAACTGAAAAATCAGGATCTGGACATAAATATAATCCTAATGTGATTTTTAAAAAAAAGGTATACACATGTATTTATAGAAATATAGAGGATATATATACACACAATGTTAACAGTTGGCATATCTGGTGATGGGCTTGAAGGAAGAATTATTTTTCATTATGTTTTTCTATATTCTCTAAATTTTCTAAGTGAATATGTATTAGTTTTATATTCAGATAAAAACTAAATAGTATAAAAATAGTGGCATTATATAAAATCTATTGCCTTACAATTAATCAATTAGCAAACTGCTTAAACAAAAATGTTTTACAAGTAAATTTTTTTTTATCAGGCAATACACTTACATGCTTCAAAATCTAAACAATATAAAAAGGTATCCGCAGAGAAATCTGCTCTCCCTCGTGTTCCCTGGTGGGAGTTTGGTTCCACTCCTCCTCTGCCCCAGGTTTGTTCCCTTTAGGAAACTACTTTTGCTGTTTTTTAAAAATATATTTAAAATTTTATTTGCAATGAATATTTATTCTTATTTTTGCCTTTTTTGTACACAAAAAGCAGTAGATTGTATAATTATTCTTTATCTTTCTCTTTTCACCTGACAGTATGGAGCTCTAGGAAGTTACTCTAACCCAATGGAGAGGCGCCCAGAGGAAATCCCTTTAGGTGATAAGCACATCCAGCAGCTCACGTCCCAAGTCACTCACAGGGCCTCACCTTCACTAGTATGTAACTGTGCAGAATCATCAGGTTGGTGGCCATCTCGGAGGGAATTTTGATCTTCTGGGATCTAAGTTCTGCATACATGCTGAAGAGAACGTCATGCGCATTCCGATAGTTTCCTTGTAAGAGGTGGTAAAGTGACATTATGACAATGGATGAAATCTGAAGACTTTCTAGGGTCCTCATTTTACAAGTGAATGTTGTTAATCACTTTATTAGCAATCTCAGGAAGAAAATGGTGGTGTCATCTGAGACATCTCTTCCTTAGCACCCACCTGGTCCCAAAGTCTGATGGGTCAGCAAATTCTCAGAATACCCTCTAAGTCTCCCAAATCCAGCCTCTCCCCAGGCCCGCTGCTATTGCCGCTCGCCCTCTCTCTCTGCAGTAGTGCACTCATCAGTACTCCTTCGCAGCTCCGTCTCCTGCACTCTGGGTCCGAGCGTTCTTGTACAAACCTCAAGCCTCACCTCATACCCCAAAACCTCAAGGCGGCACCCTTACATGAGAACCTCCAAAGGCCTTAGGGGACCTGTGTGAATTTCGGAGCAGAGAACCTGAGCACTCAGGACCTGCGTCTGCCTATCTCTCCAGCCTTCTTTTTGCCCTCCCCTCTTGCTCAGTCAGGGTCAATAAGCAAGAGCCCTCACATGCTGCCACCTTCCCGCACCCCTGGTCTCCCTCATTTCCTGCCGTCTCATCCTTTCAAAACTCAGCTGAAGCTTCTCTTGCCTTCTCTCATCTCCATCCTCCAACTTCTCCTACCCAAAACCCTCAGGATGAGATGCAGCCCCTTTCCTGGTGCCCTTTTAATGTATTCTTCTTTCTTTAATGTATTCTTCTTTCTCAGAGTATAACAACTCTGAACTTACTTTCTGTCCCATCAAATCATCGTGAGGACAGAAATGTGGCTCTTTGCTTTGAATCCTGAGCTCCCACCACATATCCGCCAGACAATAGGTGTTAGATAAACATCAGCCAAGTAATGACTTTCATTCCATATTTTCCAAAATTGTGTTCCATATTTATGAACATCTAAAATAATCACCTTGCAAAAATTAGTGAAGATATCAGACTAATTCTCTGACTTTTTCAATAAATATTTAGCATATAAGTGAACAGAACCATTCTGGAGATTATAATATGCAAGGACTATTTATAGGAAGAACTAGGTCAATAATAATACTACATCATGATCCATCTTCTTATCTCTTATATTGTGAAGGCCAAACACATGGGATAGGAGGGAAGTATTGTGAAGATGCAGGAGTAGGGCTGTGGGCTGGAGGTCAGAGGAGTCACACAGGGGACGGCAAGGCTGTGAAGGAGGAGGGGAAACTGCGCCCAGCAGGAAGGGGCCTGTGTTCCCTGTGTAATGGTGAATTATTTTACTTCTCTGAAACCTAGGAATACTCATCCCCCTAGTCTTCTGGGTTTAAAGTAAGCCTAGATTAGAAACAGGCTACTCTTTCCTGGGCAGAGAAGGGGGTGGAGTTCAATTCTATTACTGATTTGGGGAGGAAAACATGAACAGTGGGGACCTACCTGCAGACTGCTCTTCCCTGGCGATGATAATGGCAGTCCGGGCAGCTTCTCGGTATTGTTTCAGGGCCATGTACAAGCGGAACAGGTACTTGGCATCCTGACACCCAAACCATTAGAGAAAAGTCATTTTCTTCATTAGCTAAGGGGAGAAACACCTAAAATTCTGCATTTCAATTAGAATCACATTCACTTTCCAGTAACTGAGGGTTGATATCATTTTAAAAAACCCCAATGAATAAAGAATTAATTAATTTATCAAGTATTTATTCAGAATTTAACATTTGTTGGGTACTATTCTAAGTACCTGAGAAGTATTACCTTGTTTAAATCCTCACACCCTTCCTGGAAGGCACGACCATATACTAATCTCATGGATGAAAAACCAAAACATAGCAGGACCTCTCCAGAGGCAGGACATGAACCACAGCGATCTGGCTTCAGAGTCTATGTTTCTAACCCTGCTCCACAGAGGTATCCTCATGTGCTTGAAATTTAAATGTATTCTTAGTCAATGTACCAACTTTGCAAAATTTCAAAAAGTTTTACACCTATATAAATTTCTCTGGCCTATAAACTTTTCTTTGGCCTTTGACCATTTTCCATTCCTTTCTCTTTAACTCTGGACAATTTCCAATACTTGACTCTAGTTTCTAGTACTTGATTCTGGTTTCCTGATGATTAGAATAAGGACACATTAAGGGTAAGTGGTTTGGAACAGTTTAAGGGCCTGTGCCCTTTGGCAGGTTAACACTCCCTGGGTCTCAATATCTTCATCTGTAAAAGACAGGAAATGCTCTTGGGATCAGGATCACTACAATCCTCTTCAGCTGTGACATTCTAGTCCTTCTACGATATAATGATTTTTAGGAAATATATATTTGGTCATCCAGATGACTAACATATATTTCTCAGATATATTTCATCTTCATCCACAGTTCCTAAAAATGCTTCACAGCCATAAGGGTGAAATCAGTGTCTTGTTATTAATGAAGGTGACTTCTGGGACCCACCCAAGGGTGGGGGTTTGTTGTCAGGAAGACCAACCACGTGATTAAAGGGTTGAAACAGTCAGTTCTAGTCCCTAACCACTGGGGAGGGGAGAAGGGGTCGAGGTTGAATCAACCAATAGCCAATGAGTAGTCAGTCATGACTATGTAATGAAGCCTCCATAAAAACCCAAGAGGAGAGCTTTTTGGTCCTTTTCCCTTTTTGGAGAGTTTCTATGCGTAAAAAACCAAAATGCTTCTGTGTGCCACTGAGCCAGGCTCCAAGCTTCAAGAGGACAGAAGTTCCTTCTTCAGGACCTTGCCCTATGTATTTCTTCACCTGGCTGTTGATTTGTAGCCTTTGACAAACTGACAAACATAAGTAATGTTCCCCTCAGTTCTGTGAGATGCTCTAGCAAATTAACCGAACCGAAGGAGGAGGTCACTGGAACAACCTGGGGCCTGCAACTGGTGTCTGAAGTGGGGGTTGGGGGGAGCAGGCCTCTAGGCCTGAACCGTTAACCTGTAGAATCTGATGCTATCTCTAGGTGGATAGTGTCAGAATTGAGTTGGTGTTGTACATGGGGGGAATCTCCCCCTGCCAACATTGGAATTGAGTCAGTGAACCTATTTACCATCCAAATCAGTTAGCTGACTTCCTTCACAAGCAGATTCCCTTAAACACCAAAGCGAAAGGGAAGAAAAAGCTCTGGGAACATTCTCAAAGGAGACTGTCCTCATCAGGACTGAGAGACCAATTTTTGCATGAACTCCAAAAGAGTCACATTTTTGAAAACCTTATGTTTATAGTGAATTACTTTTATGCTAAATATGATTTTTATTAATTACCATAATTTTTGAAATAAGACCAAAGTATAGATTTTTAGGGATTAGTGCCAACTCATAGTTCTAATAAACATTTTTCATAGTTCCTGGAATATATAAAATTAACACCTGAGAAAAATTGTGGGTGGTGAGGGTTGTTATCTAGAGGGATGTGGCTACTTCCTAGGTGCAGTACCAGTTTCAGAGAGTGTATTTACATGGTATCCACTGGAATGCAGGCTCTGTCTGGTGACCTAAGGCTACATTCAGAGAGAAAATTTTATATGTCTGTGATGCAAAAGCCATAACAGGTAGAAACAAGGCAGAATAAAGTAAAATGGTAATAAATACACTTAAAAATGCAAGCAAAGAAAACGTTTTCAGTACCTTAGGCATGCCGTCACTCTCTCCCATAAGGTGATCTATCAGCTGGCTGGTCAGTAGTTCATCTTTGGCCTGACCAACCTGTTTAGGATGAGTAAATAACAGTAAATTCATCATCTTTAATCTAGAAAGAGTAGGGAAAAGGACAAATAATCTTCTAAGGAAAATAATAACTATTTCCATAGCAGGAAATAATCTGCTCAGGAAAGGGAATAAAAAAATTAAAAACCTACTGTCAAATATCCGAAACATGATACAAGTTTAGAGTCTTTATTTGTTTGCAGAGCATCTCTTAGTAAAAATCCACCCTTAGAAGCTATAGCTAGAAGTTGCTTTATCAAAATGTCTTTTTTTTTTCCCATGCAGAGAGACTATACTTTTTGGATGTTTTGATAAAAACTTAAGGTCCATGACTATGACAGCTGGTGAATTAATGTCTTCAGCACAGGATCTGGGTCATGCAAGAGCACACCACCAAGTCATGTCCCAAGTAAACGCACTGGCCCTTGACTATGTGTAACCTAATGTAGAAAGAAGGATGGCCCTAGGAGGCCAGAGAGTGCTGGCAGCTAGAAACGTGGGGTGTTCTGGAAAGAACCTGGGCCTGGAGGTCTAGATTTCAGAGTCATCTCCATAAAGGTCAGAGTTAAATCACTGATGTACTGGGTGTGTTGATCAGGAAAGATTATGTACCATATTGGAGGGTGGCAATGTATTTAATTTTAGTTAGCAGGAATAATTACTGACAAGATTAGGAGGTTTAAGATTCTTGTGTCTAAAAAAAGGTGAACTATGAACACGACTGGAGCTCAAGCAACGGGAACAGAGTGGCGCAGCACTGCCCTCCTGTTGTATTAATGGTATCATGAGAGAAGCCACGGGAAAATGAAGGAAACTGTCATTAGGGACAGAGCAACACATGGCCTAGCTTGCTACACTTCAGGGAAAAGTATAAGGAGCAGTTTGGAAGTTATTGGTGCAGTAGAAGAAGTATGAGATCAGAGACTTGAGCATAGAAGAGATCACAGTGAACCTGTTGGGTGGAGAGGCTCTTTGGGCTGCAGAATCCCTACACACCTCACTGACGATGGTGGTGGTCAGTGCAAGCCAAGCTCTTAAAAATCTGTTTTGCCACTGCTATAAGGAAGGGATGCTGTAAGTAAGAGAAATGGTACAGCTTGTCATCTTGATGGAGGTGTGGATGGCTTTGGGTGAAGAAGCCAGTATGGAGTCTGGAGTCAGCCTGTTGAGGTCAAAAGATTGCCTGTATGTTTAAAACAGATTACTCTTGGGACCTCAATAAGGATGAAAGTAATACCTAACTCACAGAATTGTTTTAAGGATTAAATTAGTCAATACACATAAAGGGATTGGACTGGTGCTAAGCAGATAGTGTTGTGAAATATAGCAAAGAAAAAATACAGGACACCCAGTTAAATTTGAATTTCAGACAGATGAACACACCCAAAATGTTAGGATAAATGTTAATGTAAGCCAGTAGGGAATAGATGTGGACACTCAGAATTAAAAGAAGAATGGAGATAGAATGCTGAGGAACAGTTACATTTAGGCGGTAGAAGAGAGAGTGAAGAGGCTGAGAAGGGACCGTTTGAGAAGTACATGGAGGAACGGAAGAAGCAGTGTTCTAAGAGAGTAAGAGTTTCAACAAGTAGTATAATAGTGTAAAATACCACTGTAATGTGGACTAGTGTGAAGACTGAGAAAAGGCTTTTGTATTTAGCAAGTAAGAGATAAGTGAGGCCTTTTAGAAAAGGTTTTAGGAATGGGGAAGGTAGAAGCTGAGTCCAAAGAGGTAAGGAGGGCCTCCAACACACATTCAAAACCTGAGATGTAGATGATGGGAGTGAGATGGGCCAAGTATGAACATTTTTAAGATGTTCTCAAATAATTAAGGGGTTTGCTCTCTGTTGAGAATTAGCAGGTCAAAGTGCATAGACTGAAAAAATGCAAGTCAGGGGAGAGGGTCTCAAGGTAGAAAGGAATAGAAGATTGTGAAGGAAATTTTTTATCACCTATTTAGTGCTTTCATGGAGCTGGGAGCCAACATATATTCAACGTATATTTACGAGTATCCACAATGTGCTTAAAACCCTAAAAATAGATGGTGCCCTTGAGGGGCTATTAATCTGAAGGGGGTTAACTGCAGTGGTAAGTGAGGTTCAAAGTACTTCGTGGATTCTAAGGATGGTGAAATTTCATCCAGAGGACAGTTCAGCAAGGTCATCATAGGACGTGCCATGTGAGGTGGGTTGCATGTTGGGTAGGAGTTTGAAAAGCAGAGGTGCAGGAGGTAGGCGTTCTAGGTATAGGTGTCAGCAAGAGTGAAGGGACAAAGGAAGGGGAGCTCTGAAGTATTCAGGTAAAGGTGGGCAGCCTCGTTATAACACAGGGTCGGACCTAAAGGAGTGTAACAGGCAATTTGGTTGGAAAGAAGACTTAGGTTAAAGTATTACCTCTATTAACTTTCCATTTGGGTGTCTTTAGGTTAGTGATATCATATCTGGGACCTCAGTTTCCTCATCAATAAAATGAAAGAGGTTAGACTGGATTACATGCAGGAGTATCTAAGATTCCGTGATCATGAAAGACAGCTTGGGAACAAACTGTGCGGCAATGGTGGGAGGCTATAAAGGTTCTGCATTTAGAGAATAAAATTATTCAAAACTGGACTTCAGAAGAAACATTATCCAGTAGTGAAGTTCAGAAGTTCAGAATGAACTTGTCTGAATGAACTAATCCCAATAATGGATAATAAATACAAATATATGGTTTTACAGACTACATGTCTCTGACATTAATATAATTTAACAAAATACAGCACAATAGCTAGAAGTAGGTACTGAAGGATTAAAGAATACCATAAAAGGAGAAAAATTTGATAGCTGCAAAGGCCTTCTATAATTTTGTCTGATATTCTTTTAACTCCTGTGAGAAATGATCCCACTTTCATCTCAACCATGAGATTCCACTGCAGCTTCAAATTCAGATACTCTGGGAAATTAATACTAATTTTTGTGTCACGATAAAAATGCAAACTTTCTTACTTAGGCTTAGAAACAATCATCAACTCAGACACAGTGAATATTCCTAGCACCCAAATTATGGTTTCTAAATAATACTTTTCGCTAAAAGGAACTAGAATTCCTTAGAGAAATGGCTGATTCTAGGCCCTGAGCAAGAAATGGGATATGACCATGAAATTAGGACAGAAAAAGAAATAAAAGGCATCCAAACTGTAAAGGAAAAGGTTTAATTCTCTTTTTTAAGATGACATGATACTATATATAGAAAATCCTGAACAATCCACCAAAAAACTTTTAGAATAAATTTTAAAAAGTTATAGGATACAAAATCAACATACTGAAATCTGTGGTGTTTCTATACACTAATAACAAAATGTCAGAAAGAGGAATTAAGAAAACAATCCCACTTATAATTGCATTAAATAATAAGAATAAAATACCTAGGAATAAATTTAACCAAGGTGAAAGATCTGTACACTGAAAACCATTAAGACACTGATGAAAGCAATTGAAGACAGTCAGTGAATGGAAAGATATTCCATGTTCATAGATTAGAAGAATTAATATTGTTATAACGCCCATACTACCCAAAGCAATCTACAGATTCAGTGCAATCCCTCAAAATTCGAATGGCATATTTCATAGAACTAGAACAAATAATTCTAAAATTTGTATGAAGCTACAAAAGATTGAATAGCCAAAGCAATCTTATGGAAGAAGAACAAAGGTGGAGGTATCACGCTCCCTGATTTCAAACTATGCTACAAAGCCATAGTAATCAAAGCAGTATGGTATTGGTACCAAACACACACACAGGTGAATGGACCAGAATTGAGAGCCCAGAAATAAACCTACACATATACAGACAGCTAATCTATGACAAAGGAGCCAAGAACATACAATGGAGAAAGGACAGTCTCTTTAATAAATGTTGGGAAAACTGGGCCACATGCAAAAGAATGAAACTGGATCATTTTCTTATATTATATAAAAAAATTAACTCAAAAAGGATTAAAGACTTGAATGTAAGACCTGAAACTATAAAATTCTTAGGGGAAAACAGGTGGTAAGCTCCTTGACATCAGTCTTTGTGGATCTGACTCTACTGGCAAGGGAAACAAAAGCAAAAATAAGCAAACGGGACTACAACAAACTAAAAAGCTTCTGCACAACAAAGGAAATCATAACAAGAACAAAAAGATAACCTACTAAATGGGAGAATATATTTGCAGACCATATATCTGATAAGGGGTTAACATCCAAAATATATAAAGAACTCACACAACTCATGACAACAACAAAATACCCGATTTCAAAATTGGCAGAGGATCTGAATAGTCATTTCTCCAAAGACAACACATAGTGGCCAACAGGAACATGAAAAGATAGCTGACATTACTAATTATTAGGGAAAGCAAATCAAAACCATGATGAAATATCACTTAACACCTTTTAGAATGCCTATTATGAAAAAGACAAGAAATAACAGTATGGAGATTTCTCAGAAATTAAGAATAGAACTATATGGCCTGGCTATTCCACTTCTGAATATTTAAAGAATATGAAAACACTAATTCAAATAGATATATGCACCCCTATGTTCACTGCAGCATTATTGACAATAGCCAGGATATGGAAACAACCTAAGTGTCCACTGATAGATGAATGGATAAAGAAGATGTGACATATTTCTACATTGCAATACCACTCAGCCATAAAAAAGAAATCTTGCCTTTGTAACAACACAGATGAACTGATGTGCTAAATGAAATAAGTCAACAGAGAAAGACAGATACCAAATGATTTCACCCATATGTGGAATATAAGAAAAAACAAATGAACAAAAAAAAAACAAAACAAAATAAACTCAAAGATACAGAGAATGGACTAGTCATTACCAGAAGGGAAAGGTTTGGAAGGTAGGTGAAATGGGTGAAGGGCATTAAGTGCATGGTGATGGATGGTAACTAGAGCTGTGGTGGTAATCACTTTGCAATGTACACAGAGGCCAAATTATAAAGCTGTACAACTGAAATTAAAAAAACAAAACAAAAATAAATGAATCTGTAATATCTTGTAGGTAAGAGCAAGAAAGCTATCAAAGATGAACAGAAGAATTGTGTCAAAAGGCAACAACAGTCAATCTAAAGGGACATTTGGGAATCAAAAATATCAATTGCAGTGGATTGAAATATATCAAATATGCTAAAAATCTATGAGTTCATAATGATTATTAAGAACAAAAGATCACCTCTGGAGATCACCTTTGGAGGGTGCTTGGGAACTAACTTGTTATTCTTAAAACTAGTAAATAAAGGAGAAAAAATGAAGAATTTACTCTACTTTTCCTTAATCTCAGGGTAACCAAATAGCTGATGTGGAATTCAGAAGAATGACAGGATTAGAATATCACTATTTTGCAACCCCTAATAAAATAATGAATCTAAGTAAAAAATATTAATGGCTGCTGAAATCATAAGGTGAAAGGCTGATGGGAAACCTTAAAACGGATGCATCAGGCTCACCACACCAAAACCTAACAATAGAGCTTAACACCATAAAATGTGAGAATAAAACATCTGTATGTTGAAGCTCTACCACCCAACATTTGGAGATGGGTCTTTGATAGATACGTAGGGTTATATTAGGTCATGAGGCTGGGCCCTGCATGATGCGATTAATGGTTTTAGAAGTGAAAACAAGAGATCTCTGCTTACACACACCTAGGAAAGACCATTAAAGAAATAGTGGGAAGGTGGTTGCCTAAAAGCTAGGAAGAGACCTCTCACCAGGAACCAAATAGACTGGCCCCTTGATCTTAGACTTCTCAGCCTCCAGAACTGAGAAATAAATTTCTATTGTTTAAGCCCCCCATCTGCGGAATTTTGTTATGACAGCCTGAGCTGATTAAGACATGGGCCTAATGTGATGATGAAACAGGAAGCAGACCACACCATCTATGAAGTCATTTTTCTAAAAATATCAAACCTATTTCTGATCAAGCATCTAGATTTAATTAGCAGTTAGTGGGAAATATAGGATGTAGAAAAAGAAATTAAACTATACCACAAGGGTGCACCCAAATAAATCTAAATGTCGGAAATTCCTCAGGACAAATGACCTGTTATCTTAAATAAAAGGCTAGGGGTGAAAGAGTGGAGAAGATGGGGAGAGGGGAGGGAAGAGAGATTAAAACGAAACTTATTCTTAAAGAACATATAAACTAAATGCAATGTAAGGAGATTTTTGGGATACTGATATAAACTAACCAAATGTGATAAAGCATTTATGCAACAGCTGGGGAAATTTACACCTTAACAAAACGTTGGATAATGTCAAGAAATTATTGTTGGAGAACCTGGAACCCTCATACATTGCTGTTGGGAATGTAAAATGGTGTAGGTGCTTTGGAAAAGTTCGGTAGTTCCTCAAAATGTTAAACATAGAGTTAACATATGGCCTAGCAATTCCACTCATAGGTATACACCTGAGAGAAATGGAAACATATTCCACACAAAAGCTTGTACACAACTTGTAGCAGCAACATTATTCATAATTGCCCAAAAGTAGAAATAAACCATAGTCTATCAACTAATGAATAAATAGCCATAAAAAGGGATGAAGCACTGATACATACTACAACACGGTTGAACCTTGAAAACATTTTCTAGATGAAAGAAGCCAGACATAAAGGCCACATATTGTATGATTCCCACTTATATGAAATGTCTAGAATAAACAAAACCATAGACAGAAAGCAGAATACATAATACATGTAATATAATAATTCAGATAGTGTTGGTATTGGTATAGGATAAACAAATCAATAGAAGACAATAAAGAACCCCAAACTGGATTCACACATATATGGTCTTTTCATCTATAATAAATGCTCCACGGTATTTCAGTGGGGAAAGGATGGTCTTTTGATAAATGGTGCTGGATCAACTGGCTATCCATATGGAAAGAATGCTTCCTGACTCCTCCCCCTTACACCATACACAAAAAATCATTCAGGATGGACATAAGCCTAAATAATAAAGCTAAAAAATCAAGTCTCTAGAAGAAAACATAAGAGGAATATCTTCATGACTATGGGATAGGCAAAGATTTCTTAAATAGAACTAAAAAGCACTAACCATAAAAGAAAAGATTGGACTTTATAGAAATGTAAGAATTTATTTTAATCAACATACCACTAGGGAATATAAAGGCAAGCCATGGCTTGAGAGATTTTTACAATATACATCTGATGAAAAGACTTGTACTGAAAATACATAATAAAGTCCTACAAATCAGTTAGAGTAAGATGAGATGATACAACTAAAAACTAGAATAAATATTCATGAACAGTACTTTACTAAAGAGGGTATTAAGATGACTAATAATCATTATGAAAAGGTGTTCAACATCATTAGACTTTAGAAAAATGAATTAAAGCCATAATGAGATACCACTACACATCTATTAGCATAGTTACAATGAAACAGACTGATAAGTGTTGGTAAAAATGGGGAGGAACAAATTCTTTTACATTGTTGTTAGAGTGTAAACTGGCACAACTACTTTGAAAAAAAATATTTGGTAGTACCTACTATTGCTAAAAATACATAATAAATACTCTATGACCTAATAATTATCCTCCTGGATATATACCCAATAAAACTCAGTACTTATATCCACCGAAAGACATGAAGAGCTTTATGGCAACTTAATTCATAATATGCCCAAACTGGAGACAACCCAAACATCCATTAACAGAATAACAGGTATATAAATTGTGGTTATATATAGTTCTATAGTGGAATAGATCTGTAGTGGAATACTGCAGCAATGAACAGGAATGTACTGTTACATGCAATAACACAGATGCACTGCAGACTTAATGTTCATTGAAAGAAACTGGACACAAAAGAGTACATATGTATGATGGCGTTTACAAATAGATAAAACCAATCTTTAAGGATGGAAGTCAGAATTGTGGTAACCCTTGGTAGGGGATATTGACTGGGAGGCAACATGAGTGAACCTTCTGGGGAGCTACAAATGTTCTACTGCTTGATCTGGGTTAAAGTTACAGAGGTGTACATATATGTGTGTACATATATGAAAAAACTGAGTTGTTTACTTAGGATTTGTGCACTTACTGTGTATGTAAGTTACACATAAAACAAGTCCAAAGGTTCTTATCTTTTAAAGGTAGAGTTTATATCCACGAATGAAATGAAGTCTGTGATTTGCTTTAAAATAATACAGGGAAAGGGGGTGGGGGTATGAATAAAATAAGATGAGCCATGTGTTGATTGCTGTTGAAGTTAGATGATGGGTGCAGGTAAGTGTGTTACACTGGTCTACTTTTGTATATGTTTGGAAATTTCTTCATAAAGTTTTAGAAAATATTGCTGTTTTTGAAAGTTTTATTACAGAGTTTACTTACAGTTTCAATTGCCATTTCTATTGCTGCATTATCTTCTGAGCCTGGACATTTCAAGAAGTGTTTAAGAGCCTATAAGGAGAATTGTATAGCAATTAAAATTTTTCAGACTGCTTTCACATTGGAAAAAACAAAGCTTTCACATAAAGGAATCTGTGAAAGCATTTTCATGTCAACCAGGGGCTTGCACAGTTTGGGTCTTAAGATACATACTTTTAAAAGGCTGAGTTTAGTTTTAGAACATGGAAGGATTCAGTTAATCCTCTAAGAATCTGGTTATGATTTCTGATGAAATGAAAATGAAAAATGTGTCCATTTTCATTTACTTATTCATTCAACAAAGATTTACTCACAACCTGCTACTTTGTATATGAGATTATGCTAGATGCTATGGGGAATACTAGAAAGGATATAATATGGTTCCTCTTTTTGTATTATGTACAATCTAATTGGAGTGATCTGTGTGATGTGATGACACTATAAGGAATGAATTACTTTAAGTCTTAATTGTTTAGTTCCTTAGCACTAGATCACTACATCTACAAAGAAATTCAAAGTTATAAAAGCTTAAAAGACAAATGGGCCAGTTGTTTTTATAGGTACTCTGAGAGAGAAAAGATGATTAAACATGGGAGTGATCCCAAAAGTATCACAAAGAAAAAAGGACTTGAAGATGAACAGGTCTGTGGTAGGTGGGGAAGAGGACAGAGGGGAATCTAGATGGAGAACAAGAAAGGGAGAGGCTAGGAGGAATGAAGGATTCTCCTATGGAAATGGCTGGGCAAGACTGGGAAGTTCAAGCTGGTTGATCAAATCGTGGAAATTCTCTAAGGAGTTTGGATTTTATCCAAGAGGCCAGAAGCAAATTGGTGGTCTGAAGGCTGACTTCACACACAGCCATGTTTCTTTGACCAGCAAGGTATTATACTAATATCTTGGGCCTGTATTTTAAAACTGGGAGACCCAGACTTTTGTGTCTCATGAAAAATCATATGATCTGGCACTACTGGGCCCAAAGTTATGAATAGCAACAGTTTTCTAGAGGTGAGCAGCAGCTGTTCCCTTCAGACAATACAGGCGTCATCCAGCTGTCCCTGTCCTGTCACACAATGAATGAACAATGTATCTCACACCTTCACTTATTTTTGTCCCTTCTTTAATACTATTAACTCCTGCTTTAGGGGCTCTTTAGGAATGAAGTACCATTGGGCAACGTGAAAAATGAACAAAAATGAAGGATGAGTTACAGGGGGAGAAACTAAAAGTAGGGAAAATAGGTAACTACAATAATCTGAAGTAAGGTGACCCAGGTTTGGATTCAGCTGATGGTAGCTGGAATGAAGAGACAAATGTCTGAGACAGTATGTCGGGAGAATGTGACCGGGGGTGGGAGACAGGGAGATTGTAAAGGTGACTCCAAGATTTCGAATCTGGGTGTCTGGGAGCATTAATATATTTTTTAATACTTCCTAAAATTATTCTTCTGGAGTCCAGTATATGTTTTCTTGGCAAATACTAACCCGTGAATATTGGCCACACAGCAAGAAGAATTTTCCAGCCTGAAAATGTCTTTTTTCTCCTTCAAAATATAAGGCAATGCTTTGATAGTCTTCATTAGTGGTGTCTTCAGAACCTAAAACAGAAGTTCATTGAGTAAAATATCTGAAAACTTGTTTACCTTTTATTGTTGACCTACATATAAGACCTAAAAACAGGTGATCTAAAAATAGGTAATTAAAAACTTTTAATAGCAAATATCAATGTTATCCATGTCTGTTTTCATCACAAAACATATTCATCATAATTACCCCAAATATCAACTGTGTTTCATCTTCTTTTCACTCTAAAAAGAAATTAGTGATGAAATTATGAAGCTTTGTGGGAACCTAGGTTACGGTTTGACATTACCTTTAGGAACTTTTATCGTTTGTTAAAGAGTCTCAATCTCATTTCCTAAAACAACAGGGACAACTATGACTCTAACCTGAACCATGATTTGCCTACTTTCAGAACAATCAGAAGCAAAGTGAACCACAATACAAATATGATCCATTTCCTTTTCTTACAATGCCTGGTTTAAACAATAGTCTTTATGTATTTGTCAGACTAGTAAGGAATATGACATTCAAGTGGCCAATAAATGCTATTTAAAGATATTTACTGTTTTTCTTTTGGTTTTAAGCTTAAATATATTAAGCACAGAGGAAGAAGGACCTTAGAGCTGCTGGAGTTTCAATTCGCTGTTTACATCTACGTATGGGAATTGAAGGCCTAGTAGGGTAAGTATAACAGCCCTGAGCCTCCTGCTCAAGGCAGACATGTAGTTTATGAGAGAGGTGGGTAAAGAAAGGTAGAGAAAAGTGTGTGTGGTGTTTTGGGGGTGGGAAAGTGTATGTGTGTGTGTGTGTGTGTGTGTGATTTAGGATAAGCCATATCCTTTTGAAATTAGAAAAACTTAACATGCTTTAGTGCAATGGCGATTTTAGGACAAAAATGTCACCTGTTAAGTTAAACATTAATAATTCTAATGTTGCTTTTATCTGTACTTTCTTTTTTCTTTAGCTCTTTATTCCCTCCAATTATCTGAGTAACTTCCTAAGATAATAGAAGATTTTCATCACAAAACATATTCATCATAATTACCCCAAATATCAACTCTGTTTCATCTTCTTTTCACTCCAATTATTCTAATTATTTCTTCCCTTGAAGACTGAAAAAAACTTTCTCATGAACCCTATTGTCAACCTTTATGGTCATTTTGTGAATTTTAAAAACCAAAATAACATAAAAGGAGGAATATTTAATGATTTCACATATACGAGGTATTTTCAATAGTCAAAATCATAGAGATAGAAAGTAGAACAGTGGTTAGTAGGGGTTGGAGCTGAGGGAAATGGGGAGTTATTGTTTATTGGGTACAGAGTTTTAGTTTAGGAAAAAGAAAAAGTTCTGGAAATGTATGCTGGTGATGGTTGCACAACAATGTGAACAACTTGCTGTGGCTAAACTATACATTTAAAAATAGTTAAAATGGTAAATTTATGTTACATATATTTTACCACAGTAAAAACAAAATGAAGCAAAACAACGCAAAATAATATTATGTGTCACCCATAAAATGAAAAATTAAAAATGTCAGTAATTCCTAAGAGTAATTGCAAACATGGGAAGAAAACCTATAAGCAGATGTTCTCAGAATCTGAGATCTCTATTGGACTTTCTTCTGAAAAACCACGTATTGTATATATCACTTCATCAAAGTAATCACATATTCTTAATTTGTAACTCAATTTTAAAAACTGATGAAAACATTTACTCTTTCAAAAATCATTCTGTTTTTCCCATCACCTTCACTTTGGAACCCTGCTTTACCTCGGGTTGATAAATAGTAGGATTTGGGAACTCTGACCTCTCTTGGAAGTCACTTAAAAAAATCTTCCATTTTGAAAATGATCTTACCTTTAACGTGATAGCAGGAATCTTGAAAATCTAACAAGTAACACAGATATGTGCATGTCTGGGCATATATGGTATACTGCCTGTGTTTATGGGTGCACCAATCTGATAATTAGGTCATAAGAATCAAAGTGTTGCTGTAATAAAAATCTTTAAGAGAAATTAAGGAAACAATGATACTTACCAATAATGTCTGCATAGATTTCCATTTTGTTGTGTTGCTGAGCCAGTGTGAAAGCTTCATTATTACATTTGGACATGACAAGAAACTGGATGGCAGACCCATAGTCACCTAACTGTAGGAAAAACCTAAAATAAAGCACCTTAATTAGCTTGACTCATTTAAAAAAATAAGCGTGTCATTTACAAAATTAAAATCCTTCTCAAGCATGAGAAACCATCTACAGATAAAAAATGTATTAGTTAGGTAAACTGCAGTTCTACACTATCTGCTCATCCTTGAAAAACATATATGCTGACCACAACAAACAGCTTTTGCATTTTAACAGTTAGACCTAATAAAAAATAAATATTCCAGTTGAATGTATTTCTTTGATATGGGGAAGTATTTCTGGAAGTCCAAAAATAATGCATTATGTATAAGCCATTACCTGGCTACCATTTTGGCTCCATCCAGAGACTGGGTCTCTCTGACAATACTGACAGCCTTCTCAGGGTTGTTGAGGTGGTCCAGGTAGATGCGGATGACACTGTTCCACTGTTTTGCAGTCTCATAAGCCACAACAGCTTCTTTGTATCTGTAGGAAATACTTAGCTGGACAAGCTTTCTTAACACTGCCACATTTTGGGGAAAAATGTCAATAAATGTTTGGAACACTTTTATCTATGATTAATGGTGGTTGCTATTTTTCTTGAACTTCTTTGTCCTTCATCAGAAAGAATACCAGGAACCATCTCACTAAAATGTGTTCCTTTTAGGGGCTTGATAAACTAACAGTAAAATACCAATACTGAATTGTGTTTCTCATAATGTATAACTTTTTACATTTTACTGTTTTTTGTTTCTTTTTTTTTTTTGAATGATAAGATTGTAATAGTAATATAGGCTTATTTTAGCAAATAGGAAACAGAATTTTTCACAATTAGGGATACCCCTTAATGGTGATATATAAAATCATTGAGTGTCAACCTCTAGATGGAGCTCAAACTTCCCCTCAGTCACCACTAGCTCTCTAGGTCCTTCCATTTCAACCAGACATTTAGTGTTTATTTCCTAAGGTTACTTTTCTAAAAGTAGAGTGTATTAACCTTTAAAAATCTCTTAATAAATGTTGCCAAATGACTTTCTAAAGGCTACAGAAATTTATACTCCCATCAGTCATCCATAACAAGTATATTTGGATAGTATGGTTATTAGTTAAAATAAATCTTTCTCAATATGGTAGGTTAAAATGATATACTATTGCTTTATTTAATTGCTAGTAGTGAGACAGAACTTTTTCATGTTCACATGAAAGGAGTCCCTTTGGGACTCCTTGTCTTTAGTCCATTTCGTCCTAGTGCCTTGAGTTTTTTATATTAAGTTGCAGGAAATCCTTGTATATTTAGGATATTAATTATCTGTTGCTATATTTTAATGGTGTTTGACAGCTTAAACAGTACAGTCATAGGTGTGGAATTCATGTGCCTGCACTATTCTTTTCCTCTGTATCCTCACGTTATCCTCCTTTACAATGACTATCACTTAACTTCATTTTTATGCCATATCATATCAAAATATCATCTTCTAGTATTTACCCCTCAAATAAAAAGAGACACTAGTCTATACTTGAATAAATGAAGGATTCACTGAAGTACATAAGGTCTGGGGAAAATTTAATAGTCTGGCACTTCAGGCCAGGGAATGGGTAAAGATGTTCTCTTCCTCTGCTTTGACTTTCTTAGAGGGTTGCAAATATCAAAGATTAATTTATCCAACTTACTTTAAATTTGTACATTTGAGAAACTGTACATACCTTCCATCTGCTTCTTTAGCTTTGGCATACTGCAAGTGAATCTTTGGAGAAGAAACATGAGGCAGAAGCTCACCAACTTTTGCCCTAGAATGCAGGTTTAGGAGAATACTGTCAGCATCTTATTCATGCTCCAAGTAGCTTCCTACAATAAGATGTTAGTTTTGAGTATTCAAGCACAGTTACTGATCTTTAAAAAACTCTTGGCTCTTACAGGTAAAAGCAGATTTCACTGCTTTTTCTTTGACATATTCCTCCCCCAAACCCCCCACACCCCCTCCAGCCCATGGGAAAATGAAGGTTAGTTCTTTAATTCTTTGGAGGCAATAAGGCTTTTTTCCCCTAGTAATTTGTCTGATCAGGAAGGTATCCACACCAAACCAATAGAATGTGCTATTCTTTGGAAAAAGAACTATTAATATGAACTCATATAAGAAAGGAGAAATGGAAATGGAGGGCAGGCCCATCCAGGGAGAACAGGACGTACAGGTAGGAGCAGCAGCAAGGAAACAGGCGGGAACAGACCATCAGGAACCATTCATTTCCACACCAGGTTTCAGCAAATTCTTACCAGTTCTTACATCGAATGTAAACAGATGCTGCTTTGTCATAGTAGAGACCCTTCTCATACAGTTGGGCTGCTTCTGAATATTGCTAAAATGATATGAGAATATTAAAATACTGAATTTATTATGTATAAGACCTCATGGATATTTATGCATAGAAAAGCATACCTTCATATTCTCCAGTATGGCTCCACAGTCTCTTTTAAGGGCCCTGCTGGGATGCTTCAGGGCCTGGTTAACCCCTCGGCGTATTTCTCCCATTCTTATGGACATCTGGGCCACTCCAGCCAGACACACTTCATCATGTTCCTGTAATTATAAAGTAAATACCTAAAAATCAGACCCTATCTTAAAATGATGTATTTCAGCCAAACAATTAATTTATATCTAAAATGAACACAAAGGTTATGGTTAACTTCCATTAATTCCTTCAGGTAAATCTCAAGATTTTGAAATAACACTGAATCTTTTTTTTATAAATCATCTGCTACAAAGTTTTATTTTGTTCTTCAAAAGTCTAGACCTTTTATGCTTAAGAACAATTTTTACTACTTCTTATCATAATGCCCTGCATATCTTTGTATGTCTTCTTGGTATAAAATTTTATGTAAGAAGTAATACACTGGATACACAGCATAAATGTTAGGAATAAAATTCAGAGAAAAACAATTTATCAAATTGAAGATTTCTCTACTAGGCATGACTAGACATTAAAAACTTTACTTAAAATTGTTAAATTCATTAAAAATAATTAAATAAATTTTCAAATAATGAATCTGTACTGGTAAAACATAGTATAAGTTTATGTGTTATGTAAAGTAGCATACCTACTGGAACATTCTGTGATGAAGGAAATGTTCTGTATCTGCCCTGTTCAACATGGTAGCCAGTAGCCACAAGTAGCTACTGAATACTTGGAATATGCTTAGTGTGTCAGAGGAAGTGAATTTTAAATTTTATTTAATTTTAAATAATTTAGTCACATGTGGCTGTTACTATTTGATAATGCAGATAGTGAATGAACTAAGAGATGTAGCCAAAGAAAATGTCAAAAAACCATGATATAAATGAGCAAAGGATGTAATTAGGCAATTCATAAAAAAATATAATTGGTCAATACAGAAATAAAATATGCTCAACTTGACTAATAAACATATAAAATGAAATTTACATATATTTTGCTTATCAAATTGGTAGAGATAAAATTATTGATAACATTCAGTGTTGCTGAGAATGTGGGGGAAAAGGACACTTTCTTATATGACTGACAGTTTGTATGTATCACTGTATTTCCTTTTGGAGAGAAGTTTAGCAATATAAAAAATTTCAAACCTACATTTTATGACCTAGAAATCCTACCTGTAAGAATATATCTTTCAGGAATACTATCTTAGGTAGCTAAAAATACATGTACTACACAGAATATTCAGGCAGCATTTTGATAGTTAAAATAACAAAAATAAAAACTGTAATTTGACAAGGGAGTAGATGAAAAAAACTACAGTACATCCAGACAATGGAATATGAAAGCTCTTATAAGATTAGAACAGAGTTATATGTATTGACTTGAAAAGACCACAAGAAAGAAAATGATGTTTTTCACAGAATGGATTCTCAGTTGATCACTGCTAATTGAAGAGAAATGATTTCATGTTCAGTAAAAATCCATATTACATACATATTTGTATGCTTAGAAGAGATTCTGGATAGAAATACATAAAATCATTGACAGTGGTTATCATTAAGGGGTGTGGATGGAGAAGAGAACACAGGATTCTAATTTTTCTGTTAACATACTTGGATGAATTTTTTAATTGACTATAATGAAATTGTATTACTGTTGTAATAAACATGCTAGATATAAAACAGAAAATAAAAAGATTTTCAATCTTTACAAGACATCACCTAACTTAAAAATACATCAAATTTTATTGTATAAGAAAATTTAATTTCTTGAGCTAAAATTCCTGGGATGGACAATGGGCTGGAATAGTCGATAAAGTACATACTTTCCAGGTTCATCATAAAAGATACAACATTAGAGATGAAATGTCAGAATGAAAAGTGAATTCTGGACTGGGAATTCAGTGTCAAAGTGATTACTGAAATGATTTAAAATAGTAAAAGAAAAAAAAGGAAGAGTAAAGGAGTAGAAAGTTGCTTGTGACAATCATGGTTAGCCTGTAAGTGAAAGGGATAAAAATCTTATTCCCAACCTTAATAAGCTTATATTTAATAAGCTTATAAAACATGTCTTTTTCAGACTAACAGAAATATTATTATCTTCAGTTTTTAAAGAGTTTATAAAGTGTTTTTAAATGATTTAACTATATCCTTGCAAAGTTGTTAAAAAACAGAAAAAAAGGTTCACATACTAGATATTAAATACAATGCAAATAAGATGATTTTTTAAATGAAACTGACAACAAACCTAAAGATAATCATGCTTATTTTATTTTTATTCAATGTTACCTTATTATCACCTGTTATTCCTTTCTCATAATGAGCCAAAGCATTTACATAATCACCCCTGAAAGAAAATTAGAGTGAATTTTAATATATATTTAAGTATCTGATTTACATACACAAGAGTTAAAAGATCTTCATCACTAGTTGCTTGAGCTCACAAAAGATGTTACATGTAACATCTATATACGCAAGCATTTTTTCAAGTGCAGTCCATTATTATTCCAGTACTTTAAAAATAATTATTAAACTGGATTATGCTAGACTACAAGGTACTTACTTTCTAGTATTCTAGGTATTTGGGGGAGCTATGTTACATTTTATGGGACACTTGGTTAATTATCTCCTTTGGGGCACTAAATGACAATCATGTTACCATTAAAAACAAACATATCTTCCAAAGGCCCAATATTTATAAGTAGACTATGTGCTAAGAGAATTTGGGTAGAAATAGAGGAATACGCTGAGGATTACAGTGTATTACAGGCCCTGGTTCTTACTCTGAAAAGAAGTGTTACACATAATATAAATAATAATACTCCCTGTTCCCATTACTGATGCTAACATCGATCTGCATATCCAGATGACATGTTGATTATCTCCAATTGTTTTTACTATTTGGGACAGAATAGATCAGTGATTTGTCTAAGACCCATTTGGAGATCCATCTTCCTCTGAGAAACCATGTCCCAAATAATAAATTAATCAGCTCTGAAAATGGCATTGAGGTCCACTTGAGCTCCACCTTATCAGTTGAGGCAAGTTATTCAACCTCTCTAGGCCTCACTCATCTGTTGGTGCACAAGGAATTTTTTGGAAGAGAAGCTGTACTGCTCATTGAGAACTCTGGTTTAGACAACCCAGGGTGTTATGGTAAGCAGTGTTCCTAAGCAGAAACTTCTAATAATATTTGGACCCAATTAACTCAACAAAGCTAGAGATGTCTCCTGACAACAGGAACAACAGTTCCTCCTTTAGAAGCCTGAAGTTTTCCCTGAGGAAGCCCAATAGAAGATGTTAAATTAATATTTTGGAACTCTCACTTTATTTTCGCTATTTTAGCTTATTCACCTTAGTATTTTATTTCGGAGCTCATATGGATCTAGCTCATTAATTTAATCACAGACTAGAGAACTAAATCCCTCCCACAGTTGATGGACTGGCTCTGCTTTGACCTAATCAAGGTCTTGAATGCGCAATGAAACAGACTTAGAATTCAGCACAGGCCGAGGCCATCAGGTGTCAAAATCAGCAGCTGGTGGCTACTAGGATATTGATGATGAGGGGATAATACCTAGTCAGTTACTATTGTCACAAGTGAACTCTCCTAACTATTGGGGGCTGTGGCGTGTGTCTAGATCAGGGTCAAGGAGTCATCATACAAATAACAGGGAAAGTTTTGGGAGTTGGTGGCTTCATGGTCAAGTATTGAGCAGAAAGGTTAAAAAATACTGACAAGAAAGCATAGGATTTCAGTTGGCCTCAGCACATGTGACTATAATGAGATAAAGGCTGAGAGTTTGAAGGTACAAAAGCTTCTGTTACCTTGAAAGAAGAGAAAAATCAAATCTTTTGCATGTTCACTAGGGTGTTGTGCTCGGACAGGATATGGTGGGTCATCCCCAAAGTAATAATCCTTTTCTCTTCAACACAGACATTTTGTACTCTAAGACCCTGTCACCCTAAGGACAGAGATGAAGGGCCAGGACACTGGAGCCTTGTCCCTTGTGTAATGCATGCACTAAGATTTCAATTTGTCCTTTTTAACATGTGGATTTAGTTTGTAAGGGGCAGAAATGTAACAAATTTAAATCAAGATTGACTAAGATGAAATAAAATCTCCAAAAACTTTTATTTGCAAAATATAAAATTTCAAATAAGGGGATTAAGAGGTACAAACTTCCAATTATAAAAGAAGTAAGTCGGGGTAAGGATTTAATAATATGGGTAAGTGTTGAACCACTGTGTTGTATCTTTGAAACCAACATAAGATTGTATATCAATGATACTATAATAAAAAAATAAATAAATAAGTCATGGAACTGAAAAGTACTGGCAATAACAACTTTGTATGGTGACAGATGGTAACTACATTTATTGTGGTGAGCATTTCATAATGTATAGAATTGTTGAATTACTATGTTGTACACCTGAAATTAATATTGTATAACATCTGCACTTCAATTAAAAATAAAAATTTTTAAATTAAAAAATTAAAATAAGGTATCCTGGTTATAAATAAAAGAGTACTTTTTGGTAGAATAACTTCTATAACTATAATTTGTGTCTCAATATCCTCAATGAATCCAAAGTCTACAAGAAAATAAAGTGGAACTATATAAAAATGTTAGAATCATATTTTCTTTGTTCAAAGACCAATATTTTTCTACATTTAACTTCTAAAAATTGGATTGTTTCTTATAATAAATGTCAAGAGAAAGTGTCCAGTTGTGATGTAGTTGTTATTACACATACATATGAGAAGTTAAATTTGCAAATACATCATTCATTTATTGTCTCTGCAGGTATTTGCATTGGTAACACTAACTATGGCTGAATTGAGCTTAAGACTGGATCTTGAATGCCTCTAAAATTACATTTTTATGCAACATTAAAATGAAATGTAAAGTCTGTCAATTAAGACTACTGACATTTAAGAGTAGTAATTAAAGCAATAGAAAATTCTAAATTTCTTGGAATAGGTTATGAAATTTGCAAAGGTAGCAGAGATTTGTGCAACATGAAGGATTATTACTCAAGCACTACCTGTGAAAACGTTCTGGCTTGACTTTCAACACTAATATTTTTTTCAGAAAAACTGCAATTTTAACCAAACAGAAGACACAGACCAAAACCTGGTATTTTTCATTACACTTTGAAATTACACTGCAAATCCTCAAAGCATTCAGAGGTCAATCAAGATCATGAGCATAGGTTATGAAAAGCATTGTCATTCTGATGCTGTGCATAGCTGTTGTTAGCTAAATGTGATTCCAAACAATATTTAGACTCTAAATGTAGAAAAGGCTTAATTAAACCCAAACTTAAATTTTGATCCTTAAAATGAAAGTGGATAAATTCATGGATAAAACATTAGTTAGAAATGACATTTTTTTTTTGAGAGGGCATCTCTCATATTTATTGATCAAATGGTTGTTAACAACAATAAAATTCTGTATAGGGGACTCAATGCTCAATGCACAATCATTAATCCACCCCAAACCTAATTCTCATCAGTCTCCAATCTTCTGAAGCATAGCGAACAAGTTCTTACATGGTGAACAAATACTTACATAGTGAATAAGTAATTCACTTTTATAGTTCACCACTATTACATGGTGAACAGTACAAGGGCAGTCATCACAGAAACTTTCGGTTTTGATCACGCATTATGAACTATAAACAATCAGGTCAAATATGAATATTCGTTTATTTTTATACTTGATTTATATGTGAATCCCACATTTCTCCCTTATTATTATTATTATTATTATTATTTTTTTTTTTTTTATTTTTAAATAAAATGCTGAAGTGGTAGGTAGATGCAAGATAAAGGTAGAAAACATCGTTTAGTGTTGTAAGAGAGCAAATGTAGATGATCAGGTGTGGGCCTGTAGACTAAGTGTTAATCCAAGCTAGACAACGGCAATAAAACATCCACGGATGCAGAAGATTTCTCTCAAAACAGCGGGGTGAGGTTCTAAGCCTCACCACTGTTGATCCCCAATTTCTCACCTGATGGCCCCCCTGCGACTGTGCCTGTCTTAGGTTGTTCCTCCCTTGAGGAATCTTACCCATCTCTGGCTAACCAGTCATCTTCTGGGGCCACACAGGGAGATGTAAAGTTGGTAAGTGAGAGAGAAGCAATATTGTTTGAAAAGGTTAGCTTTTTACTTCTTTGCAGATTTATGCCCTGTGGCTTCTATGCCCAGCATTTGTCTTGAGGTATCTTTACCACTTGGAAGAATTATGATACTCGGTAAATTCGATATGAGGCACAAATTCTATTTAAGGGTTGTAATTAGGAAGGAAGAGGAAAAGCTATAGAAGTAGCAGACGGAAGAAAACATGGGAAGATTATTTCTTTGACATATCTTCTTGTAGAGTAACTTAAGCATGTATAGGTTGTAAACTACTAATTAAATTGCGCACACACCTTAACATAATAGGAATACAGCTACATAACCAAAGCATACCTATAATTACCAGCCATCTCCAGTGAAACCAAGAAAACCAGTTAGGTACCCTAGGCATTTGTGAAAATTTATCTATGATATTATGGATATTGTCCAAGTGAACTTGAACAGTCTGAGAGAAATCAGACAAATTAAAACAACCCATTCCTGGGAACTGTTCACATCCCATATGTTCTTTTAACGGTAGATAGTCTGTAGTTGTAAGATTTTGGAGCGCTACAACTTGCACTTCTCCTAATTCTTGGTTGAGTTCCAACAGTATAGATCCAGTCAAATTTGTTGTTTTAAGAAATGACATTTTTAATGTAAAATTAATATATATTTTTCTCCCTAAGAATTATTAAATAAATGGAGTGCCTTATTAATAGATATTCAGTAATTAGCTACTTACTGAAACATATAAAGATGAGGACTTACGTGAATTCAAGCTGAATAGCATATTCTTTTGATATAAATGGTATTTGGTCTGGGGCTAAATGCTTAGCCAGCTGCAGAGCACTGTCCCAGTGCTGCAAATCCCTTCTCATCTATTAGGAAGAAAGAGACCTTTATTTCAAATGAGCAAATTACTTTGTATAGTCACCATATAATGTTAGTTTTAATAAAAGTAATTACAAAAACCCTATGTCTAAAAAATGAAATGATCTTTGTAAGGATAATATATTACTATAGCATACATTCTCAGTAAAGATGGTCCTACGGGGGCAGAAATTCGTTCTTGGAGAACAAAAACATCTTAACTATTATAATGGTTTGTGGCCCTCAAAAAACCAATCCGACATAACAAAATATTACTCATTAGTGTTTAATTTTTCTCCATAGGGGAAAATTTAATTGAATTAAAGTTAATCCAACAATCAATTGAATTAAACTTAATTTTTCTCCTTTGAGGGGAGATAATAAAAACAAGGTGAGAAATATTTTATTATAGGATTTGGTTATTATTTTCTGAGAAAATCTGAAGCTATATCACAACATAAATAGCAAATACAAATGTAAAATGTGAATGTACCTTTCTTCCTGGCTCCTGTGGTTTTTATCTATGCCTGGCACACAATTCTAAATATAAACTAATCATTAAAGAATCTTTAGAGTTCACTTCTCACTTTATTCCACTTTGTAAAGAACTGGTAATACCTAACATTTTCAAGTGCCATTTCCTTGCCAGGTACTATTCTAGGCATTCAGCTTATTTGCTTTTCATAACTAGGCTGAACTTTTCTTGTACCCATTTTAGAGATCCAGACACCTAGGCAAAGAGAGGCTAGTTTTGTACACAAATTACATTGTTAGTATGTGGCAGAGCTGGTCAGTAGGGGCTGTCCCTATGACCTCTTTAACTAGCCAATTCATCAGCCTTCAAAGTGAGGTTAAAGCAACCGCAGGGTGCAATCACCCCTCTCCAAATCCTTTACAACTCCAGCAGCACATGACAAGCATCCACAGCTAAAAGCAGAAGAGCTAAGATGAAGTCCCTGCCCTCACACCGCAGCCACACTTAACCTCCAATCCAAGTTCTGAATATTTGTCAGGGTGTCCCCAGTTATCTCAAATAAAATTGTAAAATCTAAACTTTTCCTCAAAATAAAATTCATTGGTTCATTTAAAAATTTTAAATTAAAATTGGTTGTAGAACAATTTGAAAGAGGGAAGTCGTGAAATTAATAGCAAATAAGTTTTCAAAACACATTCTCTAAGGACCTGTGGAAATACTGGTTTGAGGAGGAATATTGTTAATAATGATAACAGCTACCACTTCTGTGTCTTTACTATTGATTAGGCACTGTTCCAAAAGATCAATTCTCATTTTTAAATCTTTGCAGCAACCCTATGGGCTAGACAGTGTTATCCCTACTTTAAAGAAATAGTATCTAGGATAGAGAAAAATGACATAACTTGTCCAAGGTTACACAGAACTAGGATTTAAACCCACACATGCCTGATGCTAAAGTCCATGTTTTTAATCACTATTTTATATAGCCACTTCTCCCTTCTTCCGCTTGTTGAACTAGGTCTTCCCTTGCAATGCTTACCCATGGGAAACTAGTGATGGTACCCTAGTCCTTAGTCTACCTCTTAACACACAAGAAAATTTCATACAAGTAAAAGATAGATGTACTTCAGTTTCTCCATTTGGAAAATAGAAAATAATAGTATTGTCTCCTAAAATTGTTAGGAGAGCTAAATGAGTTAAAATATGTCAAGTGCTTAGAAAAGTGCCTGGCACACATGAGCACTCAGTGAAGGGAGGCTGCTTTTATGTGTATGCCTTTTTGTAAGTTACAGAATCTGTTTTCTTTAGACATATTTAGACTTTAAATTATTTGGTAATGCTACAATACCATGCCTTTTATGGCTTCACAGAATGCAGAATGAAAATACTTTTGAAGTTAATGAGTACTCAGGGGTTCTAAAAAAGCTGGATGCCTAAATTCTAGGAGGCAGAAGGCATGTGGTGTACAGTGCTAAGAAATTTTAATTCTATAAAAGGGGGCTCCTCCTTTGCAAATAAGGACCCATCCTTCTTTGTAGCCATACCTCCAGGGCAGCAACAGGACAGCTGGATGCAAGGTACCGGTCCTGAGCCAGGTTGAAATCATTAGTAAACATGGCGAGATGGCCTGCCAACAGATTGTAGTCTTCTATTCCCTACAAATCAAAGCAGTTTTAATGAGGAGAAATATAAGGGTTTAATCTTTTTTTTAGACTTTGCTTAGTAGAAAGTGGTTCTATCAATTAACTTACTTATGAGTTAGGCAAGATTAACTGGAGAAATTTAAAATGTATGAATAAATGTCCTTTAAATCCTAATCTGATAATTCTCATAAGATGCTGTTTACCTTTATTTGTTCCAAGGACATCACTATGCCAACATTTCCAATTGCCCGATAAACACGGATTGCAAACTCCACCTCCATGTGATGTAGGCAAGCTCTGGCCAACTCATTCCAGGCAGTCTGATCATTCAGAATCCTGCACATTTCCCAAGCATCAGAAAACCTAGGATTTGAGTACATAAACTTTGTCAGGAAGCTCTACCTGCCCCTTTAAGGCAATTTTCAGATTATATGTAATTTAATGTTATGTCCTAGATAAACTTTGTAAAACATTTCTTAATCTGTAATCATTTCCAAGTTACGAAAAATTACATAAACTTTTCTTCCATTTTTGTAAGGATGAATGTTTTTTCTTGAATTGCTTTTATTAATCTGAATCCACTTTGTGTAAACCACTCTCTGTCATTAACAACTAATTCTATTTATTTATTTTTTTAGTTTACATCACACATTGGTGAAATTATTTTTGTTTTCACCTTTATTAGACTATTAAGTCTAATAAAATTAGTACTCATCAGCAAACTATGGCCTGCAAGCCAATTCCAGGAAGCTGCATGATTTTGTAATTAAAGTCTGGGTGGAACAAGGCTACTCACTAGCCCACTCGTTATGGGATGTCTCAGCTGCTCCCCCACTACAACAGTTGACTTGAGCAGTCATGACGAAGACCCTACGGCCTTAAAGCCTGAAATAGCATCTGTCCCTTAACAGAAAAAGTTCGCCAACCTCTGGTTTAAAACATGACCATAAATGCCAATTAAACTTTTTTGTGGAATTGCTACGTTAATGGATATATTACCTTTGTCCATCTATCTATTCACCTATGCATTTTTCCATCCAACACATTTACTGAACACTGATCATATGCCAGGAACTGTGCTTGGAACCAAGATACAATGATCAAACACAGTCAGTATCCTTTAGGTGGTCCTAACTGGGGACAGTGGAAGAGACCGGTAAGTCAGCAGATGAGTATAACACAGTATGAAAGGAGTAGCAGAGTATTTACAATATATGCATCTTTGTGCCAATTGCTTTGTATAAATTCTAATTCTATCACTGGATTACCTTAACAACCCTATCCACTAAGTAGGAGTATTTTATAGATGAGGAAAGTGAGATTTAGAGACGTTAAATGACTAGGCCAAGTCATCTCCAGGTAACTAAACCACCTCCTGTGTTGCATCCTGGCCCTGAGGCAACCAGTGGGAAAGGTCCCAGCCCAGGCTGCCAACGCTCGGGGCATCAGGGAAGGCTCCGTGGGGCAGCTGAGGGTTCCCCCGAATGGTGAAGGAGGAGTTACTACATACAGAGAGTGCAAAGGCATTCCAGGAAGGGAAAGCAGTTTGCACCAAGGCAAAGAATCAAATTCAAGCAGTCAATGGCACAGAGAAGGAACGGAGAGAAGGGACAGTGGAGGCTGGCATTAGACATCACGGACCTAGGATGTCATGCTGAACTTCCCCAGGAGTAGAGATTTCTTCCTAAAGGCAAAGGGAAGTCACTGAAAGATCTTCAGGAGGTGAATGAGAGGATCAGACTCACATTTTCAAGTGTGGGGAAACAGATTAGATTGCCATGAGGCTCCTGGCGGAGAGAGCGGTCAGGAGGTGGTTACATTCTACACTAATCCGTGTGAGGGCCCGAGTTAGGAAAAGGATCTGGGGTGTGTGTTGGGGCATATGCATATGTGATTAGGATTGGGGAGTAGAAGGGTCTAGGAAGATGACGAGTTATTGTAAACTGGGAAAGTTTGAAGAGCTCATGGACTCCCAAATACATATGCTGGTAGGCAGTGGTAAATACAGGCTTAAGTTGAAGATGCATATTTTGGAGTCAGACTCCTATGGATGGTATTAAAGTCATGTAAATAGAGGAGACTGATTCAGAAAGAATAATTTATGAGAAGAGAAACCTTTTTGTTCTGAAGGGTTTTCCCTGGAATAAAGCACCAAAAGTACACTAGTGTTTCCTTTATACACATTCTCATATCCATTATCTTATCTGAGAGTCACAGAAATCCTGTGAAGTGAGCAGGTAAATACTATTATCTACACCTATTTTAATAGGATTTGACCTTTAAAGTCACAAAAGCAAATGAGAGGCTCCACAAGAAGCGCTTTAAGCCCTACCTTTTTAGCATTAAAGCCTGTGTCAGCATTTCTCTCAGGTCATTAGGCCTCACATCTTTTAAACTGCCGAGGAAGCTGTGGGTGCTAAGGTAGATGTTGTTTATTTTTCCACTCTGTGTCTGGCAGGTCAATTCTCCATTATATAACAGCAAAGGTTTATGAGAGAAGGGAACTTTGGTGCCTCCAGCCAAAATGACCTTGGATCCTGTTATAAAACAGACATCTTAATGCTGAGAGCTAATACTCAGCACAAAAACTGGAAAGCAATGTTTTAATTTCATTACAATGGAAATTCACTTATCAACAAATGTGTGAAAAAGTGATTAAGTACCTTGTATAGTGTCCTTGTGAAAGACGTAAGTGTATACCTTATCATCATCATAAGCAATAAATACACCTTTATCCATTGGCCAGTTTTCCCAAAGAACACCTTTAATGGTTGGTGAAAAATCTGGAATCTCATAGGTAGCATCATTAACCTATAAAATAAGATTTACAGATTTGCCCCAAGTCTGTACTTAAATTATTATCACTTGTCTTGCTAGGAGCACATTTGCAAACTTAGTTGGTAAAACTTACCAGCTCATATTCAACCCAACAACATTCCAACCGTAACAGGAAGGAGTTTCTTTTCTTATTCCTATACTAGTTCTGACTTGAAAAACACTGCCTTAAATGGCAAATTAAGAGTTTAAAAAATTTGGTAAGTTTTCAGGAAAAGCTTAAGTCTGGACATAAGCTTCAGATTCAGAAAAAAAAATTGCTCAAAATGACAGGAATGTAAACTATGAACACATTCATGTTTAAAAAATTTTCAATAATCCTGGGTATAGAAATACTCCAACTAGAGAAGAAACAAATTAATTTAGATATGATTTACAATTTAAATAAACTCCATTGGGTATGTTTTATTTCAAAAACCTCTCTATTACGCATTCCAACAAGCATGAAATGGACTGTTACAATAACATGAAAAAGCAATACACATGTTCTTGTGAACTCTGGCAGTAGGCTTATATGTAACCTGGACACGGGGCTGAGAAATACAGCTTTACACAAATCACCCCATTTAATTTTTGTACAACAATTGACAAAGTAGACATTATAATGGAATGCATTCTACAGATGGGGAATGGGGAATGAATTCAGAGAGAGCTCTGGAGGAAGCCACGCAGGGCCACTGACAACACTGCTGGCTGCGTGACCTTGGACAAGTTACCTTGTTTGTGCCTTAGTTTCTTCACCTATAAAATGGCAATAATATGAGTATTTGTATATAGGGCTGCTCGATACAAATGAAAAAGTAAAAGAGATCATTGATATATAAGAGTACTCAGCAAAAAAATATTATTACTACTAATCCAGGTTTTTCTGTCTGTCTTTAAAACCCATGCACTTGACTACTACACTCTGCTGCATCTCTCCAGGGCAACATGTCTGTGAACTCCTCACGGATCCTAGGCTGTGGGGAAGGCTCTGCACTACGAGCCCTCCTGTCCCCTCACTGCCAAGCTGGCTTTACTCATATAAAAGACTGGGTATTATTTAAAAGAGGAATTTACTCCTGTGGGCACAACACTCCCACTGGATATCTTGCCCAGACACTTAACGTGCTAACGTACCAATGACATCTGAATTTGGATAAAAGCAAACACCCACCTATATGGTGGGTTACGGTGGGCCTGTGCTCTCACAGGGTCATTCTCCCGTGTGGATTTTGTTTTACCAGGGTTTTTCTTCCTAATACTAACTGACTGTGGGTTAGAGTCAGAAACGGGAGCAGGGATGAACAGCAGCAACAAGATGAGATAATTCTGGAACTTGAGCTGAAGGGTGGTAAAGAGGGCAGGGCTTTAACACCTGTTATATTTGTCAAAGAAGGAAAAGAAAAGACAAAAAGAAAATGAAGGGAAGGTTAGGGAGGAAGCAAGTCTTAGTATCTAGGGAAGTGTAAAGTATATAGTGTGCCTGATAATGTGTTTGGAAAAACCAACTCACTGAAACCTCATCTCAGCCCTGTGAAGGGGGTCATACAGCCTCTTTAACAGAAATCATCAGGGGAAGGTGAACTTTGGAGGAGAAAGGAAAATGCATCAGCTTGTCCGGGGTGGTCTTCCTCTTCACCCTTTCCCAAGCAGTCAGACCCAGTCCCAACTTTAAGTCCGGTCAGGCGCCTGACCACCCTCTCTGCAGCCTGTTAAAGCAGCGGTTTCTTCCCGCAGTGAACTCACACGGAGGGACGCAAGGCAGCTCTTAACTAGTATCCTGTTACAGAAAGGAAAGCTGTACACGGCTGAGTTTCCTCAAGGTTTTCTTTATATTTGTGTCATTTCCCCTCCTTTGTTTTGTGATTAGGAGAGGAATGGGTTGAGTAAGAACTAGCATATTAGGAATTTTGCATAAATAATCAAGGCATTCCTGTGGGAACCTGTTATATTTGTCAAAGAAGGAAAAGAAAAGAAGAAAAATGAAGGAAAGGTTAGGGAGGAAGCAAGTCTTAGTATCTGGGAAAGTGTATAGTGAGGGGAAAGCTGTCTTTATTGAGTGGCTACTAAGGTAAAGCACAGATACCAGGGAACTGTCATTAAGGATGTGTTCCAAGAGCAGCTGTAGGCTATGTGAACTGCAACCAAGAACATACTAAATCATTAACTGGATATCAAAAATAAATGAAACATCCAAGTGTAGTCAATCATGTAAACACACATTTCCTTTTTCTGAATCTATTTTCAAAGAGGGATGTGTAAAAATATAAATAATTGATTCTAAAAATGGGTACATCTGTTTTTAATCATCTAGTACAGAAATACGTTTTCTTTGTGTTCAGGATCTTTAAGGCAAGAGAACTGACTGAGGTGGTCAGAAAGGACAGGGTATAGTCCCAGCCCTCTAATGCTTACTGCATATCTGGAGAGAAAAGTCATGTACATAAAGATACACTGTAATACTAAGCAGGAAATAAGGTTAAAATGGTACAGAATATAACTACTTTTCCATTAAAAATCCCTCTGGGACCAACATTTTGAAAAATTGCGGAATAATGGAAAAGGTTTTCATGATTTAAATAGCTATGAAAATGGATCACAAAATGATAACACAAATGTTAACAAATTAGTACAACCCCTGAACTGTTTAAAATGATTTTATACATGAGATATATTTTTTAAATATGTTTCTCCATATATTGCCTTTTTTAAAAAACAAGCACTTAAAAATTTTTTAGACTTACTGGACAGTAGACATATCCATCACTTTTTTCATCAATGAAAACTAATCTGGTCCCATTTGGGTCAGGAAAAATCTTTTTCACACCAACAGAATGTCGATAGTCATTAACAAATTGCCAGTCTTCGATGTAGAAATACTGAATGACACCAGTCTAAAAAAAATCCAGTCATAGAAATAAGTTTGTCAAGAAAATACTGACTTTCAGTGTTCAAACTTCTTAATTTAAAGAGAAAAAAAATTTTTTGATGAAGGAAGAGTGCAAGAATACACTGTGAAAAAAGTACAGACCCAGGAAAGTAAAATGAGAATGTACACATGACTCAACAGTTGATTTTTTCCAATATTCTTAGTGAACTTAAAGCATAATTGATTTTCAGGTTTTCTACTTGTAGGAAATACTGTTTATGAGTAACTTGCAAATCATATTATTTTAAATATTTTTCCTGTTAATTAATAGATAAATTAAAAGATTAAGTTTAAAATAAAAAAGAAATCAATATATTTTTATGTATTAGAAATACATAGTACAATATATATGGTACAATTGCTGCATTTCTATATAGTCGCAATAAATTGTAGACACCAAAATTTAGAAATTTGCCATCACTCAAAAAAAATGAAATACTTAGGTAGAGATGCAATAAAACATGCACAGGACTGTATGCTGAAAACTATAAATTACTGATGAAAGAATCAAAGAAGACCTAAGCAAATGGAAAGATATACTGTGTCATGGATTGGAAGACTCATCATAGAAAACATGTTAATTCTCCCCAACTGATACACAGTTTCAATGTAATTCCAATAAAAATCTCAATAAGATTGTTTATAGATACAGGCAGGATTATTATAAAATTTACATGGAATGGCAAAGGAGCTAGAATAGCTAAAACAATTTTGAATTTAAAAAAGTATGAAGTAAGAAAATTAGTCTACCCAATTTCAAGACTTTAATAACTACAGTAATCAAGGCTGTGTAGTACTGGTAGAGGAACAGACACACAGATTACCCAAACAGAATAAACAAGCCCAAAACAGACTCATTCAGATATGCCTGATTCTTTTTCCTGTTTATGAGATGCCCACACTTTATTTTTAAATAATAGCCCATTGAGGTATAATTTACAAACCATATAATCCACCCACTTAAAATGTACAACTCCATGGATTTTGGTATATTCACAGAGTTGTAGGACACTTGATCACCATCAATTTTAAAACATTTTATCACCTCAAAAAGAAGCCCCATTTAGTAGTCACTCCCCATCCCACTCCCAGTCCTAGGCAACCATAACTACCTTCTTTATAAATTCGCCTATTTTGGACATTTCATATAAATGGAATCAAACATTATGTAGTATTTTGTGACTGTCTTCTTTTATTTAACACAATGTTTCAAGGTTTATATGTTGTAGTATCAGTTTTTTATTCCTTTTTATTGACAAATAATATTGCATTGTATGGACAGACCATAAGTTGTTTATCAACTTATAAGTTGATGGAAATCTGGGTTATCTCCACCTTTTGGCTATTAAAAACAATGTTGCTATGAATAGTGGTATACAAGTTATTGTGTGGACATATATTTTCATTCTCTTGGGATACTTAGAAGTGGAATTCCTAGGTCATAAGTTAATTGTATGTTTAACCTGTTGAAGAACTTCCAGACTGTTTACCTAAGTGGCTGAACATTTTACATTACCACCACCAATGTTTAAGAATTCTGATTCCTTTACATCCTTACCAACACTTGTTATTACCTGACTTTGATTATAGCTATCACAGTGGATGTGAAGTTGTATCTGTACATCTACTCCTAGGCATTTATTACAGAAAAATGAAAACATATATTCACACAAAAACATGTATGTGAATGTTTATAGAAGTTTCACTTGTAAGTCAAACTGGAAATAATCCAGATGCCCTTTAATGGGTGAATGGTTAAACAAAGGTACCTCCATACCAT